>NC_072493.1:22342500-23613333 GCF_027574615.1 Eptesicus fuscus | reverse complement strand
ACAAAGCTGGCCGGGGACATGGCGCCACTGCCGTCCGTCCGTCAGCTCAGAACGTACACGGAAAATTAGGGGTTCTGCAGCGTCAGCAAAGCTGAGCGCGAGGGTTTTTATCATGCTGCGAACACGCGCTCCTGAGAGTGATAAGCATTAAACCGACCGGGAGGCTGTCAGTCTCAGTGTGAGGGTTTAGAAATATTGGGACGAATAATTAGATTTCATATCGTTACCGCAGCACCCATCGGAGGATCAGGCAGATTAATTTTTTTTCACCCTCCTCTACTCATTAATATTCATTAGAGACTCAAGGAGACCCAGCCTCTGCCTTGCCGCTGGTTCACCCACCACTGTGCCAGCACCCCCATCCATTCTACTTTGCCCGAGGCCTGACCCCCTGCTGTCGCCTGAGCAGACCTCCCCAGCCAGCCGGGACCCCTAGCTGGCACCCAGCTCCCACCCCTGCTCTGCAGGGTCGGAATCACCAGGTGTCAAAAGGAGGGAGCTGCCTGCCACAGCCTGCCTGAAAGCAGGCTCGTTGGTGGAGATGCCCACCCCAAGTTGCCATTTAGCAATTGCATTTATTTAGCAAAGGCATTTATTTGCATAAAACAAATCCCCAGTGGACCCCAGCCTCCTGGCCCCAGAGGCACAACTGCTACTTGGTGTGTCCTTTCGGCCAAAAGGAAGGCGAAAGCAAGGGTGATAGCGGTAGGGGCTTGTTTGCCATGTGCTGGTCACATACCAGACAGGCACTGTTCCAAAGGAGGGCTTCACACAGATTGCTTCTTCCCAATGCCCTAGGGGAAACTGAGTCACAGAGTCACAGATGCGACATGCCCTGCAAGCAGGTGGCAGGGCAAGGATGGGTCCAGAGTGAGCAAGCAGGCTCAGGCCACAGTTCCAATCAGGAGGGGCATCACCCATTTGCAGAGAGAGGCCAAGGCCCAGGGAGGGCTTCGTGGTACTGGGACAGGTGGGGCTCTCCCTGACCCACTGGCCAGCTATTCTCCGCTCACCTGTTCCATGACCAGGGTGCTCCGACCTGGCTGGGAGTTCTTACCGGGGGTGCCGGCACACTGGCCTGATCTCGCAGGGTCCCTGAGTCTGCCACAGGGTGGGGACAAGATGCAGAGGTAGTCAAAGGGGCGATGCCCTGCCCAAGGTCACAGTGGGAAGGTCAGGCCTGGACTGGATCCCAATGCCCAGCTCTGGAGCCCCTGGGGCCCCCACAGCCAAAGCCCAGGAGAGTGGCGTGGGCTCAGACCCGGCGTGGAGGTGTCCGGAACCCATCAGAGGACATCCCACACACCATGTCCTGCCCTGGGCATCCCACCATGGCAGCATCCCCACCATCTGCCATGTGCACAAAACCACTGCTGTCTCCGTGGTAGCATTTTCAGGTGACAGCAAGTGACACTGATTCTTAAAGGTCCTGGTGCTCAGTTTCTACGTAAAAGGCATTTATTTGCATAAAACAAAAAGTACCTAAATGTTGACGTGCCATAACTTTCCATATGGGACTCATTTGCTAAGCTTGGGGACCTCCAGGAAGAGGATCCCAGAACCGGGGTCCAGTGCTGGGGCTGAGGCCCAAGGGCAGCAGCAGTCACACCCACTTCTTTTTTTTCTTTTTTTAAAAATTTTTTATTGATCTTTTACAGAGAGGAAGGGAGAGGGATAGAGAGTTAGAAACATCGATGAGAGAGAAACATCAATCAGCTGCCTCCTGCACACCTCCTCCTGGGGATATGCCCGCAACCAAGGTACATGCCCTTGACCGGAATCAAATCTGGGACCTTTCAGTCTGCAGGTCAACACTCTATCCACTTAGCAAAACCGGTCAAGGCGCACACCCACTTCTTCAGGCAAAGAGGGCCACGGTTCTGCCCTGCCCACCAGCCAGCCATGGGTCTGCACCACAACCCCATGTGTAACCAAGAGCTGGGCCACAGAGTGGGGCTGCAGGCGGCCGATCCCCGGCCAGCCGTTTCCAGGCACAGGCTGCATTGGGACAGGGGACACGTGTTTCCTCTGCTTAGCCGGGCTCCGGAAATCAGGCCACCCCCTCCGAAGCCCAGCGGACAGCAGCCTTGAGAGCCTAATCCAGGACTCTTTCCTTCCGGATACTGGGGGCCCATGTGGGAGGAGCCTGTGCCTGGTGCAGCCCCATGCACCCCGTGGGTTTCACGGAAGCACCCAGCAGCCTGCTAAGATGGGGATGGGGGTGGTGAGGAGAGAACACAGGTCTGTGTGTGAATTCCCTGTCACTGGCTGCCTATGTGACCCATCTCTCTGGACCTCAGTTTCCTCGAGAACCCAGCTCCTGAGCTCTGAGAGGTGTCACTAGCACAGCATTTGACAAGGAATAGGCCCACAGCCTGGTCCAGCCATCCTACCAGGTGGTCTCTTGGGCTTCCCCGCATGTGGAGAACCCCTAGCTGGGCTCTTCCCGCGCTCTGTCCTTGCTGACCCCTCCTTTCTGCCCCCCAGAGCCCGGCCCTGACCCTGCTGCTGGAGGACGAAGCGTGCTGGCTGAGGACACTGCCCCGGGCCCTGACGGAGGCTGAGGCCAATGTGGAGATCCACAGGAAGGGTTGGTATCTGGCGCTTCCCTCTCTGCCTTCCGGAAGGTGGAGGTCCTCTCCCAGGGCCGGCTCTTAAAGGGAACTCAGCCTGCTCTGGGCCGGGCCAAGGGACTGGCCACCACACCCCTAGCACCCTGCTTAATAGCCATCGGGGGTCGCACAGATGTCTGCCCTGGATGGGGGAGCAGGGTCTCAGGAAGCCAGGACCGCTCTCAGGACCTCTGGGATACCTCCAGGGCAGCGGAGGAGCCCAGGCCAGGGAGGCCAGGACCCAGAAACAGGTGCCAGCTGGACCTGCCTGTGCATTTTGGCCACTCCTGCCTCCCTGCACCTTCTGGAGGGAGGGTCCCTGGAGGCAGAGCCTGGGTGGGGAGGAGGGAGAACAAGATGGGGGTCCTTGCCCCCCTCACCTTCTCAATTCAGAGTTCAGGCCAGGCAGATGCAGGGGCTACCATCTCCATCACCACAGCCCTGCCTGCCCTGAGTGGTCTTATTCCTGAGGGAAGTGTGGCATGGCTTCCAGTGTGTGAGGGTCAGGGTGGTGTGGACCCTGCCCCCCCCCCCATTACAGATGAGGCTCAGGTCCCAGGGGAGAATGTGGAGACATACTCGTGACTTCTACAGACAGCAAGGGCTGTTTGCCACGTGACCAGCCAGGAGGGCTGTGCACCTACTGACCACAGGAAACGTACCTCATTCCCCGTTTTGCTAAAATGTTCTGGGGGTGTCACCCTCACCACCACCTCCTGAGCACACGGCACATTTGGCTGAACACCCAGTGGAGGCAGAGCTCCATCCTGAGGGTGGCTTTGATTTCCAGACAGAGCCAAAGGCCATTGAAGATAAGCAACAGTCCTGTGACCAGCTCCTCAGCCCAGCCCCTACCCACCTGGGGGCTGCCAGGGCCTGGCAGGGGTACAGAACGAATGCTGGGCCCAGCATTTGGGGACCTGGGCTTTCCACCCTGCCCTGCAGTCAACCATGCACCTGGTCCCAACGCTTCACCCTCTGTACCTCAGTTTCCCCATCCACAGCGGGGAGAGAACCCTGGCCCCTCCTCCCTACCAAGGGGTACTCTAAGGACCCAGAAAGCAGCTAGAGGAGAGAGCTGGGTCTTGGCAGTAAGTAGTCAGCCATGAGACTATACACCCAACCAGGACGTGGGTCAGTTAGCAATACCTGGCCTACCCTTCTTCTCAGCCTGGTCAGCAGGGCTCCGGCCACCGGTGTCTGTCCAGGCAGGACAAGGGTCCTTGCAGCTAGTAGCCTTGTGCTGGACACTGGAGGTGGATTATCGGGCAGCTCGCCAGGGTCCTGTTGGATAAGGCTGCCCCCTGCAGGCCACCTTGAGAACAGTGCACCAGCAGAGTTGAATGGAGCAGGCTTGCCAGTCCAGGGCCTGGCCCAGTGGCTACCAGGCGCTCTGCCATCTGTCCTACATGCCACCCCTCTCCTGGAAAACCGAGAAGCTCTGCTGGTACCCTCAAGTTCCACTCTTGGCTCAGCTAAGGGCAAGAAAGCCCAAGGAAGGCCTGGGTAGGCCTGGGGGACCACCCAGCTGCCCCACAGATGCAGGACAACTTGTGGAAACCAACCAGCCACAGCTGTGCTCCAGGCCTGGTCACTCCCTAACTGTGGCCTTGGCTCCATCCCCCATCCTGGGTTTCAAAACTCTGGTCTCTAAGATGAGGGGCTCGAGAAGATGAGAGGGGAGTCTTTGCGGAGCTGCTGTGGTGGGCCTGGAGCTGCTGGTCCTCCCATCACGGTGCCCTTACCCCTGCAGATGGAGCCCTCTGGTGCAGGCTCACCAAGCCAGTGCCAGCAGGGGGACTGCTGAGCGTGCTCCTCGCAGCCGAGCCTCACAGCACCCCTAACCACCCTGTGAAGAAGGAGCCTGCAGAGCCTGAGTGCCTGGCTCCCTCACACACTGACATCCAGCTCCTGCCCCAGCAAGCCGGCATGGCATCCATCCTGGCCACAGCAGTCATCAACAGTGAGTACCTCCCTCGGGCCACCCCAGGGGCATGGGAGGACCGGCACAGTCCCCAGGCGCAGGGCTGCAGGTGGTACTGAGGAGCTCAAGATCTACCAGATCTGTGACCACTGGCTCTGAGCAGAGGAGGAAGTGTGCTGCAGTAGACATGCACGGGGAGCTTGAAAGAGGGGTTCCAGGAGGGAGAGGGGCTCCAGGCTGCAGCCAGCTGAGAGCAACAAGGTTGGCTCACGTATAGTGATGGGGCAGCCCTGAGCAGGCTGCAGGGAGGCGGGGCAGCAGCGTGCACCTAGCTAGGGCAGAGGCAGCAGGGTCCTCAGGGCCCAGGTCACACACTGGGAAGGGCCCAGGAAACAAGCACAAACCTGAGCCCACGCCTCCCTCTTTGGAGCAGAGCAGGTTTCTGTTTCTCAGCCTCCGCTGGCCTGCGGGCCACCCCTGGCCCTGCCCACTAAACACTGGTACTGCCCCCACTTCTCAGCACACGCTAAGCCTCAGAGAGTTGTTGTGAGAGTTAAGTAGGTTTCACACATTCCGCCAATACTTGTTTAATATCCACACTGAACCAAGCAGTGGAGGCACCAGGATCACCGAGGTAGGGTGCTGGCCAGCCCTGAAAGGACCCATACACCAGAGAGGTGACCTTACTTGGAGGTGGTGGCAGCGGTGGAGGGTACATCCCAGGAAGGAAAGCAATGACGTGGTCAGACAGTAGCAGGGCTACTTTATTGGGGTGCCTGGGAAAGTTGCTCAGACATGAGAACAGTTAGGTTTGGACCTGCATGCCAGGGAAGAGCAGCTGAGTGGGCACCCACCAAGGCCCAGGAGGTGGTCACTGGTTGGAGCCTGGCAGTGCACCAAGCGCAAACTGGGCAAATCTCTGAGGGTGGTTCCAGGCAAGAATGGGATTTCTTCTCAGAGCAATGAGACCTCACTAGAGGCTTTAAACAGCAAAGGGTGTGATCCAATCTGGTTTTAAAATCACCCTGGCTGCTGGGTGGTAATTGTGAGGTTGCAAAATTGTAAGAGGAAGCTTTTTGAGCAAGTCAAAGGTTGTTTGATGCAAGTGGATGCAGCTAAGGTATAGCCTGATGGGACATTGGAGCCCACAGGGACCAGCCGGCTACAGTTGGGTGGGTGAGGAGGCGGCGGTGGCAGCAATCAAGAGGCCAGGAACTTCGGTGTGGCTGGCTAGGTGGATGTTGGTCTGCACCGTTGCTGGCAGGGGCGTCAGTGAGGAGACTCTGCTGAGAATCCTGACCCCTAGGTGGCTGGGAAACGTGTGGTGGGGGCTCAGGGCACAGTCCGAGCTCCACAAGCCCCCTGGGGAGCCCTGGGACAGAATGAGACTCCCAGGGAGAGACAGGGCTGTGGACACTAGAGTCGGGGGTGGGGGAGTGGTGTCTGCTGTGTCCCAGTTTAGTTTTTGTTGTTTTTTTAATTATTGATTTTGAGAGAGAGGAAGGGGGGAGAGAATCGATTTATTGTTCCACTTATTTATGCATTCATTGGTTGATTTTTGTGTGTGCCCTGACCAGGGATTGAACCCACAACACTGGCTTATGGCTCTAACCAACTGAGCTGGCCAGGGCCCCAGTTTAATTCTTGAGACTCCACCACTCTGGGAAGTTTCCTCACCTATTAAGTGGGGATAACGGCAATACCAGCCTCGAGGTGTTTGTGCAAGTTACTTGGGCTGTGCCCACCCAGGACTTGACCATTGGTCAGCCCACCTGTGGTCAGCCCTGGGTTGCTGTGGCTTAAACTGGCCTCCAACGCTCTGACCCCTCTCTTGACTCTGAGGCCAGCAGCACAGTCTCCAGCACTGACCTTGCAAATACATTTTTAAACACTGGTGGCCTCAGGTTCCCATCTCGGGTCAAGGCCTCAGCTGATACAGAACAGAGCTGCCTTGACCCCCAAATAAAAGGGAACTTGAAAAGCAGAGTAAACACAGTAGGAAGGGAACAGAACCAGAAAAACTGCAGGTAGGGGGCACGAGGGTGGCCACCTCACCCAGACAGGTACTAAATTCCTTAAGAGAAGTGGGGAAAATGGGAAACCTGGCAGCCTCCTGGGTGGAGGAGGAGCACCTGTGCAATAGTTAGGGACCCAGGTCAAACATCGGAGAAGCCAGGCTGAGAAACACATCCTAACCTGCAGAAGTAGAAACCAGGTGATCAGGGACCCCAGGGCCCTCATCCCTCCTCTAAATCAAGGTGCAGAACAAGCCCTCCCCTGACCATCTTCAGCCAAGAGGCAGCTGGCCACAGCAGGGGCAGACCAACAGAACATTCCTTTAAATTCCTCTATAAAAACACTGAGAACCAGAGAACGGGTGAAGCATCCATCAGAGAAATCTTCACCTGCTGGAAAAATCAGCCCTGCGACCCAAACTCCTATAAACTGAAAAATCAGAGGCAGCCTATTTGTGGTAAATTTGGTGGATTCAACTGTGACCATTCAGTCAGTAACTGATGTGGAACCATCCACCTGTGTGTGGGGGGGGGGGGGGAGAAGGGGGGTAACGCAGGGACAGAAAGGGCTCCTCTTTCTTGCAGCTCCTGGCTTCACTTCCTGCCCACCCCTACCCCAGAAGCCACCCAGAGCCATATTCAACTCTCATCCTGGTGCCTGAGTGCAGGGGATTCGTACACCTGGTCCCTATGTGCCTGGCCACTCACACACCTGTTCACATGCACACACCTGTTTCATCCTCCACCAGCACAGGGTCCACACCATCCCTCACAGCCCCCTTACCAGCACAAATGCACCTGCACACACTTGCCCACCTTCCTCACCTGTACATGGTCACCCCCACTGAATAAATGACACAACCACATCCTGGACCCCAGTCTCACTCCTACAGGTGTCCACTAGCATGCCCATGCTCCTCCCATGAACACCCCATGAGGCCACAGCATCTCCTTATGGGGCTCACTGCTGGAAGGCAGCCTGGATAGCATCCTGGAAACCCATAGAGAGGGCACCCCGGGTTACAAAAGGACAGATAAGAAAGGGCAGCAGTGATGGGAGGAGGAAGACCAGGTCACAAACCTACTGCTTAAAGCAGGAAGACGCCAGAGACAGCCAGGGCAGAGCCCTCACTTGGCAGAGTCCACTGCCTGGCCCTGGGTTACAGGCGGCCCCTCTTGCTTCCGGAATGTCCCCTCAGGCTTCACCCACCTCTTGCCCCACAGAAGATGTCTTCCCCTGCAAGGACTGCGGCATCTGGTACCGCAGTGAGCGGAACCTGCAAGCTCACCTCCTGTACTACTGTGCCAGCCGCCAGAGTGCCGGCTCCCCTGCCACAGCCGCCGCTGACGAGAAGCCCAAGGAGCCATACCCCAACGAGCGTGTCTGCCCCTTCCCTCAGTGCCGCAAAAGCTGCCCCAGTGCCAGCTCCCTGGAGATCCACATGCGCAGCCACAGCGGTGAGGCTCCACGCCCCCTCAGGACCCCCGCCTGCTTGATGATAGCGTGCCCACTGCGCCCAGGCGACAGATGCGCCTGTGTGGTCCTCCCACCATACCACACAGCCTCCCACAGCTCCCAGGGCATGAAGCCCATCTGTGGCTGTCTGGATGGTCAGCTCAGGGCTGGGCCCTGGCCGGGGTCCTGGGAGGCTTGAAGAGCCCTCCACACACAGCCCACGTCACGGCCCCTCACTGGGCCCTGTGTTCCAGGCGAGCGCCCCTTCGTGTGTCTCATCTGCCTGTCGGCCTTCACCACCAAGGCCAACTGCGAGCGGCACCTCAAGGTGCACACAGACACACAGAGCGGTAAGCAGGCTGGGAAGGGGGCAGGAAGCAGGTCAGGGGGTGTCTGTGGAGCCCATTGGCTCCAGGGTCCTGACACCACAGACCATCTGCAGGTGTCTGCCACAGCTGTGGCTTCATCTCCACCACAAGGGACATCCTCTACAGCCACCTGGTAACCAACCACATGGTCTGCCAGCCAGGCTCCAAGGCTGAGATCTACTCGCCAGGGGTCGGGCACCCCTCGGCCAAGCTCCCGCCAGGTGAGGCCCAGGGGCCCCCTCTGAGGGCTGGGGAGAGGGCTAGTCCATGAGACAGCGAGAGGGTCAATTCGGTCTTGGCCCTTGACCACCTCTGCCCAGCCCAGCTCTCCCTTCCCACCCTGCCCCTTCCTCAGGTCTGGCCCAGGCAGGTCCTGCTCCAGCCCTGAAGTGTGGCCTTTGGGGTCTCCCTGCAGACAGTCTACCCGGCTTCCAGCAGCTCACAGCCCTCCACGGCTCCCTGGCCTCCTCCGACCTGGGCCTGGGGTCCACCTCATCACCAGGACTGGACAGGAAAGCCCTGGGCGAGGCCACCAATGGAGAGGCCAGAACAGCCCCCCAGAACGGGGGCAGCAGCGAGCCCCCAGCAGCGCCCAGGAGCATCAAGGTGGAGGCGGCCGAGGAGCCCGAGGGGGAACCAGGGCCCCCAGCCCCCTCGTCGCGGACGCCCTCACCACCCAGCTCCGCTCCCGCCCGGGTCAAGGCCGAGCTGCCCAGCCCCACACCCGGCTCCAGCCCAGGCCCGGGTGCGCTCTTCCTGCCACAGTTCCCCGCCGCGCCCCCAGCCTCGGAGATCCTGGCCAAGATGTCCGAGCTGGTGCACAGCAGGCTGCAGGTGGGGGTGGGCGCGGGGGCGCCAGCCGGCCTACTCGCGGGGGCCCCCAAAGGCGCCACATGCTTTGAGTGCGACATCACCTTCAACAACGTCAGCAACTTCTACGTGCACAAGCGCCTCTACTGCTCCGGCCGCCGCGCGCCAGACGATGGGCCCCCCGCCCGCAGGCCCAAGGCGCCCCCCACCCCTGTGCGCGCGCCCCCTGCCCCGCCGCCCGCTGAACCCGACAAGCCAAGTTCGTCGCCAGGCCCCGGGGCGCACGAGGACCAGGCGGGGGGCGCGACCACGCCCGAGGCAGAGACCGGCGGCGGCCGGGGCAGTGAGGGCAGCCCAAGCCCGGGCAGCGGGGCGGACGAGGACGACGACCCCCGACGGACGCTGTGCGAGGCCTGCAACATTCGCTTCAGCCGCCATGAGACCTACATGGTGCACAAGCGCTACTACTGCGCCTCGCGCCACGACCCGCCGCCGCGACGGCCCGCTCCCGCCGCACCCCCAGGAACCCCCGGAATCCCCGCCCCGGCGCTGCCACCCGTGCGCACGCGCAGACGCCGGAAGCTCTACGAGCTGCAGGCGGCCAGCCCCGCCCCAGCAGCCCCAGGCCCCGCCCAGCCCGCGCAAGCCCCGGCTCCCGAGCCTTCTGCTTCGCCGTCGCCGCGGCCCGGAAGCGGAAACGGGCCGGACCTATCGGAGGGCCCCATCGACCTGAGCAAAAAGCCGCGGCGCCAGGCCTCCGCCGCTCCCGTGCCCGGCCCCGCGCCCGTGCTGCCTGCCCTGGCCGACTACCACGAGTGCACGGCCTGCCGCGTGAGCTTCCACAGCCTCGAGGCCTACCTGGCGCACAAGAAGTTCTCGTGCCCCGCCGCGCCGCGGCGCCCGCGCGCCCCCGAGGATCCCGCCGTCGTGTGCCCCTACTGCCCCCCGAACGGCCTGGTTCATGGGGACCTCGTCGAGCACTTGCGCCTGGCGCACGGCCTGCTGCTGGGCAAGCCCCTGACTGGCCCGGGCCCCGGCGCAGAGGCCCGGACGCCCTCCCCCGCTGCCCCCCGCGATGGCCTTAACGGCCAGGAGCCACCCACCGGCCCTCCAGACGGCAGTCCCCGTCCCGGCCCGCCCTCAGCCCCACCGACGCCTCCTTCCCACTCGGACAAGGGCGTCCAGACCCCCAGCAAGGGGACGCCGACCTCCCTGCCCAACGGCAACCACAGGTACTGCCGCCTGTGCAACATCAAGTTCAGCAGCCTGTCCACCTTCATCGCCCACAAGAAGTATTACTGTTCCTCGCACGCCGCCGAGCACGTGAAGTGACCGGTGGCCACACTACAAACTGGAAACCGCTTCACACGCCCGCTGCTCCCCAGGAGCCAGGGCCTGCCGGCCTGCCGCTCCTAAAGACGGAATCACCCCCAGGTCCCAGGCTGTTGGAGACTCTGGCTCCTGGGAAACGCACCAAGCACAGGCCTCAGCAGAGGGGACTGCAGGTGGCAGCACCCGCCTGGATCCTTGGCACTTAATAAAGAAGTTCAGTTTGATGAGTAGAGTGATGAAGCAGCCTAGTTCTCTAAGCAGAGGGCCCTGCAGGGTGGGGTGCACACTGGCCAGCATCTTAGGCACTCTGTGAACCAAGCACCTAGAGGCCCACCACCAGCACCACGTCCAGCATACACACAGGCCACTGCAGTCTGCAGTGACCAGGCCCCCTGCCAGAGACACGTTAGTGGTCCTAAGAGCTGGACCAAGCTCCAGGTCAGTCTGACACAACCACACACACAGAATTGCTGCCCTGCCAGCTCTGTACCCACTTGGGGCACAGGGAGAACTGGAACTTCTAGGCCCACTGCTGGCCCATCCCCTCCCCCACAGGATCCAACCAGAAGCTCTGCTTTGGCCACCAGACACCAAAAAGAAAGGGCTTAATCCTACCCAGCTGATAGTCTTCCCACCCCGCTTGGTTCCAGGGACCTGGATGTCACCCATCTAGTCACAGGCCACCAAGGTTTCGAGGGGTGGGAGCATCTTGGGGAGCATGAGGCCCTGTTGTTACCAACGCTGGTGGGAGAGAAGGGGCAGTGAAGAGGCACCAAAGAAGGAGGTGGACAGGGGAGAGGACACCATGACTCTGGTACCAGGGGGACCAAATCCTAAACTAGGTGTAGCATGGCGCCTGTGGTGGCTGCAGTCAGTGGGGATAAGGAACAAGGGTACCCCACCCCCAGTCTGTTCTGGTTCTGTGGGGGTTGCTTGTGCCATGGCTGGACTGGACAATGTTAGGCCAACCCAAGCAGAGTCTAGCCATGCCCTTGCCATTTGGCATCAGGGTAACTGGGCCACCTTCCAGCCTGGTGTCCCTGCCAGAAAACACACCATCAGCCCTTTCCAATTTTGCTTGAAGTAACAAGCACAGTTTCACTCAGCAGCATACAGTGGATAAATGTGAACTCTGACCTTTGACCTTTCTCCATCTTCCTGCCACCCACCCACCCACCCAGACTCACTCTCTAGGCTCAAGGCAAATTTCCCTCCCACCCAGCCCCACAGAAGTGACAGGCTAACATAACAAGCCTGTATTTGGACAAGAACAGTCTCCATGGCATCATCCACAGGCAAGAGCCAAACCCCCCCCTACTGCTTGCTCCGAGCTAGTCCTGAGTACCAGGGCTTGACCAGACAGGGTCACTTGGCCAAGGCCACCAGACAGTCAGGATTCCCATACCGTTAGGGGCCTGGGCTCCAGGAAAGGGTTGGGGGAGTGTCCCATGGGAGCCAAGCTGTCTTTCTTATAGAGGCCTGTCCTCTAAAAGACCAACCTGGCCTCAGCCCTCCTGGGGTGGGGTGAGAGAGGCACACAGACCCTCGGCCCTGCTCCTCCTTTGCATTGTTCTGCATTAATTTGCAAGGAACGTTCAGGAAGCTCTGCCTCTGAGCTAGACCACTGAATGAAAGGGAGACACTCTGATGTCCTCACACTGTTCTCAAAAAGTTAAACCTAACAGTGAATTTTGCTGTGTATATATTTTAAAATAAAAAATTTTAAAGGATGCTGGGGAACATCAGGGATATGGCTTAGATGCTCAACGGGGCGGGTGAGGCGGGCGGAGAGAACGCAACACAGACTCATCAGATGGGGGAGACCATTGTCCAACATCTTCACCCCTCCTCAAGAGCCACACCCCCATCCCTACATGAAGTGACCACAGGAGGGCAGATGGGAATGGAAGACAGTGCCATACAGAAAATAGCCTGTTTCCGTGCCTGCAAATGTGCTTGGGGATGTGCTCAATGGTTGTGCAGCCCCTTCTGAGAGCTGAGTTCAGTAGGCAGAGCCGACCCTGACCCCTGACCCAGACCTGAACTGCTGGCCTTGTCACCAGGGAAGTCCTGGGCCCTATAGCCTACTGCCCTCACCCAGGCCTGGAGAGGTAGCTCAGCTTGGAGGTTCTAGGGCAGCACCACACAACTCATGAAGGGCCCTACAACTGGGTCCCTTGCCCCCTCACTATCTGCCATCCGCCCCCCAGGGTAGGGCTAAATACCCTCCTGCCCCCTTCCTTCTCAGACCCTGGGTTTCCCACACCACAGACTCCATCAGCAGACCCTGCCTCCTCAAGCCCCCCACCCAGCAACTCCACCACCTACACCAGAACCTGCCACCACCACCACCTGCTGCGGCCACTGTCCCAGAGTCCTGTGATGGTACTAAATGACCAGTCCACACCCAGATCATTGCCATCCACAGTGCTGCTCACCCACACACCCCTGGGGACAGCCTAGCTCCAGGAATCGCTGCAGGTGAACATTCCTGGCACCAGGGGTCAGCAGCAACTCATTTATGTGGGCCAGCAAGCCGGCTGCAGACTGGCCAAGCCTTCAGGCCCTTTGTCTCCTGAGGACACAGAAGGAGGGAATGGGAGGGGGCAAGGAGGGAAGGAAGGTGGCCCATCACACCCAGGAGGGGCCTCAGGAGGGCATGGAGATCGACGACCTTACAGAGCTTGGAAATGAGTCAATTTCCACAGAAAGGGAAGGAGCAGGAGAAATGACCAGCCAGGGCAAGAGGGGTCCAGATTGGGGTCAGCCTAGGATGAAGGGAACATAGAGAAGCCAGGGGGCTCCCCAAGCAGAGTCCTAGCAGGTGCCCAGTGGTAATCAAACTGCTTCCACAACACCTGAGGTAAGGCCTGTCCTGTCACTGTTCTTATGGAAGGGCAGCAGGCTCAGGGGGGTGCAACTTGCTGCAACAGCCCCCACCCCATGAGGACCGCTGGGAGCACTGAAGCAAAGTGCACACCTGGCCCAGACTGCCTCGCACATGGCCACCACCTGGCTGCAACCGGGATCTCCTCTGTGTCAGGGCCCCAGCCTGGCTCAGAGACCTGCCCGCCCCAGGGCTCTCAATGGTGACAGCTTAGGATAGCAGGGTTTGCCTGCATGTCCTTCCTGCCTTGTCAAATCAGGCCTCTCTCCCTTTGTCTAACAGCCACCTCGCTGATGGGGACAACTTAGGAGAAAGGTTCTCTGAAATGCAGTTGGTCCCAGGTCCCAAGAGCCCTCTTCTCCCAGATGGCTGCATATGCATCACCTGAACTGGTGAGGAATCCACCTTCCAGTGCTCCCCTGGGGGCTGAAACAGGCCGGGCCTGAGCACCTGTGTTTAATCAGCTCCCAGCAGATTCTTCACTAACAAGTTGGAGAAATACCCACACAACAGGAGCACGGACTCTTGGCATCTTTCTAGCGGGTACAGATGGAGGGAGAGGAGGTTCCCCTGCTTGAGGAATGCTTGTCAGCTGGGGCAGAGACAAGCAGGAAGGGGACTGGATCTTGCGACCTGGCGGGGGTGACTAGACCACTGCTTCCCCTTCGCAGAGTATGTGGTTGAGCACCCCCGTGTCCTGGACACTCGTCCTGATAGCTTTCTGCCCTTCATCCAAGACACAGACAAGCCTTTGAGCCCTGGCCCTGCTAAGCCTTGACGATACCAGTGCCCAGAATAGCCAGGGGTAACCAGCCCCAAACATGGAAAGACACCCTGTATGTACTGGTATAGAGTGTTGCCGCCCTTTCCATCCCAGAACACAAACTCCAAAGGAAACAACCACAGTCCTCCTGGCCATGGAACACCTCTCCTAAAAGGTGCTTTCAGGGGCCACAAATTTGTTTCTGCCCATTAATGCCCCGCGGGGGATCCCCCAGCAGTGTTAGACTTTGGGTGTGTTCCTGACCAAGCAGTGACTAATGACGCTGAGTGGAAAATCAAGTGCACAAAGGTGCAGACCTGACTGTGGGTTCAAACACAGGTAGCAAGGATATAAAAAGCTTCAAGGGACGGTGTGATTGGCGGAATAATGGCCCCGAAGCTGACCATGTCCTAAGCCCCGGAACGTATGAATCTGTGTTCTTGCACGGCACAGGGGAACTGAGGGTGCTAACCAGATGACCTTGAGGCGGAGAGGCGACTCCAGAGGGACAAGCACGTGCAAAGCCCAGCAGGGCCCTGGCAGACTGGCTGGCCGCCTCCGGGGCATGAGAAGAAGCCAGCTGTACTTCCCACATCCATGGGTGGTGTGCATATCTGAACCTGAGAGCCAGGCTCAATCCGCTCCCCTAGGGCAGGCGTCCTCAAACTACGGCCCGCGGGCCACATGCGGGTGTTTTTGCCGTTTTGGTTTTTTTACTTCAAAATAAGATATGTGCAGTGTGCATAGGAATTTGTTCATAGTTTTTTTTTAAACTATAGGCCGGCCCTCCAACGGTCTGAGGGACAGTGAACTGGCCCCCTGTTTAAAAAGTTTGAGGACCCCTGCCCTAAGGGCTCCCTGAGGGAGAGCAATTGGAAGAAAGATGTCTCAAATCCTGGGTGGGCAGAGTTCAGTCCTAGCGCCCCCTGGGGAGAGGGGCCTGAGCTCACCTTCCAGACCTTTGAGACCCACGTCAATGGAGTGTAACCAGAGCTGCATCCAACCCTCATCCAACTCCATTCCTGGTCATTTCAAAGGTAGCAGCCCTGCAGAGGCAGGGCAGATGGATTGGGGGCCGGAAGTAAGGGCTCTGAGAAGCAGAGAGGAGCTCCCCAGGATGCTGTGTGCTTGACCCAGAGCCCGGCTGGAGGCGTAGAGCTGCAGCCCCCCAAAGCAGGGCCACACCCACAGGGCCTTGCCAACCAGCTGGGCACTCCAGCTGCCCAAAGAGGACAGGGTGGAAAGGAAAAGGGGACACACACACACCCCTCCATGTGCTTTTACATCAGCAGTTCTCAGAGGGGGCTTCAAGGAACCCTAGGGAGCCCTAAGATCCTTTCAGAGGGTCTGCAAGATCCTGTTTTGATGCATCTTTGCATGAATGGCACAGAAACCACAGTGGGTATGACAAGTGGACCTTGGCACAAATGAGGCAGCTGTACCAGGTGTGGCAGTGCCCCTCTCTGCCCACACGTTGATTAAGAATGCCCTTGAGGAAACTGTAAAATTTTTAATTGTAATAAATTTCCACCGTTGACCACTGTCTCTTTTTTAAAAATCCTTACCCAAAGATCAGGATTGTTTATTGATTTGATTTTATTTTTATTCTTTGAGACAGAGGAAGGAAGAGAAAGAGAAATACCGATGTGAGAGAAACATTGATCGGTGGTCTCCTGTATGTGTAGTGACCGGAATCAAACCCACAACCCTGAGTACGGGACCGTGCCCCAACCAACTGAGCGCCCGGCCAGGGTGAGCACAGTCTTTTGAATGCCCTGTGAGGATCAGGAAAGTGTGTGCTGGCTGCCTTTGAGGACAGCCCTGGGGGGTTGAGTTGCAATTTGAACTCCCGGATATTTTCAGGGAACATCTTTGTCTGATTTGAAAAATGAATAACAAAAAGACTGTGCATATTCAGACTTGTGTATTGGGTAGACCCTTTCTAGAAAATAAACAGCCTGTTCCTTTGAGGGAAACAGGTGACAGTATTTGTTGCCACTGTGAACACTGGAGCTTTCACGTGAAAATTAGAATTTGGGGAATCTTGTATTCATCACGGTCTGCTCAACAGCTTCTCCTTAAAGACTTTTCTGGTGAGATCAGTGGCAATATTAATGAATGTGGATTTTTCTATGTTGTGCGATGAATGATGTCACTCTGGAAGCTCTGCATGACTCAATGAGCCAATATCTTTCAAATGACAATGCAGGATGTCACAAAATCATAAATGGGTAAGATTCACTCACCCGGAGATAAAAGACACTAAAATATAGGAAACAATGAGAATGACAGCTGAGTTATTGTCAGAAAATAATGGAGTCCAGAAGACAACAAAATAAAAATTTTAAAGGACTAAAAGAAGTAACAGTCAACCCAGAATTCTACATTCAGCAAAAATATCCTTCAAGAATAGGAGCAGACTAGTCATTTTAAGATAAACAAGAGTAGCAAGCAAATTTGTCACCAAGTTAAAAGAAGTGCTTCAGGATGAAAGGACATGACACCAGTGGAAACTGGGGTCCATATAATGAAAGGAAGCACAGGAACATAAAAAACCATTTCTCACCCTGGCCAGCATTGCTCAATGGTTAGAGAACCCATGCAGCAAAGGATCTCGGGTTTTATTCCCGTGAGGGTCAAGGGCACGTGGGTTGCAGGCTCCATCCCCAGTCCTGGTGGGAGCGTGTATGGGAGGCAACCTATTGATGTGTCTCTCTCACATCGATGTTTTTCTCCCCATCTCCCTCCAGCCCCCGCCGCCCCCCCCCACCCACACACACACACACATACACACACCGCTTCTACTCTCTCTGAAAAGCAATGGAAAAATGTCCTCGGGTGAGGATTAACAAAAAAAGAAAAAACAACATATCTCTTTCTGCCTTTAAACTTT
This sequence comes from Eptesicus fuscus, assembly GCF_027574615.1. Classification (NCBI taxonomy): domain Eukaryota; kingdom Metazoa; phylum Chordata; class Mammalia; order Chiroptera; family Vespertilionidae; genus Eptesicus; species Eptesicus fuscus. The sequence goes on along the minus strand of NC_072493.1, from coordinate 23,596,273 downwards.
TTAAAAGTCAAATACCAAAAGAAAGGTGATGTCTTAGGTTTATAACTTATGTAGAGGTGTAATTGTGTGTTTCACTGTGCACAAATTACCTCAACATAAAGAGCAAATAAGCCCACAGCAGGACACTACTGAACGTGAGGGACAAGGCCTGGGGTGCCACAGCCCGAGGGGACCCAAAACTCCCCTTGGAGGGTCTGAGCCCTGCAAGGGTCTCCTGAGCAGCAGCCACATCATGTTTTATTTTTTTATTTTTATTTTATTTTTTTTAATTTCTTTATTGATTAAGGTGTCACATATTTGTCCTCATCCCATTCCCATCCCACACCCCTCCCCACGGATGCCCCCACCCCCCTGTTGTCCTTAACCATTGGTTAGGCTCATATGCATGCACACAAGTCCTTTGGTTGATCTCTCCCCCCTACCCCCACCCTTCCCTACCCTCCCTCTGAGGCCCAACAGTCCGATCGATGCCTCCTTGTTTCTGGGTCTGTTCTTGTTCATCAGTCTATGTTGTTCATCATTTTCCCTAGATGAGTGAGATCATGTATTACTAGAAATATACTTATAAGAACCGAATGTGAGACAAGCAATAATAGTTATGCTGACAGGCAAATGAATCAGTCTGTAGTGAGTTTCTTTCTGGACCAACAGTTCTTTTTAGACCCAATTTCAATGTCCACCAGTTCCTTATGTGTACATGTCAGCACTGACTTTTCAGTTCTGGATGGTGAACAAATGGTGGTAATGCAGGTCCAACTCCCTCTGGTTTGGTCTCGCCCGGACCCAGGGGCGCGGCCTCACCCGGACTCAGGGGTGCATGGCCTCACCCGGACCCGGGACCCAGCATCACCCGGACCCAGGGGCACGTGGCCTCACCCGGACCCAGGGGCGTGTGGCCTCACCCGGACCCGGGACCACATCATGTTTTTTACTTTCTTCCTGAGCACCTGTCTGTGTCTGTTTCCCATGGATGCCTTATTTGGAAACAGGGTCTTTGCACATAACCAGATTAAGATGAGGTCACACTGGATTTGGGTGGGCCTGATCCAATCGCTGGTGTCACAAGAAGAGGAGAGGACACAGGCACACACAGGGAGGACTCCGTGTGAGGGCAGAGGCGGAGATTGGAATCACACAGGCACAAGCCAAGGAACACCAATGACTGTCGGTCACCACAGAAGCTGGAAGAGGCAGAAGGAACCTCCCTTGGAACTTACAGAGAGAGCCTGGCCCTGCCCACACGTTGATCTCCGACCTCTGGCCTCCAGAACACGGAGGGAACAGATTTCTGTTGTGCTAAGCTACCCACCTGAGTGGTACTTTGTTACGGCAGCCCCAGGACACTCACCCAGGGGCCTTATAACTTTATCTCATGAATTATTGTGATTTATGTGCAGATTTTTACCTCCTGTACCAAACAAAAGGTTCCTTAAAGACAAAGCCTGCATTTATTATTATTACGCGTGGCACTGAAAAATGGCTGGAGACAGTGGGAAGACAGTGAAGCCCCTTATGGGCCTTGCACCACAGATGAGGACCAACAAGAAATATTTTGCCAAGGCCTTCAAAGGCTAAGGTTCCTCAGAGTGCTCATTATTTCTTCTGTGCTTTTTCTTTTCCAAATATTTTTATTGATTTTAAGAGAGAGAGGATGGGAGAGGGAGAAAGAGAGAAACATCGATGTGAGAGCTGAACATAGATTGGCTGCCTCCTAAACAATCCCCACCAGGGACCAAACCCACAATCCAGGCATGTGCCCAGACCAGGAATCAAACTGACAGCCTCTTGGTGCCCGGGACGATGCCCAACCAACCGGGCCACACTGGCCAGGGCATCTATGCTTTTTCTTAAAGCCACATTTTGTCAGCATTGCGAGTGAAATGCTTTTATCTCTCTCCCTCAAACCTGCCATGAAAGGCAAGTTCAGTGGTCATCTGGGAGGTGACAGATTCATTATTCAATAAAGCGACAAAAAGCGTACATTATTTCAGCCTCAATGTGCAAGATTAAAGAGCTTATAAACTTTCAATTAAAAGATAATGTATGTGGAATGAAATGTGCTAAGCAGAGAGCCAATCCTGTTTAGGGAGATCTGGGGAGGAAGGAGGAGTCCAGTCAGGGTTCCACGGAGCGGGGTCCCATCTGGAAGGACCCAGCTTGCAGAGCTGGGGGGGGGGGGGACTGTCCACACTGGGAAGGGGCTCCAGGGCATCCGCCGGCTTTCCAGCGCTGTCTCCCCCACTCTTCCTTACAATCGGTCTCAATAAAGTGACAGGGCAATGATTGCTTCAGTAAAAACTCTGTTTTATACTAAAAGCTCCCCGTTTTTAGGATCTTCCCATGAGACCAGGCCACTATCAAGCATTTAGCGTCCTATTTAAGAGCACCTGGGTGGTGACATTCTGCTTCCAGCCCTGTTTACAGGTAAGGACAGTAAAGCTCGGATGGTTCAGTGAACTTGCCACTGGGCTTGTGAGTAGAGAGCAAAGGCATCAGTTCAGGTCCGTCCAACTCAAAGCCTGAGCTAACCTCCGTTAAAGTGAGAAATTAGAGCAAAGAGACACACTTCGCCACCTGAGCACATGCTGAGGAGCCACTATTTCTTGTCCTTCCTGTAACCTCATGACATCCAAGCACAGACTAGCCGGTAGTTTTCAAGATCAGAACTTAGTCCAGTGGTTCATACTCACCGTGGTTGGCCACCTACAGTCCCTAAAATAGGTCAGGTCTTCAGCCCCAGAACCTATAAATGTGACCTTATTTGGAGAAAGGGTCATCGCAGATGTGATTAAATTAAGAATCTTGAGATGGGGCAATTATCTTGAATTATCTGGGTGGACCCAGTGTCATCTTGCAGATCCTTACAAGAGGGAGGTGTGACACACTCAGAAGCAGAGAATGCCATGGGACCATGAAGGCAGAGACTGGAGTGATGTGGCCACAAGCCAAGGATACCTAGGGCCCCCAGGTCATGATAGAGGTAGGGAGAATCCTCCCCTAAAGCCTCCGGAGGGAGCACAGCCCTGCAGACACCTGGAGTCCGACCTACTGCTACTGATTTCAGACACTGGCCTCCAGAACTGTGAGATTATAAATTTCGGTTGTTTTAAGCCTCCTGGGACACAAAGACACTCATACACTGTCTTACCTCAAAATAAACCCTCTAGTTTTAGCAGCATTGAATCAAGATAGTAGGAAGGACAGTTGCTCAGCAAAGCCTGTTTGAATTATTATTTTCTTGTAAACTCTCTAAAATCATGGGAGTGATTTATTGTAAAAATCACGGGAGTGAGCTAGAAATTTCCCACTGTGACAGGGGTGCTGTGGCTGAGCCCTCGAGTCCCCTCCCTACCCTGGACTTGGAGTCAGACTCTAGGGACACCTGCAGGATGCGCAAGGTATCTGAGCTATCCTTTGCCTGCTGTGAGAGGACAAGGAGCCCTGATTATATTCGAGAAAACAAAACCCACCGCAGATGCCTCTTGGTTACTAAGGAGACAGAACAATGCAAGCAAGCCAAGCAGAGAAGCCTGGGTTTGGGAGAGACCTTGCTGTGAAGGACTCCAGGCCCACAAGCATCAGGACAACGGGGGCCCAGAGCTACAGTCGTTAAGTGGCCTTGGGTAAGTCCCTTCTCCTCTTGGGGCCTCAGTTTCCCCAGCTGTAAAATTAGAGCTCTGTTCTGGCTCAAGTGGCTCTCAACCTGTGGGCCTGGACTCTTGGGGGCCTGTGTTTATGGCCATCAATCATATCTGCACCTGCACCTGACCTGCTTACAGGAGACCTGCATTCATTGTCAGAGCAACTCTCCTTCCTCATCACAGATGTTCTTATTCAACAGACACTTCAGTTCAACTTTCTGGGGTGGGGGGCTCTCACGTTAGACTTTTTCAAATTTTTAAATCTTACGTTGTGGTCAAGAAAAACCAAGGGGGCCGTGGAGCAGGCTGGAGAGGACAAAGGTTTGTAGTTAAAACTGAAGATAAGTCCTGCCTCCTCTGTGTCCTAGTGGTGTGATGCTGAGCCAGGCATGGAAACTCACCAGCTCCATTTATTTTTTTCCTGCTCCGAAATCATGGGAGGAGCAGAGGCACATGCAGCCCAGGCTCTGTGCAAACATTAGCTGGGTTGTATTCCCGTTCTAAGACTCCAATTAATCAATGACACAGAAAGCGATTGACCAGAAACCGAATCAAGTGGATCCTGGAATCTATGTTTCAAAAGGGTTTGATCAGCTTGGGCTTCTCCAGGGGACCGCTCAGTGTTCTGGTGGCCTGTGGCTCCAGGCTCCCAATTCCCTGGTCAAGAAGAGCCAGCACCTCTGGAACTCGATGACACCCTGCCAGTTCCTCACAAGTGTAATGCTCCTGAACTAACCTCTCATCAGCCTGCTTCTCTGTGCGGCCTCTCCCTGCTCCAGATGCAAGCTGGCCGGTTCCCTCCAACCCCCTTCAGGACACCCTGATGGGCTGGGCAAGAGCAAATACACATCAAAATAGGGGGGGAAATTTCACTCTCCGGGTGCAAAAAGGGAATAGAACCACCTCCGCTCCTTTCTTAGATCATTTAATCTAAGAAACTTGTAAATTCTTGCTCTGCCTCTTTTGAAATGTATATAATTTAAAATATATAAATAAATATAAATATTAAACATATATGTTTTACAACCCAGGACTTTCTCTCTTGAAGACCTGGGAGCTGCCTTGTTGAATGTGATCATTAAGAAAAAAGCCCCTACCTCCCAGTTTCCGTGGAGGACAGGATACTACCGTATCTAAGCAGGTGCCCAGCTCCCAGCTGCAAGCCTGGACCCTGTCAGAGATAGACATGTTTCTATTCCTTTAGATAAAGGCAATTAGCTGGCACAGATGGCCCTCCCATTACCAGGTGGATTCAGCGTGAACTAGGTCTGTTTTGATAGCACATATGTCACGGGCTGCATCTCTGCTAAATGAAAGGGTGGAATCTCTTATCTCCCATTCCCTAGCAGATGTGACACGCATGACATTCTGGGGCCATGCTTATATCCGGTAGTGAGACCGTCCTCTCTCTCTTCTACCCTGTGGACAGGTTTTCTGGGTGGGTGGGTTTATTTTAATCACATTTCCCCAGATGCAGGTGAGGGTGTGAGCCCGGGTCTGGACTTCTGACTGTGGACAATCCCCTGCACCTCCTCAGCTCGCAGATGACAACACGGGTAGCTGCCTCAGTGGCCTGGGGGGGTTGGGGGGGAAACGCACATGGGATGATGATTTGAATTACAGTTGACCCTTGAACAACACGGGTTTGAATCAAATGGGTCCACTTATACACAATTTTTTTTTCAATTGACCTGCGTAGTTCAATCCCAAGCTGTTCAAGGTTCAACTCTGGGGTTGGAATCTGAGTGTGCAGAGGGACAAGAATTTTCGGCTGCGTGAGAAGTCGACACCCCTCACCTCTCAGTTGTTCAAGGGTCAACTATACTTTGTACTGTAACATATTAGATAAACCTATAAAGGAACTCTTTCCAGTTTTTCTCTTTCCTAGTTTTCCATAATGAGCACGTATTGTTTACAGCTGAACATTGGCAGTGATTATGTTGTGGTCAGGGACACGAATGTAGGCTCCTCAAGGCAGGCACGGGGTTTCTCTACCTCTGAAGCCCCTGCAGTGACTTGCCCTCCAGAGGCATTTCCAGGTGCTGGTGGCCTCTGAGGAGAAGGGTAGATTCTGAGTGAGTGTCATGAGGCTCCAAGCTGCTCAGAGAAATACTACGCCAAAATGCCTTTGCTCAGGAGCCACAGGTGGGGGGGAGGGGGGAGGAGGCAGGTGGCAGGAAGAGGGTAAATAAAACAGCAGGCATCACTGGCTGGGAGTCGGGCAGCGACCTGGTTCTGCCTGTGTCCATAGGTGATTCTCTCCTTTCTAAACCTCAGTTTCCCCAAAAGCAAACCAGAAGGAAGGAAAATGACAATTTATCAAGAACAGTATTTGCCAGGTACTATGCAAATTAATTTGCATCTATTGTTTATTAAGTGGTTCACAATCTTTTAGTCTCTGGACCCGGTTTACACTCTTACAAATTATTGAGAACCCCAAACAGCTTTGATTTATGTGGGTTGTATCTATAGCTATTTATCATATTAAATGTTAAAACTGACAATTTTGCCGAAACCGGTTTGGCTCAGTGGATAGAGCGTCGGTCTGCAGACTGAAAGGTCCCAGGTTCGATTCCGGTCAAGGGCATGTACCTGGGTTGCGGGCACATCCCCAGTAGGGGGTGTGCAGGAGGCAGCTGGTCGATGTTTCTCTCTCATCGATGTTTCTAGCTCTCTATCCCTCTCCCTTCCTCTCTGTAAAAAATCAATAAAATATATTTTTTTAAAAAGCTGACAATTTTGAAATACTTATTTTATTTAAAACGAACAAGAATAAACTCATTACATGTTAACACAAATAATGTTTTTACAAACAATTCGTAGTTCCAAAACAAAAAGAAAATTCAGTGAGAAGAGTCTGTATATACTCTGGTGCAATGTATTACTTTGGTTGACGTATACAAAGAAAACCTGGCCTCACATGACATGTAGTTGGAAAAGGAGGGGTGTTATACCCTTGTCAGACAATCTTGGCTGCATGAAAACTCAACAAGTGGCAGATTCCTAAAGAATAGCTTAGATGTGGAATCTGCTGCCATATCACTAAACTCTTCATTCTCTGTTACATTAAAATAATTTGGTCCCCTGGTTGGTGTGTTCAATGGTTAGCGCGTCATCCCTCGCACCAAAGGGTCTCGGGTTGGATTCCTGGTCAAGAGCATGTACCTGGGTGGCAGGTTCGATCTCCAGCCCCGGTCAAGGTGTGTGCGGGAGTCAACCAGTTGATATGTCTCTCTCACATCAATGTTTTTTCTCTCTCTCCCTATCCCTCCCTTCCACACTCTCTAAAAATCAGTGGAAAAAATATCTTCAGGTGAAGATTAACAACAAAAAAATCCATTGCTCAACTGTGCACTCTGAAAGGGTCTTACCCAAGAGGCATGATTTCAAACATTCCCACATTGGGTCATTTGGAAAATTTAAGTTCACTGAGTCATACTAATCTTCCAAACGGTGACACACTTCATTATATAATAATGCATAGCACTCATTAATATCACCACGAATTTCATCAGAAATGTCATCAAACACTACAAAGCTTCAAGCTCAGGGTGGAGACAGACTCTCCCAAATTTTACCTTTCGCTGGAGAGCTTGGATTTTATCATTAGCAACAGATATGGTCAGCTCTTCTCCCTGAAGCAACGGGCTCATTGGGTGAGCCTTTGGGAAGACCTGGTTCTGCGTCACCATGGCCGGTGGAAGTCATTGCTGCGTGTGAACACGCGCTGCGTGGGGAGAACGGCTGGCTCAGCTCACAGCACAGACCTGGCGCGCAAGCCCTCCCTCCACACAACCTGCACACTTCCCATTTTCTCACCAAAAACGTTAAAAAGACAGAATTTAAGAGTTGAGATTCAATGCAACGAATACTTGTTGCTGCCTCATCGAGGACAGTCCGGGGGAAGCCGTGTTTCTTTGACCGAATGTGTGAGTGTGAGGGGCACAGGGACTGTGAGCCCAGCTTGCGGCCCCGGCCTCCATCCAACTCAGACATCAGCAGTTTCACCACGCTGCTTCTGCCCTGTCAGGGAGAAAGGCAACTGCTGAAAGGGCAAATGATGCTGCCCTGGCCGCTGTGGCTCAATTGCTTGGGCCTTGTCCCGTGTTCTGAAAGTTTGCTGGTTCAATTCCCAGTCAAGGGCACATGCCTGGGTTGTGGGCTCAATCCCCAGCAGGAGGCAGCCGATTGATGTTCTGCTCTCACATCGATGTTTTTTTTCTCTCTCCCTCTCTCTTCCTCCCTCTCTAAAAATCAATTAAAATATATATATTTTTTAAAAAGGTAAATGACATATAAGTGGTTTGGATGGCACAGACCTTGAGGGTTCCACTGACCACACTTTGAGAACTGCTAGATTAAGTACTCACCAGCTCCATCCCAGATCATGGGGGTGAGCTCTTTATTTTGCCAAAGAGGAAACTGGAGGCTCACTGACATTAATGTGGTGTCTAGACACACAACCAGTCAAGGCACAGCCCAGTGCTCCTCAAGTCCTCGCCCTTCTCCATGCCGGGCTGTGCCCCTCTGTCTCTAATGCAGCGAAAATATGAGTGATCACTCTGGCCCCTGGCCCCCACCCCCACACAGGCCAGGCAGGGAGCATCCGCTCCTGGAGCACTCAGCCAGGCCTCAATGAGCTTATCTGTGAAATGGGGAGAATAAAGGGACCCAGTGAGGTTTTCGTGAAATGTTGAGGCTTGGAAAGTTCTGGACCTAGAACCTGGTGAAGGTTCAGTGTCCATTATTTAATGTTAATATTAAAACCTTAATCTCTTTGAACCTCGGTTTCCCCATATGACAGTGGGGATAATAACTGTAGCTCCTCCCACGGTTCTGTGAGGAGTGAGTGAGATCGACACACCAGGGTCTGTGGGTGCAAAGGCTGGTTTCCGGGGGGCAGAGCTGGAAGCTGATGACCGGCTCTTGCCCTCTCTCACTCTGGAGAGGGACCCGCAGTCAGCCAGACCCCCTTCCACCTGTTGTTGTTCAGAGGTGCCCCCTCCCTTCTCAGGCTTCTGGGGATGACAGCAATAGGGGTTTTATTATGAGCTGATAGAGCCAGAGTCATCTGCTCAATGAGTGAAGTCAAAGCTGGGACTTGGGCAGACAGGTGAGGGCACAGGACACACACACACCACACCCATACCTCATACACATAAAACACAACACGCATACACAACACATGCAACATGCATATATATGCTACACACACCACTCCCATACCTCACACACATAAAACACACACATACACAACACATGCAACATGCATACATATGCTACACACACCACACCCATACCTCTTACACATACAACACAACACACACAATATGCATACATATGCTACACACACATACAACACATATACATACATAACACACACAACAGTCAAACGACACACTTACATACACATCACATACACACATCTCTATTCTTTTTTAAAAATATATGTTTATTGATTTCAGGGAAGAAGGGAGAAGGAGAGAGAGATAGAAACATCAATGATGAGAATCATTGATCGGCTGCCTCCTGCATGCCCCACACTGGGCATGTGCCATGACCAGGAATTGAATTGTGACCTTCTGGTTCATAGGTCAACACTCAACCACTGAGCCACGCCAGCTGGACCACCCCTCTACTCTTTAATCCTGTTAGTGGCATTGGCCTGAAGGGCCACATGTCAGCTCCCCTCAAAGCCCCAGCTAGGCCCATGGCAGCCCCATGGCAGCCCCACCCCACCTGCTCATTAACCAGGCCAACCCCTACAATGACCAAGAGTGAGCAGCACATGACCCTGTGTGCATATGAAGCTGAGGCTGACCACCACCCAGAGCCAGCCGCCAGGCCAGGTGCTCAACCCACTCCTGCCAGCCCTAGTGGTCAACAGCCCCCAGATCCCCACTGCAGCCCTCACAAGGCAGGTACCAGGGCACAGAACTGGGGCAGGGCTGGGAGAGAGGTGACGGTCCCTAGGACACTGCCCAGACACCTGCACACAAACACACAACACAGACACATAGCACACATATGTGCACACAACACATACATGAAACACACATGCTGCATTCCCTTACCCACAACACACATGCACACAATATACCTGCAACACACCTGCACACACATCCAAGCATGCACATGTGCACATCTGTGTAATACAGTCACATCAATGTTCCAAACACATGCTGTACACACAGCCCATAAGTCTCCCCCGTGTACACCAATACTCAGAAACACACAATATACACACAAAATTGCTCATAAACCAAAACTCCCCTCCACAGCATATCCAACACACACAAACACAACAAACCTCAACACACACATGTGCAGCACACACTTCTTCATGAATACACACTTGCACTCACCCACACACACCCTTTCCCCCAAACCCAGGGACCCAAATGCACACATGCATATGTAAATATACAACATAGCTCTCTCACACCCCACAACACAGGTGTATGTACTGTAAACATGGATACACACCATCTACTCTCCCACACCCACATGCACAAGTACACAGAATACACACCACACCCCTGTACTCACAGACACCTGCATAACCCCACTCACGGATCCACTGGACCCCCAAGCCCATCGCTCTCCTGAAAATAAGCCTCCCTTTCTGTTTAGGAGAGGAGACGATCACCCCAGAGTCCCAGCGTGCCACTGCACGCCCCCCCAAAGGCCTCATGCCCCTTCCAGCGGAAGAGGCTGGCAGCCTCGAGGACTGAATCCAGAGTTCTCACAGCTGCCCCTCCGGATGTGCAAGCCCCCACCACTGCAGCCACGCCTGCCACCTCAGCATTTCAGTGAACACCCCTCCCCGCCTCCCCCTACTGCCTGTACACTGGTCTTTCTCCACAGAACCTTCCACCAGGTGGGCAGCTGGGACTCCTGTCTCCCAGCCCAGCCCCAGGAGAAACTCGCAAGCGCTGAGAACTTCATGAAGAGCCTTTTTTCCTTTTCCTGGGGAGACAGAGAGAAAGGGAAACCAATCCTGCGACTCAGTCCATGGACGAAGGCTTCTCATATGCAGGCTGCAATGCCACATACGTATGCACAGACACAGGGGCCGGCCAACTTCTCCCCACTCCCTCAGGTCCCTGTCCCCCCCCCCCCACCACACACACACACACCCGCGTAGCCGAACGTGCCAACCCCACGTCAGCTGATGCAGCCCACCCAGCAGGGGGACCTGTGAGAAGAAAGCACAGGGCCCTCCCCTCCCAGGCCTGGGGTGCGGGTTCCCCAGGAGTTCATCAGGCTGGGAAGGACCCCCACTAGCCAGGTGAGTCTTTGACAGGTGGCCTGACAGGAGGAGACAGAGACTGGGGAGGAGGGGCAGGGACAAGTCCCCTTCTCCAAGAGAGGCCAGGATGGGACTAATTGGCAGTGCTCAGCCATCTGGAATCTGAAGGTGACTGGTGTGGGGGCCTCGCCACAGAGGGCCCTTCACAGTGATCTGGGAAGGAAAGGACACACTGCTGAGCACCTCCTGTAGCATGTGCCAGAGGGGAAACTGAGGCTTGGAAGTGGGAGTGGCCGGCTCAGGTAAAGGAGTGGGACTTGGGCCTAGGGCTGGTGGCTCTGGGGGAAGGGGTGCCCAAGACCCTTCCTGCTGAGGCTGGGGCTTGCTGCTGTGCACCCCAAGAGGAGCATGGTTGGCACCCCTTCTCTTGGGAAAGGACCCCAAAGGGGCCCCTCAGCTAGCTCAGAAAGCTGGAATCCCAGACCGTTTCCCCTCAATAGCCAGGGGCCCGGCTCTTCCCAGGCCTTTAGAACGCAGATTCCAAGCCAGGGCTCCTCCTCTGAGCCCAGGAGGACCCATTCGAATGCAGGTTCCTGGGCCTCCAAATCCAGTACCCAGGAGCAGTGCCATCGAATATGTGTTTTAATAGCCTTCTCCCCCAGAAACTCCAATGGCCACTAGCGTCCTTCTCTTTCTTTACATTTTAATTGTGAAATGTAATAGTATAGAGAAGGTATACAAAAGAGAAATTCATGGTTGAATGAATAAAGTGAGCACATCACCCCTGCCTTCCCAGCTCCTGCCCTCCCTCCAAGGAGGTTGCCACTTCCCAGCCTCACACCGGCACACAGCATCCTCTCTCCTGCCTGCATGGGAGCCCTCTATAACCAGGACCCCATGTGCTGGTAGTTGTGTGTGTCCTGCTAATTCCACTTGCATCATCATGCTGAGAGACTCATCCCCACCGTGTGTGACTGTAGCTCATCCATGTCCACAGCTGTGTAATATTTCACCATAGGACTAGGCTGCAAATGTTCGTGCATGATGCACTGTCGATGAACTTCTATACAGGAGCTCTGGCTCGGTGGTATTTTCATTAGTTTGGTCCCAAAAATGGCTGATTTCCAGGACCTGGTTGAACAGAGATGAGTGGAGAGGAGAAAGGACTGATGGGAAGAAAAAAGGGTGGGGGGTTGTGGTCCCTAGTGCCTCTGAAACACAGCACCCAGCTCCCCACGGGGGCTGCCTGAAATAGTTAGGAAGGCTATGACTCCACAGGCTATAGTCACACGGAAGGCTCTGCTGCTCCATCTCTCAACATCCGCTGCTGCCACCCCCAGCCCACCGCCCACACCTCCCTTGCCCTCTCCTCCTGGAGGAACTCCCAGGAATTCAGCTCCATGGACAGCTCCAGGGGTGCTGTCCTCCCTCGTTGGTACTGAAACCACCCTGCTGCCTTCCATGCAGCCTTCCAGAAGCCAAAGGCTCAGTGGCCTTGGGAGAGAACAGAATCCAATGGCACGGAATGAGGCTATAAAATTGTCCGCACCAAGGCCCTCATCACAAGAAGTGAAAATGAAGGTCCAGAGAAGGAAAGCAGTTTGCACATTCACGCAGCTAACAGCAATAATGGATGAAACTGGCAATGAAAACTGAGATCCGGTGAGTATTTGTACATCCCAGATGCCTCGCTATCTATGTGGGGACTGCCTCAGTCAACTCACACAGCAGGCAGGTTGAAAAGTAGGATGCTATCCTCCTACCCCCTCTGAAGCCGCAGAGCTGGGACTGAAATATGCTTCTTCAGTCTCATGCTGGGCCCTTCCTCCATACCGCTCCCCTTGCCCTTGATCTTGTGGGGTTCTTTCCTGTAGGACAGGAGCAAGACAGCCAGAGCAGCAATAGCATCCCTGCCCAGTACCTACGTAGAGAGTGCTTTCAATCTGCCTTGGGTTCTCATGCTCACCTGTGGACAGACCACATTTCACAGATTCTCTCATGTCCCCACCTTCTGCGTGCCCCAGAGTCCTGTAGCCAGCAGCAATCCTTGCCCCCCAACCACCAGCAGTAGCAAAACAAACCTTAGTGGCATCTCCCAGGAGTAACACAGCTACATAGCACTTATCTATAATAATAAAAGTATAATATGCTAATTAGACCAGACAGCCAAATGACCTTTCAGATGTCCTTCCAGACGACCTTCCGGACAAAGCTGGGGCTGCAAGGGTCAAACCCCTTGCACAAATTTCATGCATCGGGCCTCTAGTCTATATCTACATATATAAAAGGCTAATATGCAAAGTGTCCCCTCAGGAGTTCAACCGGGAGAAAGGAGTTTGATCACTCGCTATGACATGCACTGACCACTAAGGGGCAGCATGGAACAAAGGAAGGCCCCGTCCAGGCAGCCGGAAGGCGCTGATCTGTCCTGATCACCGGCCAGGCCTAGGGACTGTGCACCGGGCCTCTAGTTCATAATAAAACAACTGGCTGACAAATGTCCATTCAGAGTGTTAAGAACTTGATGCTGTGTCCCCACAGCAGAGATCTGACTGTTAAAATTGATGTCTTAAAAAAGTATAGTATTTCCCCTTATCCACAGTTTCAGTTACTCAAAGTCTACCATGGTTCAAAAATATTAAATGGAGCCCCAGCTGGTTTGGCTTAATGGACAGAGCATTGGCCCAAGGACTGAATTTGATTCTGGTCAAGGGCACATACAGGTTTGATCCCTGGCCCTGGTCAGGGCTCATGTGGGAAGCAACCAATCGATGTGTCTCTCTCACATAAATGTTTTTCTCTTTGTCTCTCCCCCTCCCTTACACTCTCTCTAAAAATCAATGCAAAAAAATTTTCAGGTGAGTATTAACAAAAATTTAAAAATTCATATGTGTTAAATTATGCACTGTTCTAAGTAGCATGAAGAAATCTGCCATGCTGCCAGGGAATAAATCATCCCTTTGTCCAGCTCCCCAACCTGAAGTTACTTAGTAGTTGGTCAGTTATAAGGTTGATTGCCGTGGTGTCACAGTGTTTATATTCAAGTAACCTTTATTTTACTTAATAATGACTCCAAAGCGCAAGAGTAGTAATACTGGCAATTCAGATATGCCAAAGAGAAGCCATAAGTGTCACCGTGGAAGAAATCCCAGGTCTTTAGAAAAGTCTCTGTGGTAGGAACTGAACTTCCATCCATCCATCATCCAGTCACCCAAACCAGCCTGCAAAGGCCAAAACAGGGGGGTGAGGGAATGCTGGAGCTAAAGAAACAGCAGAAACCCCCACCCTCAGGCGCAGAGGTCCTAGGAATACTTCCCCCAACTTCCCCCGGGGGGCCTGTCAGAGAGGTGGGCAGGCAGTTTGAGGGTCACCTCTGGTTGGGAAGGAGGCCGAGTGGGGTCAGCACTGGGTCCCCAACCGAGGCTGGGTAGGAGCCTGGAGAGGACAGGGTCCACAGGGGTCAGGCCCCTCTCTTTCTCACCCTCAACTGCGTTTGGGTAAAAGCTGTGATGTGATTGGGGTCCCACACAGAAGGGGGCGGGGGCTTTCCTGCATCCACTATGTGGCTCTGAGCAAGTGAAAGAGGATGGACAGAATGTGAATGTCTCAACTGTGCTTTCTAGATATCTTCCGTGCTGTGACCTGGGAATGAGAAGGGCTGACGGGACTTGGAAGCTAAGACAGCCCGATCCACCCGGAAGCAGTGGATGCCCTGGCCCATTCCCGGATTAAGTAGATCCAGACACCCCAGCCCCAGGCCCATCCAGCGGCCGCCTGTCCAGCACATCCGGGTTGACACACCCTCTGGCGGCACCTTGAGAAACAGCAAAGGCGGACCAGCATTGGGTAAACTTGGAGAAGGGAGAGCCTTCTGGTGCTCTCCTCCCAGTTGTTTCCAACATCAGATTTGCCTTTCTAAAATGCTGCTTTCAGGCCTCGGCTGGGCAGCTCAACTGGTTAGAGTGTCATCCAGATATGACAAGGTTGCAAGTTCGATCCCTGGTCAGGGCACATACAAGAATCAACCAATTGATGTTGCATTTTCTCACTCTCTCCCTTCCTCTCTCAAAATCAATAAATCAATTTAACAAATGGGTAAGCATAGATACACATGCTGAGGCGTTGGAGGACAGCCAATACTGATAGGGCACGGATCTCTGACCCTTGAGGGAAGGGAAACAACAAAGTGACATACACACCCCTTCAAGCTGTAGGCTCCCCTCCCCCACCGGCATCAAAGCAGCAAATACAGGCTTGCTGAGCTGAGCAGACAGGGGTCCAAAACAGCTGGGACTTGAGGAGAAACCCTGCGGAAAAGGAGACCAAGATACTAGTCCAAATCCTCTGAGACTGTGGCCAACCCTAAGCTGCCCAAGCCAGGAGAACTGCAAGAACCAGCAGAAAAGAGCACCTGGAGGGTAAGGAGCTGAGCACACATTCCGCAGCCCCCTGTGGCTCTGGGAGAAACAGGTTGCAGATCACACCTGCAGCGCTGGAGGCCGAGCAGACAGTGCAGGCTTTCCTCTGAGGGCAGAAGGTACACTTTGCAGGAAGACCAGCCACACTCTTGGAAACAGACCAGCTCTTATGAGGCCTAGAAGTAAGCCTTAAGCAGGGCCCAGTGATCTGCTGAAAATATCTGTCTGTAAGAATAAAGTCCCACCCTCTTTGTGAGTACACAATTCCATCCAAATGCCCCCACAATAACTTATCCACAATATTCAACATCAAAAACGTACAAAGCATGCTATAAAAAGGGACCAGAGCCGTAACCGGTTTGGCTCAGTGGATAGAGCGTCGGCCTGTGGACTGAAGGGTCCCGGGTTCGATTCCGGTCAAGGGCATGTACCTTGGTTGCAGGCACATCCCCGGTGGGGGGTGTGCAGGAGGCAGCTGATAGATGTTTCTCTCTCATCAATGTTTCTAACTCTCTATCCCTCTCATTTCCTCTCTGTAAAAAATCAATAAAATATATCTTAAAAAAAAAAAAAAAAGGGACCAGAGCACTGAAAACCAAGAGGAAAAGCAACAGGTACACAGGTGACTCAGATGTAGGAGCTATAAGACAGGGGCTTTAAAATCACCAACATGCCACTTTCTTCATGTCACTCCCCTGCTCAAGAGTCTACTATGGCACCCCATTGCTCCTCGGGGGGGAAGGGGGTTGGTCAAGGTCAATACCCTCCCTTAGAAACAGCTTCTGAAAGTGGAAAGAAAACAGCTTCACCAATCTGTAGATATTATACGTATATACCTGAGATTCACGTATTACAATTTTTAACAATTACAATATTGTATTATGTTACAATCACCTATAAACACGTGGGTCATTTGTGTATTTTTTTCCTTTCGGTTATTACTGAAAGATCTTTTTTTTTTTTTTAAATCCTCACCTGAGGATATTTTTCCATTGATTTTTAGGGAGAGTGGAAGAGAGAGGGAAAGACAGAGAGAAACAATGATGAGAGAGAAACACATCGATTGGTTGCTTCCTGCATGAGACTTGACCAGGGCCCGGGCTAGGGAGGAGCCTGTAACCGAGGTACGTGCCCTTGACTGGAATCAAACCCGGGACCCTTTGGTCCACAAGCCGACGCTCTATCCACTGAGCCAAACCAGCTGGGGCACTGAAAGATCTATGAATATCCTTGTTCATGTTCCCAGACACAAAAAAAAGTCGCCATTCTATGGAGCAGCAGGATCCCTGTGACCTTTTACTGGCAGACTGCTGACCCCACTAGCAGAGCTTCTGATGCGGTAGTTGTGGGAATGGGCTCAAGAACGTGCATTTTTAACAAATCCCCGTGCTGTTGCTGCTGCCCGTCCAGGGACCTCACCTTGAGAAAGCCTGTCTAGGTGCATGCCTGGGCTGGAATTGCTGGTCACCGGGTATTGCTCTCAAGAATGCCACACTGTTCTCCAACACATTGTGGCCCAATGTAACTTACCACCCTTGTTAAATTCAGACTCAGTATCCCATGGCCTATCACAGCTCAGTGGTAAATAATGTGAATTCAGGCCACTGTCCTCGACTGGCCCAGTAGCCCTTGTGGGATGGGACCATGCCTGTCAGCACTCAGAATGTGGGGAAATGTGCCCATTAGTATCAGCGTGACTACTAGTGACAGTGATCCCAAGTGATAAAACAAATGTTTACGTTTCTCTTACATACGTCACAACCAGAGTAACATAATCTGGAGACAGTATTGTTCATTATGCCATAAAAGGCTTGGTTTTGTGGTCCAACTGCCTGGGGTGAAATTGCAACTTTACACCTCTATTTCCCCAACTATAAAGTAGAGATATGTCTTCATTCCCTCGAGAGAGAGGGAGAGGGAGGCAGCAGGTGTAAAAAGGCCCACTTTACAGAGCAGGAAAGCTGAGGCTGAAAGGAATGATGCTTGCACGCTCACACCCAGGATTTCTGGCTCAAAGAGCAGAGGTTCAAGCCCGTGATTCAGAGAGACCTAAGATTCTAATCCCACCTTAGTCATTTTCTTAGTCTTTCTAAATGCTCCCCACTAATACACACTCACTCCAGATGTTGCAAACATTGTGATTAGCAACTCAGTGCCTGGCCCAGGACCTGAGCCAGGGTTACAGGGTGACCACTGCAGTCCTGCCCTCCAGGAACTTGTGCCTAGCTGCAGAGACAGACAAGGAGTCTGGGAGGAGGCCCATCCAAAGTGAGGTATGAAAAACAATTAAAGGCTAGCCAGATGAAGTGGGAATGGTGTTCCAGCCAGCGGGAGTGACATGTGCAAAGACATGGGAGCAAAGAAAAGTGTGGAGCAAGCCAAGGGCAAGGGAGGGAGCACAGGGCTGGTGGGGTGGGATCATAAAGAGCAGGTGCATCGGGCTCTGTGTTTGGGTTTCATCTGGAGGCAGAGGGAGCCACTGGAGGCCTCAGGCTGGAGTGGTAAGAGTGGAACCAACCTCAGATCACAGAAAGGTGGCTCTGGGTGCCTGTGGGAGGATGGGGGATCAGGGGCAGTGACAGAGCAGAGAGCCAGGGTACAAGCTGGAGCTGTGGCATTAACCCTGATAGGTGGTGATGGTGGCTGGAACCAGAGTCAAAGGAAATGGAGAAAAGGGAAGATTCAGTTAGGAAGTAGAGCTGTGGACAGGAGTCCTGCCCCCTTTTCCTCTCCCCCAAGTCCCTTTTCCCTCCTCACCCAGCCCGTCTACCTTCTTCACTCTCACCTCCTCTCAGCCCTCCCCCTGCATTTTCTCCCCTTCTCTCCTGTCTCCCTTCATTTTTCTTCTTAAAAATAATAGCTTGCCCTGGATAGTGTTTCTCAGTGGCTAGAGTCCCAGTCCTTGTACTGAAGGGTCCCGATTCCCAGTCAAGGACATGTACCTGGGTTGCAGGTTCACTCCCCGCCTCCAGTCAGGGAGCATGTGGGAGGCAACAAATCGATGTATTTCTCTTACATCAATGTCTGTCTGTCTCTTTCTCTCTCCCCCCTCCTTCTCTCCCTTCTACTCTCTCTGTAAAAGCAATGAATAAAATATTCTCAGGTGAAGATTAACAAAAAGCAAATAACAACAATAATACACCTTTATTTTTTATTTTTTTAATATATTTTTTGTTGATTTTTTTACAGAGAGGAAGAGAGAGGGATAGAGTTAGAAACATCGATGAGAGAGAAACATCGATCAGCTGCCTCCTGTACACCCCCTACTGGGGATGTGCCCGCAACCAAGGGACATGCCCTTGACTGGAATCAAACCTGGGACCCTTGAGTCCGCAGGCCGACATTCTATCCACTGAGCCAAACCGGTTTCGGCAATACATCTTTATTAAGATATTATTGAGATGCCACAAAATTCACCCATTTTTAAAGTGCACACCTCAGTGAGTTTTAGTATATTCACAAAGCGTACAGCCATCACCACTACCTAATTCCAGAATGTTTTCATCGCTCCTAAAAGAAACTGTACCCATTTTGCAGTTACTCCCTATTTCCCCTCCTTCAAGCCCTGGTAACCACTAATCTACTTTGTGACTCTATGGATTTACCTCTTTTGGATATTCCATGTAAATGGAATGTGTTAGTCAGCTTAGGCTGCCATAACAAAATACCATAGATTGGGGACCTTAAACAATAGAAATTGATTTTCTCCTAGTTCTGGAACTTGGAAGTCCAAGATCAGGATGCTGGCATGATTGGGTTCTGGTCAGAGCCCCCTTCTTGGCTTACAGACTCCACCTTCTTGTGTCCTCAAGGGAGAGACAGAGGAAGAGGAGTCTCCCTCTGATATATCTTCTTAGAGAGACTTCATCCTATATAATAAAAGCCTAATATGCAAATCGATCGAACAGTGGAACGACCGGTCGGCACAGGGCAGGGCCAGCGACTGGGCAGCACCAGGCCAGCCAAGGAGGATGTCAGCAGGCAGAGGGAGGGCACGGTGATCGGGGGCGGAGAGGGAGGGCGGCGGCGACTGGTGGTGGCAGAGGGGTGATGGAGGGTGGGGGCCAGACATCCCCTGAGGGCTCCTGGTCTGGGAGAGGGCACAGGCCAGGCTGAGGGACCAAGGGACCCCCCCTCCCAGAGTGCATGAATTTTCATGCACCAGGCCTCTAGTTTCTTTATATGGCTGAAAAATATCCCATTGAATGCATATACCACATTTTATTTACCCATCATCAGTTAATAGACATCTAGATTGTTTCTACTTTTGAGCTATTGTGAATAATGCTGCTATGAACAATTTCATACAAGTTTTTGTGTGCACATGTTTCATTTATCTTGGGTTAACTACCTAGAAGTGGCATTGATGAATCATATGGTAATTCTATGTTAATGCCCTCATTTCTTCCCTTGCTCCTTCATTCATTCATATAACCTGGGGCAAACATCTATGAGTTAATTCAATTACACTGTGGGCCAGACACTCATATTTGTGGGAGGAATAGTGGCAGGCTGCACCAAGGAAGTTTTCCTGGAGGATGAAGATGGGGTGAGGAAAGGTCTGCTCTGCTCACCATACCCCCAAACCCTGTTACCCCCAGAACCACCTATATAATTTGCAGGGTCTAGTGCAAAATGAAAACCTGGCCCTCTTCTTTAAAAAATGATTAAGAATTTTAAGGCAGAAAGGTTCTAGGTCAGTGGTCGGCAAACTCATTAGTCAACAGAGCCAAATATCAACAGTACAACAATTGAAATTTCTTTTGAGAGCCGAAAACCTACTTCTGTGCATGGGCCATGAAGTTTCAATCGCACTGTACGTGCTCGCCCGCACGTGGTAGTTTGTGGAAGAGCCACACTCAAGGGGCCAAAGAGCCGCATGTGGCTCATGAGCTGCAGTTTGCTGACCAGGGTTCTAGATGATTCTACCTGAGTGGTCTGGAGTGGGGGAAAATTGATGGAAGGGGGCCACCTATGTTCTACCAGGCTTCCAGAAGCCACCTGAAGTGGGGAGCCCTGGCTACCTGGAGTTTGCAGTCCTAAGACACAGAACTTGGGTCTGGGAGGCTGGGAACTGAACTTTAATCTCAACTTGAGGTCTTTGGTCCTGGAAGACTCTTGATGTTCTGGAAAGCTATAAAAAGATTCTTGATGTTGGAAAGCTGTAAAAGTACTCCAAATACCACATAATATCCTTCTGATCATGAAGAGGTTACATAGCGTTAAGCTGATCACATTTAAAAGACACAGAGCTGCTGAAACCAGTTTGGTTCAGTGGATAGAGCATCAGCCTGCGGACTGAAAGGTCCGGGGTTTGATTCCGGTAAAGGGCATGTACCTTGGTTGCGGGCACATCCCCAGTAGGAGGTGTGCAGGAGGCAGCTGATTTATGTTTCTCTCTCATAGATGTTTCTGGCTCTCTATCTCTCTCCCTTCCTCTCTGTAAAAAATCAATAAAATATATTTTAAAAAAAAGACAGAGCTATTTAATCTGACAGAAATAGTTTAAAATTTTAAGCTTTGATATTTGAACTCATCTCAAAAATGATTTTGTTAAAGTGGTTATATTTAATAGAGCATAAGCTATTTAGTACCGTTCTGGAAATACTTTAAAATGTTTATTCTTTGATATTTAACCTCAGTGTCTCAAAAATGATTACTTTTCGTTGGGTGCTTACCTCTAACAGAACGAAAGCTCTTTAATCTAACGGAAGCTGTTAAACTTCCAGGGCGAAACCACCCTCCCTGTGCAAAGGGTGCACCTCCCACCCAGTACGCAAATCCGCGGTCACGTGATCACGCGACTCCGTAAGCCCTCGGCCAGACTATGCGTCACGTGACCACGCGACTCCGCAAACCCTCCGGCAGACGTCGTCTGGCGGCCGCCACGCACGGGCTCCGACTCGCCCCCGGGGGCGGGGCCTCCTGAGGCGCTTGCGCAGTGAAGGGTTCGGGCGTCCGCCGCGCGGGGGCGAGGAGGCGCGGAGCGACCGCGCGGAGGCCGGAAGGAAGCGGGCGAAGGGCGGGGCAAGCGAGGGAAGCGAGGGAAACCCGCTTGCCCGTAGAACGACCGTCGCGGCCTGATGACGTCGCACAATGGCCGGCCCCCGCGGGTAGTGGAGCCCGTTTGTTCCGCTCGCGTCGCGCCTCAAGCCGGAGTCTGTAAGGAGCGGAAGGGCCGAGGGACGCTTTCCCCGCGCCGCCCCCTCCCCAGCGGAACCGTGGCCCCCTCCCTGTCCTCGCGCTGAGGTAGGTGGCGGGGCGGGTGGGCCGGCGGGAAGGAGGCCGAGACGGTCAGGCGGGGATCGTGGTGGCGGCGCGGAGCCCAGGCCCGGGGAATCCGCCGCCTCCGCCTCCGGGCAGCGCTCCGGACTGCCCCCCCCCCCCCACCCCCGGCCGAAGCGTGGCTCATGGACCCAGGGTAGAGGACGCTGAGACAGGCACGATCCCGCGTTCCGTCCGCGGCGAGCTGGCCCGGGGGGCCCTGGAACCCCTCCGAGCCCGAGCTCCCCGCGGCTGCCTCCGCGCCCGGCGGTGGGGTTGGTTCTCCGAAACCTGTCATTTCTCTTCCGGGACATTCGCGTGGCACATGTTTGTCGTCCACGAAGGTGGGGGGGAGCACGTAGGTTCTCCTTCCAGAGGCGGCTTTCCCGGACTGGGAATGGGCTCTTCGGGAACTTTGAGCTTTCCGAGCCTCCTGGAACTTGCTCTCAGCTTCCCAGTGTGCACAGATTGGAGGTATTTGGCTGTGCCCCGAGACGCACACTACTCTTCCTTGCCCCTTTGGTTTGGAGCTCAAAGAATGCCCGTCCTTGGTATAAACCAACTACAACTGCGATGCTGGAAGAACCTACTTCCAGGCTTGCTCCTGCTAAAACTTAAGTTTTCCTAAATACTTAATGACAGCCGAGTTTGCTGGGTAGAGTGGTTGATCATTTTAAATGATCTTGCCATTGAGTTTACCAGCAAACTCAATGGCAAGAGTAGATCAGTTGTCGCATCTCTTTGGGAAAAATAGAAGAGGGTGTTTGACGTGTCAAGTACTGTTTAGAGACATAGCAAGGGCTCTCATCATTTCTCCCTTGAGACTATCTCCACGTATATCCCTCGGAGTGGTCCTTGCCCAGAGCAGAGGTTGGGATTATGAGGGTGAGCCTGGATGCAGGCTGATTCCCACTTCCAAGCCCTGAGAAGGGATCTTTGCCTGAAAATTTTACAGTTTGATATGTGTGGAGCCCAGTCAGCTCTGGTAACCAAATGTGTCCCTAAAGCTAGAACTCCTCTCTGATTTGGGGTGGGAAATGCTCAAACTCTGTAAGAAAGCTCTGTGGACTCACTCCAGAGAGCAAACAGGTAAGCTGTGGCCTTGCTCATGTTTAAAATGTTTTTGGTTTTTTTCTTTTTTACTTTTTCAACAGCTACAGATCATTTAAAGGTAAGTGCTTCCTCCCTGAGTTTTTTTTTTTTTTTTTTTTTGGTGGTCAAGCTTAGTTTGGGGGTGGTGTTTTTCCACAACCTTGCCAGCCTTCCTTTAGATGTTGTATGTACATGATGTTATGAATCAGAATTTTAACCAGATGTACCAGAACTTAGGCATTCAAATAGGGACTCCTCTATTTAAAATTGTTAGCCTGAAAGGTTATGCTTGTATGTCATTGGTGCTCCTTTGCCAAAACCTCCCGTTTTGGTAGTAAAATAGGTAAGCCATATGAGGAAATATATCTTATTTAATAGTCACACCCCATGTTTGACCCAAAATTGTCTTACCTTGGTAACTCACCTCACTTACCAGACCAGGCTCTGAATGTCCTCCTGCAGTTTCTCAAAGTGACCCACCTTGAGAAAGGGAAGATTTGCTGCCACTGAGAGCTCCAGGAGAGGGTTCTGCAGGTTCTAAAGGTTCCTCAAAAGAGAAGTTCCCAAAGTGTTCTGTCCTTTAGCAGTGCCGTTGGAATTGGTGTGCAGCCTCCAGGGTGATTGCTGGGAAATGAGACAGCAGCTGCTATGCTTGAGTTCTGGTATAGTCTTCTAAAAATTAGGCTCTTATTTCAAATTTATTTCTGGAATGTAACAGGTAGTTTATCAAGTAAAGAGATTTTGTCATTCCTTCATTCAGCAAACATCACTCACCATCTGCCAAATGCAGTAGGCAGTGGAAACACGGTGATGAATACTTACTTGTTAATCTGTTCTCTAGGCAAGTTCACCATTTTATGGGTAAAAGGACAAAAGAATTAATTCTAAACTTTACCAAGAATCCTCTATTACAGGATGCTTGTGTGAGAACAAACAGTAAAATCTGTGTGCCTGGCAGTTAGTGAAGACGTGACCAGAGGACCCTCCATTTCATTGTCTACACTTAATAGGCCACATGGTTTTCCTAGCACCTGCCAGAGAGCATGCACTTAGTTTTTTGCCAAATTGAATTAATCTCAAATTAATTTAGGACACAGACGCCTAGAGAGATGGTTAACCTGCCCAGAGCAGACCGTGGAACACAGCCATCTTCTGACCCCCCGTGACTCTCCTCTTCATTGCAGCAAGGTTGACTTGGGTTGCTTCTAAATAACAGGGAGATAGATTCTTTGGCATATTTCTCTCTGCAAGATGTTCACCTGTGAGCAGCCTCAGATTATAAACTCCCAGGTGATCCCACAGGGCCTCCTAAGGTGACTAGATATCCCCATGTGCCTTGGACAGTCCCTGTTCATGCTTGTTTTAATTGTTAACAGTGCCTCCTATCAGTCTCAAACGTTGCAATTTAGACAGTAAATTACATGGGAGCTCTGCTACCAAGTGCCAGATGTTTGCTGAGTCCAGGGAATACAGAAGTGAGTGTGAGACTTTCCACTGAGGCACTTACAAGGGGGCCTTCCAACAGGCTTTGCAAACACATAGTCTCGATACAATGTGGTAAGTATGGATACATAACAGAATAATGTACAATATACTTAGGGCAAGAGTTCTTAATCGGGGGGTCATGGGTGGACCTCAGGAGGTTTTGAATTCCCTAAAGTGGATGATAAATTGTGTGTGTCCAGATTTTTCTAGGGAGGGAAGCTGACACTACATCTTATTCTCAAAGTAATCCTTGCTCCCAAAGGCTAAGCACCGCTGACATAAAGAGCACCGAGCCTTGCCTGATAGTAGCAGGTGCACTCAGGACTTTTGGCTTCTCCACCCCTGTCTGTTCGGTGCTGAGAACTACCTTTTGAGAGTTGGGAAGTTATCTTTGCACCCTTAGAATGTTGAAGTAATTTCCATAATTCAAACTGTGGAGGACGTTCCTATTTAGTTTAAGTATCTAAGATTCAAACTTCAGCCAAGTTTAAAATCACACAATGGTGTCATAGATTGGACCTCCATATGATCATCACTATTTTTTAACTAGTAGTCTGTATCAATATGTTAACTTTTACTTTTATATGAAAAGATGTGTTTTGGTTCAAGAAAGGCTAAGATAGGAGTATGGTTGGATCAGCACAAAACTTTAGAAGGGAGAAAAGAAAAGCAGGCAAAATCTACTGGTGCAGTAGAAGTCCACAGCTAATGCATGAGCTGTGTTCCAAAAAAGAATTTATAAAATCAGTTTGGAACTCAGGTCCCATTTTCCTATAGGAACAATGGCAAAAAAAATGGGGGTTAGTTCCCAGGCAGGGAGCCGAAGCTCATTTGCTGCAGAGTCTAGGGCTCTGGGACAGTACTTGCTTGAGGTGCAGCTCTAAGTTGCAGTCTTTGGATAGCCATTCAGTGGCTATGTAGCCTTGGTTTTCTTATCTATGAAGGGGACCATCACTTATTTGGAAGGTTGATGTGAGGAAATTGATCAAGCTCCTGACACAGAGTAGTGATCTCTCAGTGAACAGTGGTAGCTGTTGAATTTTTGCAGAAGTTATTTTTAAATAATATAGTCTTGCATTAAGTAGATTGTCAGGTATTTGCTGCATGAAATAGTGAATGAATTACTACTGAGTGTAAGAGACTGGAACTGAACCTGACAGGGGTGAAAGGAGTATGACTATTGGAAGTTGAGGATTGCCTTAACTCACCTTCACATTCAGTTTAAATTAAAACATGCTGGGCAGTCCTGGCTGGGTGGCTCAGTTGGAGTGTTGTCCCATATACAAAAAGTTTGGGAGTTCAATTCCTGGTCAGATTGCATACGGGAGTCCACCAATCGATTTTTCTCTCATGAGTGTTTCTCTCTCTCCCTTCCTCTCTAAAAAAAGAAAAAAAAATCAATTAAAAACATATCCTTGGGTGAGGATTAAGAAGAAGAAAAATGTGCTAGGCACATTATCAGTCTCATGTCATCTAATTGTTGCAATGGTCTTGTATAGTAGATACCGTTATCCCCATATTTGAGATGAAGAAACTGAGGTCTGTCTAGTTTACACAATTTTCCCCAAGATCCTTAAAGCTAGGAAGCAATAGAGTTGGGGGTTCAAGTTCTGCCTCAGAAGTGCACACTGTTTGCACTAGCCCATGTACCCCCAAAAGATACAGTATACCAAGAGATAAATATCCCATGTTACTTGCTCACTTCTTGGATTATTTGAAGTTTGGCCCTCTTTTTTTTTCTTTTTTTTTTCATTTCTTACTCTAATGTAAAAAGCAATTTGGATTGGATCTAATCAAACAATGAAACCAAAACAAACCAATTTGCACCTGGGCCCAGAAAGAGGGCTGTTATCAGGTTATGAGAGTTTGTGGCTGTGAACAGATAGTATGTTACAAGGCCAATCACAGGTTTGGGGTGGGAGGAGGTTCTGCGGAGTATTAGTTGTGTGATTTTTTTTAAAAAAACTAGTTTGAAAGGACATTCACTTTTGGTTGATTATGAGGTGGTGTTGTGTCAAGGTCGCCATTAGACTTTAAAGTATGAAAATCAGGATTTGGTTTCAAGTAGTTCAGTAATCAGTTTCATGTGACTGCCTGCCTACAAGGTACCAGGTGCTAGCTTAAGCAGCTGGGGAGATGAAAGTCCCTGCCCTTCTGTGAAGATTTCTTATATACAATGTAATAAAAAGTATGCAGAGATAGGCATAGGGCAGTGATCGGCAAACCGCGGCTCACGAGCCACATGCGGCTCTTTGGCCCCTTGAGTGTGGCTCTTCCACAAAATACCACGGCCTGGGCGAGTCTATTTTGAAGAAGTGGCGTTAGAAGAAGTTTAAGTTTAAAAAATTTGGCTCTCAAAAGAAAGTTCAGTCGTTGTACTGTTGATATTTGGCTCTGTTGACTAATGAGTTTGCCGAACACTGGCATAGGGTATCGTGCACAAAGGAAAATCTTATGTGTTTTATTAATATCATTAACCAAGGGACCAGCTGCCTGTTTGCCAATGGCCCTTGGCTGTAACCATCCGCATCCTCTGTCTAGAACAGTTAAGAGTATAGGGGCCTTTAACAGCCAGCCCTGTCCTTAGTAGCTTTCTCATCTTTGCTGATGCCCTGGACTATGGAAGTGTGCTATGTGCAATGACAGGCTCTGCCTGCACAAGGAGGCCGGGAAGTCATAGGAGTAGTCTTGAATTTTCATTTTCAGCAGAATATATCATACAAGGAATAACTTTTTAATAATTTTCCCAAAGTTCTACCTCCGGGTAGTGTAGTTTGAAGACTAAAAATTGAATCATTTTCAAAACTATATATTTAAATGACGGGATGAATTGATTGGTTCATAAATTTCTCTTATTGCTAACCACTTAATTTATTTAAAGTGATGAATTATAAGTGATTTGTCCTGATGTGTGCTAAATTATAATAATTTACATTATCAGCCCAAAGGGGGGAAAAAGAGGGGAGTATCTGTAATACTCTCGACAATAGATTTTTTTAAAAAAGCAGTAGAAGATTTTCCTGATAAATGCAAAAAAAAATAAAAATAGCCCCTAGAAAAACAACTGTAGGTATAGTTATGTAATTACATAAAATAATTACATATTGAATTATGTGTGTACTAGAGGCCCGGTGCATGAAATTTGTGTGCTTGCGGGGGAGGTCCCTCAGCCTGGCCTGTGCCCTCTTGCAGTCCGGGAGCCCTGGGGGGATGTCCAACAGATGGCTTAGTGGGGCCTAACCGTCAGTTGGACATCCCTAGCATTGCCACGGAGGCGGGAGAGGCTCCCACCACTGCCACTGTGCTCACCAGCCTTGAGCCCGGCTTCTGGCTGAGTGGCGCTCCCCCTGTAGGAGTGGACTGACCACCAGGGGCAGCTCCTGCATTGAGTGTCTGCCCCCTGGTGGTCAGCACGCATCATAGTGACCGGTCATTCCACCATTTGGTAATTTGCATATTAGCCTTTTATTATGTAGGATGTTTCCAGATCTTGCTGAGATGTCAGGCAGCATGGCTGTGACATACATTATTTTTTTATTGACTTCAGAGATGAAGGGGGAGAGAGAGAGAGACAATCATTGATCTGCTGCCTCCTGCATGTCCCACATTGGGGATTGAGCCTGCAACCCAGGCATGTTCCTTGTCTGGGAATCAAACCATGATCTCCTGGTTCATAGGTTGACACTCAACCACTGAGCCACGCAGGCTGGGCCATACATTATTTTAAATTAAAAATTTGAATAATCAAGTGACCATTTAACCTTTCACTATTACTAATATTTCAAACTAACTCAGTGGTGGTGACTTGCTACACCTTTCATTGGTGAATGGTGTTTGCTTGTAGACTGTTCGGTTTTGGTGTCATGTACTCACAATCTTACTCCACCTTGTACAATCTGTGTTTAAAACAAATGGAACAGCCCGGCAGTATGGCTCAGCAGTTGAGCATCAATCCAGGAACCAAGAAATTGCTGGTTTGATTCCCAGTCAGGGCACTTTCCCAGGTTGTGGGCTTGATCCCCATTAGGGGGTGTGCAGGAGGCAGCTGATTGATGACATTCTTCTCTCATCAATGTTTCTCTCCCTCTTCCTCTCTCTCAATAAAAATGTTTTAACAAAAATGGAACAATGTACTGTCTTTGCACACTGAAGTGGGAAAACCAGAAAATATTCACTTTGTAATTAAATCTATGTTAGTAAAATAGAAATGAAATTTAAAAATGACATGTTGGTCTTTTTACAGAAACTACAGTTGACCCTTGAACAACTTTAGGGTTGGGATGCTGACCTCCTGAGCAGTCTAAAAGCAGTGATGGGATAACGACAGTCAGCCTTTTATATGCCCAGAATCCCAACCGCAGAGTTAATCCCTGAACAATGTGGGTTTGAACTCCATGGGCCAATTGAAAAAACCCACATATAAGTAGACCCCTGCAGTTCAAAACCATGTTATTCAAGAGTCAACTGTACGTAAATACATAAAATGTTCTGCCAGAGTTCTTTTTCAAAACATCTGTATTAGAACAGTGGTCTTTACTTTCCTGTGAGAATCACAGGGTACATGAATGCCTTCTTCCGGGGCTTCCATTGGCAGCTCCAACATATAGGTCTGGTGAGGCCCAAGGTCATGCCAAGTGTATCTATCTGATAAGGAAATCAAGGCCATATTTAGAGACTTGCATTTAGGAGCAGAAGACAGCCTACAACCTGGGGACTCTTAAAGATAAGCCTGGTTTCTGTTATAGACCCTTCAGGATGACTCCAGAAAAAATGGTTAGATGCATGTCTTCAACTTCGCTGCCTTATTCCATAATGTACATTTTCCTGAATTTCATCAGCACTCTAAGAATCCAAAAGGCTATCCCCTTGCAATGCATATCTTATCACTCATTTTCTATACTTTCTATTAACTGTTTGAGTTGCACTAGTGAGAAGAGGTACACCAGGTGCCTTCCTGCCAGATTGCTGCAGATGTGAGGTACTTAGCACACAGCTTAGCAAGCAGAGTTCATCCTCGTGAAGATGCTGTGTGTGGTAGAACAGCTAACAGTAGTGATCTGTGAAGTGGGAACTGGGATTTGGAGGAGTTATGCAGGACCAAGCAAAATGCAGATCCTGTTACCCCCCCTGGAGGTCAGGAGTAAGTGTGGGGCCAGGAAAACCAGGGCAAGAGTCACTTTACATTTTCATAAATGATATAAATTCATGTTCTCTCCCCCCCCCCCCCCCATCTCTCAGAACTGTGCGTACCGATGGATGTGGCTGAGAGCCCTGAACGGGACCCTCGCTCTCCAGAGGACGAAGAAGAGGAGCATCAAGGGCTCTCGGATGATGACATTCTGAGAGAAAGTGGGTCTGATCAGGATTTGGACAAAGCTGCAGGGAGGGCTTCTGATTTGGAGGATGAGGAAAATGCTGTCCTGGGACTGAGCCAGGAGGAAGAGGAAAGCCGCTCTGATGAGGAGGATCAGGACCAGGACTCTGAGCCTCAGGAGCTGAACAGAGGCCCTACGAGCCCCCCTCACGCAGAAGAAGGAGATGGGGGCGAGGAAGACCGCACAAGTGACCTGAGGGACGAGGCCTCCTCGGTCACCAGGGAACTGGACGAGCATGAGTTAGACTATGATGAGGAGGTCCCCGAAGAGCCAGCCCCCGCTGGGCAGGAGGACGAAGCAGAGAAGGCTGGGGCAGAGGATGATGAGGAGAAGGGAGAAGGAGCTCCCGAGGAGGAGGGAAAGGCCGATGTCCACAGTGTGGAAGAAAAGGAGCCCCTGGAGGCTGCCAAGGAGAAAAAAAAAGAGGATGACGATGGAGAGATTGATGATGGGGAGATTGACGTGAGTATTCCTGGGGTGCAAATGCATGTAGATAGAGCCCAGAAGGACTTCTTGCCACCAGCCACACCTTGGCTTGGTGCCAGGAGGAGAGCTCTTCATAGGATTAACTTAGCCTCATTTCAGAACAAGGAGGTGGGATGGAGGAGTGCAGGAAAATGAGAGGATTGTCTAGGAGCAGTCGCCATGGTAATTAGGAAGTGCTAAATTCAAAGAGAAGTGGTCTAGATTCAGAAAACTTCTGCCAGTTGGTAGCTGGCAGAATTTCCATGGACCCTCACTCATCTATCTGGTGCTATTGTATTAGAATGCCTGGTCCAAATTTTTTAAGTTTGGGTTTTTTTTTAATTATTACTTATTTCAGAGAGGAAGGGAGAGGGAGAGAGAGATAGAAACATTAATGATGAGAGAGTATCATTGATTGACTGCCTTCTGCACCTCTCCCCGCAACTAGGGATCAAGCCCGCAACCCAGGCATGTGCCCTTGACCGGAATCGAACCCAGGACCCTTCAGTCCGTAGGCTGACTCTCTATCCACTGAGCCAAATCAGCCAGGGCAGTTTTGGATTTTTTTTTTTTTTTTTAAACAAGTGAAGAGATAATTTCTCCTTTTATCTTTGCTATCTTTAAATCCTAGTTGAGTTGACATTCTACCAGAACCATCATGAATCTGCAGTCCTAATCAGGTTCTTGAGACTAATGAAAAGACTCGAGAGGCTTTCTTCCAGTTTTGTCTATTTAGGCATTTTTATCTTTGTCCCACAGTTTGTCCTCTGGTGAGGGTCCCAGCTGGGCCAAATAAAACCCTCGGGACTGGATAAAATGGGGTTCTATGCCAGAACACCTCAGGTTTTGATCAGGCTATCACACATTCTTATAATTTCTTTAAATAATCTGGCTTTCAGGTTGAGGAAAAGGTAAGATTGGTAATATATCTTAGATATGGGTAGTTTGGAGTTTTATTACAGATAATCCTTTTGAAAGAATTTTAATCATGATCTTTAAGAAGTTGAGTTTTGGGGCAAAGAGCCTGAAGTCCTGAATAATGATTTTACTCCAAGGAGTTGAGAGAGGGACAGAGCAAATTGAAATAATCCAGAGTTTTTAAAGTTCCCCAGGGAAGGAAATTCTGCTTATCTGAGAGTCATCACAGTTAAAGGTGTGTAGAATATCTCTCAGAAATGTTTTGGGTTGGGAGGGAAAATGTTACTAGTTAAATACTTAATCACAGGTTTACTGTAAGTACCACACTTCTCTAATAGCGGGTGGTGGCGACCATGGTGTGCTTAGTGAATTTGTAGGGTTTTAGACATTGCTTATCTGACTTTAGTTCATAAGAACAGAACTTTACAGGGCATGTGTGGGGTTATAAGCTTAGAATTTTAGATTTTTTATTTTTTTATTTTTTTTAAAATATATTTTATTGATTTTTTACAGAGAGGAAGAGAGAGGGATAGAGAGTTAGAAACATCGATGAGAGAGAAACATCGATCAGCTGCCTCTTGCACACCCCCTACTGGGGATGTGCCCGCAACCAAGGTACATGCCCTTGACCGGAATCGAACCTGGGACCCTTGAGTCCGCAGGCCAATGCTCTATCCACTGAGCCAAACCGGTTTCGGCGTAGATTTTTTTTTTTATCATAACTGTGATCTCTTGGGTTAATAATAATCTTTTTTTTTTTTTAATATATTTTATTGACTTTTTACAGAGAGGGATAGAGAGTTAGAAACATCGATGAGAGAGATACATCGATCAGCTGCCTCCTGCACAGGCCCCACTAGGGATGTGCCCGCAACCAAGGTACATGCCCTTGACCGGAATCGAACCCGGGACCTTTCAGTCCACAGGCTGACGCTCTATCCACTGAGCCAAACCGGCCTCGGCAATAATCTTTGTTTAATATATTTTATTTTCATCTTCACCCGAGGACATGGTCACTGATTTTTAGAGAGAGAGGAAGGGAGAGAGAAACATGGATTCAGCTGCCTCCCTCACATGCCCCAACAGAATATTGAACCCACAACCCAGGTATGTGCCCTTGGCTGGGAATATAACCCACAGTTCTTTGGTGTACAGGACAATGTTCCAACTAACTGAACCACCTGGCCAGGGTTATCTTATTTAAAAGGGTGTTGTTGGAACATTATCATGCAGGTTCCCTTAGGTCTTCCCAGGTATGCTTCCCTTCCACTTTGGAAAAATTCAGCTCTGTCACAGGGTTGGCAAAGGGAAACATGGTGTCATGACACTCGAGTTAATCAATTTGAATGAAATTTTGACCAGAAAATGGTCATTGGTTGAGATTGCTTGTGAACGTGGTGTTTTAGCCACTAGGGAATGTTGGAGAGCTCCAGATTATGGCCTAAGGGTTCTGGACAGTTCATTTCCTGTTAAGAGAGGACCAGTCATGAACTCACCTTGCTTCAACTGTTGAATAAATCCTTTTTTCTTAATCTTTATTGTTGAGATTATTACAGATGTCCCTCTTTTTCCCCCCCATTGCCCCCATCCACCCGGTTCCTGCCCCAGGCCTTCGCCACCCTATTGTCTGTGTCCATAAGTAATGCATATTTATATATATAAAAGCCTAAGTGACCTTAATGACCGGTCGACCAAACAACCAGTTGACTGGTCTCTATAATGCACACTGACCACTAGGGGTCAGACGCTCAACGCAGGAGCTGCTCCCTGGTGGTTAGTGCTCTCCCACAGCCAACCTCCCACAGCCCGCTAACCTCCCTGCAGCCCCTCCCCCCAGCTGGCCGGCCCTAATTGGCCCCAATTGGGACTGGGTGAGATGGCCCAGATTGGTTCCAATCTCTGGCCAGGCCAAGGGACCCCACTCATGCATGAATTCATGCACCGGGCCTCTAGTATGCATATAAGATCTTTGTTTAATCTCTTCCTGCCCACCACTCCCCTTCCCTCTGAGAATCATCAGTCTGTTCCATTTCCATGCCTCTGATTCTATTTTATTCATCAGTTTATTCTGTTCATTAGATTTCTTATTCAATTATTTTGATTTTTAGATTCAGTTGTTGATAGATATGTATTACTTGCCATTTTATTCATATTTTTTATCTTTTTTTTTTCCCTTCTTCCTCTTTTTAAAGAATACCCTTTAACATTTCCTGTAATAGTGGTTTGGTGGTGATGAACTCCTTTAGCTTTTTCTTGTCTGTGAAGCTCTTTATCTGAACTTCCATTCTAAATGATAGCTTTGCTGGGTAGAGTAATCTTGGTTGTAGATCTTGCTGTTCATCACTTTGAATATTTCTTGCCACTTCCTTCTGGTCTGCATAGTTTCTGTTGAAAAATCAGCTGACAGTTGGATGAGCATTCCCTTGTATGTAACCAACTACTTTTCTCTTGCTGCTTTTAAGATTCTCTCTTTGTCTTTAGCCCTTGGCATTTTAATTATGACATGTCTTGGCATGGTCCTCTTTGAGTTCCTCTTCTTTGGGACTCTCTGCCCTTCCTGGACTTGTAATTGTAAGTCTATTTCTTTCACCAGGTAGGGGAAGTTTTCTGTCATTATTTCTTCAGATAGGTTTTCAATATCTTGGTTTCTCTCTTCTTCTTACACCCCATAATGTGAATGTTGGTATGTTTGAAGTTGTCCCAGAGGCTCCTTACACTATCTTCATATTTTTGGGTTTTTTTTTTCTTTTTGCTTTTCTGGTTGGGTGTTCTTTGCTTACTCGTATTTCAAATCACTGATTTGATTTTCAGAATCCTCTAGTCTACTGTTGAATCTCTGTAAATTATTCTTTATTTCAGTCATTGTATGCTTAATTTCTTTTCCTTTTTTTTTTTTTTTTTGGAGGTTTCTAGAAGATTCTTGAGTAACCTTATAACCGTGGTTTTGAACTCTATATCCAGTAATTTGCTTTCTTCCACTTCTTTCACTTGTGACATGTTTCTTTGTCTCCGAATTTTGGCTGCTTCCCTGTGTTTGTTTCTGTGTATTAGGTAAAGCTGCTGTGTCCCCTTGAGTTGGTAGAGTGGCCTTGTGTAGTAGGTTTTCTATAGGGCCCAGTGGCTTAGCCTCCCCAGTCACCTGAGCTGGGAGCTCTAGGTGCACCCCTTTGTGGGCTGTGAGCACAGTCTTGTAGTTGAGGCTTGATTGCTCTTGGTGTCACTGGGAGGAATTGACCTCCAGGCCAATTTGCTGAGAGGATCAGCTGCGACTACAGTGGGAGAGCTCTTGTGCAGGAGACACTTCTGTGGAGCAGGACTTGCTTCAGTGGGGCTTTGGTGCTCACTGAGTCTGCCCCTTGAGTGTGTTGCTTATGGATGCGTAGAGTTGTAATTTGGTATGGTTTGGTACTAACCGCTGGGTACACGGATTCTTGGGTTTCCAGGGAGGTACAAAATCAGCTCCTTGACCCAGCTGCAGCTTGAGAGATTTTAGCCTGGGTGACTAAAATCCATTCATATGCAAAGCCGCTGCACACAGCTTGGGTGGGGTTGTAAATTGGATGAGGCAGGGTCTTAGGGAATCAGCAGGGTGGAAAAAACAGAAATAGTTGCCTGTCAACTCTGTGACTGGGCAAGTCCCAGCATAGGAACAATGATCCCTGTGAGCACCTCTGTCTAGGAGAAGGCCGACCCGGAGTTCCTGCCCCAATGCCAGACAATCCAATCCTCCTCTTATGTGTCTGTGTTCCCCAGAGCCTCACCCTGGTGCTGGAGCTCAGAGGAAGCAGGACTTTGAAAGTTTAGTTTATGGTGCCAGCCTTTTTAAGAGGAACAGCTG
The DNA here is from genome assembly GCF_027574615.1 of Eptesicus fuscus. NCBI lineage: Eukaryota > Metazoa > Chordata > Mammalia > Chiroptera > Vespertilionidae > Eptesicus > Eptesicus fuscus. Next base: position 23,561,525 of record NC_072493.1, on the reverse strand, counting down.
GGTCTCCAGCAGCCTCTGTGTCACTGAGCCTCAATCCACACTGGTTTTTACAGCCCGAAGTTGTTCTGCTCATAGGGACTTCTTTTCCCATTGCTGGGACCCCTTGCTCCTTTGGGTGGCCTCCCTCCACAGAAAAGATCTCCCTCCCAACTAAAAAAGCTGCACATGTGGGTGTCAGAATCCCATTCCACCCCTCCGCACCTCTACCAGTCTCCACGTGCTTCCTTCTTTACTTCTCTAGTTTTAGGACTTCCATTCAGCCAGCTTTCCAGCAGTTCTGGATGATGGTTCTGTATTTTAGTTGTAATTTTGATGTGGTTATGGGAGGCAGCGAGTACAGGTGTTTACCTACACCACCATCTTGTCCTTCTGAGTAAGTCTTAAAAGGAAATTTATCTACTCTTCTGTCTTTCCATGGCCGTATGGGGTCAAGTGTCTCCCTGTCGGTCCCAGGGGACTTTGGCGTCATCCCACCAATGGGCTTTTCCACTGCACTTAGATGTGGTGGTGTGGGACATTGAGTTGAATTGAGCTGTCCCTGGAAAACACCCATCCTCTGGAGATTTGTTTGTTTCCCCTAGAAACAGCATGTGAGATAAAAATTCAGTTTGGTTTCTTACCCCCTCAGACCCCATGGTTGATGGATTGGTTTGGCTTGTTTTGCCCTGAATGACACCCTCTCGTCAGGGGCCCTACACGTGGAAATAGTCTGCTGCTGAGGAGACCTCAAGAACATAGTTTCTTTCAGCCGCAGGAGGCGGTTTCCTTCCCACACCCCAGTCGGTGCCTCCTACTCAAGTCACCCCTGCAGGTCTGTTTTCTTGGACACAGCGCCAGTAGGCCCTACTGTCTGCCAGCCTTGCCCCAATGCACTGGGGATAATGACAGGTTAGAGCAGAGTCTTCCTCCAACTCAGGGATAGGCAGACCTCACCAGGGGGAGGCACTGGTAACTTGGGCCCTCACAGCAGCACACCTGGCCTGCAGTTGCCCAGCTTCTTTCTGGGATCCTCCTGATTCTTTAAGTGTTGGTGTAAATGTCACCTCCTTAACATAGGCTCTATCTCCTGCCCCTGCCTCTCTGTTGCACCTGGCACCTTTGTTGTACTGCCACAGTTAAATTAACTGGGTCATCAGTATGTTTGTTCCTTTCACTTCCCACCTCTCTCTTCCCACCTCCAGGAACACAGTTCCCTACTTCTGGGACCTACTGGGGTGGCTTCCTCAGTATCCCCGGGACCTGGCACATTGTAGGCAGCCAATAACTGCCTTCTGAGCAAATAGAGAAACCTGTTGCTTAGGGGTACGTTTAGTTTGAGTGCCATTGAGATGCGGAGTGGCAGAGGACAAAAGGTTTACACTGGAGAGCCATTTCCATAGAGAGGGCTTAAGTGCTGGTTGTGGCTGACCAGCACCAGCCCTAACCACCATTGGGAAACCCAGTGTTAGACACCTACCAGCTTGTACATCAGAATGACTGTTGCTGATTCGTTTTTCCTGCTCTCTTTCTGCCAGTTCTAATCCTTCATTTCCTGTCGATCTCTGCTTGAGTGTGTGCCCTGTGTCCCTACTAAGCACACTATCCTCTTTCTTTCCCAAGATGCCCTGTCCCCAGCCCCAGCTACATTTCTCTGACGGAGCAGGGAACAAAGGTGTGTACCTGGGTCCATGAACAGCCTACTTCTGGCAGGCCTTTGGTCTGGTCCCCTTACATTTTAAATCCCTACTAAAAGTAACTTCCGGTCCTAATGGAAACTATACATTACAGAGGGCTTTTTCCTGGTGGCTTTCAAGCACAGCTCTGCTATCAGGGTGAACCACCCATGTTCCCTCCCCCTGGCCAGGCTGGCCGGACCCACCCATGCACGAAATCATGCACCGGGCCTCTAATACACACACACACACACACACACACACACACACACACACACACACACACACTGAGTGGCCAGATTATTATGCGTTCAGAGATCATAATAATCTGGGCACTCAGTGTATACTGTCTTTACAAAAGGTCCTCCTCAGCTTACCCTCATGGCTGAAGATTTATTGTCTGCAAGGCCCACTTCTTTCAGGTGGTACATTCCCTGTATTCACTCCTCCAATTCACTTAAGTGAGGGTAGCATCAGTCCCCTCGCCAAAGCCTAGGAAGCCTGCACAACATTTCAGAAGAGCCCATGCAGTGTCTGCCACCTGAAGGCCTGGTCAGCACAGCAACATGAGTAAGCACAGGCCATAGGCCTTCCTCTTGGCCAGGAGAGCCCAGGAGTTTGAGAATGAAAAGGTTTCCTTACTCCTCACAGCGACTGTTCGGGTGCTGCTTCAGACCACGCTATATCACCTTGCTAAAATCAAAACATTTTGAATTCCCAAAACATCTGGCTGTGACGTTTTGGGGTAAGGGATTATAGACCTGTATTGTTACCCCATTTTACAGAAGCAAGATCCAGGGTGTAAGGAGATTATGAGTGACAGTGTCAAGGTGGTGCTAAGTCTCTGTTCTGGTGCGTGTGTTCATATGCCAAGTCTGCTTCTCCGCACAGCAGTGCCATGTGGTGACCATGTCCTTGTCTTCCATTGCTATGGGAGCTGCCCTGTTGGAAGCAAGTTCTTACATGAGTAATATATAGGCTTTTTTTTTTAAAGGAAAATAAAAACCTGTTCGAAGAAGAAAGCAAAAACAACTTATGCTACCATTGCTTAGAGATAATTGTATTTTGGCACATTGTCTCTGAGGTATTTTTCCATTAAAATAGTGATTGCTGATTAAGTGCGCACTGTTCATGTTTTACATAAGGCAACTCTCTGAATGCAGCCCTGTTCTTCTAGAGGAAACCATAGCTCAATGTGGAGGGATGTGTCCACAGCCGTACCATCAGAATTTGAACTCAGGCCTTTCATCCAGTCATACGTAATTTATAAAGGCATTAAAGTTGAGTGTGCCCTGTGCATATTGACCCTGAGAAAGTGCTGATGGAGGTATGCCAATGAGCCGTGGAAGTTCCTTAGATTTGTAAACTGTAGAGGGCTTTGCACATTCCCCCAACTTAGATATCTGTACCATTTTAGCCATTGGGGGTGATGTTTGCTGAGAACTTCACAGGCACTGTCCTTCTCATTGACCCACCAGTTTGCTTCTAGCTGGACCACTAAGACCTCTCCTTTGTCCTCTGCTATCTGCTGCCTCTGCTCTAGGTCACATGATCAGGAGACCTGAAGCAATTCCCAGACATTACTTGACGTAACAGCCCTCAAACAACTGAACATTGTGAGTTTGTCTGTAGAGATCCCTTTCTTGAGTTGTATTTACATGAAACTCTATAAGATTTAAGAACTCGTTTTAATCATCTATCACTTGAAAAAGTCATGTAAAATGAATGGTTGGTTGAAAATTCAGGATATTATATTGCTGAGTGATTTATTGATTGTTTTTTGTTTTTTAATGAAAGTAGAGACCATAAACTTAGCAAACCAGTGTGTACAGCCCTTTGTTTATCCTGGCAGGTGTGGGGATTAAATGGCAGTGTTCTCTGTTCATTGGTTTGACATTATATTGTGTGCTTTACTATGCATTTCTAGGTCTGTTTACTGATAGTTTTTAGAAGCTGCATATACTCCTTATGGTTCATGTGACTGCTTACCAATCTTAAGTTGGGTAGGTGGTTCTTCTTTTCGCTCTTGCAAATATTGAAAGTAACGCCTTTGCAGAAACACATACCTCTTTAAATCTGATCTAGTATACTGCTGTGATCCTGACTTTGAAAAACTATTTTTCTATACTCATTATTTCACTTCCATGCATTAATTTCTAGCTGAAGCAGGAAGATTTTAATGGGTTCTAACCTATCAAAAGAGCTTTGCATTTTTAATGAGAATGGAGAGAATCTTCTTTAAACTTAGATTTGAGTTCATGTGAAATACCACATTGAGGCTTTAGAATACTAATCATTACTATGAGAAAATAATAAGAAGCAAATATTAAGACTTAAATCATTCTGGGGTTGGAGAAGATGGGGAGATGTTCAGAGGGCACGAACTTTCAATTACTGTATAAGGTGAATTCTAGGAACCTTAAAAAAGTGAATGTGAATAAATTTAATCTTTCAAAAAAATCATTCTGTTGGCTTTCTTATGGGATATAACAGGTAGCTGTTCTTTTTGTTACAAGATGCTTTTTAATAACTCAAGATTTTCAAGGCAGAAATTATATATCTATTATTTAAGCTTTAAAAATAGTCATCATAGCCATGGCCGGTTTGGCTCTGTGGATAGAGCATCAACCTGTGGACAGAAGGGTCCCAGGTTCAATTCTGGTCAAGGGCACATACCTGGGTTGTGGGCTCAATCCCAAGTTGGGGGCATGAGGGAGGCAGCCAGTCAATGATTCTCTTATTATTGACATTTCTCTCTCTCTTTCCCTCTCCCTTCCTCTCTAAAATAAATTTAAAAATTTTTTTTTAAATAGTCATAAATCCAGGGTTTGACTTTAGCATTTCTGCATTCAATAAATACATTCCATTTAATATGAGCCCAGCACTGTGCTTGGACCAGCAACACATAGTAAGCAGACAGGCACAGTCCTGACTGGTAGAGCCTCCAGCTCTGTTGGGCAGGTCATGGTGGTGGTGACCAGTGCTACAGGAGGGGGCTGTGGGGACCCATTGTGAAGGGAGATGGGTTCCCGAGGAAGGGGACTCAAGCTGCAATCTGAAAGTAATGTGTGTGAAGAGAGGAGGGAAGCCTTGGCCAGTGTTGCTAAGTGATAAGAGCTTCGGCATGCTCACGCAAGGGTTATAGGTTTGATTCCCAGTCAAGGGCATGTACTTGGGTTGCAGGTTTGATCCCCAGCCTCAGTCAGGGTGCATGCAGGAGGCAAACAATCGATGTGTTCCTTTCACATTGGTTTTTCTTCTTTCTCCCTCCCCTCCTCCCTGCCTCCCACTCTCTAAATATCAATTGAAAAAATTCAATTGATATTTAGAGAGTGGGAGGCAGGGAGGAGGGGAGGGAGAAGATTAACAAACAAAACAAAGAAAAAGAGGAGGGACGAATATTGTCTGCTTGGGTTTTGAAAAGATCACTGTGCATTGTGGGGAGTGTGTGGGAGAGATTGGGGGGATACCAGTTAGGGAGTGCTTCCCCTCACCAGGTGAGACTGGGTCATATTCTGGAAGATGGTGGTGCTACAGGAGATGGGGTGAGTGACTTCTAGAACTCTGCCTTGTGGGACCCCTTGGATTGATTACACTAGTGTACTCTCAGACAGGCTGGAATACAGGGCAATGAGGAGTTTCATCCTGGACAGACCAGCAGAAATGTCAGCAGGGCAACCAGATACCTACTTGGGCTGGGGGTGACCCTGAGGGTGGGAGGTGGTCTCATCTGAGAGGCACAAGTGAGCAGGAGTCTACAAATGACCAAGGGGGAGTAGGTGGAAGTCTGTGCAGGTAGGTCAGTGGTGACAGGCCCTGCGGTAGTTGGGGCTGCGGAGGGCACAGATCAGTGGTCCAGGTTGTGGCTGTTCTTTAGGGTTGGGTTAAGCTCCCGTGTTATTCTAAAGTTTGAAAACCAAGATTAGGAACTCTGGACTAAGAAAAGAGAAGGGCCTAGATCTGAGATGAAAGGTGGATTCACAAAACGGGCTAGGTGGCATTGCCAACCTGAGTCACCTAACTTCCCTCCTCCCCACCCCCCAGAATTTTAGATTAGAGAAAGTTAGTATTGAATTTTAAGGACATACAATATTTTGTTCTAAATGTACAAAATATTAAAAACATGAAATATAGCCATATCCTGCCCGGAATTGGTAATTAAGAGAAATATAATGAAACCCAGGTTTGGCCCATGGGTTACATGCTTAATAGTGTCTTTACTCAGTGTTCTTTCATGGAATTCTTCAGCCTTATAGGTAAGCTTTGAGATTTCCCATTGTGTGTGAGGAATCTGAGGTTTGGAAGATGAGCATGAATGAATTGGTGAGTGGCCCAGACATGGGTCTTATGACAGTATCCTTTCTGGTTTGGTGAAAACCATGCCTGATGTTAGTTACCCCTCCTGCCTCTTCCCTCTTGTTAAGGCGATTCCCTCTGCAAGTCACGTTGTCTTCTGTTTCAGGATGATGATCTGGAAGAGGGCGAAGTAAAGGACCCCAGTGACAGGAAGGTGAGGCCTCGTCCCACCTGCCGATTCTTCATGAAAGGTAATTGTCAGAGTGAGGGGCCTTTGCATGGCCCATTTGTGTGGCCTCGGCTTTTTCTGGGACCGTAGTGGTGGTTCAGCCTTGTCGAGTGCCCTTGAGCCTGTGTTTGGCTATTCCTGGGGCCAGAGTATGACAGTTTGTGGTGGCAATGGTGGTGGTAGTATTGATGTGAAACAATAGATTCTTTTATTTGTCCTTTAATCACTTGAATGACTAACTCAGAGGGGAGCCAGCCTAGTTATTTTCACACTTGTGGTTCCAAACCCAGTTGTTTATAAAAGACCCATGACTTTAATGTAGACAGTATCAATCATTTTTCTAAGTGGTTCTTTTTATAAGGCCAAGCCCTAAGTACCAGTTTTGACATTTTCCCACCTCTATAAGGAAAATTACCACTCTTCCGCAAGATGTATTAGAAGTATATACTTCATTTGAAATGGATTTCTAAATAGCAAAGGGATGGCCTCTGAAAGCAGCAAGGCTCTCTCTCTCTCTCCTGAAAAGTAAATGATGTGATTCAAGAAGCGGTAACAGGTGACAATATGATAAAATCTTGTTGAAAAGTCTGGACTAAAGTCTTGGGAGATTTGGAAATGGAAATGAGACTTTCCATTCTTAAGGTTTCTTTGATATGCAGCAGTAGTTTGGGTATGTCTTGTAATTTAGCATTTTCCTTGGATAGGTAGGAAGATGCTTTTCTCTTAATTTTACTCTGACCCTTGACTTTGCTCACTGACCCAGCCTGCATGTGCCGTCTAAAGTTCACAAGAGCTTCCTGTACTTCTTTTCCAGATGTTGTGACACCATTATCCACTCTTCTTCCACCAATATCAAATTCCATACCATTCAGAGACCAGGTTAAAGGTACAAAATATATAATATTCACTCTCTTCAGTCCCTCAAAGTCCCCCTGCTCCAGAGGCCAGACTTCTTTCTCCTGGACCCAAAGTACTACTGTGAAGCGAAAAGGAAGGGGAGGCTTGCAGGGGCAGAGAGCTGTTGTGAGCCTTAATAATTAAAGGCGTTGATGAAGCTTGAGGGAGCTGTGTGCTGACCGCACGGGGAGGGCGGGATTGCAGGGGCACAATAGAGTCCCATCTCATGGAGAGGCAGCTCTGCACTTCAAGTGGCCCTTGAACGACCCTATCCTATCCCTAATACTGAGGGATGACCTGATGATGAGGATACATGGGAGCTGAGGGACCAGTGCACTCAGGACCCAGGTCACCTTGCACCTCAGGGCATGTGCACTTGGCCTGTGCTATTTACATGTTTATTGTTTCTGCCAAGCCAAAAACAGTTTGACTCGCCTATATGTGATGGGCTCTACCATGCCCAAGGGGGGACAGCCAGCACAGCCATGTACTGTAGAGCAGACGTTACATCATGAGCAGCAGAGCCACCCTAAGATAAGCATGCAGTACATTTTAGAAAGTATATGAAGTGTCAGTATTTCAGAAAACAAACTTAAGCAGAAGACCACCTTTCCATAATGATTTGAGAAAAAATGTCACTATATATCTCTGAAATTTCTAGATTAAAGCAGTGGAGCAAATATGTACACATAACATAAATATAGTTGCAGTCATTTCCAATTAGCAGTGTTCACAAGCGAGGGTCAGAAGCCTGGCCAACTGGTTAGAACTAGCCAAAGGCTCCCACAGCGGGGGCAGCAGTATCCACCATTCATGCCACGGAGACTCTGGTCCAGTGCTGGGGTCACACACTGGAGTAGTTTCCAGAACTTAGTGAGAGAAGCATGCATACAAATGAAGTTGTTGCTGGAACTGCAGATCAGCATCATGAGGAGATTCCCGATGGACAAGGACAGGACACCATCTCAATGGATGCCACGAGGGCACCTCATAATAGGAGCGGGGTTCCTCCAGGGTCAGACTGAGTGCTCAGTTTGGATTTCAGGGAATGAGACCAGTGGATAAGGCTTTCTGCAGTAGAAAAATCTGAAGCTAGTGGCAAGCAGCCTTTTTGCAGCTTAATTGGGTATGATCAGTAACTTCTTCAGGAATATTTTTAAAAATATATTTACCTTTCCTCCTATACTGTTTGTTTATTCTATGGAGAATTCTAAGGAAATGGTTGATTTTTATTTTTTTATTTTTTATAGTGTTCTAGAAAAGCTGCTTTTTCTTAGTTATAAAAAAGTTTTGGGATGTAAATGATTTTGCTTACCTGCAATTTACAAGTTTGGTATTAAATTGAGGTGGATATGTTTATGTTCCAATAGTAGAAGTGGTTTTAAAAATGAAGTTTGTTGTGTTTGGTGAGGATGCATAGAAATGGAACCCTCATACACTACTGGTGGGAACATAAAATGTCATCTCCTCAGAAAGTGAAGAATAGAACTACCATATGACCCAACAATTCCATTCTGGGTATCCATCTAGGAGAAATGAAAACATATCCACACAAAAACTTGTACATGAACATAACAGCATTATTCATAACTAGAAGCCCAATGCACGAAGATTCGTGCTAGAATGGACCTTCCTTTCCCTGGCTGCTGGCACCGCCTTTCCACTCCGGCCCAGCCCAGGAGCCGCCTCTTTCCGCTCTGGCCCCGCCTTCCCACGCTGCCCAGAGGCCCTGAGAGACTGGGGGTGGGGCAGAATGCCTGCATCGTCGCCATGGCAATGACGCAAGTGTACTGCCTGCCCCATCACTAGACGCCTGTATATGCAAATTAATCTCCATCTTTGTTGGGTTAATTTGCATATCACTCCTGATTGGCTGGTGGGCGTAGCGAAGGTATGGTCAATTTACATGTTTGTCTATTATTAGGTAAGATAGCCACAAGGTGGAAACAACCCAAATGTCCATCAACTGATGATGGGTAAGTAAAATTTGGTTTACCCATACAATGGAATATTATTCAGCCATAAAAAGGAATACAGTACTGATACTACAACATGGGTGAACATTGAGGACACTGTTTCAAGTGAAAGATAGAAACCAGACACAAAAGACTGCATATTGTACATTTTTACCTATGTGAACTGTCCAGAATAAAAAACAGAAAGTAGATTAGTCATTGCATAGGCCAGGGGGTGGGAACAGTGAGGGGGTGATGTATAATGAGTACAGGGTTTCCTTTTGGGGCAATGAGATATTCTGGAATTAGTGCACAACTTCAAATATACTAAAACTCACTGACTATATACTTTGTTTTGTTTTCTATTTTTTCTGACTATGTACTTTGAATGGTGATATTTTGTGGTATATGAATTATATCTTAATTTGGGGGGGGGGGGATTCTTTTAAGTTTGTTAACTGTGTTTCTGTTACAAGTTGTGATCTTCAGATTAATCATTGAACTGCCCAAATGGACACTTTAATATTTGTGACCATTGAAAACAAAATGTATGTAGGAAAAAAAACTGAAACATTTTAAAACACGAATATTTGTTTAGGGTAATTTTTACTTCTCATATATTTATGTTGAATCATCAATACACTGAGTTCTAGTCACAAAGGCATAAATAGCATTTTCTTTAAACTGTGCCTTCCTTTGGATTTCTGATTTCCCCAGCTGTCAGTAGGGCCTAGCCTAATCTGTGAGCCAGACCTCCTTGTCTCAGCTGCTTCCTGTTCTCTTTTTTTTTAAATTGTGGTAAAATATTCATAATATAAAATTTACCACCCCCACTTTTTTTGTTGTTGTTAATCCTCACTGGAGTATATTTTTCCATTGATCTTTTTTTTTTTTTCCTTTTGAGGGCCCATTGATCTTTTAGAGAAAGTGGAAGAGAGAGGGAAAGACAGAGAGAAACATAGATGTGAGAGAAACACATCAATTGGTTGCCTACTGCACATACACTGACCAGGGCCTGGGCTGGGGAGGAGCCTGTAACCAGGGTACATGCCCTTGACCAGAATTGAACATGGGATCCTTTGGTCTGCCAGATGACACTCTTTCCACTGAGCCAAACCAGTTAGGGCTCGATCATTTTTAAGTGTACAATTCAGTGACATTGAGTACAATCATATTGTGGCCATCACCACTATCCATCTCCAGAACTCCTAATCTTATAAAACTAAAATTCTGCCCCTATTAAACACTAACTCATTCTTCCCTTCCCTCAGTCACTGGTAACCATCATTCTACTTTGGTTTCTATGAGTTTGACTATTCTAGGTGCTAATGTAAGTGGAATTATACAATATTTGTCTTTTTGTGACTGTCTTATTTCATTTAGTATAATGTCCTCAAGATTTATCCATGTTATCGCATGTGTCACAATTTCCTTTTTAAGGCTGAATGTGTATATATAAATTACATTTTGTTTATCCAATGTGTATATAGACTCCATTTTGTTTATCCATTCATCTGTCGATGGACACTTGAATTGCTTCCATCTTTCAGCTATTATGAATAATACTGCTGTGAACATAGGGGTACAAATATATTTTTTAAGACTCTGCTCTCGCATCTTTTGAGTATATACACACAGATTGCTGGATCATTTTGGTAGTTCTGTTTTTTAATTTTTTGAGGACCTGCAATACTGTTTTCTACGGCAGCTGTACCATTTTACATTCTCAGCAGTACACAAGGGTTCCAGTTTCTCACATCCTCACCAATATTTGTTAATTTCTGATTTATTTTATTCTAACCATGCTAATGGATGTGAGGATGGTATCTCCTTACCTCGTTGTAGTTTTTATTTGAATTTCCCTATTATTAAGTCTGTATTTATAGTCAGGTATTGACCACCATTCACTCACAGTTAAATAATGCCAATTGTACTTAATGATGTCTGTGATAGAGCAGTAAAAATTATAATTGTTTTACACCTGACTGCAGGTCTTTTTAAAAAAAAAAGATATTTTAACAAGGTATAATTTACATACCATAAAATTTGCCTGTTTCAAGTGTATAATTCAGTGGTTTTTAAATATACCAAGTTGTGCAGCCATCACCACAATCCAGTTTTAGAATATTTCATCATCCCAATAAGAGCCCTCAGTATATTTGTTTATGTTCAGTATGACGAAATTGGAAGTGCGCATGGAGCCCCTCTGCTGCGCACTGAAGTGCAAAGGTCATCTCCAGTGAGGGCACGTTCGAGGTTTGCACTGTGAGCTGAGCCAGCTGCTCTTCCCATGGAGCGCGTGTTCACTTGCAGGAAGGACCGCAACAAACGAAGGTGGTGCAGAACCAAGTCTTCTCAAAGACTCTCCAATGAGACTGCTGCTTCAAGGAGAACAGCTGACAATAGCTGTTGCTAATGATAAAATTCGAGCTCTCAAGTGAAAATTAGAATTGTGGAGAGCCAAAATCTCCCCTGTGAGCTTGACAGCTTTTTCATTTTTTTTTTTTTAATATGTTTTATTGATTTTCTACAGAGAGGAAGAGAGAGGGATAGAGAGTTAGAAACATCGATGAGAGAGAAACATCGATCAGCTGCCTCTTGCACACCCCCTACTGGGGATATGCCCGCAACCAAGGTACATGCCCTTGCCCGGAATCGAACCTGGGACCCTTGAGTCCGCAGGCCGACTCTCTATCCACTGAGCCAAACCGGTTTCGGCAGCTTTTTCATTTTTAATGAACTTTTCCAGACATCCACTGGTGATGTTACAAAATCATACCTAGGTAGAAGATCCATTCACAGTTCAAGATAGACTAGTGGCCTGCAGTGAAACACAGTTGTAAAAGTTCAGTGATAAAGTTACAGATCCCGCATTGTGGCTAACTGAAGCATTCACTTGTTGAGTTTGGTGTAGCATCAAAGGACATCTAAAAGTACATGAAAAAGCTATTAAAATGCTCCTTCCTTGTCCAGCTACATCTCTGCCTACGGCTGGATTTTCAATCAAAACAACCAGGTACAGCAAATTGAATGCAAAAGCAGACATGAGAACCCAGCTATCTTCTATTCTGTGTCAGCATTAAAGAGATTTGGAAAAAGGAAAATAATGCCACTCCTATCACTAAGTATTTTCCATTCTTCATAAAACATCCTATATAATAAAAGTCTAATATACAAATTGACCGAATGGCAGAACAATGGGTCACTATGATGTGCACTGACCACCAGGGGGCGGACGCTCAACTCAGAGGAGTTTTCCCAGGTGGTCAGCGCACTCCCACAGGGGGAGCACCGCTCAGCCAGAAGCTGGGCTCATGGAAGCAGTCCAGGAATTATTTAAATTTTTTTTTAGCTACCATAATGAATGTATTTCTTAAAGAAGTTAAAATATCTCAGAATACCGCTGGATGTGACTGTTGCTGTCTACCCATTTCTGACAGTTCTCTGTGACATGGGAAAGGAAAGGATACCAGAGTTCTTGGTGTTATATCATTGCAATCTTTTATGCAATTGTTCCTTGGATTTATGCCTGTTAGAATACGCATTTGTAGAGCTTGGGTGTGTTCTTAATATTTAATTATTAGACTTAAGTACTTTAAACTGCTTTAATTTATTTTCATAATCTGATTATTTATTTTCTATTCTGAGTTATTTAGACTAATAGGAAATTGGAGTGAGGAATATTTAAATAAGACCACTATGTATTATAGATACTGTAAAATTATTTCAACTGTTCTAGTAGGATACATGCATATACAGTGACAGCACAGCCCAAAACGATAATCAGCACTGCACTGTGCTGATCAGTGGAACCAACAATCAGCAATTTTAAAATCTGGCAGTGTTTCTGGACCTCCCACACACATGCTCAAACATATGCCCATAGACACAGTGTGCTTGCTGCTTCTGACATTTCACACCATGGGAGAGATGGATTCCTTGGGCTAGTGTAGTGTATGAGTTGTGACCAATGGGTTGCTGGCATGGGAGATGTGGAATTCATTTCCTGTCCTGTGTCAAGCTAGTTTCCTGGATTTCTACTGCGGCCCATTAGGTTTCCTGCCTATATTGTCTGTTTCACTGATAAGAGTTGGGCTTTATTGCTGTTGAGCCTGCAGGTTCCTTTTTTTGTAGATATATAGTTTAAAAAAAAAAGAAAGAAAGAAAAGCAGGGTTCAACACGAAGTGTATAATATAACCAGGAGAAAATGATGGCTACACTGATTTGATTGATTGATTGTTTCCTCAATAAATTGATCATTGTCTCTGTGGAGGGCCCTGAAGGCCTAGAGACTTCACTGAATACCTTTTAGAGAAAGTTTTTGTTTAAAGGAATCCTTTTATTTCATTTAATTATGAAATATTTTATATAAAAATATACTATAATGTTTATTATACAGGCATAGAAAATAATAAATGAGTAAAACAATTACTGATGAGCCCACCATCCAGTTAAGAAATAGAACACTATCAATGAAGAACTAAGTTAAATGGAAAAAATAGTAGACTTATTCTGTGTTGCGCCAGTCAAATTACACTAGACCCATAAATGAAAGTTAAAAAAAGAAAAGAAATAGAACACTATCAATGCCTTTGAAACCCTCTGTGTGCCAAGATGAAGGAAACTTGTTGCCCTAGCCAGTTTGGCTCCGTGGATAGAGCGTCGGCCTGCGGACTAAAGGGTCCTAGGTTTGATTCCGGCCAAGGGCACATGCCTGGGTTGCAGTCTCATGCCCCCCTCCCCCAGTAGGGGGCGTGCAGGAGGCAGCCAATCAATAATTCTCTCTCATCATTGATGTTTCTATATCTCCCTTCCTCTTTGAAATCAATGAAAAAATATGTATTAAAAAAAAAAAGAAACTTGTTCCACTGAACTGCCTGCTACAGCTGTTTCCATTTCTTCTGTTCTCTTCTGGCTCATATTCATATCCTTATATAATTGTGAGCCTATTTATTCATCCAGTCAGAATCATAATCCACATAACTTCTGTGTTTGTGAAGTTTCATTCAGAAGCAGAGCACTATACAATTTTAAAACCAGAAGATCGAATTTTGCTTCCATTTCTCGATTTTTTTTCCCAATAGCTTTTTAAAATTACGAACGTAATATATGCTAATGAGAGTGAAGACAATCCTATATAATAAAAGCATAATATGCTAATTAGACAGGAGTTCCTTCCAGACAGGATGACCTTTTGGACGAAGTGGGAGCTGCAAGGGCCAAGGCAGAGGGGGGCAGGGGCTGAGGCAGAGGCAGCTGTGGTAGCCCCGGGGGCCAAGCCCCTGGCACAAATTTTGTGCATCGGGCCTCTAGTAAAATAATAAAAATCTTTCTCCTTTCACAGACCCAATAGTTCGGGATGTATATTTCCAGACATTTTTCTACACAAATAAAGTTTTACTTTAAAAGGGCTAACAGGGTTGCACTATTCCGACTGCTTTCTTTTTGGCTTCTCTTTGGTGGCCAGGGGTCCAGACATACACTCAGCAAGGATCTTCACATACCCAGGAACGGGGCTTTGAGGGGTTGGGCTTCTGTCACTCACCAGTGTCTCAGAGGGGCACATGCCCCTGCTCTTGCCCCTTATTTTCTTCATGTGTTTCTTCTCATCTACCTGTTCCTCTTTTCTCCCCTTTCCAGTATGAGTGATACAATATCCTTTTTGTCAGTGTGCTAGCTTGTGGGTAATGTTTTGTTTTGAAATTATTTTAAATAAAAGAGCAATATAACAAATATCCATTTATCTATCATCCAGATATATATTAGGTTTAAAAATTACAGGAAAGTTGTTTATAATCATACTTTTATGTACTTGCAAATTTTCTACAGTGAGCTTTACTTTTTAGCTACAATATGAAATGCAGTATGAGTTTTGTAAGAGTCAAATGATGAACTTGATAGTGTTTTGAGATTTTTTATTTAGATGTGTGACTGCATCGCCTTTATCTACAAACCTCCTGAGATTCGGGAATTTTGAACCCCCTGTAGTACAGTATTTCCCCTCTGACTTATATGTGATTTCTCAAACACTTTTAGGAATTTTAAAAATTAATCTGTCATTTTTACATTCTCAGAGAAGCAATTTTAAGCATGCTTCAAAGCAAGTAGGTTTTAATACAAGATTAAGAATTTATAATGTTTAAAAGGTAAAATTTAGCTTTTTCCCAAATGCCAAATTATTGTTTCTCTTTAATTTACATTGCACAAGGAAAATGGTATTGTTGACAAAAATATTCAAATGGAACATCATGTTTAGAAGCGAATATATATTTTTAAATAGTTTAAAATTTAACTACATGTTAACCCATTGAAAATGTTTTTTTAAAACTAAGATATTGTGTGCCATATTTATTTTTAAGCCTGTGTACATGTTACCTACTCTAAAAAATTAAATTTTTAAAAGTGATTTACTCAATTATTAGATTTAAAGCTTTGACTTCTTCCCTCCCGTGCTGAAAGGTAAGTGGTTTTCTTGAATAATCCTGACTGTCTCATCACTGAATAATATTAAAAGATGACTTTTTCTGTGTGGAGTATAAACATCTAATATATTATCATTGTTTATGTGTTTTAAGTACCAGAAATATACTAAAATGGTTTGTGAGTCTTTTGATAGGAAAAATGCAAATTTACAGAACTGGTAAAGACCACCAGGGGACAAGCTTGGAGAATTCTGTTCGTTTTTATGCTTCTCGATTTCTGTTTCAGTATGAGTGGGTTTGAGTCAGAATCATGGTTCTTTATATGCACCTGTGACCCTCACTGGGGGTGTAGTGTCTCTGAGCAGTAAATCCACAGAGCAGGGGCCACCTCTAACTGTCTGGGAAGCTCTTGGACTTTTCTGTTTTGAGAGGAAAATTAACTATTCACATGACCACCTTGGAACAGGGGCTGTTTCCTCTAACACATTACCAGTCCCCTTCAGGAGCCCTTTAGGAACTACTGCTTACTCCCCAGCTGAGGGTCAGGTCTGTGACTATTCAGGCCTGCCTGCCAAGGACCTGGATGTGTATGCAAGTGGGGTGAGGGGCTCAGGCACACACACACTTGCACTGCGGCTGATTGGCTCTGGCATGTCTGTATTCAGGTTCATGCACCTCACAGGGTGGAGGGTGACACCAATAACCTATGAGTGTGCTCAGCATACTGTCTGGAATGTCACAGGCCCTCAGGCAAACCCAAGCAAAGCAGACAGGAAGCTGGCCTCATGCACATGGGCTCTTATAGACACATTCTGACCTAACTTTTGTTTCCTTAGGGAACTGTACCTGGGGAATGAATTGTAGGTTTATACACCCTGGAGTCAACGACAAGGGCAACTACTCCCTAATCACCAAAGCCGAACCTTTCCCGCCTAACGGTGCCCCGCCTCTCGGACCTCACCCACTGATGCCTGCCAACCCTTGGGTGCGTGAACACTTTTTTTTTTTTTTTAATTTTCAATCCTCACCTGAGGATCTTTTTTCCATTGAATCCTAGAGAGAGAGGAAGGGAGGGAGGAGGGGGGAAGGAGAGAGACAAACATCTATTGGTTGCCTCTTGCACACACCCCTACCGGGGCTGGGAAACCTACAACCAAGGTACATGCCCTTGACCAGGATTCGAACCCATGACCCTTTGGTCCACAGGCCGAAGGTGTAACCACTGAGTAAAACTGGCCAGGGCAACACCTGTTTTTTTTAATTGCTATCAAATCTGACATCTAAGCTGTTTGTGATTCTCCAGCTTAAGGCACATTACTACACCTTGACTAAAAGGCATTTTTGTGATGTCAGTCACAGAGCTGCCTTCCAGATGCTTCCAGGTGTTTTTGCTCTCATTTCTTTATAAATTTTAAAGTTTTGCTTGCTTTCTCAACTTTTTCCTTTTCATTTTTTAATAGGGTGGGCCAGTAGTTGATGAAATTTTGCCTCCACCCCCTCCAGAACCCCCCACAGAGAGTGCCTGGGAACGAGGACTTCGGCATGCAAAGGAGGTAACAGAATTTGGCAGAAAACCTGAGAAGAAAAATACTAGTGGTGGTCTGTGGACAAAATTAGCCTTTCCTTGACCTAGAGACAGTGATCAAAAACTCAGTAGAGCCTCTGAAGTGAGGGATATATTTCTGAGACTTCTTTGAAGAGCTAGAGAATAGAAAATTATTTCTAACTATCTGTGTGAGGCATGCTAGGTCATGACCAAGCCCAGAAGGCCAGGGAGTCTCAGCCTAGAGCACAGTCTCCTGTCTTTATGTGGCTTGGCAGCATTGGACAACAACAGCTGGTGCTACAGCCCCGATCACTCAGAGCCATTCCCCATAGTCAGCACACACTGCTACCCCCAAATGGCCAGTCTTCTGGAGAAACCATCCTCTCTCTCAAGCCAGGATGTGAACTTGGGCCTCCCCTCTTCCCACTTTTTTACTCCAGGCCACGCTTTGGCCCTGAATGTCCAGGCTGCTTTCTGAGCCCCCTAAGTTGGTTTCTCTTCTGTGAAATAACAGACTAAAACAAAACCATTCTCCCTCCCATGCACATACTTCACCGCCCCTCCTTTCCTCTGAGACTTTAATGGCTCCTTGTGCCTTTTCTGCCATAAGCAGACTTACCTTAATCTCCACACTCGGTCCTCATCTTTGATGAATATCTGGGGCTCCCTGGTTCAATGCCAGGACTATTATTAGGAAGCGACCACCTTCATCACCCTTCCCAAGATATGAGTAAGCTCTATGGTACCGCTTAGTGGGCCTGTCCTGGCTGCCAGATGCAACTCTGTGCAGGGATAGGGCACTCCAGTTCCACAGAAAGGTAAATGGGATCCTTTGTCTGCCTGGGGATAGAGCTGAGGCACACCTTGCCCACTGAGCACTGAGGCATGCTGCTTAAGCCTCCGTGGGTCAAATCAAGATAGGCTTCCCTTTGTTTTCATGAACAGTAATGGTGTTGGCTTCTTCTCATGGTAGGTTTTAAAAAAAGCAACCATTCGAAAAGAACAGGAGCCTGATTTTGAAGAGAAAAGGTTTACTGTGACCATTGGTGAGGATGAACGGGAGTTTGACAAAGAAAATGAAGTTTTCCGAGATTGGAATTACCGGATTACAAGAGATGTCAGAGACACAACGTAAGGAATGGTTTGCCTCTTCATTCCCTTTTGAAAGAGAATTAAGTTGTCCCCAACTGTGTAGGGCTTGTGTCCTGGAGAGCAGTGACATGTAGGTTCCCCAAGGCATGTGGGGGCAGGTGCCTGTCCACTCTTCCTGGACTGAGAATGCTATCCCTGAGATAATTTCAGATGTTTTGCAGTTGACTTTCCTCAGTATTTTGCTTCCATGAAGGAAATGTTTTAGTTTTGTGTCAGGGCCATGTGACTGGGAGGCCTCGTGCCCATTTGGGCTCCTAAAAGCTCAGAGTTATTAACAGCCATTCGTGAAGTCCCATAAGTCTTTCCTCACCTCTCCCCAAGTTACCCAGGCAGGAACCAGGAAAACCTATGAAACTTGTCATTAAAATCCAGGAGCATGGGAGGTGTGATTTTTTTCATTGTAAATGCTGTCTTTGTTGTTTCTTCTACCAGATATTTTATTACTGGCCTTTTAAAAAATAATTACAAAGGAAGTACATGTGGTTGAAAATCATAGACACATCTTTAGAAACTAGAGACCCGGTGCATGAAATTTGTGCACTGGGGAGGGCGGGGTGGTGTCCCTCAGCCCAGCCTGCACCCTCTCCAATCTGGGACCCTTTGGGGGATGTCCGACTGCCCTCTCACAGTCAGACATCCCTCTCACAATCCAGGACTGCTGGCTCCCAACCACTCACCTGCCTTCCAGCCTGATCACCCCCTAACCACTCCCCTGCCAGCCTGATCGACGCCTAACTGCTCCTCTGCCAGGCCGATTTCCCCCAACTGCCCTCCCCTGCCGGCCTGGTTGCCTCTAACTGCCCTCCCCTGCAAGCCCGGTCGCCCCCACTGCCCTCCCCTGCCGTCCCGATTGCCCCCAACTGCCCTCCCCTGCTGGCCCGATCGCCCCCAACTGCCCTCCCCTGCTGGCCCGGTCGCCCCCAACTGCTCTCCCGTGCCAACCTGGTCGCCCCCAACTGCCCTCCCCTGTCGGCCCGGTCACCCCTAACTGCTGTCCCCTGCCAGGCCGGTCGCCCCCAACTGCTCTCCCGTGCCAACCTGGTCGCCCCCAACTGCCCTCCCCTGCCGGGCCAATCACCCCCAACTGCTCTCCCGTGCCAACCTGGTCGCCCTCAACTGCCCTCCCCTGCTGGCCTGATCACACACAACTACCCTCCCCTGCCAGCCATCTTGTGCAATGGTGTGATGGTCAATTTGCATATTACCTCTTTATTATATAGGATTGTGTAACATGATAAGTACAGCACTTTTCCCCAGCGCTTCTGCTCCCAGGGGAAAGCACAGGTTTGTTGCACTCATTTCTAAGGGAACAAAAACAGGCCAGGTTTCTCCTGAGCAGCCAATGATCTGAACTGACTTTTAACACCATCTTAGTCTTGTAGCAACACTTTATTCATTTACGTTTGCTACTGGAAAGTCCCAGTTGCTGACTTCTGGAAGAAATGACAGTAAAAGGTGCAAAAAAAGGAACACATACAGTGCTGGTGTTGCCAGATTCAGTCATGTTGACCTGGATCCACTAGGCTGTCTCAAGGCCCTCTGTCCCCAGGCTATGCTCCCTTGGGCTTTCTGGGCGCATAGAGGAGAGGGGAGGATGCTCTAGTGTTCACACCTGTTGTGGTAGCTAATAGCTCAGAGGTAGAAGGGGTAGAGGTTGAAAGCAGCAGTAGCCAACTGGTGGTCCGTGAGGTCCAAAAAGTTGGCGACCGCTGGTTTAAAGAGTAGTTAAAAATGTGTTTCCTAATTGTGTTTGAGGAAAGTGTTAGGTCACAGACAAGAGTGTCTGAGTGAGAATTGCATTTGCTGCCTAGGGCATATGGCCACAGGTCTTAAGGCCTCACCTTTTTCTAGTGTCTAGTCAGCCATTCAACCAACCAAAGCATAATATGCTAATGATATGCTAAGGTTGCTCAACCGCTTGCTATGATGTGCACTGACCACCAGGGGGCAGATGCTCCGACTGGTAGGTTAGCTTGCTTGTTAGCTGATCGGGACAGCGAGATGGGCCTGACGTGCCCTGGAGCTCTCCTGCAGTCCCTCCCCAGTCCGATCGGTGGGGTCCCTCAGCTTGGCCTGTGCCCTCTCGCATTCTGGGACCCCTTGGGGGATGTCAGAGAGCCAGTTTCAGCCTGATCCCTCAGGCTATTCCCCTTGGGAGGGCGCCAGACGCAGGTCTCATGGCTGGCAAGCACTACTGTGGCAACATGAGCCTCCAGATCGGGACTGATTGCGCGCGAGCCCGAAGCAAGCACAGTGGGGCCAGGATGAGTGGGAGCGGCAGGTAGGAGCTGCAGGTGGCGTTGGACTGTGGGTTTCAGTCAGATCCCTTCAGGCCACCCAGAGGGACCCCACCTGTGCATGAATTGGTGCACCGGGCCTCTAGTATATTCATATGTTTTATCACATTAAGAAAGCATTATTTCCTATTTTCTTGAGTATTTTCATCAGGAAGATGTATTGAATTTCCATCACAGACATTTTCTTCAACTATAGATGGAATCCTTTTGATTTTCTCTTTAGGTCTATTATCATATGAGGTATACTCATAAATTTCCTAATATTGACTCAACCTTGCATTCCTGGAATAAATCCCACGTGGTCATGCTATATTATTTTCTTAATGTGGTATTGGATTCTTTTTGCTAACATTTTTATATAGTATGTTTGCAATACTATTTTTACGTGAAAAGATTTACTTTTGTTTTTGTTTTCAGACTTGAGCCTTATGCAGATCCTTACTATGACTATGAAATAGACCGGTTCTGGCGTGGCGGGCAGTATGAAAATTTCAGGGTGCAATATACAGAAACAGAACCGTACCAGAATTACCGGGTAAGTAGGATTTAGATTTGCAGCTCTGAACTTCACTGATTGATTTTTTTTTTTTTTTTTTTTTTTTTTTTTTTAAATATATTTTATTGATTTTTCACAGAGAGGAAGAGAGAGGGACAGAGAGCCAGAAACATCGATGAGAGAGAAACATCGATCAGCTGCCTCCTGCACACCCCCCACTGGGGATGTGCCCGCAACCAAGGTACATGCCCTTGACCGGAATCGAACCCGGGACCCTTGAGTCTGCAGGCCGACGCTCTATCCACTGAGCCAAACCGGTCTTGGCACTGATTGATTTTTTTAAATTGCCCGCTTTTTTTATTTCTAGGACTTCATGTTCACTTAATTATGTCGGCACAGTGTACTAATTCCAGCCCATTGACTGAAGAACTAATGTAGATCCACATATTAAATTTGTAGTGATTTGAACAGAGACTTCCTTGGGTTTATCTGTGTTCTTTCCCTTTTTTTAAATTACGCTTGGTGATTGGGGTATTGATACAAGCTTGCAGGGGTCTGTGTTCCACCCTCTTAAGCATATTACTTTTTCAGGCTCCTTAGTAATATCATTTACAATTGTCATGCTTAACCAATTCAGTACATTCCTTTGGGCCTCTACCAACCATGTCTTTGTCTTTCTTAATGGAGAACTGATCTATAATAGTACTTCTCTTGAGAGTTTAGTGTATATTTGTGAATATATGTGCTTCAGCCTTTGAGTTGAATTAGGGTGATATGAAAAAGCTGCTACTAGAAAGGGATTAGTTAGAAGCAGTTTAGTAGTTTTTATGCTATGATTTATGTGATAATCATGCGTTTTTAGGACCAAAGGAAGGTGACTGCCCTGGGAACCCATCAAATGGCGAGCTTATGGAGAGACAAGGACCCTGGTTGACCATCTGTGCCCCTGTACCCAGTAGAGCAGATTCCTCACTGGGGTTGGGCTATAAGGGTGCAGTGCCTCGTGCCAGGCAGGGCTGCCTTGAAATATAGCAGGGACCTGCTGGAGTCCCTTTCCAATACATTCCCCCACTGTGCCCTACAGATTGGCCAGCCTGAAGGTCAGGAGTGCACTTCACTTCTTCCCAGCCACCTAAAGCTCAAAACCTGCCAGTGTGCTGTGATCTTGGCATTATTCACTTTTAATTTTGAATATTAGAGCAAATATATGTATGAGAACAGAGTAATCGTTCAAAAAGATGTTCAAGGATTATGCTTAGAAAAACAAGAGCCACCATTTTGAGGTGCTCAATTTGCAGAGTGCTTTAGGTGCCCAGGCCTGAGCCTGTGCAAAGTCTTGGTTGTCTCCACCCTACATGTGAAGAGCTGAGGCCAGGAAGGCCCGCTGGCTCGTATGCTGGCAGCTAGAACTCACACCAGCCCTTGGATGCTGATTAGGTTATAATTAGTGGTTGGAAGCGTTCACTCTTAGGTTGTGTTGCACCCTAATTTAGCATCTAATCCATTCTTTAGCAATGTGTTTTAAGGAGAAACCGTAACAAAATTACCACCAGAGATTGTTCCCTAATCTTCATTCACTTGCTCTTCTGCATTTTCTCTGTACTTTCCATTATAAGTGTTTCAATCGAAGCTGGCGTGTGTTTGTGTGTTTGGCTTTTCAACAAAGGAACGGGAAAGGGAAAGAGAGCGAGAGAACAGACAGCGAGAGCGCGAGCGGGAGCGAGACCGAGAACGAGAACGAGAGCGCCGGCAGCGGGAGCGAGAGCGAGAGCGGGAGCGAGAGCGCGACAAGGAGCGGCAGCGGAGGAAAGAGGAGTGGGAGCGAGAGCGAGCCAAACGGGATGAGAAGGACAGACAGCACAGAGACCGAGACAGAGAGAAAGAGCGGGAGAAGGAAAAGGAGAAGCCAAAGCCCCGCTCCCCACAGCCACCAAGGTAGGCCACCCAGCACTGGGCTCCTTGCTGGGTTTTGGGGCCTTGGAGGAGGGGCCTGCAGCGCCACTGTCTTGGCCCTGCCTGCTTCCCACAGTCCTTTCCCTGCAGTCCCAAAGTAAGTTGCTGAAGAAATGTTCATGTGTTTTGATTAGTAGTTGCTGCCCCAACATGTAACGTGTTGTGAAGCATGCACTGTGCGCACCACACTATTATGTCCTAAATCAGTAAAGTCCTGGATTCCCAGTTCATCTGGGCCTTAGGAGAAGAAATTAGGAATTGCAGGATGTGCATGTTTGTTGCTGGCCACAGTGTGGTGCTCTAGCATCTAGAATGCAGGACCAGGTGGACTGCTAGCCTCTCCACTTAACTTGTTCTCTGAGGGGCAGGTTCCATGCTGCCCCGTGAGAGCTGCCGGTTGGGCTCCTGTGGTGGGCGGTGAGGACATGCTCCACAGTCAAGGCCCCAAGGCCGAGACAGGCTCCGGCTTCGCACAGCTTTTTATTCTTTTTAAACATATTTAAATTCTGGAGCAGGAAAGGTGGTCCTCTTTAGAGAATCATAGAATTTGATGAAATTTAATGTGTGCTTTTTACAGCTTTATTGAGATAAAATTCACAGATGATGTAATATGTACAGATGTACAATTTAAAATGTACAAATTCATTTGGTTATAGAGCATTCATGGACTCGTGGTGCCATCACCACAATTTTAAAACACCTTTGTCCCCAAGAACGAAACCTTGTACCCATTGTAGTCACTCCACATTTTCCCCAACCACCCATCTGGCTCCTGGCAACCACTAATCCACTTTCTGTCTCTGGATTTGCTTATCGTGGACATTTCATATAAATGGAATTCTCCTACATAATAAGGGGTAATATGCAAATTGACCTTAAAGGCAGAACAACCAGTCACTATGATGCACACTGACCACCAGGGGGCAGACGCTCAACGCAGGAGCTGCCCTCTGGTGGTCAGTGCACTTCCACAGGGGGAGCGCCGCTCAGCCAGAAGCCGGTTCATGGCTGGCCAGCGCAGCGGCAGTGGTGGTGGTGGGAGCCTCTCCTGCCTCCAGAGCAGCACTAAGGATGTCCCCCGAGGGCTCCCAGGCTGCCAGAGGGATGTCTGACAGCCAGTTTAGACCCGATCCCCTGGGGCGCAGGCCTAAGCTGGCGGCTGGACATCCCCCTAGGGGTCCTGGACTGCGAGAGGGCACAGGCTGGGTTGAGGAACATACACACACACACACACACACACACACACACACACACACACATACTCCCAACCCCCTCCACCCCCGAGTGCACAAATTTTCATGCACCGGGCCTCTGGTCATAATATATGGTCTTTTGTTTAACTATCTGTTGAACGTTTGGGTTGTTTTTCCCTTTTAGCTATCATGAATATGAACATTCATGTACAACTTTGTGTGAACATGTTTTTCATTTCTCTTGGGTGAAAATCTAAGAGTGGAATTGCTGGGTCATGTGGTAACTAACTATCTTTAACCTTTTGAGGCGCTCTTGACTTTTTCAAAGTAGCTGTAACATTTTACATTCCCACCAGAAATGTCTGAGGGTTCCAATTTCTTCCTCATCCTTGCTAACACTTGTTATGTATTTTTTTATTATAAGCATCCTAATGGATATGAAATGCTATCTCATTGTAGTTTAATTTGCTTTTTCTCTGATAACTAAGGATGTTGAGCATCTTTTCATGTGCTTATTGGATATATATATATCTCCTTTGGGAAAATATCTATTCAGATCCTTTGCTCATTTTTAAATTTGATAGTCTTCATTATTGAATTGTAAAAGTTCTTTATAGATTCTAAAAACAAGTATTTAATTTGCAAATCCATACTCCAATTCTGTGGTTTGTTGTTTCACCTTCATGATGAAGTTTATTTTCTTTTTTTCTTTTTAAGGGGAGGCCTCTTATTTTTTCCAGCTTTATTTAGATACAGTTGACATATAATATAACATTGTGTAATTTAAGGTGTATAATGTGATGATTTGACACATTTATGTTGTGAATGATTACCACACTAAGGTTAGTTAACACCAGCATCACCTCACATAATTACCTTTTTTGTGTGTGTGGTGATAAGATTTAAGGTCTACTCTCTTAGCAGCTTATATACACAATATAGTATTGTTAACTCTAGTCACCATGTTATATGTTAGATCCCAGAACTTTATAACTAAAAATTTGTATCATTTGACCAACATTTCCCCCACCCCCTCGTACATGACAACCACCATTCTTTCTGTTTCTATGAGTTTTTAAGATTCCAATATGAGACTATACAGTGAAAACAGAGTCTTTATCTGGCTTATTTCACTTAACATAATGCCTGCAAGGTCCATTCATGTAGTCCCAAATGGCATGATGTTCTTTTTCGTGGTTGAATAATATTCTGTTGAATATATTTACCACTTTTTTTTAATCTATTCATCTGTTTGTGGACACTGGTTATTTCCATGTCTTGGCTATTCTGAATAATACTATAGTGAATATGGGAGTGCATATACCTCTAGAGTGATTTCATTTCCTTTGGATATATACCCAGAAATGGAATTGGATTGCTGGATCATATGGTAGTTCTAATTTTAATTTCTTGAGGACTCTATACTGTTTTTCATAGTGGCTGCACCAATTTACATTCCCACCAGCAGTGCAAGGTTCCCCATTCTCTATATCAGGGGTCCTCAAACTTTTTAAACAGGGGGCCAGTTCACTGTCCCTCAGACTGTTGGGAGGGCCGGACTATAGTTTAAAAAAACTATGACACACTACCCGAGTTATGCTCAGTTTTTTGGCGAAGTTTGACACACCAAGCTCAAAAGGTTGCCCATCACTGGTCTAGGGTCACCCTCTGGGGCAGGAAATAGCTGAGGTTAGGGAGGGTAATGGCAGTTAAATGCAATTGCTATCCTGTGTGTTTTTTGTAGTTCAGGCTTGCCCTTATGGCTGTGGCGGAGTCTGTGTAGCCTTCTGGCTCCCTAGAGAGAATGTGATGTCACTCAGGTCTGCTCTGACTGGTCCATGAGACTCTGCTGTCTTTTTTGGGGAAAAAATATATGTTGGATTTTCCTCAGCTTATGGTGGCTTTTCTCTCCCTGTTTTCTTGGGTCCAACAACTTCTCCTCTGGCCATGCCCAGTATGGTGCTGGTCCTCTCTGTTTCCTCTCTGCTTAGTCTCCAGCAATGGGTGGTTTATCATCACCTTTCAGTGCCGTCCCATTGATATGCCCATCTTATATGGTGAAATTCATTGATTTCCTGAATTTGAACATCACGAGTTGGGATTGATTAAATCTAGGCCCACATGATGGTGTTGCATGCATTTGCTGATCCTGAATGTGTCAGACAACCACACCTGGATGTGCGTAACTCGAGGAAACAGGATGACACTGTCCTGATGCCCTTCGATGGACAGGTCACCCAGCTTCCCACTCTACTCCAGGCTCTATCATAACACTTACTGCTCTGATGAGCCAGGCGTTCAGACTGCTCAAGATCCCCAGCATGCCCTGGCCAGTGTAGCTCTCTTGGTTGGGCGTCTTCCTGTGTACCAGGAGGTCAGGGTTCAATTCCCCGTCAAGGGTACATGCCCTGGTTTCCAGGCTCAGTCCCCAGTGGCAACATGCAGGAGCCAATCAATGTTGCATTCTCATATTGATGTTTCTCTCACTCCCTCTCGCTTCCTTTATCGCCAAAACTCAGTAAACTATTCTTTAAAAGAAGGAGGGGAACAACAAATCAATGTTTTTAAAAAAGAAAGATCCCCAGCACTTAGGCTCAGCTTTAAAACAATCACTGATCTTTCTGTTGTCCTGAGAATTTAATATATCTGTTTTATCTTTCTAATCTCTCTTTCTGTTCTGTCCTGAACAGGGCTTACTTATTTGGTTTGGAGAAAGTTTTTGTGCCCAGGACTTTTTTTTTTTTTTAATGTTTTTATTTATTTTTAGAGAGAGAGGAAGGGAGGGAGATAGAAACATCAATGAGCTGCCTCCTGCACGCCCCCTACTAGGGATCAAACCTGCAATTTGGGCAAGTGCCCTGACCAGGAATCGAACTATTGGCCCCTTGGTTCGTGGGTCAATGCTCAAACACTAAGCCACATCTGCTGGGCTGAGAAAAAGTGTATCCTGTTTAATTCCTTGACTCCTTACAGACTGAAATTATCCAGAACAGGCCCGACTGTTTGATAAAGATGAAAAGATAAATAGTTGTCTCTAATGCATTCGTATAGACTTCTGATATGGATAGGATTTAGATAAGTACCGATGAATACAAATACAATCCTGAATTAGAAAGAAGCATTGTTGAGCCTGTGTGAGCCTTACTGTGTTTATAGTGATAGCTGTGTATTCACTGTGGGGACCAAGGATGATGGGATGTGGAGAAATGACATGAAACCTAAGCCAATGTTCATAGTCTTGGAAATTCATAAAATGTATTCAAATGACAAGCCCTCACCTTGGAAACAGGAAGTCTTAATGATATCTGCCTACCACTTGAAACAGTACAGATACATTTTTTTCTGTTCACTCAGAACTTAAAAGGTAACTTGTTAGTAGTTACATTTTACCTCTCTCAGATTTACCTGCTTATGTTTAAGTTTAAATATGTTTTCAGAATCTGAGGATTAAAATGATGGAACTTTTGCCGAAACTGGTTTGGCTCGGTGGATAGAGCATCGGCCTGTGGACTGAGGGGTCCCAGGTTCAATACCAGTCAAGGGCATGCACCTTGGTTGCGGGCACATCCCCAGTGGGATGTGTGCAGGAGGCACCTGATTGGTGTTTCTCTCTCATCGATGTTTCTAGCTCTCTGTCCCTCTCCCTTCCTCACTGTAAAAAATCAATAAGATATATTTTTTTAAAAATTAAAATGATGGATCTTTTATCCCCAAGTTCCCCCCAGCCAGGGAAAACTTGGAAGGACTGTTGCAAAACTCTACTCCATTATAGCCACCCAGTCAGAGTTCTGGGATTTGCTCTGGGCCTTGTTGATTCAGCATGTATTGGCATGTGCTACGGGCCTTCTGCTCAGTCCTGTGAGAGACACAGTTGAGAAATGGGAATAGGAAATACAAGTTAGATCACATTCTTACTTGTGTGTAGGTCCATAAGAGAGGGCCACGCAGCCTGGTAGAGGTTGGAGGAGGGGTTACAACCAGCTGGGTGGATCATAAAAAGTAATGATAGTCCTTGGAGGGGAATGCATGGGACTTTACGCGAGGTGGGCATTCCAAAGGAAGGGAGGGATTGAGTGTCTTCTGCTGGCAGGCATCCACCCAGGTGAGCTGGGAATAGTAGCCTCCTGCCTTGTGTGGCATAGGGCAGGAAGGGATTCAAAGGCAGTGTGCACTTGGAGGCCAGGCAGGAAGAGCCACCGGGGTAGTCCAGGAAAAGGGCGTGGTGGCCCCTGAGTGCCTTTGGGGACTTCCGTGGTCAGTTCTGCTCGGTGTTAAGGAAGGTGAGCAATGTAATGGTCCACAAAAGTTCCTGGATGAAATAGCACAGAGGAGCTGCCATGAAAAGTATTCTGAGCTTCTCCAAACTGAATGTGAGTTCATTTGAGAGAATATCCGTGTACTTTGAATTCCCTTTTTTTTTTTTTTTTAATATTAGATGTGTATCCTTTTTTATTTTAGAAAAGAACTTTCATTCTTTTTATCTTTTTTTACCTTTGACCCCAAACCTGGCAGTTGCCCAAGTCGGAGTTTCCAGACACGCTCACTATGGCCACCTTGCATCATTGGCACTGACACCTCTGTCAGTGATGTAAGATGTGAGCTCCTCCTGAGTTGACTCAAGGCCCCTTTGTTGTGTCTTGTGACATTTTATCTGACAGTCATTAAACAGATGACCTCTGCTCCTTGGAGTCTTTTTCCATGGCCTTGAACGAAGGATCGGATGCCTGGGCGATAAGATTGTGTCATAGCTGTGCCTTGGTACAGCCACTTCTCCCATCAAAGATTACTGAAAAGTCAACCCCTTCCCTCCATCGTTACCCTCCTCCCTCCCCTCCCCCTCCTTGTAGAAGTGTTTATGCAAATTCCAAATCTATTCCCCCAGCTCTCTATGGCAGTATTTCTGGCTGAGGTCCTACCTTGCCAGCTGTTTCCATTCAGCTGGGTTTTCTTCCCATCTACATCTTCATCTTTGGTGGGTGGCATGGCAAGCCTGTTGTTTTCCATTTGGGTGTAGTTTGTCTCTAGTTTTCCAGGCTCTCCTCTGGGGTACTGTCATTCAGTGAGAGAAGGGCTTCGGGTTCCAATGTCTTGCGCTCTCTGAAAGCAGGAGCAGCCCTACTTCTTTGCCATCAGGTTGGGCACCAGATGACTTCACAGCCTGAGCAAACCTGTTTGGGGACCTGGCTCATGGACTCCATGGGTCAGAGGTGCCAGCCTCACCAGGATTTCCAGGGCACATCAGCCTAATTCCTGTTTTCTAGTTAATTGTTCCCTTACTGACTGGGTCGTGTTTAATTTGCTACTGTGCACAGGACAGCTTCTGCTGGCCCTGATGGTGTTTCGTATAGATACCGTTGAGGACTGATATTCGTGGCATTGTGTTCTTTATGAGCTACTTTAGACTCCAGCGCCTTCGTTCAGTGGGCAGGGGCACTTTCCTTCTCCTTTGAGCTTCCTATAAGAGGTGAGAACACGTCACTAAAACCAATTACTAGTAAAATGCTTGCCAACAGTATTAACCCTTTGCACTCGCTTGTTTTTTTCTCGATTCCTTTATTCTAATGCTAACCGTGTAGAGTCACACTCAACATCCGAGTGCAAAAGGTTAAAAGGTTTTCTTTGCAGAAATGGAAAACTTTTAGATAACGTTTGAGATGTTTTCTGTAATAAATGTAAACCATGATGATTTAAGAAAGTTTGAAAAACTTTCTGAAGAATAAAGAGAAAAGGCAGGAAAGATGGCCTGGAGATGACTGCTGCTGTTGCAGCGTGGGCCCATTTCCACACCGACTGCCTGAGAGTTTGGGAGCATACCTGATTTGCCTCTTCCCTCTGCCCTTCCCCAATATAATAAGAACATTTTTCCCAAATGGAACTTTAAAAAATATGTGTTTTCTATTGATTTCAGAAAGGAAGGGAGAGGGATAGAGAGTTAGAAATGGTTTAAGGAGGGGTTGGAGGAGGGGTTACAACCAGCTGGGTGGATCATAAAAAGTGATGATAGTCCTTGGAGGGGAATGCACGGGACTTTACGCGAGGTGGGCATTCCAAAGGAAGGGAGGGATTGAGTTTCTTCCGCTGGCAGGCATCCACCCAGGTGAGAGAGAATCAGTGATGAGAGAGAATCACTGATTGGCTGCCTCCTGCACACCCCACACTGGGGATGTGCCCACTGAGTCCACAACTCAGGCATGTGCTTGTGACTGGGAATCTAACTGAACCGAGACCTCCTGGTTCATAGGTCAGTGCTCAACCACTGAGCTATGCCAGCAGGCCCAAATGGAACTTTTTAAAATATATATATTTTATTGATTTTTTACAGAGAGTAAGGGAGAGGGATAGAGAGTTAGAAACATCGATGAGAGAGAAACATCAATCAGCTACCTCCTACACACCCCCTACTGGGGATGTGCCCACAACCAAGGTACATGCCCTTGACAGGAATCGAACCTGGGACCCTTCAGTCTGCAGGCCAACGCTCTATCCACTGAGCCAAACCGGTTAGGGCCCAGATGGAACTTTTAATAAACTTTTTATTGTTTATTAACTCAGTCATTCTTTTCATACTTAAAATAGATACTTAAGTTTGCATCCAAGTCTGAAAACATTACTTTCTGGTTTGGGTCCCCAAGTCAGGGGAGAGAAACCAATTGAGGTTAAGCCCATTATTTGACTTTTAGTGGTCTGCAGAGTGACTCAATAACAGTGATCCCTGATCTTCATTTTGTGCCAACTGCATGATTTTATATCCAAGTACCACCTGTATTCGTGCATGGGTAGGGTCCCTAGGCCTGGCTGGCGATCAGGGCCTATCGGGGCTTTCCGGCTGCCGGCTGGGGCTCCCTTCCCCAGCTGCCAGCTAGGGCCTTCCTTCATTCTGCGCTGCCCACTGGTGGTCAGCGCATATCATAGCGAGCAATCAAACTCCCGAGGGGACACTTTGCATATTAGCCTTTTATATATATAGATAGATTTTCAGGGGGAAATGGAGCTAGCTGTTTGCTCCCTCTGTGTAGTGCTTGCTCTGGAGGTGGTATGAGTGTTCAGGCCCAGCCATGGCACCAGCCCAGAAAATGAAGTGCTTTAGGGACACCTCCTCGTCTTGTTCCAGCACTGTTAAAGGAGCCAGCCTTGTTTGAAACCCATAGTCTTATCTCCAGAGTGAATGAAAGATTCTTCCTGGTGAGGAAACATTTCCTCTAAAAGATTATAGAGGCCTGTGTTGGCCACCTGTCTGTGGTCTCAAGTAGTTTTCTATGCTGTGATGGGGCAGGGTTTAGCATTCTTTTTCTTTCCCAGTCACTACAGCAAGAACTTTGAGTACTGTCACAGCTGTGTCATGAGTCACTCCCTTGATTTCCATCTGTTCTTCTCTCCCTGTTAGAAGGACTGCAAATTGATAGAGCTGGGCCACTTTGATGACTAATGAAAAACCTAGTGACCAAGGTGTTCCATTTCCTGTTGCATTTTTAGAATGAGAATAACACAGGAAGTATAAAGGTGAAAGCAGCTCCCTAGTGGCCTGTGACAGGCTGGAATCCTCAGACAGGTTTTGCTTCCTTCCTGGATTACTTTTTCAGGAAGACATGCTTATGAGCTTTTGTTGTAATAGCTCTCGGGGTTTGGGCCAAGATAACGGATTTTATGCCTCAATTTAGTGTGTCCTTAGGGCAGTTTTTAAGTGTTGGGTGTTGCTCCTGATATGTTACTATTAGCACTAGTAGGCATGGAACTTGCTAGTTGGTGGATTGATTGATTAAACAGTTCTGAGAATATCAATAGGTAATGATTTTTTTATGTTATGATATAATATAACTAGATGTTGAAATGCTGGTGAAGAGAATTTATAATAGTAACTACAAATCTACCCCCAAAAGGCAGGACCTTTAATGAAGAAAACTATTATCCTTTGCTGACACCCACAAAAGAAGACATGAATAATTGCAACATGCTATTAATAAGTTTAATAACATTGTAATCCAAAGCCCAGTGGAACTGGGGGAGCAGGGTCTAACTGTTGCTAAAGATCTTCTGTAGATAAACATAGGCAGGACCTACCACAAAGTAAAAGTCAGAGTGTTTGGAATTTTAACTACAGATGCTTTTCAACATCCCAATAAACCCATTATAAATTGAAAATATTATGAGTCATGTGGTACAGCAGTTGAGCATCAACTTACGAACCAGGAGGTCATGGTTGGATTCCCATGCAGGGCACATGCACAAATTGCAGGCTTGATCCCCATGCGGGGTATGCAGAAAGCAGCTAGTCAATGTTATATTTTCACATTGTTGTTTCTCCCTCTCCTTCTCCTTTCCTTTCTCTCTCAAAATCAATAAAAATAAATATATTTTTAAAAGATGGCATCCTGTCACAAACCATTTGGAAAAGAGGTGCTGGTTAGACAGTGCTTCAGGAATAGTTGAAAGAAAGAAATTCCAGATCAACTAAAAGAAAAATGCAAGTGAATATGACTTGGAATGGAGACGGACTCTGTAAGCCTATAAGAAGCTACCCAAGAGAAGGAAAAGGAATTGCTTTGACAGTTAAAATGTTACGTTCTATATGTTAGACACCACCACCCAACACCTTAAAAAGCAAGTAGCCTGGGGAAGGGTTCCAATTCTTTGTAACTGAAGAGCTTACTAGAAAATTGGCCAAGAACAAAACAGACGACCAGAACTCACAGGTGTCAGGACGTATAGAAGACAGAAATTTCCAGCCTTGGAGGTAACGATAGAAACAAATGGGAACCAATTTCTGTATTTGCCGTTGTTGGGTTTCAGTCAAGCTCATCAAACAAAATACTGTGCTTCATTTTAACTTAGCAAGAACGTTTAGTATGAACCATCTACACCTTGAAGACCCCACAGTTGCCAGGGTTTATTTTTATCTGGTGGTGCTTATGGTGTTTCACTGGTAACACAGGAACCCAGTATTGTTGAGAGTCAGATAACATGGACACCTCATACTGGTGGGATTATTGTAAGTCGGTTTTTCACTTTAGGGTAAAATTTTTGACAGTCTGCCACAAACCTGCAAATGCTCGTTTCTTTTGACTTACTCGTTTCACTTCCTAGGCATTTGACCTTAAAAAAAAGATGTCCATAAGATGTATATATAAAGGGTCATTTTAATGTTATTTGTGTTTTCTAAAAGTTAAAAAACAGCTAATCGTGTGGAAACGTTCAGATTATACAACATCTGACAGTGAATTGCCACACAGTCAAAAAAGACCACATCTCCACAAACGGATGACAGGAAGAGGTGCTCCTGCTGCTGGCCCAGCAGACACAGGCAGGTCCCAGCTGTGTTTAGAGTGAGTGTGAGCACACGTGCACGTGTGCATTGTAGGAAATAAGAGAGATGGAGAGGACATGCAGAGACGCAAAATGTTGGCTGTCCCTGGAGAGTTGAGATAGCAGGACTTTTATTTTCTTGTCTTTCTGTATTATTTTTTAATTTTAAATGAATTTATAATATTTGAATTTTTCAAAAATCACAGGTCCAGCAGATACCTTCATATTAAACTGCTATGAGTGGGAACTCCACTTCGGCTCATGTTTAAGTGGGGATGTTTAGGTTTGTAGGTGTTTCTGATTTGATGCTGAGCTTCTTCCCAAGGGCTTCTGAGCCTTCCACTCCCACTTTCTCTGCACCCTGAGCTCCTGGACAGTAGTGGGTGGGCTCCCACAGTTAGGACTCAGTGACTGCCGCCTCCCTTCACTCCCAGTTCTCCAGTGCAGAATGTGGCTTTCACGTTTAGGCCATGATTTGTTTCCATTTGGTCTCATCTGCCCACCTTTAGTCAATATTTATATAGTTTGGCCAGGAGTTACAAGGAATTGCCATTGAGCTCAGCGGAGTCTCCTCTTGATAACCTACCAGCCCTCAGTTGGACACTGGGGTTTTAATCAAGATGTTCTCTGTGAATTAAACCAGTATTTTTAAGAGTTGGGTTTGATAACACAAAATTTCTAATGAAAAAAATACTTTGTTATCCTTTTAATTTCATAAGCATTTATTGTTACCAGCTCTAGAGAATATGTGTTAGATAAGGCTGATTCCATCCCTGTCATTCTCAGAGCTTACACTCTAGTGGGGAAGATAGGAATTCAGTAAGTAATTATACTGAAAAAAGGAAACACACCAGTATTAGGTACAATGAAGGAGAAAGATGGGTGTCCCCCTGAAAAGGACACGTGAGCAGAAACCATTTATGGAGAGAGCTATGCTTGTTTTGTTCATTATTGTTGTAAGTGGAATATCTGCTACCTCTTCTAGATGACCCGTTATTTTTCAGGCATTTCTCAGATAAGCCAGTTAGATCATAATCTCACATCTCAGTATCTTTCACAAAATAGCATTACTGGCAAATGGAAGGTAGCCCGAGAATTGCTAACCTCTCTGTGTTTTCAGCCGACAAGCTGAGCCACCAAAGAAGGAGGCAGTCTCCGCTGGGCCACAGGTGAAGCGAGCAGATGAGTGGAAAGACCCTTGGCGCCGGTCCAAGTCTCCCAAGAAGAAACTTGGAGTATCAGTCTCCCCTAGCCGTGCACGAAGGCGTCGAAAAACATCAGCCTCATCAGCCTCTGCCTCCAATTCCTCCAGGTAAGGAGGCAGGCTGGTGCATAAACACCACAGGAGTGATATTGTCGTGGCCTGGGGAGAAGTCAGTAAGACTAAACAGGCATTTGTTGGTCTCAACTTACTGAGTAACTGGGTGCTACAGCATTAGCAGCAAACTAGACTGGCACTTAGAACCATGTTACAGCTTCACATATTGAGATCAGCCAGGATGCGGGCAACTCACAGTGGAACACAGACCTGGCCAGTGAACCAGGGCGGGGGGCAGGGGGTGTTTGAGGAGAATGCTTGCCTGGTTCACTCCGGGAGAGACACTGAGAGGAGACCAACAGAACAATTTATCGTGGGAGCCAGGGTTAGCAGCTCTGAAACCTGTGTATATACTAGCTCTGCGCAAACAAGTGAGGATGTCATGGATGGTGAGAGCTGGATCTCTTCCCTGCCAGAGAGAGACACTACAGATCGGAAAGGGGGGACCCAGGGGAGCCGCAGTGTTAGACGGGAACTGGAAATGTCATTGTGGAGTCAGGGTTCACTACATGCACAGATGGACAGATAGAGAAATACACAGACACATGTGTGCCAGTCAGACACCTGTACACACAGGCACACGTATCCTGGCTCTGTACACTGAGGGCCTGGGAGCTGTGTCACAGCAACAGTGAGATCCATAAAACAAAATGAAAAAATACCAGTGAGATACCCACATCCAGGTCTTGGTTTCTAAACACCATTCCCACCAAAAGGAGGGTGGGACTAAGCATGTCCACAGAGGTGTCCAAAGGGCAGTGTGTCTGTATGAGTATGGTGAGGTATGTCTGTGTGTGTTTACATGAGTGCGGGGGATATATCTTTGTGTGTGTATCTGGGTAGGTGTGTCTGTGTGTGTGGGGGGGGGTGTATCTTCGTGGGTGTATCTGTGTGGAGCAGGTGTATTTGGGTGAATATGTCTGTGAAGGGGATGTGTCTAGAGGGGTGTATGTGGGTGGGTCTGTCTGTGAGGGGGATGTATTTAGAGGTATATGTGTGGGTGGGTGTGTCTGTGAGGGGGATATGTCTAGAAGGGTGTATGTGGGTGGGTGTGTCTGTGAGGGGGATGTATCTAGAGGGGTGTATGTGGGTAGGTCTTTCTGTGAGTGGGTGTATCTAGAGGGGTGTATGTGGGTGGGTGTGTCTGACGGGGATGTGTCTAGAGGGGTGTATCTGGGAAGGGTGTCTGGGGGGGTATATGTGAGTGGGTGTATCTGGGTGAGTGTCTCTGTGAGGAGGGGGTATGTATCTAGATGTGAATACAGCCCTGTTGTCTGGCCTGCATCTGAGGACAGCAGGCCTGGCATCGGTGGGCAGGGCAGGGCGGAGAAACATGGTCTCTCTTCTCTCCCCCTTGGATGCTCTAGGTCGTCTTCACGGTCCTCCTCCTACTCTGGCTCTGGTTCGTCCAGGTCTCGGTCCCGGTCCTCATCCTACAGCTCCTATTCCAGCCGGTCTTCCAGACACAGCTCCTTCTCAGGCAGCCGGTCCAGGTATGTCCCCAGAGCTTATCGGGTGTGGTGAACTTGGGCACCTCTGGCTGTGGCCCAAGTCTCTATTCTGTCTGTGTGTCTGTGTGTTTGTGTGAGTGGAGTGCACTCTGGGTGGGTATGTCTGTGTGGCATGTCTCTATCCTGACAGTGTTCTTCCAGGTGCTGTTGTTTTCAGAATAGTCTCACCAAGTTACGTGTCTTGTGGTAAATTCTACAGAATACACAGTGAGGGGCCAATTAACAAACTGCACGCGCTGGGAGATCTTAACATACAGTGCACATCAGGGGACACAGAACCTATGTTGGCCTGTTTTGGAGGCGTGCTAAAATCAGAAATCAGGCATCACACACATACAGACACACCCACATACATACGTACACACACGCTTCTTTGGGAAGCATATCACCAGATGTTTGGGGAATAAGGAGACCTGTTTATTTTGCAGTGGTTTGTTGTCCCACAGCGGCACTATTTCCTGGCAGCCGATCTTACTTTAGGGCAGCTGTCAAGAGGATTAGAACAGCATTAGATCATTAGAGCTGTTAAATCTGGTTGGTCAAGTTAACTTTTTTTTTTTTTAATATATTTTATTGATTTTTTACAGAGAGGAAGGGAGAGGGATAGAGAGTTAGAAACATCGATGAGAGAGAAACATCAATCAGCTGCCTCCTGCACACCCCCTACTGGGGATGTGTCCACAACCATGGTACATGCCCTTGACCGGAATCGAACCTGGGACTCTTCAGGCTGCAGGCCGATGCTCTGTCCACTGAGCCAAACCAGTTAGGGCCAAGTTAACATTTTAAGTGGGCTGTAGAACAAGTAGTAGGTGATATGTGGGCCTGTTTTCCATGAATGTTGAATCTTGTGCATATTAATAACCTTGAAAAAGAAAAGCAAGCCTGTCCTGGCTGGCGTGGCTCAGTTGGTTGAACATTGTCCTATGCACCAAAAGGTTGCTGGTTCAATTTCGGGTCAAGGCACATGCCCAGGTTACAGGCTCAATCCCCAGTAGGGGGCATGCAGGAGGCAGCCGAAGGATGTTCTCTCTCATCGTGTTTCTGTCTCTCTCTCTCCCTCTCTCTCTCTAAAAATATCAGCAAAAATATATTTAAAAAATAAAGAAAACCTTTTTCTGAGGGTGTCTAGAGGGTCAGCTATGGGTCCTTGGGCCTCATGATTTCCTGCCGGAAGTTGAAGCAGTACCCAGAACAGCTGCCGGTCATGGAGCAGTCATGGAATGCTGCCTGTAGGGGATGAGGTAAAGACAGAAAGCTATTGGTCAGAGCATCAACAATGGGAGAAACCTTGTATGGCTTCATTTAAGAAACTCGGCTGGGAAGCTGCAGGAAGAAGCCTGAGACTAAGCTGGGAAACTTAGAAACGTTAGAAATCACATGTGGAGTTTTCTCGTATGTGTTCCATGGACACGAGGAGAGATTAAGAAGGCCCCTGGCATTGAGTCCCTAAGGTCAGGGCCAGGACTGGGACAGCTGTGACAAGGCCCAAGACGACAAGCAGGAGAAAGAACCATCCTCAGCCTGGTGGGCTGGCCAGGCTCTTCATGCTGAGTTAGGCATGGAGGGGAGGGGGCTGCGAGCAGGAGAGTCCGTGGAAACCCGGCTGCTCTTTCAGGAGGTGGACCCCAAGGAGGATGCTTGGCTTCCTCATCACCCAGTTCTAAAGAAACTCCACTCAGGATGCAGCCCTGTGTACTGGACCAGTTTCAGGATATTTTCTGTTTGGAAATAAACTTCATAACCATTTCCACAAAATTAGGTGTACTTTTTCACCACTTTCCCTTCCTCTTGACTTGTGTTTATAGTGTTCCAATGTCCATCACTCAGCACACCTCTCCCCTGGCTCCAGGCCTCTGCTGGCTCCTGGGCAGGCCCAGGTGGTACCTGAGAACATGAGCAGAGTACCCCCCTGCAGCACGCCAGGTGGGCATTGGCTCTGCAGCAGCCTTCTGAGGAATGGGATCCAGGGATGAGGTTACTCTGAGGAGGTGACCCCCCCTCCATGTGGTGATTCAGGGCTGCACAGTGTTACCAAAGCTTCTGGGAAGTGAGCCTGGCATTCCTTCCCGTCTCCCATGGCAGGCTGCCTAGCCAAAGGCAGTGAGTGTGAAGACAGGAGAAATGAGCATTTTTCCTATGTAGCTCTGTTTGTATACATTGCAGCATGTGTGACTGCAAAAGCCTTATTCTAGTTTAGCTGTTGGTGTTGCTTGGCTGAACGTGTTGAAAATCTTACATGACCATTTCCATTTCTAAGTAGAAGAAAAATATAGCAAACCCATAAACCTTTTAAAGGTTAGCTCCTTTGTGATGTCATGTGAATCCTGAATGGTGGGGCCAGCAACCTGGCCAGGCCATGCCTCCACCCAGTCCAGCGCCCCTTTCCCAGCACTTCGTCCATCCTTCTGACCCCTGCAACTTGTATCCAAATGAGCTCATCACAGTTTCCTTTAGCTGGAACACTCCCCGGGCCAGACAAGTCTCTGCCGCATAGCACTGTCACGTCTGTTCGTGGGCCTGTGCTGCTGGCCATTCTGGGGGCCACTCCCACCTTCCAGCCACCTGAGTCTCTGGTGCCCCACTGGGCCTTCCATTTCTCCCATGCTGCCATGGCCTGGTCAGGCTGTGTGTCTCCTCGTTGTGGTTTCATACACACACAGAGAGCAGAGCCCTTCTGGTCCTGCCCACGCTCACATGCCCCACGGCTCAGGGCATCAGAAGGACTCAGCAGTGCTGTTAGCAGCTATCCCCTCAGCACTCTCCTCTCCTCTTTGGCGATGTACTTTATGAAATGACCCAAGAACTGTCTGAAATCCTGTAAATAAGTAGGAATCTGAGGCAAATAAGTAGAAATTCATGGTGGCCTTCTCTGAATTTGAGGTGGCATCCCCAGCATGCTTAGACTTGGACAAGGGCACTGTGGTGCTCCCTTTTCACACTTCTCTTTACTCCCTAGGTCCCGGTCCTTTTCCTCATCCCCGTCTCCCTCTCCAACACCTTCTCCACACAGACCTTCTGTCAGAACCAAGGGGGAGCCAGCTCTGCCTCCTGGGAAAGCAGGGTAAGTGCCTAGTGGTCAGGCCGAGCTGGCAGCATCCTGCCTTCTCCCTCCCTCATATCTCATATGTGGACAAGCTCCATGGGAACTCTAGACAGGACCCCTAGAGGTGGACGTGCAGACCTAGGGACCATGTACTGTTTGGGGTGTGGTAATGTCCGTGCTCCTTGGGGTTCCAAGTAAGTGCAGCCACCAGCCCCACTCTTACCAGGCAGGCAGGTGGGAGGAGTTCCTGCCACACTCAGCCCTGGGGCTGTGTCTGCAATGCCTGGAAAGGAGCAGCCTGCC
Organism: Eptesicus fuscus; assembly: GCF_027574615.1. NCBI lineage: Eukaryota > Metazoa > Chordata > Mammalia > Chiroptera > Vespertilionidae > Eptesicus > Eptesicus fuscus. The sequence continues at coordinate 23,521,958 of NC_072493.1, read as the reverse complement.
AGACTCTGTCTCCTCTTCACCATTGCTGCTCCTGGAATAAGTCACATTGATCCTTCTCAATAGATGTGGCTCATGGGAGAAGTCAGAAACATATAGAACTATACGAACACTTAACTTCTGTAACACCTGACGTGCAGTGTCTCAGCCAAGCACTTTAGGGAGGTCAGTAGTTAATTCTCTGTGACATCAATCCTGCCACCTAAGGGGCAAGGCAGCCTCTGTGTGAGCAGACTGGACCTGCGTGCCTGCCTTGGGCCCTGTCCTTGCCATAGCCCTGCTTCCTGACTTGTTCTTACAGTAGTTACTTGTTCAGTGGGGAAAGAGCCCACACCTGCTGTATAACAGGCGTTGAAAAGCTGCACACTACAAGTGTTTTATCCTAAATGGAGTGAGCTAAAAGGCCTCAGAAACAATTAGGGAATCCTGAACAGCTCACTTTTATAAATGAATTGTATTGAGGTATAATTTATGTGCAACACAACTCGTCCATCTACATTGTACCATTCAATGCGGGTTAACAAACCTGTGGGACTGCATAGTCCAGACACTCCAGCCCCTGCAGTGGCTGTTCCCCTGCCAGGACTTCACACACACAGTCACGCATGACACATGCTTCGCTTCTGCATTTTCATCTTTGCTTCTGCATTTTCATCAGCAAAGATTTGACTCACCCCGACACTGTGCTTTCGACCAAGACTTCGTTTCTTGCTGAGATCACTTTGTTGACAGGGTCTCTGATAGGTACATGCTCTGTACTCCATCTGAATCAGGAGTGCTCAGCACCACTAAAACGATTAGCAGATAGGAAAAAAACAAGCTTTGGGAGCTGTTTTCTTTACTGCAATGTGGTTTCCACATGTGAACATGCTGCAGCACCCTCAAAGGGCCACCCCCACATGCGGAACAGGAGGTCTGGGGGAGCACAGCGCCAGCTCTCCGCAATTCTCAAGAACTTTCAGATGAGCCATCTTGCTGCTAACACACCTCCGGCTCCTGCCTGTGGGGAGAAGTAGGCCTGTAGCTTCAGAAACATTCCAAGAGCCTGGTGTGATAGGGGATCGACAGCCCACCTGGCCTTCCTGGCGATGCACCCTGGGGTCACACCCTGAAGTCGTTGGCCTAGCTCCTCCACCAGGTCTGACTTCCTTGCATCTCATGACAGAGAGAAGATGGTGAAGAAGCCAGCCCCACCTCCAGCCCCACCACAGGCCCCCAAGACCACTGCCCCCACCCCTGAGCCTGCCAAGCCAGGAGACCCTCGGGAAGCCAGGAGGAGGGAGCGCCAAGCCAGGACGCCCCCCAGGAGGTAAGTACACCACTCAGGGAGCCTCATGGGGATTTCTGTATCTTTGGTGCAAGGGCTAGGGGAGGGGATCTCCTGGACAAAGCAACCCAGGCCAGGAACCCATTCCATCCCTGATCTGTGAGGTTTGGGGCTAGTTATGCCACCTCACTGAGCCCGTTTCCCCATCTCATTGCTCCACCTGAGGAGGGAAGGAACTCCCTTGACAACCAGAATCTGCCCTGGAAAGAGGCAGTTGCAGGGGCGGGGCGGGGGGGGGAGGGGCGTGCAGCGGGGCGGGACACTGAAGAGAAGTTTATCTTACTTTTTGAGAAAAAAGGTGCACTTAAAAGAAAATGGAGCCCTACCCACATCTGGGTCTGTGGCGAGTTACTGGTTAAACATCTGTCTCGGGCCAGTGATTAGCCCTGGTTTTGAAGAGTGTCTGCCTTTTGTCAAGTCTGCAGAGATGTGAGTGGTGGGACTTTTGATTGTGTTGCAGGCGGACCATCAGTGGCAGTGGCAGCGGCAGCAGCTACAGCGGCTCTAGTTCCAGATCCAGGTCATTGTCAGCATCTCTCTGGCCCCAATCCCCATCAGCTTCTTTGCCCCTGCTCCTGCCTCCCAGTCAGCATCCAGGACCTTAGGAGAGGTCCCGCAGGTGTGAGGCTTTCTCCCCCTCAGGCAGCCTGTGGCTAACAGCTGATAGCTGTCAGTCAGTGCTGTTCAGGAGCAGCGTGGCTGGCTGGCTCTCTCCCCCTGGACACAGAGAAGAGAATGGACTGATGCTCACAGAGTAGGGAGCCTGGTCCAATGGCTCCAAGCATGTGGAGGGGCTGGGACGCCCTCTGTCCCCATAAGCACCTGGCGGGCTTGAAGCCAGGGTGCTTCCACTCAGCAGGATTGAAAGAGGCTAACATGGAGGCTTCGTGCTCATTTTGTGTCGAGGGTTGGGTCCTGCCCTGGCCTGTTGTGCCTGAGGCAGCTGGGGACAGCCAATTTTTTTAAAATCTGAGAAAATAATTGGAAAAGAATTCTGTTATTTGGGTGCTTCAAAAGAAGACAGTATTGATCAGTCCTTAGATCCCTTAAGTCCAACTTTCTCTTATTTCTAGGCAGCAGGTAGTTTATATACATTACCCAAATCTTTCTAAATAGGTTTAAAGACCTAACCTTTATAAAAAATCTTGGGCTCTCTTTCTTTCCCCCTCCCTTGTCCAGCACCTGACAACTTTAGGGAACAGTGATTGGTGTTTTCTCAGAGCTAAAGAGAGAGTACTCAGCAGACACTGATGTAGCAGCTTTGTGCATTCCAAGTCCTTGTTCAGTGTGGGCTGTGAAAGAACCAAGGACCTGTGAGATTGGCCGTCGTTGCATACTTTCCTGAGACATGCGATGGGTTAAAGCGATCTCCCATCTAGTGTCTGGTGTCTGCAGGTTGAAGCTCTCTCTCTTTGTTGTGCATCATTAACCGGGACTCTCAGTTCTATCATCACTAAGTCTTGAGTCACAGTTAGTCATATGTCCTTGTCCAACAAATAGCGTGAGCATCTCCACACTATGTGGCACCTTTTTAAACTACCCAGAGTCCCTTCTGAAATATCAGGTTTGGTGGGTACACATTCCTTAAAACTGGGAATTGGGGAAAATAGACATAGAACCCCCCCACTACCCAATCAACCCGTCCTCAGTCGGAGACATGCAGGCACAAATGGGCTTTTATGTGTCTAGGTCCCTGAGCGTGAGCAGTGTCTCCTCAGTGTCCAGCGCCACATCAAGCAGCAGCTCGGTGCACAGCGTGGACTCGGACGACATGTACGCAGACCTGGCCAGCCCTGTGTCCTCAGCCAGCTCACGGTCCCCCACCCCAGCCCAGACCAAGAAGGAGAAAGGTATGGGGGCTCCTTGTGTCCTGGCTGTTGTGGCTCCAGAGGAGAGGCAGGCTCTTCATGGAAGGAGGGTGCATGTAGTCTCAGTCAGCACTGCGTGCAGCTGGTCAGACAAGAACGCGGTGACCTCCCAGTTTTGTCCCTGTGCACATGTTGCCTGCTTAATAATGCACCACTCCACCAAGTGGCACATGGAAAGCCGCTGTGTGGTATCAGTGATCATGACCAAGGATTTTTTGTCAGCAGGAAAATCTAAAAAAGAAGACGGCGTTAAAGAGGATAAGCGGAAAAGGGACTCATCCACACAGCCACCCAAATCCTCAAAATCTTCCACAGGCAGTAAATCCTCCCAGCAGCCCACAGCCCCCCAGCAGGCACCCTCTGGGCAGCCCCAGCAGGGTGCTTTTGTGGCACACAAGGAGATCAAGTTGACACTGCTGAACAAGGTGAGGCCCTGGGCACACCTGGTGAGAGCTCCAGGAAGCCACGTACCTTCGGCTCATCCTGGGACTGAGACCAAGTGGGGACCAAGTGGCCATTTGAACTTGGTGGCCAGATAACACCCCTGCTCATCTGCCTGCCTTGATGGTCAGCCCTGTGGGAAACAGAGAGGCATGTGGGCATAAGGTAGATGGGTTCTATAGCATGTCCTGAGGCATTAGAGCACCCCTGGTGGGTGCTCTCCCTGTCCTGAGAACCCACTCTTGGCCCTCCTCCTTGTGCCTAGTCTGGCCAGTTCCCACAAGTCAGCACTGGGACAGAGCAAAGCAAACTTGGCTTCTGTGAGTTGATGTTCCCAGAGCCCCAAGGGACCGGAAGGGTGAGAGGCTGAGTCTGCTAGAGTCCTTTCCCTGGCTCGTGGCCCCCACAGTGAGCACAGCATCTTTGCTGGCACCTTCGCTACAGAAAATAAAGGCCCCAAAACCATGGGCCTTGCTTCACTCAGGACCGCGAAGAGGGAGCCCAGAAGAGGGGAGCAGGTCCTGGTGTGAGGACGTCACACTATGTTCCTTTCACTGTGTTCTGCCTGGTGGCCAGTAGCTCAGACCCTGTGTCCTCACTGTGCTCCCTCCATCTTTTCAGGCTGCTGATAAAGGGAGCAGGAAGCGATATGAGCCCTCAGACAAGGACAGGCTAAGCCCTCCTCCAGCCAAGCGGGCCAACTTATCCCCAGACCGAGGTGAGCTAGATCCCTGCAGGGGCCTGACGGGCGGAGGGACCAGGACCTCATCCATTATTTTAAAATATTGACCCCAAGGAACTTCTCTGATTTTGTGAATTATCAGCACAGTATTAGAAGTTAAAACTAAGAAAGAGTTTTACTTTTTTTCAGTATGTTTTTATTAATTTCAGAGAGGCAGGGAGAGCAAGAGAGAGATAGAAACATCAATGATGAGAATCATTGATTGGCTGACTCCTGCACGCCCCCTACTGGAGATCTAGCCCATGACCTCCTGGTCCATAGGTTGATGCTCAACCACTGAGCTACACAGGCAGGGCTTTAATATTTATTTATAAACCACTCTATTTGAACACAAATAACTTTTTTTTTTTTTTTTCATGAAAAATAACTAGGAGTGGCATTGTTGTTGTTTTTCTTTAACATGTGATTGGCAGATAACGGCTGGGTTCTCATCTCCTGTGATAGCACAAAACACGAGGGCTCCGGAAACTCTACCCTGGGCTGTGGGGAAGGAGGGCACAGTGAGTGGGCAGGGGCTTGGTGTTAGTGAAAACAGTCTGACTGCTCAGTGGTCTGTTTAGATGCTAGCTCAGGAAACCTGGAACCCAAATTGGAGCTCCTCTTTCGGGGTTTTCCTGGGCTCTCGATCTGACATGATCAGAGCTCCCCCTTCCTCCTTTCTCACTGGCTCTGCCCTCTGCTTCTTCCTTTAAAATGAGGAAGCTGTGCTGATCTGTTACAGCTCTTTGGAATTGGGGCACTAGCATCAGTAAGGCTGCACCAGACCATATGTAACTGGGACCCTGGTCTTATGTTGTCCCAGGTTCTCGGGACCGGAAGTCAGGTGGGAGATTGGGCTCTCCCAAGCCAGAACGGCAGAGAGGCCAGAATTCCAAGGCTCCCGTGGCCCTGCCAGACAGGTGAGTGCTTGCCTGTGCCATGGCCACACTACATGGGCCCCTTTGCCCCGCAGACCCAGAGGTACCTGGGGAATGTCTTAGATCTGGAGGCAAGAAGGCGGTCCAACACATGTCTCACTCTACACCCTCCGCTCCCCATCCCCCCACTCCACCCCACCCCCTGCATTGGGCCCTGGAATGAGGAGCAGCCTAAGGCACTCAGCTCACAGCCTGAGGTGTGGGGTCAGTTTGGGGACAGGTGGTCACAGCTCTTTTGTACCTTCCATTTCAGGCATAGGAAGTAGGAGAGTAATTTTTTTTCCCCCAGGAAGTCAGCTCTGAGTCCCTGCGCCCCTACACCATGCAGTTCACGGTCAAGGGTTGGGTGAGGGAGGATATGGGGAGGGCAGGCACAGGACTCAGATCGCTGTACAACCCTCCACACACACCTGGGCCTCAAGGCCCAGAAGCAGGAGGGGCAGGTTAGCAGGGTGCTTGGCTTGATGACACTTCTTGACCATTCACTGGGTAGAGGGTGCCTTGTGCCTGGCGGGTATAGCTTACAGGGTCCAGGCCCCCAGACTGGGCCTCGTGTCCCCTGCCTGGCAGGAAGCTCAGCAGAGAGAGACAGGCACTTGGACCCCTCTAACAACCTCCCCACCCTCACAGGAAGCGTCAACTGTCACCCCAGTCCAAGAGCTCCAGCAAGGTCACAAGTGTGCCTGGTAAAGCCTCAGACGCCGGCACCGCCGCCTCCACGGGCACCAAATCAGGGAAGGCCAGCACGCTGTCGAGGCGGGAGGAGCTCCTAAAGCAGCTCAAAGCCGTGGAGGATGCCATTGCTCGCAAGCGGGCCAAGATTCCCGGGAAAGTGTAATGGGCCCCGCGGGCTCGGCTCCCCTGCCAGAGGCAAAGACTCATGTGTTTTTATAAATAGGGTAAGCGCAGCCATTTTGGATTTTGCAGTTAATGTCTTATTTTGGCTGTGATTCTTTTTAAAAATTAAAAAAGAAAAAAAAGTTTCTCAGCTGGAAAAGAAGCCACACACACATAATGAAGATGACGCTGAACCTCAGCCTTCTCCCGACCACACTGACCAGTCCTTCCCAGAGCAGAGACAGACAGGCAGGCAGACAGCACCGAGCGAGGACATGGCACAGTTTTATGTAAATTTTAAGTCCCAGATGCCCGGATCAGCCGGCCCATACATTTTTTCTTCCCCATCTTCTTTTCCTCCCTCTGTTAGTCAGGCGAGTTCGCGCCCTGCTGTGTGCCGTGTCCTCACCACACGGCTCTCCTACTGTGGACAGGAACACCTAGTGCTACTGAGCAACCTCTTCCCCACCCCTGCCCATCCCCAGGATCAAAAATATATATATATATTCTTGACTAAAGTCTGACTGGGAAATAGTTCCTGTCTTTTATTTTAAGCATCAAATTGTTTTAGTTGATTTGAAAATGAAAATATACAGAAAAGACCAAAAAAAAGGCCATGGGTATTGTTGGGCGTCTGTCTAATGTGGAGGGTCTTTTTTTGAGGGGTCTCCTAAAATAAAAATATTTTGATAAGCAGCTGTCTTGCCCTGGTGGTGCTGTTTGCTTGTGCCTGGGCTCCACACCCTCTACCCTCCCATGGCACGGGGCCCAACCACCTCACAACATCTGCTGGGCCCACCTGCTATTTTGGGATCCCTGTCTGATGGAGGCTGAAGACATGGAGTTCACCAGAGGCCCCTATGCCATTGCCTGGGAGCCTCCAACCCAGAACAGGAATTGTTCACTCACCTGTTAGCCCAAGCACTCTGGCCCCGGCCCCCAAGGAGTGCTATTCCTCAGTTTCTTCACAGTGGAACTGGCCCTGGTGGGGCTTCCTGAACACCTTTCCCAGTAGAGGGCCCTGGGGCTACAGAAGTCAGGAAGGATGCTCCTCAGGCCAGGCTGTAATATCCGTCCCCACACACCACTCCGTCCGTCCCCTGCAGAGCAGAAATGTCAGGTTTTTTTTTTCTTTTTCTTTTTTTAAAATATATTTTATTGATTTTTTTACGGAGAGGAATGGAGAGGGATAGAAAGTTAGAAACATCGATGAAAGAGAAACATCTATCAGCTGCCTCCCGCACACTCCCCACTGGGGATGTGCCCGCAACCAAGGTACATGCCCTTGACCGGAATCGAACCTGGGACCTTTCAGTCCGAAGGCCGATACTCTATCCACTGAGCCAAACTGGTTAGGGCAGAAATGTCAGCATTTCTGAGAGCAGCAGCTGACATCTCCAGGCAGGGCACCCTGGAGAGCCCCAGTGGGGCCACGACCAGGGCGGGGATGGGGGGACCTGAGTGCTCACTCAGGGTCCTTCCTGGTGGGATTAAACTCAGAGTGGTACACTGGGCCTCTGGGTGCCCTGCCACCCTGAGGTTATATAGCAAGTACCATAAGGACTTGTGGACAAAATGCCCCCCAGAGCCCACTCTGCTGCCCCCAGTTCTAGTTCTGCTTCCCTTCCCCATTCTCTGCCAGCTCACCAGCTCCATGGCAGTCCCCTGCCAGCCTGAAAGGACCCTGCGGGGCCAGTGTCAGGAGGCAGCAGCCTGGGGTTCTCATCTCTTGCCTGAGCTGCGACCAGCTTAGAGGGTGCATTCCACAGCGCCCTGCCCCACAGCTACATGGCAATTACACTGGACAGGAGAGCTTGGAGGGGGCCAGTGCTGTGGGCTGGCCATGCAGCCAGGCCTCCTGAGTACTGTTTTCATTTCATGTCTGTGCCTCTCCCACAGCACATGACACCAGATACCTCTTACATCACAGCAGCCTCAGTCAACTTTTAAAGGCTTATCTGGTTTGCCATTAGGTCAAAGCCAAGTGCAAAGGGAATTCCCATTTTCTGAATGAGTAGCTTTCAAGGACACGGAGTCAGAACCCAGGACACTTTGAGTGCCAGCCTGTCCCTGTGAGTTCTGTGCCCCAAGCCACTAGGTCCTGCAGTCCAGCTGGGGCAGCAACTGCCCCTCAGCCAGGAGCCCGCAGGTGAGACCACTATATAGTCCATCCTCAGCCCTCCTTGCTCACCCCACCAACCCCTTCTGGTCCCAAGAGGCTGACCTGATCCTGACCTCTAATCCTAGGCTTGAGCCATAGCACTAGGTCCCTTTGGCCCAAGCTAGGTTTAAACTAGGAGCTCACCTGGGCTAGGCTGGGCAGGTGGCTGTCTTGGGAGGGGCGAGGACCACACCCAGAGCCAACTCTTCCTCTCCCAAGGTCTAGGAAAGAACAGTCCAGATCCTGCAGCTGAGGGAAGGGAGGCCTCTGCTGTTTGATGGGATCCTCAGGCATCTTTGCCCTCAAGGGAATGTGAGGACTGATCCTGACAGGTGGTTAACATGCAAATAGTGGGAATAATTATGGGTTTCTCAAGTTCCATCTCTGTCCACCAGACTGCTTTTCAAGTCCAGACCATTATGGATCCCCTTCCCTCCAGTCCTCACTCCACAGCCAGAGCGACTGCAGATGCTAACCCCTCCTGCCTGCCTGCCATTTCTTCCACCCTAGGGCCTTTGCACATGCTGTTTCAATTCCTGGAACTCTGACCTGCCTGACTCGTCCCGCTTCCTCTCAGCTCAGGCAAGCTGGCCCCATCCCCTCAGTCCCTCCATTGTCTGCTGCCACAGCACTGTTCTCAAGTTAACCTGGGAAGCACTAGGCTGGAAGCTCCTAACACTAGTCCTCGAGGAAGGGGTCAGGTCTTGATTTCCATCTCCCAGCCCCTGCTGTTTCCCTCAAACCCTGGGCCTCCACCTGCCCCCTCTCTGCCAACTCCCCAGCTCCATGACAATTCCCCTGCCAACTCATAAGCCCCCATAAGCAGTGGTCATCCTCGCTCAGCAGGAGAGGCTCAGGAGCTCTGGCTGAAGGCCAGGCCCTGGGTGAACAAGCAGGGATCCCCCCTCCCCACTCTGGACAGCATCCCCTTGGACATGGATGAGGTAAAGAGGTCATTCCTGGCAGCGCAAAGTGCTGTGAGAACAAGAAAACTGGGCTGTGTGATAGACTGACCAAAGGCAGGGCTGCCTGGGGCTCAGTGATTGGGGAGGCCACACCCTCCAGGGAAGGGGGAGCCGAAATTGTCACCCCCACTTTACAGATTAGGGAACTGAGCCCTGCTGGTGGGCCTCCCTCCAGGATATGTGAAAACTTCAAGCCTGGAGCAAACCCCTCTCGCAGGCCCACTTGACTGCTTCTGTCCAGTCAGGGCTGTAAGGGCTCCGAGCCACTGACGGGGCCACACCCTAGGTACTTGGTGTGTCTGTGTCTGTCCCTGTCCTGTTTTTGCCTTCCCGCCTTGGCCTCTGCCTTTTCTCTCTCCCCTGCCTTTCCTCTGCCAGTCTGTTCCTGGATTTGTCTGTGACTCTTTGCACCTCTCTCCATCCATTCCTCCTCCTGCTTCTAAATCTCACACACTCTTCCTGTATCTCCAGCCTCTTGGTTGTGTGTCTCTGGGACTTGGGGGTGTGGGTACAGTGGATGTGGTTTGAAGGGGGTCTTCCTGACACCACCTTCAGGATGCCCTCCTGCCTTCCTCTGGCGGCGCCTTTCCAGTCTTGCCCAACTTGGGACTTCTGCACTTGCCTCAGCAGCCCAAGAATGAGGCACCGCCCCGGTCCGCCCTGTGCCCTTCTGGCCTCGGCAGGCATTGCTGAACCCCTGACTCTCAGTCCCTGGGCCAACTTCCTCCAGGAAACTAGCCTTCACGCCTCTGGGGAACCGTGCTGAGAGCTCCCGAGGCCCACCGTGAGGATGAGTTTCCTCCACCCAGTGCAGCTCCCGCCACCCACCAGTCAGCTGTTCAGAACAGAAACAGGAACACAGAAAATGCAGACACCCTACCGGATTGGCCTGGGCAGGAGTACCCCCTGCTTCCCCTGCTGGACTCAAGCATCCATGCATTCCTGCGGGGTGGGGACACCCAGGAGCCTGGTACAAGCAACAGTTTTACAGCCTTTTCATTTCCTAATTGAGCACCTGCATGAATGCAGCTGGACTTGTCAGCCCAAAGGAAGAGCGCTGCTGCCCACTGGCCTCCCTCCCTCGGCTCCCTCCGGCTCCACCTCAGCTCTGGGCCGGCCTGCCTCCCCAGCATGGCCTCCTAGTGCCCCTGCATGCGGGGACATTGTCACCCAGTTTTTCCCACGGGGGAGTCCAGGCTTATCTCCCTTTTGTTCTGCTGTTTTAATGGAGCACCTAAGTACCTGGGCACGGTGTGTTGGGGACATTGTCCCTGTCCTCAAGGGGCTCACACTACCTTTTGGGGGCAGCAAGAAAGGGCTGGAATTTTTCTGAGACCTCCAAGTGCCCTAGCAGGGAGACAGGTCTCAGTCCAGCCCTAGGAGGGTCTTTCTCTTGACCTGACCTAACCCACCTGGTAGAGGGAGTACTGGGCTCAATTGTGTCCCCGTGAAAAATATGTTGAAGTCCTAGCCCCGGCACCGGTGAGGAATGTGTCCTCATCTGAGAAGTGGGTCTTTGCAGACATAATTAAAGTATGGGTCTTGAAATGAGAACATCCTGGATTAGGCTGTGTCCTGATAAGAAGACACTGACACGGGGGGGCGGGGGGGTGCCGGGGAGGGCCATGTGAACAGGAAGGCAGAGTCTGCAAACCAAGGACTCCAAGCATCACCAGCAGCCACATGCAGCTGGAAGAGGCAGGAAGGATCCTCACTGGGCACCCAGAAGGAACCAACCTGCTGACACTTTGTTTTTGGGTTTCTGGCCTCTAGAACTGTGAGAGAATAACTTCCTGTTGCTTTAAGCCCCCTAGTTTGTGGTACTTTATTATGGCAGCCCTAGCAAACTAATGCAGAGGGTGAGCTTCCCATTGCAGGAAGCATGCAAGCAGAGGGGGGGTGGGTAGGGGCATTGTAGGAGAGGCCATCCTGGGGACTCAATGCATCTCTCCATCCACCCACCCATCCTTCAGAATAAGCCTCACCTGCTCCCCAGATGGCAGCTTAGCCCTGCTTACAGGTGCAGATACTGAGGCCCAGAGAGAGCAAGTCCTTGCCCAGAGGCACACACTGCTGAGTGGAGGAGCTGGGAGAGCCCGGGTGACCAGGGGCCTTCTCCGGGCCCTCCCCTCAGGGGGTCCTCATGCCCATCAGTTATGCAGTTTCAAGTTTAAAGAGAATGGTGATGTAACGGTATGTACATTCCGGCACCTGCCAGCAGGCAAAGAAAGACACCTTCCCTCCCTAGACTCCTCAGCTGGACCTTTTAGACTCTGATTTGAGAAGACCAGGACAGACAGGCCCTCAGCCTGGAGAGTGCCCAGGGACCCCAGGCAGCCCTCTCCAGGATAACATTCGAAATCTTGCAAGATCTGGCTCCAAACTCCTTTTCCAGATAACAAAGACAACCGCAGCACCCCTCTTCCCTCCAGCAGCACTGAGTGGGTGGGATGCAGGTGGCTCCTGGGGCCCCCTTACATAAAGCCTCCTGACATAGGTGCACTGCACTTTGTGTCCAAGGCACGCCCGGCCTGTGTGCTATTGGTTGGAGTGTCCTCCCGTACACCAAGAGGTGGTGGATCAGTTCCCCATCAGGGCACGTGCAGGAGGCAGCCAATCGATGCTTCTCTCTCCCTTCCCCTATAAATAAATAAATCGTTTCCAAAGCATTTTCATCCCCTCCATCTCAATCATTTTAGCTTGAACTTTTGTTTAAGGAAAAAAAGAGGGAGGGAGGGAGGGAGGGAGGGAGGGAGGGAGGGAGGGAGGGAGGGAGGGAGGGAGGAAGGAAGGAAGGAAGGAAGGAAGGAAGGAAGGAAGGAAGGAAGGAAGGAAGGAAGGAAGGAAGGAAGGAAACAGATGCCCAAATACAAGGTGGGGCTAAAGTAGGTTTACAGTTGTTCATATGAAAAATAATGCAATAATTAATAAATAATAATAAAGCATAAACTATGTTTCGAATACAACTGTAAACCTACCTTTGCCCCACCCTGTAGAAACCTGAAGATGCTCACTGGCCCAGCCCCCCAGTCTCTCCTGGAACTTCTCCCACCGGTGCAGGTAGAGACAGATGCTGTTCGCCTGATCTTGATCATCTTAGATAAGAAATGGAACCAGCCTCCTGTCCACTGACGGGCCAGGAGAAAGCAATCCTGGAGGAGCACTGCTGCAGCGTGGGGTGAGCAGGCTCCGCCCAGGTACCCAGGTCAGCAGGTCCAAATAGTAAAGATACCAGTGGAATCGGAGATGCGAGCTGCAGAAGGCTCAGCAAAAACCCTTTTACAGAAAGTTCAACCCTTTTACATAGGCAGGACCTGTTTTCAACTCCATCCACAGGTGCCTGGCCTGGGGCAGAGTCCCTCCGAGTGGAGGAGGGAGAGTAATTGGACATGAGAGGGGGTCTGGAGTGAGGGGTGGGCTTCTCCTTCCCCGGGCTGAGAGGAGGGGACAGTCAGTGGAGACCCAAAGGGAGGGAAGGAGGAAGCTGGGGCTGGGCACTTCCCAAGGAGGAAGCGATGAGGCTGGATTTTCCCCAGGTGTGGCCAGAGGTATAAAGGGCGCTGTCAGCTGGCCACGGCCAGGTCTACCACCTGGTGACTCCAGGACCACAGCCAGGTGTGCTTGGGACTGCCACCGGGCACACACCAGCTGCTCAGAGCCCAGCCGCCGTCACCACCACCGAGATGGTGAGCCGTCTCTCCTCACGCCCCCACCTGGATGGTGCCATCTGGCCCGGAAGGACTGGCAGTTCTCCTGAGCTCCGGGCTAATGATGTTAGCCCGGGATGGGGTCCAGGAAGCCCCTCCAAATCTTGGGGCAGGAGGGAGCCAGGACCCAGGAGCTCTGGTCCACTAGGGAGCTTGGGCTAAGGGTCTAGCCTCTCTAGGCCTCAGTTTCCCCAACTGTAGAGAGTGGGTTATACCCTACCTTTCCACAGAGAACAGGGCAAGCTAGGGTGGCAGCGAGGTGCCTTCGTCACCGGGCACCCCCTGACAACCCACCACCTGTTTCACCAGCTCCTCCCTGGCCTTCTGCTTCTGCTCTGGCTCTCTGCCAGCCTGGCCCACCATGGTTCCGCACTCTGGGGAGGCCGCCACATCCACACCCATGGCGCCCCACGCTGCTACTCAGCCGAGGAGCTGCCCCTGGGCCAGGCTCCCGCACACCTGCTGGCTCGAGCTGCCAAGTGGGAGCAGACGTTGCCAGTAGCCCTGGTGTCCAGCCTGGAGGCAGTGGGCCGTAGGAGGTGGCAGGAGAGGCCCCCAGCTGGGACCCAGTGTCCAGTGCTGCAGGCTGAGGAGGTGCTAGAAGCCGACATCCACCAGCGCTCCATCTCTCCCTGGCGATACCGGTGAGGGCTGGGCTCCCTGGGCACTGGGCTCCCCACTGTGGGCGTTGGGCTGCTCCCTCCTTTCCGGGCACCGGCTTCCTGGAGAGCTCTGCGAGTCTGTTTCACCAGTTAAAGGGGGTGAGCACCCTGACCTCTGTCCAGCTGGGGCCCTGCCCCGGAGGGTGAGGCTCCATCAGATGAGCTCCTCCTTGCCACTGTTGTCTCGGATCTTAGCTCAGACCTTGGGTGCCAGCGTCCCCTGGGAAAATCTGGGGCTCTCACTTGAGCCCCTGCAAGGGTTGGGCTGGGCTCAGAGGGTGGGAGGGAGGGAGGCCCCTGGAAGCCCCTATCCCAGCTCCTGTGCTCCGAGAGGAGACACGGGCAAGCATCCCTTATTGGGCTCCCTGCAGCCTGATGCCTCAGCTCTCACTCAGGCCAGGAGCACCCCTGAGTGTGTGGCGCAGCCACGGGGTACAACAGGGAAGGAGGAACAGGCCTGCTGAGGCTCTCAGGAGGGCCTCACCAGTCTTTCCCTGCAGTGTGGACACGGACGAGAACCGCTACCCACAGAAGCTGGCCGTCGCTGAGTGTCTGTGCAGGGGCTGCATCAGTGCCAGGACCGGCCGCGAGACAGCGGCGCTCAACTCTGTGCCGCTGCACCAGAGCCTGCTGGTGCTGCGCCGCCAGCCCTGCTCCCTGGACGCATCCGGGGTGCCCACACCCGGGGCCTTTGCCTTCCACGTGGAGTCCATCCGAGTGCCCGTCGGCTGCACCTGCGTCCTGCCCAGGGTGGTACGGTGACCACTGGCCTCAGCGGTCCCCGTGCTGTGGGCAGGAATCACCTCCCAGACTGGACAATGGGGATCTCTCTGCAGAGGGCCCCTCCTATTTATGTGTATTTATTGGCTATTTATATGCCCTGGGTGGCCCTGCTTCTGCTGCCCAGGGTCCCTGGGCGGGTACCAGGGCTCCAAGCCTCTAGTTTGAGGGAAGAACAGTGAAGATTGGGCACAGGAAGGGCCAAGTGACCCTGCGCTGGTCAGCCCCCTCTCAACATTGTGACCTTTCCACACAGACAGTGAGCTAGAAGGAACGTTATTATTTTTCTACAACCTCTTAAAACAACAGAAAATGTGTTCTGATGGCCCCCACCTTGGTGGTCCCTCTGGGATCCCCCAAGCTCCTTTTTCCCATCACCCCTGTATTTCTAAAACTATTTATTGTAAATGTAAGTATGTCATTAAATTGATAAACACCCCCTGGAGCACAGCATCAGATGGCAGAGACTGCCTCCTCACCTCACTTCTGCCTGGCCCTTGCCCCGAGATGGCCCTGCAGCCCGATTCTGGTGTGTCCAGAAGTCCATGTAGGAGCCCCAGTATGACCAGGGTGGGGAATGAGTTTGGAGAGTGGAGCACAGGTTTGCCCATCAATGCAGTTTCTGCTGCCCCTATAGTTTCCACCTGGCGATACCCCCGCGCGATGGCTCTGGGGCCGGGGATGGGCCTCACTCCCACAGCCCAGCTGTGATATAGGCCGGCCCTCCTCTACTGACAGGCCCAGGTGTGGCCAAACCTATGCAATGACAATGAGCACCCTCTCCACCCCTGGGACATGCATCTCTGAGGGCAACTCCCAGGGGGTGGCTGTGCCATCACCTTCAGGTATCTGAGTCATGCTCCCCAATCCCAGCAGAGCCCCAGGCAGTTCCAAAGGCCACCCCATGGCCCAGGCATCCCCTTGGGCTTCTGTCCACCACTGGTGATCTGCCAGACCAGGGGCAGCCGAGCAGGCCAACACCCCCAGACCAGGTGCCCCACTGGCTACCTGACAACCCAGCCTGTGCTCTCACTGCACAAGTCCCCCCGTCTGTCCGTTGGGGCACATTCCTGCTGGAGGGTTCAGTTCAGGGCCAGGAGCCTGGCCCCAGCAGCTGTGGAAGGGGCCTTGGGGCAGCCTGTGAGGCGCTCCAAGGCTGACTTGGGGCCTGAGGTTTCCACCCACTGATTAACGCCTATTGTGTGCAAGTGCCTGGGAAGAGCCGGAAGGGCTGTGAGATCAGCACGTGCTTACTGAGCTTCTGTGTGTGGGCACAGGGCAGTGAACGGCAGTGAACGAAGCGGACAGCTCTCCGCCTGCCCGCACGCGGGTGACTGACAACCACAGAGCCAGCAGGAAAGTGCTCCTCGTTGGTGGTGAAGGAATTAAGGACAGTGATGCAGGGAAGGGGCAGAGGCTGCGATTCCAAACAGAGGGCCAGGGAGGCCATGGAGGCCACCTGAGCAAAGGCCGGGATGGCCAGCCAGGGGTCTGGGTTCCAGGCAGAGGGAATGGCCCGTGCAAGGTGCTGAGAAGGCAGCCTGTGTCTGAGGGTCAAGGGTGCTCAGTGCGGCTGGAGCCGAGGAGCAGGGTGTAACTGTGGGGCCAGGGAGCAGAGTACCTGTCCTAGACTGTGGGAGTCTGTGGTTCTGAGTGGGTGCCAGCAGGTCAGCTGCAGTGCTGGAAACTGCCTGCAGGGGACAGGGCAGAGTGGGAGGTGACAACTAGCAGGTTTATGAAGACAGAGCCCAAATGGGGTGTGGGGGTACATACAGGGGTGTCAAGGGGGCCTGTGGTTTTACTATCCTGGAGGCTAGAGTGGCCATTTCCTGGGGCAGGGCTGGTACAGTGGAGTGTTGGCCCTGGAATGTTAGAAGACCCCCCCAGTTCTGAAAGTAGGATTTGCTGAGAGCAGGTGGGGCAAACAGGAGGCAAAGGGTTTAAGGGCTTTTCCAGACATTGGAGGAGTGAGTGCCTGGGGAGAGCCCATCAAGGAGGAAGGGGCTTCCAGGCTGGGGTGTGAGCCAGGCAAATCTTGGGGCTCCCGGCTGGGGAGCAACAGGCAGTGTCCAGGAGGACCAACAGCTGGCCCTCCTGGAGAGAGAGAGAGAGAGAGAGAGAGAGAGAGGTGGGGGGGTCTGGTGTGTGTTTGCAGCCTCAGGACTGGAGAGGCAAGGGCGGACCTGAAGCCCCACAGCGGGCCTGGCCATCCTGGGTGGCACCCAAGGTGAAGGCTGCTGGGCTCCCTGGGGCCTCCCCTGGCTCAACTGCTTTCCCTCTTCACTCAGCTGCTCAGGTGGGACTGGGGGTTCTTGAAGCAGAGTCTGGGCAGATCCAGGGGAGCTGGTGTGGGGCACACACTCCCTCCTCCCAGGCCTGGGAACTTCATTGCCAGAGTAGAAACTCAATACTTGGAATTCCAGAAACTGTATTTCATGGAATAAAAGATGCTTGTGATTTCAAGTACCATTGAGAAAAGACAGGCTTCTGGGAATGGCACCAAGAGAGGGCCTGTGGTTCCCAGGGCAGGCAAGGGGGTACACCTGTGGGGTCTGGGCGGGTCCCCCCACTGAAAAGCGACACGAGACAGCAGCCACTCAGGGAGTCTGTCACACAACCTCATCGGTCACTGGGACAGGGTTCTCCTGGGGGCCACTGGAGACTCCTGCTGCCGCCGCCTCGTCTTCCTCCTCGCTGGGCTTCTTGCGGGCCTCGGCTGGGGGCCGGGGTGGGGGGTTGCTGGGTGGCTGCTTGATGGTACCCCCCACCTGCGGCCGCTCCTTGGGCTTGGACTCGATGGGAGTCCACTGCTCACCACGAGTGGCCGCCTGCAGGACACAGAGTGGCTGAGCCCTGGGGGGGGGTCTCTGGGGTCCATCCCCAACATGGCCCCCACCCCTATCGGGGGACAGGGGGGCCCTGCAAGGGAGCTAGGAATCCCTGGGTTTCGGAAAGACCTCCTGGAGGTCACTTCCAGGTACACATTCCCAGACACCCCCAGGAGCAGGACAGGGAGGTCAGCCCAGCGTGTCCATCAAGCTGAGTCAAGAAGCCAGCAGCACACGGGGTGGGAGAGGCCTAGGAGGGCAGCCGGGGAGGGCAGGGGCCCACTCAGTCTGGAGCCTCCCTGGGGCACCCAGACCTGTTGTGGGGTGGGGGTGGGGGGAGCATCACTGACACCCCCATCGCATGAGCAAGGACACAGGCTCCTGGCCTTGGCTCAGCCTGCAGGTGGCTGCAGGGACTGAGGTGTCAAGCATCAGCAGGCTGACCACAGACACCACTCACCAGCAGATAGATGCCACTCGCTATGGCCAAGCAGGCTGTCCCCAGGATGGTGGCAAGCAGGAAGCCGGCTGGTACTGAGAGCCTGGGGGGAGGGGGAGAGGATGGGAGACTCAGAAGAGCAGTCAGAGGGGGTCTGCAGGGGGTCCAGGTCTTGGGCAGAGGCCATAAGATCTCAGGACAAAACTGACCTTAAGTGTGCTGTCCCCATGGCCCTGGACTCAGGGAACACCTGGCCCTGCCAAGGCTGGGCTTTTAAGTTTGGGTCCCTGGAGCTGTCCTCTGCTTGACTTGTACCCTAACAATCTTGGGCCCCTTGCGCTTGGTCCAGGGACACTGAGTGTTCTGGCCTCTGCAGTCACCACCAGGACTACCCAGCTGAGCTCCGTCTACCCCAGAACCCTGACTCTTCCTGATTTAAGTTGCTAAGGTTTGGGGTGAACTGTTACTCAGCAAGAGATGATGGGTACAGGTTTGGAGGACGAACCTCTGGCAGAGCCTGGGACCTGGGTTTTGTTTGGAAAAGCAGCTAGGCTGAGAGGGACCCCACTTGCCCCAAGCGCCCCTGTCCAGGCAGCCAGGCCAGGAGGGAGGATCTACTCCAGGGCCCCCCTGAGCCTGAGCAGATGGGGACTCACCCAAGGTGCAGGAAGGCCCGGACGTAGTAATTCCTGGAGAGGGGCCCGAACAACTTCACCACTTTCGTCATGTACTTCTGTCCACTAGACCAAGTGAGGGAGAGAAGACAGACGGCTGTACTCGGCAAACCCACCCCCCACCCTGCCCCAGAGCGCCCCAGCTTCTCTCCTCTCAGGGACCATGGGCCACGGCAGCCGTGCAGGCAGGCACCAGCCTCGGTTTGCCCAGGAGGATAAATGGGTTGGTGCTGGAGCTTCGTAGTGTCCTGGGATGAAGCCCAGAGCAGGCGGGGACTCACCATCTCTCCATGGTGGAGCCCTTTCTCCTCTTCCCCCGGGGATACTCCAGCAGGCAGACGAACACTCCTGCTACACTGAAGCTGCGGTTAAGGAACAGCTCAGCTCAGCCAGAGGCGCCACAGCGAACCCCTCTGCTGATGAGAAACCGAGGTGCAGCAGCCGCCTAGAGCCACATCGCGGGGGGACAGCCAGATGGGATTCGATGGGTCTGGCCACTTCACTGCCTATCCTGCACCTCCCTCCCCGATGCCTGTCTTGGGTTTCAGAGGACCTGGAACAGCCAGCCCACAGGGTGGCTGATAAAAGAGGGTACAGAGAGAATCCCTGGGGCTGCTGACACCTCCCACTCCCTGCCAGCGCCAGACAGGTCAGTGCCCTGCTGAGCCCTGGCTTCCAAAACTATAGCTGAGCCTATCCTGCTGAGTCTAAAGGGCAGGGGATGTGAGCAGCAGTCTGCAAACTGTGAAGTGCTGTGCCCCCAGAGGCAATGGCATCTCTGTCCGAAGCCCACTAGTGCCACCCCTGGCAGTGCCACCCCTGGCAGTGCCACCTGCCCCATGGGGTCTACAGTGGGAGGATACATGGAGTAGGCGCCAAAGTACCACTGGGTGAACCGGCCAGCAGTGGCCACGATGCCGCCCGTGATGAGGACTGTGGGCAGAGAAGCAAGTTAGTAGAAGCCCTAAACCCTGGGTGAGACATGCCCCCACCCCACCCTTGCCCGGCTGGGGCCCACAGGCGGCTCTAGCCACCTCCCCTTGTGCTCCCCCTCCCACAGCTGGGCCACCAGCGCGCCACAGAGCTACCCTTGAGTCCCTCCACCAGGAAGCGGGCTCAGGTGGCTGCAGATGCCCACAGGTAACGGCGGATGCCTTCCCCTAGGACAGTGATGGCGAACCTGTGACACGCGTGTCAGCACCGACACGCATAGCCATTTCTGAGGATGAAACATTTGCGAAATAATGTTTTTTCCTCCAAGTGACACACTACCCGAGTTATGCTCAGTTTCTTGGCGAAGTTTGACACACCAAGCTCAAAAGGTTGCCCATCACTGCCCTAGGAAGAGGTGTGTGAGCTGGGGAAGGGGTGAGGCTGGTGGATCGGGCCCTGTGTCCCTGGAGCAGTTGAGGGACAGCCAGCTCGCAGACCTGGGCAGGAAGAGGGGCCTGGGCACTCACTCTTGAGCTCTGTGACCCCAGCGTTGAGTTTTTGCATTTAAATTAGACTACACCGTTGACAGCTGATGTGGGATCTGCTCCGTGGATGGCCTCTCCTCGCTGCATGGTGTTCCTGTTCTGTCTCTATTCCTTAATTTCACTTTTGTTTGATATTGATCATCATCCATGCTTCTTTGGTTAGGATTTGTCAGCTGTCCCCTCCCTCTATTTTCAGCTCCATAGGATCCTGTTGGACCTTTTATCCCCAGTATTTTTTTTTTATTGTGGTAAAATATACATAAAATTTTCAAGGAACAATTCAGTGGCATTTAGTAACTTCACATTGTTGTGTATCCATCCCCAGAATTTATATACTGAAACGTAACTATTACATACAGTGTGATATAAAGGCATAAGACTCCCATCAGCCCAGAAGCTCTCTTGTGCTGGTCAACACTGGAACCCTAGATCTGGCTTCTTTAGCTCAACAGAAGGTTGTCAAGATCATTCATGTGGTTTGGACGAATCACTAGCTCATTCTTTTTGTGTAGTTTTCTATTGTAGGAGTCAACCTCAATTTATCCATTCTTCTGTCTATGGGAAATTTTGGTTGCTTCCAGTTTTTGACTATTACAAATAAGCTAATATAGCTGACTTTTTAATATTTTAACCAACCTGATAGTGAATTTAGCAGATTTCATTGACTGTGATTGCTGATAATTTGAACTTGTTTTATCTTACTTTGTGTTTCCTCTTTAACAAGTGTCCTTGTTATTCCTCGGACTTGATTGAACTTTAATTTTAAATTCCTCTTCCTGAACCACATGTGGACTTTAGACTGTTACTTATTATTATTAACTAGGGGCCCGGTGCACGAAATTCGTGCACTGGGGAGGGGTCCCTCAGTCCAGCCTTCCCCCCCCCCTCACATACTGGGAGCCCTCAGGGGATGTCCTACTGATGGCTTAGGCCCGCTCCCTTTTGGGAGCGGACCTAAGCCACAGTCTGGCCTCCCTTTGCGGGAGGCGACTGGGCTGATCAGGGGAAGGCACCAGCCCCATCACCCCACTGCTGCAGCCACTGCCAGTCACCACAGCCGCCAAGGTATTTTCATCAACATGGACTCCAGTCTCTTCACCATGAAAAAATGACAACTTTCTTTAGGCATTTTCAAGGTGTGACTTTCATAGGATATGACATTTCTTTATTTTTCTTTTTATCATCACCTGAGGATATGTTTCCATTGATTTTTTTCCCCTTCCCTCTGATCGCAGGCTCGGCCACTTCCCCAGGCTTTAGGGGAAGTACATCCTTTAGTAGTCTTTCCTGTGAGGGTCTGTTAGCAGCAACTCTCTGGATACCAGAAAATGCCCTCATTCTGGAATAATAGTTTATCTGGTTACTGAATTCATGTTTTGTCTAACTATCAAAGATATTACTCCATTGTCTTCTAGCATCTATTATTGATGATAAGTCTGAAATCAGTCAGATACTAATCCATTTTATTCTCTGGTAAATTTTAAGATGTTCTTTAATGGTCTGTATTTTCATTACAATGTGCCAAAAAGGGGTTTAAATAAATCCCTTTATTCTGTAAGGAACTTTGTTTTCTTGTTAAATCCTGGGATTTCTCACCCATTATTCCATTTACATTGCCTCCTTCCATTCTATTCTCTCCTCTGAAACCGCCATTATATAGATATTGGGTCTTCTTGTACTACTGTACATGACTCAACTTCTCTCAGCTACATTCTGTGGTTTCCTCAGATCCACCTTCCCTGTCACTCTCCCAATTCTCTCTTCATCTCTATATAGTGTTGAACTCATCCATTGACCGAAAATGACTTTATATTTTGTTTATTTCTGGACATCCTATGTTAGTCATTTTAACATAGCACTTTTGCATTGTCCTGTATAATTTTCTATCCTTTTATCTCTTTGAACAGTTTCAAACACACCCCCAAGTTTAAACATGTACCCATATTCTCAAGTCCCTTCCTCACGGCCCCAGTTCTAAGGAGGACATTCTCCAGTCCACGGTGTCTGCTTCCTCAAACGGTGGGTGTTTGTGAGCTGCGCCCAGCAGGGCTTGTCTGCCCATGTCCATCTGTGTGCCCTGGTTGAAGAAATGCCCTTACAGAACAGTTTCACATTTGCCTCTACGAGGCCTATAGGCTTCTCCAGTCCTGGGTGGACGTTATCCGAATTTCTTGGTCAGTGGTCCTTGTGGCAAAGGGTAGGGTTCAGCCCTCACCCCATGCACAGCACAGGCCTGAGTTCCTGGGGGTTCTGTCTTATTGGTGACTTTCTTCATCAAATGGCAGCAAATGGCAGGCTTCCTTGGATGGGGTAGTTTTCCAGTCTGTTCTAGACAGGCAACCTTTCCCGGCTCTGGCTGGAAGCAGCTCCATCTCAGCCCTTTCTCTACACAGAGGCCCCCCCCCCCCCGATCCCACTGGGTAAAAGCCTGAGCCTCTGTCGGTCCCGATTCCCCAGGTGCTCCTTCCTTCCAGCCCAGCGCAGCACCTGGAAACCTCACTGTTTTTGTCGCCCGATTTCCTATTCTTGGAGTTGGGCTCAGCTTTGTAATAACTCTTTTGGTTTGCTCGTCGTACTTCTAGGAGTTGTCAGAGAGAAGGGTGTTCTCCCGTGTGTTCAGTCAGCCTGTGGTCTACTTATCTTTTGGGGATATAATTTTCTCTTTCCTAGCCTGTTTTGTTGCCTGCCATTAGCAAAAGGGGAGCAAGATACCACTGGCTGGCCAGGGAGGCACGAGAGCAGATAGCACTACTGTGTCCTGGGACTCTTATAGGTGCAGGGAACTAGACAGATAAGGCCTGCGCTCTCAGGGGGCGGATGGTCTCAGGAGGGAAGAGAAATGAACGTCAGAGACTGTGCACTCGGACAGGGACTGTGACAGAGAGGTCTAGGTGCTCTGGGAAGACTTCAGGCCTGAGCATCCCAGGTGCCTGCAGTCTATCCTGAGTCAGGAAAAAAAAAGTCAGCAAGAGGAGGAACTCAGAGTGGGAAGGGCCTGGGAGACCTTCCAACAAACTGCCTTATTTGATGGTGGAAATGGAGTCACAGCTTGTAAATTCTCTAGGACTTGACTTTACTGTCTATAAAGTGGACGTAAGCACAGCTCTGGCCTCACAACACTGGACATTAGCTAAGGCAAGGAAGGGACAACCTGTACACAGCGGGCATCCATGAGTGGGGACACTAGGAGGCTCGCTGTCTGCACGCACTGGGACTAGAACCCAGGCTTCTCAGAGAGCTCCCACTTGGAGCCCTGTCACCTTCTACTTCCTGGGGGTAGGGAAGGGGCTGGGGAGCTGTAGGACAAAGGGAGGCTGGTCTGCAGCGGTCTAAGGCCTCACAGCCTGTGGCAGGCAGGGGGACAGCCTGGGGACAGCTCTGGAGAGAAGCGAGAAGGACCTGTGCCTGGCCAGCATGGCTCAGTGGTTGAGCATCGACCTATGATCCAGGAAGTCACGGTTCGATTCCTGGTCAGGACGCATGCCTGAGTTTCAGGCTCAATCCCCAGTGTAGGGCATGCAGAAGGCAGCCGACCAATGATTCTCTCTCATCATTAATGTTTCTAGCTCTCCCTCTCCCTTTTTCTCTGAAATCAATAAAAAAATATTTTTAATTATTTAACTAATAATTTTAAAAAATGATTTGACTCACTGAACTCTCAGTACTCTAGGGTCCAAAGGGGGATGACCTGCCTGGACACAGAACAGACCACTGGGCCTCACCAAAGCTGCTCACACCAAAATGTGACCTTACAGTTTGGGGCCAGAGGGACTTCATTTATGTCTACTACTCCCATCCCTCGCAGAGCTTTGCCAGGCTCCTCCAGTCCCCAGCTGGCAGGGGGGCATCTCAGGGCAATGGTAGTGGGCTAGGACCCTCCTCATCACCACATTCTCCACAATCTTCCCACCCACCCACTCCCACCAGGTGCAGGCCCTTCCTGGGAGTGGCAGGTCCCAGGGGGCGGGCAGTGCCTCTGGGCAGCTTCCTCTTGCTACAGACCCTGCCTGGGCCCAGCTCACCCACACCTCCTGAAAGGTTCCCCTCCACAGCACAGGGTGCAGGGCGCACTGCCTTCTTCACCAGAGCTCCTGAGCACAGGCTCAGGGTGACTGGGGGCCTGTCATCCTTCCCCAGATGCAGTCTCTGGAAGCTGAGCTGGGAGGGTTCCCTCTGGGCAGTTTTAGAGGTCCCGGAAAACTCAGAGCACGCCGCTGGCGACCCCAGGCGGGAGCCCCACTCCAGGGCAGGAGGGGTGGGGGTGTGGGGGGAGCAGGTGGTTCCCGCCCAGTTTTCCCAATCTTGGAGGGCGGTGACTCTCCGGAAACCACCCGGGACGACAGCCTCTTCCCCCAGGGCTGCAACTTCCTCTATCTGGAGAGGTGCGGGCGGGGTGCAGGGGGGAATAGGAGACCGCGGGGGGCGGGGGAGGGCGCAAGCGGGTCTGCAGTCGCGGAAGGGTTTCTGCTGCCTGGCGCCTCCAAACCCAGCCCACCCTTGGCTCACCTCCCCGGCCACACAGCTGCAGGTCTCCGCAGGGGTCTCGGGGCCCCACCTCCGGCCTGCAGCCTGGAGTCTCTGACCCCTCAGGACCCTGGCTCCCCAGCCCCGTTCCAGCCCACCCAGTCCCTCGGCCCGCAGCCTGGGGTCTCGGCGCCCCAACTGCCCCAGCCTGCAGCCTTGGGTCGCTAATTCCCCAGGTCCTCGACCCCAGGTCCTCGTCGCCAGCTCACCCCATCCCTTCCTCGCAGCCTGAGGTCTCTGTGCCCCCCGCCCCGCGTGCCGAGCCCGGCGCACTCACTCAGGCCGGACGCCAGCGCCTGCTCGTTGGCCCACATGGCCCACTCGATCTGCCCCATATCGGCGGCCGACGCGGCTGGCTCCGCTGGGACACTGAACCCCGCGCGCCCGCTGCCTCGCAGCCCGGAGTTCCGGCACCACCCCGCCCCCTGGTTCCCGGGGCAGTCCCGCCCCGCCCCGCGGAACAACTGTGCGTCCGGAGTTCCGGCCCCGCCCCGCACCTAGGAGACAGGCTGGGTGAGCCCGGGGAGCAACGTTGGTGGGGCACTCAGGAAGCCTGCCCGACCCCCACGCCTTCAAGCTTGCAGTTCTGAGGGGCCCTCGCCTCACCTCCTCCAGCGCCCTTGGGCCCACCGCAGGCCCCACCCACTTGGATGCCTGCTTGGTGCTAGGCGTCTGCTCTGCCAGCTCCACCGCAACGTGGAGCGCCCTCAGCATTGCCTGGGGGAATGGGCACGGGGAAGGGGCACTGGAACCCGCCCCCAAATGCTGAACCTGCAAGTGCCTACAGGGTCCTTTGGAAGGTGTGAGCAGGCCAGGTTCCTAGAGGGGTTTAAAGGTCCAGAGCCAGGCCCACTCCAGGGAGAAGAGCCTCAGACAAGGAAGGAGCCTCTGAGCCTTGGGGGGCAGGGAGGGGGGGGCACCATGGAAGTCAATGTTTGCTACTTAGGACAGTGGCAGGTCCAACCCTCACTCCTCTGACCCTGGGCTAGCCAGGTGTGGTGGGCAACCCACTCATAGGACTAGCTTAGGGGAGGAAAACAAGGTGTGCAAAGCTGGGAAAATCTAGAATGTAGGAGTGCTAGGTCCTGTCCCTTTGTCATTTCCCTCCTCTGCCCTCTCCCTTAAGGGTCAGCAGCAGCATCTGACCCTCCTGGGGTGGAGGCAGGGAACCAGGAGGCAGGTCAAAGGGCACAGGTGTCCACCCCTCCTTTTCCCACAAGCTGGCGGTGCTGAAGCTAGAAGTGGGGATGAGTGCAATGACTTGCACACTGTAAGTATAGCCCAGTGGTCGGCAAACTGCGGCTCGCGAGCCACATGCGGCTCGCGAGCCGCGGTTTGCCGCTCTGTTGACTGAGTTTGCCGACCACTGGTATAGCCATTCATATAAGTACTAGCCATTCCTGGGCTCCAGAAACCATAAACTTCTGGGCTGAGGGAACCTCCCCAAATCAGTGCTGTCTGCATACCTGTTTCCCACTTTTGTAGACTGGAAGCTTAAAGCCAGACCCGAACCATGTCCCCATACCCGTCAGAGCCCTAGTGACCGTGTCCGCCATCTAGTGTGGCCTGTGGCCATGGCAGCGGCTGTGTGCTGAATACCCCACCGCAGGGCTGGGCAATTGAAGGGGAGCTTTGGGTCAGAAGGCAGCTTCTTCAGGAGCAAGTCAGCAAGTGGGCAAGTTCCAAGTTCTTCTGCAGAAGCAGCACATGGCCCGTGCCCTCCCCAGCCCTCCTGATGAGAGCTGCCCACTGCCCACACAGGAACGCTGGTCACACAGAGGCACGCCAAGCCCGATCAGCAATTCTGGCTTTATTCCCAGTTGTCAGTTGCCAGGGCTCCTTGTGACAGTGGGGCTTCCGTATAACAAGGCATCTTGGGCTGCTCTCCCATCTCCCTCGGAGTCACACTCCTGGTATTTTTATGAAGAAACATTCTATCCACACCCAACGCCCTGAGCTCTGGCAGAGGAGCTAGGGTGACTGTCATGCTCAAAGCACTTTGTAGAGGGATCCTGAGCTTGCAGAGGTTGCTTCCTGAACAATGACCAGTCCTCCAGCTCCAAAGAGGGATGCCAACTCCCCATCATCTCAGGTGAAACAGCTCGTTTCGGCCAGTGAATGTAGCCCCAGAGCTCAGGGTCAGAGACCCTTCACGAGGCACACACCAGCAGCTCAACCCAATGGGCTGGATCCAACAGGTCCCACATCCCATCCCAGCCCTCATCTCAGCACAGCACAGGCAGGGAGTGAGGCACTTGATGGGCTGCCTGGGAACCTGCAAGTGGTCGCCTCACTGCCCCCACTCGGCCACAGCACACTGACCAGCCCAGGGCCAGGTAGCCAACCACCAGTCCCAACAAGCATGGCACAGCTGCCGCCACACCCAGCTCCCCAGTCCCAGCAAAGCAGCCCCTTTTCCAAGCGGTGGCCAGGGCTCCTCTCAAGGAGGCGGTCAAACTGTTGGCTTCGGTAGGCCGTCCGGGCCCAGGAGGTGAGCGTGAGGGTGGTCCAGGATTTGAGGTCCGGGCCCCACCTGGCAGGTAGAGAAATCAATGTTAGGTTGGATGGCAGGGAAGGACAGGTGTACCCTCCAGCCTCCCAGGAAAGTACAGGTCAGAAGCTGACCACCATGTGGTGATGCCCTGGCCCTGTGCCCAACTCCCTTAGGCAAGAGCCATGTGGTCCCAGCCTCCCTTACCCAGACTTGAGTGAAAAGCAGAGATAGGGAGCCATGAGGACTTGGAATGCAACCATCTGAGTGAAATCCTAGCTCAGCCACTGAGCAAGGATCCTGATCTGCTTCCAGTGGGTGAGCACTGGGAACACAGCCCCACAAGTCACAGTGTGTCCTGAAAGCACGTGAGTGAAACAAACCAGTGGACCAGATACCTTGAAATTGCTGTTATTCTTGACGAAGTGGGGGTGAAGGGAACCCCTTCACCTGGTTTCACCTGGTGGACACACTGGGTCTAAGGCCATGAAGCCCGTGTACTGG
Organism: Eptesicus fuscus; assembly: GCF_027574615.1. Lineage (NCBI taxonomy): Eukaryota > Metazoa > Chordata > Mammalia > Chiroptera > Vespertilionidae > Eptesicus > Eptesicus fuscus. Next base: position 23,494,616 of record NC_072493.1, on the reverse strand, counting down.
ATGGAAACTTCCCTGGGTGTAGGGCTGGGTTGTGAGGGCCCCAGGCCCTGGTGTTGAGGGCTGGCACCAGGCCTCACCTGAGTGGCAATGATGTATTTGATGCCGCCGGGGGTAGGATCCATGCCCAGTGCAGCTTTAAGCTCGTCTGAGAGCGGGGCAGGCTTCACCGGCAGCCCCTTCAGAAACCTGGGGAAAGGAAGGCAGGAGTGCTGGGTGCCCATCGACAGGAGCATGCAGACAGGAAGGGCGTGACTGACAATGGGTACAGGGTTTCTTTTGGGGTGATAAAAAATTCTGGAACCGAAAGAAGTGCTGGTTGCGCAATAACGAATATACTTAATCTGCTGAGTTGTACACTTCAAAGTGTATTTTACCACACAGAAAAACGGAGCAGGAATGACCAAGGGCCAGGCTGGGGTCACTGTGAAGGGAGGGTTTCAGGAAACCTCCCTGAGGTTTTGGATTCACCCATGGCCCGTGGCTACTGCTCCACCCAGTGGGGTAACAGCTTAAATGCCTCAGTTCGGGCATGAGTCCATCACCGTGTTCCTCTGCCCGCCACCCACTGCGGTGACAAGGGCCCCGAGTACAGAGCTTCTGATGAGGGCACCACGGCCTCCCAGGCCATCATGGCTGTCCCACTTGGTAAGGAAGTTAGTATTCTGGCCTCCCACCCAGTAGCCACCAGTGCTGCCAAATTATAGTACTGTTCCAGTTGTGGAGACAGGTAAAAACACCCCCGCTTCCAGTACCCCTAACAGGAACGTGTCCCCACATTGAGAAGGGACCGTTAAAACGGGTGCGAAGAAATCCAAATGCTCTGTCCCCACTGCGGGGCTGCAGCCACTGTCCACACGGGAGCCATGATGCCATATGTGCGTGGGTGTGTCTCTGTGCCCACGGGCTAAGACATGTGATGGGAAGTTCCCGGTCACAGCAAGGCGCACTTGGTGACACTGCCTGTGGTCCACAGGGGATCAACACTTCTTGCGGGACTCCCCGTTCAGCACCACAGCCTTAGGAGCAGCTGTCCCTGATCCCAGTAGGGGACCCTGCTCCTCCTCCATGGCTTCCCAAATGGGGGGACCCACAACTCACTTGTCTCCGTTTGACTCAGGGGGAAAGCTGTGCCTCACGGCAGCCACAAACTCAGCCACAGTGTCGTCCAGGGTAAAGATCACCGCGTTGGGGCCTGCGTCAAACGTATATGCCACCTGGAACCCATGCAGTCATCGTCACTACCTGCACAGTGGCTCTGCCTGGCTCAGACCCTCTAGACAGCGGTCGCCAACCTCTCGGACCTCACGGACCACCAGTTGGCGAACGCTGCTCTAGACTGCCCCGAGACCCAGGGCCTCCCACAGCGCCCGCGAGGCCAACCCGGAGTAGAGCAGTGGCACTTCTGCTGGACAACTCAGGACTGAGGGCAAGGGGCTCCCCAAACCAGTGCTTTAAAGTGCAGGCTGGGATCCCTTAGGGCAGTGGTCGGCAAACTCATTAGTCAACAGAGCCAAATATCAACAGTACAATGATTGAAATTTCTTTTGAGAGCCAAGTTTTTTAAACTTAAACTTCTTCTAACGCCACTTCTTCAAAATAGACTCACCCAGGCCATGGTATTTTGTGGAAGAGCCACACTCAAGGGGCCAAAGAGCCACATGTGGCTCGCGAGCCGCAGTTTGCCGACCACGGCCTTAGTGGGTCTTGCAACCAAAATCAAACAGAGTGAGACGGAAACTATTGCTGCTCTGCACGCAAGAGCATAAGCAGGTTCCGTGGAGCTCTGTCACAGACAAGCAGGTGCTGGTTTTACTGAAGGTCATGGCCGGAGGCCCACTGTGGGTTTCGGCGCTGCCCCGGCCCCACCTTGCCTTGGTCTGCCCATGGTGGGCATTGAAGCGGTGCACCAGGTGGATGATATGCCTAGAAGTGTCGTTGAGATAAGAGATGGGCGGGAAGGTGTCTAGGCAGGTGGCATGGAACTGGTTGCTGTCCTTCATGGTCAGCTGACCAAAGCCCTGGAAATTTCTCTCTTTGACATAGCGGATCATCTCTGCCATGCGCGCCGGCACCACCGCCTCAGCCCGGAACTGCAAGACACAGGTGCTTCCCAATGAGGTGCTGGTTGCTTCACAGCACAGCGGCCTGTGGGTAGGGCCTCCCCCAGGCCTCAGGGTCCATACACCCACCAGAGCAGATGGCTTCAGAGGATGTGGGTGGAGCCTGACGTGTATCCTGACACGCAGGCTGTTCTCCGGGGAGCTGACACCTGCCCCAGTGCCGGCCTTACCCTGAGCAGGGGGCTGGTCTCCACGCTGGTCTGCATGCCCACTGTGCTGCCAGTCAGCTTCTTCTCAGCGCTCACCTGCACCGAGGGAGAGATGGCCTAGACCTCACAGCCAGGCCCCAGCCCTAAACACCCATCCTGTCCTGTCCCTCCCCTCAGCTGGTACAGGCAGTAGGGTAGAGGCCAGCACCTCCTGACCATGGAGGCCTCCTGACTGGCAGAGATGACAGTTCTGAGAACAGCAGCATATAGATCAGCAACCCTCTTACTACATGAGCGTCATTCCTGAACGCTCCATGGAGAACCATTTCATCACTCCCAGCTCAGCCCAGGAGGTCCCCGCACTCCACGGCTGTCTCACTCACCACAAGAATGAGGACTCGGAGTTCAGGCCAGTGTGATTCAGGGGCCACCTGCCGGGCGACGCTGTCCTTCCCATCAGCCTGCTCCCCCATCTGCCACTCCACGAAACCGCCATATAGACTCCGGCAGGCGCTGCCTGAACCGCGGCGAGCCACTTCCGAAAGGTCACTCTTGACCCCGTAGACTTGGGCCAGGGCATAGGCTGTAGGCGCAGGAGGGAAGGTGGACAGGGGAGGGGGACTAAGATACGCTCAGCACCCTAGGAGAATGTGCCTTACAGGAAATTAAAATTCTGAGATGACAGAGTTTCCGCCACCAACTCTCACGGTTAGCATGTGGCCACTCGCACGCTCACACACACTCAGCACTCCCAGAGGTGCCCTCTGGACATACAAGGACCACTGGAGCCTGTGGAGCTGCAGTGGAGGGGAACCACTCTTGGGGACCTGAAGGACTGAGTGCCGAGGGGCCAAAGTTTCTCCAAGGAGTGGCACAAAATTGGACTTTCAGGGGTGCTGTTTGGGGCAGGAACCAAGGCACAGAGGCCTGAAAACGTACACGCTTGGGGTAGCTGGCATGCTGGGCATGAAGGAGCAGGGCTGGGCCTGGTCAAGGGTCTGGTGCCAGGATGCACAGCCGGGGTCCATAGGCAAGAGCTCTGCCCAACACTGGCACCCCTCCTGGCTTGGCTCACCCACCCCCCGGCTCCTGAAGGTGTTCAGGCCTGGATACACAAGCCAAGCCAAGCCAGTAAGCATCATCCCTGTGGCTTTCATGGGCCACTGATCTCATTGGCTATGAGGGCGGTGTGGGCCCACTGACCGCCACTGTGGTAACCAGTTTTGCCCCTGAGTAGGGAGATCCTACCAGAGAGTGAACCAACCGAAGCAAGACAGGATTTCAAAGGAGAGAAATGGATGCCCAACGAGGCGGTGGGAGAGTCTGGAACCAGCTACACCAGAAGGCAGCTGTACTCCTTGGAATTCTGTTACGTAAGCCAAGAGACGTTATCCCTACTTAAGCCAGTTTGAGATGGTCTTCTGTCAATGTAATCTAGAGGGTCTGATATATGGAACCCGCAGAAGACTAACATTCAGATGTGTGAGACAACCAAGGCCTCCGCCTCGCGAGACGAGGGCTCCCCGAAAGCTGCAAGAGCAAGCGTCTCCCTGTGGGCACCCACCTAGGCAGGCATAGCCTGAAGCTGAGGAGGCGAGGCCGGCGGCTGTGGGGAAGTTGTTCACCGATGCGATGTGGACCTTGTAGTTGAGGCTGAGAGGCAGCAGGTCCTCCTCATCGCCACTCCTCCGCTTTCGGGCCAGGCGGCGGACTGTGGGGAGGGGGAGATAGCCACTGGGCAGAGCTGCCCTGACCTGCTCCTGGCATCTCGCCTGCCAAGGGTCAGAGATGCAGCTGATACCGGGCCTCTGCCTCAAATTTCTGCAGACCTCCTTGTTCAGGAAAGCCCCAGACCCCAGACCCAAACCTGGCTGTGCTAACAGGTGTCCCCAGTCCCCAGGGGCTCTCAGAGCCAGGTGGGGAGGGAGCAGCACCTGCTGTGCTCTGACTCCGCCCCGAGTAAGGAAGAGATGGAGGGGAAGGAACAGGCTGGGACTGGCCCCAATGTCCCATGCGGGACCCCCACTCACTCTCCCTCAGGCAGGCCTGGATACGCGGCTGCCCTATGTCCTCTTCCCGGCCATTAAGCCAAATCCGGTCCTCAGTGAAGTCCTTGCTAATGACAGCTGTCGTAGTGGTTTTTAACTGGGAAAGAAAATGCAGGGCCACCTCAGGGGCAAAGCACCCCTTTTTGCTGAGGAGGCCTTCCCTGCCATGGCCCATCACTGTCACCCACTCAGGGGCAGGGACAGCCTTCCTGGAGAACAGGAGGTTGAGGCCACACAGGAGGGGGTCAGGCAGTGTGGTAGGTAGTCTCGGCCCCAAGCCTGGTTTCCCTACACAGGGTGAGGCTGACGCTTCCATCTCCCACAGCAAAGCCACTGGGCCGGGCACAAGTGTGAAGGGACAGAACCTCAGAGGAGACCTGGGGGTGCATGTGCGATGAGCATTCCTAGCAGTGGGGCATGGAATGGACACTGTTCATGGACTGGGGATTTTTTACTATCAATTATGAAACAAAAGTTTAGTAAATTTTTATTTTGGTGTTTATTGCCAGCCCATACTAACCTGGTCCTGGTGTAAAGTGACACTCAGAGAGGAGTTGATGGGCAGGATCAACTCCTCATCTCGCTTCCCCCCTGGAACAGACAATCCAAGGTAAGCTAGTCAGTCTCCCAGCCCCGCACACCAGGGCACTGTTGCCCCCACCCACCAAAGCGTCACTTCTCCCCACTGGTGCTCCCCTGTCACCCCCACTCCCATACCACAGTTCCCCCATCCGCCTGGACCCTGCTCTCTCACTATGTCCTCTTCCTGCTGTACCCACACCTGCAGGAAGCCCTCCTGGATTGCTCCCCACTTCACTGAGCTCCAGGTCCCAGAGCAGAGCTGGAGGCTAGCCATCTTCCTGCTTCATTGTTTTTGTTTTATCTTCTTTCACCCATTGGACAAATCACACTGGAGTGCCTACTGGGTACTCAACGCTTGACTGTTAGGCTTTTGTCTTTTCCTCCCAAACAGGAGCAGCCTCAGTTACTGAAAATACCTCAAATCTCCCTGCTCAGACTCCCTGGAGACACCCAAAATCGCCCTCACATCTGCTGAGCACTTCTACCCCCTGTGTCTTATGGCAAACAAAGTAAACTTTCTGGAAATCTCAAAACTCTTTGTTAAGCACACACAATGTGCTGCCCTTCTGGTTTGGGGGAATGGCCGAGTTACAGGAGGTAATAAGGATTCATACCCAGCAGTTGATCTCTGAGATCCAGAAAGAGTCCCCATCAATAAACCCAACTGATTTTTTATAAAAGTGCAAAAAGCAATTCAATGGAGGGACAGCATTTCTGGCAAAAGCTGCTGGAATAACCGGACATCCATAGGTCACCAAGTGAACCTCCACCCAAGTCTTATATCTTATACAAAAAATAACTCAAGATGGATCACAGACTTAAATTTAAATTGTAAACCTTTTAAGAGAAAATCTTTAGGTTGTAGGGCTAGGCAAAGAGGTCTTAGACTTGACACCAAAAGCATAAATGGAATAACTAATATAATAAACTTCACCAAAATGTTTTAAACTTTGGCTGTTTGAGAGAGCCTGTTAGGAAGATGAAAAGATAAACTGTAGAGTAAGAGGAAATGTTTGCAAACCCACGTATCCAACAAAGAATTAGTATCTAAAATTATAAAATTAACTCTCGATCAACCAAAGGACTTGTATGCATGCATATAAGCCTAACGAATGGACACAGACACCAGAGGGGTGAGGGCATGAGTGGGGAGAAGGGGGCAATGGGGGGATAAGGACACATATGTAATACCTTAATAAATCAATCAATCAATCAATAAAATTTTTTTTAAAAAAAAGGACAGTAGACTACACTGTAGTAACAGGGAAACCTGCCTTCTATGGTCCTTTCTCCTCTCTATTCTCCACAAACCCTCCCCTTGAGTGCTCATGTCTTTAAAAGCCCCCTCCCACCCGGCCGGCGTGGTTCAGTAGTTGAGTGTCCGCCTATGAATCAGGAGGTCATGGTTCGATTCCCAGACAGGGCACATGCCTGGGTTGCGGGCTCAATCCCCAGTGTGGAGTGTGCAGAAGGTGGCTGATTCTCTCTCATCATTGATATTTCTCTCTCTCTCTCTCTCTCTCTCTCTCTCTCTCTCCCTCTCCCTTCCTCTCTGAAATCAATAAAAATATATTAAATAAATAAATAAAATTTAAAAAATAAAATAAAATGAACTCTCAAAAACTCAATGGTAAAACAAACAATTAAAACATGGACAAAAGATATGAAGAGACATTTCATCAAAGAGTATACAGAGATGGCAAATAAGCCCATGAAAAGGTTAGCCAACAGAAAAATGCACACTAAAACCACAACGATGTATCCCCTAAAACAAAAAAGTGACATCACCAAGTGCCAAAAAACAATGTACAATGGTACAGCCACTCAGGAAAACAATTTAACAGTTTCTTTTTGAAAAAAAAAACCAACTAAACATGCAACTATGACCCAGCAAGTGCCCTCCTGGGCATTTACCCTAGAACCGTGGTCGGCAAACTGCGGCTCGCGAGCCACAGGCGGCTCTTTGGACCCCTGAGCGTGGCTCTTCCACAAAATACCACGGCCTGGGCCAGTCTATTTTGAAGAAGTGGCGTTAGAAGAAGTTTAAGTTTAAAAACTTTGGCTCTCAAAAGAAATTTCCATCGTTGTACTGTTGATATTTGGCTCTGTTGCCTAATGGGTTTGCCGACCACTGCGCCTAGAAGAATGAAAACTGATGTTCACACAAAAATCCATATAAGACGTTGACAGCAGCTTTATTCCTAACAGACTAAAGCGGGAAACAACCCAGCTGCCTTTCAAAGGGTGTATGACCGGTGGCCGGGCCACACCAGGGAACAGGACTCAGCACTAAAGGAGCAAAGTACTGATGCCACTACCACCTAGAATGAACCTCCAGAAATCCCAGCGAGTGAAGTGAGCCAACTCCAAAACGCCACATGCTGCGTTCATTTTTCATTTTTCATCCCTAGAAGTATTCTTGGAAAGAGAAAAAGCTAGAAATGAAGAGCAAGTCCCAGGTGGCTGGGGTGGGCGTGACCGTGGGGGCTGAGTCCCACCTGAGGGATGGACATCCTGTGTGGACCATGTAACCCGACCCGGGCCCCCAAGGGGGTGGACATCTTGTGCGGACCCCGTCCATTAAGTGTCCCGGGACCCGAGAAGATGGACGTCCTATGTGGGCTGTGTCCCCACCTCGGCGGGTATGGATGTCCTGTGTGGCCAGTCCCGGAGTGGACCCGGGGCATCGCATGCCACAGCGCCGGGCCGGGTAGACGGCTGGAGTGAGTGCTCACAGCTGTATATGGACCTCCAATCGCGTCATCGCCTCTCCCACCGCCCACCCGCGCCCGGCTGGGGGCCCCCGCGTGCGCACCCTCGGCCCGCGCACTCACAGTACTTGATGACCGCGATGTTGACCGGCGCGGTGCAGGTCACCGCCAGGTACGGCTTCTCCGAGGCCATGGCCGAGGAACACTTGCGACCCCAGCCCACAGCCGCCAGGCTTCGGAACCCGCGCCCCAGCAGGCCTCGCCATTGGCCCACGAGGTCCCAGCTGTTCGCACGTTGTCCAATCAATGGCGGGTTCTTCCCACGCTCCACCTCTCAGCCAATAAGCGGGATCGAACGATGGACTGCCGAGGCTGAGCCCGCCCCTCTGTCCCCGGCGTGCGTGCTCCGGCTCTGCGTAGGCTCAGGGTGTGCACAGGCGTGGAACCTCTCGCGCGCAGGCGCGGGGCGTGCGCAGGCGCAGAGCGGCGGCCTTCAGGAGCGCTGCGGACCCGCGGGCAGACCTCCCCGGCGGGCGGGCGGGTTAGACCCCAGGGCTTCTCCGGGATGTGAGGAGGCTGAGTGGGGCGCGGGAGCAGCTCAGGTCGAAAGGCTCGGGTGACCATGCCAGAGTGCCCCCGGCTCCCCAGCACGGTATCTCGTTTCGCCCCCCCTCCCACCCCCCGGATTCTCGGGCCCGCCACCAGTCCTCCCTGCTGCCTGGGGTCTCCTGGCGCCCTGCCGCCCGGGGTCCCGCAGCCCAGGTTTCCTCACTGGCCCAGTCATCTGGGGAGTCCCACGAGCTCCGCATTCCCTAGCTGACCTGTGCTGCCGGGTGGCAGCTGCTAAGCATGAGAGAGAGGCGCTTTCAAAGCCCAGTCTCTTTTTTTTAATCCTCACCCAAAGATGTGTGTGAGGGTTTTTTTAAATCCTCTCTCACACACACATATATATATTTAATTGATTTCAGAGAGGAAGGATGAGAGAGAGAGAGAGAGAGAGAGAGAGAGAGAGAGAGAGAGAGAGAGAAACATTTATGTGAGAGAAACAACGATTGGTTGCCTCCCAAACACACCCAGACCAGGGATTGAACCCACAACCTAGGTGTGTGCCCTGACGGGAATCCGTGGTCCACCGTTCTGTGCACAGGACAATGCTCCAACCAGCTGAGTCACACCGGCCAGGGCCCCACTCTCCTTTTTTACGCTCCATATGAACAAGGATTATTTTTTTAGGGTTTGGAATGGATTGCCACATGGGCTTTTTTCTTGTGATAAAATACACATAAAATTCACCAGTTTAACCACTTTAAGTACATCGTTAATGTGGCATTAAGTAAATTCCCATTGACATGCAACCATCACCACTATCCATCTCCAGAACTTTTTCATCATTCTGAACTGAAACTCACCCTAACCGGTTTGGCTCAGTGGATAGAGCGTGGGCCTGTGGACTGAAGGGTCCCAGGTTGATTCTGGTCCAGGTTGATTCTGGTCAAGTGCATGTACCTTGGTTGTGGGCACGTCCCCAGGGGGTGTGTGCAGGAGTCAGCTGATCAATGTTTCTCTATCATGGATGTTTCTAATCTCTATCCCTCTCCCTTCCTCTCTGTAAAAAATCAATAAAATATATTTTAAAAATAATAAACTGAAACTCCTTACCCATTGAACAGTAGTAACCCCATTTTCCTCTTCCCTTTATAAAAATTTATTTTTAGCTTTAAAATGGTTCAGACTGCAGTCAAGATATTAAGAGAATTAAGAGTAATACAAAGTCTCCCACCCTGGGCCCTAGTACAGTTTCTTAGTGTACCTTTCTTCCAATATTTTACACAAAATACAGGTACACCTTGGAGATGTTACAGGTTCGGTTCCAGACCACTGCAATAAGGTGAGTCACAGGAATTTTTTGGTTCCCAGTACATATGAGAGTTTTGTTTACACTATACTGTAGTCCATTAAGTGTGCAATAATAGCATTATGGCCAGAAAAGCTACATATCTTTTTAAAATAATATTTTAATTTTTCAATTACAGTTGACATACAGTATTGTGTTAGTTTCAGATGTACAACACAGTGATTAGATATTTAACTTACAAAGTGATCACCCCCATAGTTTAGTACCTGACACCACACATAGTTATTACAATATTATTGACTATATTCCCTATGTATACTTTATGTCCCCATGACTGTTTTTCATAACTGGCAATTTGTACATTTTTATTTTTAATTTAATTTTATTGTTTAAAGTATTACAAATAGTAGTACATATGTCTCCTTTTTTGCCCATTGACCTCCCCTCGGTCTCCCCTCCTCTCCCCCCCCACATGTCTTCCCCCTCCCCACCAATGTCTTGTGTCCATTGCAATTTGTACTTCTTCTTTTTTTTTTTTTAAATATATTTTATTGATTTTTTACAGAGAGGAAGGGAGAGGGACAGAGAGCCAGAAACATCGATGAGAGAGAAACATCGATCAGCTGCCTCCTGCACACCTCCTACTGGGTATGTGCCTGCAACCAAGGTACATGCCCTTGACCGGAATCAAACCTGGGACCTTTCAGTCCGCAGGCTGACGCTCTATCCACTGAGCCAAACTGGTTTTGGCCAATTTGTACTTCTTTTTTTTTTAATTTTATTTTATTGATTTTTTTACAGAGAGGAAGAGAGAGGGGTAGAGAGTTAGAAACATCGATGAGAGAGAAACATCGATCAGCTGCCTCTTGCACACCCCCTACTGGGGATGTGCCCGCAACCAAGGTACATGTCCTTGACCGGAATCGAACCTGGGACCCTTGAGTCCGCAGGCTGACGCTCTATCCACTGAGCCAAACCGGTTTAGGCCAATTTGTACTTCTTAATCCCTTCCCTTTTTCACCTGTTCCCCAACCCCCTCCCATCTGGCAACTATCAAGGGTTAATTTGCATACTCACTCCTGATTGGCTGGTTGGCATTGCAGAGGCATGGTCAATTTGCATATTTCTCTTTTATTAGTGTAGATCAGTGGTCGGCAAACTCATTAGTCAATAGAGCCAAATATCAACAGTACAACGATTTAAATTTCTTTTGAGAGCCGAAAACTGACTTCTGCTCATGGACCACGAAGTTTCAATCGCACTGTACGTGTGCGCCCACATGTGGTATTTTGTGGAAGAGCCACACTCAAGGGGCCAAAGAGCCGCATGTGGCTCGTGAGCCACAGTTTGCCAACCACTGGTGTAGATGATTTAAAAAGTCAATTACTGCCCAGCTGGTGTGGCTTAGTGGATGAGCATTGACCTATGAACTAGGAAGTCATGGTCCAATTCCTAGTCCAGGGTTGCAGGCTCAATCTCCAGGAGGCAACCATTCAATGTCTCACTCTCACATCAATGTTTTTTTTTCTCTCTCTCTCTCTAAAAATCAACTTTAAGAAGTCAATTACCAAACCTGAACCTCACCTGCTCTCCTCCAGGTTCCACTCATCAAAGGCAGCCACTTTTAAATCTTTTATTTTCTTCCATGTTTCTAAATAACCTGTGTCTTTTTAAAAAATATATTTTTATTGATTTCAGAGAGGAAGGGAGAGGAAGAGAGAAATAGAAACATCACTATGAGAGAGAATCATCGATCAGCTGCCTCCTGCATGCCCTGCACTGGGGATCGAGCCTACAATCTGGGCATGTGCCCTGACTGGGAATCAAACCATGACCTCCTGGTTCATAGGTTGACACTCAACCACTGAGCCACACTCGCTGGGCTAACCTGGGATTATTTTATTTCTCTCTTTCTTTTTTCCTTCCTTCCTTCCTTCCTTTTCTTCCTTCCTTCCGTCCTTCCCATCTTTTAGCATTTCAAATTTGCCTAACTTATAAATGGCCATGTGTCAAAGTCATGGTTCTGTAATGGTTAAAGCATGATATGTCAGGTTATTTTAATATAATTACTTTTTTTAAATAATCCTCACCTGAGGATATTCTTGCATTGATTTCTAGAAAGAGTGGAAGAGAGAGGGAAAGACAGAGAAATATCGATGTGAGAAGTTAATAATGCGGATTTTTTTTCAATAGCTGGAGTTATACATATGTTGATATATATGTGATTTGATATGTATGCTGTTTTGTTGTATTGACAACAAGCTTCAAAACTTCATATGTCTAATTTGCTGAAGGTGTTAACATCATAGATATTTTTACACTTAAAAATGTCGAACTTCGCCCTAACTGGTTTGGCTCAGTGGATAGAGCGTCGGCCTGCGGACTCAAGGGTCCCAGGTTCGATTCTGATCAAGGGCATGTACCTAGGTTGCGGGCACATCCCCAGTGGGGGTTGTGCAGGAGGCAGCCGATCGATGTTTCTCTCTCATCGATGTTTCTAACTCTCTATCCCTCTCCCTTCCTCTCTGTAAAAAATCAATAAAAAAAATATATTTTTTTAAATGTCGAACTTCGTGCCAAAAAAAGAGCATTTGCGAGAAGTTATAATTCATTACTTTATTTTGAAGAAAAGTGCTGCTGAATACTTCGGGAAGCTTATGGTGAACATGCTCCATCTCAAGATACTTGTGAACGCTGGTTTAAACACTTTAAAAGTGATGATTTTGATGTGAAAGACAAAGAACGTACAGGTCAAAGCTCCAACCAACTGGGCCACCCAGCCAGGGCTGAATATCATTACTTTTGGAAGTAATTGTGATCACAAAACATCGTTTTTACACGAGGAGCTGTACATCGTTTGAAATTACTCAAATGATGTATTTTTGTTGTTGTTGTTAATTCTCACCTGAGGATATTTTTTCCATTGATTTTTTTTTTAAGAGAGAGTGTAGGAGGGAGGGCGAGAGGGGGGAGAGAGAGAGAGAGAGAAACATTGAAGTGAGAGAGACACATCAACTGGTTGCTTCCTGCACAGGGTTACACCAACCAGGGCTGGGGTTTGAACCCCAAAACCAGGTACACACCCTTGACCAGGAATTGAACCCATGACCCTCAGTGCTCAATCAACGCTCTCACCATTGGGATTGCCAGCCAAGGTTCAAATGATGTCTTGATCTGAAGCATAAATTCCAGGTACTTAATGTTTTTAATAATAGGGTGCTATTTTGGGGGGTGGGGTGAAGAATAAGAAAGAATAATAGGGAGGAAGAAAGCATTGATCTAAACTAATCACTACATAAATTACTTTGTAGCTTTTATTATGGGAAATCCTCATTTGGGGTGCCAATGGGCAGCTGTACTCTGAAAAAACAATCCAGTATTTTGTTTCTTGTTTCTTAGTAGTCAATAATCAACCAGTAAATAATATTTTTGATACTTGCAATTGTTGCTTAGAGTATTTTTGTTAAAGGTGATTAGGGCCCTGGCTGGGTAGCTCAGTTGGTTAGAATGTCTTCCTGATACACCATGGTGGCAGGTTCAATCACGTTAGGGCACATACAAGAATCAGCCAATGAATGCATAAATAAGTGGGACAACAAATCTCTCTCTCTCAAAAATCAATTTTATATTTTAAAAAAAGTCTCTTGCCTTTATTTTACAATGCTTAATGTGATAAACTTCAAGTCAGGTTTCCTATAAAAGTAGGTAATATATGTACAAAAATCACAGAAATAGTATACCAAACTAGTTTAAAATGAGTGTTTTTCTACTTAAAATATTGTTTAGCTTAAGACTTCTTGAGGCATTTGTAAAGCAAGTGAACTTGCAATAAGGTTTTTTATTATTTTTTGTAAACACAGATGGTTTTTACACTTGAAATAAAATTTCAGCTAAACAAAACATTGCTACAAACTGATATTTAATACAGGTTGCCTTGAAAAAGTGTAACGAATGCCCTGATGATAAAAGATTTCTAACAACGACAACAAAAGGCAGCACAGATGAGTTCCAGGAGTGGGGGACATGCGAGGACTTTGGAGGAGGGAGGACTGTGTAGCTGATGAAGTGAGCAGCGGATGCTCCCCTCCATCTGCTGTCATTTGATTATTCATGTCTGCGTTAATCCATTCTCTTGAGCAGAGACATCGTTTGCAGGGCCCAGTGCAAATTGGAAATGTGGGTCCCTTGTTCAAAAAGCATGAAGAATTCCAAGAGGACAACAGCAGAGTGCTCACCCCAGCGCAGCGGGTCCTCTGCATGGCCTGTCCCATCAGGAAGAGACTTGAAGAATCTGTTTCTGCCAGGACCTTGGCCTGCGGCCCAACCTGGTCTGTTTGTTTAGTCCCTACTCCTCTCTTGAAATTCCTCATGTTTTTCAGTACTCCAGGTGCTCCTTCGTCCCACTTCTAGATTCCATTCATAGCTGCCTGTCTGCCTCTTGGAGGAAGGGAGGCTGGAGTTTGAACCCCTGCTCTGCCCATGGCCAGTGAGCCTGTCGCAGGCCTAGCCTCTGAGCACTCCCTTTTCCAACTGAATCCTTTCTCTTGGGAGCCTCCTCTTAGGAGGCGACAGGCTTGGCAGGGAGCAAGGACTCAGCAAATGTCAATTGTCTCCCTTTTCTCTCCGTTAGAGAAAGAACCGTAGAAGAGAGGACTTTATTTCTGGATTTTTAAATTCCTTCTTTATTCTGCTTAGGAATGAGTCCTGAGTACGCATGTTGGGTGTGGAAGTGATGCTCTTAGTCTGAGCCTCCAGGGAGCCTCTGAGACAGGGTGGGGCAGCCAGAAGGCTGGGGTGCTGGTCCTCATGCCTGGACAGCCGAACCCCTGGAGGAGCTGCTGGAGGAGGAGGAGGGCGGGCTAGACCACAGGCTTCTCAGTCTGCTCCAGGGAAGGCAAGCAGCGGCTGTTGCTTGGGGAAAATCAAGGAGCCCATCAGACCAGAGCCCACCCACCCTCTGGAAGAGTTGCTGTCCCCAATACGAAAGAGGGGCGAGAAGGATTCCTGAGTCTGGGGAAAGCTGCAGGGTTCAGGTCCCACTCAAGCCACTGCAGCAGGAAAACCCTGGGCAAGTCACTTCACCTCCCGTGCCAGCAGGAGGGCTGCCTCATTTTTTAAAAAAATATATTTTATTGTTTTTTTTATATATATTTTATTGTTTTTTTACAGAGAGGAAGGAAGAGGGATAGAGAGTTAGAAACATCGATGAGAGAGAAACATCGATCAGCTGCCTCCTGCACACCCCCTTCTGGGAATGTGCCTGCAACCAAGGTACATGCCCTTGACCGGAATCGAACCTGGGACCTTTCAGTCCACAGGCCAACGCTCTATCCACTGAGCCAAACCGGTTAGGGCAGGGCTGCCTCATTTTTGAAATAAGATGAAATGGTTCTGAGAGGAAGCTCTTATTGCCTGGATTATAATCCCCTGAAAATCCATGCGTTGAAGTCCTAACCCCCAGGACCTCAGAATGCGACTATGTTGGAGACAGGGTCTTCAAAGAGGTAATTAAGTTAAAAACGAGGTCAGTAGGATGGGTTCTAATGCAACATGAGGGGCGAAATCAAGACAGACACGCACGGGGGGGGTGCCCAGGTGAGGACACAGGAAGAGGACAGCTGTCTACAAGGCAGGGAGAGGGGCCTCAGGAGAAGCCAGCAGACGTGGTGCACACTTAACTCTAGGCAGCGACAGGGGTCCTCTGTGCATCTCTACCTGCTCGAGGTGGCCCCTCAGCGCCCCTGCTCTTGCATGCATTTTGGCAAATCATCAGAGGTGCCTTCCAGCTGCCTGCCAGCATCTAGCGCTGATCTCCCCTTGAAGGTTTGTGGTGCCAACAGAAACGCCCGGAGGTCTCTGCTCAGCCATAGGGACCGAAGCAGAGTGCAGAGGGCTGCACGTTTGTTGAGCACCGATGGTGTGCGTGGTGTTTCACGGGGCAGGCTGCCTGTTCTTTAGGCTCCTCGTCCAGCCGTTAGTGGGTGGACATCACACCTCGCGCAGGAGAAATCCTTTCTAAATCCACCTTCGGAGCGATTGCTCTGCCGCTGCCCTTGGATCTCCTTTTTTTTCCTTTCTCCTGTGCTGTTTTCTGTCTTGTTTCTCAAACCCTGGTCAGCTCTCTAACATTCTGAGCACTTCCTGTTCCTTATACTTCCTTCCAGACCTATTTTTCCTTCTGTGTATTATTACCCCTTCTCTTCTCTTAACCGGTGGGTGAAAGAACCAGCTTCCCACCCTCGGATTCCAGAGCTCCAAATACTTTCTCCCAGGCCCTGGCAGCCACCCTTCCTGCACATCCTCCAGGCTGCCCTCGTCCTGGCCCCCGTGCTGTGCGGAACACGGCCTGCCATCCTGACCTGGCACCTGGTTCTGCTTCCCAAGTGGAAGGAAAGCGCAGACTTTCTTAGTGGGCAGCGAAGACAACAGCCTCTGGGTCCAGAGCGCGTGGGTTTAAATCCCAGCTCTGCCAGCGACCTGCTTACCCTCCCTGTGCCTCAGATTCCTCCCCTGTAGGGGAGGGATAAAGCCTTAGCAGGGTCATGCCAGTACGCGCCCGGGGCAGTCCACGGTAAAGGTTGGTTATTATTGGTCCCAAAAGAAGCGCTAGGTGCCTTTCAGAAGAAACAGAATGTTCATGTGGTTAAATCAATGAGTAACTCACATGCCTCTCCAGCTTCCAGTTTTCTAAAACGAGGGCTCCAAACATGCCACCGCCGACTGTACACACGTGGCGCGGAAACCCGGCCAGCTGGGCCGGCCGGCTGGCACCCACCACTCTGCACTTGCCTCGGCGTCCTTCTGCCCGCGTCACTCACCATGGAAAGTATTTTCTTCAGAAGGGGACGTGCACCCAGCTCACCCACCTTCCAACTTGTGCGCCCGCTGTCCTGCACCACAGCCCGTCTGGGCCAGTCGACCCAGGGCTGGGTTCATGTGGCTGGGTAAGCAGGAGGCTTGCGTGCCCTGCTTACCCAGGGGTTCGTTGTGGTCATTAAGTCTGCCCTAAAAAGAGATTTCTTTCCAAGGCTGAGAGAAAGCCACGATAGTGAGGTGAGCCCCAGAGATGGGTTAAAGAAAAAAAAAGTTTGGTTTAGGCTGAGCCTCGCCGTGTTCCCTGTGCCGTGTCCTTTATTCCCTTGATGTTTTTTGAGTGTCTACCTTGGATCAGATACAGGTTGGGCATGTGGGGTACAGAGGCTGCTACCATATGGTGGGGGTTTGTGGGAGAAGGTGGCCTTGTGCTCGATGCCCGGGTCGGAAGCAGGTTATGGAGCTGATCTGGAGGTACAGGGTAAAGGACGAATCGCAGATGGGAACTGTGAGAGTGTGAATGAAGGTGACAGCCCTGGGGATCGAGATGAAGAGGCTGGTCTGAAAGACGCAGGTGAATGGACTGGCATGCGTGTCAGGAATGTGGGGCTCCCTAGCAGTGAGTATGGATCATTTTCCCGCGGATGCAGTGGGTCTGTGCTGAAGTCACATGGCCTCAGGGATTCATTCCCAGCGTTTGTGGACAAAGCAGAACACACACACAGCGTTACCCCTCAGATCCCTTAAAGTCACCCGTGAGGTGGAGTGCAGACCCTCTCTCAAGCTTTTCTCCCAGCACTGGGTGGGGCGGCTGTTTGGCACCAATGGATTCATGTCCACATATTAGAGTCCCACGTGGAACAGTGATTCTCAAGCTTTGTGTCTCACGCTTCAGAATTATTGAGGACTGCCCTGGCCCGTACTGCTCAGTGGGTTGGGTGTCATCCCCTCCACCCACAAGGTTGCTGGTTCTATTTCAGTCAGGGCACATGCCCAGGTTGCCAGCTTGATCCTCGGTAGTGGGTGTGCAGGACTGACCGACGCCTCTCCTCCCTTCTTCTCTCCCTAAAAATCAATAAAAAATCTTTTAAAAATTAGTGAGGACCCCAAAGACCTATTATTTATGTGGGGTGCATCTATCTTATATTTACCCATATTATAAATTAAAATTGATGTTTTAAAATATATTTGTATTTATTTCAGAGAGGAAGGGAGAGGAGAGAGAGATAGACAAAAACATCAATGATGAGAGAGAATCATTGATCGGCTGCCTCCTACACGCCCCACCACAGGATCGAGCCCGCAACCCAGGCATTTGCCCTGACTGTGACTCCAACCGTGATCTCCTAGTTCATAGGTCAACATTCAACCACTGAGCCACGCCGGCTGGGCAACTGATAATTTTTTAAAGGTTTAATTAAATTTATTTAAAATCATCATTAAGGAACCCATCACATGTTAACATTTTTTTGTGAAAAAATAACTACTTTCTGAAACAAAGTTTCCAGAAATGTGAGTGGCCTTTTTTGCATTTTTGAGAATCTCATTAGTGTCTGCCTTTATGGCGACCAGCAGCTGGGCTCTCCTGTCTGCCTCTGCCTTGTGCTGCTTTGGTGAATGCAGAGGGGTCCCCACATTCTTTTTGCACTTTCGATATGTGTGCCAAACAGTGAGAAGTCTCCTGAAGCATAGCCTACGGTGTCTGAAGACCCCCTGTGAGATCTGCTGGCCTAGGGGTGCTGGTTCTGTGAGAGGAGGAGGAGCTGATGGAACCACGGGACAGCAGGCCACGCCTCACCTACGTGTGCCGGGAGGGTCCTGGGGGACAGCAGGCCATCCCTCACTCCATTCTCGGTGAAGGAATAGCAGCAGGATCAGGCTCCTGGCTGTCCTCAGTCTCAGCCTTTTCTTTTTGGCCAATTCAAAACAGTTGCAATTCAAAAGGTGAATAGGCAGATTTCCCAGAACAGTCACCTGTGATTCCATTACCACCCTTGCGCCTCTCATCTGAGCTATCCGTAAAGGTGTCACTTGTGTCCTGGGCCCCAGGCCTGTTCCCAGGGGCAGGAAATGGGTGCTTGTGTTTTGAACTGGGTAAGCAAAACTGAAATGATTAATGGCCAGTTACAGTTGATCCTGACAGGGAAAACCAAGGAGAGAAAACAAGAGGTGCCCCGAGCGACAGGTGACGAGTGCTCCCGTGCTCTGGGGTCAGCCTGGGGAGTGCTGACTGTAAAATGAGGGGGGAGGAGGGGCAGCGTTGATTCGTGTGGTGGGGAGTTGGCCTCCAACCTCTCTACTCAATACCCAAAGATGGTACACCCACACCTAACAGGAGGGACATGGTTTGAATGCCTGCCCCTGGCCCCTCTCGCCCTTCACACCATCCGCACTTCAACTCTGTCCAGAGCTCTCCTGGCACCTGTGGATGCCCTGGACAGGTGCCTCACCAGCTTTCAGGCAGCTCACGGGCTGGAGCGGGGCAGCTGGGAGGGGAGAGCTACTTCAGCCAGAACTTGGTGATCAAGAAATAGATTCTGCCCTAGCTAGTTTGGCTCAATGGATAGAGCGTTGGCTTGTGAACTGAAGGGTCCCGGGTTCGATTCCGGTCAAGGGCACATGCCCGGGTTGCAGGCTCAATCCCCAGTAGGAGGCATGCAGGAGGCAGCCAATCAATGATTCTCTCTCATTGATGTTTCTGTCTCTCCCTCTCTCTTACTCTCTGAAATCAATAAAAATATATATTTTAAAAAGAAATAGATTCTAAGAGGGGTTGAGATATAGGGTTTGTCTAAAGTTAGCAGTTATGTTTTATTTTCCGTACCTAAGAGTCTGTTTTTACTTTTATGTTTACTTGGCACTTTCCTGAATTCTGAAATAGAGGTCAGCAGGATTGCTTTTTACCGACAGAACCCAAGGCTTCCTAGTGGAATTGGCTCAACCCCGACATCACTGGGATCGGAGCGCCTCCCTTCTGAACCTGCACGGACTCCCTTGTTTGCCAAGAGCCCTGCAGGCTCCTCAGCTCCAGCAGGAGAGGGAGGGTGCCCCCAAGCCCCCCATCAGGTCTAGCCTCTCTCGGAGCTCCTCTGGGTCTTGGCAGCCAGAATGTTCCTCCATCCACAAGGTGATGAGGGCCTGGAAACTTTTGTTCCATTGAACTTTGCCAGGGAGCTATACTTAGCTATCAAGTGGAGGCCAAGAGTGGGTTCTCTGAGTATAGATAGTAACAAGTGGGCTATTTTCAGAGAACCCCCAAATATCCAGGGCCAAAACGATATTTATAGAGCCCTCCGGGGTCTAGAAGGGAAGGCATAAGCTTAGTGTGGCTATAGTTTCAAGAGGGGTTTCTTTCAACAGGGAGTGGGGTGAGATGGGGTGTCCCTCTCACAGCTGTTTGCAGGGCTGGAGCTCAGGGCGGCAGGCACTCGTGTCTGTGAGTCAGGAGAGAGGAGGCCTGCTGTGCTCAGTCATTTTCTCCTGTGCACTGTGGTGTCACCCTGTCCACCTGTCCCGTGCACCCTGGGAGCACTGTTCTTGCTGGGAAGCTGCTGTCCCCAAACTTGGAGAGCCCAATTCCCTGGTTTTGCTCTTGTCTAGAATCCTCTTGATTTCTTAGGCTCCTGCTTTTGCACAGATTTAACCAGGCTGCAGTCACAGCACCTGCTTCCAACTCCGTCGGTCCCAGCTCCCACCTTGGAGAGAGGCTCCAACCACATGCTGGGATAGTGTGATCAAAAGGCTTTCCTTTAGGGAGAAGGCGGGGTGTGATGAGTAAATGCTTGAGTAGGAGGGGGCCCAATAGCAGTCCCCCGAGAAGAGAGCTGGCCATGCCAACATCACCTGGGAATGAACGTGAACAAGCCTTAGACCCTTTCCTCATTCTCATTCTGTAGGTGTGGAGAGAGGGCTCCAGAAACCCCAGTGTTAAATGGGCATCCGAACTCATTCTAATGATCAGGCTAAGTAAGCCAGCCGGGGAGAGGGGCAGGGTGGGAGCTGTGAGCCCCAAGGTTGCCTCAGGCAGCGTGGCCGGTGGGAGACGGGGTGGCCTCGAGGTATGACTGTAGCCGTGGAGCTTTGAGTGGGACATTCCTCCCCCCCGCCCCCGTTCATTCCGTGTCAGTTTCCTGGCAGGTGCCCGGGCCTTTCCTCACCCCTCTGCCAACCGATGCTCCACTGCCCTGCCCTGCACCAGTCCAGATATAAATACAAGAGCATTTTCCATGGGCCGGCACAGAAGGGCAACATTCGACTTTATTTTAGGCCTGTGAAATTCCCTCCCTTCATACCCAACAGGTGCATCGCCTCATTTAGACACTGGAGCCCAGAAATAGAACACAATTTACAATATAGCTTCCTTCAGGCATCTGGATGCTATTTTTTAAAAAGCCTCCTGTGAGCTGGCCAGGCGCAGCACACACGCTGGCTGCAGCGTTCACCTTTGCCAGGCTTGGGGAGAGGCAGAAGGGCCAGGCGCCTCAAGAGACATTTTGGGGGCAGGATCATCCTGTTGGGACACAGGCCTGTTCTCAGCCCTACAGGAGGCCCCTGACAGGATGGTGGAGAGGAGGAGGGGGGCAGACACAGACACTAGGGAAGGGCCAGATGCTGAGCAGGGGGACACACACACCTTCAGAGGAAGTGTTTCCAGTAACGCTGTCAGTAAGAGTCCCCTCTGCCCCTCGGTTCTCTGTGGACTGGGGAGAACAGGATTCGACTCTCCTTGCCTTAAGCCCAAGCACAGGACCCACCTGGCATCTCTCGGCAAACTCTGTGTTACCAGCTGTTGTGTCCCCTCAATTTATATGTTGAGATCTTAACCCCCAGTACCTCAGAATGTGGAAATAAGGTCATTGCAGAGGTAGTCAAGATGAGACCATTCCAGGGTGGATCCTAACCCAGTATGTCTGGTTTCCTTATAAAAAGGGATATTTGGACACAGAGGCGCAGCAGAGAGAACACCATGTGAAGATGGAGGCAGAGATGGGACGACGCTCTACAACCCAAGGAACATCAAAGATTGTCAGCAGATCAGCAGGCCTGGGAGAGGCCTGGACAGAGTCTCCTCAGCACCAGACTGACACCCTGACTCAGACTTCTGGCCTCCAGGACGGTGGGAAAATTAATTTCTGTTGTTTAAGCTGCCCAGTATGTGGGACTTTGTTACAGCAGCCACAGCAAACTGATCCATTAGCTAAATGGGACATCCCCAGTCTCAGAAACATCTTCAGTCCACTGGCTGAGACAGTCTGGTACAGGCCAGGAAGGGGCTCCCCTGGGTGGTCTGCTTCATCAAGGTCACCTTGGTCCAAAGAAGCCCAAGACCAAGGTCAAGTTTCCTCTGGGATGACCCAAGACGCCTCCAATGGCC
This sequence comes from Eptesicus fuscus, assembly GCF_027574615.1. Classification (NCBI taxonomy): domain Eukaryota; kingdom Metazoa; phylum Chordata; class Mammalia; order Chiroptera; family Vespertilionidae; genus Eptesicus; species Eptesicus fuscus. Next base: position 23,472,964 of record NC_072493.1, on the reverse strand, counting down.
ATCATCAAACCCACCATCCAAGGCCCTTCATCCCCTGAGGAGCATCAGGTGGCACCCATCAGGGCTGGGACTGCGGCAGAGGTGGCTGTAGAGTAAGATACTTGGCACCCAGTGTGGTCCTGGTAAACGCTCCTGAATGTTCTCCCACGCAGAGGAGGCTCAGCAGGTCTGGTGGCTCAGGGCTGAGCGGGGCAGGGGGGTAGGGGGGGGCGCTCTGCATATGCTGTGTGGCTCCATTCCGGGCCCAGGACCCAGGGGCCTAGCTCTCCGTTGGCTGGGACAGCAGGCTGTCCTTCCTGGAGCAGCATGTGCCTCCCAACATCAAGGACTCAGTCAGTCTCCCTTACACTCAGGCCTCCTTCTTCGGCCCTGGATGCTGCCTTCCCTCCAGGGTCCTGCTGGAGATGGTTAAGAACGCTGGCAGGAGGCAGGACCAGCCCAACAGGTGACCACCCGGAGGTCTGGGGGTGACAGGAGTCCACCTAAGAGAAGGCAATGACGCCGCCATGCTGGGGCAATGGGTACAGGACACTGGGCCGGGAGAGGAGGTTCTTATGTGTTGGCATCTGAGTTGGTTTGGGAAGGTTTGTGTGTCCAGGGAGGGGTCCAAGGTCGGGCCACACACTCAGGTCACAGATGCCTGCAGCCTCAAGAGAAGGTGTGCAGAACAAAGGTGACATACTGTGGGCAGGCGTGGAGACACGGCCCCTTGGTGAGGGGGTACAGCGAAGACATCCTTGTGGTGACCGCGGACAGGTGTGCAGATACAGCGTGGTTCTCTCTCCTAACGTAGACCGTGGGGGAAATGATCGCCAGCCATGCAGCGCTCACAGCCCACCCCGGCCCTTTCTTCTGGCCTGGTTTCCTCACACTTCTCTTGCAAGCCCTCACTCACCCCCAGCCCGAGGTCATGCCCCTCAGTCATTCCACAGTTTGATACTGTTCCATCACTCGTCTCTTTCTTCCAGAAGAAGACACCCCTGCTCACCTGGACCCTGCCTCCTGCAGCCTCGTTTCCCCGTCCCAAAACATCACAGCTCGATGCCCTGAACCCTATTCTCCTCCTCTGTGGCCAGGGGTCCGGCTGCCCCTGGATAACTTCTCAGAGCTCAGACTCCTCCACAGACGCAGGGGACTGGGAACACGCAGAACCTCAGAGGACATAACAGGCCTGAGCACATGGACTCTTTATTGCCCCACGATGTGGATGGGGGCCGAGCTCCTGGTCCCCCTGGTGCTGCTCCACCTTAGGGACAGCCTGGTGAGCTGGGGAGGGTGTGTGCGCATGTGCAACATGAGGCAGAGGGAGGGGAGCCTTGAGGTAGCTCTGCCCACGCAGGCCGGACCGGGCAGTGCGCTCGCACAGGTCAGACCGTTCACGTGGAGCTGCGGAGAGATCCAAAGGCAGCCCCATTCGTCGTCTCCATGGCAGGCATTGCCCATGCTGGCGACAGCCCCGCAACGGTCTAACTCTTCGAGACACAGAAGCTGAAACCGGAGCAAGTGCAAAACAAAACAGGGGTTCTTGTTTTGCTGAAAGTCGTCCCCTCTGAGTGGGCAGAGTGGGGCAGGAGACCTCCATGGGCCCCCTCGCTCACCCTGACGCCCCGCTGGGCTGTCCTGGTTCGAAACAGATGCCGGCTGTGGCGTGCAGGGAACGCACCCGAGAGTGGGAGGCTGAGCGCCTGCCCTCCCGGTCTGCCCAGCTCCTCTGAGCACACCAGGCAGCACGAGGCTGCCCAGAGGGTCGCCAGCCGTGATGTCTCTGTGGGGTGAGGTCTCGTCCCTCCTACAGCACCAAACCCGTGCCTCTCAGGGACCGGGGCAGCAGCCAGACTCCTCGTGCCTCACCAAGAGCGACATGCGGGAGAAGGTCTTGGCGCAGCTCTTGCACTGGTACTTCTTGGTGTCCGCGTGTGTCTGCAGGTGGGCCCGGAGGTTGGAGCGGTCGGCAAAGGCCCTGCTGCAGTGAGAGCAGGCATAAGGCTTCTCACCTGGGGGCGGGAGAGGGGCAGGCAGGTGAGTGACTCTCTGGGGTGTCCTGGAAGGCAGCCCCAGGGTCCCAGTGCCTGTGTTTGTAAGTGAATAACTCCAAATGCTTACTCAGTTCCAATTCACTGATCTGCATCTCCCCCTCTCCAGGACATAGTGAAAGGAGCCTTAGCCCCTGACCCAGGAGGAGACACTAAGGCCACACAAGCGCCTAAGGTTGGGGCTGCTGGGGATTGGGCGGGATGATACGCCTAACCTTCCGAAGAGCAAAGGTCCAGCGTGCTCTTTGCTACATCTACCGCAGCTGCTAGATCTTTCTCTGTTTCTGCCAGAGCTCTCCCGGGGCCTTTGCCACCCAGATCTGGACGCGAGAAGCACGGCACCTTCTGGCAGCTGTACCACCCACCGAAAGCCCGTGGTGGAGACCAGCTCGGCTGCCGCAGAAGACAGGCCGGGAGGAGTAAGCCCTCCTGCGCAGGAGGCAGGCATTTAGGAGTGGCTCAAATCCTTGGATCCTCCAGGCCACCAGGGATTTGGACAAAGTCCTACTGTGGGGACCTTGGCCCCTAGGATGATTCTGAAAAGTGTAAAAGGAAGGGTCATTGAGAGCCACCTGTTCTCTGCTCGTGTAGAGCAGCTTCCAGTCCTGCAGCCCTACAGAGCCCTGAGAGCCACCAGCCTGCAGTCCCCACTGCCCGACACCCGGGCACACTCCCCGCCAGCCAGCCTCCGGCGGGGACTCCCACCCTCCCGGCTCCCAGAACAAGAGCACCGAGCCTCTGAGATGTGTGACATCCTCAGCGAAGGGTCAAGGAAAACGGCTCCTTTCCAGTAAACACCCTTCCCAGCTTCCACCCAGGTGTGACTCAGAAGATTCTAGCTACGGGCCGTGATTTAGGATTAGGGCGGCTCCGGTTACAGAAAGTGTGTGTTGCAACTGGGGGTCTGCGATCTGGACCAAAGACTTATTCTGGGAGCTCTGTTTCTTTGTTCCGGTCACCCACTCTGCCCTGTGTGCTTGACAAAGTCTCGGGCTCCCGGCGGAGCTGCAGGCTGAGGTGCACCTCACTACTGGCCGCCCCTGTACGGAGCAGGCCCCTTCCGCTCTTTCTGGGCATCAGACTGTAATCTAAGGCATGACAAGCTGAGGTTCTTGGGTCTCCTTCAGCTCCCTGCCCACGTCCCTTTCCTTCCTGTTTCTGTCTTTTTTCCACAACTGCCCTTCTCTTCTTCCTTTCCTATGGGCTCCTGGCCACCCTCTCACCCATGGATAGGTTTGCTCCAGGTCCCCAAATTCTAAGTGAAGTCCCAGCTGTCATCTCTGCCCTTCAGATAGGCTGTGATGCCTAAGGTTCTTACTCCCAGCCCAAGCCTTTCTCGCTCCCTTCCCCTCCTGTTCCAGAATTCTAGAAGGCCATGGAACGTAAGACATCAGATCCTGCTGAAGCCTGTGCATTCTACGCTTTGCTGGGTGTTATGGGTTGAACTGTGTCCTCCAAAAAAAAAGAGTCGTCCGCGTCCTAAATGAGTATTTGGGAATAGGGGCTTTGCAGATGTCATCAGGTTAAGATGAGGTCACACTGCAGTTTGTGGGCCCTGATTCAATATGACTGTGTCCTTATAACAAGAGGGAGATTTGGACACAGACACACAGGGAGGAGAGGCCACGTGAGGTCGGAAGAAGCGGTTGGAGTGATGTGGCCACAAGCCAAGATATGCCCGGAGCCCCCAGGATCTGGAAGAGGCAGGAAGGATTCTCCTCTAGAGCCTTTGGAAGGAGGCAGCCCTGGAACACCTGGGCTTTGGGTTTCTGGCCTCCAGACAGTGGGAGGGGACATTTCTGGTGTTTTGAGGCCCCTCCCCCGCAAGATTGTGAGGCTTTATTCTGCAGCCCCAAGACACAAATACACAGGAGAGCCGAAGCTGTGAGAATGTCTGTCTTCTTGATCATAAAACTGCCCCACTCCTCTTCCTAACCTCCAGGTCCCACTCCCACCCCGACCCAGACCCCTCCGGTGGACCCGACGCTGTCCTACCTGTGTGGGTCCGGATGTGGCCCTGGAGCAGCCAGGGCCTGGAGAAGGCCTTGCCACAGATGGCGCAAATGCAGGGCAGTGTGTGCGTGCGGATGTGCATTTTGAGGGCCCCCAGGCTGGAGTACTCCTTGTCACAATACTTGCAGGTGAAGCAGCGCTGAGCCTGCAGGTGGCAGTGCAGCTGCCGGTGCCTGGCCAACCCAGCTAGTGTGTGGTAGAGCTTGTGGCAATGGATGCACTGGAAGCCACCTGGGGCACAGGGGGCCTGCTCAGCCCCCAGCAGTCTGTCTGGAGGCTGGTCCCCGTCTGGGCCCAGAATTGGGGGCCACCGTGTGGGCAGAACCAGCAGTGGGGGCAGATTGAGGTGGTTCAGGCTGTCTTTGAGGGGTACGCTGGGAGCCCGGCCAGCACAAGGGTCCATCAGGCTGACTTCCAAGGGATCTGGCTCAGAGGTCCCCCGAGCTTCTGGGAGGGGCAGGGAGATGCAGGTGACGACAGAGGTGTGGTCCCAGGGCTGGGCAGGGTCAGCAGAAATGGGTGGGGCCGCCCTGTCTGGGAGAAGGAGGGGCACCATCAGCCCCCCACAGGCAGAACAGGAGCCATTGATTTCTAGAAGGGCAGAAAGAGAGAGAATGGAAAGGTGAAGACTCAGTCCCAAAGTGTTGTGTTCTCTTCCATCTTGGGTCTAATTTTAAGCCCACCTTTTAAGCCACGCATGTCAAACTCAAAGGCTACCATGGGCCAAATAAATGAGGCATGCGGCCCACGGGCCACGAGTTTGACATGCTTGTTCTAGGCCAGTGGTCGGCACACTCATTAGTCAACAGAGCCAAATATCAACAGTACAACGATTGAAATTTCTTTTGAGAGCCAAATTTTTTAAACTTAAACTTCTTCTAACGCCACTTCTTCAAAATAGACTCGCCCAGGCCGTGGTATTTTGTGGAAGAGCCACACTCAAGGGGTCAAAGAGCCGCATGTGGCTCGCGAGCCGCAGTTTGCCGACCACGGTTCTAGGCTATCAGAAGCTTGGCATGAAGGGAAAGGCCTGAAAGATGGAGGTGTCAGCTGGGAAAGTGACGACGGCCCAGGAGTCTAGAGGAGGAATCTCAGTTTCTCTTTAAGAACAGAAATAAAGCCCTAACCGGTTTGGCTCAGTGGATAGAGCGTCGGCCTGCAGACTGAAGGGTCCCAGGTTCGATTCCGGTCAAGGGCATGTACCTTGGTTGCAGGCACATCCCCAGTAGGGGGCGTGCAGGAGGCAGCTGATCGATGTTTCTCTCTCATCGATGTTTCTAACTCTCTCCCTTCCTCTCTGTAAAAAATCAATAAAATATATTTTTAAAAAAAGAACAGAAATAAAGAAATACCTTACAGAATCCCATAACAGCCTTCATGGGGCCAAGGAAGGCTCCCTCACTGCCGGACAGGATGGGTCCTCTCTCTGAGTCCCTTTCCACCTCAGGACCAGCTCACAGTGCACCCCCCAGGCTGCCACGCAGCATCAATTCAGAGCCCTGGGCTGCAGGCCATCACATGTAAAATCATCAGCTTCCGGTCACCTTCTGATTACTCCTCAATACCCGGACAGGGTGCCCACAGCCTCCTGCCACGTCTCCTGGTCCAGAGAAGCTGTCCTCTGACCTCAGCCTGTTGCTCCTGTGTTTAGGGGCCAGCATGCCCCACTCCTGACCCCAGAATGGTGGGCCCCCAAAGTAAACAGGTTAGTTAGTAGGTGAGAGTTACATTCTGCATCTCCCCAAAGCTGAAATCTCCAAACAGCCCGCAACTCATTTCTTATTCCTTATGTGTCGAAATGAATCCCTGGCCCCGGATTGGGAGAGGAGGGGTGGGGGAGAGGAGCAGAGAGAGCTAGTGGGCTGTTCTCGGACAGTCCTTCACGGGGCCTTGCAGAGTTGACCAGATTTGCACATTCAAATTGTGAAGGGGGTGCACTGTATGACTGTACTCTACACAGTGGTTTTTAAAGTTTTAAAATTATGGCCCATGTAAATTCAATTTTCCATCATATATACCCGAAGCAGAACTTTCCTTTATCTGAAGCATCACACTTTGATGGTTTCTATTCTGTTTTATTTTTTTTAAAATCAAGCCCGGCCAGTTTGAGCACTGACCTATGAACCAGGAGGTCACGGTTTGATTTCTGGTCAGGGCACCTGCCTGGGTTGCAGGCTCGATCCCCAGTAGAGGATGTGCATGAGGCAGCCAATCGATGATTCTCTCTCATCATTGACGTTTCTCTCTCCCTCTCCCTTCTTCGCTGAAATCAATAAAAATATATTTAAAAAACAAACAAACCAAAAACCCCTGTCCCATAGTGTGTATAACAGTAAACACTACCCAATGTGAAAGACCTGCCTGATCTCTGCGATTAGGAAGTTCTTTAAAAAAAAAAAAAAAATCGCCTGTGGTGATTCTAATTTCAGGACCCAGAAGTGAGGCTCCCGGTCCTGGGGTCCTGGAAGGCGCCCCCTGGTGGCATCCCTGCCTCGGTACTAGTCAGAGACTCCCCACGCTGGGTTCTGAGAGCTCTAAGGCTCTGAGGTGCCCTCCCTGGCCTCCAGAGTGTCCCTGCTTCCCCTCTCCCACTTCCCCTCTGAGTCACCAAGCAGTCCCCCAGAGGTCTTCGCCCCGAGAAGCTGCTGAGCTGGGGGAACAGCTCTAACTCTAGAGGCCTTTGCCTTGGGACCTCCCCGTCTGTGTCCCTCTGCTCAGTAGGGAACAGGAATGAGGGTACAGTTCTGGGTCCCGGACTCCCACCTCCCCACCGAGCCTCCCGGGGAGAGGATGGCAGCCCCTTAGCCCAGCTTGCCCTGGGCAACCTCCAGGGGGGTAAGGAGAGGCCGGAGGCAGACCCTCAGGAGGGTGAGGAGGCACTAGAGGAGCCCTTGGAACGCTGGACGAGCTGGGCCTTGGCACCACAGAGCCCATGGTCACTCTTCCCCGCCCCTGCGGCCACCGCCCAAACCAGGATGTTCCTCCGGAGCCCTTGGATGGCAGCCCCAGGCGGCCCTCTGAGTCTCTGCCCACCATCCCCGGGACCCCTCCCAAAGCTCCTGCCCCACGAAGATGGCTACGGGTTCTCTCATCTGGGATGGGCGCGCCAGGCCATAGGGGGAGAGCCCAGAGTGACTGGGAACCTAGAAACGTCTCTAAGTGGGGAGAGAATCCCTACTCGCTCCGCTGGACTCGACAACCTACCTACCTTCAGCCTTGCAGGTGAGCTACCGCCTCTCCTTACCTGGGACAGATGTCACCCGCTCCCAGGGGCCTCCCCCTCCTGCCCCGCGGGAGCCTGAGCCCTGCGCAGGGGCTGGGGAGCCCCGGCAGCTCCTACCTCTCTGAGTCTCCAGCTCCCCGTAGTTGGGGACCCTGTGGCTGGAGTGCGTTTTCACCAGGAAGGAGCGCGGCATGGTTCCTCGCGGGTGCAGGTCCCGCTTGCGAATCCACAGAAGGCGGGTCCGCAGCGCCGCGGCAGGTGCGGGCAGGGTCAGACTCATTAGCATAGCGCGCCGCCTCGGCCAATCAGCGCGGGGCGCGGCCGGGGCGGGGCGGGGCGGGGCGGGACCGCGGGGACCAGGCTTCGGGGCCACGCCCAGGACAGGTGCGCGGCGTGGGGGCCGGAGCGCGTGGCCGGCGTGTCCTGCCCACGGGACCTCTCTGGCGCGCGCCGCGAGTCACGTCGACCCCTGGGGCCTGACGCACCCACTAGTCGCAGACTAAAGGGCGGAGGTCAGGGCTGGGTGGAAGCCCAGGAGGCTCCAGGGCACAGGGAGTGGGACCTTGCGCGGAACCCAGCCTGGGAGAACCCTGACTCCAGCCCGTTAACCCGCCCCACCTCCTGCTCAAACCCGCAACGGTAAGATTGATCAGCACAAGCCCTGAACGCCAAAGCTGCCCCAGCTGATCAGCTATAGTGGTGACCAATGGGGTGAGCTGGCCTGGGCAAGCCGGGGCCCCTGGAGACAGTGCTTTAGGAGTTGGCTGGCCCCAGGCATCCAGAAAACTCATTTGGTGGGAGAAAGGACACAGCCTGGAATCCTGGAATTCCAAGGGGTTCAAATATGTGGTTACAGGAAGTTTAATCAAAGAGGGCAAAGCTGTGCACTTTGCAGCAGCCTGTCTGTGACTCTGGGCAGCCATGTTCCTCCTTCAGTGTCCTTTGGAATGCTCAGTACCACAAAGAGCTGGGTGTCTGGTCCCTTTTGATGTGGACATTTCAAGAGTTCAGGGGTCAGATGGGGCAGTCTCTGGGCGGTGGACACAGCACCTGGCTGGCCCCCTGAGAGCCACAGGGTGTGTCTTTGGCTGTGTAGCAGGCCTGCCTTCCCAGCAGAGCCTTTTTAAGGCCCAGGTGCTGCGCTAGAGGAAGTGAGGAAGGACAGTGTGGGCTTGGGAGGGCGTGGTAGGTACGGCAGTGAGTCTGTGGAAGAACCCGTGCAGAGACAGTGGGAGGAGGGCTGTGACGCACAGTGTCTCACATTCCCTCAGTTTTGCAGATGAGAAAACAGGCTCTGAAAATCTGGGGAGTGTTTGAATTGGGAACAGGGCCCCACCCTGCCAGCCTTACTGGAGGTGTGTGTACCCCATGAAGGCGTGTGGAAGGGCAGGTCCTGCACAGACAGGAGAAGGTGCGAGTCTCTCCTGTGGGCCACAGCCTGGCACCACGCTGCCACACGTGGCTTTCAGAGGACACGTGACTGCCTTCTGCTTATTCACCTGTTCCTGGGCCTCGAAAGGTTTCTATTTATACCCTCTTCCTTCTCTCTCCCTCTCCCAGACGTAGACAACACTTGCAGATACCTGGGCCAACCCTTTGCCCATACTGTCCTTCCGCACCCAGCCACCCATTGTGTGGCCACCAGCCAAGATGACCTCCTTAATCCCCAGAGAGATGCTCTGTTATTTAGGGAAGCCGGGGCACTCCTGTGGAGAATCTGCTGATCTCATCTTGGAAACGCACCAGGGACCCCAGGGTCCTTGGAGCACCTTTGGGTTAGGGGCCACTGACTCCTTCCTGGGGCGGCCATAACAAAGGGCCCGGAGGGAAGTCTCCAATCCCTACTAACATCTCAGAACTGCCCTCCTTTGGTGGCACAGACTGACTTTTGGCTGTGGGGACCCAAGTGGTACCAACAGAGGAAAACCTCAGCATTTGCCTGTCCCTACCCGTGCAGCCCAGGGAGGGGGGTGCAGCTGTCCCCATCTGCTCTGCTCTGTGTCCTTCTGTCCTCAAAGGGCTGCTGGGCCTGGCAGAGAAGCCTCACACCCCGCCCTACGGTGGGAGATACACTTCTCACCACCCCCTCTCTCACCCAGAGCAGGACTCGCAGGGAACCGAGGTCCACCGTTCCTTCGAAAACCACAGCAGGCTTCATTGGGCACCTGGGGATGTCAGCTTCCAAGAGCCAGGCCGCTGCCCCTCCCATCGCTGTCAGTGTGGGACCCCCACCCCCCTGAGCCAGGCGGGAGCCAGCCCTTGTTGCTGTGCAGCACCCGCATGTGCTCAGGTCCACAGTGGAGGGAGGTTCAGCAATGCTTGTCAGGGATGGAAAAGCATCGAGTCCCCAGATGGCATGGCCCCGGACATGCTAGCATATCCCTGAGGGTTAGAGGCGTGAGCCCCTGTTTGTGCTCTCTAGTGCAGACACGTGTGTGAAGGTCCCAGGCCCAGGGGTGAGCCTGGCATCAGGACTCTTGGAATAGTGCTCAGAACCAGGCCTTGAAGCTGGGGCTCATCTGTCCCAGGTCCTAAGCAGATGGCCCTTGCACTGGGGGCACCAGCCACTGTGACAGTGGCCCCCAGTATCAGTGTGTGGAGCTTTTATGGAGGGAGGGTGGGCATGGATGGGAAATCCTGACTTGAGGCAACCTCACGGCTACCCAACGTGATGGACACATGGAAACTTGGACCCAATGCTCCAGCTCCCAACAACCAGATAGGTGGCCCGTGTGTGCTTGGTCACCCCCAGTGAAGGGAAACTCACTACTGCTTACAGCTGCTCATCCCATTGGGACATGATTGTTAGAGGTGATACTGGTTCTTAAATAGAGGTTCAGTGGACATATCCTATGTGATACTGTGGTACAGAGAGGGACCATTGTCCCTCCACACACAGCTTATAAGGCAGGCAATGGAGGCCTAGACCCCTTAGGCTTGTGATGTTGGATGATGAAGAGGGTCCTGGGGGCTGGGGCAGGAAAGGTGAGAACCGAGTGGTGACTGGACAGGAATATGCTGTGTGCACATGTGTCAGTATGTGTGCATGCTTGTATGTGCACGTATGCAGACCTGTCTCCTGTACATGCACACATATAATATTTTGTATACGTGTGTACATGTGTGAGGTTGCAGGAACTGTTCTCATGTGATACAGAGGTCGGACATCAGCAGATGAGCCCTGGCCTTGAATGGAGGGGTCTGTTGGGTCCACAGCTCGGTTCCCAGCTCCTCACCCCACTGAATCCTGTCTGCACGCGTCCCCAGCAGGTTATCGTAGAGACTCAAAGGCCATGTGTTGGGTGGCTCTCTCTCACAGTGATGGACTGGACAGGACAATCCCATTTGCCGATCCTCCCTCAGTGCAGTGTCCGAACCTCGACACACGCGGTCTCGAGTTCACTCGGTCAGTGTGCTGTGCTTCTCTCGCTCACCCAGCCACCAGGACACAGAGAGCAACAAGTCCTGTCCTCGAGGTTTGCTGGAGAGGCATCTCAGCTGGCTCTAACCTCCGCAGCAGCTTCCAGCCAAGGAGCTCAGCCCTGCCAGCCAGAGCATGTCGAGGACCCCAGGATGCACCTCCGGGGTCTGGGGATCCTGTCAACACTCGGCCAGGCCTAGGGCAGGCTCTCTAGAAGCCACTAACTGCAGGATCTGACATGCTGGCCACCACGTTCAGCAGAGCCCAGCGGCTCTGTCCCCAGGCTGGGTCAGGGCTCCAAGCTGGAGCTCACGCCCAGTTCTTCCCTGCTTTCCCTACTCAGTGTGTGCTGACAATGAACTGACAGACAACATCAGGAGTTGAAGCATTTGTCCCGAAAATAGGTTGGAGTACTAACCCCAGCACGCATGGTTGTGGTCTTATTTGGATATGGGGTCTTTGTGAGTGTAGTCAAGATGAGGTCATTAGGGCGGCCCCAGTCTGATGACTTGTGTTCTGATAAAAGGGGAAATTTGGACACAGATGATGTGAGGGCACAGGGAGAATGCCACGTGAAGCTGACAGCTCAGTGATGCATCTGTGAGCCAAGGCTCCTGGAGGCTGCTGGAGCTGGAGAGCCGGAGAAGAGGAACAGAGTGGGGGCTCCCCCTCAGCCCTCGGCTCTGGCTGAGAGGTCGGAAGGAACCAGCCCTCCCGACACCTGGACCTCTGGCCTCCTGAGCAATGGGAGGGTCCATTCCCACGGTGGAAGCCACAGATGTGGTTTTTGTTACAGCCGCCTCAGGACACTCACCCAGACAGCGGCCTTGCTCTCCGCGATTTGCTACGAGGGCCTAGCCAATCAAGGAGAACAAACCACAGCGCCACAAACCCATGCACCAAATGTGCTCAGAGTTTCTAGAAAAATGCCACCTGGATGCTGTTTGCACTTCCCAGCGGCCTGTTTGTGAGCCCACCCACCCTTCCTAAGTGCTTCCATAGGTTTGAAAGCAGACTCCTGGGGGAGCCGCAGGCCCCCGAAACAGTCTGCCAGCTCCTGCCTCTTCTGCTCCTCAGGTGGAGAGGAGCCCACACCAGGAGGGGCCCAGCAGCTGGCCGAACCTGGGGCGGTGAAGGCTGCACTCAGAGGAAACGGGCCTGTTTCAGCCCACCTTGTTCCCACCCGGTCGCCTGCCCTTTTCCTTGGCTGAGACCCAGGCTGTGGCTGAGAGGTCAGCCTCCCCTCCTTGCCTCTGACTGACACAGAGTGCTGCTAGAGATGTGGTCCTGAGGCTGATTGTGCAAGGGCACCTGGGACCCCCTCAGCCCTGGGGTTTAAGGCCCCTGCCCCATGAGCGGGCTGACTGCCGCTGGGTCATGATGAAACGCCTTCCCTGCACCGGACCCTGGGTGGGGCAGGGGCATCCTGTCCTGCATAGGTGTCTCAGGACTTGTCAAGATACACCAGCAGGAAGAGTCCATGTCAGGCCCTTTGCCTCTTGTGACAGGCCCTCAGAATCTCTTCATTCAGGAAACGGGGACAGTGACTTCAGCCTGTCACCCCTGGGGTGCATAAACCTACATCAAGATGGCCCCCAAGGGATTAGGGGAGGGTACGGCTCTGTGTGGCAGGTGTGCTGCCTCCCCCTCCCCCCCGATGATGAGATGAAGCAGGTAGTCCCGCTTTTTTGTTCTTTGGTGCCAGGCCTCTGTATACACTTGTATTTCCTGAAAAGACTGGCCTGGACGCCCACAACCCAGGCTGAGCCAAGCCCACCAGGAGCTGCTCTGCAGCGGGCCTGTGTGGCTGTGCCCAGCCACACCCTGTGTGCGCGCCCTGCTGCCCGTCAGTGCCCAGAGCTGGTGGCCAGATCTCAGGAGCCCCGGGCTAGTGCTGGGAGCCCAGCCTGGGCCAGGGGCTCCGTGCTCTGGGTGTCCTGCCTTTGGGTGGCTGGTTGCCCGTCCCCGTCATAGCAGGGAACCCAGAGGCCCTTTCTAGGCAGCAGGGTGTGCCTGACATGAAAGGCAAGGGCTGACACCGCCCTCCTCTGGGCACATTGCATCAAGGGCCTCCTTTTGGAAGGCTGGCATGTGGCTCTGCTATGCCCTGGAACCTGGCAATCTCAGCCAGTGATGTCAAAGGTTGGTCAGAGGGGAGAGTGGGGCCAGTGGCTCCTAAAGGTGTCCGAGGTTGACGGCTCCTAAAGGGGTAACTTCAGACCAAGTCCCACTCCCCTCTAGTGACCACTTGCCCTGCTCTACCACAGCTTTTAGCTCATGGGCCCCGATGCCTCTGTAGAGGTGTGGTCCAGAACACAGCCCCACCAGGTAAGCAGTCTGATGACAGTGAGGCAGGCACAAGGCTCAGGCGATGACCGGCCACCAGGATACTGGCCAGCAGGTGATTCTTGTGGCTTTGAAAGGCCCACGGTGACTTGGAGAACAGGCTGTCACCGATGGTGGCCATGGAGCACCGCCCTAGGTGGATGTTTCAGTGGAGGAAGGTGGGGTGCCAATGTCTAAATGGCTCCTCATGACCCTCAGTGGCTGAATGAGGCTTGGGAGCTAAGGTCACACTTGGGGGGCACCAAGCAGCTAGAGGATGGTTTGCAGAGTGCCAAAAGCCAGCAGCAGAGTGGCTGCCACGTGGGGACTGCAGAACTGTGGGGCTTCACCCCAAGGACATCCTGACGACTCCCCCACCTCTGGGCCCAGAACAGGCCCCATTCAGACCAGCTCTGACTAGGGAGCCTGGGGAGATACCCAGCCAGTCCCCTGGCCTCAGCAAACCCTGTCTTATGACCAAGGAGGTGAAAGCCACCAACGCCCAGCAAACCTTTGCCTGGGTTTGTCACGAGGGACCAGATGCAATTCAAGAATTTGCTCTGACAGAGGCAGAAACAGGCTGGGGAGCGAGGGTCACCGCTGGGAAACCTCCAGCGCACTAAGCAAGCCTGGTGTTCATGGGAGGACCTGGTTCCCCAGTGACCGCTGGCGGCCGAGGCCAGCAGGGCCTGGGAGCGGTGGCAGGCAGGACGGTTGACCACAGTCCTCCCCTGGCCACCATGTCCTCTTCACGGGTGACCCTGAAGCCAGCTTCACTCTGAGTTGGAGCTGCCTGGGGACAGAAACACACTTGCAAAGGAAGCTTGTGGTGACTCCACACCAGCCCTGGGCTTTTAATGTTTGCAGAATGAAACCCATCCTGCTGCTATAGATGCTTTGAAACATTTTATTATTTTTTTTAAAGGACAGCAATAATTTATGCCATGAACCAAACAAGAGTACTGACAAGCATTTTCTGGCCCAGTCCACCACTGCACAGCCCTGCTCCCCCCACGACCCCAAACTCTACCACCACTGAGGGTGGCCCTGCCTGAGGCAGGATGTGGTCAACGGGGCTGAGGCCAGGACCCTGGGCAGGAGGAGGCCCCAGAACAGCCCAGCAGCCACTGCAAGTGGCCAAAGAATTGAGATTTCTTCCAGGTCACTATCAAAGGGAAATGACAAACCAACCACAGGAACTCTCGAAAACACTGAGATGGCCTGGGACGGGGCCACCTCCACCCGTGCGCACAAGTGAAACTCCATGGTTCATTCTGGCCCCAGCATTTGCCCATCTCTCCCCTCCCCAGCTTGATCCCACAACAGTTTGTTTTTGACTTTTTTTTAAAAAATATAATTTTGTAAATGCTCCATAAAAATACTATTGTTCCTAGTCAAACACAGATATTGCAATATGAAGAGAAACTGCTTTGACTTTGCTCTATAAAATGTGAAAAGGTTATCACACTGGATAATATAGAAAAATGCCAGAATTTCTAGGTATCACAAAGCCAGTACCAGGTGCACAGAGGGAAGTGCTGCGAGACGCCGGCGGCCGGCCGGGTGTCGCTGGGGCTCCCCCTCCGCGTGGGGAGGACACCATGGCTTTGAGAGAGGCAGATAGCTGACTGCTCTCAGTCCCAACAGGCCGGCCCTGAGAGGGCTGCCTGCTTGGCCTGAAGCACCGAAGAAACCAGCCATGCTTGACCAGGAGCACAGGCAACCATCCTCCGAGGGAGAGGGGACAGTGGTCTCTCCCGGCCCGGCAATCCGAGTACCACCTCTTCTTCTGAAATGATGGAGGCCCACCTGGCCCGCAAGGTGCATTCAAGTGCAGGCTCTGGGCCACAGAAAGCAAGCATGGCCCTGTCCCCCGAGGTGGGAGGTTCGGTCCTGGTGGCTGGGCTGCGCCTTCAGTTCTCGGAGAGAGACAGGGCCAGGGCGGCCTGGAAGGCGGCTTCCTCATCGATGCTGTAGTCCTGGAAGACAGGAAGTGGAGATGGGCTGGGGGACCCAAGGGCCCAGACATGAGGGCCCAGCTGTGCTAGTGACTTCTCAGGACCACTTCCTCTGTCCAGTCACCCGAACAGACCAGCAGTCCCACCTCCACTCTCCCCACCTCTTCAGCACGACTCAGGCCAAGAATGAGGCCCCTGCAGTCATGGGGTCACTGCTGCCGTATAGAGAAAGCTCTGTTGGAGGTTAAAGTGCGGCCACATGTGGGATCACTGTCTGGCATCTCCCAAGTTCTCCACACTGAGGGCCCCTGCAGCTGTCCAACGGACACCTGTCCAGCGGACCCCTTGCCCAGCGGGCCTGTGGGGGGGGACAGACACTTGGAGAAAGCGCTGTCCTTTTGCCTCAGATGTGAGAACGAGGGTTGTGAGATGAGCAGAGAAGCCAGAGAGCTCCAGGCCTCCAACCACGAGGACCCTGGGGGCGGGCAGGAGCATGAGTAATTTTCCCATACAGCCAGGAACCTGGAGGCTGCAGGCTGGCAGGGGCAGGACGACAGGCTGGGTGGGGAGGGGCTGAACAGGAGGAAGAGCCTGAGGAGGTCTGCAGGCCTGGGGCAGGCACGGTTCTGACCAGAGCAGATAGGGGAGGGAAAGCGAGTTGGAGGTTTTCAAGATGGTGAAGTCCCTTTGGCTTTTCTCCAATAAGCACCTGAGGCCAGGCCAGCCCATCACCCTCCAGGGGTTCTCTGTCCTGGAAGGGCTGGGGAGATGGTCCCCCTGCAGCAGCCACTGCACCTGTGGCCACCTCTCCCAGAGAAGCCCCCCCCCCCCCCCAGTGTGAAGAGAGCTCTGAAGAACCAAGGGGCCCTCTCAAACTACTCTGCTGATCCAGAGTCCGAGGACCTCTAGTGGCCACGTGGACCTGCCTGCCATCAGCACCAGACCTGTAGGTGCTCCCACAAAAATTTGGGGAGGGCCCTAGTGGGTGTGGCTCAGTGGATAGAGCATCGGCCTGTGGACTGAAGGGTCCCAGGTTCGATTCTGGTCGAGGGCACATGCCCAGGTTGTGAGCTCGATTCCCAGTATGGGTGTCCAAGAGGCAGCTGATCAATGATTCTCTCTCATCATTGATGTTTCTATCTATGTCTCTCTCCTCTCCCTTCCTCTTTTAAATCAATAAAAATGTATTAAAAAAAAATCCGGGGAGGCCTTTGTGTGTTCAGCTCCCTTTGAATGATGGACCTGAGGCTGGTTAAGGGTTCGGGAGGGGGAGGACACGCACCACAAAAGTGTCATAGGAGAACTTGTGCCGGTGGAGCAGGTGCTGCAGGAAGTTGGCGCTCTTGTAGCTAGGGTCACCCCAGGGCATCGCTGAGCAGATGGGGCACACCTGGAACAGGGGACACTGGGGTGAAACTGAGCAGGAGTGAGAAGTGAGCCCCCGCCCTGGGGTCCCAGGAGGGCACTGTGGGTGGACAGTGGGGCTCAGGCACCCGGGCAGCTGGCAGCGGGCGCTCACCACACGGTTGGGATCGCTGCGGTGGTTGTCCACGCAGTGCTTCACCAGCTCCTGCTGGTCCAGGTTGCGGGCGCCACAGTAAGGACAGGTGAAGGTTGACCTGTTAGGGATGGCACTGGAGTGGAGAGGGGAGGGGTAAGTGGTGGCCTGGCTGGGCACTACAGACCTAAGGTCTGTAGCACAGGTGTGCCCTCCCCTCCCCTGGGCAGTGGGCAGGAAGGAGGCTCAGCCCAAGTACTGAGGACCCTGGCCACCGTGGGGCCCTCTGCCCCGCTCCCCAGCACACCCCTCTGCAACTGCTCTGTAACCGCTTGCTGCCTCATAAACTCCTGGTCCCTCTGCTTCCCAACATGGCTGGGCAAGTGGGGCGAGGACAGGCCACCTGCCCTGAGAGGAGTCATCTGTCCAGACCCTGCTTTTCTGGGGACAGCACACCCCTGCTGGGAGGTGATGCAGAGCCCCTTCCACTTCCTCTGGGTGGAGCAGCACTGCCTCCACCTAGTGGGCAGACCAGGAGCTGCTCCCACCACCCACAGGGACACAGAGTGCCCCTGGCGGAGTGGCCTACCTGGGAATGGGCTGGGATGTGGGCACCACAGGGACAAACTTGGGACAGTTGGCCATCTGCTCCTGGACCTTCATGCATGAGGAAATGTGCACCCTCATCTTGGCCAGTGTCACCTAGGAAGAGAGGCAGGGCAGGGGTCAGGCAGTCGGGGGGGTGGGGGTGGGGCAGCAAAGCCTCTGGCTCCATTGGACCAGAGAACAACCAGCAAGCAGGCTGGTCCTGCTCCTCGTGTTCACGGCCTAGCAGTGCAACAAACAGATTCTGGGGCCTCTCTTAGGGGCCCAGTGTCCCCACTGGAGAAAAGAAGGCAAGGGAAGGAGACAGACTTGAGACCCCAGGACATGCCTCTGAGCTACGCCCAGCAGCAGGTGCACACTGCTTTAGCTGCAGCTTGGCAGGAGGCTGGCACGGCCCTCAGCCCCTGGACGGGAGCACCCCAAGCTGGGGTCCTTGGGGAGCTGCAGAGCGCAGAGTCCCTGGGGGAATGGGAAGTACGTTCATTCAGGAAAAATGCCCCTCGTAACAGGAACCCATGAGCCAAATTCTTTTAGACAGTCGAACAGCTGACAAAACTCCTTACCAAAAGGTACCAAACCAACCCAAACCAAACCCAGCTTGACCTTCTCCTTGGCCGCTTGAGTCACAAACTCTGGCAGGGGGTTGGGGAGAAGGGGTCCCAGCTCCAAGCATGGTCAGGGGAAGGGCAGCGCTGAGGAACCTTGGTCAACCCTCCCTGGGGAGTGGGCACCACCTTCCTGCCATGTGGCCAATGCCAAGAGGCTGGAGAGTAAGCATTTCACAAACAGAAGACTAGTTCACAGAACTGAGGAAACAGCAAGAGAGGGCGCGGGAGGGACAGCTGCCTCCCTGAGCACAGGGCACTATCCCCAGGACCAAGGTCTGACCCAGGTGTCTGGGTAACAGAATAGCCAGCTCTGCCCAGGGTTGGGGGGCATGGAGTGAAGGGCAGAGCCACTTCACATGTGAAACTATAGGAGGATCAAGGGGAGAAGTGGAGAAGGGACTATGTGAGCTTGAAGGAAGCCCCAATAACGCCCCCTGGAGGTTCTCAGGTCAGCCCCGGAAGTTCAGACCTTTGACCTTTAAGGCAACGCAACCAGTGGCTGCTTTCCATTGTGCTAAGTTGGTAGAACTTGTTAACCAGAGAGATGGCAACGTCTGAAAATGTAAATTCAAAATCAGTTCCAGCTCCATCCACCAGGAGGTAGGGCCTCCCAGCCCTGAGGGAGTGGTGGGTGTAAGGAGGGTGATAGGATGGGCTCTAGGGCAGGATGCCTCAGGCAGGCGATGTAGGTGACAGAGGCCACAGAGCAATGTGCTCCATTCAGCCCGTGGTCCCAAGCTGCCCTCCTCTCCCTTACATCAATGCCCGCAGTGAGCAGCGGATCACTGGAGTGTCAAGGTTGTGTCTGGGGTGGGTTTTAGCTCAGCCCATGTCCCGGCATCAGCCACAAGGCACACAAGCGACCCAGAGCCCAGGCCAGAGAGTGGAGTTGCGGGGATGCAATGTGGGACCAGAGGCAGAGCCACCTGGAAGTGCTCGGTGCCGTGAGGGAGGGGCCGAGCCGAGCTGCAGGGTCCTCAACAGGAAAGGGAAGAGCTCGGTTCCTCTGCTGCAGGGCGGAACCAGGCCCCACGCACCCGGGGGTGGGTACCTTCTTGCTGCAGCCCCGGCAGGGTGCCTTGTAGGACGAGAGCTGCTTCTCCACGTGGGTGGCCTTGTCCACCTTCTTGGGGTCGAAGGGCAGGCGGCACAGCGGGCACAGGGGGGATGGTACCTGCAGACATGGCTGAAGGCACTCCCCACAGAACCTGCAGGGGTAGAGGACATGGGCCTGAGGTCACAGGCCAGATTGCTCCAGCACACGCAGGGCAACTCACCACTGTTGTCAACTGTGCGTTTCTGGAGACAGTATTTCCGAGCCCGAGTCCCACTGGCTGGATGGGTACCATTTGGCTCAAAGATGACCCCAGATCCCTTCTCAGCCATGGGCTCTTGGGACCCTCTGCTGTATCCTGGAACTGGGTAGAGCTGCAGCTGTGGCTCTCTAGGACCTGTGCTGCCCCATGGCCCTGGTCCCAGCAAGAGGTCTGGCTACAGTAGGAGGCCTGAGCTCAGCCTGCCAATCTCACTGCCACATGGTGATGATACCTCAGGGGGCTCAGAAAACATGGGGACAGTACAGGGGACCTTGGAGACCCCCCCCTCACTAAGCTCTGGGGAGTAAAATCACTAACAATGGTGGGAGAGGAAATCACAGGACTCAGTGATGGGGAAGGGCCAAAGCTGGCAGGTGAGCATCACCAGCCCTGGGACAGTGCCACCTTCTGGGCAGGAAGGGCTCTCCGGATAGGCCTGAATGGAGGAGCAGTGACAGGAGGGACTGTGCTCAGGCTCCTGACAGCCCAGCAATGGTACTCTTGGCCCTGGGCATACACGTGGGCGCTTGAGGCTCCTTGCAGCCCTGAGCTCTTGGCGCTGTCCCTGGAGATGCCTCATCCTGTGTAGGCTGCATGTGCAGAGAGCCCTCCTACCCATGCACCCCTCAACTGGAATTTACAACCACCTGCAGAGGAGGGTGCTGCTCATTAGAGAAAAAGCTGGTCAGAGGGGGTGAGAGGGAGAAGGCGCTTGATCACAGGACCACTCCAGTCCAGCTAAGAAGGAAGTGCTGTGGGGGCCACTTAGCGGCAACATAAGACCTGGGACTGGAGACGCTGAAACAGAGCCTCCGCAGCCCCAGAAGAGCATGTGCTCAGTCCCATCACGGGGGCTGAGCCCGGACGCACAAGAAAGGCGGTAACTCTGCAGACTACAAGAAACCAGGGTGGGCACCCCTCTACGCCCACCTGTGTGTGTCAGACAGGGTAGGCCATGATGCGGACAGGAGCTGTACGAGACAAAGGGGTGTGGAAATGTTTCTGAGTATACAGAGGACTCAGCTAAGCTAAGCGGTCAGAGTTCCCTCTGCCATCATATTCTCACTTCCTTCTCAGAAAAAGGCAGCCAAGGGAGATCCACAGTCCCTCCTGTGCCAACCCGAGGCCCGCCTCCTACAGGCTGGCCTCTAGTACTGCCACCACCTGACTGTTCACCTCTCACATTAACGTGCACATGAGAGAAGGCTCCGGCAGGCCTGACACCTAGAGTGCAGCGTTCCTGATGACCCTTGTGCTGCAGAGTAAGGAGGTGGGCCCACTGGTCACGTCCTGCACCGGTGAGGGCTCACCAGGCATCACAGCAGGCATGCAAAGGAGATGTTATACACCCAGCCCTGGTGCTCAGTGAGGATGCCAGGGCTGTTCCTCACCAGTCTTAGGGTATTTATCAGGTAGTCTCTTACTTCACCCAGCCTCTGGAGGAAAGTGCTGCCTCGATGGTCACAATGGGGAAGCCGAAAAAACCCAACGAGTGCTCACCCAGCACTAGTGACAACAGCCAAGTAGAAACAACCACGTGGCCATCGACAGGTGTCGGACATGCGGATCTCAGTCTATCTCTGTGATGCACTACGACTTAGCCATAAGAGGGAGTGTGTACTGACGGGTGTGACCACTGCAGGAACCTTGAAAATATCATGCTCAGCTCTAGCCGGTTTGGCTCAGTGGCTAGAGCATCAGCCTGTGGACTGAAAGGTCCCAGGGTCAAGGGCACATGCCCGGACTGCGGGCTTGATCCCCAGGAAAGGGCGTGCAGGAGGCAGTCGATCAATGATTCTCTCTCATCACTGATGTTTCTATCTCTCTCTCTCTCCCCTCTCCCTTCTTCTCTGAAATCAAGAAATAAAAAATAAAATTATGCTCAGTGAAAGAAGCCAATCACAAAGGACTACATGGTACAATTTCATTTATGTGAACTGTCCAGAACAGGCAAATCCAGAGACAGAAAGCAGGTTAGGAGTTGTGGGTATAGAGGTTGAGTCCCAATGAGGATGATGAGAATGTACTAATATTGAATGTGGTAATGGTTACCCAATGCTGTGCATATACTGTGGGCCACTGAATTGTACACTTGAATAAGGGAATTATCTCTCAACAAATGCAGAAGGAAAGGACATAAGACCACATGTGGGGATGAGCCGTAACCATAACACTGGCAGAATGCAGGGTTCAGTGCAGGCCTCCGAAGGAGCAGGTCTCCGATGAGAGACAGAGTTCAAGGTGAAGGGTACCCCACTGTCCTCCAGTAGGAGGCAGGGGAACTTTGGGAGTCTCGAGAAGGCAAACCTGGATGCCTGCCTGACCCCAGACTCGTAGCACTGCTTGCCTCCTTTTCACAGTCCCTGAGGAGCTAGAGGCAGAACTAGGTGTCCACACAGTAGCTCAGCTCATGGCCTAGTTTCCAGCATCATCAACGTGGTGTGGTGAGGGCTACCGCAGACTAACAGTGCTCACTTCTCCGGCAGGAGGTTCCTGCCTGTGTCTGCCCAAGGGACTGGTTCTGGGCAGTTTCTCAGCTGAAGGAAGCAGCTGAAGGGGCCTGTTCTCATGTCAAACCCACAGGCACAGCTGCAACAGCCTGACAACCAGTGCAGGGACTCCAGGCTACAGCAGCACCACTCAGGTGTCTCACTCCCACCCTGGCCTTCTGCATGTGCAGGTACACCAGGACAGGCCAATGTTCAGAGGGCAGGCAGGCAGGCAGGCAGGCAGGCTGAGCCCCAGGCTCCTGGAACTGTCCTGAGTTGGGAGGCTGACTTCCAAAGCCTTTTCTGGGTGGTCACGCAATGGCTCGTGTGCTGACGCACCTCACTGGGCTCACCCACACAGACCCTGAGCTGCCTTTGGGCCCATGGGCCTTGTCTGAGGCCTGTGTTCTCAGGCAGCCAAGCAGGGAGTGACCAAAACTCCTGGAGCCTCTGGGACCCCCACCCAGAGAAGCCAGCTCACTGGCCTGGGTGCAGCTGGAAAAGGGCTGTAAAGGCTCAGTGGTCTTAGGGTCTGCAGTCACTGCTGCAAAAGTGGAAGATGGAGAGGGGCTCTGAAGGTGGTGGGAGGAGAGTGGCTAAGAGGCAGGGTGGGCCGGGCCACCTGAGCTCAAACCCTGTCTTTGCTGTGAGAACTGGGACCTTTATTCAGCCTACCTCGCTTTCCTTGTACAGAAAGAACAGTGGCAGTACTGCCTCAGAGGGCTGTGGCATTCAGGGAGTACTAAGATAACATCTATTATCACTCCCTACAGTTCCCCTTAAAAAGGAACTTTAAGACTTTTCTATGACCTCTGTTCAGTAACAAACTGTATGTGGGGATACTTAGATGCAGGGACAGATGGGACAGCACTAACTAGAGGGGATGAAAGAAGAGGTATAATGACCAGAGGTAGCCTGGGCTAAACCCTGCCCCCAACACAGGCCCTCAGGGGAGGGTCCATCAGAGGGTTAGAAACAGCCATGCCGTTTCTGTTTCCGGATGTGGCTCACTGCCCAGGATGTCCCTTGAGTGTGACAGAAAACCAGCTTCCTCTGGGGCCCCCGGGGAGTTCCTGGGAGCTCTTCCACAAGCTCCATTGAGGGGCTCCTGCTCGAAAGCCTATATCCCCTCCTTCTGTCCAGGGGCTGGAGCAGGGGTACCTGTCCCATACAGGGCCGCTCTCACCACCAGAAAACCTATTTTGAGAAAGGAAACTGCGTAGTCAGGTAGCTGTAGAGGGAAATAACCAAACCACCAGCAAGGTTTTTATGGTAAAAGGAAAGGCGGAACCTTGAAATCTTCTTTGCTCATCTGTATACGTGCCTTCAAAACACCGGGCCAGAAACTTCGGGAAAGTAAGCAGCAGAGACAGAATAGCTAGGGAAAAAAGCCAGCAGGGAGAGCCAGGGAGTAGGTCTTTCTAAGGCACAAGCTGTAGAAGAGGCCCTTGTAGGACCAGCCCTAGAAATAGGCGAGGGGTGAGATTATGCTAAGAAGAGCGTGGGGGGAGGGGCTTTATAAGAGATGTTTCACAACAATCCTGTGTAGTTCTGTATTCTGGAAACCACTAAAATGTACTTGGATAAAAAAAAGAAAAAATACAGTTTTGTGCAGACCAAGAGGCTGGGTGAGTGTCAGTGCCAAGGGGACACCACTGAAGCCTAGGCAAGGGTTTCTAAAATTAGAAGCCTCACAGTTCTCTCAGTGATGGACTGAAAGATGCAGAACACACCTTCAAACACCCACGAGTACGTGCTTGCAAGAAACAAGTCCTGTTCAGAAGCTACCCCTGTCAAAATGTCACCAGCAGCCTGAACAGTCGGCTGTGCTCTGTGCGGCCTGGCAAGGGAGGGAAGGACCCTGACACTATCCCTGCCACCTCTCTGGGTGAGGAGCAGTCACACACTCACCCAGCAGTTCCAGCTACCACTTTGTATCAAGAGCCTCCCAAGTCAGCTGCCTCTGTTTGCAAAATGTTCTAGGGCCTCCTACCAGCCTGGGTGCCCCTCAGCCCAACCCCTTGGAGTGAAAGCTCCACCTCCTCAGCAGCTCTTCCAGCAACCAAGCCCTCTAAGGCCCCGCTCCCCACCTTGCTGACTTCACTCAAGAGCTGCATTATTCAATCACTTGGGAGGTTCAGAGTGGACACTGATCTCAGCTCCCTCCCTACCAGGCTGGCAGCTCCAAGATGACTTGAGTGAAGCTCTCACTCAGCTGGGAGGAGCGCCACATCCTCAGGTTTCAGTTCCTCAAACCCTGCAGGAGCCCTCGGTAAGCCCTGGTGCAGGCAGCTGGAAACCCTAGCAAGGTGCTTAGCGACTGGTCCCCTGTGGGCCAGCCTGCCTGGCTGATCGGTGATCGATGTGACCCAAGTTCTCCATCAGAAAAAAAAAAAAAAAAAGAAAGAAAGAAAGCAGCACCAGACTCCACACAAGCCCCGCTCCGAACTTTAGGGAACTTCTCTCCTCAGCAATCTAGACAACAGACAGCCGGTCCGAAAAAGAGTTGACAGCAAAAGCCACAGGCATTTATTTACAACCGCCCACTCCAGTCTCCGCGGGACCGAATCCAAGCGACTGGCGCAGAGGTCGTGCCGGCTGCCCTCTGAGCACCCGGGGGAGGCCCAGAGGCCGTCACAGCCCCCGGGACGCCGAGACCCGGCAGGGTTGCGGGCTGCCCCGTGCGCCGCCGGTGTGGTGGGAGGAGTGCCAGGGCTGGCGGAGCCTGGGCTAAAGCGGATGAACGCGCCGGAGGGCAGGGCCGGCGCAGCGTAGGGAGCCCCGCTCCCACGCCCCCGGGTCCTCCCAGCGCGCCGGGCTCCCCGCTGGGCCGGGCGGCCGTGGGCCTCCGACCCTCCTGCCGGGCGCAGACCCCTCCCCGCGGCGGAGCCCGGCCCCGCGGCCGCCCGGAGGCCGGCGCACTCACGTGTGGCCGCAGCTGCCGATGGCCACAGGCCGGTGGTAGACCTCCAGGCAGATGGGGCAGCTGTACTGCGCCTCCAGGCCGCTGTCGCCGCCCGCGGGCCCGCCCGCTGGCTGTCGCTGCTGAGCCGAGGCCACCAGGCTGCGGAACATCGCCATCCCGGGGCCAGGCCCGCCGCCGCCGCTGTCCCGGCCGGCCCGGCCAGGACCGGCCCCCGCGTCACGGCCGCGACGGCGTCGCGCTGACGTCTCAGGGCGCACCCCGCCCCCGCGGGCGGCGAGGCACTGCGCGACGGCGATCTGTGACGTCATCAGAGCGCGTCCGCCGCTGGCAGGGCCGTGGTCGGCATCTCCCTCGGAACGGCCATGTGCCAGGTGGGCGAGGACTACGGGGCGCCCGCGCCCGAGGTGCCGCCGCCGCCGCGGGCTGGGTAAGAACTAGGCGCCACCCCCGTCCCTGCGGTTCGCGGCGCCCCCAGCCGGCGGCCAGTCCTACCCTGAGGTCCCGGCCGCCGCGCTCCGGAAAGCCCAGCCTCGCAGCCCGGGGTCCCAGGAAGGCTGGACCGCGCTCCGCAGCACCTGGGAGAGCCTGTCAAGCCGGTGGTGGACTCCCCAGGGAGCGGCTCCCTCTGCTCTCCCGCGCCTCAAATTCTTGCAGTCGGTGGGACAGCTCTGCCGCTGACCATGCTGTCTTTACTGGAAGAGCAGTCGGCTTTCCTGTCGCTGTCACCTACCGACTCCCTGTCTCCCGTCCAGAACCACACAGAGCAAGTTGACTCTCCTGTCGGGCCAGCCCTGGAGAGATGAGAGGTGGCCTTTAGGTGCCCCCTGAACCGGCTTTAACAGACCGGAACCCTCCAGGGCCCTTGTCGTTTTTCAAATTGGAAGTTGGGTTAAGACACAAGCTGGTTTGCCTTGTGTTCAGCTGCCCACGTGACCTCTCCCCTACACCAGGGTGGGGTGAGAAACAGGACCTCTTTCTGAAGTCTTAGGGGTGTGTGCAATGTGTTCTTGTTCTCTCTCCCCCCCGCCCCATGTCTCCGAAGCCGTGAGCTGAAGTGTGTGAAGTGCAAGGAAGGCCTGCCCGTGGTGGTGATACGAGCAGGAGATGCCTTCTGCAGGTGAGGCCTGGAGGAGGCTAGGAGACCTTGGCAAAAGGGCTTGCTCAGAAGCTAGGATTGCCTTCATTTATGTGTGGGTACCCAGTCTCCCACCATTCAACTGTGGATCAGGTGGCAGAAAGGCATATGATGGCACTTATGAGGAGAGCTGGCAGAAAGAGTGAGTGAGGTGCAGGCGGGATAAGCATTTCTGGGCAGCTAGAACCCATATAAGGGCAATTTGGAGCATCCTGGGACCTTGGGCAGGTTCTCCGGGTGATGCCTGTTTTACTTGTGAGGGACAGAGGAGTGGAAGGTGGGCTCAGCCTTCCCCTGCCTCTGGGGGTCCTTTACACAAAAGCAGAGACTTCTTCTCAGAGGGGCCTGGGCACCAGCAGGTTCTGTTTTATCTGAAGCTCTACTGTGTTCCTGTCACATCGCCTTTGAATCATAACTCTTCTATGTCTGGTCACTCCACTAGATTCACAGCTCCACAAGGGCAGGGCTGGTCTCCCATTTTAGCCCTGTTAATTCCTGGTGATGTTGCATGCTTTGTATAGCAAGTGAACATTTGTTGAATGGGTGATCAGCTCACATCTTTAAATTGGTCTCCAAGAGTGTTGGACTCTGCTTTCTAAAATGTTCCAAAAAAATAAACTGAAGGGACTGAATAAATTGTTTTCCGAAAACTTTCTCGTCCCTGAACATCTTTTGGGAGCTTAGTAGACTTGGTGTGTGCTTAGTAGGATGAGGTGTATGCCACCAGAAAATACATTTTAGGCACACAAAAAAAGCGCCACTGTTTTAATCACTTCAGAGCCTCTAAAAATGATCCCTCCAATCTGCTTGGAGAACTTGCTGATAAGAGGACAGACTGCAGCAGCTCTAGGCAAGGCCTGCAGGACTTCGGGGCCCAGAGCTCCCGCCCGCCCTGTGCTTGCTCAGTTTTGGGAAAAGGCGGGAAGCTGACTTTCTGGTTGTAGGTTTTGGCAGTCTAGGTTTTGAACATGTTTCCTCAATGATTGTGAGGATCGGCACATGTGGGAAACCCTGGCCTGACCCAGAGGGAAAGTATGGTTTTAGGAGCGTAGTGGTGCAGGGAGGACCGGGAGTGGGGTAGCCACAGGGTGATTTCCCCCCACCTCCTCACCCCCAGTGAGCAGGCGAAGTTGAACGTCTGTGTCTGCTGGGGGAACCTCAGCACATTCCGACTTTCCTGAGAGTCACTTCCTATGGCTGGTCACTTGGGGTCCCTCCAGCTCCAGCATTTTGCAGTTAAACACCGAGTTGAGTTACCGTCCTCACAAGGACCTGTGGGGTGTTTGGTTGGCTCATTATAAGGAGTTTCTGTTCGGTGTTGGGGGGATTGTTGTGGACACAAGGATAGCTGAGCAAGAAAAAGGAAGCAGACAGTGCATAGCCCCAGGCATGGGGCAGTTTTGGAGGTACAGTGTTGCCTCCTCTGTTCAGGGTGCCGTTCTCCACCCTGGCTGTCAGGGGAGCTTTAAAAAGCAGATGCCTGGGCCTCATCCCAATATACTGAGATGTAGTCAGTGATTCTAATGTGCAGTCAAGGCTGACCACCTCTGACCTAGTGAGCCCGAGTATCAGCTGGAAGTTTTACCAAGAACGCAGGTTCCCGGGACCTGCCCTGGAAGTTCTGATCTGTGGGTTTGGGGAAGAGCCCAGGATTCTGCGTTTCCAGGGGCTTCCTGGGCATTTCTGGTCCCAGCGGGATCAGAGCACTAGAGGAGGGCCTGTGTGGAGCTTCAGGCCTCTGGGCCCTGCAGCCTTCTCAGTGTTTCCCCCTTCACCCCAAGAGGTGGTGCTTCTCTCCGCGGGGGACTTGGAGGGGGTCATCAACTCTGCTTAAGGAAGGGCTGGGTGGCCTTGTCCTGCGCCTGCCTCTGTCCATCTGTTCCACCAGCTGGGCCTTTCTGAGCGCCTGCCAGAACAGGTGGCACCAGGCTCCTGGCCCCTCAGGCAACGGTTCACACTGGTAAGGATTGCGGGGGTGATGCAGGTGGGCCTTCACATTGGTATGAGGCTCATCCTGGGGCAACCATACCTGGTGAGAACCCCTCCATGCTGACCTCGGGGCAGAGCCTCATTGTCAAGATGCTTCTTTTAAAGATGGAAGTTGATACGAGAAGGAAAAGGTAACTGAGCAAGCATCAGGCTGCCACCCTGCAGAGGCCAGTATTGGCTTCCCTCTCTTGGCATGGAGGGTAGGCAACCTGGGCCATGAGGCTGCAGCCAGTGGTGGTTTGTGTTGCAGGGACTGTTTCAAGGCATTCTACGTCCACAAGTTCAGAGCTGTGCTTGGGAAGAACCGGCTGATCTTTCCAGGAGAGAAGGTAGAGTGTGGGGTGACTCCTCTGTGGAGTCTCCGACTGGGCAGTTCAGCCACCCGGGCCCTGGCTCTTAGCCCCTGCCACCCTTCCTGCAGCAGCCTGTCCCAGCTGCATCCTACCAGCTCCTCCCGCTGTCCGTGCCTGGGCTCTGAGAATGGACCATGTCGGGATATCCATAGTGGAGGGGGGGGCGGTATAGGGGTATTTTCATGTTGGAGATGTGGTGCCCTCCAGCAGTGTTCCTTCTTTCCCAGGTGCTCCTGGCGTGGTCTGGGGGGCCTTCGTCTAGCTCCATGATCTGGCAGGTCCTTGAGGTGCGTCTCCACACTGTTCTCCTGTGCCCAGGCCACCACCCAACCGAGCTTGAAAGTGGAGGGCCAGCACCCAGGGGCTCTTGTTTAGAACCAGAGAGAGCAGCCCTGGCGGGTTCCTGGATGTGTATACAAGAGGTGCACAAGCCAGGAGCTGCGTCCGGAGTACCCAGCTGTGTCCCAGTTTAGCACTCTGTCCATTTGCTCGATAGCAAAGTAATCACTGGGAAAAGAATGTCCTGGGGGAACAGCAGGGCATCACTCAAGGTGGCCCTGAAGCCATGGGCCTTTTCTCATCCTGGGAGTGTGTCTGGGACAAGTCGTTGAAATAGAAGTAGGTGTCTTGGGAGACAAAAAGTGGTTTGACCCTGCCAAACCCTAGCAAGGGGTTTTACTTGAGCTTCCTTGAGAAGTTTAAGAGAAGGAGAGGCAGGGGGAGGGATGCTGCCAGGGGAAGCCGTGTTGGTGGGGAAGACAGCTTATGTCAAGGTGGGGAGGGGAGAAGAAGGAAGGGTGCTGGTTGTGCTGGCCGGCCCGGATCACGTGTGGGGGCAGTTACGGTTTCTCTCGATGGTGCTGGGCACCGTGGAGGCTTTGGCCAGGGGGTGGGACACACCTGACCTGCACTGCCTGTGAGGGGTGTAGACTAGAGGGACTGGGGACAAGGCTGCAGCCGTGGGGTGGTTTGTATGGGATCCTGGGAGGTGCCCAGAGCTCGAGCGTGGTGCGTCTGCTCTCACTTGATGTCCCTAAACCTGGCCGGAGGATCTGAGAGAAGCGCCTGCTCCCCAGATGTTTGTCCAGCACGTGGTGCTACCCTTCCATGTGAGCAGCAGTTTCTTGCTTTTATCCTATTGTCCTGTTCCATGCGGAGCAGCCAGAGGAGCTGGCGTAGGGGGCATGGATGGCCATGTGGATCCAGCTGCTTCTCGGGGCATTGCCAGGAGCAGGGACAGACTGGGGAGGGCGGGTTTTACAAGGGAGAGTGCAGACACCAGGCACTTTGAAGTGAGTCAGGCTATACGGCTTCCCTCTGCAGCCTCTCCACTACAGGTGGGGTCCCTGCCCCTTACAGAGAAGGGTGTCTGTAGGGAAAGTGTCCTGTGGCTTCTAGCCGTGAGGCTGAGGCCAGTCCCTTCTCCTCTCCAGGGCCTGAGTCGAGATTCCGCCAAAAGACTGCGTTTTGTGCCAGGGGTTGTCTACGTTGATGGTACGTGTGGCCTTTTTTCTCTCCAAGGTCCCAACCGCTTGGGGCAGGCCCCCTGAATCAGCTGGCACTGTGCCCACACCTAGGCCCTGGAGACAGTGCACATGTCCACCAACAGATGGCACTGCTGTTGTCATAAGTCAGACCATCAGAGAGTCGGGCAGGAGTGTCGGCCCGGCCTCCTCTGCGGGATCTAGGGCACTGAGTGAGATGGTTGAGTTCACTACCCAAGGGGCTGGGTGCTAACCTGCCCCATCTCCCCTCCCCACTGCCCACTCTGAAAATGCTCCTCCAAGGAGGTCTGCAGCCTGTGGTTTCTACAGAAGCTGCTGCTCTGCAGAGCACAGGATCGAGGGATCTCATGTGTTGGCCTGTCCTGCCTGGGCTCGTCGCCTAAAAGCCATGACTTCTTTCTGCCTTTTTCAGAGGGAGCAGCCTGTGGACAGAGCCCGGAGGACAGAGCCAAAACCCTAGCCGAGATGAAGCTGATCCTGCAGACAGTTGGTTTTCCCTGGCACATTGTTGCCTTAGAAGAGGTATGTGGGCCCACCCCTGAGAAGGACCTCTGGAGGTGCCGGCTGGGATGCCACAAGGAGTGCATGCCCACTTGTTGGGGCCAGGCTGCGGGCCTCTTCCCTGGGCCGTGCCTCAGTATGCACAGTGGCGGGCCTGGCTTCATACAACTTCTCCACCCTCCCCTGCCCTGCAAGGTGTTCAGCCTGCCGCCATCTGTGCTTCGCTGCCTTGCCCAGGAGCCCTCGGGGACCAAGGGGGCCTACAAGGCAGCCGTGGACAGTTTCCTCCAGCAGCAGCATGCACCAGCCGAAGGGGAGGAGCAGCTGAGCCAGCCTGGCTCCCAGGACCCCCAGAGCCCAGCTGGGCTACCCACAGCTGCCCAGACCGAGGCTCAGCCACCGACAGCTGCCCAGACCGAGGCTCAGCCACCGACAGCTGCCCAGACCGAGGCTCAGCCACCGACAGCTGCCCAGACCGAGGCTCAGCCACCCACAGCTGCCCTGACCGAGACTCAGCCACCGACAGCTGCCCAGACCGAGGCTCAGCCACCCACAGCTGCCCAGACCGAGGCTCAGCCACCCACAGCTGCCCAGACCGAGGCTCAGCCACCGACAGCTGCCCAGACCGAGGCTCAGCCACCCACAGCTGCCCAGACCGAGGCTCAGCCACCCACAGCTGCCCAGACCGAGGCTCAGCCACCCACAGCTGCTCAGACCGAGGCTTTATCTAGACTCTTCGACTCAGTGAAGACACTGACAGCCAAGGAGGAGCTTCTTCAGACCCTGCGGTGAGCCTCCTCCCCGCCAGGTCCTGGCCCTGCCCTACCTGTGTCTGAGATCCCTTGCTCTGCTCTGCAGAACCCACTTGATTCTGCACGTGGCCCGGACCCATGGCTACTCCAAGGTGATGACGGGGGACAGCTGTACCCGCCTGGCCATCAAGCTCATGACTAGCCTGGCGCTGGGGAGAGGGGCCTTCCTGGCCTGGGACACGGTACTCAGAGGGCAGGCTGCCCAGGGGCCCCTCCCACCCTCACCCTTTAGGAATCAGTCTTGGGGTCTTCCTCATGGAGGGAGGAGCCTGACCTGACACCCCTCAGCCCCCAGCTGGCAGGGAAGGAGGGAGCTATAACCCTGTCAGCTAGGTACAGGGAAGAACGTACCCTCCTCCCTCCCCAGGGCTTCTCTGACGAGAGGCATGGTGACGTGGTGGTGGTGCGGCCCATGCGCGACCACACACTGAAGGAGGTCGCCTTCTACAACCGCCTGTTTGCCGTGCCCTCTGTCTTCACGCCAGCCATCGACACCAAGGTAACTTGCGGGACAGGGCAGAGGCGGCCAGCACATCATTGGCAGCCTAAGCTGTGTCCACACCAGCCCTCTAGCTTCAGTGCTTGCCACCTGGTACCATAGTGGAGTCGCTACGTCCCCCAGCATCCCTGGAGCTTATACAGGATAACCCTTGGAGTTGGAGGACAGGTTGATGCCTTCGAGGGGGAGGGGCTCACAAGGAGAGGGAGTTGCCACACCCTGGTACCTGTCCCTGGGAAGGCGAGGTGCCCAGCTTGGGGGGAGGGGTGGTCATGGACATGGGGAAGGGGATGATGGAGGGGCAGAATGACCTTTGTCAGAAAGACATAATTTTTTGTGGGTTTTTTTTTTTTTTTTTTTGGTGTGTGTTTCTTTGTTAATCCTCACCCAAGGATATATTTTTCATTAATTTTTATTAAGAGTGGAAGGGAGGGGTTGAGAGAGAGAGACATTGATGTGAAAGAGACACATTGATTGGTTGCCTCCCGCACGCACCCAAATTGGGCGAGGCGGGGCGGGGAGGGA
Source organism: Eptesicus fuscus (assembly GCF_027574615.1). Classification (NCBI taxonomy): domain Eukaryota; kingdom Metazoa; phylum Chordata; class Mammalia; order Chiroptera; family Vespertilionidae; genus Eptesicus; species Eptesicus fuscus. The sequence continues at coordinate 23,441,229 of NC_072493.1, read as the reverse complement.
ACTCACAACCCAGGTATGTGCCCTTTGACCAGGAATTGAACTGGCAATTGATTTTGGTCATTGATTTCAGAGAGGAAGGGAGAGGGAGAGAGAAATAGAAACATCAGTGATGAGATAGAATCATTGATCAGCTGCCTCCTGCATGCCCCACACTGGGGATCAGCCTGCAACCCGGGCATGTGCCCTGACCAGCAATCGAACGGTGACCTCCTGGTTCATAGGTCAGCACTCAACCACTGAGCCACGCCGGTCAGGCCATAATTTAATTTTTTATTAATAATGGCCGTGTTTAGCAACAGGGACACTGTAGAAGTGTGTGCCTGATTCACTCCAGTCCCAACATGGCAGACTCTCAGGAGTTGACAGTGTGGAGAAACCCATGGCCCCTTGGCCAGGCCTGGGGCTGCTCCTCTGCACCAGGGCCACTCCAGCCCCCCATCTGATTGTCCCTAGGCCCCTGAGAAGTCCAGCATCCACCGGCTTATGGAAGCCTTCATGCTCAGGCTGCAGGCCCAGTTCCCCTCCACAGTCAGCACTGTGTACAGGTGTGTGTTTGTGCCGTGGAGTGGGAGTGGGAGGGTCGGCACTGAGTTCACCACCCTGGGGCTCAGGTCAGGCAGGAGCAAGGCTCTGGTTAACCGGTGGTGCCTCTGTGCCCTGTCCTCACACTTCCAGGACGAGTGAGAAGCTGGTCAAGGCCCCAAGGGATGGCAGTGCTGGTGGCCCCCCAGGCCCCCGCTGCCTGCTCTGCATGTGTGCACTGGACATCGACACTGCTGGTCTGTGCTGAATGTTCTCGGGGTTCTTCGGTGGAAGGGGTACCGGTGAGTGGGTATTGGGGTTTACCAATCCTGAGGTCCCCTCAATTCATTTCTGCTTGCAGATAGTGCCACGGCTTTTGGGGCCCAGACCTCACATCTCTCCCAGATGCAGCCCCCCATCCCACCAGCTGAGGCACCCAGAAGACCCTGCTGCTCTGCGGGGGTGGGCAGGGCCCAGGGCTGTTGCCGGGGGGCTGAGCCCTGCGGGAGGTGAGTCTCTTCCCTGACCCACCCCACCCCGTGGCTGGTCCCTTGCAGCTACACAGAGGGTGGTGGTACACCTGGGACCAAGCCCTCGGGCCCTGCACTGAGGGGCCAAGACCGGGCACACAGGTCCAGCTCTGCTCTCACAGGGAGGACCCCCGAGCCCATGTCATCGAGCAGCTGTGCTACGGGTGCCGTGTGAACATGAAGGACTTGGTGCGTGGATGCCTGCTTTGTGTTGGTGATAGGGGAGGCCCTCCCACTCCTGGGGTGAGGGGGCAGGTTGGCACTGGCTGAGCTCTGTGCCACGCAGCCCATCACTCATGCCGGCTCTCTGTTGCAGCCTTCCTTGGACCCCCTGCCTCCCTACATCCTGACTGAGGCCCAGCTCCGTAGCCAGAGGTACTGGTGCCTGCTGTGCTGGGAGCCCTGGGAGCGGTTCTTCTGGATGTGAGCACCTTTGGGCTGATTCCCACTGTGTGGCTTCCCCCAGGGCCTCGGTCTTGCAGGAGATGCAGGAGTATCTGGTTGACAGTGATGATGAGGCGCAGACCGGTGAGAGCTGAGCCTCAGAATGGACCCCTGGGACCCGGCCTGGACCTCTGCCATGCTGGAGCAGGACACAGGGATGGGCAGGAGGCGTGCTATCATCCGTTTGTATAAATAAAAATGTTTTAATTAAAAAACTCTACAGTACGTGTGGAGAAAGGAGGGCTGGGCCCCTGGCCCAGTGTGTCTGGCACTGGGCCCTGCAGGGACGACGGAAAGGGACAGCAGTCCTGCGCTGGGCCATGGAGGGGCCACAGCTTCCTTCTGACAGCAGCATCGGGGCTCAGTGGGCCAGGAGGACCTGTCACAGCTGGTGGCCTGGGACTGGAGTATCTGCTCCTGTGGCCTGAGGAGCACTGCCCTCCTTCCTGCCAGGCCGGCTCCTTCATTCACGGTGCACACGGAGCCTGGCTCCTACTCCTTTTCGCGGGTCCACTTGATCATGGTCTCCGGTGAGCGGTAGAGGAAGATGAGCTTGGCGTATAGCTCCTCTTCCAGCTCCAGCTCCCGCGTCTCCCGCACCAGGAAGATGTCCTGGCAGAGCTTGAGGATTCGGTCCACACACGGCAGCTCCTCGAACATGATGGAGTGTGAGATGTCACTGAAGAAGTCGCGCACAAACTTGCCGATGACCAGCACGATGGACACGTAGAGCCCCATGATCCTGCCACGCAAGTGAGGGTGAGTCCTGGGGGCTGCTACCCACAGCCGCACCCCAGCCCCCAGGCCCACGTCACTGCACACTCACCCGTAGCCAGCCAGGAAGCCCAGGCTGGGTGGGCTGACCTTGTCGTTGAAGATAACCATGGGCAGCAGGTTGCAGTCAGCCTGGCAGTCCTGTAGCTCGATGACCCACCACTCAAGGAAGCCAGCAGCCCCCGAGCCCACACGCTCCCTCCGCAGCTGGATGCGCACGCCGAGGTAGTCTGCCTCCTCGTCTGGGTCAGAGCGGTGAGACAGTCAGCCATCACCCTCTCCCAGGGCAGAGGCCATGGCCCAGCACCACCCTCCCCCAGACACACTCACTGGGCTGCAGCTGCTTCACGGGGTTGGCCTCAGGCCCGTTGGGGGCACGGATGTACTTGGGGAAGAGGTTAGGGATGACCCTGTGGGGAGGAATCCAGTGTGTAAGGTCTGGCCCAGCCTTCCTGGTGCCCCCGGCCCCTTGGTCCCCACTCACACTGACTGGTCCGAGGTGCCCTCCAGCAGGCTGGCCAGCTGCCGCCGCTCAGTGCTGTTGGGGGCCAGGTCCAGGGTGTGCTTCTCGTTGGTGTACTCGACAGTGCCTCCCTTGGCCAGGTCCCTGCAAGCAGGGGTGCAGTGTGACCCACCGAGGCGTGTACCCCATCCAGGCCCCATCCGAGCCCAGGACATACCTCTGGAAGTTCCAGGTAAAGCGCAGGGTGATGTCGGCAGTGCCATTGTACAGCTCCCGCTTCATCTGGGCCCTGCTTGGCGGGCTGATGCGCCACAGAGCCCCGGAGCTGCCCTCGATCTGCGCCGTGACGATGTCCTCAGGGCTGTACTGGCTGATGAACTGCATGGCCAGCTGAGCACAAGACAGCACCTCAGTGGGGTGAGGCCAAACCACCCCCCGCCCCCCAAAGCCGTCCCTTCCCCTGCCAGGCAGATGCAATGTGGGGGCTGCTTACCGGGTGGGGGTCAAACTGCCTGGACAGCTCCTCATAGGCCTGTGGTGTGAAGGGCACGATGGACGGCTGCTGGGCACTCATGGTGAACAGGGGCTGAGGGTGGAAACAGGGTGACATGGTGCCGGGGGAGCCTCCCTGACTCCCCAGGTTGCCAGCACGCAGGCCGAGCTCTGCACAGTCCATGAGGACAATAAAGGGGAGGAGCGGGAGTTGGGGCTGCCTGGCCAGAGCCCTCAGTGTGCGGCAGAGCTTGCACCTGCACTGCTTCCCGTGGCTGGAGAAGGTGGCTGCTCACCTCGTAGCCCCCCAGCTTGAGGGTGACGGTGACGTCAATGGGCTGGTTGACTACGCCGACAACGGAGCGCACCAGAGACATGAAGAGCAGCGGGAACCAGATGATGGCCACAAGGAACAGGATTATAAGGCCGCCCATGCCATATTTCACAATCTTCTTCTTCTTCTGCCCCTTGGGCTGTGGGTATTTCTGGTGGGGGGACAGGGTACGGGTCAACTGCTCAGCTCCACCTTCCCAGTGCCCTGCCTTGTGCAGGCCTCCATCCCTGCTCCCTAGCCACAAGTGCTGTCTCAGACAGAGCTGCCCTCCACACCCCACCATTCCATCCTCAAGGCCATGGTCCTGAGCTCACCCCGTGGACCCATAAAGTCAAGCCTTAATTGAACATCCAAACTGACTGCAGAGCTACAGCAGCTAAGTCTGTGGTGCTGGACAGGACAGAGATCAGTGGAGAGAGGATGAGCCCCAAAACAAACGCACACATGGAGACAGGTGCCAACCCCTCAGTAGGGAAAGGACAGCCTTTTCAACAAATGGATGTCCACATGCAAAAGAATAAAGGTGGACCCTTAACTAACACCATATGCAAAAATTAAGACCTAAATCACTGAAACTCTTCAGGGCAAATCTTTGTACCTTAAATTTGGCAAAATATCCTCAGATCTCATACCAAAAGCACAAGCAACAAAAGAAAAAATTTATTTATTTATTTATTTATTTATTTTAAATATATTTTTATTGATTTTTCACAGAGAGGAAGAGAGAGGGATAGAGAGTTAGAAACATCGATGAGAGAGAAACATCGATCAGCTGCCTCTTGCACACCCCCCACTGGTGATGTGCCCGCAACCAAGGTACATGCCCTTGACCGGAATCGAACCTGGGACCTTTCAGTCCGCAGGCCGACGCTCTATCCACTGAGCCAAACCGGTTTCCGCAGAAAAAATTTAGACTAGACATTATGAAAATAGACTGTGTGCTCCCAAGGACACCATCACAAAGGAGAAAGAACCACAGAATGAGGGAAATACTTGCAAATCGCCTATCGGATAGAGTCTAGTATCCGGAATATCTATGGAACTCTCAGCTCAGTAAAAGGTGTAAATGTGCCACCTTTTGTTTATCCAGCAGTTGCTTAACCCAAGGGAAAAATGGGCAAAGGTTCTGAAAAAAACACTCTCCAAAGAAGATAGACATGGCAAATAAGCACAGGAAAAGATGCTTATCATTAGCCAATAGGGAAATGCAAAATCAAAACCACGGGGATGGGTAAAAAATGTCAGACAAGGAGGGTTAGCAAGGAAGTGGAAGAGCAGTGGGACTGCAATGGAGCCGTCACCATGGAAAACAACTCGAGAGTGAAACCTAGTTACCTCACGGCCCAGCAGTGCCCACTCCTATGTGTCTCTCCAGAAGAAGTGGAAACTTGTGTGTTCAGAGTCTTACATGTGAATATCCATAGCATTTTTTATCATAAAAACAAACCCAAATGTCTATCACCATTTGGAACTGTTGGATAAATAAAAGATGGCATGAACCATAACCACATAGACCTAACACTAGACTTAACCTTAACCCAACATTACCAGTAACATTAACCCTACCCCTAACACTTGTACCTAGTCCTAACTCTATCCCTACCTCTAAACCTAACCCTAGCCCTACCCATAACTCCTAACAAACAAAAAGTTAAACTATTCAGCCATAAAAAGAAATTGTGACACATGCTACAACATGGATGAACTGTGGTAATATGCTGAGTGAAAGAAGCCAGTCACAAAAGGCCACACTGATTTCATTTATATGAAATTAGTGGCCTGGTGCAAAAAATTCGTACACATTAAAAGGGAATTAATTAGAGGAAATGTTTTAATATTGCTATTTGCCCTTTCTTTATAATAGAAGTGTCAGAGATGAAAGAAAATTAGTAAAATATATATGAAAATCTCACTCCTGTCAGAGTCTGGGGCGTGCCGCGGGACCCAGAGTCAAGTCCCCACCCACCTGCACGTGCTTTGAAATTGCAGGAGACCCAGACCCAGCCGCCCCCACCACCGTCAAGCCCCTCTGGGTGGGGAATGCAGCCTCAGGTCCCCCCGGCTGGCACTGGGTGGGTGGGGGGGGCGCAGCCTAAGGTCTCCCGTTAAGCCCTGCAGGGCGGGGGTGGGGGGGCGCGGCCTGAGGTCCCCTGCCCCGGCACCATGCAGCCTCAGGTCACTGCTGTTCAGTCGTTACATGACAGCATCCCGGCCAATTTGCATATTATCCTATTATTAGATAGATGTCCAGAACAGGCAAATCTATAAAGTAGGTGGTGGCTGCCAGGAGCTGAGCAATGAGGGGATGGACAGTGACTGCTAATGGGTATGATGAGCATGTTCTGACATGTGGTGATGGATGCACGACTCCAAACATACTGAACCACCAAGTCGTACACTTTAAATGGGCAAATCTTGTTGTATGAATTCTCTCTGTAAAGCTGCTAAAAAAGAACAAAAATTCAGCTAACATTATGGCAGGCATATTCCACTGTGCAATTTGCTCAGGCCACTGCCAACCGCCTGCCCCTAACAGGGCAGAGTTCACTATCCCCTCTCTAAGAAGCCCCTCTGGCTGCCAGGGGGAGTTCTAGAAATGCTCTCTGGCCCACAGTGGCTCTCTGACCTCATGTTGCCATGGTTTCTGAGCCCAAGGAGGGGCCGCCAGCGTTTGGTTCTCGCAGTTCCCACCGGCCCCAATGGGGAATGACCAGTGTCCCCTCTCTACCCTCGCCCTGGGCCCAGGCACCTTTTCTGTCTCTCGGCTGCACTTGATGATGAAGATGTTGGCATAGATGTCCTCCACGCACATCCAGTTGGACAGGGACAGCGTGGTGTCTGTCCAAACCCAGTCCATCACGGCCCGCAGCTCCACCAGGAACGGCACCAGCCGGAACCTACCGGAGACGGGGTACCCATCAGGAGGGGCTGAAGGAGGAGCCTTGACCCCCCCCTTGGGCCGGCCCACACTCACCCCTGGAAGAGGAAGAGGTTGAGGTGGTTGTACTTCTTGGTGAGGAAGTTGCCAAGAATGCGGGTGGGGTAGCCACAGCGGATCTGGTAGGCAGACAGGGCAAAGTAGATGCACTTCACAAAGTACCACAGCTGGGCTACTGAGTTCTGGCTGAACATCCTAGGTGGGACAGGAAGCTCAGATCAGGGCGCCCTGCCCGAGTCCAGTAGCTGGAGCCCCCAAGGCCCCTGGACCCAAATGCAGCTCTGCCAGGCACCACAAAGCATGCCTCTGCAGGCTGGGCCTGACCCGCCAGCACCCACCTCTCAGTGACAGCGGGCAGGATGAAGAACATCCAGACATGGATGGCCAGCACCAGGACGACCTGGAAGGCCAGCTTGCCCAGCACGGTCTTGCGCAGGTAGAGGGCACGGTCGATGACCATAGTGCTGAACTGGATCAGCAGCATGACCAGGAAGGCCTCAGGAACCTGGTCATCCGACAGGGACGACGTGATGTCCGTAGCCGCTGAGTGCTTCTGTGGCCAGGAAAGGAAGGGTCAGGGAGAGCTGGGGTGGCTGCTGGGCTCTGCGCTCACAGGGGCCCCTGAGCCCAGCTCACCCCAAAGGCCCAAAAGCCGAAGATGATGATGATGAAGTCGACCACATCCGCCAGGAACATGAGGGCATAGACGTCAGTGGCTGCACGGTACTTGGTGTGCAGGATGTCGTGGAAGAAACACCGCAGGGGCCGGTACACACTCTGGGCCCTGCGGACGGGCGGAAGGGAGCTCAGCCCAGGACCACCTTGGTTGCTCTCACCCACCCCTCCCCTAGGCCACTCCCAGGTTGGTCACTCACAGGGACAGGCAGAAGGTCTGCAGCCGGATGCCCACCGCCCTCACTCTTTCCCGGGGACGACTCCGCCTCCTCTGTCCCCCAGAGGTGGCTGCTGCCTCCGCCTCCTCCTCCTTCTCCTCCTCCTCCTCCTCCTCCGCCTCCTCCTCCTCCTCAGTCTTGGCTTCTGTGGGGGAGTAGTCACCACTGATGAACTGAGGCCTAGTTCAGCTCCTGATCATCCCGAGAGCCCCCCCAAGGGGCTGCCATCACCCCATTTCGCAGACCAGCAGACTAAGCACAGGGCCCTCCCAGCATCACCAGCAGTGGGCCCCTGGGGCTGCATCCTCTGGACACAGAGGGTGTGGTTGGAACCTGGCCGGGGTGGTGATTGCAATGTGAGAGCTGGGTGGGCTGGGGTGGTTGCGAGTTGACAGGGACATGTACCAATGGCTGCCGGTCCTCTGGGTTCTGCACTCTCCTTCCTCCTCCTCCTGAAACGCAGACCAATGCGCTTCGTGTCGTGGGGCCTGAGCTCCACGTGTGGCTCTGAGGGCCCATCTCTCGCTTCTACTTGGATGTCATCCTCGGTGGTGGCCCCAGCCACCCCCAGCTCCTCCCGGGGCCCTGTGCCCTCCTCAGTCTGGAGTCCCAGCAGGGCTGGCTCCTCCTCAGGCTCCTCCTTCCCATGGCCCCCATCAGGCTCCTTGGAGAGCGGGTCCTCCTCGTGGTCCCAGAGGCCATAGCACTGTGGAAGGAAGGGAGGAGGGCCTTGGGGAGGCAGGCATGGCTGCACGGGCAGCCCTTGGACCAGGCAAGATGGCCAGGCCCACCCTGGGGCCCACAGTGTCCAGCTTCGCCTCCTGGAACAAGATGGCTGAGAGGTGCCCGCCTGCTGCCCACCGGCCCTGGCACCTGGCACTCACCAGCAGCTGGGAACGATGGAAGAAGAGGGCCAGGAGCTGCACCAGGTCGTACTTGATGTAGCTGTCGGTCTTCTCCAGGCCCAGGATGCGAGGCGGGAAGTAGGGCTTGTTCTCATAGCGCCGCAGCACCGTGTGGCTGTTCCAGGGGAAGAAGCCAAACTGGAACAGGTACTTGGTGACCACCATGACCTGCGGGGCAGCGGGGCTCAGCATGGCGGGCGGGGCCGGGCCCACCCCTCCCACCCCCCAGGCCGCTGCCCACCTCGGTGAAGACGATGGCCGTCATCCAGAAGCGCTTGCTGGGCCGCGGGATGGACAGCATGGCCCACAAGAAAACCAGCACGGGCAGCACAAGGGAGGTGGCCGAGGCGGTGACCATATGGTTGAGAACAATGATGAAATAGCAGAGCAGCTCGGAGTGGGCAGCCACGCACTGGTACACGGCCTGCAGCAGCCGCAGCGCCCGGCCCTGCCCGGCCTCGAACTGCTCAGCCGCCTCCAGCTCTGGGATGCGCAGGCACCTGCGGGGTCCACGTTCAGGCAGGTTCTGGCCCCAGGCCTGGGCCCCCCCCGGCCCCACCAGCCGCCCCTCGCACACACCTGTCAAGGAGCAGCTCGCTGGCCGTGCGCATCCGGGTCCGAGTGCTAGCGGGAAGCTCTCGGGAGCCGCGTAGAGAAGCCCTGGGCTCCGTGACCATCTCCTCGCTGCCACTGCGGGTGTTGTAGCCCGTGCTCAGGGGGCTGCCGGGGTCCTCGGGCGTGCTGCTTATTGGTTCTTCTGCCCCCAGCCCGCTGTGGGAGGGGAGGCTGGTCACAGACGGCAGGACGGCCTCAAGGTCCCTGGTGGACAGGGGCTGGGAGGCTATGGGCCCGAGTGTAGCCGCTGGGGTGTCCCTGGCCCTGGGCCTGAGAGCAGGCCAGATGCAGTGGGTACTGGCTGCCACTTGAGCCCCTGCGGCCCATACCTACCTCGAAGCTGTGCTAGGCACATCACGTGCCTCCGGGGGGCCTGATGGCGTGGCCTCGGCTTCGCTCGAGTACAGCTGGTCCAGCACGCCCCGGTGCACCTCTCTACCCTGCAGGGCACACGAGGGGGCTAGGGCAGTGGAGGTGCCCCCCCCCCCCGCCCCCGGTGTGGGGGAGGTGAGGGTGGGGCAGGCACAGGGGTAGGGTGGTGTGGTAGGGCATGGTGGCAGGGGTGGGGGTGTGATGGGGTCGGGGTATGGTGGCACCCACCCTGAGCAGCTCCTGTGTGAGCAGGTAGCGCTCAGCACGCAGCACGTTACTCATGGCGCGGTGGTGCCGTGTGAAGGTGTGCAGCCAGCGCGTCAGCCCGTCCACCAGCGCCTGGCCCAGCACCCACAGGAACTGCATGGTGCTCAGCACCCGCTGCATCACATGGCTCCGGCCTGCAGGGAGGGGGTTGGCGGGAGGGTCCTGGAGGGGCAGCCAGCGCGAGAACCCCAACCCCAAACCCCCAGGGCCCGCGTACCTGCCACCTCGTCCTCTGCGCCCCCTGCCAACTCCACCTCTGGACCCGGGCCGCCTCCTGGGCATAAGGGAGCCGGTCAGCGCCTTGTAGCCCTACGTTCCCACCCCCTACCCGCACTCAGCCTGACTCACCCACAGGCCGCTGTGCCTGCTCCTGCCGCCGCCGCCTCAGCACCGTCTGGGCGTTGGTCACCCACGCCTGGTACGCCATCTGCAGGACGGGGCCCCGGGTTAGCACCTGCTTCCCAGGCCCAGTCGCACTGGGCTCACCTCTGAGCTCCCGAGGAAGAGAAGGAGCCAGGGTCAGCGCCGCTGGGGACCTTCAGCCTGAGCCGGGGAAGACGTGGGCACCATGGGGTGTTGTGGGCGGAAAGGGCAGTTCGCACAGCCCACCGGGCACATCACGGTTCTCACTTAGCACCCAGGCCTCAGGCCAGAACCAGGGACCCAAAGGTGGACAGGAGGCTCCTGGCTCAGAAGACCGATGTGCGATCAGCAAACATAAGGAGCCCTCTTGAAGGCCAGGCCACCGGTGGCCACCACAGGCCTGGGGGTCAGAGTTGGGACTGCAGGAGGAGGTGGGCAGAGGCACACAGCTGCCATGACCTATGGGCCCCACCGACTGCTGTGCCGTCTGACTGGTAGACTCAGGAGGTCTGAATGGGGCTGGGCAGGTCCCCAGGCCCTGGGGGCATCTGTCCTTCCTGTGCTGGCCTGGCCCAGGTGCTCCACGGACAGGGGAAGGCAGCCAGGGGACCCTTCCACCTCACCTGGAAGGCACTCTGTGCCGATGGCCTGGGGTCCTCGGGCTGGGCCTCCTCCTCCTCCTCACTGTCGGACTCGAACAGGAAGTAGTCCCCAGAGTGGATGACTGTGGGCAGGGTGGGGTTGAGCTGGCCTCCCCCACGTGGGGTTGGGCTCTGCAAGACTCTCAAGTTCATGGGCTTGGGGGTGGGCAGTAATAGGCCTGGCTGTGCTGCCCAGCTTGGGTTCCCTCAGCATCCTGTGACCCCAGGGGCCAAGGCCCGCATGCCCCCCGCCCCCCCCAGGGACAGCCTCAGTGGCTGGAGGCAGGGAGCAGCAGGCTGGAGGACGGAGGCGCATGCACAGGACACAGGCCGGAGTGGCGGGACGAGACCAGACTGGACGAGAGGAACACGGGGAGCAGGGCCAGGAAAGGAGAGGCTGGGGGTGGGCAGGGATAATTCAGACTTCGGAATCCCCGAGTTATAAAATGCAGAGCCGGTGGGGCGGGGCGGGGGGGGGGGGCGGGCAGCTAAATCGAGGCCCAGCCCTTTGTTACTGCATGGCCTGCACCCAGGCTGCAGGTCAGTACCGGCAAGCTGTATGCCCCAAAGGCGGTAGCAACTGAGAGGTGGGGGGGGGGGTACCCAACACACAGCAGCTTGAGAGAGTGGTCATGGCAGCCAGGTTGGGGCGGTACCTGCGGCGTGGTCCAGCCAGGGCCGCCACCACTGTGTCCGTGGCGGGGAGGAGCCCCCTGGCCTGCCGGGACCTGTGAAGGGGAGGGGGTGGCGAACATGAGCCAGCAGGGAGAGTCACGGAGAATGAGGGTGTCCCCTCAGCAGAGACACACAGAGCCCCTTCAGGGACCAGCACCCGCTCATGGGGCTATGGCGGTGGAGGACAGCCCACAGTGCAGACGGACAGTCGCTGGCAGGCTGAGTGGCCTGCAGGGACAGAGAGTGACCACATGGCACAGGACAGATGGGCTGGAAGCCCCGTGTGACGTCACGTGGCACAGACGCGGACAGGCTCCAGCGGCACGATGCACCAGTGCTGGGGGCCCTGGGGGCTCTACCCACTCACCTGGCTCCTGGCCGGGCTCCAGGGCGTCCTGGGGGTGGCCGAGGCTCACCAGGCCCTGCCTGTGCTTTTCCTGCTTGGCGCGGATACGTTCCATCCTGTGGATGGGAGACGACTCTGAGCATCGGGCCAGACAGGAAAACACCCCACCCCATCCTGGTCCCCCAGACGGCACCTACTGTCTTTTCAGCTGGGCCAGGGACCTCTCCTCGGCCTTGCGGTGGTAGTCGATGCTTTTGAGGTTGGCAGCGTTGTACAGGGCGAAGCCCCTGTGGGGAGTCAGTGAAGCTGGGGGTGAGCGCCAGCCTTACGAGCTCCCTCCTCTGGGCTTAGCCCACCCGCCCAGCCGCCCAGGTCCTCCCTGCTCACAGGCTAGCTCTCCAACATGACACCCCATCTGTGCTGCAGTGAGAGGGAGGGGACCCCCTGCCACCTCCAGTCTCATGGGGTAGAAAATGTGCAAATGAAGAGGTGGCCATGGGACCTACAGAGGCCAGGGATGGGGAGACTTGCTGGCACACTGGCCAGGCACAGGGCGGGGGAGGGGCAGGCTCTCTGGTGGGGTGCACCTCAGGCCAGCGCCGGGGCAATATTAGGACTGAAACGCCAGCCCACAAAAAGCTAGGGCTGAGACCACATGACGTGGACATTGTGCAGTCAGGCCCCTGAGGAGGTGCTAATGACCCGTGGTCCTCGGTTCGCTCTAGGAGACGTGTCACATCAGGGCACAGTGCCCCGTCCTAGATGGGCCCAGGGGATCCAGGGTGGGGCCCACCTGGAGGCCTGCAGAGCAGTGGCCTGGAGCTCGGCCCTGACGTGCAGGAAGTAGTAGCTGAGGAAGACACGGCGCTGCAGCAGCAGGAACAGGAAACAGACACTGTCCCAGAGGATGCCAGCCTCTTCCACGGGCAGCAGGCAGTCCTGGTCCCTGCCCAGCATCTCCTTGGCTGTGAGACAGGTGCCAGCATGGGTCAGGGGTATGATCGGGGTCGGGAACACGGGTGGGATCAGGGGTGTGGGGCAGAGGCTGGGGACCTGAGTCAGAGGCAGGGGGTCAAGCACATTTGTTGAGGATCAGGATGCAGATCAAGACCATGGGGCAGGGGTGTGGGAAACGGACAGGGGTCTGGGCCCCTGAAGCAGTGCGTGTCCCTGACACCCCCAGCCACCTGCCCTCTCCCACTCACGGTCATAGTAGCCTTTGACCGTGCACACGAGGCTGAACAGCTGGATGACCCAGCAGAAGCTGCTCTGCATTTGCTCCACGAAGACACAGGACAGGAGCTGGGGGCGGGAGGAGGGTCAGCCAGCCTCCGGATTGGGTTTGGGGCTGGGGCTGGGGCTGGGGCTGGGCAGGCCGGCTGGCCGGCTCACCGAGAGCATGTTCTTGGAGACGATGACAGTGACGTTGTAGAGGATGAGGCAGTCCCACAGCACGAGGCGGGTGCGCGTCTCCTTCTGCAGCAGGGAGGTGCCGAAGAGCAGCAGGTAGAAGCAGGCCAGCAGGTAGCCCAGCCCGAAGACACTGATGCGCGTGGCCCCTGTGATGAAGACCACCACCAGCACCAGCCAGAAGAGGTAGCGGAAGACAGCGACTTTCAGCATGTCGAGGTAGGACCTGCGGGCGGGGTGTCGCTGTGGGCCGGTCACCCACCTCCCCCGCGCAGCCTCGGGCCCGAGGAACTCCGGGAGGCCCCTCGGCTGCAAGGTCAACGTCCGCCCCTCGTCTCGCCCCGGACACCACCCGCAGCACTTGCCCCGGGCTCCGTCCTAGCCGGAGCCAGGTGGGCCCGTCCGCCCTGCAGCCCCAGACTGGGCTCTGCGGGCTGGCGACACCCCGGGACCCACCTACAGTGAATGAAGTTGGGCACGGGGTTGGGCTCCCCCCGCAGAGGCTCCAGGTGGTCGGTGTTGAGGCCGGCCACGTGCTGCCACTCCTCGGTGCGCTCAGCCAAGAACACCTGCCACTGCTGGGAGGCGCAGAGCAGCAGGAGGAAGTCACCTGCGGACACATGGGAGGCCGCTGCCGCACGATCCGGGAACCGCTGGCCTTGCGGAGGCCCGGCGCACGACGGACGGGCACAGGGCACTGACCTCGTACCCAGACCAGAGAGAGGCATGGTGTGTGCATGAGGGGGCTGGGCAGGCACATGTCTACGAGGGCGAGCACTGGTGGGTGGTGTCCATACATGGATATGGATGTTGGGGATCACGCCTGTGTACACGTTCTGTGTACCACACGCACATTAGGAAATGAGTTAACATGCCTGACTGTGCACCAGTCTGTGCACACCTGCATCTGTCTCTCTGCCCACCTGTGCACACCAGCATCCACCCCCACAGCCGTACCTACAACCAACTCTGCGTCCACACCTGTGTGCACACCTGCATACACACCTGATGGCAGGGTGTGCACACGTGAGGAGGGCCTCAGTGCCCTGGGCCTATCCTGCAGGACTAGACGCACCCATGAAAGAACCCCCGACCCCGTCCTGCCGGGGAACCACAGGACTGGGCCAGCTGGCAAGGCCTGGACAACACGCCCCTCGATAGCTGAGTGGAGCGTCTGCGCTTGCCCGCTGCCCGTGCAGAACCTCCTTGGCCTTCAGTGAGGCCGGCAGGTGGCGCGTGTGGACCAAGGGCCCAGCCGGTGGGCACTCACTGATGAGGTTGGTGGAGTTGGGGGCCCTGAAGAAGTCAGGCAGGTACAGCCACTTGATGAGCACCGAATTCATGGGGATGGCCTGGCTCCAGCGCCAGGGGTAGTCTGTGGGTAGAGGGAGTGTGTCAAGGCTCCGGGCAGCCTGTCCCTTCCCCATTTGCTGGCCCTCAGCCTCTAGGGGTCCAGTGTCCACGGTTCTTCACCCACATACGCATTCACACAGTCAGCCTCAGAAACACAACCCCTCTCCTTTGGAGTCCGGAGAGCATACAGGTCCGGAGCTTCCCGCACATGCTTAACTACACGTTTCCCAGGGATAGACCGCGCCCCAGGCCCCCATGGGAGCAACTGCGTGACAGCTAGAGGGCAGCATGTGGGCAGGGCGGTCTCCCTGAGTGCTGGCCCACGGTCTGGCTGGACCACACGAGACGTCATTACACACCTATCAGAATGGCTAATGCAAAAATAGTGACACCACCCAATACTGGCGAGGATGTGGAAGAGCTGGATCACACACGTGTTGCCGGTGGAGATGTAAATCAGACAGCCTCTCTGGGCTTTTATGCCAGAGAAATGAAAACGATGCCCACGCAAAACCTAGACACCAGCGCTCACAGCCCCAACCTGGGAACAACCAGACGTCTCCCAGGGGTGAAAGGTCAAACCAACCATGATGCATCCAGAACACCACACTGCCCGGCAAGGAAAAAGAAGCATCGACCCACTCACCCACGCAGGGCAGGCGGGAGCACCCCGGGCACCCCACGCGGCCACGCACGCTGGCTCCCTCCGGACTCCTGCCCACACCCGCCCACGGCCTGCGCCCTGCTCACCAATGCACAGAGCGGGGGGGATGCCCAGGCACAGCAGGTACTGGTACAGCAGGAAGAGCGTCAGGAAGAGGCAGTAGTTGGGCCAGAGACGGGCGATGGCCCTCCGGCGCCGGCGGGTGAGGATGGCCACCAGCCAGCAGCCGTGCAGGATGACCATGAAGTTCATGCGCTGCCCAATCACGTTCACGGCCATCAGGAAGCAGATCTGGGGGTGGCAGAAGGGGGAGAGGAGGTGAGAATGGGAGACGGAGGGGACTGGTGGAGGGTCCTTGTTGGACCTGCCTCCAGGCAGCGTCGGGCCCAGCAGGCTGTCTTGGAGGGTCACAGGCGGCACAGGGCGGCTGGGCAGCCTGGGAGCTGAACACCTTTGCCTCGAGGCAGGTGGGGCCTGTAGCCTAGGCTCACGGCAGCCCACGCCACCCTCCTGGAGGGGTGGAGAGGCTGGACGTGTCTCCTCCGTGCAGCGGGGAGACTGAGGCTAGGAGGCTCCGTGGCGAAGTTGAGACTCTGACCCAGTCTCCAGCCTGAGTCCTGGCCCCCCTGTCCTCACCCCACAGGCCAGCCTTGCCCGGGAGAACACAGCACCCTTGGTGGTCCACCTCCTGTGCCCCCGGGCGGCCCCCATGTGCCTGCACATGGCAGATGCTCAACCAAGGTCCCTCCCCTGAGGGCAGCACAGACCTCTGGTGTCTGAGTCCCACCAGGTGAGGGGAGACTCACCTCCAGCCCAAATTTGTAGAAGAAGAAGTTGACAAAGTACTTGACACAGCTAAGCAGGTCCCGGTCCAGCTGCTGGCGGGTGCCTTCGATGCAGACGGCCTGGGCGGGCAGCGGGCCCAGCTGGTGCTGCCGGCGGTGGTGCTCCTGGCGCCGGTACACAATGGCCTCGAACACCAGCAGCAGCAGGATCTGCAGGTGGTTCTGGGGAGGGGGACAGTGAGGCCCCTCTAGTCCTGCCTCCAACCCCCGAATGCCCCAGCCCCCTCAGTCCCACCCCACCCGCCGCCTTGGCCCTGCTCTCACCTGGATGTAGCCCAGGTTTGGGAAGCCCTTCCGCACCCCGAACCAGTTGGCCGGGTCGACGGGCCCCCGGTACAGCAAGGACTGGTTGATCTCCGTCTTCTGCAGGTTGGTGCTATTGGGGAGGGGCTGGGAGACAGGGGCAGTGTCAGCCCCTGCCCCCAGCTGGTAACTGGACGCTGACCCGGCCCTGCCCTGAGTCCCTGGCCCAACATCAGCTCCTGAACAGGTCTGGGCCAGACCACAGCTGCCCCCGGCCAGGATACAGGGGTGCTGTCAGCCACCTTAATGGAGAAGGGGACTGGGTGACTAGGGATGGCGAGGCTTCAGGCACGGGTCGCGGGGGAAGTAAAGAGAGCTCTGGGCAGGGGCTACCCTGAGTGGCCGCCCCCTCCCCGGTCTGGCTTGAGGAGACACCTGGCCCCGGCACCACCTCGCTCCATGACCTGTATTTCAGCAGGGCGTCAGCCGAATGAGGATACTTCGCTAGCCCAGACGCCTTGGCATGGGGACGGGGTCCTCCATAGATCGGGTGGAAGGACACCTCCTCTAGGCAGCCCCTGGCCCCGAGGATGGCCCCCTGCATCTGCCCCTCACACCCTGAGCTGAAGAAGCGGTCCCTGCAGCCCCCGCCTGCGGGAGGCTCACTAGGCTCAGGGACACGGTGCCGCGGCCGTACCTCAGTGCAGTTGCTGGAGTACTTGTGGGGGCTGACGACCTTGAGCTGGTAGAGCATCTTGCACACGATGATGATGCAGGTCCACACGGTGGACAGACAGGAGGCCATGGGCCGGAAGCGGGGGTAGGGCAGGGCGAAGGCCCAGAGCACCACCAGCAGGAGGTTCATCACGGACACCTGTGAGACAGCCAGGCCGGTGGGGCTGAGCCAGGCAGGCGGGGCACGCCCTCCTGCGGGCCCGAGACCCAGGGAGGCCCACGAGGTGCCCTGCGTGGCCCGCTGCAGACAAGGAAGGTGCGTGTCCTCCTCTCACCTCCTTTAGGGCCACCCAGACGGTGTACAGGGCCACCAGCTTAAAGACGTGCAGTTCCAGCAGGCGCCGCACAAACACCTGCACGCGGGTGAGGACGCTGGAGAAGCTGGCGGACAAGTCCAGCAGCCGCTCGGCCACCAGGCCCCACTTGTTGGCTGCGACTGTGGGGAGGGGGGGCAGGCAGTGAGAAGGGAACAGGCCCTCTGGACCTGGGGCTGTTCTGTCCTGTGTAGATAAGACTCCCCTGGGGCTCGCCGAAACCGGTTTGGCTCAGTGGATAGAGCGTCGGCCTGCGGACTGAAAGGTCCCAGGTTCGATTCCGGTCAAGGGCATGTACCTGGGTTGCGGGCACATCCCCAGTAGGGGGTGTGCAGGAGGCAGCTGGTCGATGTTTCTCTCTCATCGATGTTTCTAGCTCTCTATCCCTCTCCCTTCCTCTCTGTAAAAAATCAATAAAATATATTTTTTTAAAAAAAAAGACTCCCCTGGGGCTCATAGGGGACCCACCCGGTGACCCGGCTCCTTGGCACCCTACACTCACCTCTCAGGGGCTGTACTCCCTTCTGACTTACCTTCTGGGACCTGCGTGGCCTGGTTGGGGCCAGCAGTGCCCAACCCCTGGTCCCTGGAGGCTTCCTCCTCCTCCTCCTGCTGCAACAATGGGGTCCCGCTCGCTGCGTCCTGCCTAGGACAGGCCCCGAGAGTGTCACTTCTTCCCAGTGCTCCTGCCCTCCTGGGGCTAACTGAAGACCCCCCACCCTGCCTCCGCTGGGTGACCTGTGTTATTTGTGCTGCAACCGTGAGGTCAGAGCATGCGGCCCAGCTGACTTTCCACCGTGGAGACCCCACTGGGTCAGAGAAAACATCCCTACCCGAGGCCCCTCGGCATTTGAAGACGATGGCCAAGGCCAAGGCCTTCCCACTGCTCTGGGTCCCCCATCCGAATCCCACCAGCCGCCTGCCCCTCCCAGACGAGGCCCTTCTCTGTGCCGGTTCAAGGTGGAGACACTCTGCAAAAGCCCCTGTGCCCCCCACTGCCCACCCCCCACCAGCCAAGACCAGAGCCCGCACGCCTCAGAGGCAGGGGGAGGGGGGTGCACCTGTGAGCCCAGCGGGGGCGGCAGGCGCCCGGCAGCGGGATGTGCTCCAGGTCGGTGAGCTGCATGAAGGGCTGGTGGAAGTAGTGCAGCTGCAGGATGCAGGCGAGCAGGAAGAAGCCAGGGATGAGGATGCTGGAGAAGAGCTCGGACACGCTGAACTGCTCCAGGCCCAGGTCCCCCAGCCTGCGGAGGGAGCTCCGTCAGCACCGCCCGGCCCTGCAGTCAACGGAGAGCCTTGGGCCTGAGGAGATGAGGGGCCCATGTCCGGACCTGGCCCGCCTGCCCACCCACTGGTGACTCACTGCTCGTCAGTGAAGCCTGTCAGGTTGCGCCAGTACATGGGGAAGTCCTGGAACTGGAAGGTGTAGACAGCGATGAGCACCAGCATGGTGTAGGCCACCACCAGCCACCAGAACACCTTGAGCAGCTTCCGCCACAGGCTGTAGTAGACCTGCAGGATGGGGGGGTGTGAGGCGCCCTGCAGGGAGGCCGGTCTGCTTGAGGGTCCCACCTGCCCGCCCCAGGTACCTGGAAGAGGGTGAGGCAGAGCAGGAAGAGGAACATGTAGACGATCTTGTAGACGACGAGACGGCCTGCGAAGCTGACCACGATGAACATGCCGGCGCACACGTAGATCCAGTACTTGGCATAGATGCCAGTGACCAGCTCCCCCAGGCTCCGGAGCAGCGTCCCCGTCCGCGTGGGCTCTGGGGGCCAAGCCAGGGGACCAGGGTGTGACTTGAGGATCAGGCAGGAGGGCCTGGCCCAACTGCCCCGCCCACTCACCTGTGTCCGCCACAGTGACCTCCATCAGCGCGGAGGGTGTCTTCTCCCTCCTCAGCAGCTTTTCCTTGACAAATCGGCGCAGCAGGAGCCAGAAGGTCAGGGTGTACAGCAACTGCGATGGGGAGGGGCAGTGTCACTGAGGGGTGGGCAGCCTGGCACCCCTCCCAAAGCCAGGGCCCAGCCCAAAGAGATGTGGGCAGGGGAGACCTCAGCAGGGAGGCGGCCCGCCCGCCCCCTGTAGGAACAAGCTCATCCTGTTGCATCCACACCTGCACACAAGTTCATGCACAAGTGAACACATATGCACACTAGGCTCATACGCCTGCGTATGTTCACACACATGCATGCAGAAGTTCACGTTTGCATGCACACCTGCATACTCATACTTGCACACGGGCTCAAACATCTCGCACAGTGAGATACGACCCACTGAGGCCCAGGGGCAGCATGTGACACTAACAGAACCTATGCTAGGGAGACCGGACAGTGCCCCCTAAAACACAAGGTCATCACTCATGCACTCCAGCAACTACTCTGGACTGGCCAACAGGGACCCCGTGGCGACCACTCAGCAAGGGCCTGCCCTCCTAGCTCCCACTCCACTAGGAGCTGGCCCATAAACCGAATGGCACCACCACGGGTCCTCACGCACATGCTCACAGGTGCCCTGGAGTGAGGGGCACTCACCATGGCACCGAGGTCCAGGCAGGGGTAGCGCGTGTGCTCCAGCCCCAGCTGGCGCAGGCTGACAGGACCCAGGGTGGTGGGCAGCTCCGAATGCAGGTCCATGGCCCACACGTAGCGCAGGCTGCACAGCGCCAGCCCGTAGAGCAGGATGAAGGGCGAGCAGAGCATGGCCATCTGGTGGCGGCTGCGCACAGTCCAGATGAGGCAGGCCCAGAGCAGCAGCACGAAGGTCAACCAGCTGTGGTAGGTGATGCTCCACACCTGGGGGCAGGGGCTGGTGGGCATGGCTGCACAGTCCACCTGGCCCAGTCCCGACCTGCTCCCCCAGCATGCCGAGGGGCAGGGCCCCAGGGAGGTGCTCAGACAGAAAGGCAAACGTGCCCATCGGCCTGGAGCACAGTGGCACAGGACACACGCCACCCCCACACCACACATGATCACACATGCACATATGTGCACAAATACATTCACACTCACACTTCATATACACGTATGTTCACACACACATGCTCACACATATACACATGCTCACACGAACACATGTTCACACTCATACAAACACATGCTCATACACACACTTACACACATGCTCGCATACACAGCTGTGGGCTAGCCAGGGTGACTCTTGGCCAGCAGGACACAACTGCCTTCATTTCTGGTGAGGAAGCATCAGGCTGTGAAACATGGGCCACCACCCACCTCTCATACGTGTGAAGGAACCCCCGGGAAGGGCCCACCAGGCTGGCTGCTCCTTACCATCATGGCGATGAGGGCACACACGTAGCTCTGGTCCATGATGAGGTGGCCCAGGCCATGCAGTGGAGATGTCTCTCTCGGCTCAGCCAGCCTGGGGTACACTATAGGGTGGTGGCAAGGGTTACCTGGGAAGCTCTGACACCAACAGGCCAGACCCCTCACCCACACTTGACTTTGCTGGGGTGCGGGAGCAGCAGCCCAGTGGGAGGAGGCTCCGGGGGCAGGAAAGGCAGGCTCCTGTCTGGCACTGCCCCCACTGTCATGTGACTGGGCGTCCTGGCCCTCTCCGGAGAGAAAGAGGGACAAGATGGCCCAGAACCCCTTCCAGCTCGGTGCGTATGCAAGTCCTCAGGCACCAGCTTTGAGGCCAGTGATTCAGCTCCTGCTTTGTGCAGGGGCAAGTCACAAAATGGAAATCAAGGCTTAGGGCAAAAAGAACACCCAGAAAATTGCCCAGTCCTACGCAGCTGCCATCTGCCCAGATGACAGACAGCCACCCTGGGCCTCTGGGCCAGTCCAGGGCAGAGCAGTCCAGTTCTCCAGAAACTGGGAGGTAGGTGTCCACCCCGCCCCCCAAGGTCAGCAGCATGGCTCCAGACAAGCACAGCTGGAGAGGCCAACTTGCGGGACAACCCAGTGGCCACCAGGGGGCAGCAGTGTGCACACAGAAGGCGATATCCTAGGCTGCCAAGGTGTGTCTGTCTACTCACAGGGGCGCTGCGGGACCCGGCTGTGGCTACTCAGGTCGTGCACGATGCAGTTGTCAGCCTCAGCGTCAGGCATCGTGTGCTGAAGAGGCAAGCCAAGACCTAGTGAGCCAAGCCCATGGGCAGGTGGGCTCACCCCCATCACTCAGCTCAGCCTCCTTACCTGGGTAGCACCCTCCTCCTTGGTGGCTGCAGACCTGGCCTCGCCCTGGGGCCAGTGGTCCACCTCTGTCAGCTCCACCTCCCGCTCCTCGACACCCCCAGCCGCCACCTTTTTCTGCAGAGACCAGAGCAGAGCTCAGTCCCCCGACCCTGCCGGAGAGCCATGGCCTGAGGGGGGATGGGTGTCCAGAGGGGTGAGACAGACAGCGCTGGCCCTGGGCACCCACCTGGCCGGGGGGGTGGTGTGTGCGGAGCTTCAGGAGAGAGATCACAGTGTAGTACAGGAGCAGCAGGATCCCGGGGCTCACGTACACGGGCCAGTCGTGGCTGGTGTTGAGGACCAGTGCGTTGGAGCTGGAGCAGTTCGTGTGGGCCACGAAGTCCTTAAGACCGAAAACCCTGCCGAGAAAAGGCACGGCTCTCACCGCTGGCCGGGAGGAGGGGCCAGCTGGGCGGGGCAGGGATGAGGGGACAGAGCAGAACGTGTTCAGATGAGCCCTCACCTGGCCCAGATGCCAGCAGGTGGGAGCATGTCCTGGGCGAAGGGCATCTGGTAGCAGTAGAGGCAGATGAGGTGACCGGCGCCAAAGCAGCCCACCATGACGCAGAGTGTGCTGAAGCCCAGGGGGCTGATGGGAAAGTGGCAGGCCCACCAGGTGCAGATGCCCAAGAAGAACAGGAAGTAGACGCTGGAGAAGGCTGAGGGGTGGGCAATGCCTGCAGAACCGGACAGAGGCATGCAGGGTCATGCCTGGCCAGGGCTGGGTGACCTCTGACTCACTGGTCAGCAGGGAGCTCGGCAGGTGTGAAAACCCCTCCTGGTGTGACGTTCGGTGCTGGGATCCCCGCTCCCTGCCCCGTGGGTACCTGCCAGCGCGAGCAGCACTATGGCCAGAGTCCGCCCAGCAGCCACTAGCAACCAGTGAGCTGTGATCCGGAACCGGGCAGCCAGCCTCGACTTCCGCTTGGGGGCCAGCACAGGGGCTCCCTGCAGCCCCACCGGGGAGCTGGTGTCCACTTCCCTGTCGTCGTCATCCTGCCAAGGTCACAGAGAGGGATGGAGGTCAGGGGCATGGCACTCAAGCCACCAGCGCCAAGGGGCTGCCAACCTGGGTGTGGATTGTGCTGCCCTTCTTGCCCAATCCCCGCCTTCCCGCTGCCTCACCCAAGTTCACAGCCCTGCAGGCCTTCCTGGAGGCAGCCAGCCCAACCCCGAAACACACTCCTGCCAAGCCCTGGCACACACGATGACTGACCGTGCGGGCTGACCGTGGACTATTCTAGAACCCCTCAAGGGCCTCTTCTTTGTCTCTCATCTAAGTAGCCACAGATTTCTGCATGAATCCTCGAAGCCCCTGGCCCTGCTCGGTTTGGCTCCTGAGAGGCCTGCACGGAGCCCATGCTCTTCCTGCCTCGTCCTGGCTCTCCCTGATGTCCAGGAAACAGCTGTTCCAGGAAGCCTCGAGCTAGGCCGCAGGAAGCAGGGTTTTTGGAAAAAGGAAAGCAGTGCATGCACACATGTGCACTTCGCTGTCCAGTTACAGAGAACCCGCCACGGCTACACTTGGTTCCAGAGACTGAACCAGCACTTTCCTTATAGGTAGAGAAGCAGAGGCTCAGAGGAGACCCCAAACTACGCTCCCTCTCCACTGCCCAGGGGGCCTCCAGAGAACGAAGGATGGACCCCAGGGGTGTGGCCAGGTGCAAGGGTGTCCTGGTGCCCCCAACAGCTCTTCTGGAAGCCAACTGCCCAGGAAGGCACAGGATGACCCTTCAGGCCTCCTCTGCCCGTGGTGGGGACAGAGATCCAATAGGGCCTGCTTCCCGTGGCCCTAGCTCGAGGCTTCCTGGAACGGAGCTGTTTCCTGGACATCAGGGAGAGCCAGCATGAGGCAGGAAGAGAATGGGCTCTGCATCAGATGCCCAGGCCCTGCCCCAGGTCCTCATCTGTAAAATGCACGCCCTGCCTGTGTCCTTCCCAGCCACTGAGGCAGCACTAGGCATCTGGGCTGAGAGCACAGGCTCTAGCACCAGGCGACCTGGTCACATCCCAGCTCCAGGGTCTCATACGTGCAGCCTTGGGCAAGTCACCTAACTCGAGTGTTTCCCTGTCCATCAAACGTGGGTGGGGACCAGACAGGAGAGATGAACCAGACAGGTCCTGTCTTCACAGAGCCTGGGGGGTGGGGTGGGGAGGCCCCAGGGAGGTGCGGGTTGTGTCTGAAAGGAGAAGAGGGGCAAGCCAGGAGAATAGGCTCCAGGCTCTCTAGAACCCTGGGTACCAGAGCAGGGCCCTGAGTTGGAACTTGTAACTGGGGTTCCCTCTAGACCCCAGAATGCAGAAGTTGGAGGCCCCAGATAGCCTGGAAGGGAAAGATGGCTGCTAGAAGGTGGGGCAGCCAGGCCTGAGCTCACCCGCCCACAGCCTGGCCCAGGCCCTGGGAAAGCGTCTGAGAAGGTCCATGAAAAATGAGCCTATCTGGGAGTGGAAAAAACAGAGGCAGCAGCTGGGAGAAAGACAGGTGCCTGGGGACTGCGTGTGGTGTCCAGCCTGGCCAGGCCTGGCTCCCGCCCCGACTCAGCTCCCACAGGCCATCCCGGGGAGCAGGGGAGAAACATCCACTCGTCTCCTCACCTCCCACCAAAGCCCATCTCACCCCCTCAGAGCACGCATGCACATGGGTAGGACAATCAGGATACGTGCACGTACACGACTGTGTGCTCCGTGTGCGTGCATGGGCTTCCCCTGGCTCTGGGCTTTAAAACTGGCTTTGCTTTGGTCTGCCTACACCCGTAGCTCCTGGGTTGGCAGGATGGCACAGCCTTATGCCGATGAGGACACTTGGATGAAGGTGACATTTCCTGGTTGCCCAGCAGACCAGAGCCCAGCCCCAGTGGGCAGCATGGAGCGAGGGGCTGACCCCTCCTGCCCATCCACAGATTTCTGGAATAGTCCAGCCCCTTCCCGGCAAAGCTGTTCCAGGAAGCCCTGGATCCACTGATGAGGAAACCAGAGGCAGCCCTGGCCCATGCGCGCACTGGTGCCCACGTGCTCCTGTGGGGAAGGTGAGGGCCAACTCAGTTGGGAGGGGGCCCCAAGAGCAGGGAGAAGGGAAGTCCCAGCCCTGGCTCAACCCCCCACAAAGGCCTGGAAAAGCCACTCAATCTCCAGGTCCCTCTAAAACATTGGTGCCGGCCTTGCCCATGGATGGGGGCAGCAGCGGGTGGGACAATAGGCTGGGTGAGCTGCAGGCTGACTCGCCCTGACCTGCTGGGCTCCCCTCTATGGGCTCTTCTGTAGGTTGAGGCCCTCATGCCCATGAGTCTTAGCTACTGAACAGAGGGATGCTGGGGGTGGGGGTGGGAGAAGCCTGTGGCCCCTAGGAGGTTCTTATGCCGGGACCCCTGCACAGTCACAGATCCCACCCAGCCCTCAGACCAGGCCCTGCTGGATGGAGGGCCCAGGCAGGGACCCCAGCATCATACCCTGCCCAAGGCAAGACCCCCTAACGTAGGGCGAAGCCCTCCAAGGACAGGGTCTGGTTGAGGGCCTTGCTGGCCTGAGCCTACGCAGCCCCCACCTTGCCCACAAGCCCACTGATGCTGCTATGGGATGTGGCTTCTCAAACCTCCATCCCTGTGTCCATCAGTCCATCCGTCTGTCAGTCCCTAGGCCTCCCTGATGGTTGGCGCAGACCTTCCTCCAGCACAGCTGACTCCCTCCCGTGGACCCAAACAATCTCCTCCAGGACGGTCTCTGAGGGCACGGACACTGTCTGGGTGCCCCGCAGGGGGCCTCCAAGAGGGGCCCTGCCAGGACCATGCCACACGGCTAGCGCCCCCTCCCACGAGACATGCATCTTCTCTCCCCTCCGGTATCCCATCTCTTCATAATGAGCACATATTGGCTCTTACAAAGAAAATTCCACGTTTGTTAAAAAATAAATAAAAAGATAAGTAACCCTCAACTGTCCGGATCCCAGCTCTAGAATGCCCCTACCCCCCACATGAGAGCATTCTGCCCGCCACAGCTCACCGGCTCCTGGCAGGGCTGGCTCCGCCGGGCTGCCCGTGTGAGGCGCCCACAGAGGCCAAGGCACACGGCAGAGACCACCAGGATGCCCAAGTCGGGGGCCACCAGCCGCACGGCATTGGGGATGTCCTTCGGGTCCAGCCTGTGAAGAGCAGGAGAGTCCATTGGTCAGCCCAGGAGGGCAGGTGCCAGCAGGGAGGGCCTGGAAACCCCCGATGGAGGCAGAGGGGGTCTTACCTCGTGACCCCGACAAGTCGGGAGAGGTTCTCCCAGCGGCTGCCTGCGGAGAAAGGCACAGGGGGACCGGGTCAGGCGGGTGGGCTCTGAACAACCCCCTCCTGTCACCAGGAGGCCCTCGGAGCCCCAGAGGCACGGACTGCCTGGTCTCCAGGGCACCTGTGGCTGGTGTCAGGGATGCTCAAAAACACTGCCTTTACGGATAGGGAAACTGAGGCCCAGCCAGGAGAGCCAGGTGGAGCCAAGGCCCTTCAGTCTTGCCTGGCAGGGCCCAGTGGCTGGGCGGCTGGGCCAGGCCCTCAGACCCATCAGCAGAGCCGGCTGCTCCTTGGGGGCTGGAATGGGGAGGCCTGGTCTGAGCCACCGGGACCAGTATCACCGCCAGGCACCTGACTTCCTCCAGTTTCTAAAGTGCAGGAGGGGCACAGTCATCACAGAATGGAACGGGAAGTCGGCGCGACGCCCTGCCTGCCACGTGGGACCTGGAGGTGGGAGCCCCTAGCCAGGCGGAAGGATTGGGCGCCTAGGGCTCCCTCACCTGAAGACTGGGTGTTGACACCAATGGAGTTGGAGGGCTGGGGGCCAGCTGGCGGTACCGGCCGTGGGGGAAAGGGCACAGGCAGTGAGTCTCTAAGCCCCAGCAGGGGAAGGAGATGCTGACAGAGGGGAAGGACCTGAGCAGACCAGGGCTGCCCCGAGAGCCGGACTCCAGCCCAGCCCCACGGTCGGCCGTTCCTGGGGCACTTTACTTGGGCCATCTCGGCTGGACATAAGTCAGACAGGCACCCGGATGGCCCTTATGAGGCAGAGCCTGGGTGAGACAGGGCAGCCCGCCTCCCAAGGAGACCTGAGGTTCCTGCAGGGCTGCGGTGGCTCTCTCTCCCCTCCGCCCTCCAGTTAGCCACGAGCTCTGCCCCAGGCCTGCTGCCCCAGGCCCCCTTTCCCCACCCTCTCAGTAACTCACAGTTCGACCCCAGGAACTGGTCCAGGCCAGGCACAGTGTGTAGGCATATCTGGAAGGCAAGGTGGGCTGCCAGGAAGAGGAGGCTGAGGACCAACAGGGCTCGGAGGAGGCGGCCAGTGTGACCTGTGGGCAGAGCGAGAGGGGTGAGGCCAGCCCTGAGCCAGGCCCCGTCAGCCAGCCCTGGACACCCCCCGATCGTGCCAGGGGGTCTCGGGGGGCCGTCGGCAGCTGCTCTCATGCAGCGCTCTGTACCATCTGACTGACCACTCACAAGGGCCCCATGGTTGGGCACTATCATGAACCCCAATTTGTAAACACAAACGAGGTGAAGTGACCTGCCCAGTCACAAGGCAGGGAACAGGAGCACAGCACAGCAGCCCGCCCGCTGCTGGGGCTGTGGGACAGTTGGGGGGCAGGAGCCAGCACAGAAAGGAGAGGCCCCCACACTTAGGGAGAACCTTCAGGTGTGTTCACGTGTCCAGCAAACACGTGTGTCACTGCTTGGCCTTGGCCACGGAGCGCTACTTCATCCCCCCAGTGTGGACTGAAAACACACACCAGGGTTGATGGGTGGAGGGGGACGGGGCTGGGGACCTGGCTCTTCATGGGAAGTGGGGACAGCCTCACTCTCCTGGGGTTGTCATGGGGCTAAACGCTTCCAATGTGTGTGTGGAACGAGTCACCGCAGAAAGGAATGAAGGCTGCCGGCGTGCCAGTGCCTGCCGGGCCAGGTAGGGCCGGGCGCCTCACAGGCCTGACTTCACCATCCCGGGGGCCCCGCCTTGTGGGAAGGACCCGAGCAGACCAGGGCTGCCCCGAGAGCCAGACTCCAGCCCAGCCCCACGGGCGGCCATTACTGCGGCACTTTACGTGGGCCATCTCGGCTGGACATCCATCACAGACAGGCACCCGGATGGCCCTTGTGGGGGGAAGCCAAGGCAGAGCTGGGCCCAGGAGCCCGTGAGCACAGGCAGGAGCAGCCTCCACAAGTGCCCTCTCCCCTCCTCACACCTGCGGGCCGGGCAAACACAGCCAGAGCTCAGCCCCCAGGCGGGAGGCCTTGGCTGCAGGAAGTGGGAGCTCCACGGACCTCCACTCGGTTCTCCCTGTCGCACTCTGAGCTCTGAATCTGGGGTTCAGGACGCCCGCTGTGGCCAGCCCCTGGCCTTGTGGCAGGAGCCCCCAGGTCCTCACCCCTGCTGGCAGGCGGATTTGCTAACGACAACTTGCAGAGCAGCGGCCCCTCTTCCGGCTGCACGGGGACACGGGAGTCACCGTTAAACCAGCTCTTCTTCCCCCGCCCGGAGGCTGGCCAGCGGAGGGCCCACGCCGCTTTTGTTCACTATCTTTCAGCACAACCACTACTTGTTGAACGGACTCGGAACTGGCCCGTCTCCCCTCCCCCAGGGCTGGCCCAGCAGGTGGCACTCCTGGAGTGACATGTGGGCGCCCATGGTGAAGGACGAGTCCGTCATCATTCACCCGCTGTCTTGCCTGATTTTACCAAGGGAAGCTGGGCTCAGAGAGGGCACGGGGCGCCTGTGGGCAGCCCAGCGAGGCACCGGGCAGGATCTCGACAGCTTCTTTGCATCACTCATTTCGAGGTC
Organism: Eptesicus fuscus; assembly: GCF_027574615.1. Taxonomy (NCBI): domain Eukaryota; kingdom Metazoa; phylum Chordata; class Mammalia; order Chiroptera; family Vespertilionidae; genus Eptesicus; species Eptesicus fuscus. The sequence continues at coordinate 23,413,091 of NC_072493.1, read as the reverse complement.
GCTCCCAGCCCTGACATTCGGGCCCTTGGATTACAGCCTCTGACCTGCAGCAGGCAGGGGTGAGCAAGGAGAGCAGGGTGGAGCTGGTGGGAGAAACCGCCCACTGGCAGGAAGGAGAAATGGAAAATGAATGGGAGAGTCTGGCCCTGGGCCCTGGCTGGGCCCCTCTGCTCAGAGCCCCAGGCCAAGAGGAGGGAAAGGCCACACACAGGCCTCCCTGTAGGAGGACCGAGCTGCCAGTGGGGCGTTGTGCAGGGTTCCTCCCCACCAGGGACCCAGAGGAGGCACAGGGTGAGGAGCAGAGCTCCCCCTGCCACTCCTCAGCCTCCCCTCTGCCTGGCTCACCTGCATGGTTCTTCTCCTGCAGATCTGGGAAGTCCCAAAGGGTGACGTGGTGGGAGGGCGCCTGCCCAGGGCCACCCCGTCCCATTCCATGGACTCACCCTGCTCCCAAGCCATGAAGACCTGAGGCTGACCTTACGGTGCTATCAAGACTGATGGGCTCCTTGTGCACGCCAAGGCCTGAAGGTCAGGGAGGGCAGCAGCAGGCCTGAGGCCCGCCGGCAGGAGAGGGACACGACCACCCCCCTGGCTCGTGCCTGACCGCCTTCCTGGCCAGCACCCTGGACATCCGCCTGGCAGGCACAGCAGACGCCAGCACTTCCCACTGTCTTGCCCTCCCCTTCCCGGGTCACTTCTCAGTTGGCTGCAGGGTCTTGGACCTGCCTGGCCGCCTGCCTGGCACTCAACACACCGCCTATCAAAGCTGGGCTGCTCTCCCGCCTGCCCAAGCCCAACTGAGCTGGGCGCGGCCAGTCCCCTGGGCCTGGGAATTCGCACGTGGATGGCGGGCAGCAGGGATGAGCCAACCCACAGGGCAGCTGTGGCTCTGGGTTAGCAGGGGGTCAGGCAGGCGAGGGATTCCTGCATCTGCTCAGGTGGGAAGAGGGGCGCAGCCGGGGCCTATCCCATTACAGATTTTGAAAACAGATCCCTGTAGACTCCGAGGTTCGGCCCTGAGTATCAGAGGAACGGCTGCCATTAGCGGGCGGAGGAGAAGGGGGCTGGGGAGTGGGGAGGAGGCTCATCTGCTACAGCTGCTGGGAGGTGCTGCCTGCCCTCCCCGCTGGGGACCTGGTGTCACTCGCTTGCCACACAAGGCTCGCACAGGCAGGGAGCACCATGGAAGGACAAGGCAGGTGCCCCCACCTTTGTGCCTGGCAAGGGGGTGGTTGGGCACAAAAAATGCCCATCCTGAAGAGGCTGGGGCTCCCACTTAGGGCTTTATGCTCCGGCAGGAAACTCCAGAGAAACAGGAAGAGGGGCAGGGACTGTGGCACGGGACCGGTGGGAGGCTCCTCCGTGAGAGAGGTTTATAAAAGAGCATCTGACTGACCTAGACAGGGAGCCCCCATAATCGGCCGATAGTGGCTGCTCAGTTTGCAAAGGCTCCAGGGGGTCCTCAGCAGGGCCCTGACTCCCACTGCCCATCCAGCCGCAGTTCATGGACCCCGGCCTTCCACCCTCGTATTCCCTCTGAACTGCCGTCCACGAAGGCCCCGCTCACACTGCCCTCTTTGGGCAGCCTGGTCCCTGCAGATGGGGTGCCAGCCCAGGGCCAAGATCCTGGGCTGGGCTGTGATGAGCCTCCCCCCCCCCACACACACACAATCTGGGCAAGGGCCAAGCAAGGTGGGTGGGGTATGGGGGGGGGGTCCCTCGGGGTGGCACAGGGGTGTTCCAGGAAGTGCTTTGAGAAGCCAAGGGGAGGGGCATCTTCCAGTTGTCCAAGGTCCCATCTCATCAAGGAGGGTCCAGAGAGGCGGGGGCAGAACGGAGGAGACAGGGCAGGGGGCAAACCCAAGTCTGAGCAATGAGGCTGGGGGCCATGATCTGCTCTCTGAGAACCCGGCAGGATGATGGGAATTCCACATGGGGCCCCTCATCCCATCATCCAACAGACGTGAGGGATCCTCAGGTGCGCTGCTCTGCCCTGCCTGCCAGGCCCTCGGCCCTTCACACAGTGCCTGAGTCAGGGCAAAGCCCTGGGGCCCCCAGGGCAGGCAGCATGAGGGGTTCTGTCCTAAGGCAGGAATGGGCTCCTTGAGTCCCCAAATGTTAATCTGGTCACGGGGAGCTGACCCTCGGTCTCCCTGAAGCTTCTGTTGCACCTCCGCCCTGCGGTGACCTCCACGGCACATGGCCCGTGCCCACCAACCCTGCCCCTGCTTGGCGGCCCCTAGTGACCAATGAAGGAACTGGAACTTCCTGAGGAAACGGGCGACACCTCTGGGATCCTCCCCTTCCTGCTCGGGAGCTCCACCCCGGCTCCCCTGGGTCCCGCCGATGCCCAAATGGGGATGGGGCCAGGGATCAGCGCCTATGGGGCCGGGCAGCATCAGGCCTCACCCAGGTGCCAGCGCCAAGGCCAGGCCATACAACTCATGAACCCAGGGCCAGGCGCGCAGGCATGGGCAGGCCTCCCACCTTCCTCTTTCCCGCCCAGAAATGCCCACAGTCTCCCTGTCCCTGAAGGGCCTCTAAGGCCCGTAGATGGCCTGACAGAGGCCAGGAGGGAAGTCTCCCAGTGCCTCTCCCTCTGTGTCCTAACCCTCCCCAACCCGGACTGCTCCGGCCTCGGCCCTGGCGGGAGCCTGTGCTCCCTCTGCTGCAGATCGGAGGAGAGTGTTTCCTGTCACATAAGGGCATGAAATATTTACTGAAATATTTACAGGACAAGCAGCTTTTAGCTGAGGGCCTGGGAGCGAACAGAACTGGCTCCACAGAGAAAAGAGAATGGCATGGGTGGCAGATTCTGTCCAGCAGACCCTCCCCTGGGGAGGGGAGGGGAGGAGAAAGGGGAAGGGGAGGGAAGGAAAGGGGAGGGAAGGGGAGGGAAGGGGGGCCAGCTGGCCTGAGCTGGGAGTCTTGGGCGGACTGCTGAGTCAGCCTGGGAGGGGTCTGGCTTTTTCCCCAGCAGCTCCCAGCCTGTGCCTGAGCTGGTGCCGCTCCCCTTTCCGCACCTGAACTAACCCTGTGTTCTAAGACCGACCAGAGCCCTCTGCAAACAGCCGAGCAAGGAGGCAGCCTGATGGGGCGGTTAGAGCCAGTGTGACCGGCCAGGGAGGGGGACCTGTCCCCTCTGGGAGGCAGAACGCTTCCTCTTGGGACATCCTAGCACCAGTGCCTGGACCCTGTGGGAGTTTCCTTACACAGTGAAGGGGAATCAGATTGCCAGGCAACTGACCGTAAAACAGGCTGAGCGTGGGTCCCTGGGTGGGCCCAGGGCAATCACAGGGTCCTAACACTGGGAGAGGGGCAGGAGGGTCGGAGTCAGGGTGATGGAGTGACACCTGAGCAGCCATTGCCGCCTGGAGGATGGAGAGAGGAGTCGGAGGGCCGAGAAGCAGGAGGCCCGCACTCACCCCCTCCCCTCTGACACGGGATGTGAGATGGGACAACTGCCTGTCTGCTCCCAGCCCCTCTTGGATGGGTCCCTGCTGTGGGCCGCACTGCCCAACCCCTCCAGGGGGCATAGCTCCCTGACGGGTTTTCCCACCTCTGTCTGTGTGGTGGGCACAGAAGACTGAGACAGTGCCCCCCTCCCCTCCCTCCAGAGCTCAGGACCTAGAGCCACCCACCAGCTGTGCCGTGATACCCGAACTACGAGGTGGTCGGAGGTGCACCGAGGCCCTAGCGTGCTGGGTGAACACGGGTGGAGCCTGACTATGACTGGGAGCGGGGAGAGCCAATGTGGTGGCTGGACTTTAGGGCTGGAGCCTCGCTGGGTGAGGGGATGCATGGATGGTGCTGGGACAGGGTAGGGGATGGGAGAACGAGCGGCGGGAATACTGGCCAGCCCACAGCCCTGGACCTGAGCCTCAGGGTCAGGGGAATCCACCCAGTGACCCTCCGTTACCTTCAGCAAGCCCCTATAACACACGGTCAGAAAAGAGATTCTGAAGTTAGCAGGGGTCTAGGACGAAAATGAGACCTGGGACCACTCAGGCGTTACCCACAGCTGTTAAACCACGGAAGTTCTTTGCTGCCCAGGGTTTCTGAGGAGGACCCAACACCTCCCTCCCTCTGGGTGCCTGGGCTGGGTGCACATGGACAAAGAGCTCTGAGCCCTGAGCCTCCCTCCCCCTCCAGGCAGGAGCCACTGCCTGGCCCTTACCTCGGAGGCTGTGCCGGGAGGGGCCCGGGAACCAGGGCAGTAGCAGCAGGAACAGCAGGTAGACCAGCGAGAGCGCGTTGGAGCGGAGCAGGCAGGCTGCAGGGGGAGACACAAGGTTAGCGTGGCTGCACGCAGGGGACGGCCAGCCCCATGCCCTCACATTGTCCCCCCGACAAAGCCTCCTGAACATCATCCCCCAAACATCACCCCCCAGAACACTGCCTTCCAGAACATTGCCTCCCCCCCCCCCCCATCCATGCTCGTCATTCCTGTGAGGTTGCTCACTGCCCTGCATGTACCGGCCACCCTGTCCAACACGATGTCACCTGTCACCTGTCACTCATATGCTGTCACACTGTGTCCCCAGACAACACGTGACACTTTCCATCACTCAGTGCATGCACGCTGTCACCCGGCCCTTCTAATAGTCTGCTCGCCCACGTTACATGTTGGGGATTGTTCCCTTGCAGAAAGGTGTGGTTCTCGTCGTGTCTGTGTGTCTCAGGCACACCCCACAAAGCCCTATCCATCCTCCTGTGGGCAGACACAGGTGGTGACTGGTCTCCTAGTTTGCTTTTTCTCCTTTAAAACATTTTATACTTTTAATTAACATACAGCACACTTGGCTTTGGGGGTCCAGCTCCCTGAGCCTTCACCTGTGCAAGGCCATGGGGACTCGCCCCAGCCGCTAGACTAGTCTCTGTGGCCGTGCCTTCCACAGCACACGGCACGCCACAGGCGTGAACTGCCCAGCACGGAGCGCTCGGTCCGGCTCCCACCCGTCTCTGTGTCATTAGCTCGTTCCTGCCTTTCCTCTTATTAACCCAACATGTCTCTCCCCCCTGTGGGCGCTTTCCTGCATCTCACCCCGTGTGACACGGCCTTCGTAAAGTGCAGCAGGCTGGCTGGGCCACCTCCCTGCCCCCAGGAATTGAGGGTGATCAGGAGATAATGGGGAGATGCTGCGCGCTCGAAGCAGGTCTCACCAAGGGGGCCGGCAGCACCTGGGCACCTCTGGGGAGGCCTCCAGGGCTGGAGCCCCCTCTGCCTGCTCGACTCCTCAAATGGCACCGATAGCGAACAGGCCGAGACTGACCCAGCCCTGCCCACCTAGGCCCCAGGAGACCGTGCAGAACGTGGCAGGTGCCGGTGCCCACCACCAATCTGTGCCCTCCTGGTCAGCCCAGCCCCATGGCCCCGATGTCTGTGACTGAGCAGAGGGACCGGACTCCTCCTTCCCACTGGGGGAGGTGGCAGGGCCAGGCGTGGTGTGATAAAACACGCCAGGGCCAGGTCGTCTCCCCGGGAACAGAATGGACCAGGGTAAGAGGCCTTTGTACCCCACCCATACCTTCCAAGCATGGGGGTCCCGTGGGGGTGCAACCCTGGCCTGGCCTGCTCCACAGCCTCTGGCTGCCCTGATCACCGTGACCTTCCCAGGGTCTTCCAGAGACAAGGGCACCTGAACCAGGCCGAGGGCAGGGCTGCTGCAGAGGGGGCACCATTGGCTGCCGGTCACTAGCTGGGGATGATGGCTCAAGGTTTGGTTCTTGGGGACCATGCCGCTGGGGCAGGCGGGAGCAGGACTCCCTCGGTGGTCTCACCGCAGAGGCAGGGACCAAGGAGGAACTCCTCCTTGAAGAACGCAGACCCCCTGCCAACTCTCACCCCCAAGCTCTCAGCCCCTGTGGGCAGCTCGCGCTCTTCAGGCCCGTCCGGCATCTGTACCCTGGGGTTAAAACTACCTGCCCGAAGCGTCGTCAGGAGGGTTAACCTGAATCACAGACGTGAGGGGCCAAGGGCAGGGCGGAGATGCAGGGCTTTAGTTCCCTCCTACCTACCCCCTGACTAAGCCCCTTCTATCACCCCAGCAACGTGGAAACGCAGAACCACACGATCAGCGCTATGGTCCCAGGCTCCGGGTGGCCCGCCTTCCTTTCCGGACACTGCAGCAAGCTCCCAGGCCCTGGGGAGCTGTCCCCAAAGCTAAGATGCCTCCTCCTTCCATTATACACACTGGCTATAGTGATCAGCTGAACTCTAAACCTAAAGCTTTTCAATAATTATATTTTCATTTTTAAAAAATCAATCTGATCTGGCCCACGCGTCAGAAGGGAAATGCACTTATGGAAAAGGCTTCTAAAGTCCCTGTGTGTTTCCAGAGCTGCACTCTTCAGGGCCCGGAGCACTGCCTCTTTCCCCACCACAGTGCCGGCCCAGGCCTGTCCCTGAGAGCTGGCACCCCACCCCTCTGCCCACCCCTCGGTACCCGCCTGGCGAGAGCCTCTCCAGCCAGGGGATATCCATCCACCTATCCATCCACCCAGCCGTTCACCTCGTCTTTCATCCACCCACCCACCTATCCGTCAGAGTAACTTTCTCCTGAGAACCTAGTCTGCAGGTCCCTGCCCTCGGGCACTCGTGTTCTGATCTGCCAGGGACGCCAGACACTGAACAAGTATACATGCACCAAGGATGGCATCAAAAGCCCATGGCAGGGGAGCTGATGTGAAGTAGGCACCAGGGAAGCACCTCGAGGCAGGGGGACAGCTCTGAGGAGGAGGGACAGGTCCTCACCACCACAAATCTGCAGGCTCCGGGCTCTGTAAGAGAGCCCGAGGCTGGGCAGGGGGAATGCAGTTAGTGTTTAACGGGTGCAGAGTTCCAGTTTAGGCTGATGACAAAGTCCTGTGGATGGTGGTGGTGATGGTGGTGCAATACATACTTAAATGTGTGTGTGTGTGTGTGTGTGTGTGTGTGTGTGTGTGTGTGTGTCTATAATAAAAGTGTAACATGCTAATTAGACCAGATGGCCAAATGACCTTCTGGACGACATTCCAGACAACCTTCCGGACAAAGCTGGGGCTGTAAGGGCCGAGCCCCTTGCATGAATTTCTCTAGCATATAATATGTATATCTATATAATCTAATGACCCAGTGCACGAAATTTGTGCACATTAAAAGGGGATTAATTAGAGAAAATAATTTAATATTACTATTTGCCTTTTCTCTATAATAGAAGTGTCAGAGATGAAAGAAAATTAGTAAAATGTATATGAAAATCTTCCTCCTGTCAGAGACCGGGGCTCACCATGGGACCCAGAGTCAAGACCCCGCCCACCAACATGCACCTCAAAATCGCATGAGACCCAGATCAGGTCGCGCCCCTCCATTGGGCGAGATCCAGAACCAGCCAGTCCCACCCTTGTCAAGCCCTGCCGCGCAGGGGGCATAGCCTCCCGGCGCCAGGACAGGGGGCGTGGCCTGAGGTCCCCCAGCCCAGACTGGGGCAGGGGGCATGCCTCAGGTCCCCTGGCACAGCACCAGGAGGGGGGCGCAGCCTCAGGTCCCCTGTCAAGCCCCACTGGGCGGGGGTAAGGCCTGAGTTCTCCCAACCCAGCACTGGGGGTGCACCTTGAGGTCCCCCATCAAGCCCCACTGGGTGGGGGGCACGGCCTGAGGTCCCCTGTCAAGCCCCGCCAGGCAGGAGGGCGCAGCCTCAGGTCCCTTGGCCCAGTGCTGGGGTGGGGGGCATGGCCTGAGGTCCCCTGGCCTGGCACTGGGGCAGGGGGAGCAGCCTGAGGCCCCCTAGCCCAGCACCAGGACAGGAAGAGCACCTTGAGGTTCCCTGTCAAGCCCTGCCGGAAAGTTCTGCTTTAATGGGTCAAGCCCCACGGGGGGAAGGGGAAGGCATAGCCTCAGGTCCCTGCTGATTGCTCATTAAGGCTCCTTATGGGAACTTGGCCTCAGCTGTGGGTGCAGCCATTTTTGTGACAGAGTGATGGTCAATTCGCATATCCCCTCTTTATTAGATAGGATCATTGATTTTATTTTTTTTAAAATATTTTTTATTGATTTTTTACAGAGAGGAAGGGAAAGGGATAGAGAGTTAGAAACATCGATGAGAGAGAAACATCCATCAGCTGCCTCCTACACACCCCCTACTGGGGATGTGCCTGCAACCAAGGTACATGCCCATGACCGGAATCGAACCTGGGACCCTCCAGTCTGCAGGCCGATGCTCTATCCACTGTGCCAAACTGGCGAGGGCGGGGATCATTGATTTTAGAGAAGAAGGGAGACAGAGAGAGAGATAGAAACATCAATGATGAGAGAAAATTGCTGATCGGCTGCATGCTCCCCATGGGGATCGAGCCCACAACCTGGGCACGTACCCATGACAGGAATCGAACCCGGGACCCTTCAGTCTGCAGGCTGACACTCTATCCACTGAGCAAAACGCCTGGGGCCTGAGAGCGTACTTAATGCCACTGAATCGTACATTTGAAAGTGGTTAAGATCATAAGTTTTGTGTTATGTGTATTTTACCAAAATAAACAAATAGCCGCTAAAATTAGTGAAGGATTTCAGAAACCAGAGCCCGAGGGGCAGGGGCTGGCCCAAGCCCAGTCTGCTACCAGTGGAGCCGTGACCAGGCCTCCCCATCCTCTCCCCCGCTCCCAGGCCGAACAGGAAGAAGAGAATCTCTGAGAAGCTCTGTTTGCCAAAATTGGGAAATGAGAGACGAAGAATCAGAGGGAGCAGGGCCAGAGTATGTAGGAAGCACTTTGGAACGGACTGCACGTCAGGCCCGTCAGCCCCACGTGGGCCTAGCATTGGGCCTGCCCTGGAGTGGGTAACAAAGCCCCCCACAGAGTCATTCCTTCTTTCACTCATTCATTCACTCACCACACAGCTGACCTGCCCCTTGGAAGACACGGCCAAAGCTCCAGGGGCACGTCAGACAGTTAGAGAAAGGCAATGCGTGCCTGAGGTGAGCGTCTCCACCCACACAGATGAGGAAACTGGGGCTCCAGCCCTCCTACAGGCCCCGGGATGTCTCGGGGAGCGCAGCCTGCCCAAGCCCAGCTCCCCCAGAAGCAGGCTGTGAGATGGGTCGGCCCTGGCTAGTCTTCCTGACTCCATCTTCTGCCATAAGCCTAGCCAGGAAGCCGGCACTGGGCAGGCGGGTGGCGCCCAGACGGCCCCAGACACTGGCCTACTGGACGAGAGCTGAAGAAGCTGGGCGGCTGGCTCCCAGCCCCAGCAGAGTAGGCTGGGGGGCGGGGGCAGTGGCTAAGAGCAGGGGCTGACTTATGCTCCCAGCCTGCCACCCTTCCCCAGTCATAAGGGACTGGGACAGGGAGAGAGGCCAGCCAGCAAAGCAAGAGTGACCTCAGGCCAGCATGGGAGCAGAGACAAACTGGCCTCAATAGCAGAACTTTGGCCAACTTTCAAACTCCCCTATTGTTCAGATGAGGAAACAGGTTCTCAGAGGAAGGGCCTCTCTGGGGGGTGGTGCAGCCAGGCTTTAGGTCCCGAATTCTAGCTCCACATCGAGGGCTTGCAGACCACACTGTGTCTGTCCATTGAGGTTGCTATTCTAAGAGCCACGAACAGGGCTTCAATGTGATTGCATGCTGAGGAGGCCCAGGACATCATAGTAGGCTGCCTGGAGGAGGTGGCATTGCTTTCGACCTGGAAGTCAGGCTAAGACTTAAGGGAAGGCTGGAGGAGGTTTCCATCAGCCCCAGACTCTAACAGAGAAAGAAGAACTCAGCTGGGGAGGACGTGGGGACCAGCGACATCAGATAAGGGGGATGGGGCCGGCCCTGCCCAGACAGCTCCCACCTCCCTTTCAGGAGCTGCCAGTGGCCAGGATGGTGACCTCATGGGGAAAATATGCCTTTTCCTGAGCCAGGAACAATAGGATAGAAAAGGGAGGAGAGAGAAAGCCATGCTGGCAGGAAAGGACTCCCTTACCCCCATCAGCACAAGCTTAACCCCTCCCAAACCCCCAGCACAGCAGGGCCTCTCCTGTAGATGAGGAAACTGAGGCCTGGAGAGGGGACTGATGGTCCCCTAGTCTCAGCTGGTGCCAGGTCGGGATGGGAAGGTGGGTGGGCTAGTGAAAGTCACAGATATCCGGGACCATTCAGCCAGGACATTCCATTCGGAGGGCTGGATGCCATGGCCATGGCCTGAAGGGAGAAAGGGGCCTGCCAAGGGGATGTCTGACACCCGAGACCCCCAGGTCACATGCAGCTCCAGGGACAGTCCCCAGAGTCTGGCCTGTGCCTCAGGGGAGAAGAGACCGCCAGCCCTGGAATCCACTTGGATCTTCCCCGCCCAGTCCTACGGGAGCTCACGGGAGGGCTGCCAGCTCCGAACCTCGGTTTCCTATCTATACGTGGGGCAACCACGCAGCATGGAGGGCCATGGTGGCGATGGGCAGGCACTCACACATGGCTGCTCAGTGTCTTAGCAGCGATGCTCTGAGATGGGCATTTTAGCAACACTTGCAGGACGGCTTCAGCAAACAGACCAGCAGCCTGAGCACGCCGCCACACTGCCTGCACCCACAGGCGGGACAGTGGCTGTGGAAGAGATGCTGGAGCTGCGGATGCCCCAGGGAGAGGCGGTGAGGCCGGGACCGGGGGTGGGGGTGTGGGTGTGTGTGTGTGGGGGGCGCAAACACACCAAGGCCATCACTGTCACTATCCCCATGCACCTGAGGAGCACTATTGCTACCTCTACTTTGCAGGTGAGGAAACCAAGGGAGTCCCAGGGCGTGGCTGACACTGCCCTGGAAATGGCATGGGTCTAGGAGCCCCAGTACAGAAGGCGCCAGGATAAGGGTCATCCCCAGGCCAGGGTGCAGGGGCTGCCAAACTGGCCCACACGCAGGTAAGGAGGGTTGGTCCAGCACGGGCGGGCCTAAGGGGGCAGCTGGTGAGCAGGGACCCAGCCAGCAGGCCCGATGCGGGAAACCAGGACCAGGGCACAGCTGCCCACCCTCCTGGGGGACCCCTCAGCTGGGGAACCAGGCCCTCCCAGAGGCAGCCAGGGCTCAGCACAGGAAGGAAAGGGAGTCAAGGAGGGCAGAGGGAGGAGTCCCAGGGCTGCTGCCCGTCACACGGCCACTTCCTCCTTTTCCCACTGCGCTCCCGCTGGGGTGAGGCCCAAGGGCCTGGGCTGGCCTTCTGGGCCGAGCAGAGAGAAGGGCTGATGGCCAAGGGCTAAGGAGTCGGGAGGCAAGTCTGTAAGGAGGTGGCTCAGGGGCACACAGCCCGTGCCAGGAACCAGAAAACATCCCTGCCTTCCTCTGGGCCTCGGTTTCCCCATCTGTGAAACGGCTAGAGCCTGTGATCTGGCGGGCCCGCCGAGCTCTGCAGGAGATGGGGACTCTGTGCCGCAGTTCCCTCAGCTGTCAAGTGGGAGGGATCATAGCTCTCGCCTCTCGGGCTGTAGCTGATTGTGCCTGGTATGCAGCAGGGGAGAACCAACGCGGGCCCATCTCTAAGACACTGCCGGACGCCCAAGCCACCGTCACCCATCACGCACACGGCGATGCTTCCCGTGTGAGACTAGAATGAAGACAAACAGTGTTTGTGTATGTAGGCATATAAAAAGGCCCGGAAAGATCAACACCAAACTGACGTCAGTGTTCACCTGTGCAGAGGGACCCTTGGCCCTCCTGGTGAGGTTTCCATTTTTACGAGAACATCCTCGTGCGTTAGTGTAGTCACTACCAAGTGGATGGCTGGGGGTGGGGGAGAGGAGAAGACTGGAGGAAATAAACCCCAAAAGGGGGTTGGGTCACACAGCCCTGGCCCCCCTTTCAGAGAAGGGGCCAGAGGCTGGGAAAGACACGCGTCACCTGTGTCCGCAGAGGGACATGGCGGCTGCAGGGTTGGACCCGAGCTCTCCTGACCAGGCAGGCACCTTGCAGGCCTGCCTTCGGCCACCAGCCAGGCGAGGCTCCTCGGAGGCGAAGCAGGGCCCAGGGCTGGGAGGCCTCGAGTCCCCAGGTGACAGCTGTCAGGCCAGGGCAGCTGCTGGGGACCGGGGTCCTGGTACCAGCCCCTCCCCCAGCCTGCTGCATCTCCCGAGTGCTCCCCCTGTCTTATTGCACAAACCCATAAGCACTTCCCTGCTAGCTTCTGCCAGCAGGCAGGCGGGGCAGGGAGAGGAAGGAAAGGGTAGACAGATGTGGCAGAGGGGGCACTGGGCAGTGCCTGGCTGTCCCCTGCCCTCCACTGGAGCTGCCCAGGCAACTGGGCCTTATATTCCCACAGTGGCGGCCACAGTACCCAGGTGGTCACACCGGCCATGCCCTCGAGGCAGGGTGCAAAACCTGAACCCAGACCCAGACCAAGCCGTGACCCAGGGCTTAGGTCAACCCCGCCTTTCTGGAAGAGGAAAGCTGGCACGGTTGGCCTGGGGCCCCAGGGCAGTCAAGCATCCCTTACCCTTAGGGACAAGAACTGGTTGGGATCAGCATGGGCAGTGAGGCCTGGCATCTCAGAGCTCTGGGCACACAGGGACCCATGAAGGGCACACAGACTATGGAGGGTGGGAAGGGGCGCTAAGGGGGCCTGGCCAGCACAGACCCTCCCACGCCTACCCTGCCCACAGCCCGAGCAAAGCCTACCAGTCTCCCTGAAACACCTGGCACTTCAGCCATCGCCCTTCAAATCACCCTCTGTGACCCACTTTGCAACACTTCCCCGCCCACGCCCACATTCGTGAGGGGCGGGCCCTCTCCGTCCCCTTGGTAACTCCAGCGCTGGCCACACACTGGTATCCTTGGGGGCTTCACTCCCACAGCAGGGTGGACAGTCACGGGGACATTCCCACCACCCTGCCAGCCTAGCTCCACAGGACAAGGAGAGCTGGGAGAAGGAGTGTAGCACAGACATCCCTTCAGCACTTCACAGTTTACAAAGCTCTAAAAACTCAGACCTCCACAGAAATCCCTTTTGTTTCACCAGAGAGACTTTCATTTCACGGCAGAAAAGGGGTCTGTCTGTCTAAAGTCAACAGAGGAGAAGGACGAAGGAGCCGACATTGGGGGGAGGGGGCAGGGCAGAGGAAGGGGGGAGGGACCCTTGGCAGCCAAGGGACATTGTGTTACCTACTTGGAGCCGGGCCACGAAGCCTGGGCGCCATGGCTCGGGTTTAACTAGCACGGTGTCCGGGTTAATGAGCATGGTGTCGGGGACACTTGGTTTTATGGCTCACCTGACCCAGGCAGGGCAGGGTGAGGATGGCCGGGTGCCCTCCCTGCACCAGCTCTGTGAAGCCATGCTGAGTGCCCAGGACCTGGGGGGCCCACAGAGGAACCCCAAACGAGGAATGAGGCAGCCACAGGTGCCCACAGTCCTCAGTTCAATCCCGCAGGTATGGGGAGCACCTGCAGCATGCCTGTCCCAGCCACACTCAGCCCAGGCTGTCAGGGAGGGGAGGGGCGGGGCAGCTGCAGACAGGTGACAGTGCAAGGGGCAAAGAGACAGCATGGGTGATAGGAGGGATGACCACCTGCCCAGGGGCCAAGGAGACATCACGAGGCCAACCCTTCGCAGGACAGGCGCCAAGAGGCCCAAAAAGCGGGGAGGGGGGCTAAACCAAGCCTTGGGGGTCCTGACAGCTCACCAGCAACAACTCCGCAGGCATCACCTATGAGACTCCCACACAAGCCTGGGCCAATATTACTGGGCCCATTTCACAGATGAGCAGGCTGAGGCTGTGAGGAGAGGGCTCCCAGAGGTGCAGCAGGTGGAGCAAGGGGGACTTGAACACCTGAGCCCTACCTAGTTCTCAACCAGTGCTGCCTTGCCTGAGGGAGCCCAGGCTGGGGTGACGGGTGCTGATGAGAGCTGCTCCTTGGGGGCACAGGCAGCCTCGCTAACTGTTTACAGGCCTCCCAACCCCAAAGTGTCCACAAGCAGAGGCGTCTCCCACTCCCCCATGGCAGGCAGGCAGGCGGCACTCAGGTGAACAAGGAGGGCACTCTGTACTCCTTCCTCAAGGCTGCTCAGACCCCCTCCCCAGCACTGCCGGGAGCCCCCTTCCCTGCCTGTGCAACCCGAGAGCCTCTCCTAGGACCCTCCTGCCTGCCAGTGGTGGTCCCCGGGATGACCACTACCGCTGCCCATTGTTGGGAGCAGAAAGGTGGTGCCATGTGCTCCGTTCCCCTGAAGGGTCGCCACTGGCTGCCCTGCCGCAGGCGGATGGATTCCAGGGCAGGGGTGGGGCCCACATTCCACAGGGAGGGATCTCCGTGCAGAGGCCCCGCCTCCCAGGGCAGGACACCGGGCTCTTATCTGCCCGGCCATCTCTGCGGCTGACACAGGTAAACAGGCGGAGGGCAGGGTGCCCAGGAAGGGAGGAGTTGATGGACACGGGGCCCTGATGTGTGGTGGGCCCGCCCCTGCCTGGGCTGTGGATTGGAACGGGGCACAGCTGGGGCCTAGACGGAGGGTCACACTGACCGGTGACACAGTCAGCCTACATAATGAGGTCCCCCAAGGCCAGTCACCCGCACAGGGAGCCCTCCTGCCACACGAGGGGGGTGGGAAGCTGGCGCCCTCCACCGCTCCAAGTGGGTGGGCCCTATTCAGGGCCTGAGCCTGATCCTCGGGTCACTGGCCTCCCAAATGCCTGCCACCAAGGCTCCTCAGGGCCAGGCAGGACCCCTCCAGCCTCAAGAAAAGGGGCTCCCAGCTGAACTGCATCTCCAGACCCTGAAAGGCAGGCCTGTGCAGGCAAGGGGCTCCTCCTGCACCATCTGCCAGAGTCCACAGGCGGCCCTGTCACAGAGGGTGCCTACCTGGAACGGCGTGGTGACAGGACAGCTGTCCAGGGGTGGGGCCAGGTGAGGCCTCAGGTCTGCCTGGGGTCCAGCTGGTGCCGGGTAGGTGGGGCGGGTGGGCGAAATGGCTCCTCTGGGCCAGAGGCCAAGCCCGGGAAAGGCCCAAGGCTAGCCTCAAGCAGAGCCGCCACGAACAGAGCTGGCCTCGAGCAGAGATGGCCGCAGGCCCCAGGCCAGTGGCTGCTTCTCCTCCGTGACCCCTTCTCTCATCAGCATTCCTGGCCCTGCCTTCCCCAGGGGACTGTGAGGATCTAACGAGATAGACAGGCATGTGCTCATGGAGGGCTAGTTGGGGGGGCTCTCTTGAGAGCGAGGGCACATATGAGGGGAGGGGGCGTGCTGGTTTCAGGAACGAGTTCACTGTAAAACCGAAGAGGGTGCAGCCACCACCCCGCTTTCTGGAATGTACGGAGGAGGCAGTCTGGACCGTCCCCTCACACTATCTGCCTGACCCCACAAGTCCGGAGGCCTCTGGACCACACTGATTAGCGCGAGGCTCTGAGTAAACAAAGGTGCTCCATGACCCGGAGCCACTCCCATCCCTACCCCCAAATTCCAGGTCAACTGATATGACTGGGTTCCTACAGAGGAGGCCCCCTCCCACAGTGTGGGGGTTCCTGCAAAGGTGGCCCCATTCCATAGCATGGGGCTTCCTACAGAGGCGGGGCCATCGGCGCCACATGAAATGATGGGCATGATGAGGCCACGCTGCCCAGAGGACTTCCCTGAACCAGGACACAGGCCTCCCACCCAAGCTGCACACCTCTCCCCCAGGCCGCAGCCTGGGCCACCCAGACCCTGCCAGCCAGCCAGCCCACCCAGCACGGACCACCAGATGGGGCTGCTTCAGCCCTCGACAACAACCCTACCCAGAGCCACTCAGGGCCTGGGACAAGGGCAGCCACCTCGCTCCCCGACGTGGAGGACAGAGGATCAGAGAGGGTGACGCAGAGCTCCTGCAAGGGCACCCACAGCCGTTACCGTGAGCTGGCCCACATGGCAGGACTATGCAAGCTTCAAGTTAGGGTGAGGGTACACAGCTGCCACAGGGGCCCAAATAACAAACACTCAAGGACCAGCACTTCATGTGTCGGGGGTGGTCCTAAACCCGGTAATGCAGAGATGGGGCCTGAGCCAGGAAATCCACGGAACATCCAGTGCACAGGCCCTAGAGTGGAAATGCGCAGGGAGCTGTCAGCAGACTCGGAGAAAGGCAGGGGACGGGCAGTGAGGTGGGACGTGCTGTGACACATGGCACAGGCCACACATACCGTCTGGGTCTCCATCACTGGAGTCTGGCCCCTCCCAAACTCCCCTTCAGTCAGTGGGCCACGCTTTCCCAAGTTCTCTGCTGTGACAAAATTTAGCACGACCCATTTCATACAGCTATGGTCCTCAAAGTGGGCTTCCCACACCATTAGCGTCATCTGGGGATTTGGTGGCAGTGCAGATTCTCAGGCTCACCAGACCGGTGGGGGTGGGCCCGCGATCTTTGTGGTAACACCCCTCCAAGGGAACACGGGTGTGCCCTACAGACAGACAGAGAGCTGGCCCTCTGGAAGACGACCTCGGGAGCTGGAAGGACACGGGTGTGTAATTCTTCCAGCTCAGAAGGAACAAGCACCGTGATCCTCCATCACCATCTACCGTATTTGCCACACAGATTGTTCCGTTGGCCTCTGCGGCCTTCTTACAAGTCCTGCCTCTCCCCAGAGTGGAGACATGCCCCCAGCAGCCAGGCCCAGGGGCAGTGGGGGCTTCCCAAGAGCTTCTGGGCTGCTTGACCCTTCCAGTGGCCACCAACCCAAATGAGAGATCCACCCCAGGGCAGAACTGGTGCCCACGTGTCCTCCTCAGCTCAGGTCACGAGGTCGGGGTGCTGACTCAGAGCCCCGCCCTGTGGCTCAGTAAGCCCCCAGCACCCCAAGTCCTTTGGCCTGTCTGGTAAGGCAGGCTCTGCTCTCTAAAGCCCTTACTAACACCGAGGGAGGAATGCCACCTGGCCACTTCTTGCTGGCGGATGGGGGCGGGGTCACTGGCTCCTGAGAGCAGCCTGGCCACAGGCCCCTTCACAACCCTGACCTCCCCAGGGATGAGGGAGCTGGGTGGGGTGGGTGTCTCTTGTCTGGCTGTTTGGGAGGAGGGGCTATCATCATCTGTGCATATTTGAGCCGGAGACTCAGCCTGCCCGCCCTGTGCCAGGGCTTCCCCAGAATGGACCCGATGACAGGTGACACCTAGGTACCCTTGGAGAACCTGATATGCCATCTCCATTCTGGATGAGGGCGTGGGGTCAGGGAACTTGCCGGAAGGCTTGGAGGTGTGGCCAGAGATGTCACGGGCAAATCAGCTCATAGTCTTGTGTTTTCTTAGAGGAGCAGGCTGGGTACTTTTGTAACGGGGCAGGTTGGGTGTGGCGGCTCATTGTACATGAGAACTCGGGCGCCCAGTTTAGTCAAACACCAGTCTGTGTTTCCTGTGAAGGTATGTTTTAGTTGGGACTAATAATGTCGACTCTGGGTAAAGTAGATGACCCTCCGTAAGGTGGGTAGGTCACAGGCGATCAGATGAAAGCCTTAGAAACAAAGACTGAGGCCCCCCTGGGGAGAAAGGAATTCTCCAGGAGGCTGTCTTGCAGAATTTGGACTCAGGATTGCAACAACAAATCTTTGCCTGAATTTCCAGCCTGCTGGCTGCCCTGCAAATTTCAGACTTGCCAGCCCTGAAGCTGTGTGAGCCAATTCCTTAAAATAAATCTCCTGCCTCGTGTGTGTGTGTATATATATGTATAGACATAAATAAATGTATGTGTGTGTGTGTATGTCCCTTGTTTAAGATGGCATATCTGTGTCCTCTTGGTTCTGTTTCTCTGGAGAACCCTGATTATTCAGCCGATTCTGAGGTTCTGCATTGTGAACACCAGGCTGGCCCTCCTTGTCTCTGAAGTCCAGGCCCAGGTGGCTGCTCTGGACAGCTGTGTGGCTTCGGGGATGGGGTGGACAGGGTGCCTGGGGCCCCACACATTCCCTGGTAATTCAACAAGCTCATGAAGAGACCAAGGGAAAAATCAACACAGTCCGCTCATAACAACCAGCCTGGCCCCACCCCCAGGAAACCAGCCCCTGGAACAGGGACCCAGCCCACGCCGCTCTGAGCATCCAAGGACATGGCCAGCGAAGGCCTGGCAACATGGCTGGTGGCCTCCCCAGGCTTGAACCCTGGACTCTGTCAGGCCAGAAATGGGCCTCAGTTTCCCTTTTGCAAGAAAGGTCGCTGACCCGCTCATACAACATGCACTTTCCTTCTCTTTATCTTCATTTTCAAGATGTTTTTTAGATGCAGAAAATCACAGCAAGTAATAAACATTCAGTCCCATTCCTCCTGGTACCACCGGTCTCACACAATTCTCCCCCAAATGGGTATTTTACCAAAAGAAACTTTACTGATTATGCTGACGTCCCCTTGCTCATCTCCCCGCAGTTCCTCTCCCTCCTCGAGGAAACACTCATGCATTTCGGGATATCCTCCCAGGACAGAGCCACCTCTGAGCTCTGCAATTCCATCCGGGGTCATTTCCAAGGGGCATGCCCCACCTGAGGCTATGGTCTCTCTGGGCCTCAATAAATGTGCGTGTGACCTGAGCCAGGTCCTGACCAAGGAGGTGCCAGCCTCGATGGTCTTGGCCACTCCCAATTCCTGGGAGACCAGAACACAGAGGCCCCAGCCGGCTGCCCCACAAAGTCCTGCCGAGGGGGGCAGAGGTCTGGACAGCTCAGGATGAGAGCGGGTGGGGCGGGGGGGGGGGGGGAGGCCCTGCCCCTTTGCATAAGCAGGCCACGGGGATTTTACCCTCTTAAATCAAGTTTGAAACTTCCAGAGGCATGAAGCTTGGGCCTGCTGAGAAGTGGCTGAGGGGGAAGCTGGCTTTGCTGGAAACCACGCTCCCCTCCCCACATCGCTCTCATATCCCCGAAAGTACAGTGCCATCAGCTCTCAGCTTAGGCAAGGCTCCGGTCCCACACTTACAGGAGGAGCCCGAGGCGGAGGGAGGCCCCACTGCTGTCTGCTCACGAGGGCCTGTGCTTAGGGAGGGAAGGTTGCCACAGGTCACAAGCCCAGCCCACACAGCCAGTGAGTGAGAGGGCCAGGCTGGACCAGCTCCCTCTGAGCTGGGTCCTTAACGGTGGGGCAGTCCCCTTCACAGGACTCAGAGCAAGGAGGGAGCCAGGGGATTCTACAGCTCCCATCACTGGCAGGACAAAACCCACACTCCCTAACACAGCCCCCCCCCCCAACCCCCCCCTCCCCCAGCCTTCCCAGTCATGCCCAAGACTTCCCAACACCTGGACTCTTTCCTAAAGAGGCCACACAGCTCACACATGCAGGCCCTCCCCATGGGCACGGCCAGGCACGCCCACTACCCTGCCTAGCTCTCCACCACCTCCTTAATTCAATGGACCCTCCAGACTGAGGCTTGCAAAGCCGGACCCACAAACCCCTGAAGTTCTGTGTCGTCTTGGGGGTGTCCTTCTGGGGGGAGGGGCTGAGGTGCCTGCTCGCTCCCACAGGCCATCACCCAAGGTTCAGTCCAGTATCACAGACTCCCAGACAGGGCCAGCACGGTGTCCCTCCTCCGGCACAGCGACCATCTCACTGCTGCCCCGTGGCCCTGCAGCCCCTCCCCCACACCATGCCCAGCCCCGAGACAAAACCACCATCGGCATGCTGGCTCCTGGGGATGGAATAAGCTCCCAGATGAGAGGAGAAGCTGATTAAGCAGCCACTTAAGAGCAGAGAGCGACGCTCCCTGAACCCTGGGAGAGGCAGCGGGTGGGGACAGGGCAGTCCTGGCTAAAGCTATACGTCCAGTTCCTGGAAAAAGAGGAGTGAGAAAAAAGACCGACACAGCTATCTCACCCACCACATCCTGTTTTTATGGAAAACTAATCTAATTCCTAACAGCAGCGCAAGCAGCAGACATCCTCAGGGGTCCCAGGAGGCCATGATGAAGGGGACCCAAGAGGTGGGGGGGCTCCCTGGGTCCAGAGTGGCAGAGCCAGCTGCCCTCTCCTGCCGATCCCACCCAGGGCTCAGAGCTCCACCCCAGGGAGGTCAGCGATCGATGGTCCCTTCCCAGCATCAAGCATCGGGCTGGCTCTCACCCACACACCCCAATCTCAGCTGGACCCTGCTCCCGAGCAGCCTGTCACCTCGGGGCTGCTGCCCACGATGGCACAAGTCTTGAGGACCTGCCTCCGAACCTGGTGGCCCAGTGGCACAGGACTAGGACTTTGGAGTCAGAATAGCCTTGGCTGAAGGGTACGGCCCGCTTCTGAGCTGTCTGACTTCTCTGAGCCCGTTTCCTCACCTGTAACACAGGGATGCTACCCCTGTCCACCTCGGATGCCCTGCAGAAGGCTGGGGCACACCGATGGTATTAGAGCTGGTTCTCGTTGCCACAGTATCGGTGCTGTTTTCCTCATGAGCACGAAGAGTGCTTTCTGACCCCCACCTGGGGCTGGGCCTGTGCTCGATCCTGGCGGCTGAAGGCTAGGCTCAGAAACAGCCGCCTGCCCAAAGCCACGGAGCCCTGGAACTGGAGTCCGGCCTCGCGCCCACCTTCTCACCACTGCACCGTGACCACAGATACCCTTCCAGGCCCCTCCTGCTCCTGCGGGTCAGAGACAAGCCTTTGGGAACTGGCAGACTCCAGTCAACATGAGCACAGAGGCTGAACGCGGCAGCGGGCTGGCCTCTGCCCCCGGCCTGGCTGCACTGTGTCCCCCAGGGTCCCTGCTAACACAAGGACCCGTGGTTCTTGGGCACCTCTTCCAGCTGCTGCAGCCGATGGTGGGAGACCAGTGAGGGACAGAGAGCAAAAGGGCCAGGTGAGCCCAAGATGGGAGCCAGGAAGGCCTGGCATCTCCTGCATTCACTAGGCGCCCAGGGGGGCCTGCAGGAGCCAGCTCCCAACGCCTCCCCAGGCTGTCCCTCTCACTTGGAGAGATTCTTGAGGCCAGGGACACTCCCACCTACACGAAGGCATGCTCACTGACACCAGCCCCCTGGCTGGGGTCCCTCCCCACCCACTCTGCTGGCCAAACTGGTCCATTCCACCCTCACAGCCTCGATCTGAGCGGGCCCTGAGGAGCCTGAGTGGGAACCTGCAGGCACCGTCAGCCCACAGGGACAGCCTGACACCCACTCCCAGTGAGGAGTCCCTGGTCGTCTGTGCCCCGATACCCACCACACACCCGCCCTGCTCTGGCCGGCCCCGTGGGCCCCACAGCGGACTTCTGGCTCCGGTCCTTTCCAGCTGGGGGCTTGGAACTTGCTTCACTCTTGAAGCTGTGACCTTCATCCCTACAGCACAGCTGACTCAGCGGCTTCCCAAGAGGCCACAAGAGGACTTCATGGCTGAGGGATGGGAAGCAGCCGGAGGGCTTGCCCTCAGGCACTCAACCAGGGGCCCACGGACGGTAGGGGGCCAATGGGGGTCTTACAGGGCACCCCCATCTTGTTCTTTCCGTCAGCCAATGCCCACCCCTGTGCTGGGAGCAGGGAGCTGCCTGGTGAGGCCTTGTCCTCTTCCCTGTAGCTTCCTAGTCAAAGCTGGTGATGGTCCCCATGGTATGGAGCCAGGTGTCCCTCCTCAGGGAGGGCAGGACAAAATGCTCCCCAGCTGCCCACCCTAAGGAACCAGGAGAGGTGGCCATCAGCATGGGCACCCCCCACCCCTAGCCAGGGCTCCAGGCTGTGGGCCGGAGCGAGCCTGCCTGAGCCACTCCCTTCCTGCCCGGGCTGGGGAGGACCCTCTGCCAGCAGCCCACAAAGTCGGCCTCTCAGTGCCTTCACCGCTGTCCTGTGGGAGCACCCAGCAGCCCATGACTCAGCCGGAACCAGCAGGCTCCACTGGCCTCACGCGGAGAGCCATCACCCCCCAGCCTCCGCTTTTGGCGGCTGGACGTCACCAAGCCACTGAACCAACTCCACGCCTCAGCTTCTTCGCCGGTGAGGCCACCACCATGCCCGAGGGCTGCGAGGAAGAGCTCCTTGGTAGCCGTGCCTGGCGTGCGACTGCATCTTGGCCAGCCTTCGTGATGACGTGGGACGCAGCCGGGCTGGCCCTGAGAGGTGGGTGACTAAGAGGCTAGTCATCAAATTTTCAGCAAAGGCCATGAGGGTGTGGGAGAGACAGCACCAGCCCCGCCTCCCACGCAGGTGGACTGCGCCAGGTCCTTCTACCCATGCACCTGGCAGGTTGTGCCCAGGGCACGAGGACAAGCAGAGCAGGTGCCCATCTTACAAGTGGGCGTTGAAACAAGTGGCCTCAGAAAGACCCCATGGATGGAAGGGTGGCTGTGGGTGCTGGGCGGCTGGCGGAGCAGGCTCTGTGCCCGGCTCTGCTCCAAAAGGACTGCCTACAGTACAGCAGGTGGTTCTGTTCCACTTTTACAGGTGAACGTTCAAGGCCCAGAGCGGCTGAGTGATGGCCCCAGGGCACCCAGCAGCAGAGAGAGGACTTGGAGCTGAGTCAGGTGGGAGGGGAAAGAGGTAAGAAGCTTGGCTGGGCGCTTCCCACCCAACTGCCTCTGCTCTGGGGGCACTCACCGCCCCAGCAGGCAGAGGGAGGCATGAGGCCTCACAAACCACTGGTTCTGAGACTCTCACCATACGTACTCAAGCCTAAATCCCAACACGGCCGTACCCTGGGGTGCCCAGTGACCATTGTAGGGGTTCAGAATGAGCCCCAATATGTGCCTCTCTGGTACATGGATTATTTTGAGGCAAAGGCAAAAGAAACTTCTGCCTCCCCTTAACTACTTAGGAGAATTTAAATTAGGGGCCTTGCCTATAATAGATTATCAGAGATGACCTTAAAAATTTTTTTTAAACCCTCACCTGAGGATATGTTTTTACTGATTTGAGAGAGAGAGAGAGAGAGAGAGAGAGAGAGAAACATTGATAGGTTGCCTCCCACACAGACACCACCTAGGGATGGAACCCACAACCTAGGCATGTGCCCTGACGGGGAATCAAGACCGAAAACTTTTAGTGACAACCTTTCAGACCTCACAGACCACCAGGTGGCGACCGCTGGTGTAGGGGATGACACGCCAACGGAGGCACCTGGCCTGGGCTCGGAGACGACCTTTTGACTTATCTATCGGCAAGACAGTCTTCTAATTACTGACCATCTGCTCTTATCATCCAGCAGCGACCTTCCTCCCAGCTAAGCCCCAGGTGCTTTACCGCATCCCTAGCTCAGAAGCCTTATATACTTCATTTCCCTTTCTGTCCCTGACTCTCTCAGGTACGTGGGTTCCCATGCTTACGTGTATCATTAAATTTGGTCATTTTCTCTTGTTAATCTGTCTCACGTCGACTCAACTATTAGAGCAGCGGAAGGAACCCGGGAGCGTGGAGGGAAGCCTCTTCCTCCCTGCTCAGGATGAGGCAGGAGTCTGGTCAGCTGAGGTCCCAAGGCTGCCCCACACTCCACCTGGGTCCCCACTCTCCACCTGGCACCGAGCGGCTGGGGCAGAGCAAGGGTCCACAGAAGTGGCACAGGCAGGGACACAAGCCGTGACTCCGATCACACACTTGATGCCCTGACTCCCGGCGTGGCCACCAGAATGGCCATTTCGCGACAGCTTGGACCCGAGGTCCGGCATCTCCGTGTCCGCGGCTGAAACCTCTCGCCTGTGCCGAGCGCTGGGTAAAGCAGCAGGAATCTGGGCCCTCTGCACGGTGGCAAGTGAGGAAGCCATGGGCGTCCCTATTGCCCAGCGCCTAAGACAGCCACGCGCGTTTCTACCACTCGGCCCCTGGCAGGAGCTGCCGCGAAGAACACAGTCATGAGGAAACACAGTGCAACGAGGAAACCAGCCTCAAGTTACCAGTAACCAACCTACAAACAGATGCTAGGACCGGAGTCCCCTGGAGGCTGGCTCACACCACCAGGCCCCTTGTCCCAGGGGGCAGGGGTAAACACAGCTCCAGGGGTTCCCCATGAAAAGGCTCCAGGGCCCCGTCACCTCCTCCTCCTCGGAGGGCTGACTTCGGCAGCTCTCGCCCACGTCCTGAACGTCACCCTGTGCAAAGGCCAAGCTCCTGAGACTGCCCGGGCCGGATGTCTCCGACGCACTGTCCCCCAACAGGCGCCGCTTCATCCCAACAGCCCTCAGCCCTCCCGCGCAGGGCTTCGCCCCACAGGCACGCGGGCCACGCCTCCTGAAGACACAGCCTCTGGAAGACAGTCGCGTGCACGGGCCCCCAGCCCCCGGGGATGCCTGGAAATGCCTCTCAGGCTCTGGAATGTGATGCAGCCTGTCCAGCCCAGAAGCTTCAGCAATTAATCACTCCTCCGTCTGCCTCCTTCCCCAGTCCTCCAGGTCCGGGGTCTCCTCCCGGTTGGCCCATCCCCCTGGGGCCCTTGCAAATAATGCTTGGCTTCCAGGCTTCATTCCTTGCTCTCCAGGGCAGGGACCTGAGGAGGAGGAGGGGACAGGAGTGGGGACAGCACGGTGGTCCACCAGTGGAGAGCTAAGAGGGGACACCCAAAAAGGGAACCACGGACGCAAGGATCACCCACCCCGTTTAGGGGCAAGGGGGGAGGCAGGGAGGGAGAAGAGGGGCTTTGCTCTGAGAAAAGGGGTGAGTGGGCAGAGGTCAGGCGGTGGCCAGTCTGGAGAGTGGAGCAGGCTCCTTCGTGTGTGGTCTCCCGAAAGCCTAGGTTTTGTTTATTCCGTGTAAGCCGGACCTCACTCTGGAAGGATTGAGACAGCGCCCTACTTCTCTGCCCCCAACTGGAGTGTCTCCACCTGCAACCCAGGGGATACAAAGCGACCAGGAGGTCCCCCAGACGCTAAGGGCAGTGGGGTGACAGGTAGGTTCCCCCCTCCACGGGGAGGCAGAGAGCCCGGTGACCCTTGGCTTTCTTAGGCAGAGGGCACCAGAGGGTCCCTCCAGATCCAGGACCCCACGCAGAGTGACCTCCAGGCCAGACAACGCTCTACACTTGGCTTCTGTGCCGCTCTCATTCTCATGAGGTCACGTATGTGCCCATTTGCCAGGATGAGGAAAATGAGGCAGAAGAGGCTGTTGCCAAACTCACAGACAAACAAGCTCAGGTGCCAGATCACAGTCAGCTCCTGGGAAAATGGGGCTGCTGCCCTGAGGGTCCCCGCAGCCTCCACCCTGGGCCCATAGGAGACCTCAAGCCACTGTCCCTGGTTCCCCCACACCTCCAGCAGGTCCCCCACATCCCTCCAACACTGACAAGTCCCTGCTCCTGATCTTCGGAGATTAGGGCCCAGCCTGGCCCCTCTCCGGGCTGGGAAGGTCTGCACTCACTGATAAGGTCTGGGACACAGCTCCTGCAGTGAGATAGGAAGTGTCCCGGGCAGGGCTCGGCAGCCGGTGGGGCTGGTTTGAACACCAGAGAGCAATGAGCCCATCCCAGTCTCTGCCTATGGCCCCTTCCCCCCGCAGGACCTCAGGACCGGCTGACAATGCCGTGATAACATCAGCAAGGACATGAGTGAGCCCAAGGGGAGCCGGCAGGACCTCAAGGGGTGGAGAAAACCCCGCCCAGGCACTGGTCTCTGGGAAGCAAGTGGGTGCCTCGCCGCACAAAGTGGAGGAGAAACAGGAGCGTTTGCTATGCCACCGGGTCCTGGGAGGGCAGAAAAAGAAGCAGGAGACACAGGGCTGACCCCAGGGAGGGGGGCGCCGCCTGGACAAGGACGGCCCCAAGAACTCACAGGGCAGCTCATCCACTGCGAAGATGCAGGAGCGTTTCAGGGCTGCACACGGCTCCCTGGAGGATCAACCCAGACAGAGCCAGAGGGAGCTGCCCTCGCCAAGCACCTGGGCATAGTGTCTGCAGGCCCTGAAACTGCTATCCTTGGACTCGGAGTTGTTTTTTCTTTCTTTCTTTCTTTCTTTCTTTCTTTTTTCTTTCTTTCTTTCTTTCTTTCTTTTAATCTGTTCTTCCTTTATTTTATTTTACTTATTTTTTACAGAGAGGAAGGGAGAGGGATAGAGAGTTAGAAACATCAATGGGAGAGAAACATCGATCAGCTGCCTCCTGCACACGCCCTACTAGGGATGTGCCCGCAACCAAGGTACATGCCCTTGACCGGAATCGAACCCGGGACCCTTCAGTCCACAGGCCGACGCTCTATCCACTGAGCCAAATCAATCAGAGCTCGGAGTTTTATTTCTGAGGAGAAACAGTCTGAAGGAAAAGCAGGCAGCACACAAAGATGGCCACGAGTCCCTGGGAACCACAGGGCATGGGGGGCCAGGAGGCCCAGACCATCACTTTGCAGAGGCTGAAAGGAACCCACTTCACCCAACAGGTGGCCCAGAGGAGGCCATGCTGAAGACAACAGAGCAAGAGTCCCAGCCACGCCCACGACACCTAGGACAAGGCTGGGTGAGCGAGGGTGGTCCCCACAACAGCAGGACAAAGGCCCTGGGAGAGGATCTGAGAGGTGAGGGGGAGGTGGGGGACGAAGGGAGGGCACAGGCAAAGGCAGGAAGCTTGGGAGGGGACCAGCCCAGCCCAAGCGGCAGGCCCACCAGCCAGGAAACACTAACCGAGGCCCCGTGCCCGGCACCCAGCCACAGCTCCCTCACAATGCTCTGGCATGGGAAGCGGGCCATCTAACCAGAGCACGTCACAAGCTAATGGGCTTCCAATTAAAACACCTGCCATTAAACAGGCAGCATTCAGAAAGTGATTGGAGTTGGTAAGCCACAGGTGGGGAAAATATAGGTTGGGGCAAAAGTAGGTTTATAGCTGTTTATATAGAAAATAATACAGTAATTAATAAATAATACAATAAACTGTGTTCTGTGTATTTGCAACTATAAACTTACTTTTGCCCCATCCTATATTTCCAGTGCATATCCTACCTAATAAAATGGTAATATGTAAATTACCATCACTCCGCTACGCCCACGATTGGGCCAGCGGGAGGCGCAGGGGGCGGGACTCGGGGTGGCCGGGGTAGCCGATTGGGCCAGCGGGACACTGAGCTCGCGTTGCCAGCGGCGGTGGGAACTCAGCGTCTGCGCCATGGCTGTGCTGCGGAACAGAAGGGGCCTCTGGGGCAGCGAGCTCACATCCCGCCGCGGACCATCAAAAGCGGGGGAGCTGGGTGCCTGTCTGCTCCGGCACCAGGCCTTTCAGGAGCCTCCACCGAGCCGGAGGCTTCTGAAAGGCCTGGTGCACCAGCAGACAGGCACCCAGCTCCCCCGCGATCGAAAGCGAAAGCGTGTAGGGGACCCTACACGTGCATGATTCAATCATGTACTGGGCCTCTAGTAGCTGATAAAGGCCTAAAGCCTACAGCCCATAAAGAACTCCTGCCCTAGTGGGTTTGGCTTAGCAGACAGAGCGTTGGCCTGTGGACTGAAGGGTCCTGGGTTCGATTCCGGTCAAGGGCACATGCCTGGGTTGCGGGCTCGGTCCCAAGTGGGGGGCGTGCGGGAGGCAGCTGATCAATGATTCTCTCATTGCTGATGTTTCTGTTCCTCTCTCCCTCTCTCTTCCTCTCTGAAATCAATAAAAAATATTCCACAAAAAAGAACTCCCAAGAGTCAGAAATTAAGAGGCAAACAACAAATTTTTAAAAGTGGGTAAAAGACTTTGAGACTCGTCACGAAAGATGTCAAAGGTGATTAACATCAGGGTGATGCAGATTAAAGATATCGTCTCACGCCCACAAAGCAGCTAAAATCAGAGGCACACCACCAGGTACTGGCGAGGGTGTGAGCCCTGGAACCCTTCCCGGGCATGGGAGCGGAAACCATGTAACCTGGAGAACGCAGCCACCCCACGCCCAGGTGTGTAGGAGTGAACGAGATTCGGTGTGTGTCCACAGAGAGACAGACACGACTAGCCACCTCGCTCACCATCTCCAGCCCGGAACGGGAGAACAGGTAAACAAATGTGCAGGTACGACAGAGGAACACAAGAAGGCACCGCTGCCAGCCTGGACCAACTGCAGAAGCCCTGCACGAGCGAAGGCACCAGGCACAGAAGCACATGGACCCCAAATACAGCAAAACTGACCTAGGGTGACAGGAAGCCAGAGAATCGTGGGGGACGACCGGAAGAGGGCATGGGGGCTCTTGGATCAGATGTGCCCGTGCGCGTCCGTAACTGTCAAACCTCACCACACAGGACGCTTAGGATCCCGGCACTTATCTCGGCTAAAAACATATGCATGGACTAAGAGCTGCCCTCCACGGGGGGCGGTCAGGACCCCCAAAGCTTAAAGCAGGACCCGGCTTACGGCAGCTTCTCCAAACACATTTGCCAGTGTACAAAGGTGTCTGGAAGGGAGAAGGGGCAGCCACAGGAGGATGGTGGCAAAGGGGACAGCCGGCAGGGCCTCAGGGCAAACACAAATTCAGCATGTCGGGGGGCAAGACAGAAGCTGGGTGTTTGTGGGGGATGAGGCACAGCCGGAGGAAGGAACTGGGAGTCACCCGTTACACTAACAGGCGGAAGGCACAGGGTCTGGAGCTCCTGGGAAGCAGGAGTGTCAACGGCAAGAACCCTGGCTCTGGGGGCAGGCAGACCTGGTGCCCACTGCCATCCACCTCCCTGACATCACCCCCATGTGCTCATCCATGCGATGAGGCCACTGCCTCCCACCTGTGAGGACGTGAGCACGCTCGCTAACCGCAGCGCGCCGATACCTGCAGCGGGCAGGAACGTCGGGGCTCACTCTGAACGAAGACGAGAAGATCGAGGGCCCTGTGCCGGGCTGAGGAGCAGGGCTTTCACAGCGGGCAGTTCTCAGGGCTTTATGTGGAGGAACTGCTGCTCAGATGTCTCGGGAAGGCCACCTGGGACGATTCTGGATACAGCGCCGGAAGCCTGGGGCAGGGAGGGCCAAGAGGCCGTAGGTGTGTCCCAGCCTGGGGTGCAATGGCAAGTGGACGTTAATGGAGGTTGCAGAGCCGGCAGGGAGA
This sequence comes from Eptesicus fuscus, assembly GCF_027574615.1. NCBI lineage: Eukaryota > Metazoa > Chordata > Mammalia > Chiroptera > Vespertilionidae > Eptesicus > Eptesicus fuscus. The sequence goes on along the minus strand of NC_072493.1, from coordinate 23,384,265 downwards.
TGAGGGCATGCTGAGTTAGAAAGATGGTGCAGAGGTTTGTGCCAAGTGGCCCGTCTGCCGGAGGAGAGGCCAGACAGCTCCATGGGGTCAGGAGACAGAGCGAGGTCAGGCACCGGCTGGCCCCACGGCAGACGGAGACGGAGGGCAGGGAGTTCGTGGGGCTGGGAGCTGCTGTATGAGGACGACCTTATGGAAAGGCAACTTGCACAGCGGGTCCACACTGTGCCTGGACTGTACGTTGCCAGGGCACACGCACGCCTGCGGGCAGTCTGGGAGGCCTGCTCCTTTGAGAGACGGCACAGGAGCACCCCGCCACGCCAGGCGGGGAGACAGACACGGCAGGCAGCACGGGGCCTGGCGCTCAGGAGGCGTTGGGTTGCGGTGGGCCTTGTTATCCCGGCCATCAGGAAGGAAAGGAGAGGCAAACAGCTCAGTTAGGAGCAGTGAATGGATGGTTTCATTTCCCTTAGGAAAACGTGCTTCAGGCTGTCATAATGACGTGCTGTTCTAATGGTGCTTTAACCGCGAACAGAAATCAAGTGAGGACGGAGAGAGGAGATCGCAGCCATGCCACACAAGAGGCAGAGCTGGACCGGCTCCGTGGAGGAGCTGGGGTGATGGGGGTCACAGGTGCTGGTGGTTTCACAAGGTGAGACTGAGACCCAGGTCTGAGGCCAGCGGGACTCCTCCTCGGAGGCCCCCTGCCAGGGAGCCCTCGCCTGGCCCTCTCTCGCTCTGCCCTCTGGTCACGAGCCTTTGGTTGCTCCTCGGGCGCAAGGAATCTGTTTATGTGGTAGTTTTATTCTTTTGTTTCCCCCAGGTCCACAGGAAGGCCTTCCCTGGCAGGGGAGTGGGGCAAGGAGAGTCTGGGGAGGGCAGGTCTAGCTGGCACACCGGGGCATTGCTGGATCTGAGCTGAGCTGGGAGCGGCCTGGAAGGGGCCTGAGGAGGCATGTCCCGCCCCAGCCTCGGCTCCCAGCGCCCAGCTCCTCCCCACCTGGTGGCTCAGGGACCTGGGATGGAGGCATGGCCCCCGAGCCCTCGCCTGCCGGCTGGCTCTCGGGCCCACCTCAGCCACCCATTCGCTGGCAAAGGAAACCACAAGAAATGGCTGAGGTGGCCACGGTCCCTCTTTAGCCTGAACCCAAGGAAGGAGAAGTGGCCTCGGCTATATATACTTACGGAGCAAACAGTGCACAGATAGAAGCCTGGTAAACAGCTGGCCCGTTAGAGGGAACCTAAAAATACTCCCTATAATTATGTTATTAAAACACACCAAAAAATGGACCCACCCCACAGAGCAAAGGCCCCCAGACAGCTGCAGGCAAGCAGGAGGCCACGCACGTCAGCCTGAGGGTGCCCTGGCGTCACCCGGGCGTTGGTCTGGGCCCGGACGCTGCCCCATTTTGCTCCCAGCCGGCCCTCACCTCCCCCTGATGGGCAGCCTGCCCCAGGACTGACCAAGCTGCCCAGTCTCAGCCTGTGGCTGTTCATCTACAAAACGGAAGCTCCTGGCCCCATTTCCACCCCCGAGAAACATGCAGGAGCAACAGGGGGCAGCACTGCTGTGATCCCAAAGTCCTGGGGGCAACTCAGCTCCCACAGATCGGGGAGCACAGTGACTACGGCGCCCGCCTGGGCAGGGCTGGGGGGGAGCCGAGTCCCGGGCTGCAGGCAGCACACAGGCAGTGTTTGTGCTCTGACCAGGACGATGGGTCCTGCGGGGCCCCCGGTTCACCGGCCAGTCTCCTCCTAAGAGCAGGTGCGGGAGAAACAGGCCCGGAGGGTTAAAAAAGGAACCTCCTTTTATCTGATTTAAAATTTCACTATTTTATTAAAAGCATGTATACATTACTTATGTCATTAAAACGGAATTTTAAAAAATCAAAACTGGGGGAGGGGATCAAGTCTGGCCCTCACTGTCCACTCGCTGAGCCAGCCCTCCCCCTGCCCCACCTCCACCTGGCCACCACCAGAGGATCTGAGCTTAGAGAAAAACGCACCCCCACAGCACCCCCCTCCACCAGGCCACCCACTTGGCTCCTTCCAGAGACAGGGAGCCTGACCTGGGGGCGCTGCACGGGGCTGGGTCCCTGGAGTTGCCGTCCCGCCTGGCTGCTCTCCCTCCAGCAGACTGGCCTTGCCTGGTGCTCACCTCCCCCCTGCCCTGCCAGCCCCATGCCCAGCCTGCACCTTGTGAGGTGTGGCACTATTTGGGGACCCTGTCTTAGGCGGCATTGGTTGGGGACTGCACCTTGTGTGGCTTCTTTGTTGCACTGTGCTTCTTGCCCATCTGGCTCGGCACACTACTGCATGAATAAACCCAGCAAAGGCACTTACAGAGCCAAAGCCCCAGGAGCTGGGGGACCCCAGACCTTTTACAGCCCAGGAAACTACAGCCTGGTTAGAAATGGAGAAGGGTGCCTCCTAGCCCCGCCCACGGCCACCAACATGGGCCCTGAACCACAACTCGCCCCTGGCTCCTGCCCAGAGCTCAGTCCCTCGAGATCTGGATGAGAACGCTTGAATGGAACTGAGAAAAACTCAGGGAAAGGTCCTATGCGAGCTCACAGGAATCCGCCGGGTTGGCGTAATGCGTGTTGGCTGAGGGCCGGGCTATGGATACCCAGGGCCCGCCAAGGCACCTCCCCTCCCTCTTCCTGGGACCTGCCCGCTACTGGCTCGGCAGCCCTGTGTGCATGAACCCCCGTGGTGGGCAGCTCCTTCCATTCTGCTCCCTGGAGGCCCCACCTGGCTGCTGACCACCATATGTGGTTCCAGCATTCTAGCACCCGGGAACGCGCTCTGGGGCTCCTGGCCCACCAGGACCGTACATGGGGGCTGCCCTGCCTCTGCTCGCATCCAGAGCCCCGGATACCAAGAGATCAGAGGCCTGGGAGTGGCCTTCAAGCTTTTACTGTCTTGCTTAGGTGAGGAAACTGAGACACACAGAGAGGGTTAAGGGCCTGGCAAGTTCAGAGCAGGACAGAGGCTTCTGGGGCCCACAACCCCCTCCAACAAAGTCAGCTGAGCCTCCCCCATCTGTCCAGTCTCCTCCCCTGCCCCTCCCATCCCCTCCCCTCTCTGTCCTCCCCAGGACCTTCCACCCCTGGGTCTCCCACAGGTGATACCCTGCCAGCAGGTATGGGACTCACCTGCTCCAGGAAGGAAAAGATTCCACCCCAGCTTCCTCACTTCCTACCTGTGTGACCTTGCGAGTGAAATAACTCCCCAACACCCCGGTTCCTCATCCAGAAAACGGGCTACAGTCACAGCAGTTCAAAGGTCAGGAGTGTAGGGCAGGTGGTCCTGCCCCTCCCCATCCCCCTCTCCAGGGGACTCAGGGTGAGGGGACAGGAAGCTGGAGGCAGAGCCGCCAGCCACACGGCACCCCTGGAGGGAAAGCTTGAGACAGGCGCTCCACAAGTTCCCTGCCCGGCAGCGTGCTGCCTCACCAACGGCTTCGGGGGTGCCTGGTCCTCACCACGAGGACGGACCAAATGACATTGGCAACCAGAAGGGGGAAATCGACATCTAAAAACTTACATATTTCTAAAACAGGTAACAAACAAAAAAAACCACCCCAACATTTTGTCGAATTCTAAGGAAAAGTGTTTTTCTGAACCAGAGTGGTCAAGATGGCCTCCGGTAAGAGGAGGCTACCCTGGACCCTGGGGGGTGTGGTGGCCCCTGGGGCAGGCTGGCCCCATCTCCCAGCCACCACAGAAAGCAGTCCCCTGAGGCTGTGCTCAGAGCAGAGGGCGTCAAGGCCTATCCTCCTTCTCCATCTCTGAGCACCGAAAGCAAATTCAGTGCCCAGTCAGAACAGGGGAGACACCGCCCAGGAAGCAGCCGGAGGGGCCGGGACCCGAGTCTGGGCGCTCCTCCCACCTCCAGAGACAACACTTCCTCTGTCGGACCCTTCCTGGCGGGGCCCTGGGCTCTCCGTGCCCTGGCTGCCAGCAGCATGTGGCCTGCAGATGACCACAAGTGACCCATCCTCAGCTCCTGGCAGACCCTGGCGCCTCCCCCAGACACACACACACACCCCTCAGTCCTGTCCACCGGGGACCTCAGTCCTCCTGGGGCGGCACCAGGCTGTGTCTCTCCCCCAGGGGAAAGCAGGACCTGCCCCCAGCTCCACGGCCCTCCGTCCGGGTGCTCTCCTTCCTGGTGGCGCCGCAGAGCATGGCCTCTGGATGGGACAGACCTGGGATCTGAGCTGCTCTGAAAGCCAAGCACGGTGTCCCCCACCCGCCCCGGGGGCTACTGGGCAAATGAATTCCCACACCAGGCGGCTAACAAGGCTCCAAGCCCAGGCCTCTGTTTTCTCATTGCCAAGAGAAAGGACCACGTCCTGCCCTCCTCACAGGGGGGTGGAGACAGTGCTGGTGACACCATGAAAAGGAGGAAGTGTCCCCTTCTAAATGGGAACGCTTCTCAGTGACAATCAGTCTGGTGCAATCAGCCTGACGCCCCCGTGTGTGTGGTGGGCGTGCCTCCGAGGCCGGAGGGAGGCCCCATCCTACAGGCAGAAGCCATACACTGCATTTCCACTTTCACGTAGTCAGTGATACAAGGACTGCCTTCTCACCGCCTCCCTTTCTGCTACCAGGTTTGTTTCTGGCTGCCCGGTAAGGTCAAGGCAGCAGGCGTGGCCTGTTCTATGGGAATCACACATGTCCTGCCTGACGTCTCTCTAGAAGCTTCCAGCATTGGGTCCTGAACCTCCATGGCTCCAGGGACAAGAGGTGAGCTGCTGAGGCCCCCACCCTTCACCGGGGACTCGGGGAGCCTATCATGACGAGGAGGCCGGGCTGGGCTTTTCGGGCAGCAACCCTGCACCACATGGGGAGTGGGGTGGGGACGAGGGGCACCCCAGGATGATTCAAACTCTCCCCATGACTGCTGCCTGAGCCAGCACAAAAGTCTGACTAACATCCTCTGAAGGCCTTACCTAGCACCCACCTCTCACTTCCAAAACTGTAGAAACAGCCATTTCCAGAGCTTGTCAGAGAGGAGGAGCGCGGGAGATAACCGAGCGAACATTCCACCTCCAGCCCGGCAGCCCGGCCTGGATACCAGCAGGACAGCCAGGGGGCCCCTAGGGACGGGAGCTGCCCACGCCCTGGACAGAGAGTCTCAGGTATCACCCGCCGGGCTGGCTCAACATCACCCTCCCTCAAAGCTTAAGAAAAAAAATACTGAAGCCCAAGCCCCACAACCAGGCACAGAAGCGGTGTGGGGTGTGGCCTGGGCATCAGGCCTTTTTAAAAATGAACAGACTTTTTATTTTGGGGGCAGTTAGGTTTATAGCAAAACTGAGCAACACGTATAAAGAACTAGTCATCCAGCTCCTCAGGGGACCCCACGGTGACCCGGGTGGAAACCCTGCACTGGTGCCACCTCCGCATCCAGGGACAAGAGAGCGCTCCGCGTGGCCACACGAGGAGCCGCCAAGACCCAGAAAAGAAGCCAGGACCCCAGCCTAATCCTTGGTCAACAAACCCCGGGCCCGGGGCCGAACCTGGCTCCACCACTTGTTTTGGCACAGCCCACCGCCAGGAGTGGTTTTCACATTTTTTAATAGTTGGAAAAATATCCGAAGATCTCATGATGTGAAAATATTTACTACCTGGCCACTACAGGAACAGTCTGCGCCCCTGCGCAAGGAGACTCACCCCCGAGGGGACACATGCCCTTCGAGAAGGACCCCGCCCCTGCAGGCCTGAGCATCCGATTCTCTCCTCTCCAGGGGACCGGCCTGGGAGGAGGCAGGTGCGCGTGGGCAGGGCAGGTGAGCCTGCACCTTTGAGAAGCTCACCTGTCCCCCTCCTCCTCCCACCACCAGCTTCTAAGCCGACCTGGAGCTGCGTCTGTCCTGCTCGTCTGTGCCCTCCGGAGAGCCACGGTGCACAGCCGCTGACCCCAACTCTCCCAGGCACACCCCGTGCTGTCCTGGACACACCAGGGAGGACTCAAACCCTCCCCTCCCACCTCCATGTTTTCATCGATTCCTGTCTTGAAAAATTCCCCAAGTTTCACCACCTTTCTCTGCTACAAATCACAACACGGTCTGTCTAGGAGCCAAAGTGCAGGCGGCTGTGGCTCTCCCACACGCCCCCGGCCCACGGGGGAGCCTGCACTCACCTAGAACCGAAGGTGGCAGAGGCCTAGCTGGAGGGCGTTAGGGGGCTGCGGAAAGGCTTCCAGGATAAAAACACCCCTCCACCCTGGCTTGGACATATTTCCACCCAACAGACAGAGGTTGGCGCCCAATGCAGACCTCCCCACGGTTCCGTAAATTAATTTAATCAGCGTGCTTTCCAGCTCACACCCAGCAGAGACAGCCCACGTGGAGGGAGCTGAGGGCAGTGTGAAGGATGGAATGAGCCTCTGGGCACTCTGCCCAGGGCCCAGGGGGCAGGGGGGCAGAAGGAGAGGCCTCACAGCCCGGAGAAGCACAGGATGAGCGTTCGTTCCGGAAGAGGCGACACAAATGCCAGGGTTAGGGGACCCTGGGCTCTGACCCCAAGGCCAGAGCCTCCTGGGGGTGCTCCCTCCCCTTAGCCCAGGGCCGCACTAGAGAGCGAGCTCGGAGTGAGCCAGGGCACCGAGAAGCGAAGGGCAGGGAGGGACCCGAACTACTTTTTCCAAAGCCTGGGCCTACCCTCCTCCGGCGGGGCGTGGGGACTGGCAGGCAAGAGTGGGGGGCCGCGCCCAGGGCACAGACGTTAGTTCTGCTCCGGAGGCTCCAGATTAAACAGCTCCAGGCAGGAAGCCCGCCTTCTCCCACATTGGTCAGGAAGTCATGATGCAAGTTTGCGTGGTTTTCTTTTTTTTTTTTTTAACATGAAATAGAGATTTGTGCCCCCCCACCCCTCACAAGCTCTCCAGCCCGACCCACGGGGGCAACAATCCCCTGGGGGGGGGGAGCGCTCCCTGATGCCCGGGCGGGGGGACCAACCGCACTCTCCCGGGGCGCTCGCGGGGCTGCCCCGTGGCCACCTCTCGGCCACCCCGCTGCCACCCTCCCAGCCCGGCGCTCCGACGGGCCCCCTGCGAGACGGCCCGCGCCGCCCCGGCCTCCCCGGCGCTCTCATGCTTCTGGAATGCGGGCGCCCAGGGCCGCGCGTCCAGGGGACTCTCCCGCCGCCCGCGCACAGCCCGCCCCGCCGGCCTCGCTCCCGGCGGCGCTGGGGAGTGGAGAGCGGGACGTGGCCGTGCCCCGGCGCGGAGCGCGCCGCGCCTGCCCCACTCACCGGCCAGGAGCGCCAAGGGCAGCAGCAGCCAGTAGAGCACGGCGCCGAGCACGTGCGGCTCCATGCCCGGGGGGCCCGCGGCCGGGCCCGGGGTCGCTGGGCCGCCGCGGCGCTAAGGGGCGGCGCGGGGCATCCGGGTTCGGCGCGCCATGGTGCCCCAAAGGCGGGTCGCCTCACGTGCCGCGCCTCGCGGCCGGGGACCCCAGGCTCGTCGGCAGGGACCCCGAGCGCCTCCGCACACTCCTCCTCGGTCCGGGGCCCCGCGTCCACTCCCGGGACAGCCCTGCCGGGCGGGCGAGCGCAACACGCGGCTCTCCGCGGCTCGCGGAGGCTCAGCAGGGCCGGACGGCTTGCCTCCCGCCCTCCCTCGCCACCCGCGGGCCTTTATAAGCTCTGCCCCCGCCCGCCCGCCCTCCCCGCCTCCCGCCTGCCCGCCCGCCCTCCGCAGCGTGCCCGCCTCCGCGCTGCCTCGACGGCCAGGCGCCCCCGGCACCCCTCCTGCCCCACGCGCCCGCGCAACCCGCCAGCCCTCTGGGCCGGGACTGCCCAGCCGCCACCGAGACCCTCACTCCCACAGCCTTGGCGCCACCTCGCCGTGCACGTGGGGGCGGGCAGGGGCCGCTTCTCTCCCGCAGACCTGGCCTGAGCGCTCAGGAAAGGCTCCCCTAGGACCTGGCTTCCTGGGCAACACCCCACGCGCAACGGCGCCCCGCGTGGCCGGAGCGGCTTTCCCTTTGCTGCCACCGACCTAAGCACGCAGCGCCCCCTGGGGGCCGGGGGCCGGCTTGGAGCCCCAGCCCGGAGGACCAGCACCCGGCGGTGGGACGACAGCTGTGCACTGCCGGGGCCGCTTCCAGCTGTGCCGCCGCCACCACCAGCGAAGCAATGGGCGGTAGTGATAACAGCGAGACCACCCGCCGAGGCCTGTTGTCCCCGGGCGTGGACAGGCCAGCGTCTGCGGCCACGGTGCGCTGAGCGTTTCACCCAGGCCGCCTCTGTTTGGCGCTTGCCACCCTGCGGTGGCTGGGAAAGAAGCAGCAGAAAGGGCCCCTCAGTGTCCAGGCCGAGCCCTGGGGGGATGGCTGGACTCTGCCCGGGCTCCCAACTTGGCAGCCTGAGGGAGAAACTAGGCTAGGGGGTGTGGCGGGGACACGGAACGCCTGCAGCCAGCACTGACCCAGGCCGGCCAGAACACAGGACCAACTCTTCAAAAGCCAGAAAGGCGGACCTTCCTGAAGTCTGGAGCCGGACGCTGACTGGCTTTCTCCACACCTCTTCTGCTTCTTCCTGTCTCGGTTCCCAGCTGGAGTCATGTCTGACCCTGGACTTTTCCGAACCCTCTGAGACTTGTAGCCTCAGGGTTTCTCTTCAAGGTCAGAGAACAAAGGAGGCGGGGGACATAGGGTCCAGCTGATTGAGAGTCCCAGGAACCCCTCTCCCCCGCCCCCCCAACCCGCAAATGTGCCTGTTCCACCCTCAAGGAAAGGCCTGGACCTGACTGCCTTGGGCCCCTTGGCAGGGTTGGGGCCAGGGTCTCCGAGTGTAACGTCACCATCAACAGAGATGATCAGAAGGCCAGGCCCCCCTCTGCCCCTGGGGAGCATCTATGAAATAGGGCGGTGGCCCCGAGGTTTGGAGTTGTGAAGATTTAAGTGGAGACCATGTCAAAGTCGGCGTAAACAACATGTTTCTGGTAAGGGGTCACCATCAGTCCCCTGGGCTATCCCCCATTATCATTCTTAAGCTGGGGATCGGGGAGAGGAGGTCAGGAATAAAGAAAAAGGCTTGCAGAATGCCAACAGTGGAAACAGGCAGAACAGACACTGCAATCGGGACTACGATGACCTCTAACCCTCCACTGTCTGGCCTGCCCCTTGGCGATCATTGGGGCGGCTGGGAGGCTCCCCTCTCAGGACATTGATGCCCACCAGCACAGGGCCTTGAAGGAATATAAGACAATCTTGTTCACACAAAAGGGTTAAGTGCAAGTTTAAACACCACTCCGTTAAGCTAAGTCCTTCTACAGCCTAGAACAGTGGTCGGCAAACTCATTAGTCAACAGAGCCCAATATCAACAGCACAACGATTGAAATTTCTTTTGAGAGCCGAAAACTGACTTCTGCGCATGGGCCACGAAGTTTCAATCGCACTGTACGTGCGCGCCCGCACGTGGTATTTTGTGGAAGAGCCACACTCAAGGGGCCAAAGAACCGCATGTGGCTCGCGAGCCGCAGTTTGCCGACCACTGGCCTAGAATGTAAGGTTTTAGACCCTTTCCCAAGAGCATGGTCTTGGGGGGGGGGGGGCGGGAAGCAGGAGGATACAGGGATGAGGGGGAGGGAGCTGGGCCCAGGGGGCAGGTCCAGAGTCCCCAGACCTATCCCAGCAGTTTTGGGCACCAGGCTCACAGAGCTTCCTGCCCTCAGGGTCCAGCATAGCTGCTCCAAAGAAAGGAGGAACCTCAGAACTTGCCCTGCAGGTGTGCTCACAAAGGAACAGAACATAGGCAGGTGTCCAAGGATTGTGAGTAGGAAAAGTCTGGGGAGGTAAAGAAAGTATAGTGTAGCCTGCGGTGGAATAGTGCCCATGGGTTGCAGAGAACCAAGCAACTCTCTGTGTATCCATATGGAACAATCTCTAAGACAGTATTACAACCGGGAGTGTTCACCTCTAAGATACAATGTTACAACTGGAAACCAGCCGCAGAGTAACACCCATGCCTGCTGGACACTGTATCTCTGGGAGGGCATACAGGACGTAGGGCTGGCGCCGTGCTATAATGGTGGGTGAAACACTCTTTGGGGCTATTTTGATTTTTTGCTATGTGCACCTATCTCCAAGTCACAACATAAATTTAAAATGAGCACAGCAGCCCGGCCGGTGCGGCTCAGTGGTTGAGCGTCAATCATGAACCAGGAGATCATAGTTCGACTCCTCATCGGCACATGCCTGGTTTTTCGACTCCTGGTTCGGTCCCCAGTGTGGGGCGTGCAAGAGGCAGCTGATCAGTGATTCTCTCTCATTATTGATGTTTCTGTCTCTCTCTCTCCTTCTCTCTTCCTCTCTGAAATCAATAAAGAAAAAAGAAAAAAGCACAGCAGAGATGGATTCTCGGAAAAGGGCTTCCCAACCTGCCCACTTGCCAGGCAGGGGGCAGCAGGGAGCCCTGGTGGGGGGTCAGTAACTTGTGTTCTTTTTTTTCTTTTTTTTTTCCAGAGAGAAAAGGAGAGGGAGAGAGAGATAGAAACATCAGTGATGATAGAGAATCATTGATAGGCTGCCTCCTGCATGTCCTACACTGGGGATCGAGCCCGCAACACAGGCATCGAACTGACCAGGAATCGAACTGTGATCTGGTTCATAGGTCGGTGCTCAACCACAGAGCCTCGCTGGCCGGGCAGTAACTTGTGTTCTAATCCTTTGCAGAGGAGAACATAAATGAGGGGGTAAAAGGGGGAGGTGGGAAGTCATTTGCCAAAGGAGAAGCCAGACCTCGAGGGTAGTTTTCCTGACTCCAAAGCCATTTTTCTCCCACCACCCACAGCTCGGGGGTCCCCTCACATCATTGCTGTTGATTAAAATAGGTATTTAGTTTTGGAGAGCAAGAGTGGTCAGATTCCATAGAGAGAGCGAGAAAGGGCCATGGCAAAGGTGTCATCACAGGGGACGTTATCACCAGGTTTAACTTTGTCAAACCCAAGGATAATATAACCATTACTTGTCTATACTTAAAATTTAATTTTAAGTGGAAACAACCTATTAACAGATGAATGGATAAACAAAATGTAGTCCAGCCCTAGCCAGTTTGGCTCAGTGGATAGAGCATCGGCCTGCAGACTTAAGGGTCCCAGGTTCAATTCCAGCTAAGGGCACATGCCTAGGTTGCAGGCTCTATCCCCAGTAGGGGGCGTGCCGGAGGCAGCCTATCAATGGTTCTCTCTCATTGATGTTTCTGTCTCTCTAACCCTCTCCTTTCCTCTCTGAAATCAATAAAAGTACAAAAAAAAAATGTAGTCCATCCATACAATGGAATATTATTCAGCCATAAAAAGAAATGAAGCTGATACACACGACAACATGAACCTTAAAAATATGATACTCAGCCCTGGCCAGTGTGGTTCAGTTGGTGGAGTGTCTCGTACACCAGAAGGTTGCAGGTTCGATTCCTGGTCAGGGCACATACCCGGGCATTGGGTTTGATCCCCGGTCGAGGCTTATTCAGAAGGCAGCCAGACAATGTCTGTTGTCTCTCGTCTCTCTCTCAAATCAATAAAAAATTTTTTTTAATCATAATGCTCAGCAAAAGAAGATAGTCACAAACAGACAAGTATTATGTAATTCCACTTAAAAAAATCTAGAAGGGGAAATTTTATAGAAACAGAAAGGCAATGAGAGATTACCAGGGGCTGAGGGGAGGAGGGGTTGGGGAGTTATTAACTCACGGGACAGAGTTTCTGTTTGGGATGATGAGAAGGTTCAGGAAATGGTGGTGGTGGTTACACAACAATGTGAACATACTTACTGCCGCTTTTGTTTCCCCAAGTACATTCCCTTTGAGTTACCTCGGCCTCTTTTCCTGGAAACTAAGAACAGGCGTGGGTCCAGTGGAGAACTCGCACACATCCTGTTCCCATTTGCCAGAGGGGCCCAAGGTTTCCCCAAGGGGCACCTCCCATGTGGGCACAGGACTCCCCTTGCACTCATCTGCCCCCCTGGAGTTGGCCTGTTGACCTGCTTTCTTGCTGCTCCAAGGCCCAGCATCCAGCTCTGTCTGCTCAGAGGGACCTGGCTCTGCCCCAGGGCTCCGGGGCGGGTCTGGAACCCACCTGCTGGCCTCACGGGCCGTTCGAGTCAGAAGGTTAGAAGGTGGGACCAACCACCCAGAAACATGCCCGCGGGTGCCTTTTACAAATGGAGACCAGGAACCAAGCCCTTCCCGCTGAGGACGCTGGGAAGGTGGCCGGGTGAACAACGGGCGTCTTCCACAGTAGAACGATGTCAGCGGTGGCCCTACCCCCATCTTGGCAGGAAAACTGAAGTCCAGCTGGATGGGATAATGGAAGGGACAAGGCCAACATCAAGGGGAGGCTGACAACCCAAGTCTGACCAACAGACACTGTCCGGATCTGCAGCGATCAACCTGACCGTGTCCCGTGTCGCCTGGCACCCGTGAGGGGCGTCTGAGAGGGGACACATACCACTAAGACCGGGCTCTGCCCAGCCCTCCACAGCCTGACCCACACCGGCATCTGGGGCCTCCCCGGCTCTGCCTGAGAAGGCTCAGAGGGACAGCTGTCCCCAGCAGCACTGGGGACAGGGCAAGGATGGGGGGGTTGGCATGGAGCGGCAGAGAGCACAGGCCAGGTTGGCTGAGAGAGTGGCCTGAAGGCGGACCTTGGGCTTCCTCTGTGTCATGGGATCATTTCCACCATCCTGACGGTTTTGGGGGTCGGGGGCGGGGGCTGTAGAAATGTCCACCCTCAGAACCCGCACAAAGCAGGGAATGCAGGAAGAGGGGAAACAGGTTAATGCTGGAGTGGAAGCCTGGAAAGATTCCTTGTCTGGCGAGAGTGGGAGTCCCTCCCGCTCAGCCCTCCTCAGGGTGGGCTGGGCTCTGCTCCTCCCCAAGGCCAGGGCCCAGGCCAGACGTGAAAAGACTTGAGAGTGAGATAGGCCATCACCCCTTCTTCCATTAGGGTCTAGGGGTCAGGGCCAAAGGTACACCGGTAGTTTTACAGAAATCAAATAAGACTGAAGGATGTTTGTCACATGAAGAAACTGCGTTCAGGGAAGGGAAGGGAAGTGCCTGGCTCAAGGACAGTCTATAGCCAACCTGCCTACCCTCTGCCAGATCCCAGGGATGTGGGAGAGAGGGCTCAGGCTGGGAGGTCCTACAACAGCAAGGTCCGGGCTGTGCAAAGAATTAATTTCTTCCAGGGTCCACTCTACCATATCGAGCTAGGTGCTTAGCGGGTAGGTGGGAAGAAGAGTATTTCTCAACAGCAGAGAGGCTGGCCCAATTTCTTTTGTTTTTAAACTAGAGGCCCGATGCACGAAGATTCGTGCAAGAATGGGCCTTCCTTCCCCTGGCTGCTGGCACCGCCTTCACTCTGGCAGGAGCTGCCTTTCCATCTTCCCACACTGCCCAGAGGCCCAGAGCAGCTAGGGTGGTGGTGCTGAATGCCTGCGTCCCACCCTGCCCCTGGCTGTGCACCTGTGTATGCAAATTAACCCACCATCTATGTTGGGTTAATTTGCATACTCACTCCTGATTGGCTGGTGGGCATCACGAAGGTATGGTCAATTAGCATGTTACTCTTTTATTAGGTAGTGCGGGGGCCAGAAGCGGCGGGGGCCAAACATGGCGGGGATCTCCCTTTTCCACGTCCCGTGCGGAAAGAGAGATGAACGAACCAGTTCTAAGGGGAGGCGGCCAGGGGTTGAAAAATATTAGAAATAAAGAAAACAAGACGCAGAAATAGATTCATAAAGCTGGGGCTGGGTGGGACGCCATCTTTCCTCTCTGATGGAGAGGCTGCAATGACGACCCTGAGCCACACAGCAGGTTTATTTTATATCCCCCAAATCCAGGAAGTAACACCAAAACTTAGGATCAAAGGAGCTTATTTGCATTCTTAACTAGGCCCTAGCATTACTGGATTTACATATCTAGACCCACCCCTGCCGACACCTGGGCTGCTATGAAGTCAGAACTGATTAACATGTCCAGCCTCATTGGGGAAGCATGTTCCCAGGGTGTGACTCGGCCTACGCCCTGAGTTCAGCTGATGATAATTAAGGAAAATGCCCATGTGTCTTCCCAGGCTGCCCTCTAAAGGTAGATTAAATCTTTATGGTTAAAAGTATTACATATTCCCCTTTTTTCTCCCATTGACCCCTTCTAGCCCACCCCATCCCCCACCCCAGACCTTCACCACCCTATTGTCTGTGTCCATGGGTATATGAATACAAGATCTTTGGTTGATCTCTTCCCACCCACCAACCCTCCCCCAAACTTCCCTCTGACTCAACAGTCTGTTCCATGCTTCCATGTCTCTGGATCTATTTTATTCTTCAGTTTATTTTGTTTATTAGATTTCACATATGAGTGAGATCATGTGATACTTGTCTTTCTCTGACTGGCTTATTTCACTTAGCATGATACTCTCCAGGTCCATCCATGCTGTCTCAAAGGCTAAGAGATTCTTCTTTTTTACTGCTGCATAGTATTCCATGGTGTAAATGTACCACAGCTTTTTTATCCACTCACCTACTGATGGGCACTCGGGATGTTTCCAGATCTTGGCTATTGTAAATTGTGCTGCTATGAACATAGGGGTGCATACATTCTTTCTGATTGGTGTTTCGGGTTTCTTAGGATATAGTCCTAGAAGTGGGACCACTGGGTCAAATGGCAGTTCCATATTTAATTTTTTGAGGAAACTCCATACTGTTTTCCATAGTGGCTGCACCAGTCTGCATTCCCACCAGCAGTGTACTAGGGTTCCCTTTTCTCCACATCCTTGCCAGCACTTGTCATTTGTTGATTTGTTGATGATAGCCATTCTGACAGGTTGAGGTGATACTTCATTATTGTTTTAATTTGCATCTCTCTGATGATTAGTGACTTTGCGCATTTTTTCATATGTCTCTTGGCCATCTGTATGTCCACTTTGGAGAAGTGTCTATTTAGGTCCTTTGCCCATTTTTTAATGGGATTGTCTTCCTTTTGTTAAGTTGTATATTTTGAATATTATATATATCCTTATATATTTTGAATATTAACCCTTTATCAGATGTATCATTGCCAAATATGTTCTCCCATACAATGGGCTCTCTTTTCATTTTGTTGATGGTTTCTTTTGCTGTGCAGAAGCTTTTTATTTTGATGTAGTCCCATTTGTTTATTTTATCCTTAGTTTCCTTTGCCCTAGGAGATGTATCCGTAAACATATTATTACAAGAGATGTCTGAGATTTTGTTGCTTATGGTTTCTTATAGGGTTTTCATGGTTTCATCACTTACATTTAAGTATTTTATCCATTTTGAGTTTGTTTTTGTGTATGGTGTAAGTTGGTGGTCTAGTTTCATTTTTTTGCATGTATCTGTCCAGTTTTCCCACCACCATCTATTGAAGCGATTGTCTTGACTCCATTGTATGCTCTTACCTCCTTTGTAAAATAATTGAGTGTAATGGCTTGGGTCAATTTCTGGGTTCTCTGTTCTGGTCCATTGATCTATATGCCTATTCTTGTGCCAGTACCAGGCTGTTTTGATTACAGTGGCTTTGTAGCATAGCTTGGTATCTAGTATTGTGATTCCTCCAACTTTGTTCTTTCTCAAGATTGCTTCGGCTATTTGGAGCAATCTTGGTTCCATATAAATTTTTGGAGTATTTGTTCTAGATCCGTGAAATATGCTGTGGGTATTTTTATTTATTTTTTTTATTGATTTCAGAGAGGAAGGGAAAGGGAGAGATATAGAAACATCAATGATGAGAGAGAATAACCGATTGGCTGCCTCCTGCATATCCCAAGTGCCCTCACTGGGAATTGAACTGTGATCTCCTGGTTCATAGATCAGCGTTCAACCATTGAGCCACGCTGGCTGAGCTGCTGTTGGTAATTTAATAGGGTTTGCATTGAATCTGTAGATTTCTTTGGGTAGTATGGACATTTTAATGATGTTAATTCTACCAATCCACGAACACGGTATATTTCTCTACTTGTTTACTAGTTATATCTTTCTCTATCTCTTTTTTTCAACGTCCTGTAGTTTTCTGAGTAGAAGTCTTTTACTTCCGTAGTTAAGTTTATTCCTCAGTATCTTAATTTTTTTGTTGTAATGGTAAATGGATTATTGGTTTGGTTTCTCTTTCTGAGAATTCATCATTGGTGTATAAAAATGCTATCCATTTCTGGGTGTTATTTTTTTATCCTGCTACATTGGAGGCTGGCTCAAATTCTAATGCTCTTCCTCATTCTGGTCCTGGTGGGAGACTCTGAAATCACACTGCCCCTAGCAACACCCTATGGAAGACACCATGGAAAACCCAGATGGGCAGTCCCTCCCCACCCCCGGCAGAGAAGCAGTGGGCTAGTTGAGGGCAGAGCAGCCTCAGCTACCATGCGTTCCCCAGGACAAGGCAGGCATCATCGGGTTGAGGCTGGGTGGGGGGTTGGGGGTTCAAAGGCCCGCCTATCAAAGGCTTGCCCATTCTTCGGCCTTCCCTGGGTGCTAGTCGGCCTCCTCTGGCCTTGCTGACTGACTCAGCCGCGCTGAAACCGGGGATAACTGGTCAGAGCTGAGAAAGAAATGCCCCTGGACCTGGTCCTCTCCCTGCCCACCTCCTGGGTTTGGACTGGCTGGGTCAGCTTGAGGGTACACCTTCTTCCTGTGCAGGAAGCTCCCTGATGGAGTTTTTTTCTTTTTTAATATTTTTATTGCTTCCAGAGAGGGAGAGAGAGATAGAAACATCAATAATGAGATCGGCTGCCTCCTGCACAACCCCCACTGGGGCTTGAGCCCGCTACCGGGGCATGTACCCTGACCGGGAATTGAACCATGACCTCAGATGCTCAACCACTGACCCGCACCGGCTGGACCCTGATGGAGGGCCCAAGCCCTTTCCAGGTTCCCACTGGTTGCCTGTCCTGGCCCTTTAGTCCTACAGCTGTTCTCTAACCTCACTGGCGAAGCTGACCACTGGTCCCTGGTGGGGGTCCTGCTGATGAAGTCACCTGCTTGCTCACTCAGGCTCAGGG
The DNA here is from genome assembly GCF_027574615.1 of Eptesicus fuscus. Taxonomy (NCBI): domain Eukaryota; kingdom Metazoa; phylum Chordata; class Mammalia; order Chiroptera; family Vespertilionidae; genus Eptesicus; species Eptesicus fuscus. Next base: position 23,367,239 of record NC_072493.1, on the reverse strand, counting down.
AAGGGAAAACACCCCCTTGCCAGTCACAAGTGGACAGTGGACAGAGGCCCAGCTCTCGGGAGCAGAGCTCTGGCTGAGAAAGAGCAGGTGGAAGAGTGACTTCCTGGCCCAGCGGCTCTAACTAGGGCAGAGGAGGGAGACAGGAAGCCCTGAACATCGGGGCACCAGGAACCTAACCACCTCACTCCTCTCCTCAGGGTCTTTGACAGCCTGGATCACCCACAGGGTCTTGGCGTCCTGTTCCAGTGCTGTGGCCACCAGCCATATTGCTTCATCGCCCCTGCACCTGTGCCAACCATACAGGGCTGCTGGGATCCCCCAGGGGACCCACTCTGTCATTCCCCCCCTCCTACCCAGTAAACTCCTCCTCATTCTCTGGAACAGAAGGCTCTCCTCTGCTAGCCCTTCTGACCACCCACGTGGTGACCTCTCTGCAGCAGCCCTGACCTCTCAGGGTGTGGTTACTTGTAGCCATGTGAACGGGGCTTCCTGGGGCTCTGCCTCAGGTGAGCTGCATCTCCAGGGCCAGCAAAGCACCTGCAAAAGAAGGGCCGCCCAGATGTCCAGAATGGGTGTGAGGTTAGTGCCTTTATCAGATGCCATTCAGACCAATGGGTGTGAGGTTAGTGCCTTTATCAGATGCCATTCAGACCAATGGGTGTGAGGTTAGTGCCTTTATCAGATGCCATTGCAGACCAATGGGTGTGAGGTTAGTGCCTTTATCAGATGCCATTGCAGACCAATGGGTGTGAGGTTAGTGCCTTTATCAGATGCCATTGCAGAGGGCTGACCACTGACAGCAGCCGCCAAGCAACCCGCTCAACGTGGCAACAGACAATAAAGTCACACAGGTCCCGACCCTGATGGGGCACCTCCAATGCAACCTCCTGCCCCACCTTCTGTCCAGAGTCTGTGACCCTCGACCCTGACTGTGCCCACACATGTACAATACAGAAGGGGAGCAAAGCTGACCTTTAATCCATGGAAGCCAGTGGATAAACTCTTCTTTCTCCTCTGGACAGTCCTTAAATGTGACTTACTGAACTTTGGGGGGTGGGTTATGTGCAACTGAGGCATCAACTTCATGTTGAGACACTTCTTCCACTGGCTCTCTCAGCCTGCCTTCTCCCTTAGCGCCTCATGAGCCCCCTGCAGTGCTGCCCTAGGGAATCCCCCTACCCGGCCTCGCCTGGGGCTCTGCTCTCTGGTAAAGAGAGTCCCCCACCAAGAACACAAACATGTGTGATTTCCAGAGCAGTCCCAACAGCAGGTGGTCTGAGGATGGGGCAGAGCCCACAGCTGGGAGCCCTGGCCCCACCCCCACACGAGGGCTGCGCTTCCCACAGACACACTGACCACTCACTCTCTGGGAGCTCCTCTGCGGTTCCTCTGAGCCTCCCGACCTAACTCACTGGCCTCAGCACCCAGCTAGTCTTAACTTGTGGCAGAGCCATGGGGAAACGTGGGGTGATCTAAGCAACGAAGTAACAAGTGCCTGCAAGCTGAGTGGCCCCCTTACAACGTCAGCATTGTGGCCGTGGGACCTAACTGTACAGATGAGGTTTGCTGAGAAAGTGCCCTGGTCCTCTTACGAAAGAAAACAACCCAGGCCTCCCCAGTACAGGACCAATCGCTATCTGAATTATCCTTTACAATGAGAAGCCTCAAGCAGGGCCACAGCTGAGCGGTGTTATCTGCAAAGGTCATCGCCCTCATCCTTCCCTAGGTGCACCCAGCACCCAGGTGCTCTGTGGGCTCAAGGAGCACAGGGGAGTTGCACAACCCCTCTCACGAACCTCCCCACAGCGCGTAGCAACCAGCATGCAAAGAATTCCTCCCAGACACCTGCCCTCCTCGCCGCCCCACCCGTCTTAAGAGGAAGTTCAAACCTCTCTGTGGTCTGGTGTCCGTTCTTGTTCTTCCCCAGCCACACAGTTACGCTGTCCCTTCAACTTCCAAAGCTCCAGGGTCTGGCCTTTTCCCTCCTGTACTCAGACACACCAGGCTCTGCCACCTGTTAGGAGCCCACTGAACACTGCTGGGTGGATGATGGGCTCCTGACCACTGAAGTGACCTCCACTCTGCCAGGCCATGAGCTCGTAGAATGCAGGACACACGTGAGTGGCTGGTGGCAGGGCCTTCAAAGTCATTAAATGAGGGACACTTACAGGTCTCAAGAGTAGTCCATGGGCCATGGCCACAGTCAGTGAGGGCTGCCTTCAGAAGGGCAGATGCCCACCTTCCCTACAGGTGGAGTTAAGAACCTACTGCTGCCCAGCTGGCGTGGCTCCGTGGTGGAGCGTGGACCTAGGAACCAATTCCGCTCCATCTCCAGTGGGGGGCGTGCAAGAGGCAGCCAATCAATGATGCTCTCTCATCATTGATGTTTCTCCCTCTCCATTCCTCTCTGAAATCACAAAATAAAGTAAAGAAGAACCTAGTGCTTGGCTTGGCGGACACGAGGGCGGTTCCGGCCTTCCTCTGGGACATGGCCCTCGGTTTCAGGCTCTGCCTGTGCATTGGTTCTTAGGTGGTTCTTGCAGTTCGTGGATTCTTACAAGCATGGAGGACATCTTCCAAAGGAGGGGCCACCTCTGTGCACTCAAAGCGTGGGAGCATAGGTGTCAGGACAGGAGGTACCTGCAGACTGGCCGGGCCTGGCGGGACCCTCGGGCTGCAGTGACCCAGAGTTACCCCGGCGACCCCCGGGTGGCTAGCGCCGCCAGGGCCAACCTATCGGTCTGTCTGTGGGGTCGGAACTCCCCAGAGCCGCGCTCCGTCGCGAGCGTCACTCCGCCTCCAGCCACGCCCTCCCTCCGACACGCCCTTCCGGACGCTAAGCCCCGCCCCGCCCCTCCGGCAATCGCCTCGTGGACAATACCGGTCCCGCCCCCTCACGGACCCCGCCCTACCCTAGGCTCCAAGCTCCTCCCAGTCCCTCCCATTTTCGCCACCGCGTGATTGACAGCGCCAGGCCCGCGCCTAAGGCCTGCTCTGGGTTCTCCTTCGGACTGGGGCTGGGTCCCGGGAGTCTTTTTCAAGTCGCCCAGGGTCCCTTACTGTGGATCCAGGAACCTGGCACCGTCTTTCCCGTGTGACCGGCCGCCTAGTCGTGGGCGCCCGCGGGTGGAAGGGACCTCGGTTGTCCATTGAGCTTTCAGTCTCCGCGGGATGGGGCACAGAGACCTGCTCTGCCGCTGGGCACTGGGCTTGCACTCGCATTTACTTCTAATTAACTTTGAACACCCTATACAGTTATTGGAAACTTTTAAATCTATTTAGGACAACTTGGACTCGTGAGTCCACTCTTCCAACTGAATTTTATGAAATCGAAATAAAGACCAGGTACTTCAAAGAGCATGGTTCAAATTGAGATTTGCTGTAAGTGTCAAGTACACGCCACACTTGTTTGATTAGTGTTAGTGGTAGTACTTAGTAACGATTATGATGGTTGTGATGGTGGTGAGCAAATGAATGTGAAGTATAGCTCATTAATAAAGTGTATATTGATTACTTGAAATGATAACATTTAGGGTATAATGGGTAAAATAAAAATTTCAAATGTCCCCTGATTCTTTTTATTTTATTTTTAGTGTAGCTACTAGAAATGTTAAACTTACACTTGTGGTCTATTGGACAGATGCTCCCATATGGATCAAGACAGTGGGATCTCCCACCAGAATACTCTCTGAAACCAAGTATGTGGTGGTGGGGTTTGTCATGATCATGTGGGGAGTTAGAGGCTTAGCTCACTTTCCAGGGGTCTCACAGCAGCCCTGCTGGGAGCAGGTTCCGTTAAGGTACTCTGATGCAGATGAGAAAACCAAGGCTTGGGGAGGAGACACTTCCAGGGTCACCCAGTCCGTGGGCAGCAGCAGCTTGTCCACCCTCTGTTTTGTCCCTTCCGTAATAGATTCCAAAGTTGCCTGGTGGACAGTGAGCCAAGTGCACATCCATCCTGGCTGAGACCCAAATGCCTTCATTGAAGGTGAAAGCTGCCTACGGACTTTGCATTATAAGCCAAGACCATAGGTGACAAGATTAGGGGATCCCCAAAAGCCTGAATTCCATGATTAGTCTTTGGCTACTGCCTGGTCTCTTGGGGAAGGAAGAGTGGCTGGCTGAGAGGCAGCGGTGAGGGTTCAGAACCAGCTTGCTGGTGCACCAGCTCTGTGCTCTGTGTCTCGGTTTCTTCACCCACTTGTAGGCTCACTTTGAGGGTGAGACAAATAAGGCATTCCAACCACAGGAAGAGGCTCTGCACTCAGCACACCTCAAAAGAGGTCAGCTGTTGTTGTTTTATAAAACTGCTTTGAAAACTGTAAGGTGTTGCACGCCCTTGGGTAGTTGCTGTTATATGCAAATGGCACCAGGTAGAGCAGTTGAGGAGCAGCCTTCCATGCCATGTGTGTGAGGTGGCAGGCTGGCAGGAGCAGGACCCAGGGGGTGGGAGGAGTTCTAGGGAAGACATGGCTGGTCTAAGCTCAGAACCTACTGCAACTCTAATCACTTTTTGAAGTGTGGTTAAAATGATGATGGTGGTGATAGTGATAATGGTTGATAGGGATGATAATGGTGATGATGACTGTAATAATGGTGGTGACTGATGATGGTGACAGTGATGACAATGGTGGTAATGGTGATAATGATAGTGGTGATGGTGACAATGATGGTGATGATGATGGGGTGAGGATGATGTTGATGGTAATTGTGGTCCCAGCATTTTGCCCCTTATAAGCTCCTTATGACCCAAGTATTATCATTATCTTCCCTTTTTATAGATCAGAAGACTGGGGCTCAGGGAGGTGCAGCCACCTATGCGGAGTCACACAGTCAGATTCCACTTGGGCAATGTGACTGCAGGTCCTGGACTTCACCCATACTCCTCTCCTCATTACAAGCCAGAGGTCCAGACCCCAGCTCTGCTCCATGGGCCATATGCTTCTAAAAATTACTAAGGACCCCTCAGGACTTTTGTTGATGTGGTTATCTAGCAATATCTATACTAATAAAAGGGTAATATGCAAATTGGTCGGGACTCCCTCATGCAACAACTGAACAGCAGGCTGTGTGGGGCGACCAGGCTGGCTGGGGGGGGGGGGCAGTTGGGGGTGACCACGCCAGCTGGGGGAATAGTTAGGGGTGATCAGGCAGGCGGGGGGGGGGCAGTTGAAGGCCACCAGGCCAGAAGGGGGGCAGTTAGGGGCAACCAGGCTGGCAGCAGGGGGCCAGTTAGGGGTGACCAAGCTGGCAGGGGGGGGGCAGTTAGGGGCAATCAGGCTGGCAGGGAGCACAGTTGGGGGTGACCAAGCTGGCAGGGGGGGGCAGTTAGGGGTGATCAGGCAGGCAGGGGCGATCAGGCAGGCAGGCAGGTGAGTGGTTAGGAGCCAGAGTTCCTGGTTTGGAGAGGGTGCAGGCTGGGCTGAGGGGACCCCCCACCCCCTGCACAAATTTCATGCACTGGGCCTCTAGTCCTATATAATGAAAGGCTAATATGCAAAATCGACTGAATGGCAGAATGACTGGTTACTATGACATGCACTGACCACCAGGGGGCAGACACTCAATGCAGGAGCTGCCCCCTGGTGGTCAGTGCACCAGAAGCTGGTCTCACGGCTGGCAAGCTCAGTGGCAGTGGCGGGAGCCTCTCCCACCTCCCTAGCAGTTGGACATCCCTCGAGGGCTCTGGGACTGCAAGAGGGCACAGGTCAGGCTGAGGGACCCCTCCCCTCGAGTGCATGAATTTTGTGCACCTGGCCTCTAGTTTATTATATTAGAAATTAAAACTAAGCTTTAAAAACTTTTATGTATTAAGTCATTAAAATAATAATAAACCCATAACATATTTTTTGATGAAAACATATTTTCTAAGGCAGAAATTTTATTTTTAATCTCCACCCAAGGATGTGCATTTTTATTGATTTTAGAGAGAGAGAAAGGGGGGGGGAAGAGAGAAAACATGGATGTGAGAGAGAAACATCTATTGTTTGTCACCTGTACCACCCCAACTGGGATCAAACCTGCAACCTGGGTATTTGCCCTGACTGGGAATTGAACCTGCGACCCCTCAGTGCATTGGACGATGCTTCAACCAGGTGAGCCACACCAGCCAGGGCTCCAAGAAAAAAGTTAGTGAATGAAAACATTCTTTTACTTTTTGCCAATCTCCTTAATGTCTGACTTTATAGGAGACAGCTGGCTGCTCACAGCTGCTCCACATCACATCTCATGACATGATGAGCTGTTCTGGTCAAAGCATATGAAAAAAATGTGGCCTCACATAGGGAAGTAGCTGGAAAGTAGAGGAGTATTTCAATAGCCTCTCCAGATAATTAGGACATTATTCTTTGATAAGTTTATAAAAACAACTTTGACCTCATGGGCCCACTTTGTGAATTGCTCAACTGTACATACGTGCTTCTGCACTTACAGACTCAATCTGTGAGTAGCAGACACTCGTGGTAGCTCACCCAATTCCTTCACTTGTAAGCAGTTTCCTTACATGCTAACGGCTTCCCGGGCCTCTCTGCCTAAAGGTGAAGCAGTTCAAACATGCATAGTGGGCATGAAGGACTGGCTAAGGCCCCTGAGAGCAGCCCGCCCCCAGTGAGGACAGAGTCTGTGTACGAACACCCAGCTTGCCTGGCCCCAGGTGGGCCGATGCTGAGAGTTCTACAGTGTCTTCCAGAGATCCCGAAGCAATGGAGCCCCAGCCATCCTCAGCAGTCACCCTCAGCGATCGCCTGGCTCAGGGACACACCTTGTATGGATGCCTGTCTCACTTCTCCAGTCCCTGCTTTTTGGGACCGTCTCCCCAAAATTGATTTGTCCCCAGATCCTTACGTCAGGGTCTGCTTCAGGGGGCAAGCGAATGAAGACTGGGAACTATTCCTGTGTGTGTATTTCACAATAATGAAACCTCAGGACTAGTAAGTGCTCTCTGAAACTACAGATTCTCTAATTAAGGGCTGAGCCCAGTGCGGTGGCCACAGGGCCACAATAAGGAGCAATTGCAGATGTCCAGATGGGAGAGGATGTTGGCTGGGACCAGGGCGCGGCCACAGAGTGAGTGAGAAGCACTCAGATTTCCTAGGTCTTTAAGGTACAACTGCTTAGTGATGCAAAACCAAATATGGGGCTGAGGAACACTGCAGGAAAAGCAAACTAGAGACCATGACAGTCCTTTAGGCCAAACTGTGAGCCAACAGTTTAGGCCATCCTGCAACTACTGAGTGCCAACTACGTGGCAGCCCCAGAACAGGCTCTGCTGACAAAGAAAGGAAGCCGACGGGCCTTTCCAGGAGCTGGTGGGGGAAAGGCCCAGGCCGCTGCAATCTAGGATGGCAACCACCTGGGTAGGCAGATGGGCTCTGGCTCAGCACAGACGGGTGGCCCAGCCAGGCGGGGCCTGGGTTTGAATCTTAGCTCTGCTACTTGCAGGCTGTGTGGCCTGAAACAAGTGGCTCAACCTCTCTGGCCCTGATTTCCTCGTCCATGAAATGGGCATCTTTGTAGCATCCATATCCTAGGTGGCTTTGTGAATCAGACTCGACAACACGCGACACGTTCTTAGGACTATACCTGGCACACGGGAGGCATTCCCGTTTGGACACTTCAGTGCTCGAATCCCTTCTCCTGGTGGAACTTCATTGACGGAGCTCACTGCCTCACCTCTCTGGGCGGCTCCTCCTACAGTGCGACCAGGATCTTGCTCCATCAAGAGGTGAGGCCTATATTCCGCCCCCTGGAGCCTGGGTAGACCTTTGCAACCTTTCCAACCCACAGGAGGAGCGGAAGGGGCGCTGCACTTGTAAAAGGGGATACAGCCTGGCTGGTCTGATAGTGGGTCATCAGAACCTATCAACATTAGTGTCACTAAAGTTGGCATACAACCCTCCAATACTAAATTTTACTGTTTTCTTCAAAAAAGTGTGTGTGTGTGTGGGGAGGGCGGGGAGCCCTGGCCGGGTAGCTCAATAGTTGAGTGTAGTCCTGATGTGCCAAGGTTGTGGGTTTGATCTCCAGTCAGAACACATACAAGAATCCACCAACCAATGAATGCATAAATAAGTGGAACAACAAATCGATGTTTCTCCCTTTCTCAAATCAATTAAAAAATAAAAGGGGGTATACAGCCTGCATGCTCTCTCCCTGTCTCACCTGAGGAGCCCAGAGCTACTCTGAGGGTGCCATGCTGAAGACCAGGAGGAAAGACAGACAGAGGTAGAGAGGAGGCCCGCACAGCTCCCACCTTTCCAGCCCTGGGTGCTGAACTCTTCCATGTGCCACACATGTGAGGGAGGGAGCCTTCCAGGCGTCTCCATCCCCTGTCGCCATCTGACTGCAGCAACATGAGACCCTGAATGAGAACCACTGAGCTGAGTCTCTCCTGAATTTCTTTTCTTTTTTTCTTTTTTTTTTTTTTTTTTTTTTTTAATTTCTTTATTGATTAAGGTGTCACATATTTGTCCTCATCCTCCCATTCCCATCCCACCCCTCTCCCCACGCATGCCCCAATCCCCTGCTGAACTTAACCGTTGGATAGGCTTATATGCATGCATACAGGTCCTTTGGTTGAACTCTCCCCCTCTCCCCACCCTCCCCCTCCCCTCCCCTATCCTCCCTCTGAGGCCCGATAGTCGGATCGATGCCTCCTTGCTTCTGGTTCTGTTCTTGTTCCTCAGTCTATGTTGTTCATCATTTCCTCTAGATGAACGAGATCAAATGTCACTAGATATATACTAATAAGAACTGAATGTGAGACGAGCAATAATATTTATGCTGACAGGCAAATGAAGTAATCTGTAGCGAGCTTCCCCCTGGACCAACAGTTCTTTTGAGACCCAATTTCGATGTCCAGTAGTTCCTTATGTGTACATGTCAGCACTGACCCCTCAGCTCTGGATGGTGGACAAATGGTGGTAATGGAGGTCCGACTCCCTCTGATTTGGTCTCGGCCGAGCCCAGGGGCACGGCGTCACCCGGACTAAGGGGCACGTGGCCTCACCCATACCCAAGGGGCGCGTGGTCTCACCCGGGCCTGGGACCCAGCCTCACCCGGATGGATCCAGGGGCGCACGGCCTCACCCGGACCCAGGATCTGGCTTCACCCGTACCCAGGGACGCTTGGCCTCTCCCAGACCCAGGGGCACGTGGCCTCACCCGGGCTTAGTTGCACAAGGCCTCACCTGGATCCAGGGACACATAGTCTCTCCCGGACCCAGGGACGCTTGGCCTCTCCCAGACCCAGGGCCACTTGGGCTCACCCGGGCCTAGGTGCACGAGGCCTCATCCGGATCCAGGGACGCATGGTCTCACCCGGACCCAGGGACGCTTGGCCTCTCCCAGACCCAGGGGCACGTGGCCTCACCCGGGCCTAGGTTCACGAGGCCTCACTCGGATCCAGGGACACATGGTCTCACCCAGACCCAGGAACGTTTGGCCACTCCCAGACCCAGGGCCACTTGGGCTCACCCGGGCCTAGGTGCACGAGGCCTCATCCGGATCCTGGGACACATGGTCTCACCCGGACCCAGGGACGCTTGGCCTCTCCCAGATCCAGGGCCACTTGGGCTCACCCGGGCCTAGGTGCACGAGGCCTCACCCGGATCCAGGGACACATGGTCTCACCCGGACCCAGGGACGCTTGGCCTCTCCCCGACCCAGGGCCACTTGGGCTCACCCCGGCCTAGGTGCACGAGGCCTCACCCGGATCCAGGGACACATGGTCTCACCCAGACCCAGGAACGTTTGGCCACTCCCAGACCCAGGGCCACTTGGGCTCACCCGGGCCTAGGTGCACGAGGCCTCACCCAGATCCAGGGACACATGGTCTCACCCGGACCCAGGGACGCTTGGCCCCTCCCAGACCCAGGGCCACTTGGGCTCACCCGGGCCTAGGTTCACGAGGCCTCACTCGGATCCAGGGACACATGGTCTCACCCAGACCCAGGAACGTTTGGCCACTCCCAGACCCAGGGCCACTTGGGCTCACCCGGGCCTAGGTGCACGAGGCCTCACCCGGATCCAGGGACACATGGTCTCACCCGGACCCAGGGACGCTTGGCCTCTCCCAGACCCAGGGCCACTTGGGCTCACCCGGGCCTAGGTGCACGAGGCCTCATCCGGATCCAGGGACGCATGGTCTCGCCCGGACCCAGGGACGCTTGGCCTCTCCCAGACCCAGGGCCACTTGGGCTCACCCGGGCCTAGGTGCACGAGGCCTCATCCGGATCCAGGGACGCATGGTCTCGCCCGGACCCAGGGACGCTTGGCCTCTCCCAGACCCAGGGGCACGTGGCCTCACCCGGGCCTAGGTGCACGAGGCCTCACCCGGATCCAGGGACACATGGTCTCACCCGGACCCAGGGACGCTTGGCCTCTCCCAGACCCAGGGCCACTTGGGCTCACCCGGGCCTAGGTGCACGAGGCCTCATCCGGATCCAGGGACGCATGGTCTCGCCCGGACCCAGGGACGCTTGGCCTCTCCCAGACCCAGGGGCACGTGGCCTCACCCGGGCCTAGGTGCACGCGGCCTCACCCGGATCCAGGGACACATGGTCTCGCCTGGACCCAGGGGTGTGTGGGCTCTCCCAGACCCAGGGGCGCTTGGCCTCGCCCGGGCACGGGATCCAGCGTCATCCGGGTCCAGGGGCACTTGGCCTCACCCGGACCCGGAGTCCGGCCTCACCTGGACCCAGGGGCATGAGGCCTCACCCGGATCCAGGGACACATGGTCTCACCCGGACCCAGGGACGCTTGGCCTCTCCCCGACCCAGGGCCACTTGGGCTCACCCGGGCCTAGGTGCACGAGGCCTCACCCAGATCCTGGGACACATGGTCTCACCCGGACCCAGGGACACTTGGCCTCACCCAGACCCAGGGCCACTTGGGCTCACCCGGGCCTAGGTGCACGAGGCCTCATCCGGATCCAGGGACGCATGGTCTCACCCGGACCCAGGGACGCTTGGCCTCTCCCAGACCCAGGGCCACTTGGGCTCACCCGGGCCTAGGTGCACGAGGCCTCATCCGGATCCAGGGACACATGGTCTCACCCGGACCCAGGATCGCTTGGCCTCTCCCAGACCCAGGGCCACTTGGGCTCACCCGGGCCTAGGTGCACAAGGCCTCACCCGGATCCAGGGACACATGGTCTCACCCGGACTCAGGGACGCTTGGCCTCTCCCAGACCCAGGGCCACTTGGGCTCACCCGGGCCTAGGTGCACGAGGCCTCATCCGGATCCAGGGACGCATGGTCTCGTCCGGACCCAGGGACGCTTGGCCTCTCCCAGACCCAGGGCCACTTGGGCTCACCCGGGCCTAGGTACACGAGGCCTCATCCGGATCCAGGGACGCATGGTCTCACCCGGACCCAGGGACGCTTGGCCTCTCCCAGACCCAGGGTCACTTGGGCTCACCCGGGCCTAGGTGCACGAGGCCTCATCCGGATCCAGGGACGCATGGTCTCGTCCGGACCCAGGGACGCTTGGCCTCTCCCAGACCCAGGGCCACTTGGGCTCACCCGGGCCTAGGTGCACAAGGCCTCATCCGGATCCAGGGACACATGGTCTCACCCGGACCCAGGGACGCTTGGCCTCTCCCAGACCCAGGGCCACTTGGGCTCACCCGGGCCTAGGTGCACGAGGCCTCACCCGGATCCAGGGACACATGGTCTCACCCGGACCCAGGGACGCTTGGCCTCTCCCAGACCCAGGGCCACTTGGGTTCACCCGGGCCTAGGTGCACGAGGCCTCATCCGGATCCAGGGACGCATGGTCTCGCCTGGACCCAGGGACGCTTGGCCTCTCCCAGACCCAGGGGCACGTGGCCTCACCCGGGCCTAGGTGCACGAGGCCTCACCCGGATCCAGGGACACATGGTCTCACCCGGACCCAGGGACGCTTGGCCTCTCCCAGACCCAGGGCCACTTGGGCTCACCCGGGCCTAGGTGCACGAGGCCTCATCCGGATCCAGGGACGCATGGTCTCGCCCGGACCCAGGGACGCTTGGCCTCTCCCAGACCCAGGGGCACGTGGCCTCACCCGGGCCTAGGTGCACGCGGCCTCACCCGGATCCAGGGACACATGGTCTCGCCTGGACCCAGGGGTGTGTGGGCTCTCCCAGACCCAGGGGCGCTTGGCCTCGCCCGGGCACGGGATCCAGCGTCATCCGGGTCCAGGGGCACTTGGCCTCACCCGGACCCGGAGTCCGGCCTCACCTGGACCCAGGGGCATGTGGCCTCACCTAGACTCAGGGACGTGAGGCCTCACTTATACCCAGAGGCGTGTGACCACACCCGAACCCAGAGGCGCGCAACCCCGCCCGCACCCGGGTCTCAGCGGGGCCCCGTCTTCCCGATCCCAATTCCTGCCGGTCAATCCCCCCTCAGCAATTCCCCTGGCCATCCTTCCAGAGCTCCAGTATGGCTGCTGCAGAACTCGTCGGGCGGCGGCTCGGCGAAGCTCCGGTGCACCCGGTGCATGGCGGTGGGCCAGTCTGGCGTCGCTGCGTTGGCCCTTGGGTCTGCATCGGTGGCCGGTCGCCGAGCATGTGCACCTGGCCGCTTCCGGGGCGTTGAGATTCTTGACGGACTCAGAGGTCAGCAAGCGCGGAGTCTCCCACCCCATGTCTCATAGGGGCTCGTCTGTCCGTACTTGGCTGCCAGTGGAGCCGTCCCCTCAGCCGGAGACCGCCGGGGGAACTGCGCCGAGCACGTTCCAGGCCGCTGTTGTATCGCCTGAGCCATAGTTCTTTTGTGTCGCCTGAGCTGTAGTTCTTAAAGTGTGGTCTTTGGGTCACCGGCATCAGCATCATCCCACATACCCCTCTTTTATTCTAGTTGTAGAGCATCTACTCAGCCAGCCCTATGGTGGTCTTGGATGGTGTCTGCTCTGCTCTCTTGTCGTAGTCTCAAAGTTGTTGTGGTAGGCAACAATCAGGCTTCCGCCCTATGCCTCCATCTTGGTCCTCCTTTGTATAGTTAAGTCTTGATTGTTGTTGGTGTCACTGGGGGGGCGCTCTTTGTCTATAAAGGAAGAGTTGCTGTGCAGGAGACACGTTTATGGGCCGGGTCTTGGTGCAGCAAAGCTTTGGCGCTCACTGAATATTCCCGTTGAACATGTCCCTTATGCACGTGGTTGAAATCTGGTGTCATCTCCCACAGACCACTAGATGCCCTCGTTTCTGGGTCTCCAATGGGGTGTAGATCAGCTACTTCCTTAGGCACTCAGCAAGGATTACAGCAAAAACTGTAGTTTCTTCCTCCTGTCTGAGTGGCCCTGGAGCAGTCCGACTAGAACAGCAGATCATCTGGTCCGCTGCCAGAGGGCAAGCCACCCACATGCATAAGCCGTTGCTTGGGGCACAGGTGTCTCTTTTCTTTTTTTAATATTTTTTATTTCAGAGAGGAAGGGAGAGGGCGAGGTAAAAACACCAATGATGACAATGATTGATCAGCTGCCTCCTGCTGGGGATTGAGCCTGAAACCCGGGCATATGTCCTGACTGGGAATGGAACCAGTGACCTCTTGGTTCCTGGATCGACACTCAACCCTGAAATAAAGAATTTACGGGCCCTAACTGGTTTGGCTCAGTGGATAAAGCATCAGCCTGCGGACTGAAGGGTCCCGGGTTTGATTCTGGTCAGGGGCATGTACCTTGGTTGCAGGCACATCCTCAGTGGGGGGTGTGCAGGAGGCAGCTGATCAATGTTTCTCTCTCATCGATGTTTCTAGCTCTCGATTCGTCTCCCTTCCTCTCTGTAAAAAATAAAGTATATTTTAAATAAAGAATTTACGGGGAATCAACAATTGAATAGAGAATTCCAAGGATCAAATCAATGATGTGGAATATGAGGAAGCAAAAAACACCCAATCAGAAGGCAAAAAAAAAAAAATCCAAAAGTATGAAGATAGTGTAAGGAGCCTCTGGGACAACTTCAAGCATACCAACATTCACATTATGGGGGTGTCAGAAGGAGAAGAGAGAGACCAAGATATTAAAAATCTATTTGAAAAATGGTTCCTGGGTCAATGCTCAACCCTGAAATAAAGAATTTACAGGGACTCAACAGTAGACTAGAAGATTCCACAGATGTGAGATACCTCACTGTCATTTTAATTTTCATCTCTCTGATGATCAGTGACTTTGAGCATTTTTTCATATGTCTCTTGGTCATCTTTGGAGAAGTGTTCGCTTTGGAGAAATGTCTATTTAGATCCTTTGCCCATTTTTAAATGGGATTGTCTTCCTTAAGTTGTATGAGTTTCTTATATATTTTGGATATTAACCTTTTATCAGATGTATCATTGCCAACTATGTTCTCCCATACAGTGGGCTTTTTGTTTTGCTGATGGTTTCTTTTGCTGTGCAGAAGCTTTTAATTTTGATTCTTGTTAATTTAGTTTGATTTTTAGATTCAATTGTTGACATGTATTTATTGCCATTTTATTGTTCATATTTCTCCTTCTCCTTCCTCTTCCTCTTCTTAAAGAATGCCCTTCAACATTTCATATAATACTGGTTTGGTGGTGATGAACTCCTTTAGCTTTTTCTTGTCTGTGAAGCTCTTTATCTGACCTTCAATTCTAAATGATACCTTTACTGGGTAATCTTGGTTGTAGGTCCTTGCTATACATCACTTTGAATTTTTCTTGCCACTCCCTTCTGGCCTGCAAAGTTTCTGTTGAGAAATCTGCTGACTGTTGTATGGGTGCTCCCTTGTAGGTAACGAACTGCTTTTCTCTTGCTGCTTTTAAGATTCTCTCTTTGTCTTTAGCCCTTGGCATTTTAATTATGATGTGTCTTACTGTGGTCCTCTTTGGGTTCCTCTTGTTTGGGACTCTGTGTGCTTCCTGGACTTGTAAGTCTATTTTTTTCATCAGGTGGGGGAAATTTTCTGTCATTTGTGATTAAGTCCAGGTGCCTCTACCTTTCTAAGACCAGGTGCTTCTTTATTTTCTAAATGTGAAACAGAGTGGGGAACCACCAGGCCACTGGGAGAGAAGATAGCCCCCTCTCTCCTGATAAGCAGCTGCGAGCCAAAAGTTTACGCTCCCGTTACAGTTGTGGAATCCTGCAAGCTTTCCCTCTTTAATGCAAGGCAGGCTTAAATCTGGAGTGCTCAGCTTTGAATCAGGTCCATTCCTGCCTCCAACCCCTAAACACACGTTAAGAAATACATTTTAAGTGGTGGTCCACAGCACACATACCAAAACAAAACTGTAACAAACACATAGCTTTAAAAATGCTGGCCACAACCTTCCACATTGGTTCTTGTCCTGCTAATTATCTGCTACTGGTTGTTTGCAAAATAAGGGTCTAGTTGCTGTCTCCCGTTTTACATATGGGAAACTTGATGCTTCACTTATTGCATCAACCTCCAACTTTCTCACTCTTGTCATTTTGCAAGCACCAATGGCATCACCTGACATTTGTTTAACTTTTTTCTTATAGGCACAATTCATGCTCTTTACAGAAAACTTGCGAAAGTAAAGCCCTTCTCTCAGCCCTTCCCCCCTCTCAAAGACAACCCTTGTGGTTTCTCTTTCTCCCAGATCTGCAGACTCACTTCAGGACCAGAGGAACAGCATTTTTCTGTGATGGGAATCACACAGGCATTGAGCCTTGCTTATCTGGCATCAGGCTCTCAAGTTTTCCAGATAACCTAAGCATCAGGTTTGAAGAACTAACACTTCAACTACTTTGAAAGCAACTCTCAAAAATAAATAGCTTGAGATATAATTCACATAATAAAGTTCACCCTTTAAAAAAGTGTATAATTCAGTAGTTTTTGTATATTTATCTAATTCCAGAATATTTTTCTTTCTGAGGTGTACTCTCTCCCCAGGTCATTCTCCAGCTGGGGGGTGGGGGGGCCTTGGACAAATCGCCCAGGACCGGGGCCTGTTTCCTTGTCTGTAGTCTGGGGTGCCCCGACCCCGTCACGTGAAAAGCTGGGTCACGTGCACAGCCGGGTGACAGGCGCAGCCACACCACCTAGCGCAGCGCCCCTGCCAAGCGCAGTTACTGTTTATTGTACTGTAATTACATTTAAGCTGTAAATAGCGTAACATTTTCCTGTTAAACACACTATATCGTTTTCCCGTACTGTACTGGCTTGGTGTCCACCGGAACCGCGGTATCTCACGTAGACCCGACCCCACAGATGCAGCAGACACCTCCAAACCCCGCGGCGAGAACAGCGGTGCGGCGCGTGCGCGCGGCCGGCGCAGCCCGAGAGCACCAGCGCGCAGGCGCCTGGGCGCGTCCATTTCCCATTCCCCCCCACCCCCACGCCGATGGTTCCGGCCGCGGAGGGGGCGGGGCCACGCGTGGCGCGAAAATCGGCGCGAAGAGTGGCGCCACTTCCGTCTGCTGCCAGGCTCCCGCCGCTCGGCTGCCGCTGCCCGGCTCCCGCCGCTCGGCTGCCGCTGCCCGGCTCCCGCTGCCCGGCTCCCAGCCTCGCCATGGCGCAGCGCCGCCTCACCGACTTCTTCGCGCGCCGCCGCCCTGGTCCCCGCACCGCGTCTTTGCGGGCCAAGCCGACCTGGCGCACCCCCAGCCCCGCCAAGTCCGCCCTTCGCGCCCAGGTTCCCACCTCGGGCGGCAGCCGCAAGCGCGCCCGCCCGTCTGCCGAGCCTGCGAGCGACGAGCCCACGCGCGACCAGCCCGCGCCGTCTGCGCGCAGGAGGCTGAGGCTGCCCGCCAGTGTGGTGAGGGCGTGGGGTGGCCGGGGCCGTGCGGGGAGGGGAGAAACAGATGCGGTGGGGGCAGGCAGGGGAGGGCTTCTGCAGAGACCTGGCTCGGAGGGAGGACGCAGACCAGGTGGCTGGTTGCAGAGGATACACAGAGACCCCAAGTGGAAGAACCGAGTCGTGCCCTGGGCGGAGAGAACTGGCTGAGAGGCATTGCCGGAGAGCTAAGTCCGAGCTGCCAGGCCGGTGTCCTGTGGCCACCGTAAGGAGAGGACTTGCATTGAGAAACTTTGAGCAGGGATCCGGGGAGTCTGACTGGTGCTGGAGGAGAGCCAGAGCTGGGCGGGCTGGTAAATGCCAGGCCCGTCTGCAAGGCTGGATTAGGGGTCAAGCCTTGGTTACTGTCCTGAGAAGAATGAACAGGTGGGTGGGCCAGGCCCCTCTCTTAACAGGGGTGGTTCCGAGAGGCCGGACTGAGGGCAGCAGAAAGTCCTCTTTCTGTAGAGCCAGTACACCACAGGGTCTTTGTCATTTGTTCACCTTTGGGGTCCTTTCTTTCAGGTCCCTGGCCCTGGCTCCCCAGCTGGCCCTGGCTCCCCAGCTGCCCCTGACTCCCCAGAGTACTCCCCTCGAAGCAAGAAGACAAAGAAGGCTGCCCTCTCCGCAGGCCAGCTGCCCAAACTGGCACCCCAGAAGGACAAGGTAAGGAGGCTGGACCAAGGGCTGGGGAGGGGGGTATGGGGTAACTGGCTGGCTGACAGCGTCCTGTGTCTACAGGTCCCCTCGAAAGTCACCTTCTCTGAACTTAAGTCCTGCCTGCAGCGGGCCCGGGAGCTGGGGGCTCGGGCCCAGGAACTGAGGGCAAGTGCCCAGGGGAATGATGCGGGGCAACCCAGTGCGCTGGAGGCCAAGGAGCACCCAGCAGGGCCATGGTGAGTTTTGGGTGGGAGGCACCCTGGGAAAGGGTAGGCTGGTGGGAGGCCTGGTAGGGATAGGGCTGGGCACAGGTCTGGGGCTGCTCCATCAGGGAGCCAGCACAGTGGATAGGACACTCAGAGCTTAGTGCCAGCCACTAGCTCTTCACCCTCTTTCATCTAAGAGGGTGCCAGTTCCTGTCTCAGTGGACCCTTATGGATTTCAAATGATAGCTCGTGGTGATTGGGCATTTGCTTTCTATCATTGTGTTCGTCCTCCTCAGGTCCTGAGGTTGTCACGTGCCTCTTAAGAGACACAGAAACCAGGGCTTAGGGTGGCGAAGGGCATGGTGGAGCTGGGTTTGAAGCCACCCTTTTCTGTCTCCATCCCTGATAATGCTTATGATGGGGAGCTGGGCATATAAGGAATTTGTAAACTGGTACGCAGTGTGTCGTGGGGGCAGTTTTGCAAGCCCCAGCTCTGGGGTGTCCCCGGCTGCTTTGCCAGCCACTGGGTCCTGGAGGGGATGTGGGTCTGATGCTTCTCTCAAGGCCCGGCTCCCTCCCTGCAGCGAAGAGAAGGCACCTGCCTATCAACGCTTCCATGCCCTGGCCCAGCCAGGGCCTCCTGGCCTCGTGCTGCCTTACAAGTACCAGGTGTTGGCTGAGATGTTCCGCAGCATGGACACCATTGTCAGCATGCTTTACAACCGCTCGGAGACCGTGACCTTCGCCAAGGTCAAGCAGGGTGTCCAGGACATGATGCGGAAGTGAGTGGAGTCCCTTGTTGGGTGGGAGCCTTGTTCTACAGTGGAAGCTGACTGACCCTTGACACCCTCTTCCCATAGGCGCTTTGAAGAGCGCAATGTGGGCCAGATCAAAACTGTGTATCCTTCCTCCTACCGCTTCCGCCAGGAGCGCAACATCCCCACCTTCAAGGACAACGTCAAGAGGTCTGATTACCAGCTCACCATCGAGCCGCTGTTGGATCAGGGTCAGTGTGCTGTGGCTGAGTCCACTCATCTCTGAGCCTTGGTTTCCCCACCTGTGACACTGCAGTTTTGAACATGGATGTGAGGGCACTGGGCCCCTCGTCTGAGACATGTGGTGTGGGGCTTGGCGCCCCAGTGGTTCGAGTCCAGGGGCTCGGAGCTCAGGCTTGGACTCTCTCTGCAGAGGTTGGCAACGTGGCCCCCCAGCTCACAGCCTCACGCCTCCTGCAGCGGCGACAGGTCTTCAGCCAGAACCTGGTGGAGCGTGTCCGGGAGCACCACAGGGTGAGCTAGTGACCCCAAGATGACCAGCTCAGTCCTCGTTGTATGAGGTGTCCCTGGGCTCTGTCCCCTCCTTCAGTGTTGTTGTCACAGCTGCGTCTCACCCAGCAGGGAACAGGCCCTGTTGAGAGGCTGTATTCTAGAGCAGCGGTTGCCAACCTTTCGGACCTCACGGACCACCGGTTGGCGACCACCGTTCTAGAATTCTCTTAAACCACTCACCAAAGTGGGTCGTCCTCTCATATGGATGGGGATTCTGGGCTGGGTGGGGACCCTGGCCCTCAAGTGAGGGGTTCTGACCTGAACACAGGATCGGGGAACTCAGGGATGCAGACTCAAGACTTGGGAGGCTTGTGAGAACTACAGTGGGTGCTGGTGGGTCCTCTACTCATGCCCGAAGGTGCCAGCTGGGATGGGAACCTCTACAGCCCCGCTCCACCCCAGCCAGATGTGCCCAGGGTCATCGGGTATCCCCTTCTTGGATAGGTCTTCCTGGCCTCCCTGAATCCCCCCATGGTGGTGCCGGAGGACCGGCTGACACGCTGGCACCCTCGATTCAACGTGGATGAAGTGCCTGACATTGAGCCTGCTGAGCTGCCCCAGCCCCCTACCACAGAGACGCTGGCCACTGCTCAGGAGGTGCTGGCTCGAGCCCGAAGTCTGATGTCACCCAGGGTGAGACTGGCCCCTTTCTCCCAGGGAAGGGTAGCCTGACCCCCATGTGGGCACCTGACAAACTCCACGTGTGGCTGTGGGCCTGGGGGTAGTGGGATGTGCCCTCCCTATGTTCAGAACAAAGCCCACTGGCAGGCTCTACCCAGAGGTGCCCAGCACAGGTCTTCGATGTGCTGGGGTGAACTTGGGCTGGACATACAGGGCCTCCTGGGCAGGGGTCCATCAAATGGGGTGTGAAGGGCCTCCCAGGAGAGACTTCTGATCTCTTCTCTCTGACCTGCTCCAGATGGAGAAGGCCCTGAATGACTTAGCCCTGCGCACAGCTGTGCCCAGCAGCCCTGTGTCCAGCCCGGTACTGCCGGCCACCCCTCCGGCCACTCCACCTGCTCTCCTGAAGGGGGTGTCCCAGGACCTGCTGGAGCGGGTGAGTGTTTGGGGTCCAGGGATGGGGTGGAGTGGGGACAGCTGTCCACTGACCACTCTCCATGCCCAATGCAGATCCGGGCCAAAGAGGTGCAGAAGCAGCTGGCACAGATGACGCGGTGCCCAGAGCAGGAGCAGAGGCTGCAGCGGCTGGAGCGGCTGCCTGAGTTGGCCCGGGTACTACGTAGCATCTTTGTGTCAGAGCGCAAGCCAGCGCTCACCATGGAGGTGGCCTGCGCCAGGATGGTAGGCAGCTACCGCGTGGCCATGAGCCCAGGTAGGTGCAGGGGCAGGGCCACTCTGCATGTCCCGAGTCCCAGATGAAGTGGGCACCATAAATTTGCACCATTCTCCACACCTGCTTGTGTGCATTGGATGGGCGTAGTACCCTCGAGATCACCGAGTCCCTTTAACCTGCAGCTTCTTGAGGCTGTCTCCCCATCACAAACCTGGCCTTTGCCCTGGAGGTCCTGTGAGACCACCCCCTCCCCGAGGCTTCTGGTCCTACGAAGCTGCAGGACACTTCTGCTTCAGGCTCAGGACTTGTGACAGGCTCAGTGGGAGAGCCACCTCCTGGGGAAGGCTATGACATCACTGCCCTGGCCCAGTCCTTCTGTCCTGTCAGTCTACTCCTTTGCTTCTGGGTACATAGATTTGTCTAGCCCAGGGGAGGCGGGGGAGGAAGCAGGGGCTGAAACTACGGAAGGCTTGTTGACCCTGAGGTGAGAGCAGCCCCTGTGTGCACTCACTCACAGATGTGCACACAGGCCCAGAGGTTTGTGGGGAGGGACAGGCCCCCACCTCACAAGGCCCCTTTCTCTGCAGGGGAGATGGAGAAACACGTGCAGCTCCTCTCTGAGCTGCTGCCTGACTGGCTTAGCCTCCACCGCATCCGAACTGACACCTATGTCAAGCTGGACAAGGCTGCTGACTTGGCGGGCGTCACCGCACAGCTGGCTCGCCTTGCTCGTGCTGAGGAGATGCTGTGAGCCTGATGGCTGCGCACCAACACGCAAACATGGGCTCGGCCCTGGCTTGGCCCTCTGTGCCTGTTTTATTCTCTAAGAATGCACTTTGCTCTCCCATTCCCGAGTCCTCACAAGGGTCAGCAGTTGTACCAGGCTCTGGGGATGGAATTCCCTGGCCATTGTGGGTGGCACAACCACCTCATGCAGCATGCTGTCATTAAACTGGTTTCTCTTGGATTGGTCTTTGCTGCACAGAGTGCAGGTATGTGGGGGTAGGGTGGTTTTCCTGGCAGCATGGGTTTGGGCAGTGTGGTTGGCAGAATAACACCCCCAACCCCCGGCCCAGAGCAGTCCCCCAACATAAAGATCTTGAGAGCTCATCCTGTATTATCCTAATGGCCTGTGTCATCACAGCAGAGGTTGGTGGTACAGAATAATTCCCTGAACAATACAGCATAACAACTATTTACATAGAAAAATAATTTAAAGATACAGGAGGACGTGCAGGTTATATGTAAATAGTTTATATAAATACTCTGAGCAGCCATGGGCTTCCCTGCACCTCCCCTGCCTCTTGATCCTGAGGCCCAGATCCCACCCTGGGCACCTGAAGAAACACCACTCTAGCAAAGTTGATTAATCATGTTCTTATTTCATTGGAAATAAACCTGAGCAGCTGGGGCTTGCTTTGCCCTGGGCTATCGGCTTCAGGCCTCTGCACTTCCAGAACCTGCAGGAAGGACCTGGGTGCTGGATAGTAACTTGACCACAGAAATGGATAAAAAGTCCAAGTGGACAGCAAGTGGAGGTCAGTGTAGCCACAGAGTCCGGACCTCTCCTTTTTCTAGCTGGTGTGGAGCAGGGTATCGAGGTCACTCATACTGCAGGAGGGAGAAAAAGGGCACGGCCCCCAGCTTCTCTCTGCCTTTCAGCGAGGTGAGCTCCACCACACTCAGGCATTCCAACACCTCGGCCCGCAGCTGGCCCAGCAGTTCACAGGCTGCACGCATGGTTCCTGGTGGAAAGGAGGGGAAGGAGTTGGCATGTAATAGGGTTCCATCTGGCAAGCAGGTAAACTAGGGTCAAGGACCTAATCCACTTCTCACACACATAGTACGGCACTTCCACCCCCCCCCAAAACTCCCCAGTGCCAAGCCCTCTTCACTCCGGGGAGACCCTCACCACCAGTGGCCAGCAGATCGTCCACGACTACCACTTTCTGCCCTGGTTCCAGGGCATCTCTCTGGATTTCCAGGTCAGCCTGTGGGTGGAAAACAGGCACATGGTTGGTACATCTCTGAGAACAGTCTTGGTGTGCAGCACCCAGGAGCTAATGAGGGGCTACCACCTGGGCCACGGTTTCAACCCTCCCGGCTGTTGCCTGGCTGTGTGAGCCTGGCCCAGTGTCTCAGCCTCTGAGCTTCCATGTCCACTCCAACCACGGCAGCTCCATTTGATTCTACAACTTTCCCTTTGGGGAAGGAGGGTCCATGGGACCAGCCCTCTCACCTTCCCGTATTCCAGTGTGTATGAGATGGACACTGTGGGGCCCGGCAGCTTTCCACGCTTTCGGATGAGCACGCAGCCCAAGCCAAGTTCCTGGGCCAGGGAGGGGCCAAACAGAAAGCCTCGAGAGTCCAGGCCTGTTGGTGAGAGCTGGGTTATTGGGAGACAGCCGTGTGGCACAGTAGCATGGGGGTTCCCGCAGGTCAGGCTGGATAATGACATGTAGCCACTACAATGACACAGGATGCCTGGCCTTGTTGGCACCAGCTAAAAAGGCCAGTGACGTCCATCCATTTAGGGAATGTTAACCTACCATGCACAAGGACTGCTGGTTGCTAGAGCGTGGGAGGTTAGGAGGTGGGGCTAGGGGCTAAGTCCACACTACAAGGTTGAGTAATAACTGGGTGTCCTTGGGGAAGTCACCTGACCTCTTTCCAAAGCTCAGTTATCACACCCAACTGCAGAGGGGATCAGCACTGCCGTGCCCTCCAGGCAGTGGGGGTCAATGGGAGGGTCAGGGGGTGGGGCTCTCACGGGGAGATCAGGTCTTCCCTGATCTCTGCAGGCCTTCTCGAAGCCCTACACTGGGTCAGGAGCCTGGCACACAGCCGGCGCTCAATACATGCTTGTAGAAGGAGAACAAGAAACCTCTATGACCCAGTGGAATCGGGTCACATACTCTCTGGG
Source organism: Eptesicus fuscus (assembly GCF_027574615.1). NCBI lineage: Eukaryota > Metazoa > Chordata > Mammalia > Chiroptera > Vespertilionidae > Eptesicus > Eptesicus fuscus. The sequence goes on along the minus strand of NC_072493.1, from coordinate 23,344,098 downwards.
GAAATACCCCAGCGCTGGAGACCAGGAACTGGGTGGGAGTTTTCCCCCCCGAAAACCCGCCGGACCTTGGCTCGCACCTCGGCCCCAAGCGTATGTTCAGGGTACAAGAAATAAGCCGGCGTCTTCACATGGACTCCCTCAGCCCCACAGCCTGCAAGGCGGTACCCACCTGGCAGAAGCCATTCCTCAGACCGAGGGGGTGGGGCCTGTAACCCATCTCAGGGCTGCAAAGTAGCGGGCAGCGGTTCTATCCTTTCAGCCCATGCTAGAGGGATCAACCAAGCACCTTAGAGGTAGGTCCTAAAGGTCTCTCCTAAGCAGAGATGGAGCCGTCCCTCCCACCCTCTGCCTGACTCGGGAAAACGAACCCCACACAACCAGCCTCCTGGGGCCTGGCCCAGACCCAGTGACCCCTCCAACTTACGATCCTCCCGAGGCGGCCGGAGCCCCCTCACCCCAGACCCTCCACTTGCCCGCGATGTAGTCGATCTTGCCGCCGTGGGTCTTCTTCAGGTGGTTCGCCAGGAGGCTGATGGCAGCGCGGAAGGAGGTGGGGTCCTTCAGGAGGGGCGAGATGTCCCTGGCGCGCAAGCACAGACCTGGTGACTCCGGGGTCGGGTATCGGCGTGGGGATGGCGGTCCCCTGGGGCAGAGCCCACGGGCACCCAGACCGTTCCCCGCCCCCCCCCCCCGCTTTTTTTTTTTGTTTGCTTGAAATAATAGAAATGTATTACTCTGTCACTGTTGCACCCAGACCGCCCCACTCTACGCGCGGGACAACGGCCCAGGCCAGCGGGGCCAACTCCCAGCGAGGCCCTCAGGTCGCCCGGTCCCCGGTGGCCTGCTCGCGCCCGCCCTCCCGCGCGCACCTGAACAGCACGCCCGGGGTGGGGAAGTCTGGGAAGCTGCGGATGCGCTGGGCCACTAGCTGCAGCTGGGGGTCCGCCATCGCTGCGACCGCACGTGTGCGCAGGCGGGACAGTTCGGCGGCGCCTAGCCGCAGCGGGGCGGGGCCCCCCGTGAGGGGCGGGGCGTCTGGGTGGCAGGAAGGACGGGCGGGGCACTCAGGGCGGGGCTGGCCGGCTCCTGTAGGAAGTCCCGTATTTCATCGAATCTTAGGTGCCTTCGATTTGAAGACGCCGGCTTATTTCTTGTACCCGGAACACACGCGTGGGGCCGAGGTGCGAGCCAAGGTCGATGGAATACTGCGTCTCCGCAGCCCGGCGGGTTTTCGGGGAAACCCTCGCGCGCGTTCAGCCGGCCCCAGAGTGCCTGGCAGGACCTCCGGGAGGCTCTGGCAGGGGTTCCCAGGCAGTGAGCGGGTGCTGGCCCTGCCCTCCCCACACGCACCGTCTCGCCGGTGCAGCTCCGCTCTTCCTGACACCCGGAGGTTCTCTTTGAGCTCCTCTTGCGCGGTGCGAGGGCGCGCACACTAGAGGACGTGTGCACAGACAGCCGGCCTTCCCTCCCAGAGCTTGCGGGGCGTGGGGGCTAAGAGTGGGGAGGGGGTTGAGGATGTGAGCTAGGGTTCGGAGGGAGCCTGGGATGACCTGGCTAGGGGAGGGCCAAGCCAGAGGTGGAGGCCTTGGTCTGGTGCCTGGTGCCTGGTTTGCAGTGGGAGGAAGCCCTTCCCAGCCTTTCTGGACTGGAAAGCGGGGAGGAAGGAGGCTGGAATGCTTGGCCTGGCTGGAAGCCCACCCCTGAGAGCACAGTCTCTTGTGTCTGTGGAGGAAGCTGAGGGGGGACACACTGCAGCCCCCCATCAGGGTACCCAGGAGGGACAACTTCCCCCAAACATAAACTCATTTTAAAATACAAGAGCTAAAATGCATGTTACTTTATTCGAAAACCATTTTCTTCATAATTCCCCAACTTCCAGCAATAGAGCTTTGGCAAGATAATCACTGCAGATGGGAAGACCCCACTCCGCATGGCTTCAGGGCAGGGGCCTTGGGGTCTGCACTTGGTTGCTCAGGCTCTTCCGATTCGGGCGGATTCGGGCGGTGAAGGGCCTCTTCAGGCTTTGCCACACCAGGTGGCAAGGGGAGGAGGGCAGTCGGGATTGCTGTGAAGCGCAGACGCACCGCACAATGTGCTGGGGTTTAGGGGTCTAGATCCCTAAGAAAGGTGGACAATCCGTGATGCTGACATTATGTCCAGGGAAGCACCAGCATCAGCTGTCGCCACTGGGTGGGGGAGGCCTTGGCTATGGAGGATCCAGGTCAGGGAGGCCCTCTGCCTCCTCCCCCTCCATGTGGTGTGGTGCAGAGAGGTGGGGCTGGGGTGCCCCCTCTGGGCAGCACCAAGGGGTTCAACACAGGATTGGCACAGCATCTCTTGACACAGGGGTTGAAGTGCTGAGGGCATCCGTGGTGAGTCATGCCCTCTGGGTCCTGGGATGAAGGCCAGGCCCTGAACAAGGCCAGTCTTAAGGTAGTAAGAGCCAAGTGGGAGGACGAGACAGGTGGGCATACTGAGACCTGTAGGCAGCGCAGCATTCAGCTCAGGTTGATGTAGGGCCTCAGGCTCAAGGCAGCAGAATCAGGTAGGCGGGGAGGAGGGCAGTTGAGGCTCCTCTAGTGTGGGAACCAGACCCTTCCTACCCCCGGCACTTGCAGGGCCTGTGGGAGGCTTGGGCCTGCCTGAGCCTGCACGGGAGCTAGTGGGGCCAGGAGCACTTCTCAGGAACAGACTCCAGGGGCGTCAGGCACTTCCCTAACTTTTCACAGCCTGGGGGTGCCCAGTTCTGGAAAATGGAAATTCAGAAAGAGAATGTGCAGTTATTCTACACACTTATGTACTCAGCAGTTTCTAGACTCCTGCCCTGCCCCGGCCCTGGCCTGAGCCTTCTGTTATCCAAGGGGACGGTCTGCTAACTGCCTCAATCCCCTGGCCATGTTCCAAGTAGAGCAAATGCCAGGACCTGCGCGCACACCCGCTGTGACAGAGAAGAAGCTCCACACTCCAGCGAGGGCTGACAGGCTAGGCTTCATACATCTCATGACTTCCCACCCAAAGCTCTTTAATTGTCAGGAACCCTTTCTCCAGGGAGGAGCTGGCTGTTCAAGGTCCCAGATGGGCTGCATGGGACTGGTCTTCTTGTCAGAGTGACCAGAGAACACCGCACTGAGTGCTCACCTGGGCTGGCCTGGAAGTGCAGGGGGCCCAGAGGTGAGCTAGAGGGTAGAAGTGTGTGTGTGTGTGTGTGTGTGTGTGGGGGGGGGCTGGAAGCAGGGGAAGGGCCCAGGGCTGAGCTGAGGGACTGGGTGTGTGGGGCCCAGGGCAGAGCTTTAAGGCTATAAGTGTAGGGGGCCCAGGGCAGAGCTGGGGGACTGGGTAAGTGGGGTCTAGGGCTGAACTGGGTAGCTGGGTAAATGGGGCTCAGGGCAGAGCTGGGAGGCAGTAAGTGTGGGGGACCCAGGGCTGAGGTGGGATGTGTGTGTGAAGGAGGGGCCAAGAACTAAGAATGGAAAAAACAAAAGGGAAAAAAAACAAAAACAAAAACTAAGAATGGAACCTTTCCTCCATCTGGGGTTGAGGAGGGCCAGGGGTACGGAGAGGACAAGTAAGGGGCCCCTCAGGCTTTGCACACGCTCACACATACCCACGTGCTCACAAATCCATAAATCCACACACTTCTCCAGTGACTGCGCACTTTAAGTCCGGAGGCTGACCTACATACATACACTGTTCCTGCTTGTCTTCAGTGCAGGCTCCCCCACTTTCTCCCATTGCAGGGGTGGCCAGGCTATGGCAGTTCCCATGGGGTCCAGGAGGTGGCGGCAGCGCCTTGGCCACGTCAGTTGCCTCCCTTCCCCTCTGGTCACCAATGGGAGCTGGTGTGTTGGGGTGGGAAGAGCATCCCTTTCACAGAATAACAAGCCAGAGCATGCAGACCCCTCAGCACTTTCAGGGTCCTGGGGACGCCCCCCACAGGAATCGCCAAGTACAGCATCCATAACTGCGTATGCATAAACCACTTACCATGACTGCCTGGTTGCACACATTGAGCTGGGGCTGTCCAGGGACCAAGGCCTCCTGGTGCTGCTGAACAACTGGGGTGATCCTGCCAAGGACATTCAGGTACTCGGTGCTGGCAAAGCTAGAAATGAGAGAGCATCAGGTCACTGAGGTGGGGAGGACACTCAGGTAGGCCACCAGGTGGGCTGGGGGCCCAGCTTGTTTCTCTCAGGCATGGCTGGCCCTGCTGCAACGGCCACTGTCTTGGGGCCCATCTGACGCTGTCACCCCAGGTCAGCCCTGCTCCTCAGGCCTCCACACCAGTCCAATGCTCCCTGCTCTGTTGGCTGCACTCCCTTCACACACAGCCCCCACGCTATTTGAAACAGGTCTCAGGCGTGTTTCATGTCTTTCCAGGACACTGGCCAAATGCACTGCAAAGGGTGGGCTTAACCAAGTTCAGCAGTTTTTGGACAAGTCTTCTCGAAACAGTGAGAGAGCACAGGCGGGCAGCTCCAGGAGGCCCTGCACTCCGCCCCGAACAGTTCTGTCCAGGCAGTGGCTCCAGGATCTTCTTGCCCAGAGCTGTGCCCCTAAGTGACCCCAGGCAAGTTACGTCCCAACGCAGCTCCCAGCCTCCTCTTTTGGAGCCCAGGTATGGGGTGCTGTAGGGCTGTGAGTAGGGGTGTTGCTGAGTGCCCAGGGGGCCCTCCAATTGGGGCAATAAGCCCAAACACTGCAGCACCCCCGAATAATGACAACGTGGATCCAAGGAGGTCCCTCTCTGGTGGGTGTATCCACATACCTTTGCTCTGAGCAGCAGGCCCCATGACCTCAAATTCTGGGGAATGCAGAGGTGGGAAGTGGTGCCATCTGGCCACACTCAACCAGTGGAGGCAGGGGCAGGGTTTGTACCAAGTTTCCGCCAGCTCACTGTTTCAATCTTTTTGTGAACATTTGAGTCTGAGGAGCCACACCATGCGTGTTGCCATGGGGAGGGCGTTATCAGAGGCTCAGCCGCCATCTCTGTCCATACGACCCACCTCAAGGGCACCTGAGCCGTGGAGGAATCAGCAAGATGGGCTAAAGGCATGGGGGCTGCGAGGCAGGCTTGTGTGTCCTCACCAGACTGCCTATAAAAGAAGCCCTGCTGGACGTAATTTGGGGGACACTATTTCATCCATGGCATTGGCTCTCCATGTGCCCATGGTCCCTGGCTCCAGTAAAGCGAGGGGCTGCTGAGGAAGCCCCCAGGGTTCCCCAATGGCATGGAGGCCCCCCATCTGACCCTCACTGGGAGGAGCTCAGTCAGGCCCAGCAGGCAGCTGCCCGGTGAAGGGCCTCAGTGGGCGGGTGGTGCTGCTTCCGATGTCCTCAGTGCTGCTCATCATGGAAGACGGTGGCCATCTGGAGAGGCTCCTGTCCACCCCACGCCTGGACTGTCACCCTCCGCAGAGGCCACCTCCGATGGCAGCCTGGAGCAGGGGTCATGTCTTGCTGGGCCACAACGGAGACAAATGGGGATTGAGATGGGAGCCCCTGGAGAGGAAAGGCGACGACACACACGCCCACGTGGGAAAACCGCAGTTCAGGTCCCAGAGCTCCAGGTGGAGGGAGGCCCCACGGTTCCCGCTTCCTGTGTGTATGCATCTCCACCTGTCCACAGGGTGCGTGTCCCTTCTAGGAAACGCAGCGCATTAGCATGTGCTTGAATTGGCTGCAGCTGGCTAATGTTTCCTTGGCAGCTTCAATGCCCCCTTGTGCCCGCTCACCTGAGGGGATACCGCTCTCCTGGGTCTCGTCCCAGGTGGAAGATGAGGGGCAGCTTCGTGTGCTCCTCCTGCGTGTGGGTGGTGACTCCTGAGACATTCTGTCCAGGGCAGAAATCAATGCCCTGAAACAAGAGGCAGGTGAAACAGGTGAGCGCCGTCTCTGTGGAAGCTCCTGCCGCGAGGCTGGCCAGTCCACCTTAAACAAGTCTGAGGGGTCAAGGCCTGAGCAAGCCAGGAAGTGGGATCCTATAGGGTGGAGCCTTCCCACCACCCTGGCCCCAGAGATGCTGAGCAATTATGTCCTGTGTACCATCCCCTACTTTTTTGGACCCCCCCCTTTTTTTTGGGGGGGGGGGGCGGGAGGAAGGGAATTTCTTCAAATTATTTTAGCCCATCTCACATCCTGACTGCCTCTAATTTCTAGAGAAGCTATTTTCAACCGTTTGCAATTCATGGCACACATAAACTGAAATTCGTGGCACACCAAAAAATATACTTTTTGTTAATCTGACAAAAAGTTTAATTTTGATTCATTCACACCGGATGGCTATTGTTGTGTTGGCTGTTGTCATTTTTATTTGACAATCTTAGGGAAAAGAGGTCAGTTCCCCTGACTAAATAGTCAGGCATTGCATGTTTTAAAATTTGCAGCACACCGGGTGAAAGTCGCTGCTCTCAAGCAAAGCTTTTCACCACTTCATCCGCCTCGTGGCTCAGCATTCCCTCAAAACTCCTTCACCAGTGAGGAGGGACTGCAGGCCTGAAAGCTAGAGATGTACAGAGCCAGGAATGGCCCAAGGTGACCCAGATGCCCTTAACAGGTAGGGACCCTAAAATGACAATAGTTAATATGTTCAAGAAAGCAGGAAAAGATGGAGAGCGATCACACCAGGCCCCCCAAGGCTCAGGTGTGGCACCCACTGCCCCACGTGCAAGGCCTCCCCTGCCGCCTGGCTTCGTCATGGTGCAGCCTCTGATGAGCATCTGGAATGGGCTTCCTCTGCCAGAACATGGCCTGAGCTTTGCCCAGGTCCTGGGGCAGCCCTGAGGCCCCAAGGTGGCCTTGGGCCAGGGGTTCCCTTCAATCTGTGGCCTGCGGTCTGGAGCTCTGTCCCCAAGGCCTGAAGGCTGTCCCTGGGGCTCTCTAACTTGGGAAGAGGAGAAGCCCCTGCCATCCAGGGAGAAATGGGTGAGGCCAAGGGCCCAGTCCTGAGGTATTGGTGACCCCTGGCCCCTGCAAGACTTGGCACCAGTCTCCAGCCAACACAGGGCACTGCTGACAGGTCTGGCGAGGTGGCCATGACCCAGGTATGGTAACTCACTGAGAGGCTTTCTGTAAGGAGGCAAACCATCTCTAATCCCCGTGTGTCTATAATGGACAAGCTGGTCAGTGGAGCAGTTAATATTCTGCTTTTCAATAAAGTAGGGAAGTTAGAGCCCATGAAATTCCATTTATCTGCACTGAGCAGTCAATTCCCGAGCCAGGAGCAGCAGTCTAAATCATTAAGGGCAGCCGACAGAGGACACACAGGGCTTCCAAAGGGGGTGACCCTTTGACCTTTTGGGAGCAGAACTGCTAGAGAGCAAAGTGGGAAAAATAATCAGCCTACCTAATAATAGAGTAATATGCAAATTGACCGTACCTTCGCTACACCCACCAGCCACGCCCACCAGGAAACCATGGATCACAGGCAACTGGGGGTCGGCTCCTGCGATCCGTCGCAGGGAAGCTGGGGTGCAGCTGAGCCCAAGGCCGGGAAAGCCTCTGCCAGAGGCTTTTCCGGCCTTGGGCACCAGTGGGGAGCCTAAGACGGATCGCAGGCAACTGGGGGTTGGCTCCTGCGATCCGTGGCAGGGACGCTGGGGTGCGGCTGAGCCCATGGCTGGGAAAGCCTCCACCGGAGGCTTTTCCGTCCTTGGGCACCAGCGGGGAGCCTGCGATGGATCGCAGGCAACTAGGGGTCCGCTCCTGCGAGGGGTTCTGCTCCTGTGGTGGATTGCAGGGAGCTGGGGTCCCCTGCCCAATGGGCGGTGTCTGCGATCACAGGGAGCTGGAGGTCCCCTTCCCAGGCCTAAAGCTTTGGCCAGAGGCTTTAGGCCTGGGCAGGGCACAGCTGATGATTGGTGTGAATTATAGAGGAAACACCTTTTCTGACTGCCCATTGGCTAAGCTTCCTGTATGCCACTGGTAATATTCTCAGTAACTTGGGTAATAAGAATCCAAAAAGGTGATCTAGGGTTTTTCCTCCACACTTCTGGAGAAAAAAACGAAGGTCCGCTGCTGGAAGGCTAAGAAACGTCATATCCTGCCCTAGCCGGTTTGGCTCAGTGGATAATGCCTCGGCCTGCAGACAGCAGGGTCTGGGTTCGATTCTGATCAAGGGCATGTACCTAGGTTGCAGGCTCCTCCCTGTTGGGGCCCAGATCAGGGCTCATGCAGGAGGCAACCAATCAAAGTGTTCCTCTCACTTTGATGTTTCCCTCTGTCTTTCCCTTTCTCTTCCACATTCTCTAAAAGTCAATGGAAACATATCCTTAGGTGAGGATAAAAAAAAAAAAAGAAAGAAAGAAATGCATATCCTATGAAAGACACATCTTGAAAATGCCTAAAGAAAGTTGTCATTTTTTTCTTGGTGAAGGGACTGGAGTCCGTTTTGATGAAAACACCTTGGTGGCTGTGGTGACTAGCAGTGGCTGCAGCAGCAGGGTGATGGGGCTGGTGCCTTCCCCTGACCAGCCCAGTTGCCTCCCACAAAGGGAGGCCAGACTGCGGCTTAGGCCCGCTTCCCGTGGGGATCGGGCCTAAGCCATGAGCAGGACATCCCCTGAAGGTTCCCAGTATGTGAGAGGGGGCAGGTTGGGCTGAGGGACCCCCACCCCCAGTGCACGAATTTTGTGCACCGGGCCCCTAGTATTTAGCATAAAAATGCTCAGCGGTTAATGGAGAAGTATCTAAGTCTAGACAGAAGACTTAGATTATAATATGGATGCAAATCAAATAAGCTATTTAATTAAGATTCTGCTAATTAGTACAGTATTTTTCTCTTAAAACTATTATCTGTGAGGAGGCCTCACACTGGGAGCATCACAGCTGAGCCAGCCTCCCCCCTCCTCTGCACCTGTCCTCCTCCCCTCGGAGCCAGGGAACCTGCAGGTCACAGCACTGACTTTTTGGAGGGTTGGAAGGGAGGAGGGGGATGAATGTGCCCATGGGAGTGAGTCTGGATGTGCAGGTCACACATGCACCTTCCTCTGGCCTCTCATGCAGGGCCTCAGGCGGCCCCCATGGTGGGAGGTCCTGGCTTGCCTGGGACAGCGGCATCAGGTTCGGCAGGGAAGATGCTCAATCGCTCCTCCTCCACCATCCAACAGTCATGAGTGGACGGAAGACCTGGGGCTTGGCCTGGTGGGTCACCCCACAGCAGCCCCTAGGACTTGAGAAGGGATACTTAGAGGGGGTGCGAGATGCCCCAGGACAAGCATACAGCCAGGAAGCTAATAAGGTCCACTCAGGTGTCCCCCAAACCTGGGGACCACAGACCGGAACACCCACAGCTAGGCTGTACCTCAAGCCTCTCCCTCAGGGCAGAGCCAGCCCAGACTGGCTGTTTGGCCCCAGCTGGGCCCTATGGTGGCCTCTGAACAAAGCTGTCCCTAACGTGTTCATTGTCTGTAAGTGACTGGAGGAGGATCGAAGTCTCCTTGGTACTCAGGGGAGCTGTTGATGGCCATGGGGTACTTTAGAACATCATGCACCCCTTAGATTTATTGACCCCTGGAGGGAGAAGGGCCATCAAAACAGCAGTGCAGCTCTCCATCTCGAATGTGCTCTGATGCAGTAAACGCACAGCCTGATCCTGTGTCCACCCTGGGGGCCTCCCCTAATGTCTACACACACTGGAGGAAAGAGTTTTCTGTGTTTCATCTCTCACGAAGACAAAAGCCATACAGATCAGACTAACCCAGGTGCTCTCACAGACCCTTAGAAAAAGGGCATCCTGCTGAGCACTGGGTGGGAGGCTGCGAGAGTGGGGGTGGTGTCACCGGCTGTGCTGAGGTGGCCTCTCCTGACTCATTCTAACCCCACTGTAAACATGGTTGGGTCAGGGCAGGCTGTGCAGTTACTGGACTTTTTAAAAATATATATTTTTATTGATTTCAGAGAAGAAGTGAGAGGGAGAGAGAGATAGAAACATCAATGATGAGGAGAGAATCATTTGATTGGCTGCTTCCTGCCTGCAACCCAGGCATGCGCCCTGAACAGGAATCGAACCGTGACCCCCAGGTTCATAGGTCGATGCTCAACCACTGAGCACACTGGCTGGGCTCTCCCAGCATTTTATTTATTTATTATATTTTATTGATTTTTTACAGAGAGGAAGGGAGAGGGATAGAGAGTTAGAAACATCGATGAGAGAGAAACATCGATCAGCTGCCTCCTACACGCCCCTCACTGGGGATGTGCCCGCAACCAAGGTACGTGTCCTTGACCGGAATCGAACCTGGGACCTTTCAGTCCGCAGGATGACGCTCTATCCACTGAGCCAAACCAGTTTTGGCTCTCCCAGCATTTTTAAAGAGTTCTGGGTGGGAGGAAGCTGTGCTGTGTTCACTTGGGTCAGCACTCATTGGACCTGGCCCTGGGAGCCCACACAGCAGGAAGCCACAGGGAGGCCGGGGGCGGCTCGCAGAACACCAGCCACACCTGCCAGCTGGGCCAGCTGGTCCTCCTGGACTCTCAAGCAGCCAACAATGGGGACCCTAGAGGCCTGGGGGTGGGGGGAGTTGTGGGTGTGATCAGGAGGAGCAGGGAGGCAGATGTGAGGCCACATGGTTGCCCCTAGGATCTACACACTGCCAGCTTTGGGCCCCTTTTAGGTGTCCCTACAGCGTCTAAGCCCCTGGGCATCTAAAGGGGAAAATCAGGAGACAGGGACAGGAGGTGGTGGCCACAAGTCAGAAGGGCCAAGTGGGGGCTGGGGGGATGAGTGCAGGCCCGGGGACATGGCTCTGCCCTGCTGCACTCTGAGAGTTCTGGAAGAGACCAGGTCGGGGGCTGTGACGGAGTCGGAGAGGCCCACAGGACACTCCGGCGCTCAGAGGGCAGAGGAGATGCACAGGCCGCTTGGTCCAGCTGAGCCTGCCCAAGGCCAGTGGGTGCTGCCGACCACAAGGCGGGGATGTTCATGGTACTGGGCCACATGGAGGAAGCACACACTGTCCTTGGCTCTGCCCAAGGGCCTGTGTCTACACAGCACCCGGGTCCACGCATTGCACAGGTGGCCCCTGGCCATGCCACCCACCCAGCCCAGGACCAGACCTGGATCCACTAAATCTGCAATTTGCATCCCAAGTGCTGCAGAGTGTTCCAGTACTTAGATTTTTCATTAACTTAAATTGCTTTTCCTCCCAATTAAGGCACATTAGCAGGCTTTTCTTGTGTCTAAAGACCTAGACATTGGAGGGGGGGCTGTGTGTAGGAGGGGGTAGCAGAGAGGACTCAGGAGGAGGGAAAGGCAGGGAGGACAGGCAGCAAGAATCCAAGACCGTGTGCTGAGAACTCAGACCCAGCATGTATGTGGCATTTGATCCACAAGCCCTTGGGGCAGACACCATGATGCAGACAGTATGATAGCCTTTCAGAGGCCACAGAACACTGATCAGGCCTTGGAGGGGGACAAGCAAGAGGGGGTCAGGGGAAGGCACCCTGGGTTCACCTGGGCCCTGAGGTGTCTGCTGAGTCTGAGCCTGGCCTGAGGCCTCCTTTCCCCAGGCCCTGGGTAGCCTAATGGAGGGTGGGGTGCTCAGGACCCTAAGGGGCTATCCTTGTAGTATACCATGGCACCCCAAATCCTTCTTACCATAGTTAAACACAAAAGGCAGGAAGCACGAGATCATGTGACCATCACCACTGTATGGAAGCCTCCTGCCAGCCTCCTCTGTCCAGATGTGTCCTCCTCAAGGACAGGGTGTGGGGGGTGCAGAGCCCACAGCCTGAGCGCCCTTACCTGTCTGAACTCCTCCCAGGAATTGGTCCAGGTCCAGAAGTGGGCCTTGTACTGGCCCAGGGTGACAGCCATCAGTGTGTTGCCACGGTAATAGAATATCGGCCTGTTAGGGAAGAAGGAAAGGGTCAGGTGACGTGAGAGACTTGCAGGCGCATGGTTAGGGCTGAGACTTCACAGAAATGACCATGCTGAAATCACATGAGCACAAGCTGCAGAGGTCCCTGAGGCTGCGGGGTGAGGCCTTGGCTTCTGTCATTCTTGGCTTTGGGAGGCCGGGCGCAGAATGAAGCAGCAGCCGGTGGTGGGCAGGCACTCTGGTCCCCTGAGGGGCCGACAGCTCACTGAGGCTGCAGCCTCCAGCACCCTCCCTCCCCACTGTAAGCAGGCTCTTGCACCACGTTTCAAGAGAGAAAAAATAAGCAATATTAAATACAAAAAAAGGACACGAGCCTGTCTAACTCCTGCCCTAAATTCAAAATGGGTAGCTGGCCTCAGGCTGAAGAGATACTGACTCTGGACATGAGGCATTCTGGTGCAGAGGTGGGAGGTGGAATACAGCCAGTCTACAGAGGTTTGTGGTAGCTGGTGACTCCAGCAGAGGAATGTTCCCTCCTTGCTCCATGGTCAAGGCAGAAGTGATGAACCCCACAGGGAGGATGGAGTTCATGCCAGAACATCCCAGAGGTCTTGCCACCCTCTGCCCCCAGCCAGCTGGGCAAGGAAACCTGCTTTGTCAGCCAGCTCTGGCTCCATCACTTGGTTAGTCGGTGCTGGGAGACTGGGCAGGGGTGAGCACCCGGCTGGAACAAACCTCTCCATCAGCTGGCCCTGCAGCATGGCGGGGAGGAGGTCAAGGCCATCGATCACCCTGTCACTGGGTGGCTCCAGGCCTGCGAGGGACAGGCTGGTGGTAAAGAGGTCCATGATGCTGCCCAGCTGGTGGCTCACCTGAAATGGACATGGGTGGACACTCACTCAGGACACCCTGCCCTGACCAGACGATGGCCAGGGGCCAGGTCCCTGGGTGTGTGTCCTGCTGCTGTCCAGTTGGGTCTACAGAGACATGTGCGCTCACATAATTGCACACACTAACACATCCTTTACAACGTGTCCACACACAGGAACACGATGTTCATGTGTTCACGCATGCCCACCCCTATCCACTTCACCCGGCCTGGTCCCATCCCACCTGACCCGACTCTCCGAGAGCTCCTCACATCCATGAGTGTCTGGGTGAGTGTGGCCGCCACACAACTCTCCCACCTCAGGGAGAGTGTCCTTGGGGAGATCAGGGGCTAAGTGGGGATCAAACCGGTTGTCTGACCTGAAAGCAGGCAGGACCCTGTCCCATCCCCAGTACCTGTGAATGGGAACCAGACAGAAGGGAGAAGATGCAGCCTGCCCAGGGAGCCAACAGCAGGGTCCCCCCTCAGGAGGCCTGCCCACTCTGTGCCCGGCTGCCACGTCACTTTAACACTGACTCCGTGTGTTCCCAATTCTGGTACAAGTGCAGGTAGAAAAAAGACCCTCGAAGCCCAGAGCCACGTGGAGAGCAAGAGGGAGAGGAGAGAGGACAGGAGGGGAGAGCAGATGGACTGGGGAGGGGGTGAGGACTGCGGCCAGAGCCATAGCAGCTGTCCCTGTGGATAGGCCTAAGGAGCAGACCGCTCTGGGCAAGGGCTGCCCACTGGTGTCGGACGCACGTCTGTTTCCCACACATGGCTCCATCTTGTCTGGAGCCCACCTAGTTCTTTCAGCCCTGAACTTTGGATCTGGGGCAAGAGCCAGGTCAGTGGGGAGAACCCCAGAGAGACTGTCGGCAGATCGGGCAAGGCAGGCACCCCCTCGTTCCCACCGCCTGCCGAGACCTCCAGCACTGCCCAACTTAGCACTTCCCAGACCCCGGGGCACCCCTGTCTCCATTCCTCTACACAAGGAGAAACGGAAACCAAGCACACCCACGGCAGCCACTGGTATCATCTGTTCTGCAGCCTGGGGTGGGGGTGGGGCATGAAGGTCAAGGTTTGGTTCAAAAATTCTGTGAAGCGGAGGGGAGGAGGAACATTCCAATGGCTCCCCTCCCTTATCGCCTTTTTTTTTTTTTTTTTTTAGGAGAAGAAAGAAAGAAAGAAAGAAAGAAAGAAAGAAAGAGAAATCCAGATACTTTAACCCTCTGGAAAAAATAAATAAGGAGGAGAGATTGCGGGGCTGGGTGGGGGTGGTGTGGGAAGGAGCAGATATCTGAAGTCCTCATATCAGCACGGAACAGCTGGGGACACTCATGGAGGATGCTCTTTTTGAAAAATAGACGCTCTCAACGTGCACGTAATGCCTTTAAGAAAATGCAATTTGTCTGCCGTGGGCCCGTGGCAGGAGGTCACCGAGGCTGTTATCAGCACTTTCAAGACTTAACTCGGAATCAAAGGCTACAATTAATAAAGTCACCCTGCCAGGCGTGAAGGGGAGAGCGAAATATTTGAAGCTGGTTGGACAGATGGCAGGGTGTTTTAAAGTAAAATCCTCTCATAGTTATCACAGGCTGCAGGCCTGACAGCCCCGTCTAATTCAATTTCAGTGTGTGCCGTGAAACGCGGCGAGGAAGGGGCTGCGTAGCTCTGTGTGATGTTCTCCCTCCTCCAGGGAGCAGGGCCCCGGGGGCAGGGAGCCCGGCAGGCAAGGGGCAGAGGGTCCCAAAGGCTGGAGTTTCCCACAGGCAGGGCGGGTGGGGAAAGGGGACCCAGGAGAAAGAGACGGTGGGGGAAGGTGTGGGGGGCACCTCCGACTCTGCCCCAGCTCTGCTGCCTGCCAGCTGGGAGGTCCTGACAAGAGACTGCCTCTCACTGGCCTCAGTTCCTGACATGGAGAATGGGGGTGAAGACGGTGATGGCAGGCTCTCTGGGTTCTCCCCACTGACCTGGCTCTTGCACCCAGATCCAGAGTTCAGGATGGAAGAACTGGGTGGGCTCTGGGCGAGGCCCCAATTCTGGACCCTGTGAATATTTTTCCTTACACAAGAGAAGGGAAATCAGGTTGTCAATCAGCTGAGCTTAAAGCAAGGGCTGATTCCGGCTCCCCATGTGCGCCAGGGTATCACAGGGTCCTAACACTGGGGAAGGGGCAGGGGGGCCAGAGTCAGGGTGACACTTGAACGGCCACTGCTGGCCTGGATGATGGAGGGAGAGACCAAGGGCCAAGAAGCCTGAAGAAACAAGGAAACTGGTTCTCCCCTGGAGCCCCCGCGACACCTGATCTTAGCCCCTGCGGTGCTGGACTGCCAACCTCCATACTGCGGGAGAGCGGAAGGTGCGGTTCCAGCCCTTTGTTGAGGTGATTGTTTCGCAGCCACAGGACTTAGGCCCTTGAAGGTATGGCTGTGAGGGCTGAGCTGACACCATCACTGCCAACAGTGTTCTCTGAAGAAGCTCATTAGAAGGGAATAAAGACCAGTTGAGCCAGTGAATCACATGCCTACAAAGAGTAGTCTCGGCCCCTCGAGGTGCCTCAACCAAGGTGCCCAGTTGAGGGGGGCTCTGAGAGTGAGGGCCAGTTGAGGGGGGCTCTGAGAGTGAGGGCTCTGAGGAACAAGACACACACCTCGTCCAGCAAGAGGCCCGGGCCACCCAGCCTTGTGGTTTGCACCTATTCAATGCAGACAGAAACCAACCACACGGTCAAGCTGCTGCGTCTCTGGGAGCGTGTCCACAGAAGAGTGGCCTGGGAAACGCACTTTGGGAAAAAGGTTCTATGGCTAAACAAGATTTTAAAGACTCAGCTTGCTCTATGCCCCTCCCAGAAGTTCACTGTATACATTGCACACCAAAGGCTCTGGCAAGTTCTGCAGGAAGAAACCGGTTCCACTCAGTGGCACCCAGGACTGCCACATTTATTAACCGCTGATGCCTCCTCCTCCCTTGGCAGCTACCAACACCCCATGCCATGTCCATGGAAGCCCTTTCCAGTCCACCCCACACATCCGTCACTCACCAGCGGCCTCCCTCAGGAGGGGCCCTGTTTGGAGGAGAGCAGGGAGTGGAGGGAACAGGTCCCTAGGGGGCAGAGTCTCCACACCCCAGGATAACTGCAGGCCTGGCCACGTGGCCAACCTCTGACTCACCTGGCCTGCAGGGATGCGCCCGGGCCACCACACAATCGCAGGCTCCCTCATCCCACCTTCAAATGTGGTCTGCTTTCCGCACAGAAAGGGGCCATTACTGCCTCCTGGGGAGGGAGAGTTGTTGCCCATCAGCTGTCTCTATTCTGAGCCCCCCCCCCCCCCCCCGCCGGCCACACACGCCTTACTGGGGCCCTTGCCAGCTCCTGGCCCCACCCAGCAATTCAAAGGTAACACTGCTGGTACACCGAGGCACCGAGACCATCATGGGGGCAAAGCACCAGCACCAGGTTGGGATGCCTCAAGGTGGCTCTGACCCAGGCAACCATCCTGGATGAGGTTGTAACACGGTGCCCATTTTTTTGGTCCTAAAATGAAGAGCAACCACTCGGAAACAGAGAACACGACCACTCTGTTAGCGCAAGACACAGACTCCCTTCAAGCAGAGCCACGGAGCATATCCCGACAGCAGGTCACTGGGACTGTCCGCTGCTTTTTAGGTACATCCTCTCTTAAACGTCAGTGTCTAGGAGCGTCCATGCATGTTTGGGGAGTTGGGCAGGGTAGTTAACATGCATCAGTCCCCGGGTCCCAGGGGGGGTCCCATCACGGACAGGATGCAGATTCATTTCTGACAAGCCCTGCCGTGAGCAGGTGGTCCCGAAACCATGCTGGGGAAGTGTCAGAGGGCGGAGCCCCCAGCTCTGGCTGATCCAATGTCCTGCTGGGTGGTGGGTGCACCGATTTTTGCCTCCTTGTCATTTGTATCTTTTTAGAGACGCACACAGAGGTTCTGTCCGTATGAGCTATTCCATAAAGCAGAAACAAAGGCTGGGGTGAGTAAGCTCCAGTCCAGGCTGGGAGGTTGGTGGTCCCGGCAAGACTGGGCTGTCAGGGCTGGGCTCTCCTGAGTGTCCCATTCAGGGCCCAGCAGTGACACCAACATTCAACTCTGGGCCTTTGCTGGGAGACAGGGGTCCACCCCTTCTCCAGGAGGAAGGCGAAGCCCCTCCCAACGTGAGGCTGGGCCACCGCAGGACCCTGACGGCCCTGGACCAGCCAGGCCCCGACCAGGAATGGCTTTCTGTTGCCAACAGGGTCGCTTCTTGGCTTGAGCCGGCTATGCTGTTCCTGTCACTTGAAATTCCGGAGCCCCCAGAGCTCCCTGACCACGGGGTCCCCAGGGCCTTCAGATGCAGGCCGGTCCCTGTGGGGTGACTGCTGTCCGTGGCCTTCCTTCCAGAGCTGCCTGAGTGACTCAGGGCCCTGCTGAGGCCCTAGCATTTTTAAAGAAGAACAAGATCAGCCCTGGCCGGTGGCTCAGTTAGCTGGAGCGTCATCCTGCACTAAAAGGTGGTGGGTTCAATTCCCAGTCAGAGCACATACCCAGGTTGTGGGTTTGATTCCCGGTCGGGGCACAGTGGGAGGCAACCGATGTTTCTCACATCGGTGTTTCTCTGTCTCTATCTATCTCTTCCTTCCTCTTTCTAAAATTTTGTTTAAAAAAAAGAAAGAAAAGAAGAAGATCAAAAGATATGCGACCACTAGGGTGAACCTCTTACAGATAACGAAACGTGGCCAAGGTACATGCAACCACTCACTCCACAAGCTGGAAATCAGCAGGTATTGAAGGACCTGAGGCCACGGCTCTCAGGAGGCCTGCAGGCCCAGCTCAGGGGACTTGGTCCCTTCCTTCCTGGATACCCTACTCATCAGGACTTAGTGAGGGAGTCTTGGGGGCTCAGGGGGTGAAGGGGGGGGGGGCAGGGGCCTGGGCTTGGCTGCCAGGGAGGCTGGGAAGTGTATCTCCTCTATTTTTATCTCCTGGGGAGATGGACATTGCCACCAACATGAAGGCAGGCTCCCTAAACTCAGAAAAAGATGCAAATGTGGCTGGTTAGACCCGTGACAATGATGTTGTGCCTAAGTTTAGAATGAAAACGCTGTTGGAGAACATCAGTGCTTTAGAGGGGAAAGCCCAGAAGTGACCTCATTCAGCTCCTAAACGTGCAGGAGGCTGAAGAGACGTTCCCAGGTCCAGTCAGTGGCAGAGCTAGGACCGAGTGAAGGTCCTGGCTTGGTCTCCATCCTCCCCACCGAGCTCCGCCTCCTGACTGGGTACCTCCAGGGGAGCCAGAAATAACGAACAATTCAGAAGCGGGGCAGCGGGCAGTCACTTTCCTACACCGACACCCCTCCCTGGGCCAGGAAAGGCCGAGGCGCCCCAGCCTTTCAGGGGAGGAGGGTGCGTCACAGAACGTGGGTATTGGTGGGCCGTCCCACCAGGCTCGTGTGTGACCAGGCCCAAGCCAACACCATAGGGCAGCTCTCGGGTCTCCTCATATTTGTTCCTACTGGATGGGGACCCAGGAACAAATCCAGGACATCTGCCTCACTGGATGAAGTTCCCAGGGCAGAATGGACATCCCTCCATGGGGGGGGGCCCCCGGGCAGAGCCCCCTTCACTCTGCCCCAGGGGTGGCTGAGGGGACCTGAGCGAGCCTTAGGGGAACAGTACTCTGGAGTGCAGTCTTGTGTGGGGACACTGTAAATACTTGCCTTCTTTGGGAGCAGAAATGAGGGCAGCACCATTGTCAGATGTGAAGAAAACAACTGTGTTCTCCGCGATCCTCAGGTCCTGAAGCAGGTTCAGGATCTTCCCCACACTGTCATCGATCTCCCGGACAGCGTCGCCGTACCTACGGGAAAGATGGAACACTTAGCAGGTGGCCAAGGGCACCGGTGTGATCCAAGACTTCAGGGGTGGACAATGGAACAGGCTGTAAATTCACAAAGGAGGAGGGAAGTTCAGGTTCTCAGAGCTAATCTAGGAGAGCGCCGAGCACACTGCTGCAGCCTCCTCCCACCAAGCCTGGGCTGATGGATAGCTCCAAGGCACAGATGCGTCAGTCTTTTTCTACAATCGTTAATTAAAAACGTAATGGCCCGGTCAGCGTGGCTCAGTGGTTGAGCATAGACCTATGAACCAGTAGGTCACAGTTCAATTCCCGGTCAGGGCACATGCCTGGGTTGCAGGCTTAATCCCCAGTGTGGGGTGTGCGGGAGGCAGCCAATCAATGATTCTCTCTCATCATTAATGTTTCTATCTCTCTCTCTCTCCCTTCCTCTCTGAAATCAATAAAAATATATTAAAAACACACACACACAACCCACATAATGGTACTGAGTGCCCTGTCCCTGGACGTAATCAAGCACAGCTGAACCTCTCAAGTGGGAAGAGGCCTATGTCTCTACCACCAGGGACTCACCGCCCTCGCTGACTGGTGCCTAGGAAAGGCTTAGAAGCATAAACAGGTGCATGTGTGGCGTCGATGGCCCAGTAGAGAAAGAAGGGGTGCTGAGCTGCCTGCTGCCTCTTAATGAAATCCAGGGCTTCCTGAGGAGAAGAACACACCATCTGCCCCTGCCCGAAGGCGGAACTCCCCGCCCCAGAGCCTGCCAGCCCGGCTCCCATTACCTGTAAGTAGATCTGGGTCAGGTTGGCTTCTCCAGTTTTGTGATTAATCGGAAATTCTTCATAAAATCTGATGAACAGATCCAGAGAGAAATTAAATTTCAGGTAAAGAAAGCTTCTTCTCCATGATTTCTACAGGCAAAGTCATGAGCCTCATTTAAAAGAACGACGGAAATGCTCAATTTATGAACAAATGAAATTGGAAGCTCACACTGCTCCTGAGGTCATTGTCTCCTCAAGGACAGAGTGGGGTTAAGACTGGATGCCATGGTCACCATTTAGGAGAAGGATGGGAAGCATTGTGTAAGGGCAGAGAGGGCAGCGAGAGAGACAAAGGCAAGAGGCAGATTCTATTTACTTAGGGCTGGGATGACCACTGATGAGTGTGAGTTTTCTTTCTGAGGCAACAGAAATCTTCTGAAACTGGTGAATGTACTAGCAAATGTTGTGAATGTACTAGAAAGCACCGAACTGCGTATCTATCTATACTAATAAAAAGGCAATATGCAAATTGGTCACGATCTCCTTATGGTAACAACTGAACAGCAGGTTGCGTGGGGCGACCAGGCCGGCAGGGGGGTTAGCAAGGGACGACCAAATGACTGACCAGCAGGCTGCGTGGGGTGACCAGGCTGGCAGCAGGGCAGTTGGGGGTGATCAGGCTGGTGGGAGGGGCAGTTGGGGGCGAGCAGGCTGGCAGGAGGGACAGTGAGGGGTGACCAGACTGGCGGGGGGACAGTTTAGGGTGACCTGGCTAGGGGGGGGTGCAGTTGGGAGTGACCAGGCTAGCGGAGGGGGCAGTTGTGGGCAACCAGGCCGGAGTGGGGGGGCAGTTGGAGGTGATCAAACTGGCAGGCAGAGGCGGTTAGGGGTGATCAGGCTGGTGGGGGGGCAGTTAAGGGCGATCAGGCAGACAGGCAGGTGAACAGTTAGGAGCCAGCAGTCCCGGATTGTGAGAGGGATGTCCGACTGCTGGGATCTGGCTGAAACTGGCAGTCAGACATCCCCTGAGGGGTCCCGGATTGGAGAGGGTCCAGGCTGAGCTGAGGGGACCACCCCCTCCCGCCCATGCACAAATTTCATGCACCAGGCCTCTAGTATATATATAAAGAGGTAATATGCAAATTAGCCAGGATGCCTTAAGGCATCACGACTGGCTCAGGAGGAGCTGCATGTGCAGATGGGTGGGAGGGGACTGTGTGCTCCCCACAGCCCCAGTGGCCGCGGGGAGGCTGGGGCTGGGGGCAGGCTCGAGCGGACATACACCAGGGGTGGGAGCGTGCTCTGAGTGGCTGCGGCGTGGCTCGGAGCACACCCCCACCCCAGCGGACACACACCAGGGGTGGGAGCGTGCTCTGAGTGGCTGCGGCGTGGCTCGGAGCACACCCCCACCCAGCGGACACACACCAGGGGGGCCTCTGCGCGTGAACTGCAGAGGAAATACATTTTCTGACTGCTTATTGGCTAAGCTCCCTGTATGCCGCCACTCACAGTGTTCTTGGTAACTTGGGTAATAAGAATCCAAGAAGGTGATCTAGTGATCTAGGGTTTTCCCACCTCACTCCTGGAGGAAAAAACGAAGGTCCGCTGCTGGAGGAGCTAAGAAATGTCATATCCTGCCCTAACCAGTTTGGTTCAGTGGATAGAGCCTCGGCCTGCAGACCACAGGGTCTGGGTTCGATTCTGATCAAGGGCATGTACCTAGGTTGCAGGCTCCTCTCTGGCTGGGGCCCAGGTCAGGGCTCATGCAGGAGGCAACCAATCAAAGTGTCCCTCTCACATTGATGTTTCTCTCTGTCTTTCCCTCTCTCTTCCCCACTCTCTAAAAATCAACGGAAACATATCCTCAGGTGAGGATAAAAAAAAAAGAAAGAAAGAAATGTCATATCCTATGAGAGACACATCTTGAAAATGCCTAAAGAAAGTTGTAATTTTTTCATGGTGAAGGGACTGGAGTCCGTTTTGATGAAAACACCTTGGCAGCTGCGGTGGCCGGCAATGGCAGCAGCAGCGGGGTGATGGGGGTGGCGCCTTCCCCTGATCAGCCTGGTCACCTCCCGCAGAGGGAGGCCAGATTGCAGCTTAAGCAGGCCTAAGCCATCAGTAGGACATCCCCTGAGGGCTCCCGGACTGTGAGAGGGGGCAGGCTGGGCTGAGGGACCCCCCAACCCCAGTGCACAAATTTCATGCACCGGGCCTCTAGTTTTAAATAAATGGGTAAACTGTCTTGTGTGTGAACTCTCTTAATAAAGCTACTATTAAAAAAGGCAAGGAAGCCCTAGCTGGTTTGGCTCAGTGGATAGAGCATCAGTCTGCGGACTGAAGGGTCCTGGGTTCAATTCTGGTCAAGGGTACATGCCTGGGTTGTGGGCTCAATCCCCAGTAGGGGATGTGCAGGAGGCAGCCAATCAATGATTCTCTCTCATCATTGATGTTTCTCTCTCTCTCTCCCTTTCCCTCTCTGAAATAAAACAAAAACAAAAAGAATCCCAAAAAACAAAAGGCAAGGAGGTGGCCCAGCTTCTTGGTCCACTGATATATAATGAGGACCAACCAAAAATCCTATATAATAAGAGGAATATGCTAATTACCCGTTACACCTTGAGGCATAACGACCAACTGCTTAACGACCAAATCACGGATCTGCAGGAGGGTGGGGCAGTGAACTACAAGCGGGCAGCGAAAAGCTACAGGAGGGGGCAGGGCAGCAAGCTATGAGGTGGGGGAGAGGGGAGGGGACGGGGGAGCTACAGGAGGACGGGGCAGTGGGCGGAGAGCTACAGGAGGGTGGCAGAGAGCTACTGGCACACGGATTTGTGCGCAGGGCTACTAGTTAATAATAAAAAAGGAAGAAAGAAAAAGTAAGCCAAACAAAACTCAAGAAAGATCAGGGCCCCACCCGGCATGACCACTCTGTAGGTACCCCACTGCCAGGACAGGACCAGGGCAATCCTACGGCCACCTGCCCTTTAGATAGTGATTTGCTGTGGGCAGGTTCACAAGTAGGGTTCACCCCATCAGATCCTCTGTGATGATCCCCATTTCCTCAACATCTAGCGTGCAGCCAATATGCCAACTTGGCCTCTGGAGCTGGAACCCAGGACCTGCCACAGGGCTGCATGGACCTGAACCCGGAAACCACGTGAATGGATACCATGTGAACACACCTTGTTCTGGAGAGCATCTTTGGCTCTCTTCATATTTTCTAAAAAGGTGAGAGGCCCCCTAGGTGTGGCGCAAGCCGTAGCCCAGGCCATGAGTCCTCTACCGCTCTGGGCAGGACAACCAGCTGCCAAAGCAGGGCCCAGCACACCGGGACTCCAGTGCTGGTGGGCAGGTGTTTCCAGAAACCCCGTCCAGCTCCTGGGCAGCCCCAGAGGGCAAGGGCTGGGTTCGGCATCTAAGGGCGAGAAGGGAAGGGACCATTACCTGCCGACCATCTCCCAGTCCCGGTACACAGGGATGTTGGGCCTGGCCCTGTTGTCATAAGGTCCAAAGTGACAGTTGGGGGATCCAAACCACTCATCAAATCCATGCTTCAGGGGGTGGAACCGAGGCCTGTGGCCCAGATGCCTGGAAACAGGAAGCCAGGACACTTCAGGAAGTCCCACATGGGGCCCCCCAAAGTTCCAAGCAGCAACAGCCCATTACCTTCACAGAACATTGAATGAAAGAAATGTCCCTCCAGCACCCAAAGTATGCTAAGACCGGGCACAGAAAGACCTCACCCCCAAGGAGACTGCAGGACTGCCTGCCCTCCCCCAGCGACACTGCCAGGCTATAGCTAAGGGCCACAGACTGGGACAGTGCCAGGACCGGCTAGTGCTGCTCACCAACTCAGTGCCTTGGCCAGAAATGGGGATGGGTATGACTAGAAGAGAACACAGCAATTTGCCTGTAGTGACAATTGTCAAGCTGTTTGGAATCCCAGGCGCTCTACTTGGAGTACAGTGGCCGTCTGCAAGCTCATGCCACACTGTGGGTGTCATGCAAAGCCAGGCTGTGCCCTGCTTCCCTGTCCCCAAATGCCCCTTCCCCTTGGGGGCACTTAATGCTGGGTCCTCTTGCCAATGGGAGGGGCTGACACGCTCCCATTTGAATCAGGTTCCAGTGGTCCTGGAGCACGGCCCCACGTGTTCCCTGGAATTCAGGGCTAATAGAGGGAGTTCTGGGTTCCGGCCCCCGTGGAGCAGGCCCACTCCACCCTGGAAAGCAGATGGGTTTCCTAGGTTTTTGTTTGCGGGCAGCCTCTCCCAGCGACCTGTTTTTGGAAAGCGGTGTCCCTGCAGTGGAGAGTCCTGTTCCTCTGCTGCACTTGGGCAGGCCCCATCCTGACTGATCAGAGGCCACGCGAACTCCAAGTTACTGTGAGCTCATTGCACCGCCCAGTCACTCGGTCAGAGGACGCCATGTGTGGCAGTGAGGGAGGCCTGGGCGGATGCAGGCCAGAACGGAGCCAGCCAGCACCTGCTGGTTGTAAAATGCTCTGCCTCCAGTCAGCTGCCTGGCACCCACCTTGGGCCTCTGCAGCCTCTCTGCCAGGTGCGTGTCAGCTCTGCTGTGACGTCTGTGCTTTGTGCTTCCTGTTGTGACCTGTGTCTTCTCTGGGCCGCTGCGACATGTCCCGTAATTTCTCAATTCCTCACTCCAGCACTGGCTGTGTGTGACTCTCTTGTGTACCCACATCCATTAGCTCAAATGGCCTTTGCTTAACAGAATGACCAGCCAACGTCCTCCTCATGTTTTGTTATCAATTCAAAGTGCTTATTCCGAAACAGCAGCAGGGCCAGCCCTACCCAAAGGTGAGCTGGATTGGCATCATCTCAGCCCCTCTCACAGGAGTCCAGGTTCCTTGGTCGGGCTGGGGGAATCCAAGTCTGTGGTGCAGGGGCCCTGAGGCAGGAAGTCCACAACCAGAGCAGCCACAACCATGCCAGCCAACATCTCCCCACTACAGCCTTGTGACAGGACCCCCACTGGGTCGAGGAGAGGCTGAGCCCTTGACCCCAGGCCTCCCAGAACCAGTTCTTGCTCTGCCCCAGCCACCCTGACCCTGGCTCATCCGCCAGCACCATGTCCACGTCCTCGAGTTCCGCCAGAGCTGCTTCTCTGGGCCCTGTCAGACTCCTCCTTCGGCATTCATCTTTCTCCTCACAGAGATACACTCCCATTCCAGTTCTGGCTGCCCCGAGGCAATGGCTATGAATGGGAGGCCGCTGGGCCCAAGGCAGCGTTGCCAGGCTGGGCACAGAGTCCCGGTTATTGGGGGCTCTCACTTCCGCCAGTGCAGCCCCGACACGGCTCTGGCAGGCCTCACAGCCGGCCTCTGCCAGTCTCCCTGGGCCTTCCTGGCAATGCTTTGCACGGTATAGGCACCAAGGACTCCCTCAGCCCAATGCACCCCCACCAGCTCTATTCTGCAGCCACTGCCTCCTCTGAGCTCATCTGTCTGGCAGGCAGCTCCCAACTTGTCTCAGGAGGGAGAAAGCATTCATTAGCCTCCAGATCACCAGGGTTTTCTGACGATTACTCTCCCAGTTTCTGCAGGTCTCCCATCCCTGTGACTGACAACATGCAAAGAACAGCAGTTCCAAAGGGGCACCGACAAGGCACTCATCTTTGAGAAAGCACTGATGGTGAGTACCAGAGGCACAGGGTCCTCAGTGTGTTAAGAGAGAAAATTAGGGATGGAAAATCATGGAAGGCTTCCTGTAGGAAGTAGGTTTGCTGAAAGGCCCCAACACCCAGAAAAGGAAAGAGGATGCCTGACCTTTACACCAACCCACTTAGGCAGCCTCAGGGAGTAAGAGACAGAAATCGCTTAACATGCTTAAAAGAGCATAAACAGCATGGATAGTAACGTGAGCTTCTACAATCATGATCATTTGATCCCAATGACTCCACACTGCATGACTACATGACTATTCTCTACCTCCTGGTTGCTTCTTCTTCTTCCTTTTTTTGCTTCTCAATGTTTCTTATTCTAGGGTGTTTTTAAAAATATTATAAAATATTCCTGAACAACATAGGAACACCTCTGTAACCACCAATCTTGACATGGCTTCGGTGTATCCTTTCTTATAGGACTTCTGTTCAGCTAGACTTCAGGCGGTTCTTGGTGATGGTTGTTCTGCAGCCTAGTTTTAATCTGATATGGTTGTCGGAGGAGGTGAGCACAGCGTTTACCTACTCTGCCATCTTGACCACTAGTTGCTTCTTCATTTCACCACCAGACAGAGAGAGAGCCCTTGTGCTTGCTGACAAAGTGTGTTATCCATGACAGCACTGCATGTGCAATAATGTGGCTCCTTCGGTGACACTGCGGCAACAGGCAGCACCAGGAGAGGAACAGGGAGAAGGGGCAGGAGGCTGGCATGTGCAATGTGCAAGGAGAACGATGGGCTCACAGCCAACACCCCAGCCTAGAGACGGGAAGTCCCAGCAGCACGGCCACCCCAGCTTTTGAAGGACTGCTTCAGACGTCCACACGGACCTGGAAGTCAAAGACTCTACTTCTCACCCAAGAAGGTTCCCCCGTTTGGAAACTGCAGCAGTGACCGTGCGTGGATGCGCCCAGCCAGGCAGCTGTCAGGCAGGACTCACCACTTGCCCACGATCTTGCTGACGTAGCCGGCCCCCTTCAGCAGCTCGGGCAGGAGGAGCTCGGTGTCCGGGATGCCGCCCACGATCTCCTGAGGCGTGTAGGCTGGAAGAGCACCACAGCGTGTGAACCACTCCCACACACACACAAGTGCTGCCGAAGACCATGGGTCTGAAAACTGGCCCTTCAGTGTCAATGGGAAAAGCCCTGGTGAGGAGCTGGCCCTGCTGCACAGTACTTTCAGGGTCTTCCGAGCACTTCCCCAAAGTAAGCACAGTACTGGGTGGGGATGGACCTACAGAGGGGTTGGGACTATCAGGCAGAGCCCCAGGCCCCTGCCCCTGCTGCTGGTTTTCCCAGGGGTCTCCAGAACATGTCATCTGATAGCATGAGGGCCCCACTCACACCAGGCTCCCCTGTGCTTTCTATACTATGTTTCTCCAAGGGCCGTTCCCTGCTGACCTCACAGGGCCTGGCTTCCTCAGGCAGTGCTCCTTGAGGGGGTGGGGTGGGGGCGTGCACAACTCACCAGACTGTGCAGGGCAGCCCTGGGACAGAACGCAGCAGGGAAGGAGCAGTGAGCAGTGACCTGAATCCCTGAGACCTCACATTAACCTCGCCTTCCTTTCTACTTGCCTAAAATGCATCATTTATAAAAGTGCTACAATCTGTTTTAAAATGGCATGTTGTAATCCAAACAAAGCCCCTGACCTTGGGTAATGAGTGCTGTCCTAGAGAGGGAAGGTCATATGTGAGAATGGGTGACACAGGCCCCTCCCTTGCCCCCTCTGGTCCTCGGCCTCCCAGACCTTTGGCGCAGCCCAAATGCACACTCACCGTTCCGGGCCTGCGCGTTGGTGGTGTAGAAGCCATTGCGGATGGGCAGACGTCCAGTGAGCAGGGCCGCTCTGGCTGCATGGAGGCAAATAAAAACAGAACCACGATGAGAATGCTCATGCATCAGGCCTGCGGCCAGCTCTGCAGAGCTTCTAAGTCCCCACCAGTCTCCAGAGCTAGGTGGGCAGACCACCCCTGTACTGACGGGCTCAGAGGCCAGTCGCTGGGGAGTTCTGGCCAGGCCCTGCAGCTCAGCGTCTCCAGCCCCGCAATCGCTCTATCCAGCTCCCATGACACTGAGATGCGGGTCCCAATGGCCCCTCGTGTGCTCCCCACCCAGCATTACTTTTCTTCTTAAGGTCAGCATTCATGCAGAAGCCCCTCAGCAGCAGTGATTCTCCTGGACAGGAGGAACAGGCTGCCCCACCCCTGCACCCCGCCCCCATCCCCGGGTGGAGAACCACTTCCCAGCCAAGCACTTCTGAACAAGCCTCAGCACTCAGCACCTGGAATTAGCACCACCCGATGCAGCGACTCTGGCCTCACCGATCCTTAAGAGGGGACAAGCCATCAGTGGCCTACGGCGCCATGCCCCACACAAGGAGCCTGGGACCCAGTGTGCCAGGAAGCCAACAGAAAGGCCCACACACCTGCCAGACCCCTTGGCCCTCAAGGAAATGTGGTGAAGCCGCCGCCTTTGTCAGGGCAGCCTGCTCCGCATGCCAGACCCCTCCCCGCACTGGCCCCATGCTGCACCGTGCCCACTCTCCCCTGCTGTGCCCACCTCCCCTGCCTACTCCCTGTGCCCGCGGGCCAGCCCTGACTTACATGGTGAGCACAGGGGGTTGGCCGTGTAGAAGTTGGGGAAAAGCATGCCCTCAGCGGCCATCCGGTCCAAATTCGGGGTCTCTCTGGAAGGCTCTCCGTACACTCCCAGGTCACCCCACCCCATCTGCAGGAAAAAGCATGGAGAGGTGGATGGAACCTCCTCCTATCTTTGGGGTCCGTGACACAGAGCTCCCTCACAACCCAATGCCTGGCTTGGGCACAGGGAGCACGGGCAGCAGCTGAGCTTTGGGGCTCGGCTCCACCCCGGTCTCCACACAGAGAAGAAGCCCTCATAAGGGTGTTGTGCAGACCGAGACTGAACATCAAGTGGAAGGCTCCCCACAAAGCTGGAGTGTGGCCATGTGACCCAGCTGCTCCACACAAAACCCACATGCACGTGCATAGCAGCATGGTGCGTGATGGCCCAAAGGGAACACCCCCGTGTCCGTCAAGTGAGCAATGAATAAACACAACATGGTCTAACTGCCTGGCACTGGGTGAATGGCGGCTCCCAAATTTATGTCCACCCGGAACCTGTGAATGTACCTGATTTGGAAGTGCAGATGTAATTAGCTAAGATGAGGTCATACTGGGCCCTAAGTCCAATGACTGGTGTCCATGTAGGAGGAGGAGACACAGACATACAGGGGAGACAACAGAGGTAGAGACTGGAGCAATGCATCTACAAGCGGGAGAGGCAGGAAGGATCTTCCCTCGGAATCTCAGGAGAAACCAGCTCTGCCAATACCTTGATTTCAGACTCTGGCCTCCAGAGCTGGGAAAGAAAAGATTTCTGTTGTTTTAAGGCACCAAATTTGTAGTAATTTGTTATGCTCCAGGAAAAGTAATACGCACACTATGGACTACCACTACAGCCTGGACGAACTGTCCCTTCAAGCTGGGTCCCCTTAGATGGCCCCTCAGTACGAGCCCCAGGTGTCACTTTCACAGCGGCTAACTGCTCTCTTCTCCTGGACAAGGGGCAGGAGGCGGAAAGGGCCCTAGCTGTGGGACAGGGCCCAGGGCGCCACGGCGGCTCCAGCCTCCAGCTGCACGCTGCGGGCCTTCCCTCCCAGGAGTGACCCATTACTCCCTCTGAGCACCAAACGCGGAGAGAAATGACCATCTGACCTCGTGGCTCCACTCCTGGGTGTCCCCAGAACAGAGGTGAAAACATGTGTCTACAGGAGAATGTACAGACGATGCCTACAGCAGTGCCACTCCCAGTTGCCAAAGGGTATAGACAACCAAGTGCCAGCTGATGACGAACACCCTTGTCCATCCAAACACTGGAATACCACTCAGCCACAGAAAGGAGGGAGGCACTAACACATGCTACAACATGGGTGAACCTCATGCACGAAATGTGTGCAAGGGGCTCGGCCCTCGCAGCCGCAGCGGCTGCCTCGGCCGTCGGAGCCCTGGCTTCGTCCGGAAGGTCGTCCAGCTGTCCGGTCTAATTAGCATGTTACGCTTTTATTATTATAGATGCCCAGAGAAAGCAAATCCACCGAGGCAGAAAGCAGACTGATAGTTGCCAGGAGCCAAGGGAGGAGAACAGGCAGTGACTGCCAGTGGGGACGGGACCTGTTTGGGGTGAGGAGAAGGATGTGAAGCTGACTGTGATGATGACTGCACAATGCTGCGACTAGCCTAGCAATCACTGAATTGTACACTTGAACTGGGTGCACCGCACGTACTGTGAACTATGTCTCAACAGCGCAGTTAGAAGGGTGCAGGCACCTGTGCTCTGCTGAGGCCGGGTAACACCCAGTGGTTCCCCGTTTCTCCGGGGGCCTCTTAAAGCTCTTCTCACTCACTGGACTCTGGTGAGTCAGCCGAAGAGAAATCTCAGGCCTGTGTGAAAGGACAAGGGTCTGAACTTAGAGGAAAATGCTTGCCTAAGACTAGACAGCAGTGTGCTGACCTGGAAAATCTGGAAGACACTGGATTGATTCTGCAGACATTGTATAGAGGTGGGCCAGGTCATCTCATGAAGAGATTTAGCAACTCTGGGTCATACATGGACGGCTGTCCATGCAGATTTGCCAGGACGGTCCAGTTAGGTCTATTGTCTGACTGCAATTATTAATGCGCCTTCTCTGCAGTATAGGTTATACTGCCATCCTTCCCATAAGGGAGAGCCCAGGGGTGACAATGCCTCAGGTGAGATCCGGCCTCCACGCTTCTCCCAGGCACTGCCTCCTCCCGTTGCTCCCATCTCCTAGCTTTAGGCTGGCTGTGACACATGGGGGTCGGAGAGCCCAGGTAGGCAAACCGCGGCTCTCGAGCCACATACGGCTCTTTGGCCCCTTGAATGTGGCTCTTCCACAAAATACCATGTGCGGGTGCGCACGTATAGTGCGATTGAAACTTCGTGGCCCATGCGCAGAAGTCGGTTTTCGGCTCTCAAAAGAAATTTCAATCGTTGTACTGTTGATACTTGGCTCTGTTGACTAATGAGTTTGCCGACCACTGCACTAGGGGGTGGCCAGCCAGTGCTATTGTTTCACTGTCACCCAAGACTTTCCCAACACAAGGTTTTACAGTGTTGAAAACAGAAAAACATGTCCTAGCCGGTTTCTCAGTGGTTAGAGCATCAGCCTGCGGACCAAAGGGTCACAGGTTTGATTCCTGGTCAGGGGCTCAATCCCCAGCCTGGGTCAGGGTGTGTGTGGGAGGCAATCAACGTGTCTCTCTCACATTGAGGTTTCTTCTCTCTCTCTCTCTTCCCGCTCCCTTCCTCTCTTCCACTCTCTCTAAAAATCAATGGAAAAAATATCCTCGGGCCAGGATTAAAAAAAAGGAAAACAGAAAATGGCATGCAGGGGGAGGAGGAGAGGTACTGCGTGAGATCAAAACACTAGCTGTTTTCTTGACCGAGGAGCTGGCCAGGCTCCCAAGGTCTCAGAGTCCGCTTACTGATGGCCTTCACTGTACCTCCCACAGGGTGGGAGGGGGAGTTAGAGCGTGGGAAGGGGCCCATGTTCCCATTTACTATATAAGGTGCCACCCTGGATGTAAGGGTCTGCCTGCCTCCTCCATCCTGCTCCCTGACTGGCTCTGGGGCGGGAGTTGAGGGGGGTGTTTGGCCAGAGGCCTCGGCTCCACAGGCCAGCAGACCCCTCCCCAGCCAGGGAGCCTGGCTCAGGGGTACGAACTGAGTCTTCATGGGAGTGCGCCCTCTCGCTGGGCCTGCTGACCCATAAAGGCCGGTGAGGGCACAGAGCAAGGGGCTTCTGGACCCCAATGCCTGAAGTCAAGGCTGCCCCCGGCTGTACAGTCAGGAGAGTTCGGTCTCCTATTTTACGTAAGTCAATTTGCATGCATTTTCTGTTATCCCCCACCAAAAAGTCCTGACTTGTCCACGTTTGCTGATCAGGGCAAAAGTCTTCCAGGCTTCTCTGGTTTCAGCTGCCAGAGAAGCCCAAAGCCGCAGGAAGGAAACTGCACCGGAGAGGAAGGCCCAGCACGGGGGCTCCTGGCCACTGTTCCGGTTCCTGCTACCCCACCCCGGGGCACCCAAGCAGGGAGGCTCCCCACGTTAGCCCCTCTCGAGCAACAATACTCCCAGTGCTGGTCATGCTCCACGACTCAGAACCTCCACGGCCTAAACGACACTTCCAACAGGAATACACGGGAGCTACCTGTGCAAGTTCGCACTTTCTAGTAGCCTCATGAAAAAGGCAAAAAGGAAGACGAATGAGGGCTGACTGACTTTATTTAACTCCATACAGGCACACCTCATTTTATCTGCACGTTGCTTCACTGTGCTTCATGGGTGTGTTTTTTTATTTTTATTTATTTATTTATTTTTAATATACATTTTATTGATTTTTACAGAGAGAGGAAGGGAGAGGGATAGAGAGCTAGAAACATCGATCAGCTGCCTCCCGCACACCCCCCCGCTGGGGATGTGCCCGCAACCAAGGTACATGCCCTTGACCGGAATCGAACCCGGGACCTTTCAGTCCGAAGGCCGACGCTCTATCCACTGAGCCAAACCGGTTTCGGCAGTGTTTTTTTTTTTTTATAAACTGAAGGCATGACTCTCCACCAGCAAAAACGTCATGACTCCCTTTACTGTGATACTTGCTTTATTGCGAGACTTGCTCTGTTGCAGGGGTCTGAAACCAGACCTGCAAAGTCTCTGACGTAGGCATGTGTATCCAGAATGTTATCACTTCAACAAACCTCCAATAATCCCGGAGGCCACACGGCTGGCTTCACACACCTACTGCCACCCTGGAGAGAGGGGGCAGGGGCGGCAACCTCACAGACACAGCCCTCAGCCAGAGTCTCACCATTCAAAAGGGACGGCTCGAACAAGCCTCGACAGGGACTCCCGCTCGGAGAAGACTGAATATTGAAACAAGAAGCAAGCATTTCCAAGACTGACGTGTTGTTCGTCAGGAAGCAGTTCCCCTACTGGCCATTAGGATGGACCAGCTGAAGGGCCGCAGAACCTGCTATAGAAGAGTTCATGAGACTAAAAATAAGCATGTCCGGCGTTAGCTCTGGGTGGTGGAATTACGGATGGGTTTCTCATGGTCTTTTCAGGTTCATCTGAATGTTGTTAATTCTTCATAATAAAAAATCATTATGATAATAAAAAATTAAGTAAGATTTGTTGTTGTTGTTAATCCTCACCTGAGGATATTTTTTTCCCCATTGATTTTTAGGGAGAGTAGAAGGGAGGAAGGGAGAGGGAGGAAAAGCGAGGAAGAGAGTGAACCATCAACGTAAGAGAGTCACGTTGATTGGCTGCCTCCCGAATGTGCCCGGACTGGGGATCAAACCTACACTGCAACCCAGGTAACCTGCCCTTGACTGGGAATTGATCCTGTGACCTTTCAGTAAGATATGGGGTGTGGGAGGTGGGGTGGGGCAATGCTCTAATCACTGAGAAACACCAGCCAGGGCAAAGTGAGATTGTTTTTTTTAAACATTCTTTTTCTTGTACCGAGTCTTCAAAATCTGAGTATATTTTACACACTCGGCACCTCTCCATCCAGACCAGCCAGGGCTGTCCAACAGCCACGTGAGGCTCCTGGCCTTCGCCCAAAGGCTCCTGTGAGCGTCTCTGCTGGCCTTTTGGGGAACTCTGAGCTATATTTACTCACAACACTCTGACACCAACTGTGGGGATTTCCACACCAGCCACTTCTCCAACTTCCTGGGCACCAGCTGGGAGTCCAACAATTCAGTTCCGTTCTGACACTATCTACCCGGAGCTTGCCTCAGACCCCACAGGTCAAGGGCTCAATCCCACATGAGTGACCCCCTTCAGCCGGCCACGAGTCCTGGGCCTCCTGAACTTCTGACCAACCTGCTCTAAGTTGGGAGTACAGACCTGCTCGAGTTCCACAATTTGCTAGAACAGCTCATAGAACTCAGGAAAGTGCTATATTTACTATTGCACGTTCGTTATAAAGAGGTGCCTAGGCTGAGGTATGGGGAAGGTGCAAGGAGCTCCCCACTCTCTCCCGCTCCTCCACATGTTCCTGCTGTTTAGGGTTTTTTTCCAATGGAGGTCTTGTTACACGATTGATTGAATCACTGACCTCTGGCGATGGAACTCAATCTCTAGCCACTCACTCTTCCCTCCCTGGAGGTCAGGGCTGTGCTGAAGGCTTCAACCCTCTAATCACACCTTGGCTTTCTGAGGACCTCATCCTGAAGCTACCCAGGGCCCCAGCCATCTAATTCATGACCACACCACAGACACCACTCTCACTCCAAGAGCTTTAGGAGCTGTATGCTAGGACATTTGATCATACTACAGGACCTGACATCACAGCCTGCCCTCTGCCCTGCCTCAGTCCTCACATCACCGTGAGGAGAGCTGGGTGGAGAGGACACAAGGCTCTCAGAGCTCCAGTAACTTCTCCAAGCTCCGGGGAGTAGGATCTCCAACCCAAGTTTGTCTGCATCCCTACTTTACCAGAATTCCTACTTCACTCAGGTCTGGAAAGGTGCACAGGGGCAGAGTTGCAAAGGGACAAGTGAACCACTCTGCTCCCGTGCAGGAATCCTGCTACCTTGCTACTCTCCAAAGGGCTGGCCCGCGAGTGTGACCTTGCGCCTGGGGCTGCACACACACCTGACAGGGGACATTATTCCACTTCAGCTAAAGACCTGACCTTTGACTAGAATTCTCAACAGGGCCAGAGATTCTTGCCCAGGTGGACAGGGCAGGTGCAGAGAACGACTTTCTAAACAGGAAAAGCCTCAGTCTTGGTCAGCTTGCCACTCCCTTCCCTGCCCCTGGACGCACTGGGTGGGAGGGCAGGGTTGAGCAGGGGCTGCTACGAGACTGGTCCTCACCTGGTCAGGGCGGCAGCTGGTCTGGGCTGCCCTTCCACCCTTCCAGAGCGGGAGGGGCAAGAAAGGGAATAATGCAGGAGGGATCTTCTCCCAGTCTGGACATCCCTACTCGCCCGCGAGGCTGCAGCCCGCAGGACCAGGCGCTACCCCTACACCGGCTGACCGCCCTCACGGCGGTTCCTCCCACGGGACTCCCCCACCCACGGCCACCCCCGCCTGCCGCCCTGTGCGCAGCGTTCTCCCGGAGCCCGGCCCGAACTCACATCGTCCATGAGCAGGAGTAGGATGTTGGGTGGCTGTGGGGTGCCACTGGCCCCCAGCACCGCTGCACTCATCACCAGCAGCAGCCGCCACCTCATCGCCGCAGCAACCGCCGCCATGGCAACCACGCCGGGCGCTGCCGAACCCCGGCGAGCGGCGGGAACGGGGCGGGCAGCTTTTCCGGCAGGCGGCGGGGGCGGGGCCAGGCTGGCTGAGTGACAGAAGGGGCGGGACCCGGGCAGCCCCGTGACCGGCTGGGTGGGGTCACGTGACGCGGCCGACCGGGCCTCCCAAGATGGCGGTGTGCGTGGCGGTGATCGCCAAGGAGGTGCGTACGCAGGCGGGCGGGTGGCCCCGCAGTGCTCCGGCGCTCGCCGGTACCCCTGCACAGGTCCCGCCCTCGCTCTCCGCCTTCCCACTTCCCCGCGCTGAGGGCCCCGGAGGGACCAGCCCGCGGACTTCGCGGAGCGGACGGCGTCTGGGCGGTTCCGGAAAGGCGCCGCCTACATCCGCTTTTGCAGCTGCGCAAGCGTCATCCCCGGGCGCCCATTAGCCGGGACCTTCTTTCCCGCTCGGGCCCGGCCCCCCTTTCTCCCCGCCCCGTACCTCCCCGATTTCCCTCCCTCCGGTACCCCCTTCTCGCCCCCGAGCCAGCCGCCCACTTCTCCATCCTGCTCCACCGCACACTCCGGGCCACGCCGTCGCCCACTCAGACAAGAGACACAACACACAGCAGTCACAGTGCTGCTTTAAACACAAATCAGATCGTGTCACGCTCCCGCCTAAAGTCTCTCCAGTGCCTTCTCACTGCTACTGTCTGAAGAACCCGGCCGCCTCCTCCCCTCCCCCATATATAACACCCTCCACCCCAAAGCCACGGAATTACCTGCAGCTCCGTGACAGCCTCTACCCTCTCACCTCCGGCCTTTGCACCTGGAACTCCTCTCTCCCCCTTAGCCCCCTTTTCCCATCTTCCACCCCCTTCACTGGCCGCTATAGGTTTAACTTCCTTAGAAAGCGGTGTCTGAATCCTGACACTGAGCTGGGTCGCTGTCCTCATGCTCCGATTACAGTGCCCTTCTGTGTCCTCTGTAAGACCAGGCTTATGCGGCGTTGCTGCCTTGAAGCTCCTGGGTGCTGGCTTCCTTCTTAGCTACAGCACGGTATTCATTTGTTGGTGGGATTTGGCGACTGCTTCCACCAAATGTCAGCCCCATTAGAGAAGGGACAGTGTAGTTGTTCACTGTATCTGGGCAGCGCCAGGCAAGGGACAGAAGCAGTGAATTGTGACGTGAGGAAGCCCCCAGGAAGATGCTGTTAACGCCGAGATTTAAGATGGTCAGAAGTGGGTATGAAGAGATGGAGGGAGGTTTGAACCGAGCCTGGAAGAGCTTAGTGAGAGGGCAGGCCAGTGCCTCTGCTAAGGTGAAGAGATTGCAAGAGGCGGTGTATCAGGAAACAGCCAGTAGTAGGGGGTCAGGAGGAGAGCGCAAGCTGTGGCTGGGCCCCACAGGGGAGGGAAGTGACCTGTCCAGGTGACAGGTTAGTTGTCAGACTGTGCTCAAATCCATTTTTGTGAGCCATCTTTTTTTTTCTGCCCACCCTAGAGATGCCCCTTTGCAGACAATATGTAGGGCAGTGCCCACAACAGTCTGGAAAAGTAACCAACGGGTTCTAGAGCACGAGAGTGTGTTCCTGTGGCTAGTTGGCACTTGCCTGGTCCTCCCCGCTAAGTGCCCTGGCCTCGTTTTCATAATCGGTGCACACAGAGCGGATTCACATCACTTCAGTTGCCGTCATCCTCTCTTGCAGAATTACCCTCTTTACATCCGCAGTGTCCCCACGGAGAATGAGCTGAAGTTCCACTACATGGTGCACACGTCCCTGGACGTGGTGGACGAGAAGATCTCTGCAATGGGGAAGGCCCTGGTGGACCAGAGGGAGCTTTACCTGGGCCTGCTGTACCCCACAGAGGACTACAAGGTGTATCCTTACAGCCAGCAGGGGCCTGTCAGCGGGCTTCTCCCCACAGGGCTGGAAGCCAGGGATTCCGCCTGAAGTTTTGTGGTGTACTGTAGGGTCAGATAACCTTGAAAGGCATTTTGTACCATCACTTGAAGAGAAAAAAGGTGAGGGCTTTCAGCCCAGGGGGAATTAGGGCAGCTTGAGGCTAATTGAGATTTTGCCTTTTTTTCCTTTAATTAGGAGGACAATATGGGAAAAGCCAGGCTTGAATTACCTAGAGACTTGTGACCTTGTCAGGTTTATAGAAGAGCTGGGGAAGCTCCTACTTTATGCCTGCAAGGATTTCTTTCTCAGCGGGGCCACCAGCTCTGAGCAAGGAATGATTGGTTCACTCATTTCCTTGTCAGGTGCAGCCCCAAAGATCACTATAAAATCTTGACTACTCCCTTAGGGCAGATGGCTTGAAACCCATGGAGTTCAAAGATGTTCCCACAAGCAGTAATGTAGCTTGCCCACAGTGATGCTTGCCCGGGAGCCAATGTTCTATGAGATGAAGTGGCCTTTAGAGGTGTAGACACTGCAGGCAGGATTTGTCCTTTGTGAAATCTCTAGCTTATCCGTTAACACTACCAGGCTAAGCATTGATTCATAAAGAGGGCAAGGCCTGGGCAGGACAGTCTCTAGTAAACACCAGAAGCTGCCCCCAGGAGGTGTCCAGTCACACCCAGCAAGACAGGCCCAGCCTGGGGCATTTCCTGTGATGCAAGGTTTGCCATGTTTCTCCAAAGGGGCTCTGGAGCCAGGGGCATGCACAGATGGCCCTCTGTTTTCACACTCTCTAGTGAGGCTGTTTCATGTTTGTCACTGTGTCCCTGTGTTGACAGCTTGTTCCCTAACCAGCTGTGCAGATATGGCTATGTGACCAACTCCAAGGTGAAGTTTGTTATGGTGGTGGATTCTTCCAACACAGCACTTCGTGACAATGAGATTCGCAGTGTAAGTGCGGGGGGGTCTGTAAGCGGTGCCTGCGGCTGTTTGTTTTCCCTTTGTTTAAAAATGTTGAGAGGCAAAAAAATATGGCAGTTATCCTGTGTACATGTGAATTAAAAATGTTGGTTCTTATTGCAGATGTTCCGGAAGCTGCACAACTCCTATACAGATGTGATGTGTAACCCCTTCTATAACCCAGGGGACCGCATTCAGTCCAGGTGGGCCTACTATCACGTTTGCTACCTTCATTTGTAGGCCCTGCCTTGCTAAAATGCAATGATTTTGAAAGTAAGGGAGGGAAGGTCTTTTTAAGCAATGGACACTGTTCTCCTAAGGCAGCAATTCTGAAGCAGCAGAACTCTGTTTTTTCAAGCAAACTCTCTCCCCATATCTCCAACATATAAAACTGATGGGACATGGGGGACAGAGCTTGCCCATTTGGTTTCCCATGTGCCCCCAATGGGTACTGGAGCACCATCACAGAACTCAGTGAGGGCTCAGGCATATGGACAGGAGCCTTCTGGGAAAACATCCTCCTGTTGCTGCCTGATTTTGTCTTTGATATTGAACTTGAATGGTGAGGAAACTGGATTGCAGATATCGTCAAATAGCCTTCAATTAGTCTCTTAATTTTGGAATGTCACGAAGTTGCTTCAGAAAGAAGCATTCACACACTCCAAGCTTGCTCCTGGGAATTTCATACATTTCTAGACGCACTTCCCAAGGGCCTTCTTGCAGCCCGTAGGTGAGAGGACACTATAGTGACCTGAGCCAGACCCTTCCTCTGGTGCCCGTGATACTGTGCTTTGGGTCATCTTGGGCCCCAGCGGGGAGAAGCCAGTGCTGTTATGTAGAACCTGTGTCTCCTGGGCTGTTCGGGGCAGTGACAGTCACTGTTCTCGCTGCACTGCAGCCCTGCACACCCACACTGTAGCTCCTCCACCCTGTCTGGAAATCCAGCGGGCAGGACCTTGGGAAACCGGAAGTGGGAGGCAGGAGACTTAGATTCTCGTTGCCTGGTATGGCAGGACACACGTCCTCGCCTCTTAGCTAAGTTCACTTACCTGGACGTTAAAGACTGACTCCCAGAGAGGCGTGGGACTCAGGCAGTGCCACAGAGCCTGCCTCTGGGCAGTGGGTGGAGGGCCAGGTCTCTTCTCTCAATTGGACTGTTTGTCTTTGCAGGGCCTTCGATAGCATGGTGACATCTATGATGATACAGGTCTGTTGAGTGAGAAGCTTGCTGCCTGCTGAGTGAAGAGAAGTGTTTTGTACATAACTGTATTGTGTAGATGTGTATTTATTATCATTTACCCCACATGGGGGCAAGGCCAGGTGGGGTGCATGTCAACTAAAGGTCTTGTGACAGCAGGTTTGGTGTTTTCCTTCTGCCGACGGTTTAACTAGAGAGAGTTTAATGCAGGACTTTTCAGGGATGGGGGCAGACAGAGGTCAGGGACAAGACAGCGGGGAACTGTTGTCCCCACAGGCACCAAGGGGCAGTGGGAGCTGGTTGGTAGGAGCCCACAGAGCTTGGAGCCCTGGAGAGGCTTTGGCCATGGAGCAGCCTCTCTGTCCCAGCGGCTGCTCTTGTGGCGCCCTCCAGTGGCTGACCCGGTGGGGTGCTGTATAAGGCCTCTGTGGCAGGATTTAGAACTCCCTCCACAGGGAAAAGTTCTCTTTCTGGTCTTGCATCAGCCTGATGTCTGGACTTGGCCCAACCTTGAGAGGCAGCTGTTACGAGATCTAGGCCACTTCGTGTAACTGAAGCATCTCACCTGTGGCTGTTGCTTTCTGAGCACGAAGGAGCCTCTTCCATCTGTTGGTGCACAGTGTTTCTAGTGGCTTGAGGGCTGGCCAGGGTTAGGCTCTGAGTCCCCTGCTGCGCCTCAGGCTAGAGGGCAAACTGCCTTCAGGGTGGGGGGGAGGGAGTTACATTTGAGGAGGAGCTGATGTAATTAGATGTCTACATTCTGTGTCCCCAGAAGCTTGCTCAGCCAAGTCCAGAGGACACTCCTAATAGTTGACTGTGGCTGACGTGTCAGTCCCTTCTGGGGTCAGGGAGCCAGGTTCTTTGCCATTTTTGTGTCCTGTGGAGTAGGAGAGGCGACAGAGACCTGCTGAGTCTGAGCCCCACCCGCACAGTCTGCTCCAAGTTGTATTCAGCGCACACAGCTGTTGGCTAGCTTCTTTGAGTCAGCACCCCAAGACAGTCGTTGAATCCCTCCCTCCCACCCTCAGTCACTGGGGAGAGGGTCTCTGACCAGGAGGAAGGTGGCTCAGATCCCTGGGAGAATGGGCTGTAACATTGGTGAGCCTCGGGCTGGAACTGGCAGATGAACTTTTCTTGGCACCTTTTTGGATTTCCTTCCCTTCTAACAAGCACAGGATTGCTTTTTTAAGTTACAGAAATAAAAACAACCACAGCTAGGAATGTGTGTTAAAAACATGTCCCAGTCCCCCTCTCCCGCCTCACCGCTGGTGGAAGTGGAAAACCTAGAGTAGGTCTGAGAAGTAGCAAGCAGGCGTTGGTTGCAATGCCAGTGGGCCGTTGGCCCCTCTCACTGGATTTCTTCCTTGCAGTCCATGGTTGAGGTTTTGATAGTGATCTCTCCTGCCTGAGTAGTGGCTCTGATGGGGATTGCAAGTTGCCGACCCAGTATCCATTCTTCCTTGCTTCCTTACTCCCCCAGTGTTATTGAGGACAATTGACTAGACCAGGGGTCCTCAAACTTTTTAAACGGGGGGCCAGTTGGAGGGCCGGACTATAGTTTAAAAAAAAAAACTGAACAAATTCCTATGCATACTGCTAAGTCGGCTGCTAAGCAGGACAGGCAGCGGCAGCAAAAACACCCGGCGGGCCGGATAAATGTCCTCAGCGGGCCGCATGTGGCCCACGGGCCGTAGTTTGAGGACCCCTGTACTAGACAAAAATATACTCCCTACCTTTCATAGCACACAAGGATAGGTAGTTTTTATGGCATATAAGTGAATGATGTTGGGAGAGACTTTCAGGAAAGATACTTTAAAAGGGGGTTCACATGACAGATGGAGTCCTTTGTCATCTTCTCCCTTCTTCCTGCCTAAAGCTTGAATGTGATGGTTGGAGCTTATCCCCTAAGTACAGGGAGCAAAAAGCTAGCAGGAGCCTGGGTCTTTGCTGACATACCAGCTCTGAGCTACTTGCATTCAGCAATTTTTTATTAGAAAAGAAAAGAAGAAAAGAAACCCTTGTTGAGGCCATTGCTATTTGGGTTTTTTTGTATTTATAGCCAACCAACTCATAAATGCTTTCTACATTAGGGAGTGTTTACACACATTGTTAGGTGCATTCCCATTGTAAGTGTGAGGAAACCAAGGTCGGAAGCAACGTGCTGGTCTTTGTTCTGCCAGCAGAACTATCAGGTGGCAGTTTCACGTTATCTTTTTACATCTTTATACAGGAGGTGGCCTGTTGAGAGCCACCTGCCTGGCTTTCCTCTGCCACCCCAGGGCTGAGCCTCTCGGTTGCAGGTCCTAGTCAGCGCTTGGCTGTTATTCCAGATGATTTCTTCAGCTGAAGTTCACTGCCAGCAGTCAGTCTTCCCTCGGGCGTCAGTGCCTCTCCCTTTCCGTCCTTCTGGCCCAGACCAGACAGGGGCAAGGGAAACTGTGTGTCTGGGCTTTCTTCAGGCATAGCCACTCCAGTCTGCTCAGTGGCTCACTGCTCAGAGCCCTCACCACCCACATGGCAGCCACGTCCAGGAGTGCTTTCCATCCTTCTCCCACCTTAGCCTGCTCAGGCCTGCAATCCACAGGAATGGAGGGACTGCTGGGCTCACTCTGTCCTCGAAGTGGCCACACAGAAAGGATCAAGAAAATGCTTCTAAAGAGGAACTAACTGCTTGGGGTAGAAGACTGTCAGCAGGACCTTACAGAAAAACCAACACACATGAGGAGTGTATCAAGACCAATGCAGATTCCCCCTGCTGAGGCCTAAGGTGCTGAGCTGGCAGGAGGTGGTGTCATCTGCCAGGTGCTACCTAATCTGCAGCTCCGGGAACCACATCTGGTGGTATGCCTCACCTGCAGCCCCACTGCTCATGGTCCTGACCACGCTCAGAACTTCTTCCACCAAGCCTGGCTCTGCCCTGGCCTGCTCGGTGACCTTGGCAAAGTTCCTGACACACAGACCTTCCATCCACCTTTTCACTGGAGGGGGAAGGGACTTAATAGAAATTTACTCTCAGTTCTGGAGGCCCGAGTCAAATCAAGGTGTCAGCAGAGTGGGTCCTTCTGGCCGTTCTGAGGGAGGATCCATTCCAGGCTCCTCTCCAGCTTCTGGTGGCAGCCAGTGACCCTCGGGGCTTCCTGGGCTTCTTTGCTGGAAGCTCACAGGTGGTGTGCACAGGACCCAGAGCTCACAAGACCCTCGTGGCATCCAGGACACGGCGCCTCCCAAGGCATCAAACTCTAATATTGTTCTCCACCTTCTCACGATCCACACTTAGTTCGAAACTGTCCAGACACAGCTGTGGCCACTTGATGTGTCTTTGTTGAGCCCACATCACTCCCTTCATGAGGTGAGATCCAGTTTGGGAGGGGTGCCTCCCCAGTGCCACACGCAAGACAAATATTTTGGGGTGTGGGGTGCCTCCACCCCTTCTCTGCTGCCCAGCAGGTGTGCCAAGAGATTCTGGGAGATGGAGAAGGGGCAGGCTGGGCAGTGTGTCAACCTCTCTGTGTGTCAGCCTCCCTCTGCTGCATTCTGGGCACCTCAGGGGTTAATGGCTTAATGTAAAGAAGCTCAGAGCGAGTCCAAGCACCCCAGCGCCCCCACCTCAAGGTGCCCCGGTGACTCATGGGGCTCACGCACCTTGATGACCTGGCTCTGGAAGATGCTCTTGTCCAGGCCCACAGCAGCCTGGGCTGACCTCTCAGTAGCAAACTTGATGTAGGCATAGCTGGGGTGAAATGAGGGCTGTTATGGGCCAGCCCAGGTCGCCCATGCCGGGCAGTTACCTGGGGTGCCCAGCCCCCTCCTCAAAGCCCTGTACTGACCCTTTGGGGTGTCCAGAAAACTTGTTACGCAGGATGGTGACCTGCTGGACCTCCCACAGATGTTGAAGTAGGCCTCCAGCTCCTCAGTAGTGACCCCATAGTCCACCTGACAGGCACGGCCTGGTGTGGGCGCTGTTGCAGAGGCCTCCCCCTCTGGGGCCTCCTGCCTGAGCCTCCCCCGCTTGGCCCCCCTGCAGCATGTTTTTTTGGAAAAGGGGTTGACTGGAGCCCAGGGTGGGGAGTTGGCCCAGGCCTCTGCCCCCACCCCTGTTGGAGGTGTACTGGGGACTGAGATGAACACCCTCATGTGTTAGGCAACACCCCCATGTTTATTTGGCCTGTGCAGAGTGTATGGCTTTCTAAAGTGGAGTTTGTTGCCAATGATTGACCAACTGGAAGATTTCATGTGGAAATCCTGACTCCCAGCTCCTGTTGGAGAATCAGAACACTCGACCACACAGGCCCACAGGCCCTTCCCACCTCTTTAGACCCACCCTCTAGCTTCTTCCCAGCCCGGTGTGGCTTTCAGTTTGCCCCCGTACATGTCCGTTCCTTTTTTTTTTTTTTTTTAATGTTTTTATTGATTTTAGAGAGAGAGGAAGGGAGAGAATAGAAGAGAGAAACATTGATGAGAGAGAAACATCATCAATTGGCTGCCTCCTGCACGCCTACTGGGGACCACGCCTGCAATCTGGGTGTGTGCCCTGACCAGAAATGGAACCTCTTGGTGCATGGATCGATGCTCAACCACGAGCCACACCGGCTGGGCCAGGTCCCTTCCTTTAATCCTCACAGCCAGGAGGAAGAAGCAGACCTGAAGGGGCCCCTGAAAAGACCCCATCTCACTCCCCTTCTGCCCTCACGTTGCCCACATAGATGGATCTGTGGCCCATTTCTACCTTCTCAGGGATCCCAGAGCAGGGGCAGCCTGCAGAGAGCAGCCTCAGGACAGGGGTGGGCCGGGCTCTGGGCTGCTGTTAAGGGCAGACACCTCATGTTTATGGCTCACTTCTTACTCCTGGGGAGAGGTCCCCCTTGGGCCTGTTCTAGAAGGACTTACTGTCATCTGCTGGGCCAACACTCCTTGTGAGCTGGCCCTTTCTCAGCAGCAGCTCACAGCCCATCCTGACTTACAGACTTGGGGGCCTGCCCACCCACCCAGGGAAGGGGTTCACCTGGCCTGCTGGCTCCTACCTGTCTCAGGACTCAGTAGCTGCTGGGCCAGCACAGACCTAGCTGCCTCCTCTTTTCTGGCCTGACCCTGCGCCCTGGGCAGCTCTGGCCCCTGGGCCTGCTCCTTGGCCCGAAGCTTCAGTTTGATGGCCTCCAGCTCCTGCTAGCATACAGCCCAAGCTGAGCTCCAAGGCAGGACACCCCAGGCTCCTCTTGAGGGAGGGCAGAGGGAGGCAGGCCTGACCCCAGTGGTCCTCAGGGTTGGTGACCCCTCAGGAACATGCTGGGGGCTTCTCCAAGAGGAATGGGAAGGCCATGTGGACTTGGGCCACAGAGAAGCTCCTGTTTTCCTCCCCCAACAGACAAAGGCCCCTCCAGGCCAGACAGGTTGCCCTGCTCCCTCCAGCCCGTGCAGGGATGGGCATCCCCACTACCCTCTTCCAGGCAAGGGACAGTGGCCTCTCACCTCCAAGGTTAGAGAGCTGTGGTAGTTCATCTCCTGCCCCCACCACCTGCCCCCATACACAGGGTGCCCAAGATCCCCGGCCAGCCTCCACCTGATGCTCCAGGCAGCTGTGCTCCAGGAAGCTGCTACCTGGTCAGGTACTGGGTGCTCAGCCAGGTCCTCCCTCTCCAGTAGAAACAAAGGGAAGCCTGTATCTTCCTCATCATCCTCCACTTTCCCAGGCCCCTCCTCCTCTTTTCTATCCCCACTCTCTTGCTCCAGTGGGGTCTTTTCGTTCCAGCTCTACATCCCCCAGCCTTGGGCCTCGGGGTCCGAGAAAACCCTCTGGAGCCAGGCCTCGGTGGGAGGTGGAAAGAGAGCATGTCTAGAAAGGCCAGATGGGTGAGGAGGAAGTGAAGGGCAGGGCAGGCAAGGCCTCCAATGCTCACTTCCACACCAGCACCTACTGGCGCCCTCCTTGGGTTTAAGCCCCCTCCAGGCCAGCTGCTCCCACTAAGCACTTAAAAGGCTTCCAGCTGCAGCCAAGCTCCAGCCCTGGCTTCTGGGCCCTGAGGAGTCAAAGGCCGTGGACACCGGCCCGTCTGCTTCTTACTCACTGTGCAGGAATCTCTAGGACTCTCAAGCTGGAGAGAGGAGTGTAGCCGAGGCAGAGTCCAGGGGGGCCTCCCCTACGTCAGCTCAGCCAGGCTTGCTTCAAGGCCTGAGCTACCGGCAATGACAACCCAGGAAGCTCACTGGAGTCGCCAGTCCACACACCTTGATCAGGGTTATACTTCCAGTGGTAGGCCACTGTTAAGATGACACAGACATGAACAGATTACTCGAGTGCACAGAAGGAGGAAGGATGGTATAGGGTTCAGAGCAACCTTCCTGGAGGAGGTGGCATTTGAGCCCGATTTGATGGACTGGGTCAGAGAGAGCTGAGACCAAGGATGGCCTGGGCAGAGGGAACAGCTTGAGCAAAGGCCTAGAGGGGTGAGGACAGGGTGGTTGCCCAGGGGTAAGAGGTCTACTCTGTCCCTTTTCATCCATCCATCC
Organism: Eptesicus fuscus; assembly: GCF_027574615.1. Classification (NCBI taxonomy): domain Eukaryota; kingdom Metazoa; phylum Chordata; class Mammalia; order Chiroptera; family Vespertilionidae; genus Eptesicus; species Eptesicus fuscus. Next base: position 23,299,246 of record NC_072493.1, on the reverse strand, counting down.
ATCCATCCATCCATCCATCCATCCATCCATTCCCCATGGGCCTTCCCTTCCCCCACTCCAGTTCTGGACCAGCTTTTAGGTAGGAGCTACTTAAACGAAGCCAGAATCCTGCTCTGGCTACAGGACACAATGGTTGAATTGTGTGCAGATCAGGCAATGGATCTTGGGCACCTGAAGGCAATTTATAACGCTTGCTTCTTCCGCCTCTACCGCTCCTCACTGCTGCCCATGGAGGGCAGCTGCAGGCCCGTGTCCCTGTGTGCCCTGGTCTCCTCCATCTGTCCTCGCCTGGCTCAGCCTTGGTGGAGCTCCCGTTGTGGCTTTTCTGTCCTCCTGACATTTTTATGGGGGGGGGGCCCTCTAGTGTGTTTTCCTACCCCAGGCCATAACTGGTAGGTCCAAGCTGGGCTCATTGGGGCCCTTCCCTGGGAATTTGGAATTGAGGGGAGAGTTGCAGGCCACAGTGGAGAGGGACTATGAGCTCGGAGTTGGGGTAGCATTCCTCTCCCATGGTGGGAGGGGCGGGGGGCTGCAGGTGTGAGGGGATGAGACATTGTCCTGGAAGTGGGGACACTTGTGGCTCCCGCACCAACCCTGGAAAGCGCGGGCCCCTGCCTCTTTGTCTGACTTCCCTTTCCCTTACTTTACCCGGATCTGTGCTCACCGCCATGGAGGCTGAGCTGAAGACTGCATGGTGTCCCCTTGGTCCCCGAAGAAGGTGGTCTCCAGGCAGATTCTCATGGCCCCAGGCTGTGTTCCTGTATGCACAGGCCTCCCAGCTCAAATGCAGGCCCTTGACTCTCCCCTTTTCCCGTCTCCACACACTTACATGTGTCCGCACTTGCATGTGCATGACTCCAGGGGGCACTATTGCCACTGTACTTCTACTTCCAGGGAGCCTCCCTGACTGTCCCCCCTCCTTCTTGTGGCCACTGTGCCTGGACGCACCCGCTGTCTGTCCCGTATAAATGACACATGCTCAGGTCTCTCCTGACAGGCCGCAGTGCCTCAAGGCAGCGTCCAAGTCTGCATGGAGGGCAGGGCTGGCTGGACAGGGATGGAAGTGCAGCCACAGCCTGTCTTTCTTCCCTAACACGAGGCAGTTGGTCCCCTCCCTCCTATGGGTCTGAGACCCCATGGAGGGCCCCTAGTCAGGGCCCTTCCCTCTACCTCCACGTGGGAGGCAGGACATTGCGGTGCTGTGTCCAAGCCGAGAGCCGCTGGACGCTGGCCCGGGCCCGGCAGCCTCCCTCTGAGCTCAGCCTCTGCAATGGAAAAACGTTGTCATCCCACTCTATGCCGAGATTGCTGACACACCAGGCCCAGCTGGGGCTCCCGCCAGCCGCCTGGCGTGGGGACAGCCTCGCCTCCACACTGGCCTTTCCAATGATGCCTTTCAAAAATACACCATGTTCCAAACCTGGGCCCGAGTATTAATAACATCCCTCCCCCAGGGGCTGCCTGTGAACCAGGAGTGCTGAGTACTGGGCGCCCAACTCTGGATGGGACCTGCCCCAGTTCCTGGGGCACCATGGCTGACACCCTGGCTCCTTAGGATCAAGGTGTCCCTTCCCTTAGTGTCCATGCTCAGAGTCTTATGGGAGGTGCCTGGCACTGCCACAGGCAGTGGGGCTTGGGGCCCATGAAGCCATGGGTGTCATTTGCGGTCCAAGGTCATCCAGATCACCTTGAGGACGCAACCTTTGAAAGTTCACCATACAGGAGGCTGGGGGTGGACTGAACAGGGGTCTGCCCGCGTCCCATACAACGTACGTCACACGGTTGTTCACTTGCTTGGGGCAGGACCTTGTCTCTCTTGCTTGGAACTTAGAAAGCCCCCAACACATTTGGTGAATAATGTATGAAACAGGACAGCCCAAGCCGCCGTGAACTCAAGGAGAGGCAGAGCCGTGATGGCAAATGTTGGCTTTATTACACGACACAGAGGTAACTGACGTGACCTGAATTATAACGTCTTACAGTGTCCAGGTCAAACAGAGTACATCAGAGGACACGCGACAGGGACGGCATGCCACGGATCCTACACAGCGCGAGGAAAACCCGTTACAGGAAAACGACCCAACACTCACTGTCCAACTCCTTTTGGGGAATTTAAAAAATAAAAAGACAAGAAAGAGGAAGTGGAAAATCAATGTGTTCCCCACGAGGTTGTGTGAGGCTGTGCCCTAGTCCCATTTCCACGCCCAAACCCCTCGGCCTGCGAAGGATGCAGTGGGTGAGCCGACAGCTGGCCTGGCTGGGCCCCCTGTCCAGGTTGGGAGCAAGGGCACCCAATGCCTTCATTCTAATATTTAAATACCAGGCCCCAGTTTGAGTCCTAACCTTGCATTACTGCTACGAGGGGTTTGTGGGGTGGCACTCCAGGGGCCAGCCGAATTGAAACAAAAGGAACAGAAGCATGCAAGATAGTGTTTTCTGGAACTTTGGGGGACCAGTACAGGTTGCTGTCACAGGCATCCAGCTTCCCCAGGCCTTATCCACGAGGTGTCCAGAGAGCAGACAGGTCCTCAGAGTCCAGCTCCTGCACCCCCTCTGCTTTCCTGTTCTCCCTCCTCTCCTGCCAGCAGAGCCATAACCCAGGACCTTGATCCCAGCCCCATTTTGGGAAACTGCCCCATGTGGCATGGGGGCCTGTGGAAATGGGCTGATGGGGCTAGGGAGAGCTGAGCAGGGGGCCCCTACTGGGCCTCTAGGTTCCCAGGCACACCTACCATCATCAGCCAAATTCAGCCTGGGCAGGGCCTGTTCCTGCATCATTCAGAGCTCCGAAGAGCTAACTTACAGCTGTCCAGGGCCCCAGGATGGAAGATGGGAATGGGAGTGGGGCAATGTGACCATGAGCACCCCAGGAGAAGAAGGGCTCCAGGAGCTGGTGTCTGGAGGGAGGTCAGCATTGGGTTCTTTCTTCCCCTCCTTTCCTTGGGACAGTGGCCCCTGGAGACATTGTAGCCCATGCTACAACATCAGGGTTTTGCCAGGGAAATGTGCTCACCCTGACTGGTGGCCCTGGTCACAGGGTCCCTGAGCAGGTATATGGGCCACTTCCCAACTCACACTCCTGGCCCATGGCCACCACACTTTCCAGGTGGGCCCAGACTGGCCAGAGCTATTGCTAGGACTTTGGTCCAGTCTTCCCATATGCCTGTCACAGAACCTTATCTATCTCTGGAGCAGGTCTGGACCTCCCCACAGATGTGAGAAAGCTTAGGCCATGGGAGCATCCAAAGCACCCTCGAGCTTTGGAACATGAAGGGGGTTGGTGGTGCTACTAATGGTTCAGTGGCTGCAGAGGTGGATGGATTGAGATATGGTTGGATTGGAGGAGGGATGGATAGAAACATGCATAGGGATGAATGGTGGAGAGACAAGTGGATGGGTTAAAGGATGAATGGGGGAGGATGGGGTCAAGTGATGGTTGGGATATAGTAATGGATGGATGGATGGATGGATGGATGGATGGATGAGTAGATGGATGGATGAATGGATAGATGGGTGGTCATACGAATAGATGGGTGGTCATATGAATAGATGGGTGAGTCAGTGGGTGGATGGATGAATGGATAGCCAGACACATGACTGAACTGGACAAAAGGATGAATTGATGAAAAGAGAGAGTCAATAAATAACTGTAGATAGGCTGAGGGGATGGGCAGAATGATGGCTGGACATGCTAGCTAGAGTGGGCTGTGATAGGCAAGATGGGTGGACAACAGAGACAAGGCTTTGGTGTCATTGTGAGGGTATATTTGGAAAAACTGGCAAACAGGAGAAAGTTAGGGCCTGAGTCCCTCTCCACCATGTTGCTGGGATAAAACCAAAACCAACACCTCCCCGCCCCTTTCCTGTCCATCTCCCTCTTCCATTGAACCTCTTGGGGCCTTGATGAGTGACCCCATTTGCCAAGCCCACAGGAGAGCCCCCTACTGGGAGGCTGGTGTCTTTTGTCCTACAGCTCTAAACCTCCTGGACCCTGGAGGCTTTCTCCAGTTTTTCTCTTTGCCCTGGTCCTGGCTTCCCTGTGTCCTGGTGAGCCTGGGGATGGGGCCCACTCTATTCAGATGAGCTCTGGGGTATGCCAGCCTGTCCATGCATGTAATGGGAGGTGCTGGTCTTTGCCAACAGAATACCCCCCCGACACCACCTGGGATGGTGACACATCCTAAGAGAAAGACCAGCCTGGGTCCAGGACAGGATGGAAAATAAGGAGACGAGAGGAGGGGATGGGAAATGTTGAGGGTCACACACCAGAGTACTTTCCACATGGGGGTGAAGGAGAGGGGCCCGGTGTCAGCACACATCCTGCTGTCCCTTGCCTGCGGGCTGTGGGCTCTGGCTGCCGCCTTCCTGTCATAGTTTTGGCCTCAGGAGGTAAAGCTGCCATTTTGGTTTGGAGGGAAGGAGGCGCTTTGAGAGCTGCACCTCACCGAGCTTTTGGGTCACCTGAGTGGTGGTGGCCTGCGGAGAGGAGACCCTGGCAGCCACACCCCTGGTCAAAGCTCAGGAGGTACCAGGGCAGAACAGCCCCTGAGCAGACAGCAGGAGGCCAGATCCCCTCGTTGCCCAAGAAAGGCAGTGCTCCAGCTGCAGATACAGGTGCTGCACGGACACTCATGTTTAGCGCCACTAGTCCAAGTCCTAATGCAAAAGCTCTTGACCCCCCACCCCAAGCTATTGATTCCATATTTGGTTGTGAGGTCTTTGGCCACACGGGGCCTAAGCACAGCGACAGACAGAAACACCAGCTCTCTGAGCATGGAAGGGGGTGCCAGCCCCTTCCTCACCACTCCCTGGGCAGGAGGAGTGGGAGGAGCTGTCTACTCAGCTGACACAGCCTTCACCAGCTCAGCACCCTCCCGCCCACTCTGGGCCTGGCTTCCTCACTGTAATCCCCACCCCGCCTTGCTGCCATCCCCTGATCCTGAGGATGCTCTAGGCCCGCAGGGGCTCTGCCCTTGGGCCTATGGCCAGTCGCTCATGCTAGGTTTCTGCAGCCCCGCCAGGGGTGGCTTCTTGGAGTATGGGATCTGGATGTGAGAACCAGGAAACCTTTTGTAGATGGCTTGAGGGCACCCTCCTCCCGATTGCTGGGGTGGGAGGGGCTGTCCCACCTCAGGCCCCCTGCCCGTGGTTCAGACCCGGAGGTTTGGTCTGACCTGGACGTTGCCAGCTGACCGACATGCTAGTGTCCCTGGCAAACTTGCTTGTCCCCAAAGGGGGGGCCATGCAAGGGGAAGGGAAACAGAGGCCTTCAAGGCAAACCTGCAGGTCTCCAGGTGAGGGGCTTCTCCATCAGACCATCAGCCTCATCCCCAAGTCCAGAAGGCAGGGATGTGAGTGATTAGGGGCCTTAGCCCTCTTCCACGAGACCCCCCAGTGTGCCCAGGGCAGACACTCTCCAGACACCCCGTTTAGCAGCAAACCTTATGGGAACAGAGTCCAAAGCGCCCACCTCCAAGGGGAAGCAAGCCCATTTCACTGCACATCCGAAGCTGCCGTTTTAATAGGCGCAACGCTTTAGAAGAGAGAAAGACGGCAGGCTGGAAACACGACAGCAGCCTTTGCTGTCTTGAGAGCCCAAATCCCAAACTGGTCCTTGCTTTTCTGAAATCCACAAAAGCAAACCACTGAGAGTGTGACGGACCCATTCACCAGGCGTCCGAGATGGTGGCTGGAATGGGGGAACTTTCTGGAGGATAAAATAGATCTATCTTGGAATTAGGTCTATTTCAGAATTAGGTTTTCACTGTCAGGTGTTGTTCTGGGGTGGCACCTGGTCTGTGGCAACCAGATGAAATCCATCTTTTCAATACTCAAAGAATGAATTCTTACAACTCTGAAAAAAAGGTAACGATAATCAAACAAACCCACTGCTCCCCGTAGAACCACAGTTCAGATTTCTTTGAAAATCGATTTCCTACACTTGACATACTTCTGCAGTTTCTCTTAATTTTTTTTTTATTTGGCAAACATCTCTTCTTTATTATCATCATGAATATCATTATTTGGACCTCTGCAAGGACTATATACATTCACATTAACGTACACTATTGACTTCTTGCCTCTTGGTGGGGCCCCCCAGGAACCCCGGTTTCAGTAGCTGGTCACTCTCCGTATTGCACTCGTCCTGGGAACTTCTCACAGCGATGCAAGAAAATGCCAGATCATGGACCATGCTGCTGTTTGTTCTCCATTGAGCACAGGTGAGAATTCCTTACACCTTTATTTCCTCCTTGAGATCGCTTGGGGGAGTTGAGTGGGGAAGGGAGGACAGAGCTAGAGTGAGGGGACATCCCCACTGATGATCAGCTGGACAGAAACGTGAGGTTATACACAGCTGACTAAGTCTCCAGAAGGCGTGGAGAGGGCAGACTGTTCTTGTTTGGAGTTTTTTTTTTTTTTCTTTTTCTCTCTCTTTTTTTTTTTTCCTGTAAAAATGTGAAGAAAGAAGAATAGGTTCAGGGGACACTGGTGGAGGGTGGCGATGGGGCAAAGACGAGTTGGGTGGGGCAGCACTGAGGAGGGGAGAAGAGGTAGAGGAGGAAAACGGAGAAGCAGTCGTTATTGGCGCAGTTGCTGTCTCCTCGTGCTTTGAAAAGCACTCAAGAATCAACCCGAAAGATTGTCACAGTTTTGTTTCAGAATTATGCTCTCTCTGGGAAGGACACGTTAGCACTTTTTTTCACAAGTGGGAGAAATGAAATGTGATGAAAATTCACAGAGGGCGTGAGGACAGATGGAGGCATCTTCCCCTGCACACGTGTAGTGCATGGCCAGGCATGCCCCGTGTGCACACGCAGACACACGCACGGCGGGTGGGGTGCTGAGGGCTCGAGACCCACTGCCCTGTGCCCAGCGAAGGCATTGCCGTCTAGTCAAAAAGGAACAAAAGTCGCTTCTTGTTGGGCAAAACCCTCCAAACCCCAATATCCCAAACTCTAAAAATAGAATAAAAAGGAAAAACCAACATCTGTACAAACCCAAGAGTGGAGTAAAACAGTGAAAAGAATACTTTGGCAGTGACAAATTTTGGATTTTGACTTCTCGTGTTTGCTTTTTGGATTTCCTTTGGAGCAGAGGTGTGTGCGGCATCCTTGGCTGGCTAGCTGGCAAGGTAGTTTATAGGTATGCTTCCTTTACTTTTTAAAAAAACTTTTTGGATTTCTACTTAAAGCCAAAGAGTTTGACATTAAAGGAAAAAAAAAAAAAAGTCTGAAACCAAAAATGCTTCTTGGGTCAGAAACGGAAGTCTTTCTTACTATCTTCACCGAATCAGCCACATACCCTTGGGGTAGTCTCGGTGACGCAGAGGCTCAGATCTCCGGCTAGAAAATAACAGTTTTCTTTTCCCCTTTTTAATTAGGAAGGGGAAAACCCCACAGTTTTCTTTGTCCATTTCTAAGTGGCTCTTTTGCCATAAAAATCCCCCAAAATTCTTCACTGAAAATATAAGCCACCAAACAATTCGTGTTTTTTTTTTCATTAAAAAGTAAGTGTGTGAAAGTCATAAAGACAGAAAAAAAAAAAAAAAAAAAAAGGGAGGGGGAGAGGGAGAAGGAGAGGTAGAGAGAGGGAGTGGGGGGGAGAGGGAGAGAGAAGGGCCGTGGACGAGCTGGTGGAGCTCCAGCCGGGGTCCGCTCCGTGGTCTAAAGCCCGCGGGGGGGAGGTTCTGAGGATGCTTGACGAGGTTGTCGCGTGAGATCATCAGGTAGCTGAGGAGGTTGCGTTGAATGCGGTTTTTTTTTTGTTGGTTCTGTGTTTTCTTTTGGAGAGAAGCAGTAGCAGCAGTGACTCCAGTGGTCGGGCTCCCAGGGCCGGGCGAAGTGTCCGGCAGCCGGGGCTCGGCGGGGTTGGTGGGCGCATGTCTGTGGGCCGAGCAGCGGGTCTAGGAGGGGTCAGCGGGGTGCGGCGTCCAGTGGGCCAGGGGAGCCAGGGCGAGAGGGCCCCGTGGAGCCAGCTTCACTGGGGCTGGCAGCACCCGTGGGCAGGCAGGGGCCCAGGCTGGCGGTGGCGTCGGGCTGTCCTGGCACCGGGTCGGCCACCACGGCTGAGGGGCCCTGCAGGCTCTGGCCGCACACGTGGTGGTGCTTCTCCCAGTCCTTGTGCTGACAGAAGGAGCCGCAGTAGCGCGCTGCGTTGCAGCCGCTGCACGTCTCGCTGGCCTTGCGCCCACAGTTCCAGCAGCTCTGGATTGGGTGGAGGAGATGGTCAGGGTGGGCCAGGGCGGGGCCACTCCAAATCCCCAAAGTCCCCAGCCCAGCTGCGGAATGGGGAAAGATACCCTCTAAACAAATGGGCTTGGACCCAGCCAGGGTGTTAAGGGGGACCCCAGAGTGCCTCAGCTTGTGGTGACCGTGGGCGAACATGGCTCCTTGGGTGGGGCGTGTTGGGGGAATGGGCTCGCACTACTGCATTACACAACTCCAGCACACCCAGAGAGGTTCCTGCTGGGCTTGGAGAACCACAGGGTCCTCACGAGGGCAGGCAGCCACTGCCCCTCCCCTCTCCCAGGAAGCCCTCCTGCCCCACCAGGGCTCCAACACAGAATGTAGGGGCCCTGGAAGAACAAAGACGACCACGCCCCAGCGTGGGGTGCGTGGCGGGCCTGCCTCGGTCACATCCTTCCCCTAGTGTTGGGCTTCTGTGGAGCAAACATAACCCCGCCGGCCATGTGAGTAAAAGGTGGGCAAGGACACTGGGGAAGGCCCCAGGCTATGGGACAGAGAAGCAGACCTGCCATGGGGACAGGCCCAGGTGCCCATTTAACCTCCAAAGCCTCTTGGACCCCAACAGCTCCTGCTGTCCCTGGCTCATTCTGGCTCGGCCACATCCGTCTCCTGCAGCCCTCACTCCGCCAGATGTGCCTGGTCCCCATCTGGCCTTTGTCCCTGCTGCTCCCTCCTGGGCTGACACTTTTCCCTGATTCCTGCATGCTGGCTCGCTTCCTCCAGGACTGCTCAGACATCACTGCCAGGGAGCCCTGACTGACACCCCACCCTCCTTCCTATACAGGCCCACAGCCTGAAATGCTGTGGGCGTCACGTCAAATACCAGCATGATAATGACCTCACACCCCTCCCACGTGTGCACATGTGCCAGGAGCTGAGGCGGTGCTTTAGATGCCACCTGGGGTCTTTACATCCTCCTCCTGCCTCCTGCTTCACAGGTTAGAGAGAGCATGAGCTCCGGGGTCTGCAAGCCTGGCTGCAAATAAAGGCCCTGCCACTTCCCTGGGCAAGCTACCTCCCCCAGAGCCCTCAGTTTCCATCTGTACAATGGGGACACCCACAAGACCCATCTCACCAGGCTGGGTGGGGTCCAGAGGACCTGAGAGCTCATGGGGAAGCCAAGACGGCACAACAGCCCTGGACCTGGACTTGGGGTGGGGTGTGGGGTGGGCACCTACCTCACTAGAGTCCTCCTGCTGGTTGACGACAGTGAGGGCATCCTCTGAGGCCTGCCGCCTGGCCTCGGCCAGGGCCCGCTCCATCTTGGCGCGCTCTGTGCTGATGAGCTCGTGGGCCTTCCGCTCGGCATCTGACACAGCTTTCTGCAACTCAGACATTGCCTGCCGCTTCACCTCATTCACCGCCTCCTCTGCAAAGGACATGTGGCCATGGTCACATGGGCCGGCCTACCCAGGTCTCCCGGGCCTCCCGCTCATAACCCTGGGGGCCGGGCTTGTGCATAAGGACCACATGCAGCCCTGCATGGGTGTGCAAGCATCATCATGGGGCAAATCTCCAAGCTCATCTCCTGCAGTGTTCTCAAACTCCAGCACGCAGTGACAGATTTGATGCAGGGGGCCTGGGGAGGGCCCTAGAATCTGCATTCCTAACAAGTTCCAAGTGCTGCTGCTGCTGGCCTCGGCACCCACTTTGAGAACCACAGCTGTATTGTTCTGTCCCACAGACAGTCTGCCTTTCCCTGTGGCCTGTCTGGATGCAATCCAGGGAATGCCTGGTCTAGGGCTCTGCATTGTTATTTCCCCCCCAAACCCTGTTATCTCCCCCACATTTACCACCTCTGCCTGTTCATGTCTGAGGATTCAGTGCATTGTTCTTGCTGTGGCCAGAGCGTCTGCTCAGATGGCACCCTGCCCTCCGACACTGGGAACAATACGGACCCCTCTGCCCCCACGAAGCCACCCCCATGGCCTTTCAGGCCTGCCTCAGTTTACCTGGCAGTGCTGTTCTTGCAGCATGGTGTGAAGGAGGCTGGGGTGGGGTATAAGGGGCAGAGGTGGCCCTTGAGCCTTCTGTTCCAAGTGTTTGCACACTGTGTGCTGAGCTGCTGGCAACGCCAACTGCAGCTACCTGCTCCCATGTCACCACCTGAGCTCCACATGGTTGTCACCAAGGGCCCCATGAGGGCCTGCTGTGGGCCAGAGGGAAGTGACAGGGACAGCCAAGGGAAATGAGGACCCGCCTCTTCCCGTCCAGGCTGCCCCCCCTGCCTCGACCTGGGCAGCTGCTGCCTGCCTGGCCCCTTAGCCTCTAACCCTCCACTCTGCTTTCAACATTCTGAGATTGCCTCCCTCTAAATCATACTCCACACTGAATCTACTCCACGGATCCAAATATCGGAATCCTGCCTCTTCTCTGCACTGCCACCACCCTTGAGCCCGCCTCTCTCTCTCTCTCTCTCTCTCTCTCTCTCTCTCTCTCTCTCTCTCTCTCTCTCTGCCCACAGGCTTCAGCTCCTGCCCAGCCCCTCCCCAAAGTCTGTTCCCATGATGCAATGAATGTCCCCCACAGCATTCCCCTGTTGCCATGCTCAACACTACGCCCGGATTCCAGCTCTAAGTGCCTGTCTCGTATGTGTGTGTGTGTCTGTGCACACTCGTGTGCATGTTGGGCCTGAGGCCCTGCTTGTTTTACTGAGCAAGGTGTTCTCTGGCAGGAGAGGGTGGCAATCGTCCTATCCTGGATACTAAATGCACTATGACCCCTCCATTAGCCCCATCTGTGAAACCCTGTGAACTTTGCCCTGTGCTTGGGGCCAGGTGAGCCCCTACCAGACAGAAGCTCCTTGCAGAGAGGGCAAGAGGGTCTAATCTAGGCCTGCAGGCCCCCAGCTTCCTCCTTCCTGCCCCCCCCACACACTTACCAGCCTTCCTCCAGATCTCCTCGGGCATGTAGCTGGAGAGGGTCCTAGGCATGAACTCCCGGTGCACATCTGAAACACAGGGGCCGGGGTCACACACAGGACGGGGCCACAGGGCCATGTGTGAGTGTGTTCTTGGCAGGGGTCCCGAGGTATCATCCGTTGCTGGGCTGGGGGCAGGGCAGCGTCATGTAGGGGGAAGCTCAGGACCTGACTGGGAGCTGGGCCCATCCTGAGCCTCTCATGGTCATCACCGAGGGGTTGAGTGGAGACCCACAGAACTCTGAGTCTGGGCTTCCTAGTGGGTCCAGGGCTCTGCATTGTTATCTCCCCCACACTCGCCACCTCTGCCTGCTCAGTGTGTTGAGGCCACTGCTCAGTGTGTTGAGGCCACTGCTCAGTGTGTTGAGGCCACTGGGACTTGAGTCTGCTTCCTAGTGGGTCAGGCAGTGTCCTTGTACCTCTTTTTCAAATGAAACTGTTTTGGGTGGTATTATACTGTAGAGTCTGTATGCGGGCCCTGCTGCCCATGGTCCCGGGCACCCCCTTCGTGCACCCTGCAGCCCCTGCACCACCTGTGCTGCTCTCTCCATCGTTCCCTCTGTCCCCTCCCACCCCCAGCACGCACCTAGCTGAGACCCCTCTGCGCCTGTCGAGCTGCTGAGGGGCCGGGCGGTGGTGGTCGAGGGGCCCTTCTTGGTGTCCTCAGCATCGCTGTAGCGCCGGACCCAGTGGTTGAGCTCCTCGCGGTCAGCCTCCTGGCACCGGCGCAGCACGGTGAGTGACCGCCGCGTCTTCTCGGCCATGTCCATGATGCAGTTCAGGAGCTGTGGGCGGTGGTCGGGCGGCCTAAGCATGCAGGGCCCTTTCCCCACACTCCTGGGCCTTGGCCAGGCCACTGTCCATGAGCCTTGGCCATGGGGGGGCTTAAGGCTTTGTATGGGGCCCTCCTTGCAAACCTTAAGGTGCAGTCTGCTCCACAGAGCAGATGTGGCCAGCACCACTCTGGGACCACACCTTCTGCCTAGCTTTTCCCCGGAAAGGAAGCAGGGCCAAGGCTGAACCTGGAAGTGGTGTTGAAGAGGTCCCACCCCTACACCAAGTGACCTTCCGGGAGACTCTGCAGGGGCCGGGAAGGGAAGGTTCCGAGGGGCTGACCGGGAAGTGGAGAGTGGGCTGAGATGGGTGCTTCCCTTTCCCCCATACTCTCAGGGCCCACTCTCCCCAAGGCCTTGCCCCATGCCCCCCAGGCGGGCACGGAGCAGAGGGGAGCCCACCTGAGCCCTGTCCCCACAGCCCCACAGGTTGGGCAGAGCTGTGGCACCTGTGCCCTGGCCTGGACACTCACGTTGTTGAGGTGCTTCCACTCCTCAGCCCACTCGCGCTCAGTGAGCCTGTGGTCGATCACTTCCTCTGGCCGTGACCCATGGACCACTGCAGGAGGAGAGTGGACACTCAGGCCCCACCCCGTGCTCCCAGGCCCTACCCCACACTCCCCCAAGCTCCGCCCTGTGCTAGGCCCTCTATAGGCTGTGCCCACCCGGGTAAGAAGGGGAGGGTGAAGAAGAGGACCCGAGGCACGGACCCTCTGCCCACTGTCCTGAGAGGATCAGGAACAGGCCTGGCCTCTACTCAGGGCTTGAGAGTAAAAGACCCATGTCCTCAATGCTTGCTCTGGCTTTGGCCACCCTTCCCCTGCCTCCCTACCTCTAAATCCCACTGTTCTCACTCTTTCTGCCCTCTGCTGCCAACCAAGCCAGACTCAGACTTCACTTCTGGGGTCTCACCACTGCTCCGTGCGTCAACTGCCTGGCTTCAGCCAAGCTTTACCAGTTCCTCTCAGCCAGCTGGACGCCTATGCATCCGTCAAAGCCCACGTTACGAGTCCTTCCTCCTCAGTAGCTCTGGGCCCTCAGAATTTCTCAAGTTCCGTGTATCTCAGGTTATTTGGTGATTGTAGGTGCTTCCTTGTTTATTCTCGGTCCTCCCCTCACCCAAACAGGCTGTGCCAGTCCACAGGGCAGGCCTGGCATGTCTATTCTCTATCCCCCGGGCTGAGCTGTGACCCAGCAAGTGCTCCAGCTGATCTGCTGTGTCTCAAGCGAACCGGTCCAACCGTGGTCTCCTGGGAGACAGGGGGGTCAGGAAGCCAGTAGTCCTGACGATCATTCCCCACGGGACCTGGGACCCTCATGTTTCCTCTCCAGGCCTCAGTTTCCCTATCCCGCCTATCTCAGGGGGTGTGGGAAGACTTTTAGGAGGCACATTGGTGGGGAGAGCCCGGGTACAAGCAGCTCGGCGCCAAGTGCTCTACACCTTTTATCCCCGCATTGACCTTGAAGGAGGCTCTGCTGTCATTTCCGATTTACAGAGAACTGAGGGCACTGAGGCTGCTTCAGGGGACGTGTTTGCTCAAGGTCACCCAAGGTCAGCCTGAGCAGAGCTGTGCCTTCAGCCACTGGCTGGTATGGCTCCAGGGACTGAGACAATTGTTCCCCCAATCAGAAACAAAACCATCGTGAGCTGTGAAATGCGCACAAGTGCCGCAGCACCTGTCCCCACCGTGGCTCCCCTCACAGTTTCTGACCTACCAAGTGCTCGTGCCCCCGCTGCTTTGGGAGCCTATGATGGGTGATGCAGTGCCCATGAATGCTTTTGGGGCTAAGGTCTCTCTATTTAGGCTTTCTTCAGCTCCTAAGGGTCTTCTGGACCCACACGCTCAAAATGCCTCTCCGAATGGCCGAAGGGGTGGGAGGTGGCAGCCACAATCCGCTGTCCACAGCCCTGCCCTGCTGCCTGCGGAGCCAGAGCCTTCGCCAACGCCCCAACCAAAATAGTGGCTGAGATCTGCCCAACAGCTGGTGTCTATTTTTGCATCCGCAGACGCGGGTGGGAATAGCACCTGCCTGACCCGGCCACAGGGAGCCAGACACTGTCACCTGCTGCCTGGGCCGGGGCCCTGGAAGCTTCTGCGGGGTGGGGGCGAGGAGACGGCCTTGTATGGAGGGAGGCCTCTGCTGACCCTGCCTCGGGGTCCCCTTTCTGTGTCCTGGGCCTCTATCTTGGAGGCTGCTGTTTCTAGGCTGTCCCCCAATACTCTGGGTAGGAGCTGGTCCTGTTCATGTCTTTGCCCCCCCCCCCCCCCCCGCCCAAGGATGGTCAGTGGTCAGGCAGATGTGGCTGGAAGACTTCGGGCAAGTCAATTATGATCTCTGGACCTCAGTCTCCTCATCTGTTGTAGGGTGTGCTGACATATCACACACATGTCATGGCCCACTTTAAGAACTGAGTTAAGGATACCATGCAAGCAAGAGGTGAGGGCTCCACCCTAGACCTTTCCCCGCTATTACCAATAACAGCTGGCCACACAGCCCCCACGCTGCACTGGATTAACTCGCTCGCTCCTTACACGACCCTGAGGGTGAGACTCCTGTTAGAGCCCGCCAACAGAGGAGGAAACGGAGGCACAGAGGTCATGTGACCTGCCCAATGGTATACCACAGGGAGTCCTCGGAGCTCAGAGGAAAGGCAGTCCCGAGCCCTTGCTCTCACCATGAAACCCCTGCTCCTCCCAGTGCCCACGCTCTTAAGAATTTGGTGGTTTGGTGTGCGTTTTCATCCCGCTTCAAGAGCAGGATGGGCGTGTGTGGTCGGTCAGTGGGCCCAGTGAGAGCTCTTGAGTCTTAGGGGGTGTCTGCTTTCCCTCAGGGTGCCCAGCCATGCCTGCGGGAGTGCCTGGGAAGCAGGGGCTGCAGCTCCTGTAACTTGGGGGCCCCACAAGCCAGAACTTCCCCAAAACGGGTTCTTCTGGCTGGCCTGTGCACTGCAGGAAATAAGCAACTGGTCGTTCAGATGACCAAAATATTGCTCTTGTATATGGTCTTCACCCAGGGCTCCCGGCTCACAGGTCCCAAACCCGTGGAATTTCCCAAGCGTAGAGAGTGATACAGGTGTCTTTTCTTCATGTTAGCGAGCTGACTTTAGAACCAGATGAGGGCTGGTTGCTCCGAGAACCAACCCTGGGAGTAGAGGGCTGAACTTTCAGTCATGACCTCCAGGGTGGGGAGAGGGGCTGGAGGCTGAATCAGCTGCCCATGGCCAGTGATTTAATCAATCGTGCCTAGGTAATGAAGCCTCCATAAAACCTCCAAAGAAGGTTTGGAGAGCTTCTGGGCTGACGAACACGGAGATTGGGAGAGGGCATGGAAACGCCTGTCCCCATCCCGTGCCCCGTGCATCTCTACCTGGCTGTTTCTGAGTTGTAACCTTCTATAATAAACAGGTAATCTAGGAAGTAAATGTTTCTCTGAGTCTGTGAGCCATGCTAGTAAATTAATTGAACGCAAGGTGGGGGTTGTGGGAACCTCTGATCTGTAGTCAGTTGGCCAGAAGCACAGGTGACAACCTGGACTTGTGACTGGCCTCTGAAGGGGGTGGGCAGTCTTGTAGGACCGAACCCTTAGCCATGGGACCTAGGCGATCTCCAGGTAGAACGTCAGAATTGAGTTCAATCGTAGGACACTTATGCTGTTGTCCAAGGACTGCTTGATGTTGTGTGGGAAGCACCCTCTATGTGGAAATTGGGTCCAGGAAGCTAATTTATTGCCCTCTCTCTGCCCCAGCTACAGAGCCCAGGGCCTCCCTTTCCTTGTCTCTATAACGAGATGACACACCTATACAGGGGCCAAGGGCACACTGAGTGGCTCTAGGTCCCCCAGGCCCCACACCTGTCTGTGCTTGCCTCCATCCAGTCGGGGCCCCAGACAGGCACATTCACAATCATGTCCCCTGGGAGGGAAGGGACCTTTCGGGCCCTGAGGGTGAGGATGTTGAACCACCCCCCAGATGGAGGTCCGGGAAAGATGGCTCTCCCTCAGGAGCTGCCGGAACCCAGCCAGGGTGGGGATCCCCTGTGTGCCCTGGGGCCAGTTCCCCACTCACATCCTTTCTCTACCCCATCTCCTCTGCGTCCGGACACGTGCACACAGCGTGTGCACACACTCTTGAATGCTCTCCCCACACACAGGTGCACATGTGCTCCCACTAACATGCACACCCACGCCAACCCCTGCCCCCAGAACACTGCTCACTGAGTTGCCGATGGCGCTCCCGGAGCTCCCGGGGGTCAGGGTGGCGATAGGAGTCGCGGGAGTGGTGGGCCAAGGCCATGTCCTCAAGGCGGTAGTGTGGCGGCGTGGGGTGGGGCAGCCCATTGCTGGGGCTGAAGCGCTGGGCAGGGCTCAGGGTGCACGGCCGTTTGCTGAGGGGATCAGGGTGCAGCGGGTCGCGGTCTGACCCATTCTCTTTGGTCCTGGCCAAGAGAGTGGGCAGGAGGTCAGTGGTCACAGAACGAGGAGCCGTGGATAGAAGTCCAAGCAAGAGGGGTGAGAGGGAGAGAGAGGTGTGGGCAGAGGGAGAAAGAGTAAGGGGGAGACAGGGAGAGATGAAACCAGTCCGCTGGGGGCCCAGCCTTGACTCCCGCCCCTGGGGTGCCGGCTCTGGGGCCTAGTGTCACAAGTCTGAACGTCTGCTGAGAGAACGAAGAGAGGGGGACACCCTCTCCGGGCAGGACAGGCACCCATCTCTGTGACCCAGCAGTGAGGGCCAGCCTATGTGCCCGGGGACCTCAGGCTCCTGGACACGGGCTCTACATCTAGCACAAAGGGAATCACCACGGAATTCCCTCCAGACTCCCCTCCTGCCTCTCCCTTGTCCTCCCAGGGGGACATCTGAGTCCTCAGGAGACCTCCCCACAGCCTGACAGGGCAGCCTCTCTGAGTCAGTCTGTGCAGTGGCCTGGCAGGTAAGGCTGAACTTGACCAGCTTGCTCACTTGCTGCGGGTAAGAGCACTGACCCCAATTCTCTCAGCACGGGAACTAGGGTGCCTGAGGAGCTGTGGTACCAGAGCCAACTGGTCCCTTCACTGTCTCCCTTCCCGGCTGCAGAAAGCCCCCGAGTACCTGTCAGGAGTCCTCCTCTTGCCGTTCTCATTGACTTCCAGCAGGAGCTCCGAGGAGTCAATGGGGGAAGAGGCGTTGGCATCCAGCAGGAGCTGCTCGTGCTGGGCCAGGTACTGGGCAGGGGTCTGCTTGGCCAGGCGGGCGCAGTGCAGGAGTTCACGCTGCAGCAAGGGCAGGTTTGCCTGTGGGAGGACACAGGGTGGGCTTGGGCTCACTGACGATGGGGTCAGGGCACCAGGGTGCACAGCCTTGCTCTAATGCCAGGCACCGTGGCATCTGGAGAAGGTGAGGAGAGGACCATGATGACGGTTCCTGGCCTGCGCCCGTGGAAGCAGGCACCAGGTCACCCACTGTGTGGAGAAGGAAACTAGGGCTCTGAGCGAGGAAGAGGGCAGCCCTGCACACAGCTCCCGATAGAGGAGGAGCTGGGAGCAGGACTCACGTGTCTGCTCTGGACCCCCATATGTGCCGATGGGAAGCCCCTGCACAGCCTTGAATGAACCTTGGTGTTTAGGCTGCGCACATTCGTGTGCCGGCACCACTCTGAGCAGCCACACTGGTCACTGCCCGTGGCTGTACCACCCATGGTCCTTCCCACCTTCAGGGATGGACATCGTGACTGGTTCCACACGTACGGGTAAGGACACTAGGGCAACGAGGGTGGAGAGTTACGTGGGGATTCGCAGGATTCAAATGCAGATCCTGCCTGTAGCAACTATGCCCTCCTGCCTGGGCCCTTGCCCTGGCTCTGGGGCTCCCAGAATGCCCTGCTGGGTGGCAAGCGGGCTCCTCATGTGCCTTCCAAAGAGACTTCCCCGAGCCACTGTGGAGAGTGGGGGTTGTGGGGGAGGGGGTAGCAGGCTGGATGGAGGCCCAGCAGCAGGCCACTTGGGAGAGCCAGAGTTCTAAGTATTTGTAAATAATTACAATTCCCCAACTTTCTCATGGCGTTTCAAAGCTGCCACACAGCCTTCTCCTGCCTCTGCCTCCCCAGAACCCACCAGCACACCCGGACCCAATCAAGCAGCCGATGTAGTTTTGTCAAGCAGCGCCGGCTGCCAGGTCTGTTTTTCTATTTGGATAGCTGAACGCGAGCCAGCCCGCCATCTGTCCAACATGTTAGGAGCATGAGCTGGGAAAGGAGGTCCCGGGAGGTCTGAAGACGCCAAACATCCTCCTCTCCCTCGCTGGCCCCTCCTCTCCCTCGCAGCCTCCCTCCGGCCGGCCCAGCAGGGCGGGACTGCACGGGCACCGGCTGGTTGCTGTCGGGGTGGTAGAAACATCTGGATTCTTGGCCGGCTGGGGCCAGCTGGGAGCCGGGACCACGGGTGGAGGCTGGCTGGGCGGGGCAGCCTCTTCCAGCTTCTGGAAAGCCCTAGCACTCAGCCATGCACAGCGTTGAGCTCAGCAGAGGGTGCAGGGGGCCCAGGGTCCTTGGGTGGGGGAACAGGGACCCCAGCCCAGAAGAAATGGGTAGAGACTGTGGAGAGCCATGTCTGGCAGATCCCTCCAGGCAGCAGTTCCCATTGTGTCCCCAAAGGCCCAGGTGCCAGGGAGGCCTCCCACTTTGGTGCTGGACAGACTAAACTGGTGGCAAAGATCTCTGGACCTCGACTCTACTGTCTGAATGAAGGTTCTGACGCTGCAGAGAAGCCTGGAACTACCCTCTTCACAGATGGGAACCCTGTTTCAGAGGGAAATCAGTGTTTGCAAAAACCGCCACAATAATGGTGTCAGTTGAGCTGACATCTTCCACAAACCGCATGCCTGTGGCCAGCCCACCCTGCGTCGCCGTGTGACCTTGGGAAAGTCACTTAACTCCTTTGGCTTTTGCCTCATCTGCAACTGGAGCTGCGAACAGCACCTGCTCCTTCCGTCCTGGACGTGAAGGGCTCCTGTGAGCTTCTTATGAATCAACTCCTCCATTCCAACCCCTGTGAGGCGGCTGTCACATCCCAGTGACGGGGAGAGGACTGAGGCCAGAGTCTTTCCGAGGCCCACGGGTGGAGCTGGGGTTTGAGCCTGAGCTGCAGCCAGAGTTCCTGCCTCTCCGCAGTACGACAGCTCTAAGGGCCCCGCTGTCGGATTACATCACCGCTGCCCGCACGGTGGGCCTGGTGCACCATCGTACCCGCGAAGGTCACGGAGGAGGTGACACAGTGGGTCGGGCAGGGGGCACTCCTGCTGGGATCCCCCACAATGCTCTGGGTTCTAAAGGGGCCAGAGCTCCTACAACAAGGAGGATAGGGGCTGCTCCCCAGGCAGGACCCTGGGGACAGGCCAGGGCCTTGTCAACAACCCCTGGAAACAGAACTGGCTGCCCCCCAGGAGCTGCATGTCAGCGAGAGGAATGGACTGTGTCCTTGGCAGTCCTGTCAACCCAGGGCCCTGGGTGGGATCCCAGGCCCCAGGCGCTGCAGGCAGGTCGCTCACCCTATAGAAAGAGCAATCTAGGCACAAAAGCCCTAATAGCATAGGAGAACTGCTGTGGACAGAGGGGAAACGGAGGCAGAGAGATACCTCAGCAGGCAGTGCTAGGCTGGGCATGTCCTGTCCAGCGCCTCATTGGGGTGTGTCAGGGGGGATGCTGGGGTGCAAGGCACAGTGGGCACTGGGCAAGGCCTGGCTGGGGCGAGCAGGGGACGCGGATGTTGGCCCTACCCCTGCTCCTCAGATAAACAAGGGCAGCTGACGCGGGCGGGCTGGACATCTGCTGTAAATATTTGATCCGACAGAATAAGCAGGCGCACTGTGTCCCCAAAGATGGGGAGTGGTGGAGTCAGCAGTAAGTTGAAAGGAGGAGAGAGAAGGGAAGGGCTCCTAATGAATTGCAAATGACTGCCAGATGGGCCCAAACCCTGCTCCATGCCAGCAGCCTCTTTGTCGCCAGCTTAGGAGTGTGAGCTCAGTGGGGTGTGGGTGGAAGGGCAGGAAGGAGGGAGGGAGGGAGGGAGTAGATGTGGGGGCACAAAGTGGGGTCCCCTTGGCAAGGGACTGCAGGGAACAAGGTGTGGGTCTGGGACATGCCCTGTCAAAGCAGGGGGTGTTTGGAGTCTGATGGATCCAGGTTCCAGCCTTGGCTCCATCGACCTCAGGGCCTCAGTTTCCCCACCTGTTAACTGGGAACTATGCCTGTGCCACCCCTCCTCACAGGGATCCTGGGGACCAGCAGGGGCCGTGCTGAAGGTGTTTTGCAAAGCATGCCTTGTCTGCAAAACGTTTTTAAATCCCCAGATGACAAAAGCCAATTCTTCACGTGCCTTGCTTCATGCAGTCTTCCCAACAGCCTGAAAGTGATTCCCATTCTCCAGTTGCAGACAATGAGGCACGGAGCGGGGAACCAGCCTGGCCCAGGCCGACGGGGGCTCAGCTGCAGGGGCCGGGCTCAACCCTGGGAGTGTCTAGTGTGCTCTGTCCTCAAGACCCACCAGGGCCCGGTCATGCGGTGAGGAGGGCCCACGCTGGAAGCATCTCAGAGGCCTGGGAAATGACAGCCCCAGGGAACCCTGACCTCAGGAGGTGCCCAGCAGCAAAGGGTCATGGGGTCAAAGACACTTGGGAATTGTTTCCTCCTCCCCTTCTGGGAGGTAGGTGACCCTCGTTTAGGGGCGTGAAGACCCTGAGAAGTACTGCAGTGAAGACTGTGTGGTAACACGGTCTAGGCCTGTGCCTGTCCTTGTTGAAATGTAGGTGCTGATTCAGTGGGTCTGGGTCGAGCCCAGGAACCTGCATTGCTCATGAGCCCCTGGTGCTGCCACCAGACACCAGCTATTCCCGCTGAGAGGCCTGGTCCGTTGTTTATCTTCCATGTTTGACCACACGACCTTTTTTTTTTTTTTTTTTTTACATCTGACAGCATTCATTTATCCACCTTTCCACCAACATACCACCCGCCATCTGTCTGTCCACCCACCTGTCCCTCCATCTGTCCTCTGTCCCTTCCCCCTCACCATCCCTCAAACATAGCAGGCACACCCTTCTTCAGAGCCTTTGCACATGCTTGGAAGGCTCTGTACCCTGCTCTCCCCCGGGGTCGCCCCCTCCCTTCCACAGCCCTCATCATTTGCCCCTTCCTGTGTCACACATCACAGAATTTATAGCTATCGCTGGTTGGCTGTCTCCCATCCCACCAGGCCATTGGCTCCAGAAGGGGCTGTGTCTGCTTTGCTCACTGCTATCTCCCTAAGCCTTGCACTGTACCTGGCACATAATAGGTGCTCAGAAAAGAGCTGTACAGTAGACAAGTGCCTCTAGCCAATCCTAGATAAGAAAAGGCTAATATGCAAATTGTCCCCTGGGGAGATCGACCAGGAGACCGGGAGTTTGTTTGCTTGCTATGACGTGCGCTGACCACCAGGGGGTGGCATGGAACATGCGGGGCGACCGGGAGCTGTGGTGGGGCGCCGAGGGAGAGAGGGAAGGAGGAGGTGGGGAACCTGATTGGCCCTGATCGCTGGTCAGGCCTAGGGACCGTACCCATGCACGAATTTCATGCATCAGGCCTTCAGTAAATAATAACAGGACTGATCGGAGAGCTCTCTTACAGCACTGGGTTTGGTGGCTGACTAATCCGGTCTGGCAACTAGTCAGAGCTGTTCCCTGAGTACTGGATGGCTGAGCAGGATGCCTGGTCAGAGCTGGCAGAGAATGAACTTGGGGCTCCTGGGGGAGGCCTCGGCACGAGGGAGCAGGGTTTGCTGTTACCTTCAGGAAAGGGATGACAAATGGGCGCAGTGGGAAGTTGGTGGCCTCCTGAAGCTTGGAATGAAACTCCTCGATGGTCAGTGTAGAGTTCTGAGGGGAGAAAACCACCACGCATCAGCCCAAGCCCCGCCCACCCAGCCCGAAGAGGGCAGGAGGCCCGAGGGCCGGGCACACCCCAGTGTCCCCGCATCCCCGCTCAGCAGACTCATCCTCTGTGGCCACGCTGCCCCACTCACCACAAGCCCCAGCACAAGCGTGCGGACGCGTTCCCCGATCTCTGGGGAGATGTCGCTGCCGAACTGCTGCAGGGTGGTGAGGAAGCGCTTGAGTTTGCTGAGCTGCCGCGCCCCGCAGGCTGGGGGCAGGTGTTGTGTGGACAGTGAGGCTGTGGATGAGGTGGCTGGGCCATTGCTGAAGCCATTGGGCGTGGACGGGGTGCCGTTGATGGCTGTCGGCGAGTGGCTGCTGCCGTTCATTACTGTGGGGAGGGGAGGGGGGGAGAGGGGAGTGAGGAGCACAGCAGAGAGCCAGAGTCCCTGCCTAGAGTCGCAGGGATGCCATGGGAGCACCCTTTACAGACGCGCAATCTCGGGCCTGGAAAGGTGGAGCCTCGCCCCAGGTCTCAGTGAGTGGGGGCTGCTTGGTCAGACCCTCCACACCCCAGGGGGGACGCCAGGCGTACACCTGCCTCCCAGCCGGGCTGCTCAGTGTCTATTGGGAACAGACAGAGGGGCTTTTCCACTATAGGGACCTGCTGGCCCACTTCCCCTCTCCTCGGGGGAGGCCACCCTCCTCCATCCTCCTCCACCATGACAGCCCTGCGAGGTGCCCATTCCCAAACAGGTGCCATCGCCCACACAAGGGCTCCAATCCCTGTGCTGATGGGACTCGGGTGGGGCAGAGGGACCCAGACACCCCAGGACAAGTGGGGTCGGATCCCGGCTGGGGAGTCCCTGGGCTGGCTGCTGTTGTGCAGGCCGCATGAGGAGAACCAGCAAGTTACCTAAGGGACCCACATGCACACACCGCAGGGGCCCCAGGAGCAGTGCTGTGAGTTACCCAGGCCCTGGGGATATCACCCAGGTGTCCCAGGACTGGCAGAGGCCAGGGGTGCTGGGAAATGGTCCCAGGACAGGACCTCCTCCCTCAGCCTTGGGTGACAGAGCTTTCACACTGGAGGCTAGGGAGCCCTCGGTGCCCGGTCACCTGCATCCCTGTCCCCTAGCCTCAGAAACCCTAGTGATGACCACCAGGGTCGACAGAGAGGTCAGAGGTCACAGGCTCCCAGGGCCCTTGGTAATGGTGGAGGGGGTTCGGGCTGGGGAAGCTTGATATTTCTGGGAGGTCTGAGGCTCCATTGCTAAACCTGGGGGCCACTCACACCTGGCGTCCTTGGCTGCCGCACTGGCACCTGCTCCAGGCGGCTCACTCTTGTTCTTACACTCAACCCCTTGTATGCTCATCTGCCTGCTCCCGCGTCCTACACCTGTGGGCGCCCCTGGCACGGGGGTTGGGAGTGGGCATCCTGCCTGAGGCCCTGTACCACCTGCACTAGCTTAGATGGGGGTGAGACTTGGGGCCTGGCCTCGGTTTCTTCATATGCAAATGACCCTTGGCCCAAACCAGGGTTGGAGCTTCCCCACTCCACAGGTGCTGGGCCCTCTGCTCCCGGCTTCCAAGGCTGATAGAACCACGGTTGCTCTTCTACCCATGGAAGGAGCCAGAAATGCTTGACCTTGATTGCTTTTACATGTGGGTGATCTCTCATCCATAACTGGCCCCCACTTAGCAGAAGTTCGGAAACCACTGATGAGACCCGGGTTGACACAATGCGAGGTGACACCCGCCTGCCTCCCTGGGGCGGGATGATCGTAGAAGCACCTACTGGACCCTAGAAGGGACACCAGCTCTGGAATAGTCCTGCAGGGAGGTGTGCCTTGCTCAGCCTTCCCTCTCACTCTGGGATGAAGAGAGAACTCCAAACCCAGGGCAGGAGAGGCCCTGTCCTTCCCCCGTCTCATGAGGCATCATCCAGAGGACCCTTGGACAGACCAGAAGACTTCTCTGCTGTGCTAATTTTCTGTCTCCTCAGCGAGCTCCAGCCAACCCCCTCGGCGGACCCTGATACACACACACACACACACACACACACACACACACACACACACACACACCCCCTGGTCAAGACTGATGACGGCCACCAGCGGTCACACCAGCCAGGCCGGGAGATGGCCCCCTGCCACGGGAGACCTCTCCGCAGTGGGGGGCTCATTCCGAGTGGCAGACTTGGGCTATCACCTGGGGTCTGGACCTTCCAGAGGCTTCTACGATGTGTGGCTGTCCATGCTTCCTGGGTTCCCACCCACGGCCCCTGGCCCAGCCGGGGCCCAGCCTCCCTGCAGCTCCCTTACCAGCCTGCCCTCGGTGCCTGGGTCCTCCCGGAGGCCTGCTTGCCCTCGCTGGCCCGTGCTCCCTCCCTCAGGCTGCCGGGCAGTCTCAGCAGCTTGCTAAAGAGACGCCGAAAATAACCCCCGGCCACAAGTGCTTTCATTCCACAACAGGTGTGTTACTAAGTTAGACCGCACACGTGTCCCCGGCTGAGGTTTGGGGGCACACACTAGCACCCCCGCAGCTCCCCAGCCCTGGGCCTGGGCGGGGGTCAGGCTGGGATGATGAACCAACAAACAGCCTGCCTGCCAGCCCCTCGCCCTGCTGCAGAAGCAGCTCCGGGGCTGGGAACCACACCGTCCTGATAGCGCCGCAGCTCAGCGAAGACGGCCGGACCCGAGAGGAAGGCCAGGCATCACAGAATAACGGCAAGGAGGACCACGCATCACAGGACATAAATAATGCACAATCATTATGTCACCTCCCCTTGGAGCCCGGCGCTACGCAGCAGCCACGCCTGGGCCGCGCAGCCCAACTGGCTTGCAGTGGGTGCCTGTCCTGACGCTGGCTGACAACACCGAGCATCACTCCATGAAAACTTCCCGTTATGGACACCGGCTGTGGCTGAGCATTTTGACGGAAATGTCCACTAGTGAGCAAAATGTCCAGTGAGCACCCAGTATGTGCCAGGCCTCCCGCCGACTCCACCAGCAGCGTATGACGACTTCTGGGTGGGGAAACTGAGGCACGGATGGGAAGAGGAGCTGGGATTTGACCCGGGCTGGGGTCTGCCCTTGAGATGCTAAGCTACGGACGTGTGTTGACATTCTACCTTCTCACAACTCTGGGATCGGCCACATGCACCCTGTTTTGTGGATCGGGGACAAAGGAACACCGAGGGTGCCCACCTGCCTAAGGTCACACAGGTCATGAGGAGCAAGGCGGGGAGGGGACTGTGGGTCTGAGGACTCCGACTGCTCTGCTCTCCTGGGCCTGCCCCTCAGACCTCTCTCCTCAGACCTCACTGACATGCGGACGCAATAGTGGATTGTGGAAGGCAAGTGGGGGCATCGTCAAGGCCTTCCCAGGCAGAGGGTGCGGGTGAGGACCTCCTGGGAGGCCTGTGGTTTTTGTTATTTTACTTACAAAGACAGACCATAGACCATTTTAAGCAGCCATGAAAACGGCCGTGGGGCAGAGACATCGCAGGCCCGTCCTCTCGATCTGTAAGCAAAATAAGAAAAACACTCTGTGAGGAAGGGGGCCATGGGCGGGTGGCTCTGCCCCGCGGGGCGTCTCCATCGGCCCCGCCCCTCTCTGCTTTACGACAGCAGTTTTGGAGACTGGGGCTGTCACCACCTTAGGCCAGTCATTCCCTTCTGCAGGTCTCAGTTTTCTCTGTTACATGAAGGGGCTTGATGATGGCATCTCGTAAGGACATTTCTGGTGGGACCTTCCGGGGGCCTACAAAAACTGTGGCATCGCTGTCTGCATGAGTGGGGTCCGTAAATGTTCTCTTCCTGGAAGGTGCCTGGTGACGCCACTCAGCACCATCCTCAAGGGACCCGGAGCCTGAGCTAACTTGTGAAACAGGGCTAGGGGTCTCCATCGACAGACAACCCAATGATGGTTCCAAAATGAAGCCCAGAACTAAACTGCCATGAGGGGAGGAAGCACCAAACAGGAAGGAAGATTTGATTTGTTTGAGCTGGAATTGGTGAGCGGAAGCTAAAAGGAGACAGGCTATGCTGCTGTAATCAGAAAGTGAGCCTCCTGTCACATGGGGTAATCAAGGGCAGGATGGAGTGTTAGCCCTTTGAGGGTCCTCCCAGCTGCAGAGTAGCTCCTTACATTCTTTCCCAGAGTTCTCTCAGCGGCGCCGCCCCGCCCCTCGTCCATCTCCCTAGCCCAGTGGTCAGCAAACTCATTAGTCAACAGAGCCAAATATCCACAGTACAACGACTGAAATCTCTTCTGAGAGCCACATTTTTTTAAACGTAAACTTCTTCTAATGCCACTTCTTCGAAATAGACTCGCCCAGGCCGTGGTATTTTGCGGAAGATCCACACTCAAGGGGCCAAAGAGCCGCGTGTGGCTCGCGAGCCGCGGTTTGCCGACCACTGCCCTAGCCACACCACAGCTTCAACTCCAAAATGAATGTGTGCCTAGGCGGTCACTGGGCAAGAAAACCACAGCCCTCCAGCCCTGGTTCAAGGTCAGCCTCTGGTCAGCTTGGCTCCCAGGCTGGTCCCAGGGAAGCTGGCGAGACTCTTGGCAGGAATCCGAGGCTGAGCACAGAGGCTCCGTCCATTCAGGCTGCCACCAGCCAGGTGCACGGACATGGTTAACCACCCGCTTTCAGGGAATTCTTCGGTAGGGAACAAATCTGAGGCCACCGTGGCCTGACACCCAGAGAGATGGCCCCAGCAGCCCAATGAAACTAAAGCATCAGCTTAGAAAAGAATTACTTGTCTCTTGTGACCTCTGTGCTCTAAATAGAGCCGGGACCCCGAATCCAGGAGCATGAGCCCGCAGTGGTGGGGGTGCATGGGGGTGTAAGGGGAGGACCCTGAGCCACACACAGGCCTTCTGCCCACACGCACACCTGTTCACAGGCCTCCTGAAAGCACACGGGGGCGGTGTCAGCTGACCTTAGCCCTGTCCCCAACCTGAAACATCTGGTTCCCAGACCATTGCTTTCTGGAACACGGGCTCCTGGACTAAGGAGAAAAGTAGGCTGAGGGAGACGCATGTGCCCATGAGGGTCAGGGACCCAGCTCGGAGCCTTGGCCTGACCGCCAAGGGTCTGTGGGCTTCCCCAGCTTGGAACCGAACCCGAGGTGGGCTGTCACTTTAGGTGGTGGCCCCTGGCCTGTTTCCTTGGGAGCTGCTGCTCCCTTGCAGGAGTAATTCCTTTTTCTCCCCGGCTGAGGTGCAGGCTGGGAAGTTAAATGCAACTCACGCCCCCCCCTCTCCTCCCCCCGCTTTCTACCTATGGGGCCCTGACGGGGTGGCATCTGTTGAGTAGATGGAGATGCCGCCTGCGTTTCAGTCGGAGGTGAGGACTGACTCTGCCAAGAGAGAGGGCAGGATGACCAGGCGGCCAGCGCCACGCGAGACGTGTGTGGGAGAAAGCCCCGCCTCTGGCCCCTTCCAGTGTGGCTGACTAAGGCAGACGCGGACCCGTGGGCTGAGAACTGGGCAGCGAGAGCCCTGCTGCCCTGGGCCCCGTCCTGGGGCAGGAGGCAGGGCTGAGGACCTGTCCCAGTCTCTGTGATGCATGGGGACCCTTGCTAAGGCCTGGTAGGAAGAGGGAGCTGGAACCTTCTGTGCCAAGTGAGGGCGTAGGGAGGGGTATTGGTCACTAAGCTCCTACTGTGTGCTGAGATGTCCCTGTTTTCAGGCTGCTACACCTGGCAGCAGGTGATATCACTCCATTTATCCAACTGAGGCTCGGAGGGTCAGGAGACTGGCTTAAGCCAATATCCTACAAACAAGGGGCCGAGCCTGACCCCACAGCCAATGCCTTTTTCCCGAGGGAGGCTGGTCCACGAAGCTGGGGCCAGCCTTGGGTGGCAGACCCAGTGCCCTTTGTGTCTAGACACAGAGATCTAGATCGGCCTTGTGGTTCACCCCACACTCTGGGCAGAGCTATGGGTCCTGGCTGGAGGCAGCAGCTCTTACTTCTTAGCCCAGCGAGGACCAGGAGCTATAGGCTAAGGCAGTGGTTGGCAAACCGCGGCTCGCAAGCCACATGCGGCTCTTTGGCCCCTTGAGTGTGGCTCTTCCACAAAATACCACGTGCGGGCGCGCACGTACAGTGCGATTGAAACTTCGTGGCCCATGCGCAGAAGTCGGTTTTCGGCCTGGGCGAGTCTATCTTGAAGAAGTGGCGTTAGAACACTCAAGGGGCCAAAGAGCCGCATGTGGCTCGCGAGCTGTGGTTTGCCGACCACCGGGCTCAGGAGTCTGAGGCTTCATTTGGGTCTCAAAGCCTGGGGAAGGGTCCTTAGGCGTGGGGCTTCTGACCTCTGAACATAGGGGCGGGGGTGGTACACGGATTCTCTCCAATGCCCATCAGAAACCCTTAGGACACACTGCTAAGCCCTTGGCCCAAACCTGAGGATTTCCTTCCCAACTGTTCAGGACCCCAAACCACTGAGTCCCCAACTTCTCTGACTCTGAGGAACAGGACTCCGGCAGTGGTGGTGGGTTCCGGAGGACGCAGAGCTGCTGTGAGTGTTGAGACACTCAACCTAAGGGTCTGTTCTACCCACCACACTGCTGGCAGCTGAGGCCCTGCTGACCTCAGTTTCTGGCCAACCTGCACCCCCACCGAGGCCTGGCTGCAAGAGGCCCTGGCGTTAGAGCCAGCTCGGAGCTCCGCTGAGACCGGAGCCGGCCTGACGGGCTCTCCAGCAGGGTGCGGGCCTAACTGAATTCACCTGCACTCAGTAACCTGCTGACGGGGGACGTCCCTGGCCCTCTCCGAGTTCCAAATATAACAGCCAGCTTTGAGGGAATGTTCACGATATGCCGGCCACCGGGTAGGAATTTCCGTTAACTCACTGGTCTTCACAGCAGCTCAGCGAGGCAGGGGCTGTAGCCAGCCCTGCTCTAGAGATGAGGAACGTGAGGCCCAGAGAGGTTCTGTGGCCTCCACAAGGGCCCACAGCTATGAAGTGGAAGAGTTGGGATTTGAACCTCAAAGCTTGGCCTCTGAGCCATGACAGGCCCTCCCTTTCCAGGGCCCAACAGTGGATGTTTAAGGGCTTAGGGCACGGGGACCGTGGCCCCGGCTCTATTAGCATGGAATGAGGTCTGGCCCCTCGGCAACTTCATGGGCCCCAGAGATCCTTCTGCTCTGCCCCGTTTGGTGCCCAGCCCTGCAGTTACTCACTTGTGTGGGGTGTGAAGGAGGAGTGCCGTGTGGTGCCCTGGGACGCAGAGGGTGGAGGGGGCGGCATGCTGGGGGGCGTGGACCGGCGCTGTGTCTTCACCTCAGCGGGGGAGTCAGGCATCGCTGCAGCCTTCTTCTCCTTCCTGTCCACTGCTGTGTCGGGGGTGCGGGGAGGGAAGAAAAAGAGAACGCCGGTGAAGCAGGCTGAGAGGGGAGGGGTCGGCACCTCCCCAGCCACCCCTAGTGCCTGGCCCAGCCCCCGGCCCCCAGCAGCTGGGTTTGGGGCTGTGCTGCCGGAGACCCGGGTGAGGGTTACCCAGCTGGACCCAAGGTGGCTCCGTCTCTGCCCACAAAGCCAGACCCAGTCCCAGGGCCTGGCCAGTCCCAGATAAGCCCCAGGTGTGTTCACAGGGGCTGATATCTCACCCACCTGGGGCCAGAGGGTGGGCTCGGGTCAGCCCTTTGCAGGCAGGCTGCAAGAGCCCGAGGCTGGCCAGAACGGGGGCTTGGATCCTCACGGGGCTGGGGGTGGAGGGGGCTCTGGTACTGCAGACCGGGGAGTCAGGCAGCACCCACTGAGGCAGCCTCCACCAGCACTTCCTGAAGGGCCTGTTCAGAGGCACATGCCGGCCTCCCCACCCCCATTTCTGATTAAGCACGTGTGGGGTGGGCATCTGTTTCCATCAGGGCCCCAGGTGAGGCTGCTGCCGTGGGCTGAGGCCCCATTCAGGCTGGGATGGGGGTCTTCCACGAGACACGGGGTGGTGGAAACTTCTTTTTAACCACCTCCTGGCCCTGGGCAGCTCCTGGGAGCAGCCAGGCTGGGGACATGGTCAATGTCAGGCCGGTCTAGGTCTGACCACTCCAAGTGTGGTCTGTAGATCAAGGGCTGTGGCCCTGGAAACTGTAAAAAGTCCGATGTGGTCTGATGCCCTGATAGGGGCCAGCTGTGTGGAGAGGGTGGACGTGGCAAAATGAGACCTGGGTGGGGCCTGAGCTCCCAGCTCCACAGAGCAGGACCCAGAGGAAAAGGCCTCCGCGTCACTCTGGCCAAGCCCACACACCCTGGGCCAGCAGCTGCCGGGGCACTCTTTGCAGGTGGAAGGGGGCGAACACCGGACCCCCCCACCCTCCATCTGAACACAGGGTCGGCCGGGGCCCACGTCGGCCACAAAGACCTGGGAGCCGTGGCTGGGATTTGGGGTGGCCCAGCTGCTCAGGGCCGTGGAGATGGCTTTCTCTACCTGTTACATAAGGAGGCGCAGCCCGCCCTGCCCCGAGCTCGTCTTGCTAACGCTGATGGGGTCTCCTCCCGAGCCAGGGAGATGGTGAGGGCAGAACCACTGCCAAGGCTCACTGCCCCTCAGCGGTCACTACGTGGCTCCAGTTCCTTCCCCTCTGCTCCCCCCGCCCCCCATTGGCCCCTTGCTCAGGGCAGACACATAGACGTGTGTGGGGGGTGGCCCGCCTCTGGGGATGGTGATGAATAACGCTCACAAATGGCATTACCGTTATCTCGTGCTCCATGCTGTGCAAACCTCCCTTCCTCTCTCCCTACCTCCCGCTCAGAGAGAGGAGATGCCCACCGTCCGCAGCACCGGGGAGGGGCTCTCACAGTCCTCCACACTCCCGGGCCCCGGGGGGGGTGAGAGGGAAGCCCCCGCCCTGCTGGGCCCCATGGAGGGAAGCAGCCAGAATCAGCCGTCACCCGGCCTCGCAGCACCTGCTGTCCACTCAGCTGCAGCCGCTGGCCTCCCTCCCGCCGGGCACCCCGCTCCCCCTTCCCCACAGCCAGCCTGTCAGGAGGCTGATGGCCGGGCACATGTGCACTGCAGCTGTGGGGCCCGTCAACACCGTGCCTGGCTGCAGGGCCGGCGGCCAGTCCCTGGTGACAACCAAAGAAGGCAAGCGTGGCTGGCCGCCGTGGGCCCTGGGCCACCCCTAAGGGTGCAGGCTGTCCCGGCCAGCCCTTCATCTGACCAGGCCGCCCCAGGGCAGGCAGTGCCACCAGCATGCTTGGAAGGGTGTTTCGGGTGCCAACCTGGGACACGGGCCGCAGGGCCAGTTCTGACTTTCCAAAGCCCTTCCACACTGGGGCCTGGCGGAAGCCTTAGAGACTCAACAGGACAGAAAAGCAGATAAAGGAAAACCCCATTGGGGAGGGCCACTCATTGCCCTGACCCTCCTTACACGGTGCTTGTTGAACAGGCACCTCAGTGGGCAGAGAGAGGCGGAGGAAGCGTCCGGCAGGACAACTCGACACATCGCGCTATCTCCGCAGCCCCTGAGAGCGGGCTCTGGATGCACGCATTCCACAGTGCCTGCTGGGACTCGAGGATGGAGCAGGCAGAGCTCCGCTGGTGCCCAGCAACCTTTGGTGAAAAGGAGAGGGAGGCAGGCGCAAGGCCATCTGTTTACTTAGGAGAGGAGGCAGGTCCTGCTCTCGGCCCTGGACAGTCATCGCTCCTTTTATTCTCACCAAATCCCTGTTTCACAGGCACAGAGAGGTGCAGTAATCTGCCCAAGGGCACACAGCAAGTATGGGTGCATCCCTGCAGAGTCACATGGGTTTGCAGGGTTTCGTGGTTGTCACCAATAGGCACTCTTCTCCTTTTAGAAAGAGGCATCAAGTTGCCCCAGCACCTGAGCATGCTAGGGCCATAGGGGCACCATCCGGGATCTCATGAGTCTTTCTTGAATCTTGTTTGAGTCCTGGCTCTGTTTCCCTCCAGGCAATGTGACCTAGGGCAAGTGGCCTCATCTCCGCTCCTCCATAAGGGGGCAGCGGTGAGCACCCGCCACAGGGCGGCTGGAGGTTCCATGAGATCAGGTGAAGGGTCTGCACATATGAGCACTCAGTGAAATTCCGCAAAGGTTTATAGAGCAGCTCATGTGCTGGGTCCCTCCTCTCGAGGCTGCCCTCAGCTCAGACCCCACCTCAGAAGGGAGAAAATGACGAGGGCCCTCAGTGAAGAGCAGAGGTGGTGTGGAGATGAGAAGGAACGGCACTGTGGTCAAGGAACAGAGAGCACAAAGGCCAGAGGCGAGTGTTCAGGGCCTCTAGTTGTGCAGAAAAATGGGGAAAGAAGGCCAGCCGGGGCTGGGCTGGGGAGTTAGACTGCCTGAGTGGCAGTGGGAGCCACTGAGGGCTCTGCACAGCAGCTGGGCGGGGCTTGAGTGCGCACATGGTTTCTCTGGCCTAAATCCCTCCAGTGGCTTCCATGCACACGGGGCTTCACCAGGCCTTACCCTGAGGGCAAACAGGTGCCTCTCTACACTCTAAGGAGTCGCCAGACAGGGGTAACTCTGTTCTCCCTGTGCTGGCTTCCTGCTCTGCCCCCCTTCAAGGCCTCATACGGAGACCCCCCAGACTCACTGGGAGGCTCAGACCCCCAGCAGCTCTCACACGACCTTCTTGCCCAAGGCAGCCAGCGTAGGGACATCCAGGAGGGACCCTGTGCCCAGAAGGCAGTGAGAGCAGAAGCGGGCCGGGGTATGGGGGGCGGCGGGGAATGGGAGAGTCCAGGGGAGGGGCCCTACTGTTGGATTCTAGGTGCCAGTGAGAGGCCCACCCCCTTTCCCGTTTCCCACCAAGGCTGCTGAGGGGGCCAGCATGAGCCGGCTCAGATGGCAGAGCTCCCAGCAAGTTCAGACCGCCACCCGGGAAACCTGGGCCAGCCCCACAAGACACTCTTTCGCTCCCCATTCTTTGTCCCCTCCATCCTCCAGCGCCCACTCTCAGGTGTCCTCAGACCCAGTCGGAGCTGGGCTCGAGCCCTGCCCTGCACGTCCACACAGCATCTCGGTGAATCCTCACCGTCTCCCCGGAAAGTGCTGTCAGGGCCCAGGTATTGGCTCCCCAAGGTCACCAGCCTGTGAGAGGCAGACAAAGGCCTGCCCTGGCCATCGGACCCCCATGCTTATTCATCTTCTAACGGTCTGTCCCCCAACCCCACAGGGGCTTTCTTTGCTGTCTTTCCCACCAGGGATGCACCAGGGATGGGGCCTGTAGGCTCCTCAGTGGCTGGTCTTTCTTTTTTTAAAAACAAAAATATATTTTATTGATTTTTTACAGAGAGGAAGGGAGAGGGATAGAGAGCTAGAAACATCGATGAGAGAGAAACATCGACCAGCTGCCTCCTGCCCACTCCCTACTGGGGATGTGCCCGCAACCAATGTACATGCCCTTGACCGGAATCGAACCTGGGACCTTTCAGTCTGCAGGACGACGCTCTATCCACTGAGCCAAACTGGTTTCGGCTGGTGTCTTGATATCGTCTGAGTGTGCAGGAGCCGACTGACGACATCCTACCGAGAGGGGAGAGGGTGGGCAGAGGCGCCCTGTCCTCCCCAGCCCCTGGGATCTGGGCTTCCTGCTCCAGCTCAGTCGGAGCTCCCCACCCCCTGCCCGCTGCTCCCAGCCCGAAAGAACATTCCCAGACCCTGTGCTCCCAGGGCCCGAGGGACAGCCTGTGTCTTTCCCAGACGGCGTATCCAGTTCCCAGCGAATGTCACTAATCCATCGACAGAGGAAGCAGCTCTCCAAGGCCAGGCGGAGTTGGTGGGAAAGAACACGGAATGTGCCGGAACAAGCCACCCCATCCATCACTGTCCGTGTCTGCCCGTGGTTCCCAGCCCACACCGCCTGGCTGAGAACTGGCCATCGACCAGGGCTCCAGGCCCTGGGGTTCTAGAACCCTCCGCAGAAGGAGGACCTGCTAGCATCAGCACAGCTCATTTCCCCGGCTTTGCCCCGCTGGAATCCACGTTGCTGTCGCTTTGATCTTTTGTAGGCTGATGCCTCCTGTACCTCATTTGACCCTCACAAAAGCCAAGCCGTGGGATGGTAGGAAGGCAGCAGGTAATGACAGGTGACCTGCTGCCGGCTCCTTGCACAGGCACCAACAGGTACTGACAGGTAACAACAGGTAAGCTCAGCTGCTGCTGCCTCAGGCCCTTTGCACAGGGACTGACAGGCAACAATGCCAGGGCCCTGACCTAAGCACCCTGCATGAACCCCCTCATCTTGTCCCCCACAGCAAGCCTGTGAGGTGAACAGATGAGGACACGGAGGTACAGGGTGGGGAAGACTTGAAGCCAGGCTGCCTGGCCCCAGAGGCCACTCTTTTTGTGGGGTCTTGGGACAAGCTCCCACACAGAAACTGAGTAGGTGTTGCTCCTAGGTTGGGTGCAGCTCCACCCCATGCCCCTCTCCAGGAGCTGACCTGCAGGCCAGGGTTCCTGAGGTCCATGGGGGGCTGGGGAGGGGCCCTGAAGGTTTCAGCCCCTCTCAAGTCCCCAGTATCACAAAGAGGCCGGTCTCAGAAGAACTGAGTGTATGAGCAGAGCCTTTTCCAGGGCTGCCGGGCAAGCTTGGTGCGGGGGGCCCTGCACCCGAGGAAGGCCACTGTGCCCGTTTCCTCCTCTGTAAACAAGCATACTGCCCAGCCTCAGTTTCCACATCTGTAAGCAGGAGTAAGGAGAGAGAGCACTGAACATGCGCAGCAACCGTCACGGGCGCTCTCGGAGACGCTGACGGTGGTGCGGACCAAAGGAAAGCAGCGTGGAACAGTTGTCCCGTCATCTTCCTTCGGCATCGTGCACACATTGCCTCTTCCTCGCAGGGAAAGCGCGGATGAGCAACAGGAAAGGAAGCCCCTTGCGAGGTTGCCTGGCCAAGACCAGCCTCACCGCGTCCTCCACCACCAGGTGAGACTGACAAGCCCGTGCCCACCATCCCCACCATCCCCTGAGAGGTGGAGGCTCTGCAGGTGGGTGGCGGGCAGAGCCAGGAACCGGCCCCGGTCTCTGAATTCCCAGCTCTGCCTCGGTGGGCAGCGGGCCACTACCTTGAAACTCCCGCCAAGGTAAACCTGTCTGTTCGACTTTCTTGGGAACCGGCGTGCTAAGTGCCCTCTAAGGCACATTTCCTAAGACGGGTAAAGGTGGCTGCCCACGTCTCAGCCCTTGAGAGCACACATGGGCCTTTGTGACTGGCTGTCCCCTTTGCCCTCACCTCCCACACTCTTCCCTTGTTGCTAGGCTGTGTCTGCCTCGGGCCTTTGCCTGGCTGTTCCCACTGCCAAGAGTTCCTTTCCCCGGATACCTGGAGATCTGCCTGCATCCTCCACTCGATAAATACCTGTTGAATTGCGACCAAGAGGACCCCGGGAGACAACCCATCCACAGGAGATTGTTCCAGGCTTCCCGACCCCACAGGCTTCCTTTTACCAGTCGGGATTCCTGACCCCTCTGCCTCAAAGTCCACCCCTAAATACTGTCAGCTCCCTGGCCACCTTCTCCGTGTGGCAAAGTTCCTGATCCAGGTGGGTGTCCGGGTAGGAAGGTCAGGGTTTCACCCGAGGCCACAGCTCAACGAGGCTGCCTGGCGCAGAGTTCTGATTCCTAGACACTACTGTGCCTGCCAGGATTTTCATCCACTTGCCAGTCCATTCATTCATTCACAGACCTCCTATGACAATCGTGCTTGGCCCCCTCTAATGACAAATAACCCCTGACCCTCCTACAAGCCTGTCACCAAACTCTTGGAAGAGATCGACGTGTGAGTGTGTCTGAGGAGAAATCAGGCTGCACATGCGTCAGGCTGCCCCCCATGGGCAGGATCCCTTAGAAGATGGAACGGAGCCATGGACACCAAAGCAGCACAGTGAGCACAGGGTGCCAGGCTGGGGACAGCCATTGGGGATGCCCTGTTTGGAGCAGCAAGCAGTTCTGCGAGGGGTGGAGCCGGGTCCCCTGGTTTTCGGAGCAGCCCCCCTGAGTGCTCAGTGCCCACCGGTCCCTTTGTGTCCACACACAGAGCAGATGTCCTTGCTGGCTCATGTGGTCCCAGGGAGGTTTTCTGGCCTCATATCCATGGGACCTGGAAAGCCATGAGAGACACAGGGTGGTGCAGGGAAGTCTTTCTTTGAAGGCCTGGATGCCCTGAATGCCCGCAGGGCCCCGTCACGGGGAAGGCCCCACGCACCCTGTGCTGCCTGCTGTGCGGGCCCGGGGGAGGTGAGACAGGCTACCCTACCAGTTCACAGAGTGGCCAGAATTCAAGATGCAAACAGGAGGTGCAGTGAGAGAGGGGGAGCCAGATCTCTCTCATGGAGGAGGGGGCATTTGAGCCTCCAAACCTTTGCTTAGGCAGTTCTGGTCCCTAGAATGCCCACCCTCCTCCCCTCAAGGCTTGCCTGGAGGGTGGGTGGGGGCTCCTCTCCTGCACCCTTGGGGTCTTGAGTAAGCCAGGCGATCTCCTCACTGAGAGCAAACTTCTTGGCGGGGGTGGGCACCCCGACTCTTCTGGACCCTCTTAATAGGAATAAATGGAGGGAAAGTTAGGCCCGAGCCCTCAGGCAGCAGCCACATCTCAGAGGGGGGCTCCCAGGCTGGGGCAATGGTGAAGGGATGTGGAAGGGCTGCCTGTGTTCAGGGCAAACCCTACAGCCAGATGGGTGGGTCTGACCAGGAGGGACCCATCCCCCACCCCCACCCCCAAGGCCAATGTCAGGGGGACACTCATCTTTGATCCCAGACCTCGGCAAAGCAGGGGATTTTGGGGGTGGCGCAGCCTAATGAGTCCCAGACGCTGGAACTTGAGTTACTTCCCACATCTGGTTTCTGTTAAGGCCTCCACCACCCGATGAATAAGTAATAATATAAAAACACAGGGATTAGTATTTTCCCTTCCATTGCTCCAGGCGGGCCTCCTGCCCAGCCCTTCCCAGTCCTTGGGGCCTGACCCGGGTGGGCTGTTCCTCTGCCTGCCACCACCCTTCCCACAGCACAGTATTGAGCCACCCCCCCTCCTGGACCCAGGGACCCCGACCTCCAGGCCTATGGGTGATGACTGTGAAGATTGCAGGTCACCATGACAACAATGTTGGCCCAAGAGTCAGGAAACCTGGGTTCCCATCCTGCTCTGTGACCAACTACTGTGAACTCAGGGAAATTACCCCAGCCTGCCTCCGAGCCTCAGTTTACCCAC
This sequence comes from Eptesicus fuscus, assembly GCF_027574615.1. Lineage (NCBI taxonomy): Eukaryota > Metazoa > Chordata > Mammalia > Chiroptera > Vespertilionidae > Eptesicus > Eptesicus fuscus. The sequence goes on along the minus strand of NC_072493.1, from coordinate 23,262,176 downwards.
TGGTAAAAGGGGGCCTGTAACTCTGCTTCTTGGGGTGGGGATGGTCTTAAATAAGGAACCCAGAAGGGCTTCGTGAACTGGAAACTACATGGCTCGGGCCATCAGGGGGCAGGTTCTGGTTGGCCTTCCTCCTTACCCTCCTGAGTCTCTCAGCCGCAAGGGCAGCGGCTTTTCTACTCTGGGCCTGAGTTTTCTCACCTGTAGAATGGGGATGGGAACAGACCCCACTCCACAGAGTAAAGGAAGGGCAAAACTCGTTAATCCAGGGAAAGCGTCCAGCATGCATTGGGGCACGGAGGAGACTCTGCTGTGGGGTCCTGGAAGGAAGGATCTGTCCTCGGCACGTGTGCACAACTTTGATTTTTTTATTTATTTATTTATTTTAACCCTCACCTGAGGATATTTTTTCATTGATTTTTTAGAGCGTGGAAGGGAAGGGGGAGAGACTGAAAGAGAGAAACATCGATGTGAGAGAGACACATTGATTGGTTGCCTCCCGCACGCACTCTGACCAGGGCCAGGGCTCAAGCCTGCAACCGAGGTACATGCCCTTGACGGGAGTCAAACCCGGGACTCTCAGTCCGCAGGCTGATGCTCTATCCACTGAGCACAACCGGCTAGGGTACAACTTGGATTTTAAATAGTCTCTCTTTTGCTAAGAGCCGTTTCTGTGCCCGGGGTTTTGAAACACCTCTCCCATTCAACTCTCCTGACAAAACCCTGAGGTGTTAGGATCCTGAGGTACATATGGGGAAACTGAGGCACAAATGAGTGACGTCACTAGCCCCGGGCCACATGGCCATCACACAGCAGATCCCATGTGTGTCCAGCTCAAAGGTTGAAGTCCCCAGCTGGTTGGTGGCAGTGCTTGTCTCTCCCTGTGGATGTACTCAGAGCCTGCCCAGAAGGGGACAGCCAGCCTCTGTCCAATGAGAGAGTCCACAAGAGAATGTCCCAGGGGCACAGTGAAGCTCCCCCGCAGATACAGGGGGACACCTGGCAGTGGCCAGGCTGCCCCACCATCATACGCAGGAGTTCATGACATCCTGTCAGTGGTGAAGGGAGCCGGTATGCCTGGGTGGGAAAGTCCCTTCTCCCACTGAGATGCTGCAAAATTGGACCAGACCCAATCCCAGCAGAACTCCCCTCCAGCAGGGCCCACCCCCCCTTCTGAACTCGAAAAGCACCGCCCATGTTATGCCTATAAATGAGTGTGGGGTTCATCAAAGAAGCTGGGCAGAACTGCTCGATGGGTGGCGGATGGACTGCGTGTACCTGCACGTCGCCTGTGCTCTGACCGCCTTACAGTCCCGTGGGCCCTTCCCCTCATCGCAGCAAGGCTCTCTCCCTCTCATTCTTCAGGTTTGGTCTCAAATGCCCCTCCTCAGAGCAGCCTTCCCTGCTCACCCAAGTCAAAACTGCCCCCACCCCTGTGCTTCCTGCCACGCCACCCAATTTTATCTGCTTTGGGACACTTGTCAGCACCTGTCATCAATCACTGGCTGTGTTGGTCCTTGTGCCCACTGCCTGTCTTCCCAATGACACGGTCTTGTCTTTCTCTGTACTGGTCCCAGAGCAATCGCCTGACACTTAGGAGGTCCTCCATGAAGGTTTGTTGGCTGGACACTAAGAAAGAGTGTGCTTCCCACCTGCCCTCTGTGGCCCTGGATCCCATGTACGCATGTTTGAGAGCTTGGCCCACTGTGGTGGGAGAGAACCTGGGTGGGGCTTGGGTCAGGACCTGTGCCCCTGCCAGTGGTCCCTGCAAGCAGCTCGCGTGTGTGTAAGTGGGAAGGACATCCATCCCTTCATGGTGTGCCTGAGGACCAAGGAGCTATTGGAGCCTATCCCACCGCAAGGAAGCTTGGTTATAGCTACTAAGATCCCCTCCACCTCTGAGGTGGATGCATTGCAAAGTGGCCTCAATTGTTTGCTCTCCCTGACCCATGCCTGCTGCAATGTGACGGCAGCTCTACCTATCCAGAGGCAGAGTTGCTTTCTGCCCTTGGACCTGGGCTGGCCCTGGGACTTTGTATGGCTAATAGGATGCAGTAAAAGTGATGTCATCCAACTGTGAGCCTGGACACAGAGGCTGGCTCCACTTGCTCTCTTGTTGACCCTCCTGCTGGAGGGTGAGACATGCATGGGGCAGTTGTCCCAGCTGAGGGCCTAGTCATGTGGGGTGCCCAGTCACAATCAGCAGAGCTGCTGATCTGGAGCCCACAGCTGAACACAGACCCACATCTTACCACAGTCCCAAGAGCAAGCGCAGCCAGAATCAGAACTTCCCAGATAAGCCTGACTAAACTGCCAGCCCAAACATCAGAACTATGATCCAAGTAATGGTAGTTGTTTCAAGCTACAGTTTGGGGGTTATTTATTACACAGCAGTAGTTAACTGATACATTTTAGTATTGAGAACTACAACATATTGGAACTGGAAGGGAGCTTAGAGACCAACCAATCAGAACGTACAGATGGCAAACTGAAGTTGAATCAGGGCCTCCTGCCTCTTGGCTCCCCACTCCTCTTGAACGGGAAAAACACAGCCCATGTTACACCTATAACATGGTGGTGGTGACTTGGCTTGGACAAGCAAATCCACCTCAGCGAATGTGTTCAAAGGACATCATCAGGATGCCGGCCAACAGCTACCTACAAGGATGTTCATCATAGCATTATAAGAGTGAAGAACAGGGAATAAATAAGATGACCACAATAGAGGGCTTGTTAAATAAACTTTCTGGTTAATGCAACATAATAGAATCTTCAAAATCATGCTATAGTTACATTCACTTTGGGAACTTTTTCAGTATCCAATAGCCTGAACTATCACACCCCCCATGCCACAGTGATTTTACTCCGAGGCCCAGAACCAACAGGTGTGCAAACCCATGTGAGCCGGCAGCAAGAAATCAGTGTTCGTCAGCCGCCTTGTCACAAAGGCCCAAAGGGAAGCCCTCCAAATGCCCATCAAGAGTGGAATGGTCATGAGTCATGGCAGATCTAAATGGTGGAATACTATATAGCACGGAAAAAGGACAGGAACAACCATATGCACCCACGTGGATGCATCTCATAAACATGGAGTGAGTGGTTGCCACCAGACCCCAAAGAGCACATGCCATGTGCTTCCCTTTATATGAAGTTCCGAAACAGGCAAAATGGTCTATGGTGTCACAGTCAGGATGGGGGTTCCCTTGACAGAGAGTGACTGGGAGGGGATCAGGGCCTGAGGGCAGGGCAGGTAATGTTTGTTATCTGGAACACTTTATGAAGTTCAAGCTGCACACTTTCCCGTGTGTGTGTTATATTTTAAATACCCACTACTAGCAAAAATGATGCCATGAGAGATAGAATATTATCTAATGATCTGGAAAAGTGACCCAGGAGTGAGAATCAAAAGAGGTGACAAAAGCATGTAATTCCATCTTATAAGTAAACACATGCACAGAAAAAATGATGACAAACGAACTGTGACCATGGTTCCTGGGTAGAAAGCAGGTCGGAGCCATTCTGTTCTTGCTGGTGTCTTCAAGAAGAGGCTGGGGTTTGGGCTGGGCTGCGGAGCCCATAGCTCCACTGACCACTGATGCCCCGACCCCTTGGCCCTGAGCCCCATGGGCTGTTACGGAGTCTGGTCTTCTACAGCATACCGGCAAAGAGTTAAAGGTGGGGGAGGGGGGAGAGCTCAAAGAGCTGGAATGAAAACCTTCCCTGCTCTCCAAAGGGCAGCAAACGCAATCCAGATGTCAGGCCTGCTCACCCTGTAGCTAGCACACAAAGGAAGCACATTCCTCACCCAGCTGCTGGGGCTGAGAGCTGCGGGGGAGGCGCCCCGACATCTGGGCCCCTGCTGCAGAAGGAGGGGCTGCCAGACTGGGGGAGGGGCAGCAAAAACAGCAGACGCCCTCCTCTCCCAGCACTGGTCCGGGTACTCTGGAGTCTCCTCTCATCCTCCCAGGTACATTGCCACCAAGGGCAAGTGGCCATCTGCAGACTGGCCTTCGACCTGAGTGGGAATGGGCTAGGACAATGAATGTGGCGGTGTGGCTGCCTGGGTGGGTGGGCTCAAGGGGGTGTGGGTATACATAGAGAGATAAGTGGGTAAGTAGGAGGCAGATGGATGGGTGGGTAGATGATGGATTGATGAGGGGTAGATTATGGATGCCTGGATGTGTGGGTGGATGGGTGGACAGAGGGAGGCGTGGGTGGATGGATTTTTGAATGGATGGAGAGGTGAACGGTTGGGTTGGATCGATGGAAGGATGGATGGACAGATGAGTAGGTGTGTGGGTGAGTAGATGGATGGTGCTCTGACCTGAGTGTGATGCAGATGAGTCCCTTCGCAGGTGCTCCAAGGTGGTGGTGGGGGCGATGGAAACACAGGCCACTACAGCCATGCGGTGGTGGGAAAAGCCCACTTTGGGGTTAGACGAGCTCAAGATCAGCCCCTGACCTCATCTCCTAGGTGGCTGTGGGCAAGCCTCCTTGCTTCTCTGAGCTTTGGTTTACTCATCTGTGCACTGAGGAGGATGTTGTGAGGAGTAAGTAAGAGACGGTTAGCGAATACCCACAACTGCTTTGCGCTTGCATTTACACCGCCCCCCTCCCGCCAACACGCACACATACCTATCTAGGACCTGTTGGTTGGGGTGGGGGACTCCAGGAGAGTCCTCACCTGGCTTGAGAGGATTCAGTGAGGGCCTCCTGGAGTCAAGGACACCTACGCTGAGATGTGAACAGAAGAGTCCAATGATAAGAGTTAGTCCCCCCCCCCATTATGGGCTGCAACAGAGGGACAGTATATGCAGTGTGTGTGTGTGTGTGTGTGTGTGTGTGTGTGTGTGTGTGTGTGTGGTGTCTGCTTGTGTATTTCCTATAGGGAGGGGATGTGACCCCAAGAAAGGCTGCAGAACACCCCTGGGATATTAGAACATATCTAATATGTACATGTACACAGTATCTCTAGAAGGAAACAGACACTGCACCTGGGAAGAAGGGGAGCCAGACTTCCTTATCTCTATATTCCCTCTGTAACAGGACCCTCCCTCCCCCATTTAAACCATGTACTTGATTTATTTTTATTTTTTTAATCCTCACCTGAGGATATTTTTTCCATTGCTTCCTAGAGAGAGTGGAAAAGGGCGGTGGGGGCGGGGGGGAGAGAAGAAACATCGATGTGAGAGACACATCAATTGGTTGCCTCCATCACAATCCCCGACTAGGGCCAGGGAATCAAACCCGCATCCCAGGTACTTGACTGAATACATCCTGAGACCCTTTGGTGCAAGGGCTGACGCCCTCATCACTGAACACTCCAGCCAGGGCCCTTGATTTATTCTTTAACTGCCTGCTGCCCACCAGCACTGTGCCCCGCCCCACCCAAGAAGCAAACAGTCACAATAAGTAACGGATAGATAATTACAAACTGTCATATAAGTTCATAAACATACATTGTCTAGTTTATTTATTTTAAAAAAAGGAATTGATGAAATCTAAGGAACTCATGGGGCCACAGGTCTGCCCTCTGAGCTCATAGCTGGATCAAGTGGGAAGTCCTATAGACAGCTGCAGGCACACCCTGGGCTGGGGGTCGAGTGTCAACGCTTCTAAGAAGAGGCGACGCTGCAGCTGGGTCCTGAAGGCTATACAACTTGCACCCCTGAGGGGACGGCGTCCCCAGCAGAGGGCATAGCTCAGTCAAAGGCATGGCAGTCGGGGTTCAGGGACAAACGAAAGCTCTGCCACAGGCGAGGTGGGGAGTGGGCAGGAAGGCCGGGGCATAGTCCTGCCAGTCTGTGGAGGGTCTGGAAAACCGGGCCCAGGAGTGAGGATTTCCCTCTGCCGGCAACGAGGCGCCACGAAGGCTTAACCAATTCCCAACATGTTTTCATTGTTTAAAAAACGTGCAAATTGGCTGCATATCACCTTGAACTCTCCAGAAAAAGGCTGCCAAATTTTAAAATAATGCTGCGCATATGAATGCTAAGTAATAATTAGGGACTGGAGGGCTCTCCTGCACGTGTTTCTCCTGAGTGCCAGGGGATTCTCCCGCCAGCCCCAGAACAGCCACCAATCCACACGACCTGTGAGGCCCAGATCACCTGTGATGTGTACACTGAGCCACACACACCGGTGAGGCTTATGTCATCCCCTGAAGGGTGGGGACACCATCCCCCGCTGACAGGGCCTGAGGGACTGCAGGCTGTGATGCACGCGAGATCCCTCAAATACGAGCGGCTGAAATGGGATTTTAGAAACGACCTCCTGGGAAAGACAGGGCCACGCAAAGGCAGTTTGGGCTGGCTTTGCTCCCAGCGTCGTCCCTAACCTTTCATCTCCCCACTTTCATAAAGATGACCCTTGAGCTGGTGTGGCTGAGCGGAGGCAAGAGTAGGCCTCATGTGGCAGCACCTTGATACCCCCCACAGGGAGCACCCTGTAGATCGAGGACCCGGGGCTCCCTTTCACCCCCACCCAGAAGCGCACACATACCCATACGGTCCCTGTGTCCTCTCAGTTCCTGGCACACTGAAGGCACCAACCAGGCCCGTCCTGATACCGCAACCCAGGGACAAAGGCAGACCGTGAGAAGACCCCACCGCTTTGGGGGCCCTAGGCCCCTCTGCTCCTGTGATCAAGTGATATGCCTCCTACCTAGCCTTCATGGGGGGTCCTGGGGGTTCTCGCTTCCTCTTGCAGAATGGGCAAAGGCAGGAGGGCAAGCCCCATGCTGGGAGCTTTTCAGCTAACTCATTATTGAGGTCAAAGCTCACAACACAGGGAGGCCATTACTGCCCTCACTCCCCAGATGCTCAGAGAGGTCCTGATCCTCACCTAAGTCACACAGAACTGGTACAGGGCTTGAGTTCGCAAGGACACCACCGGCACCGTGGCCCCAGCCTGCTGCTCACCTCTTCAGATACCCATGGCTGCGGTGATTTCATGATTTTACTCCGGCAGAGCCAGAGGGGCCTGGAGTCAGGGCAGCCTCATACCACCTCCAGGAGGGGGTGCCGAGCCCCAGCAGCTTGGCGTGGCTGCTGACGACACACTTTGGGCATTCTGAGCTTGAAGCTTTGGGGGCTCTGACTTTCCAGGGCTTTTTCTCCCCAATGGATTCCAGGAAGTTCCATCTTCTTGCCCTAGGGACCATCAACATGTCCCAGAAATTCCAACTGTATGTCACCCAAAGGGCACAGGCCAGATCCCCCTCTGCAGGGGGTGCCGAGAGCCTCAGGAGCACCCGCATCCCCAGTTCCTGGTGCAGAGCTTTTGGGCATCTGCTGTGCGCCGTGGGCCAAGTTTTCACCTGCATCACCTCTCACAAGAACCCCACTATTGACCCGGCTTTCGGAGGAGTCAGCAACGTGTCCTTGGTGAACCTGGCGGCCTGGCCCTGGCCAGGACTGTCACTATCACACAGGAAAGCCCAGTCTTGGCAATGCTCCCCCAGCAGAGAACGAGAGAGGGGGCAAGGCAAAGGGCCCCTGCTCCTCCAGTCCCTTGACCCGGAGCCACCTCTGCTGACAGTTCTTGTGGGTCCGTCCAGATCTCTCTGTGTAAATACAATCCTGTGCATGTTTACCCTTTAAGAAAAGGCAAATAAAGGTGCCTACCAGTCAGACGCTTCTATTATCAGCGTTTCCCCTGCTTGCCGACGTGTCTTTTCCAGTGACCACCTGGAGGCTGCGCTCGGGGTCCTCGCTTGTGCGATGGGAATAATTACCTCTCCCCTTGAGTGTTAACGGGAGAATCAAAGGAATACCGCACACCCGCAAAGCGTACTGCTGCAGCCAGGCATACAGCAAGGGCCAAATGAGTGCCACTCTACAAAGAGGCAACTCCCTGAGCACTTGCTTCCTCCAAGGCCCTCCTGGGAGCTCTCCCTGCAGACGGGCTCATCTGTCCTACCCCTGGACCCAGGTGGTGGAAGGTTTGGACCCTGCAAAGACAGGGTAGGTCAGGCCCTAGGCCCGCTGCTCGTGCTCAGCACATAGACACATGATATGCCTCCTCGGTCACGAGAAGCTCTGACACGGTGTCGACTGGCAATGTCTGTCGATGGATGTGTGGTTTGCAGTTAGACAGACATGAGCAGAGCAAGGACGATGGGCCAGGTACAGAAGGGCACCAGGTCACTAGGGTGCAAAGCCCCGGTGCCTAGCAACAGGCAACACTGGCAAAACAAGGACCCCACCCCTCCAGGGTAACCTTCCCCCCCCGCTAGCATATCGCTGGTAATGAGGTTTAGACCCCCCCGATCTTTCATGTCTCTGGTCACGTGAGTCGGACCCTTCCCTGACCTTTCCTCATATGGCATGTTGTTGGTCATTCAGGTTCGACCCCCTTAAAGGGGGAAGGAAGAAGGGGGCTGGAGAATAGCCCTTCAGCATTAAGCCCCCAGGACAATGAGGTTCTGACCCGAGTCAAATATACATCTAGGCCTCAGTGTGTTTCAGCTCCAGGCCCAGAAAAGCAGCAAATCCAGACAAGTGACGCCATGGCTGACCTCAGGACCAGCTGCATTGACGAATGACCCCCTGCCCTGGTGCCCACCAATCAGTAGAGACCATGACCCTGAAGGGACCCACCTGGAAAGCTGGTGAATATTTTATTGGGGTCCTCCCCTGAGACCTCAAGATGAGGACGGCACTGCTTCTCTCTCCCAAGCGCCCAGGGCCCTTCTTGCGCCTCTGTAACTTGTTTCCTGAGACCATTTCTTCTAGGCTCACTTCTACCTCTGGGACTTTCTAAATAAACTTTCTCCGACGGTCTGAGTCTTGGCTCTGAATACTCTCTTAGCCAGGAACTCAAGTCCTGAGTTTGCTGAACTGAGGTCCAGCCTGACTCCACGGGTCTAACTGGTGCCGTCCTTGTTGCCAGCAGATGTTCTAGGTCTGCACGCTGCATCACGGTCACGTGAGCAAGGTGGCCGAGTGTGTGATGGGGAACCCTGGTGAGTATCTGCAGGTGTGGTCCGACTGTGCAACACCAAGCCTCCAAAAATGTAGTGGAAAAGGTAAGCCTTCCCAGGCATACAGCAACGCCCCATCCAGAAGGGCACCAAACTTGGCAGGACAGGGGCCCCCACCCTTTCCCAGCCCTGCTGGCGTCCCCGCAACCTGGGAACAACACCTCCTTTCTCTGAATTTAAGGAAAACAGCCTCCTCTGGAAGCAAAGCTTTTAAACAGATGTTTCCTCTTGGCCTGAACCTCCCACACCTCCCCCAGCCGGGCCTCCCCTCCAGGCGGGGCCTGCTCAGCTCTCATAGTAGGCAAGGCGCAGGGGAGACCAAGTGACTTCAATTCTTTTTCAGAAGGGGGAGGAAAATATTAAAAAAACGTGTTTTACAAGCCTGCCTTTGCCATTGTTTATGTAAACAGGTAAATTGTTTCCTGCCTCAATTAAAAACATCTGCCACATAAATGAATACCAATTAACTCATCCTGTTTTTAATTACTCTGTTAATTACACGCAGGCAGCAGAAAGGATGGCTGGAGTAGAGAAGCCGAGTGCCATCCCTCCCCCCAGCTTGGCAAGGATCCTGAATGTGTCTGGCTCCTGGAGGATGAGGGTGGCAGGGAGGTGGTGGCACAGAGCCAGCTGGGATTCCCCGAATCGGGACTGCCCAGTGGGCACCTCCTGCCAGGGTCCTCCTGCATGGGGGCCAGCGGTCAAGGGTGTCCCCTCCTGGCGCACCCCGGGGAGGGGGAAGCCCCCCTCCTGCAGGCCCTTTCTGCCCCACCTCTTCCTGCCCCTCAGCCTCCTCCAGCCCCAGGACTCCACCTCTAGGCCCTGCTGTCACTGAGAAGAAGAAGAAGGGACCTTAAGGGTGCCCCACTTATGCCCTGGCCATATTTTGTTGGGGCAGGGATCAGAGTCCCCGCGAAAGGGCACCACTGCTCAGTGAGCACCTGCTGAGTGCTCACAGTGTTGTACGTGGCTGGAGGCTCCCGGGAGCGTCCTCACCCACCCACCCCTCACCAGCATTTCATTTGGCTTGTCCTCCCCCTCAGCCTTCAAGGGGTTTGTAATGACACAGCGTCCTCTGCCTGCTTCACTGTCACCCAGCCAGGGCATGCAGGAGGCGCTCAGCACATGCTCACCAAATGAACCAGGCCACCTCGCCCCTGACCATTCCTACTTACAGCAAGAGGCCTGGAGGGCAACAACCTGTCCAGGGCCACATCACCTGCACCTGCCAGAGCAGGAATTGAACCCAGGACTCCAATTCCAGGGCTTGTGGTGTGTACATCACCTGTATCACAGTGGGCCAGGCTCACATGCCAATGCTATTCCAGGGAGTTAGGTATGGGGTGGACCCTCGAGTCTGCAAGTCTGACAGATCCTGGGAACCACACTTTGGGCAGCTGGGCTCCACCTCCATGCCCCAGGTCTCTCCTTCCAGGGACATCTCCCCGTCCTTACTCGGCCCAGGACAGGACATCCTGCCTCCCACAGACATGTGTGGTTGTCAGACACTCGCCCCATCTTTACGCTCAGCTAAGGGATGCTGAAATGATCAGAGCTGGCTGGCCCTCAGAGCCCATCCAACTAGAGTAGGTAATAGGTTTCCGCTAGAATGCAAGTACAAGCAAAGGGGGCACCAGAGCTGCTCCAGAAGAAGGATGCTGCCTTGGGCAGGTTCAATGCGAAAGGAGTGCTGTGATCAGTTAGTGATGCCTGCCACCACCACGGGCGTGGGCAGAGATCGACTAGCAATGTCTGCCATGGGCATCAGATTAACAGCGTGCAAAGGTACCCCACATACTGGTGCATTAGGAGTCACTCAACCCCTCCCTTTGCAGATGAGAGACTTGAGGCCCACAACATTCTACAGCAGTCTGCTTCTCCAACTCCCTGTTGGTGTCTGCTCAGGGGGCTGGCTGCCCCAGGGGCCTTCTCTGAGGGATGGGTCAACAATACACAAGTGGACAGGCCAGAGTCCACATCACACTGTCCCCAGGGGCAAGTCCCTTCCACAGACTGCTTACATCCCTTAGACATGAGCTGCACGTCTCCGCCTGAAATCCTGTCCCAGCACTGGAGAGAGGAGAGGCGAACAGCCAGGGCAGTGGCCAACAAAATATTAACTCCTTTAATCTTCCCGACAGCCCTGGGAGGTCATTCCATTACGATAGTAGTGATGAAAAAGTAAAACATATTACACTCCAATTTTATAAATGGGACCACCGAGGCACAGAGAGGTTAAGTAACTGCCCAAAGCACACGGCTAGGCAGGGCCAAGCTCGGGTTCTGACCCAGTTAGTGCAGCTCTGCAGGGGCCCCAGCCGGAGCTCACGCAACTGCCTGGATCCACTGTGGTGTCTCCACATATCCAGTCTCCCCAATTTGGCAAATGGGGATGGAGAGACCCAGAGGAGCCCTGGAACGGTGAGGGCTGGCTACAGGCTAGTGAGGGGCAGGCACGACTTTGGAGTGTGAAGGCAGGTGTCCATTCACGGTCTGGCCATGGGCTGTGAGTGGGTCTCTGGGCCTGAGTTCTCCTCGCGAAGTGGGGGGGACCCTCACCTCTGTCTTGAAGCATGGATGTGAAGATTCCAGGGCTTTCCTGCAGGCCTCTCTGCCCTCTGTTCCCTGCCTGCCTCCCCTTCCAGGCAGGCCACCAAGCTGAATTCCTGCATGTCGCCTGGTGGTTTCCTGAGCTGCTGTGGGCCCACCCTACTCGTGGCTGCAGGACTTGCACCCTGAGACCTAGATGGGGCGGGAGCCTCTTTCAGATCTTCTGCAATGCACATTTCCTTTCAACACCCACTCGCCATCATAAGGGTTGGGGCGTTTCTCTGGGGCCTTTTAACCAAAATTGAGCAATAAAACAACCTAATAGCAGTCAAGTCATGAAAGGGCTGGGGCTCCCCCATAGCACACTGGGGCCCTGGGCCTGTCAGAGAAGGAGTCCTGTGCCGGCTCACCCCAACAAAGCCAGAGCCATTGCCCGCGCCCAAGAGGCTCTGTGAGGAGCAGCCAGGAAGCAGAATCTACCCGCTAGGCCTGCCCTTTGGGTGAGAGACACCCCACTGGCAGTCCCACGGCCCCGGGTGGTCCAGACATCAAGGAGGCCTCCACACTTGGAGGGAGGAGCCCAGAGGACTCACTGGCTGGGACTTCAAATGGGAGATGGCTGCAGAGAAAACGACTGTAGGGATCTCAGATCCAGCAGCACCCCCTGGGAGGAGTACTGAGGGGTGAAGGGCCAGGCAGGGGCTCATGAGGGTGGGCCCAGCGGCAAGGGCTGGTGCCCCACGCCCAAGAGGCTATGTCTTCTGTGGAGAGGCCACATTACTAGGTTTAAACCCAGTGATCTTGGGCAAGGACTTAACCTCTCTGTGAATGAGCCAGCACAGGGAATCCCCTGCTGGGAATTAGGGGTGGTTGACCTCGCTGAAACCGAAGGTGGGGCCTCCTCACACCTATCTAAACATTTCTCATTCAAAGTCACAGGGGATGCTCTCCATCCCCTCATGGGTGACACGGGCAGTGGGGCAGACAGTTATAACAGAGTGGACAGTCTTGGGAGAAACTAGAAGCCACTGGTCAGTGAGTGCTCACTGTGGCCAAGCCCAGGGCTCATGCAGCGTGTACCAGCCCCCAGCTAGAATCTCAGCGTTGATTCCAAGCGGCACAGAGAGGGCAGGAGCCGGCCTCAGGGCACACAGCGTGGCCTCATCCAGGAGCCCACACCTGCCTGGCCCCAGAACAAACGGGCCATTTCTGCAGCGGCAGAGGGTCTGCTTCCAGCTCTGCCTGGGCCCCCTCCCCGTAGGCTTGGGAAGGTGCCAGGCAGGCAGATGGGCCTGACGCTGGTGCAGCCGTGGTGGCAGCTGCTCTGGGGGAGAAGAGTGAGGAGCCAGGTTCCCTTGCCTTCCTCCTGCGTGTGGGAGCCTTCTGGATGTTTTGACTCTTCCCACCAAATGGTCCCAGAACCTCCAGGAGATCCGGGTGTGGCCCTGCTGAGTCAAACAGCCCTCGGGGGGTTTTCTGTGGAGGGGGTGAGAGGACCTTCCTCATGCTAAGGCGATAGATAGGCTTGGAGGCTGGTGGAGGATGCCATCTCCCATTTCACAGCAGGGAAAACTGAGCCTTTGAGAGGGCAGGGACATGCCTGAGGCCACACCGCTGGCTCCAGGGTTTCCCCTCTGAACCCTGACACATTGGGCCAGGGCATGTCCGTGAGCCTCTGAGGCACCTGCAAATCGGGCCATGCATTTTTCTGGGGGCTCTAGAGCTGCATCAGCTTCTCGGGGACACTGCACCCTCGTCTCCAGCGTGCCCCTCGGGATGGTCTTCCTGAGGCTGGGAAGTAGGAAGACCCTGCCTGCTGTCAAGGCCACGGGGTGCACACCCTCCCCACCTGGGCAGTGTGAACATTTTCATATGCCTGTTTTTAAGAGAGAGGATGAGTGGGCAAAGACCAGGCTCCCCGTCCATTTCCAGAGCGTCCTCACACCTGCTGCCCCTGCCAGCAGGTCCCCAAGCCTGGCGGGAGCAGGGTCCCGGGCTGCAGGGCGGCCTCTGCGTTCTCCAGGTGTTTGTAGGACTCACTTCCCCTTAACTCAGACCTGACTCACCCACCAGAATACAGAGCTTCCAGGAGCTGGAGCGAGTGGGTCTGATCGGGGAGTAACGCGCCCGATGCTGAGAAGTGAGGAGCAAATCAGGGTTATTCTGGCTCCTGAAAGGGACAGAGAATTCCTCCTCGGGTACCCAGCTGGACAAGCCCCTCCCTCCAGCACCAAGCTCCACCAGATTGCCAGCAGGCCCTGCCTGGTCTCCGGAACGCCCATCTTCTGACCGCCCCTGTGCAGTGCAGGCTTCGGGAGACAAGCAGCCACCCCTCCGCCTCCTCCCCCTTGGCAGTGGCGACCAGGCCACACCGTGGGACATGTTTTGACACGGAGGTTCGCCACGTGGCCCATCAACACAGGTGACCTGTGCTCAGCCAAGAGCTTTATTTAGGAAGGACGTGGGTGAGCCCCGGACCTGCCAGCTGTGGGGCCGTGACGAATCCGCGGGACTGTTCCAGGTGTCCTGTGGGCCTCGGCGTGGGCTCCCGCACAGAGGGATGCGGTTAACCTGAAGGGGTCCCACGGGGCCTGCACGCTGGGGATGCCATCCGGAGGCTGCAGGCCCAGCTCTGAGCGGGAATCTGGCTCAGGGACAAACTGGTCGCTGCCGTGTAGTTACCAGGGTGGCGAGTCAGACAGACACCCCCCTCCCACGCCCCCCCGGATGACAGGACAAAGCCGGGCACGCAGGACACTCACTAACTTTCATGCTTTAGTATTCACACCAGCACCTCTGCCTACACAAAGCCCGCAGCGCCTACAGCGTGGCTCCCATGCCGGCCTTCTGTCACCTCCTGCCCCCGTCCCTGCATCTTCCCACCCACAAGGCCCCCTTGCTGGTCCTCAGAGGTGCCTCCTGGCCTCTGCACTGCTGTCACCTGTGCCAGAGAGGCTGTGCCTGATGCCACCTGGTTTCCTCCCCTTCCAGGCCTCAGCACACTGTCACTTTACCAGACAGGCCTGACCTGACGGGACAGCGACCTCCCACCCAGCCCGTGACCCTCCCTGGGCCCTTGGTGAAGAAAATATCACGTGTCTCCTTCATTTATTGCCTGTCTCTCTCCTAACAGAGTAGCAGCGCCCCGAGGGCAGCGGTCTGATGATGCTGGATTCTGGAAAGCGCCCATGAGCAGCAGGCACTCAATAGTTATTTGTGAAAGGAATAGACATGCACCCAAACCAGTGACATTCTGATGGGAGACTTGTCTCAACTAACTGTCACCCAGCTCCGTGCCTGCGTCTCACAGGCCGGGTAGCAGCGACCCCCCACCCGGGGTCAGCCTCTTGGGGAGACAACAGCTGGAAACTAAGGTCACTATGGTCCACAGTCCGCACCCCACCAGGAGGTGTGGTGAGAGGAAGAGGGAGGGACTGAATTTCTGCTGCACATTGAGGGCTCCACTGTTTTCCGATGCGGAGAGAAATGAAAAACAACTCTCCCGTGCCCTCCCAGCCAGGATATGGTTGTTCCGATTCCTCCCTGTGTCCAGACAGACTGGGGGAGGGGAGGGTCTAGCCATCCTTCTCCGGGGACCTCCTCAGGTCTCCTGCCCTGTGTGGGGTCAGCCTGGGTGTCCAGGGGGACAGCAGCTGCATCCGCTGATGGGGCCACACTGCCAGGGTCCTGCCCCGATTTCACATCTGACAGCTTCCGTACTTCCCTCCCTCCTCCTCTGACCACACCTCACAGTGACCTCCCTGCAGGGGGTGGGCTCTGGTCCCCTCCCACCCAGGTCACATAGGCTCCTTGTGGCCCAGGAGCTCCCTCCCAGGTGGTGGGGGAGGGCCACATGGAGATGCTCTGTCAACAGCCAGCATACACTGCCCGGGACGCCCTGCAGAGCCGGGCCGTCTGTGCCAGTAGCAGCCCCAACTGCCAAGGCCACTGGCCAAGGCTCCAGACACCCCGAGGCGGAGACACAGCGTCCCCGTCAGGCCTTGTCCGAACTCCTGACCCGAGCACCCGGGGCACGGTGTGTTCATGGCTGTTCCCGCTGCCGTGCTTGGGGTGGGCTGCTGGGCAGCCGTTGGAACTGGGGGCCTCTGTGAGCGGGCACCCAGGGCCCGCTCTAGTGAGTGTTTCTGGATCACTGGGGTGTGCCCTCTCCTGCCTCCGAGCGAGGACTGGCTGAGCTGAGCTCTGGAGGAACATCTGCTTGGGGGTGGACAATGTCAGGTGTGCAGACTGCCCAGGATGACCCTAAGCTGCCTCCCCTCCGTGGCTCCTGTGCAGGCAAGTCTCGGCGACTCCCGGCGCTGGGAAGCAGACTTGGCGATGAGATAACTGTTGGTGGAATCAAATACAGCGACAGCTTGCAGGCAGACGAGCTGCTGTTCAAACAAGCCTCTCCGAGCACACAGCGAAGGCGTCCCCACCAGCCGGGGACCCTAGGCATCGGCGCTTGGGAGATGTGGTTGGAGGGGCTCCCCGGTGGGACATGTTCCTGTTCCTCAGGACCTCCCGCATGAGGGGCCTGTCTGGGCTCTGGGGGGTGGTAGGGAACGTACAGACAAAAGTGCTGCCCTCACAGGACTGACCTTCTAGGAGGGAGCCAAGCAGTGCTACACAGAAGAAAAGGCACGGCACAGGGAGAGCGGGGGTGCCCTGGAGGAACAGCAGGGGCAGGCCACTCACTGAAAGGGGATCCCCGAGCGAGACCTGATGGAGGGCAGGCGCGAGCCATGCAGGTGTCAGGGAGAGCAGGCAGAGGGACTGCCAAAGCCAAGGCCCTGGGGTGGGAACATGCCCGTGTGTTTGGGAACAGCAAGAAAGGGATTTCAGTGAGCAACTAGGGGCGGGGGCGTGTGGCCTCAAAGCCGCTGCAGCAATTTGGTCTGTCCCTAGAGCTGCCTCATCCGACTGGCTTTGAAGGGGACCCCTCGTGCGAGGACCCCCACCTACCTCCCAAATGAGGGACAAGGACAGAAGCTGGGAGACCAGATGCGACATCTTGTTCATGCCATGAAGGTTAGACGCAGGTGCTGGGGAGATTCAGTAACTGTTTGTGGAACCAAATACAGTGACAGCTTGCAGGCAGATGAGCTGCTGCTGTTCAAACAATCCTCTCCAAGCACCCGGCAAGGGCGTCCCCACCAGCTGGTGACCCTGGGCAACTGTGTTCACCACCCCCGGCCACAATGTGGTCACCTGTGAAAAGAGGACGGCGGTGGCCACCCTCACAGGTGTGTGGGATGACCTGGAGGCATTCAGGAAAGCCTGGGCAGCCAGGGCAGGCAGCTCTTCTTCATTCATCCCTTGGAACCCAGCAGACAACGAGTTGAACTTAGAGTGACCACGTGACCCAGCACTTCCTCTCGGTGTGTTGGACCTAAGAGAATGGAAAACATGTCCACACAAAAACTTGCACCTAAATGCTCACAACAGATTATTCACACCCCAGATGTCCATCAACTGATGATGGATCCGCAAAATGCGTCTACCCTGCAATCAAACATCAGTCATTAAAAAGGAGTGGGGTACTGACACGTGACAACATGGCCAAACCTCAAAAACATCACGCTAAGCGAAGGAAGTCAGCACAAAAGGCCACATAGTATATGACTCTATTTATATGAAATGTCCAGAACAGGCAAATCCACAGAGACAGAAAGACAACGAGTGGCTGCCAGGGGCTGGAGGGAGGGGAGTGGCGAGTGAACACAAATGGGTATGAGGTCTCTTTTTGGGGTGATGAAAACTTTGGGGAACTAGATGGCGGTGATGGTTGCACAACCTTGTAAATGTCCTAAATGCCACTGAATTGCGCACCTAAAAACGGTTAAAATGGTGGAATGGAGGTTCCTCAAAAAATTCAAAATAGAACTACCATATGATCCAGAAATTCCATTTCTGAAGACATACCCCAAAGAATCAAAAGCAGGGTTTTAAAGGGATATTTTACATCCACGTTCACAGCAGCGTAATTCACAAGAGCCAAAAGGTGGAGCAACTCAAGTGTCCATCGATGGAAGAAGGGATCTACAACATGGATGAACATGGGGGACATTATGCTAAGTGAAGTAAGCCAGTCACAAAAAGACAAATACTACACGATTCCACTCATATGAGGTCCCCAGGAGTCACATTCACAGAGATAGGAAATAAAACGCTGGGGAGGGGAAATGGAGAGTCACTGTTTAATGGGACAGGATTTCAGTTTCGGAAGATGAGAAGCTCTGTGAATGGATAGTGTTGATGGTTGCACAACAATGCGAATGTGTTTAATACCACTGAACTGTATACTTAAAGTGGTTAAGATGGTAAATTTTATGTTCTGTGTATTGGAGCACAATTAAAAACACCCCACTGGGGAGACTGAGGTAGGGCAGGCTGCAACCTCTCCACCCCTCCATGCAGCAGCCTGTCTGTGTTACTAACAGCACAGGATTGGGGAGCCCAAGCTCAGCGTGAGGGACACGGGTGTGTGAGGGGCCAGGCTGACCTTCCTCCCGTGGCACCTGGGGCCCATCCTATGGTGGCGCTAATGTGGGAAGGCCACAGCCCACCCCCCCCACCCCCCTTTCCAGGCTCTGTGCTCTTTCCCACCTGAACAAGTGGGCAGGCAGTACTGCGAATGAGGGCAGGCCCCAGCGGGCTGGTGATGTGGAGATCTTATTATCTCTAACTCAAAACACACCCCATATATGTAGGCATGTCCTTAGGGGGCCAGGAGGGACCCTGTGGGAAGGTCTGCCCAAAATAATCTCCTAAACCAGGAGGTCTAACTGGGATGAAGGCCATTGTGATGTGAGGAATACCACACAGGAAAGGGGTCCAGGGTACCTGGAGGGAGTCTCAGGCTCTATGAGAGTCAGATAAAAGCCCTCTGTACACGTGACATTAAGATAAATCAAGTCCAGGATTTCACAGTTATTGCCTCAACCTAGAAGCCCCCAGGGTCAGTATAAGCTCTGACTTCGACTCAGAAAGGAAAATCGAGTCTGTGCCAGGTGCTGTGGTGGCTCCCGCTACCAGATATGTGCAACCATGATTGTTGAAATTCCAAAAGGAGGTTTCACGTGGACCAGGAAGCTGTAGAAATGCCCCAGTGAAGAAGGGCTAGTACGTGGGCTGGCTTAGAATTTAGGCATCTGACTCCCAAAACTAGGCTCTCCCATAACCAATCCATGTAGATGTAGAGTGACAGGCATCCTGGGACAGTGATGTAGATAGACACTATAGTGACAGGCATCCTGCGCAGTCCGTGTAGGTGTGTAGTGACAGGCATCCTGGGACAGTCTATGGAGGTGTGTAGTGACAAGTGCCCTAGAGAGTCCATATAGATGTACAGTGATGGGTATCCTGGGGACAGTCCATGTTGATGTGTAGTGACAGACATCCTGTGACAGCCCATGTAGATGGTAGTGGCAGGCATCCTGGGACATTCCATGTAGGGCAGTGACAGACGTCCTGGGACAGCCCATGTGGGTGTGTAGTGGCAGGCGTCTAGGGATAGAGTTCTATCTCTGAGGCCTTTGCTGGTCCCTTCAGTGAACGCTGACTTCAGTCTCCAGGGTGCAGGGCCCTGGGTGTGGGGCAAGTCTGTTCTGACTTCTGTGCTGGTTCCCACCTGAGCTTCGGTTACACTGAGACCAAGTTCCCACGTTGTCACAGTGCAGCTGGGCCGGGAAGAGCAGGTGGGGATTAAGACCTGGCACGCACTCTTCCACTGTTATCAGCTCTGGCCATCTAGATGGGCATGGGCTCTCCTATAAATGCCCCAAGGCAGTCAGGTGGAGGTCACACTTCCTTCTTCTGCCTGGTTTTCACACGTGCACACACACACACATTATATGCTCACACTCACACTAACGTCCATGTGTGCAGTCACTCACACAAGGGCTCCTGAGGCCAGATGACAGTCCGAGCAAGAGGCCAGGGCTTGGAACCCCAAGGCCTGGTGAGAAGTCACCACCAGCTATTTGGAGACCTGGTGTGGCAACAACACAGAGGCTCTCGAGTTGTTAGATAACTGGGTTCCTGAGTGGAAAGCCCACCTCTGCCACCAAGGAGCTATGGGAAGTGTGATCCCAGCCTCAGTGTCCTCTCTGTGAAATGGGAGGGGGATGCAGCTGGGGAATGAAGCTTGTGTCCCCAGGTGGCACAGAGCGCAGAGAGCTTGGCCCTGAGCTTGCTGTGCCGTCATGTGTGGGGAGGTGGGTCAGCAGGCGCGGGGGCCCGGGCTGCACAGGAGGACATAGGTGTAGGGAGAGTAGGCCCCCTACCCAGTCTGTCTGGGAGGGAGAAACGGGGTTTGAGTGCAGAACTGTCTGATGCCCCACCCACCAGTGAATCCCAGGACAGCACTGGGTGTCCGCCTAGAGCGGGGATGTAACGGCCATGTCCCCAAGCCAGTAACCACACGCCAGATCACATGGATCTTTCATACCTTATCACAACCTGAGGAGACAGGAGCCCCGTGACTGTATTTTGCTTTTGAAACCAAAGACACAGAGAGGGTGAGTGATCTGCTGATGACCACACAATCAGTGGGAGAGGAATCACGGTTCAAATCTAGCCAGTGGGACTCAGAGAAGCCAGCATGCTGCCCCTCCCCCTCCCCACTGCCCCAGAGAACGGGGCAGGAGCTCCTGGAGCTCGGCAAAGAGCTGTGGCCCCCTTGCCTCTCAACACCTCCCCTCCCCTTCCTGTAAGAGGGGCCCTCGGCAGCTGGGGGACTTCCCTTTCCTGGCTGCTGCCAGGTCAGGACCACTGGGCGAGAGCTCCCGTGTGAGTCCCACCTGTCACCCAGGGCCCTCGGCACACGAGGAGCTCTCCCCACCTGCCCCCGGGAGGCCCAGGAGCGTCTCATCTGGCCCTTTTCCTCCTGCCCTGCCCCTACTGTGGACTTTTCTCTGCTCGAGTAAACAGAAGAATGTCCCGGTGCCCAGTGCCCGGACGTCCTCCCCAAACCTCCTCCTGCCACGTCCTCCACCGCACTCCCAGCCCCGGGGGCCGCCTGGGTGGCTCTGAGTCTGACTCTGGGAGGCACTGTGTGTGTGTGCACAGCGAACAGGACGGATGTAGGCGGCGGAGAGTGTGTGGCTGAGCAGCAGAGGGGGCGCTGGCGCCTTGGCGGAGAGACATCTTCCTTATTACGCATCTTTGTTTTCCTTCCAGTGACATCTGGCTCACCGTGAGGTCCCACGAATTACGAAAAGCAGAAGTCTTAACTTCTGTTTTATTGCTGCAGGAAACCGTGCTGCAAAGAGCGCGGCGGGAAGCACGTTCTCTCGCACGTCTGAGGCTCCAGCCCAACCCTGCACCCTGCACCCTGGGTCTGGCTGTGAACTCAGAAGTGGGAACCAGGCACCAATTATTTATCACTTTCATCATCATGAGTTTCCATCCCGAACGCCAGGGCTCTGCCTGGGTCTTTCCACTGATGCTGCAAGGGCGGCTTCCACTCCAGGAATTTGTTTCCAGACAGCGGAGCCCTGCTTGCATTAGCGTTCTTGGCTAAAGGCGGCCCTCAGAGGCACTTGGGGGCTGGGCCTCTCCTGCAGCCCCTGCCCTCCAAGTGGCCTTATCTGGGCCTCATGTAAAGGGGGTGGTGGGGGGATCCCAGACTCAGGGAACCATAGAAGTAGAAACAGGCCTGTTCTTTTTACCCAAAGGCCTGAGGGCATGACCTCAGGAAAAGATGTGGAGGTGTGATTCCCCGTCCCAAACAGTCCTGAGGAGACCGAGAGCCACAAGCGTAAGCCAGAATAAGCCAGGGAGCAACTGGCTTCTTGTAAATACACAGCATGGTGCCTGCCGCCTGGCCAGGACCTGGGAGCCCCAATCTCCCAGAAGCTGTGCCATAGTCCAGAAAAGAGCCTGTCAGCCCCTCTGAACTGCCCCCAGTGGGCCTCGACCCTCAAAGGCCGCAGCCACCAATCACGAGTTTCCAGCCTCCGCCTGTCCCTCCCTCAGCCGACACAGTGGCTCCAGGCACGGGTGCACAGCGTATCTCCAGGGGCTCTGAGTAAGCAGGTGCCTGTGGGCCCAACACTGGCCCTCAGGATTCTGAACTTGGAGGTTGCTCCAGGGGCCTGGCCACCTCCACACGGGAGCAGCAGTGTGGCGCCTGCCCACCTGCCTCTGGTGAACCTCTCTGGGCCTTCGCATCCCCATCTGGAAAATGGGACAGCAAGGGTGCCCACCTTCAGGCTTGTTAAATGTAAGGAAGCGTGCCAGCACAGAGCCTAGCACAGTGAGAGTTTCTGTTGGTGCTGCATTATGACCACGCTACCCCCTGCCTGGCACGACACAGGTGTTCATTCACTGTCTGCTCAGTGACTGAGCCGTGGGTGGCAGACACTTCCCGGGGCATTTCTTGGCAGTAAGTGCAATCACGGCCATCCTCTTGCATTTACAGATGACAGAGTCCAGGTCACCTCTCTCCTCCCAGGCCTGGGAGGTGACACCAGCTGCCCAGACATGGATTCCTATCAGCGTGATGCTATGTTTGGATGCCCTGTTCTAACAGCCAGACAATGTCCAGTGGCTTCTAGGAGGTCTTGAACACAATGATCCCCCTCCCAGCTCTGGTGTGAACTGGGAACAGCTGGGATAGGGCTGGCCTTAGGCACTGTGACCCAGACAAGGCTGAGGTGCTCTTCCTCCTAGAACCTCAGGTGCGCCTGATGTCAGCTACAGCTGTGCTTCATGTGCCTGAGGCGAGTCCAGGTGAAAGTTCGGACAGCTGAGGCATTAACCCCAGTCAGCACCAAGCAGTCCACCACCTGTCCCCACAGGTGTAGAAGGAATGCTGACAGGAAGGCCAGGATGAGGGCAGGAGGGCCTTGGGCAAAGGGAGGCCGATGCAGGGGCCGGGGCCAGAAGCCAGGCAGCCGCTTTCATGCAGTGTGGGGGATGGGGGGGTGGGGCAGCAGAACCCAGACTCCCTCCGGAGCCTGATGGGCCCGCACCATGCTGGGTATTTGTGAAAAAGGGAAGGCCCCACCAGCCCTGCAGGTGTCACGCAGACTCAGTGAGTACGAGCAGGGCTTGGCCGATAGTAACTGCCCAACAAGGCGCTGACAGTTGGGCTGCTGTGACTGGGAACAGATGCAGGCACGGGTCCGAGCAGTGCAGTGGGCAGATGAGTGCAGGACACAATAAGCAGGACGGAGATGCCCCACAGAAATGCCAGTTCCCTCCCTAAGAGCTCCATTAATTAAGCACCTACTGTGTGCAGCTTTTCACCGTACTCCAGGGAAATGGGTCACAGAGCCTCTTCCCTGTTTTGGAGTCCGAACACACACGCACACACTGACTGGGGAAGGAATTCGGATCATTTGAATTCCACCACCATCCTGAGGATCCTGGTGCCATGGGAGGCTGAGGATGAATCAGATGACCACCAAACACAACCCACTCACGGAGCCACAGGGGATGGGGAGGCCAGCCAGGAGCCTCAGAAAGGATTCAGTCAGCGGGAATGCCTTGCCCATACCCCCCATTCGTGCCCTCCCCCCCCCCCCCCCACTCTCTGCGGCTGGCTGGTCCTCTGAGAGGTGGCAGCCCTGCTGGCTTGAATCTTTCAGATTAGTGACCCAGCCTCCCGGCGTCTCCAGATCCTTGCGTAGGAAGGAAAATTAATTTCTTCCAGTCATGCAGAAATGAAAATATGTGGAGCCAAATCAGAGAGATTTCCTGGAGGTGGTAACTCAATTATGCGGATAACCGGGTGACAGAGGAAGAGCGTGTGGACCCAAAAGGGCTGGTGGGTGGCCCGAGGCAGCCCCAGAGGGTCCTGGAGGGAGACATCTTGCTGAAATCCTCCAGCCCACCAGCCCTAGCTGGGCTTGTGAATAAATGAGTACCGCGCACGTGACTGTCCCTTCCTCCCATCACACACAGATCGAGAGAGAGCTGGGTTCCCCCAGAAAACTGGTCCTACGTGGTGTTCTCCCGGCCTGTGTCTGCCGAGCTCTTGGGGAGCACGGAATGCCACATCTGTCCCCACGGCTCAAGCCTGTCTCCTTTCTCTCCTTTTCCCTTCCAACATAGAGGTGGTCTGGCAGCCTAGCCCTCCAGACAGCGTGGCTCTTTGGGCATGGCAGTGTTGGCTGCACAGAACAGAACCCTCTGCCTCCTGGGCCCAAGTGAGTTTCGGGGCTTCCCCCATCCAGAAGGGCAGGGTAGGGGTGGGGCAAATGACACAGCTGGACCCCAATGCCCAGGAACTGTGGGTAGGACCTTCCTGCCCCTGTGCCTGCGGCAGAAAGGATACCAGGGGCCGCCTTGTATCTGGGACCCGGGGAGAGTGGGACTCCCTGGGGCCCAGCCCACCTTGCTCCCGGGTTCCAACCTTAACAAGTTTCCAGAACCTTGCAGCAACTTGAAAGAGCAATGCTAGGATGCAGAATAGCTACCCCCCTTTGTCCCCAGCCAACCCCTGTCCTCTGAGGGTGGCCGCCCTGGGAACCTCCTGTTTCTGGGTCTAGGGGAGGAAACACACACCCAGTTAGACATAATGAAGCAGTATCCTGGCCACAGGGTCAAAGACAGGGCCTGACCATTATTCAGATCTCCCTACAGAGGCGCATAAGGTCTCCTCTATTCTCAAAGGAAATATTTTTGTCCTTGGCCTCTGGAACAGGCCTTGGCCCTAATGGTGGCGAATACAGTGTTGTTGTTTTTTGTTTTTTTTGGGGGGGGGAAGGCAGGGGTCCCCACACCTACAGGGGTCTGCCCACTAGTCTGTGGCTCCCAGGCCCAGCACACAGGGGCTGGGAGGAGGGACAGCCTGGGGCTGTGTGTTCAGAGCCCAGGGGCTCACAGTGTGGCTTGCCAGGGGCCCCACTGCCTTCTGCTTCACGTAAGCCCATCTAGGGCTGCATTTCCAGCCATCTGTCCCTCCACATCGGCTCACACCTCCCTCCCTGCGGTTCCCACAGCCTGGCTCCCAGCCTGCCCTACACGCAGATGGACGGTTCCCAAAGGGTGTGAGCATAATCACTGCCATGGGGCTGCACCAGAGGCCCCACGGGCTGTCAGGACCCCAGGAAAGCTTTCAAGCTCCTCTCCCCAATCATCCAGAGCAGGGCAGGCCCCCCTGAGGGTGTCTGAGAAGACTTCACCCAAGACCATCTAACTCCTGACCACCACTCTCCTGAATGGCAGGGCCAGGAACCAAAACAAGAGGGGCAGGGGCTCCAGAGAGCTTGGACCACCCTCCCCAGCCAGGCCCCTGGACCCTCCATCTATCCTGGCGTCACCCTCTAGGCCCCCTCCCAGTCCTCTTGTCACCTGGCCCAGGGCCTTTGTCAGGAAGCCCAGATCCGCCAGGGGAGCCTACAGGACTCTCCACCCTCCGACGCAGTCCCCACCTTAAGTTTGACCACATCCCGGGCAGGTCAAGTTCTCGGTTCACCTGGAGAAGGGGGGGGGGGCGGGAGTCATTCAGTCCAAGTGGGTGGGCGCTGAGTGGGCTGGCCCCACCCTACCGTGGGCTCCAACTTTGCAAAGTGGAAAGAGGGTGCCCGGGGCGCCCGTGCATTCGGCGCGGCTGCAAGAAGACCCCTGGACGGCAGCCGCGGGCGAAGTCGGGGTGACAGCGGCGGCGGCGCACGGGACAGACGGGGCACTTACGGTCCGGAGGTCCGGCAGACGGAGGCGATCGCACTCTCGCGACCTGGCTCCCGAAGTGGCTTTTGCTTCGAATTCGGTCCCCGCCTCCGCAACTTGGGGGGCGATCCGCGCTCCGTCTTCTCCCGCCGCGTCAGACTCAGGCGCGCGGCGGGGCCGGGGCGCGCGGGGCGGCCGCCTGGGCCATGCCCGGGCTCGGCTCCGGCCGCTCGCTCCGCCCTCCCGGCTGCCCGCGCGGGAACAAAGCGCGAGCGCCGCCCCGGGCGGTCTCTGGCCTCCGCGGCCCGCGCCCGGTCCAGCCGCCGCGCCTTTGGCTCGCGGGCGCCCGGCTCCGGCTGCCGCGCTCTCGCCCGAGTGTCTCACGGGGCCCCGCGGCCCCCGCCCCGCGCGCTCCGCCTCCGCCTCCTGCCCCCCGCCGCCGCCGCTGCGCCACCTGCCTCCCTCTCGGCGCCCATCGCGCTCGGCTCCGCCCCGGGGCGCCGGCCGCGGAGAGGGGCCCGGGCTCCGTGCGGGCCGGCTCGGGAGTGGGGCGCCGCCCGCCGCCGTCCCCGTCCCCGTCCCCGTCCCCGCCCTGGGGCAGACGTGGACCCCAGGGAGCGCCCTGGCAACTCTGTCGGAGGCTGTGGGGGGCCCAGCTGGCGGCCCTGAGTGTGTGTGCAAGTGTGGGGGCTGATCCGGCCGGTGGGAGTGGGGGTGTGTGTGCTGTTGAGCCCGGTGCCGGGGTGGGGGGGCGCCGCGGAGTCCCGGGGGGAGCGGGGTGCGGTGGAGAGAGGGATGCACACTGCTCTGTAGCACGGGGTTCCCGCGAGGGTAGCGCTGGATGCCGTGGATGGGGAATGC
This sequence comes from Eptesicus fuscus, assembly GCF_027574615.1. NCBI lineage: Eukaryota > Metazoa > Chordata > Mammalia > Chiroptera > Vespertilionidae > Eptesicus > Eptesicus fuscus. The sequence continues at coordinate 23,236,162 of NC_072493.1, read as the reverse complement.
GAGTGAATGTGCGGGAGCGCGGGGTGCCGTGGGGGTGCGGACGTCTTGGGGGTAGCAGTGTGGGCGCCGTGCGGGGAGCGCAGGTGCCGTGCGTGGCGGACCCACCGCTCGGGCCAACCCTCGCCGGCTCCGCAGGCCGCGCCCCGCGCGGGCGGGCGGGCGGGGGCCTGGAGCTGAGCGTGTCACCACACACACCCACCTCTGGCGGTCGGTGGCCGCCCGCCTGGCAGTTTTAGGAGTCGAGGCGTCTGGCGCCCAGGCTGGAGGCGAGCGGCAGACGCCCTCCCCCGGCCTCCGGCCCGCCCGCCGCGTGGCCCGGGTCGTCTCCGCGCTCGGCCGGCAGGGGGCGCCTTCCCTCTGCCGCCCGCCAGGGTCCGCTTGCCCCACGCGCGGAATCCAGGAGATAACCAAGACGAAAATGCTGGAAGCGCAGGATCCCTCGCTCCCGGGCTCTTCGGCCCGGGCCAGTAGGGGTGCTTGGCGCTCATTTGAATATCATTCATTTACTGCCAACCCAAAGAAGTGCCCCAGGCTGCTGCCCGGGGCCTCTCCAACCCCACTTCACTCCTCTTCCCCTGCACGTCCCCACCTCCCCTTCCCCACCTGATTTACCTCTTTTTCTTAAGTGCTTTGTGGCTTATCTGATGCATTTGCCCAGTTAGCACATTTTAGGAAAATTGATGTTTTTTTCTTTCCTTCCTCCCCCAACCCATACACACTTTATTTCGTTGAAGCAAGCTGAGGTCCCAGGGTCAAGGTCTTAGGAGACAGAGAGGCCAGGACTTCAGAAAAGCGGGGCCCTGATTTGCATCTCATTTGGCATAAATCTGCATGCGAAGGTCCAAGGTCCCCAATTCTCAAGTATAAAAATACAGCAATGTGCCAAAAAATGTCCCTCTTCTTCCAGATTACTCCACAGGCCTGTTTCTCCCTAACCCTTGCCTCTCCTTGACTGAGCTCTGCCCACCAGAGCTGAGCTGGGCGGAGGAAGCCTCCAGAAACACAGACTGAGGCCCTGGGGAGACGGGCTGCTCCTGCGGCATCCTCTGTTCCACCCCGAGAGGCACCCCGCACCAGGCACCAGGCACCGGGCACCGGGCACCGGGCACCGGGCACGGAGCAGGGGACTAGTCAGCTAAGTCACCAAGCAGCCACCTGCCCCTGCCCCCCGTCCCCCAGTCCCTTGACCTCCTGGGCTCTGTCCTTGCAGAAATAAGAGGCTTGGTGGTGAATGATTTAATTGTAACACAAATGCCTGGCATCAACTGTTCCTCTGGCTCTCAGAATGTGCTTCAATGTGGGCTCAGTCCAGTCATTGCCATTTCACAGACGAATGCAGATCTAACGGTGGTGGTCACGTTGCTTAAGCTGCAGACTTCATGCACTAATATTTATTGATACTGACTCCCTCACTTCATGGACTCTGAGATAGCATAGATTTTAAGATGTACCAATATTTTATGAGCCACTAAGAAATGAGAACATGCTCTGAGTTATAATCCTTAGATGCCTCTAGATTCCAGAAATGTTAACATGCAAAAAAAAAAAAAAAAAAAAAAAGGGCCAGGTAGGGCGATGAGCAGTGAACAGACAGCTTGAAGCAGCCTCAGGGGCTCTCAGCTGGGTAGGAAGGTAAGCCCCTCCTCAAACAACCACTGAGTTTACCTGGAGCATTAGCTGAAGCTGGACACAACCTGAGCCTGAGGGCCCCTGCAACTCAACCCTACAAACACCTTGTCTCAGTTCTTTGTGCTACATTACCAGTTGTAATGTCACCGATGGGAGCAAGGTGCTGAGAACCATTTGAGACACAACAGACCCCGAAACCCTGAGAAAAAAACTGCAATCATCGAACACCCTGCTCTGTGTCCTGTGTCACTCTGAAAGGCTCCTTTGTCCCCGCCTGAGGTAGGGCTTCTTCCTGTCTTGCCTGGCTCGATGGCTCAGTTGGTTGGAGCATTGTCCCATACTCCAAAAGGGTTGTGGGTCCGATTCCCAGTCAGGGCACCTACCTAGGTTGCAGGTTCAATCCCAGTTGGGGGCGCATACGGGAGGCAACCGATTGATGTTTCTCTCACATCAATGTTTCTCTCTCCCCTCTCTCTCTCCATCCCTCTCTCTCTAATATCAATAAACATATCCTCAGGTGAGGATTAAAAAGGAACCACCTTCCCGTCTTTCTGGATTTCGGCCTCCCCAGGTGAAGCCAGTTCTCCACTAGCATATAGCTCCCCCCATCCCTCTGGAGAGAGAGCTTCTGTTCCACAAAATACACTATTAAGAGAATGAAAAGAAACGACAGACGGGGAGAAAATATTTGCAAAACATGTATCTGATAAACGATTGTTACCTAAGATATACAAAGAACCCTTAAAACTCGGCAATAAGAAAACAAGCCAACTAAAAATTGGGCAAAAGCTCTGAGCAGACACCTCACCAAAGAAGATACACAGATGGCAAACAAGCACACGAAAGGATGCGTAACATCATATGTCATCAGAGAAATGCAAATTAAAACGAGACATCACTACCCACCCCTTAGAAGCGCCAAAATCCAGAACACCGATAATACCAAATGCTGGTGAGGGTGTGGCGCAATGGGAACTCTCATTCACTGCTGGTGGGATGCAAACCAGCTCAGCCACTTTGGAAGACAGCTTGGAAGTTCCTTTCACAATGAAGCACGCTCCTACCATATGATGCAGCAATTTACCCAAAGGAATAAAAACTCATGTTTACACGCAACTCTGCACATGGGTGTCTATTGCCCAAACTTGGAAGAAACTGAAAAGTCCTTCAAAAGGTGAAGAGGTCACACAAACTGTGGTCCATCCAGACAATGGAATATTATTCAGCAATAAAAAGAAATGCCCTATCAAATCATGAAAAGACCTGGAGGGAATTTAAGTTCATATTGTAAGTAAAGAAGCCAGTCTGAAAAGGCTACATACTGTATGATTCCAACTCCGTGACGTTCTGAAAAGGTAGCACTATGGAGACAGTAACAAGATCAGTGGTTCCCAGGGATTGGGGGGAAGCAGGGATGAGTAGACGGAGCCCAGAGGGTGTTTAGGGCAGGGAAACTGCTCTGTATAAACTAAAATGGCAGATATATGTCATTATACGTTTGTCCAAACCCAAAGAATGTACAACACCAAGAGCAGAACTTCATGCACACCATTGACTTTAGTTAATAATAATGTATCAATATTGGCTTATTAATTGTAACCAATTGCCAAACCAATGAAGGATGTTAATAATATTAATAATAGAAGGAACCGGGAGAAGCGGGGGAGATGGCGACATTTGAGAATGCTCCATGATTTCTGCTCAAATTTCCAGTAAGCCCCAAACTACTCTATAAAACAAATTATATTAATTTAGGAAAGCAGCAGACTAGCCCGGCTGGCATGGCTCAGCGGCTGAGTGTTGACCTAAGAACCAGGAGGTCATGGTTTGATTCCCAGTCAGGGCACATGCCCGGGTTGCATCAAGGAGACAGCCCATCAATGATTCTCTCTAATCATTGATGTTTCTATCTTTCTCTCCCTCTCCCCTCCTCTCTGATATCAAATATATATATACATATATATAGATATATATATGTATACACACACACATACACACACACACACACACACACATACACATACATATATATATATATATGCAGCAGACCAAAGAAAAAATATATTAATGACATTTTAAAGGGTGTACACAGTTGGAAAAACACACTAATAGCCTCTTTAACACCTGAATTTTTACACTGCTCCATTTTCTCTTAATGCACATTTCCATTTCACCCAACGGAATTTTATCCTAATATGTTTTCAGTCTTTTTTTGTTGTTAATCTTCACCTGAAGATCTTTTTCCATTGCTTTTTCAGAGAGTGGAAGAGAGAGATAGATAGATAAGAGAGAGAGAGAGAGAGAGACATTGATGTGAGAGAGATACATCAACTGGTTGCCTTCCACACGCGCCCTGACCGGGGGTGGGGCACGAACCTGCAACCCAGGTACAGGCTCTTGATCAGGAATTGATCCTGAGACCCTTCAGTGTGCGGGCCAACGCTCTAACTACTGAGCACACCGGCCAGGTCTGAAAGTCTTTTGATTCCCCCATCACACAGAGCTATGTAAATACATTCGAATGTCAAGACTTAAACGTTTTCTTGTGTTACAATTTGTCTTCTGGATTGGGTTATCATTATGATTATTAGTATTATGGAACTGATACAAATGATGTAAATTTAGTATAAATTTGAGAATTATTAAACATAAAAGTATATTTTTATTGAAAATACCTCTTTTAAAAAGAGGGGTGAGGCAGGTATGTTTTTTTTTTTTTTTAGTAGTTTGTATAGTGGTGCGTTAACATTACTTATTGCCAGGAGAAGACAGGGTTGGACATTAATTCCATTTCTGTGTGGGTTTTTAGTGAGAAAGCCCGAGAAACCTCAATCACATAAATAGACCAGGGTGAAAGGCAGCGGAGCTCTAGTGACAGCACTATGGCCTCCTCCCGACAACTAGGTGTCCTGAACCACATGGTGACTGCTCATAAAAATGATTTTGAATGACTATCAGCTGACATGTCCACAGCCCCCTTCAATTTTGCTGCAAGCAAAGCCTGGAAATTGCCAGCGTTGCTAGCAGATGTATTTGCTGCAATAGCAGAGGTGGAGGTGAGGCATCATGGCTGGACCCAGGACTTGTTTGGGGAAGTGAGAGACAGGTGACGATACAAAGGAGCAATGCTCAGGATCACGTGTGCGGGGGCACCCTGCCCTGGCTAACAGGTGTAGACATCAGGTTCCAGGGCTTTAAGTCAACTCTGAAGGGAAAGAAACGCAAAGCCGAGGAAGTCCTGGCTGTAGCCAGGAAGCTTCCTGCCCCCAGGAGCATCTCTTGGCTTTCTCCCCTGGCCCCTGGTCCAGGACTGACCCAGAGCATGGCCCCTTATGCAGAAGGGGAGGCCCACCCAGAGCCCAGGCAGACACACCAGGAGAGCCGAGTGGAGACCACCTGGCATCAGGGCAGCAGCATGAAGTTGCGCAGGAAGCGCACTGCGATAGCCAGCGGGCAGGAAAGGCAGGTGGCTCTGCCTGTCAACAAGGCACCCACTGTCAGACTCACATGAAATGCCTTCTTGGGGTGTCCACCAGGAACCCTGCTGCCTGGGCCCTGGCCCACCATCCCACCCTGTACTATCGCCCTCTTCTTGCTTGCAAGCACAACCCCAGTTGGTTTAGGTCTTCATGTCTCCTTACTCTAGTCACTCCAGAAGTTCACCCAGCCCTGGACCCAGCCTGGCCAGCTCCCACCCTTAGACCTGTTAAAAAAGCAGCTCATTTCTTTGCTGGTGATGGGCTCAGGTGTGGACATGTGATCCAACTTCGACCAGTGAGATGTGAGGGGAGGGGCTCCCACGTGCAGTCTCCTGAACTGCAGTGTCTGGAGGTGACCTTGAACTTGCTGCTGCTCTGTGCCTTCCACCCTGAGGATGATGCTGACATTGGAGAGGACGCACATGGACAGAAAGACAGGGTTCCTCAGAGCACTGGTTAAGCTGCTGAATCAACCCACCTCGAAACCCACTCTACTTCTCAACTTGCCACTTTGATAATAAATTCCCTCATTATTCAATATAGTTTTAGCTTAGCTTTCTGTTTCTTGCAACCAAAAGCACCCTAATAATATCCCTGCCTTTAAAAAAAAAAATCTTTTTATTGATTTCAGAGAGGAAAGGAGAGGGAGAGAGAGAGAGAGGAACATCAATGGGAGAGAATCATTGATCAGCTGCCTCCTGCACACCCCACACCAGGGATCAAGCCCGCAACCCAGGCAAGTGCCCTGACTGGGAATCGAACTGTGACCTCCAGTTTCAGAGGTCGACGCTCAACCACTGAGCACACCAGCCGGGCACACTATGCCTTTCTTGATCGCAGCCACCTGAGGCCACTGGAACTTACTAATCATCATCCTTGATGCACAGGGTCTCCAGCCTTAAAACATACAGAATTGCTTGGAGTGACTGTGAAATGAAGACTCTGGAGGCTCGGGACTAGGGTGGGAAGCACTCAGGAGCAAAATTTAAGGAGGCACCAAAGAACTCAGTATCTGAGACAAATTACTTTTTGACTCAACATTGAAAATATTAGAATCAAAGACAAAAATCCATGATCAGCAAAATACCAAAACTTTAAATGAAGGCAGGATTTCCTGTAATGATTTCTACCTTTGGGAAGGCTCCACATGGCTCAGCCTGGCGCTGCCAGCTCCTGCCCCTGGGATGGGATTAAAGGGCTGGCAGGACCAGGAACCTGCCTCTTACTATCAATCGATCACCAGTCTGCTTTTTCCTGCAGGTGATTCTGGGTGACCAAAGGCCACGTTTTGGGAAATAGGGCCCCAAAGCATGTCTCAAGCCATTGAGGGGCAGGCTCCCCCTCCTTATCACACGAGCCCTGCAGGTGGGCCAACCTCCTGCCTGGATTCTGAGAAAGGGTAACCGGCTCGGGAAGGTGAAGTGCCTTGTCCAGGGACAGGGGACAAATAAGTGGCTGGGCACGGCCTTCCTTGGTTTCCCTCAGAGGTGGACAAGGACAAGCTGGCAAGTGCCTGGTGGGTGGTGCCAGGAGGCCCAGACAGGGGAGTGGGAATGAGACCAGAAGGGAGGGAACCCACAAAGGTAACTCATCCACCATGGGCTGCAGGAGCTCCATCCTTTGGGGGGTCCCAGGAGACCCGGAAAGGCCCTCGGAGCCATCACCTGAGAGGCCGGAGGAGGCATATTGACGCAGCAGCTCCTGTCCCTTCTCGGTGAGGGCTGCCCAGACTCTCACTCCGCCTGTGTCCTCCTATGCGGTGGCCAAGGAGAGCCATAGAGGTGGGCAGAGGGGCAGGTGGCCAGGAGCCAGAGGGTGTGTGCAGACGTGGGGGCATAGTGTGTGGGCAGGGACTAGGATGTGGGTAGGGTACAGGGACAGCTAGCACCAGCAGTGCCCCCCACCACGCCAGGCCCCTGATTCCTCCGTGGGCTCCCTCCAGATAACTCAGCACGCCTCAGAATCCTGGCGTCTGGGCGATGCTTGCGGGGTTCCCAGCCATTTGATTCCGGGTCATTTGGGTTTAGGTATGTCGAAGATTTAGTTAGGAACACCAAACAAAGGATCAGGATGGCGGTCGTGTTGAGAGAATTGTGAGGGCAAGTTCTCCTGGCAACGCTTTCCATTCCTGTGTGCCAACCACGCAGCTGAAACCCCGCTTCCAGGCTGGGCCAAAGGGGCCTCCAGCCAGGCAGCCTCAGAGAAGGAGCTTTCCTGTGCAGAGCAGCTGCCTGCTGCCTCCACCTGTGCAGGTGTGGTGCTAGGTGCTTTCAGACACCCTGGAACCAGCCCTGTGGCAAGTTACCAACAGATAAGGAACCGAGGCCCAAGAGACCCAGGGCTTGCAGGGAAGGGTCAGTGCCAGAACGGAGGCAACTCTGCCCAAGGCCAAAGCCCACACCTCTTTATGCTGCACTGTTGCCTGCCCTCCTCTGCTCCCTCCTCCTGTTATCTGGCTGGTCACCCCTGCCACCCGCTGGCTTGCCTGACTGCCAGCCCATCCACACTGTGGGTGATGGTCACGGGAAGGAGGGCATGGAAAGGTGGCCCATCTCCCTTCCAGACTGCAGAAAGGAACCAAGCACGAGTGGCTGAGGAGGAGGGGCCCGGAGCTGCTGCGGAGGGGTTGGGAGACCCAGATGTGGTGTCAGTGGCTGGGCGGTAACCCTGTGCACAGCTGCAGCAGCGCCAGCCCAGCCCTAGGCTGCTCTGTCTGCAGGACCCGACACTTTCACCATAGCAGTTGGTTCTCTGCAGCCTACACTCCTGGTGGCATCCTCACCTGCAGATACCATGAGGGATTCTGGTTGAAGATAGAGAAGGAAGGTTTTCACAGACTTGTCACCCAATAAGGGCCCTGGATCACAAGGTGTGATAAAATATTGAACCTCATTGGTCCAAAGAACCATGGGCTAAGTAATCGGATAGTGTTTCTCACCTACAGAAAAGGCCAAATTTAAAAATGAAGATAGCCAGTGTGGGTGACGGTGCGGGTAAACAGGCCGCAGGAATGCTCACTGGTAATATTTCCCCACTGGGCATCTTGGCGATAGCTATCAACAGCTGTACTCTGATTCCGAAATTTCTGTGCTCAGATTGATCTACAGAGGATGTACCTTATATAAACAGCACTATGTAACAATGGAAGTTAGAAGCGATATAAACGACCACCTGAAAGCTGTCGTTAAATCCTACGACCTCGTGTGGAATGCAAAGTGAGTTCAGTAGGATATGCTCGTGTTCTCTCATCAAATGAAGGGTAAGGAACAAATCAGTGTGGAGGTAGAGGCCTCCGAAGGGTCAGGTCAGGAGGAAATCCCAGCTGCCCCAGGGCTCTGCCAATGGCCGACTTTGCCCCCATCCCCAACTTCCTGCTTCTCTGATATTTTTCTAGAAAGCAGTACTGTTGTTTCTGCAGCACAAGGCAGCCTCGCTGGGAAGCGCCCTGATTCACTTATTCATTCCTCATTTCCTTCACTCTCCCAACCAGAACCGTAGTTTCCTCCGTAAGATGGGAATGCTAATTGCTGACTGGCTCCCACATTTGTGGGGGTGGCCCAAAGACGAGTTCCGAGGTCTCGCTCACCTTTTTTGTTCAACTTTAGATGAGAACCAGGCTAAACAGTGGAAAACGTTCTGCAGGGAAGCCGGCCACTGCATACACATAGAAGGGAGTGTCAATGGGACCCCGGTGGCATTTAACATCCCAGGAGAAGCATGCACTCTCCAACAAATACTGTCAGGACAGCACACCATCCCATGTGGGGGAACAAAACATACATTCCTCACGTCATTTGCAAACAAGCAAATTCCACTCGTGTTTAAGAATCAAGTGTGAAAAACCAAACAGTAAACGTATTAGAAGAAAATACAGAGCATCATGTAATATTCATTTATAATAAAGGAAACCCAGAAACTTGGGGGCAGGAAACGATGGGTAGACTTGGCTACATAAGCATTAACAACTGTGTACCAAAGAGGCCCATAAATAAGCCTAAAAAAGTAAGGAGTAGGCTGGCAGGATATTAGCAACATGTACAACAAAGGACTAAGCACTATATACAAAAACTGCTACAAAGAAGTAAGAAAAATATAAACATAGAAAGTAAAAATGGGCAAAGTATATGACTAGGTACATCCCACAAGAAGAAATACAAAAGAAACAACGAACTTTCACTGTTAGGGTTTTCCTCCCAAACTTCCCTTGAGAGGCAGTGGTTAGAGTTGGATCACATTTCCTGGGTGTGATGAAACGAAAACAATTACCCTGTGCTGGAACATCACCTGCCTGAGTGCCCACCCGCATCGCCCTCCACCAGGAATACCCTCCCTGTCCTTTGCTGCAGCCTCAGAGGGGCCAGGGTGCCCTCTCGTTGAGCTGGATCGTGGGACCTGCCCTTCCTTCACTGCACTTCTAGGCCATTTATCTGTGGTCTGTTTGTTCACTCTTTCTTTCTTCCCCACTGGACATGCCTGACTATTTATCATCCTGTCCTCAGGGCCTCAATGAGTATTTGCTTAATGACTGCATGATCTCATTTAATCTCCCTGTAACTCTCTGAGAGGTAGCACTATTCTCATTTTGTTTTATTTTTACCTTCTTTCCTCTTATCTGTATATTTAGATTTTTCTGTAAGTATTTTTTTGTTGTTGTTTGATTTTTACTTAAGAAAAAAGAAAAACAGCAGCTAGTTTTGAAAGTGCACTTGCAGTATGTGATCGGCCAGTGCCAGGCCTGGGCTTCTCAGCTCCTGCTCAGGTCATGGGCCTGCCCTGTCACAGGCCTGCCGGCCCCAGAACTCGGAAAACCAGTCTCCGTAGCTCAGTAGCTCACCCCACAGCTGCAGTGATTGGGCCAAGAAGAGGGCATGGGATCCAAGCTGGGCCAATCACAATACTTCCCTGGAATTTTTTGAACTGGGACAGAGGCGCTTTCTCTTTTCTCACTCAGGAGGCAGGCCTAGAGCTGCCTGGGCCACCTGTTTGGAGAGGGCAGGGAGGGTGTGGCTGGACCTGGGGGCCCTGAGGCAGTCCCATCCACCCCTTCCTGGGGCCCATTACGTGAGCCAATACTTTTCAGGTCCTGGGTTCTACCTGCATTCCCGGAGTGAGAGGGATTGGGGGAGTGTTCTGTCACCTGCCACCACATATCCCGAGGGACACACACCCCACCCCATGGCCCCTGCAGGGAGGTGGTTTGTGTCCCCCTCCTCCACCACCCCCACCACCCCCCCCCCCCCAGCCCTGGCAGCCCCGCTGTGCCCACTGAGCCCTGAGCCCGGAGCTGCTACAGGCTGCTGAGCTCTGCGAGTGTGAGCAATAAGAACAGGCCTGCCTGCTGCGGTGCCAAGGTGGAAGAGGTCCATTTGTCAGCCCGAGACCTGGGCAGGCCCGGGGATGGATGATCTCCAAGTCCACATACATCTCCTTCTCTGACAGGGCTGTTTGTTATCTCTTGGGCCGGGATGCCTCCACTCCTTCTGCAGGACACCTGGAGAGCTTTCCACAAGATGGATCTGGCCCTGTCACTCCACCTGAGATAAAGCCCCGGCCTCATTGCTCTCCAGCTGCAGCCCCTCAGATCCACAAGCAGCGCCTCTGAACCCTCCTTCGGCAAGCTCCTCCCAGGGCCGCCGAGAAGTCCCCGGGCCGCGACAGCCCAAGCCAGCTACTCCGGGCTTCTCCCAGGAGGTGAGGGGCCCTGATGCTACGGCTTTGGCTTCCTGCCCCCATTGTGTTCTGGGGTACACAGAGTCCAGAGCACACACAGGGCTCTCTCCAGACCGCCTTGCTGTGTTTGCTGTTGAATGAGTGGCTGAGGGAACCAATGGTCATCCTCACCCACAAAGAAAAACCCACCTGTTCCTCCTTCGTCCCTTAAACATTCCCAGGAAAGCCCCCCTGCCCCATGGGCAACAACAGAGGGTGAGGAACCAGGGCGGGAATGTGTGCTGGCGGTGGGCTCCCCAGATTTCCCTGGTCTTCCCGTCCCTCCATCTGTCCACAGTATATCCAGCGCGCCAGCACTGTCCTCACCAGCAGGACGCAGAGAAGGAAAGATGCCGCCAGCGGGCTGCCCTGGCTCTGAGGAGGGGCGGGCTTGTCATACACGGCAAGAGACCCCAAATGGGGAAGCTGGGCTCAGAGAGGAAAGCTCCCTCCTCCTGATCCCTGCTTCTCAATTCTGCGAGGAGGCGAGGCAAGCCACTGCCGGGGTCTGACCGAGGGAGCCAGGCTGCCTTTGCTTTCCCACGCACCGCACCACACCGTCTGCTTTCCAGGTGCTGCCGGGAAAGCGGCTTTCCGGACAAAAGAGACTGGCCCAGGATGGCAAAGCCCCCTCCTCCCCTTCTCCTTGCCCTGCCTGGCCACCCGTGAAACAAAGGGTGGCAGAAAAGACCGGAAGCAAGCCCTGGGTCCCCAAACTCAGACACTCCCCGCGGAGGAGCCACCACACCACACCTTATTGCTGCCTCCTGCCTGGCGTTCCTGGTCCAGCCAGCACCGGGGGTTCAGGAAACGAATGAGCGCAAGAAGTGCCGATTCGGGCACCAGCATCTCCCAGAGAGAGGAGCCTGGGTCCTGCCCTGAGGGTGCTGCATGTAGTGGCTGGCAGGTTTCTAGAAACGCCTGGAAGGGAGAGAGCATCGGGCAGGATCTGAACGCAGGGCAGTGGGGCCGCTCCTGGCAGGGCTGGAGCAGGCACAGGGCACACCTGGGGAGCAGGGAAGGGGCGTGGATGGGGTGAATATATCTGTTCTTAGGCTCCTGTGATAGCTGGGTGGCAAAGCACCTTTCATTGCTCTTCAGAGCCTCAGGATCTGTATTTCTGTCTGTTAAAGTCCTAATTCACTCCTGGGAAAACCAACATTTGGGTTTGTTTTGCTGTGACTAAGTCTCATGAATCTTTTTTAAAAAAAATATATTTTATTGATTCTCTACATAGAGGAAGGGAGAGGGATAGAGAGTTAGAAACATCGATGAGAGAGAAACATCGATCAGCTGCCTCCTGCACACCTCCTACTGGGGATGTGCCCGCAACCAAGGTACATGCCCTGGACCGGAATCGAACCTGGGACCTTCCAGTCCGCAGGCCGACGCTCTATCCACTGAGCCAAACCGGTCAGGGCAAGTCTCATGAATCTTAACAGCATAAAGTCTCTGGGGTCCTTCAAGGGGACCAGCTCCCACCCTCACTCTGACCTTTGACCTCCAGGGGCCCAGTACCGCTCCAAGCCCCAGTCTCTGTGTGTCGCACAGGGAGATTGGCACAACCCCGTCTGCTCCCAACAGCATGTAGACAGCACCTGGGGGGAGATGTGCGGTTTGGGGTGCCCAGATTGCATGGTGTCCCTCTTCTTCTGGAAACAGACCTGCCTTCTGGCCACAGGTGGGCCCCTGACCAGACAGGGCCCCTGCGAGGACACCTTTATTCTGGCCTCCTTGGGGCTGGCTAGCAACACCTGGCTCTTTCCTGGGGTGAGATCTGGAGCCTGGAAGAGAAGCGTTTCTCTTGCTGTGTTGCTAGCCTGGGAGATGGCGATGGGGGCTGCCCGTGGTGCCTGCCTGTCGGGGGGCTGGTGCTGGTTTGCAGAACGGAGCCTGCAGGGGAGTGGGCGATTAGCAGGACGCTGCACACATCCGCAAGGCTCTTTTCCTCTCCTGAGCTAAGCAGCCTGGCTTCTGAGTGATTCCTGTGTGTGTCGCACCTTGGACATGCCCAAGTGCAGTCACGGCCACTTACGGGTGCCACCAACCGCTGTGGGGCCCCACCACCCGGCAGGGCTCCCACCCATCAAGAGGACCCTTTCCTTCCATCACAACACCACTCCAGTCCAGGGTCACGTGTGACCCCACCCCTCAGCCACAGCTGACAGCACGGCCAGCACAGTGTACGGCCCCTTTAGCATCTGGGGAGGGGGCTCTGGGATGTCAAACATGTGGAGGAGAGGACTGTGGCCTGGGCTCCTGTGGCTCTGCCAGGCCTGGTCCCAGCCCCAGAGGCTAGGCAGACCCTCTGCGTGGAGAGGTCGGAACAGCTGGGGAGCAGCACCTCGTTTCTTGCGTGCACAGTGAAGGGTAGTCATTGAGTCAGGGCTGGAGTTCATGGCAGCCCTCATCACGGGAAAGTCCTCACCAAGCAAACCTCCTGGCCGTGGATGCAGAGGGCTCACGGCTCCCTCCTGGGGGCCTCGAGGTTAGCTCTTTGGCCCCAGGGACCACCCTGCCGTCCCAGAGCACAGTCAGGCCTTGGCAGCTGGTCCGGGCAGAGGCGGGAAGACTTTAAGCCTCTGTTGGCTCTGCCATTTGCCCCCACGGGGCTTACCTTCTGGGTCATTGCTGGGCATCAGCCAGGGTGTAAATGCGAACCCGGAACCCCAGGGCAGCAGCCGAAGTCCGAGGTGCCCCTCTGAGTACCTGTCATCTCTCCCTCAGAGCGACTTGAGCCCCATGGCCATGCCCTGGCAGCTGCGGGTCAGACCCACTGAGGGTGAGTGTCTGCCAGGAGCCCGAAGTCTTCACCCACACCACGTGCTCCAGAAGGTTCTAGAGCACCAGCCAGGAAACCCGGCTGCTCCCAGAACTCCTCGTCAGAACTGCCACTGTGCCTACCCCCCAAAACACCTCTGTCCCACGGCCAGGCTCTCTGAGTCCCCAGTTGGCAGCAGACTCAATAGTCACCGAGTGGCTGGGACACAGCTTGGACACAGTGCTGTGCTCAAAGCGCCAACTCAACGCACCTCTCGTCACCCCTTGCAGCCTAGGGAGGGTGGGGGCAAAGGTGACAGCCAGCACCCGTGTGCCACCTCCCGCCTGTGCAGGGCACTCCACCTGCCCCTCCCCACTGAATCCTCAGTCCCATGTGGCTGTTCTTATTGTCCCCATTATACAAGTTGCAAGCCAAGGCCATGGGAGGGGTGGTAACACGCCCGAGACGCACAGCGTGCAGGCGGCGGGCTGGGTTCCCACCCGGCTGTCACACGCTCCCCGCTGAGCAAAGTTAACTCAAAGGATGGCACAGTCCAAACAACGGAGTGTGATTCAGCCAGAAAAAGAAAGTACGCCCTGGCACACACTTCCGTGTGGATGAACCTGGAAAACATCACGCTGAGTGAAAGGAGTCAGACACAAAGCCTAACCCGTATCATGGGATCCAATTTATGTGGAATGTCTAGAACCGGCAAATCCAGAGACAGAAAGTAGATTGGTGGCTTCCCAGGGCTGGGGGTGACTTCTAAGGGGTACAGATTTTCCTTTAAGGGCCACGAAAATGCTCTCAAATTAGATCGTGTGCTGTGTGCACAGACAATACTAGAAACCACTGGAATTGGACACATTAACGGGGTGGATTGTATGCTATGTGAGTTATCTCAAGAGAACAGTTTTAAAATCAAAGTAGGCCCAGAACTAAAGCACCTTCTGAAGCACAGCACTTTCCCTTGCTCAGGGGAGACGAGGAGGCGCCGAGGGGCGGGGGAGGGAGGCGGGCTCGGGAGGGCCCTGTGCAGCTGGCAGTGAGGTTCAAGGAAGACAGGATGGAGAGCCAGGAATCCCGGGAACCACAGCAACCGTGCCTGCCCAGAGGGGAAAGGGCTCTGGGTGTAGGCCGTGCGGGGAAAAAGACCCAAAATAACTAAGAACCTGAAACTCCAGGGAGAAGTTGAGGGCAGTGTGGTCAGCTTGAATGGGGAACTCCTCAGGGAGGGAAAGGAGAAGTTTTATTCGCAGGGGATGGAGAGAGAAGCCGGGCAGGGAGTAGCATGGGGGGTCGGGGGGGGGGGTTCTCACATGGAAACACTCAAGTTCTCAACGTCCTTGGGCACCACGTGTTGGTTTGTTTGTGGAAGAACCCTGATGGTGGAGAGGAAAACGTTCCCATTTCTTAGGTACGGGGCTGTGGGGGTGGGGGTGGAGGGTGTGGGACAGATGCCTGGGTAGATGGAGAGTCCAGCTGGGTTACCTTTCAGCAACCTGACCCGGAGGCCCCGGGCCCCAGCTTATCCGGTCAGCACCGGCTCTGTCTGCCCCGACTGCTGACTGCAGGCCACCCTTGGGATTCCTCTCTGAGCCCCTGCCCCCACCGGGCACTCCAGGTGCTCCTTTGTTCACCACTGTGAGCTGAGTGCCCAGCTGTGCCAGGCACCATTCAGGGCTGGAGGCTGAAGGTGAGCGGAGTGAAAGCTCGCCTCACAGTGCTGAGTTCAGCAAGCATTCACGTTCAGCAAGACTGCTGCCCGCGTGGGGCCCAGACCATTCCCATTGATAAAGAGGCTGAGTCACGCGCAGATCTGGGTTACTTGCAGTCACTCCAGGGCAGGCTGCGTGCCAGATGTCAAGAGTGCTGACCCGTGGAACCGATGCCACTCTGCTCTGACAGGCGGGCACTGGGCAGTCACATGGATAGGTGCTCTGACCACTGCTGGGCTAAGACTGCTGGGCGCCACCCCATCAGAAAGCAGAGGGGCACCCTAGCAGATGACGGTGGGTTTGTGGGGATGGATGCAGCTAGAGAATGTGAGTGCAAAGCCAGGCCTGGAAGGAGTGAGGGGCATTCAGGGCCTGAGTGGAGGCTCACGGCCTGGGAGCAGTGCATTGGGGGTTATCATGAGGGCAGCAGGTGAGGACGGAGGCATGGGGTGTGCCACCCCATTAAAGCTGAGTCACAAGAGAGCATGTTCTAGAAATAAGCCAACACACTGCTTTGATTGTCAGAGAAGCCAGGAAGGAGCAAGATGGAGGGAAATGGTGGAAGGGGAGAGAAGTTGGGAGAGAAGGGCCCC
Source organism: Eptesicus fuscus (assembly GCF_027574615.1). Classification (NCBI taxonomy): domain Eukaryota; kingdom Metazoa; phylum Chordata; class Mammalia; order Chiroptera; family Vespertilionidae; genus Eptesicus; species Eptesicus fuscus. Next base: position 23,220,273 of record NC_072493.1, on the reverse strand, counting down.
CGGGGAGCTCCTGGTTCTCCTCGTTCCTCCCTGGCAGCTGGGAAAGGTGATGGGAAGAAAACTGGAAAAGAGAAACTGTGTCAGGACCTCCAGGGTGGGGGAAGCTGGATTTTTGTCTTAAAAGATTAGTAAAATTCCAGGGGAGACAAGTCTGCTACCTCCTTGGGTGATGATCAATAGAAACCTGCAGAGAAAGATGAGACCCTTCGGGGAAGAGCCCAGGGACCCCAGTCACTGCCTGCATTGCCTTCTTTACCAGGGTGGAGGGGGATAGATAAGAGTGGTGTGATAATGACTCCTCCACACAGGGGCTGAGGGCAATATGGTCTCCCCTCCTCCTCCAAGTTCAGCGAGAACTGCCATTTATCCAACGGTCGTAGTGTCACCTGCTCTGCTGATGCCATGGGGCCACAGCTGGGTTGATGGCGTCATGGGTGTGGGGCTGTTTGAAGACAGCTGAGAACAGGGAACTGGGATCCTATCTTCAAATCTCTTGAGTGGGGTGTTTACCAAAGCCTCGATTTTTCTTATAAAAAAGGACTGGCCTCTGCACCTTCTCTCTTGTTCTTTCTTTCTGCTCGGGATGCAGATGTGATGCCTGGAGGTAGCGCAGCCACTTTACAACGAGGAAGCTACAAGTAAGAGGATGGTGGCACAGAAAGAGCAAAAAAGAGCCTGCAATCCGATGGCATCATCACTGCACCAGCCCGAACCACTTGCTTCCGGGCTTTGATGTGGACAAAACCAACCCTGTTCATACCACTATTTGTTTTCTGTTATTGAAGCTAAATGTGATTCTATTGGCTATAGGGCTCAAATCCTTTGTGGTTAGGGCTGCCAGATTTAGGAAATAAAAATACAAGATGCCTACTTAAATGTGAATTTCAGATGAACAATGAAGAATTTTCAGTATAAGTGTGTCCAAGGCAATATTTGGGACCTACTTATACCAAAACTAGTGGCCCGGTGCATGAAATTCATGCACATTAAAAGGGGATTAATTAGAGGAAATATTTTAATATTGCTATTTGCCCTTTCTCTATAATAGAAGTGTCAGAGATGAAAGAAAATTAGAAAAATGTATATGAAAATCTTCCTCCTGTCAGAGTCTGAGGCGTGCCACGAGACCCAGAGTCAAGTCCCTGCCCACCTGCAGCACCTCAAAATTGCACAAGACCCAGACCCAGCCGGCCCCACCCCAATGGGTGAGATCCAGACCCGGCCGGCCCCACCCTTGTCAAGCCCCGCCAGGTTGGGGGCACAGCCTCAGGGCCCCCGGCCTGGCACTGGGTAGGGGTGCAGCCTCAGATCCCCCAGCACACTCTCAGATTCCCCGACCTGGCACCGGGGTGGGAGGCACTGCCTGAGGTCCCTCAGCCTGGCACCAGGGTGGGGGGCATGCCTTGAGGTCCCCCATCAAGCCTGCCGGGTGGGGGGCACGGCCTGAGGTCCCCTGTCAAGCCCCACCGGGTCAGGGGGGTGCAGCCTCAGGTCCCCTGCCCTGGCCCAGCGACATGCAGACTCAGGTCCCTGCTGATTGTTCTTTAAAGCTCGTTATAGGAACTCAGTGTCCGCTGTGGGTGCCGCCATCTTTGTGATGGCGCGACAGTCAATTTACATATTCCCTCTTTATTAGATAGGATATTGTTTATCTGAAATTTGACTTTAACTGCAACCCTATTTATAGATAAAGTAATGGAACCCAGAGAGGTCTGTCCAAGGTCTCACCCTGAGCAAGTGGTGGAGTGCAGGCTGTGTCCTCTTTGCCCTGGGCCTCCCTCGTTTTCATCCTGCTCTGATGTCTCTAGTGCTTTCTTAAACCTGCCGTGATGAATGTGCAAAGACTCAGAAAAACCCTGTGACTCCTCACCCAGGACAGAGCAACTGAGGGTGGTGCTCAGACAGGAAACCTGCAGAAAGTGAGAGTGGTGAATGCTTCTATGGCCATTTGACCGTGACGTGACATTTTAATTGCATTTGAGAAAGTATCAGTCATCCGTGAATGGGGGGAGAGGGATGGGCAACTGTTCCCTATGGACAGTGTGTGACTACTGACCCAGGACTTGCAGGAAATGCCCTGGCCCTCGAGAGCACTGTATTGTGAAGGATACTGAGGCCTCATCTGAGCTCAGCAGAAAGGTGCTGTGATACCTTAGCCACGCCTGTGCCCAGGCCACTGGAGGGGTGACTTGCAGCCCAGGCCAGTCAGTGGGGACAATCTCCCAAAAGTTCACTTGAAAAGTCCAAACACAGACGTGCAAGTAGTTCCCAGGAGCCGCATTGCAGAGGTCCCTTTCGTGGAGCCCTGCGTAGCTCCCCAGCATTTCCCTTGTCCTCCTGGAGGCACTCAGCACGCCCCGACACAGTGTCTCTGGAGGCCTGGTATTACAATGGGGAGGACACACCCTGGTGCCCAGCACACAGGCTCCAACTCCCTGACTGATTTCTGCACACAGCTGCATCTGATCCCACCTGCTCGGGAGGGGCACACGGCGTGCACCCTACATCGCAGGTGTGCGGAGGTGCCGCTGCAAGGACGGACAACATGCACATGCAAACACGCTCTGTGGCCTGCAGAGGAGAGAAAGAAGGGGCCTCTGTGTCCTGTCTTCTTAGCCCCCCACCCCCCAGGGCAGCAGGCAGGCTCCGGGTCAGATAACTGCCTTTGAGCGGCAGGCAGGATGCTGGGGGCCAGCTCCTCCCACAGCAAATCTGGAGGGGAAGCCAGAGGAAGCTGCGCAGGCCCACAGTGGGTGGGAGATAATGCTGCCACAGCCCTGGAAAGGGAGGTGACACCAGGTTCCCTGGAGTGAGGTCATTGATGCATTTCCATGTCTTTAGGACACACATTGGATGGGTCAGTGGGAACCCTGAAGCCTGGATTAAGTGCTCATTTTGCCATGCTTAAAAAAAAAAAAAGAAATTGAAGATTCTTTATTGTGATTAAATATATAGAACATCCCCTGGCCAATGTTGCTCAGTAGTTAGAGTGACCGCCCGTACACTGAAGAGTTGCAGGTTCAATTCCTGGCCCTGGTTGGGGAGCATGGAAGAGAGAACCAATCGATGTGTCTGTCTCTCTCACATTGATGCTTCTCTCTCTCCCTTCCCCTCCCTCCTTCTCTCACACTCTATTTTTAAAAAAATATATTTTTATAGATTTCAGAGAGGGAGGGAGAGGGGGAGAGAGAGATAGAAACATCAATGATGAGAGAGAATCATTGGCCAGCTGCCTCCTGCACACCCCACACTGGGGATCGAGCCCACAACCCGAGCATGTGCCCTTGACTGGAATCGAACCGGGGACCTTTCAGTCCGCAGGCTGACACTCACACTCTTTCTAAAAATCAATGGGAAAAAATATATCCTTGGATGAGGTTTAACAACAACAACAAAAACTACACAGAACATGAAATTTACCATTTTAACCATTTAAAAATGAACAATTCAGTGGCTGTGAGTATATTCGCATTGTTGTGCAGTCTTCACCTCTAGTTTCAGGACTGTTCATCGCCCCAAAGTAAACCCCATCCTCTTAGCAGTCACCCCCTATTACCGCTTCCCCCAGCCCCTGATGTCCTGATCTACGTTCTGTCTCTGTGGATGGATATGAATGAAATGGGGCCTTTTGTGTCTGGCTCCTTCCACTTCGTGTACATTTTCCCGGTTTATCCATGCTTCTGCCAGCTCAGTCATTCTCCAACATCCTCTCTCAGCTGATACCGCCTTTTCGCTGTCTGGCAGTGAGTGACCAGGCAAACTTCAGGCCTGGGTGAGAACTACCCGCTCTGGGAGCAGATGGTAGCAGGTCCCATTGGAGGCAGAGAATGGCTGTGGAGCAGCAGGCAGGGTTTGAGGTCCAGCTCAGAGGGTGAGGGGCTCCCCACTCCTCTGAGTCCCTGTCTCCTCACTGTGAATGGGGGACACCGGATGGAGGGCAGTTGGCTTGCAGTAGTGTCCTCAGGAAGAATAGGGGTTCTGTTTTCCAGTGAAAAAAGGCGCAGAAAATCCCCTCCCCCCTATTGCTGGGATCTTCAAAATGGGCATAAACACAGGACTTTCCAGGTACCCGGGCAAGATAGCCTAAAGGAATCTGTAGGCACTCACCTTCCAGACTCTTCTGGCAAAAAATTGGGCCTGGGGTCTGCCCATTCTCCTTTTTCACCTCACCTCTCCTGATCGTCCTTCTCTGGCTTACAGTCATATCTCCTGCAGCCTAAATCCAACCCGTGCTTTGCCTCAAAGTATAAAAACCCGCAAGCCCCCAGGTCTCCCCTTCCTTCCTCATATCCTCTTGGTGTCAAGCCTGCAGCTGCCAAGGGTCAGTGGCCCTTAGGGGACGTGCCTGTGTCGACTTTCTATTTATTGCTGTTTGGGTCCCAGATTCTGTAAGTTAGGTGTTAACTTGTAGGAAATGGGCAAGTTGCAAACTATTTTTGTTCCATAAAAAAGCTTGCGCCGTACTGACTGGTTTAGTGGTTTTAGTGCGGCATTCTTTCATCAGGGGATCTAGAACTGCCCACGTCCTCCCTTGAATCAATTAGCCATCCTGCTGGTTCTCGTCAATGAGAGAGACACATCTTTGACACGTGTTCATTGTTTGTTGTTGTTAATCCCCACCCAGGGATATTTTTTCCATTGATTTTTAGAGAGAGTGGAAGGGAAGGGGAGAGGCAGAGAGAGAAACATTGATGTGTGAGAGAGACATTGATTGGTTGCCTCCTGCACATGCCCCTACTGGGGCCGGGGATTGAGCCTGCAACGGAGGTACTTGCCCTTAACTGGAATTGAACCCAAGACCCTTCAGGCTGACGCTTTAACCACTGAGAAAAACCAGCTAGGGCGATACATATTTATTTGCTCATTTAAGAATTGTTTATTTAAGAATTGTTTTTAACTTTTGAAAAGTATACTTTGAACTTTTCTTCCTGCTTGTCTTCCTACTATTTTTCTCTTCTACCAGTCCATTCATCCATCCTCCCATCCATCCATCCATCCATCCATCCATCCATCCATCCATCCATTTATATCAGAATTAGAATTCAGAAGCGAGCCTGCTTATTTGAATTAATAACATGCTTATTCGAATTAAAAGCTGACAAGCATCAGACTGAGTAGAATGATTTCTAGTGAAGACCACCCTGCCAGTTGGTTTTGTGGTGACATTTCCATTAATCAAGTGCACTAACTCTGCAGTTTCAAGGTTTTCATGAGAATAGGTTTACAGTATAGCATAAAATAGACAAAACGCTGTACAACATGGCCCTTGTGGCTATTTAAACAACAAGATTTAGATGTTGTGAACTGGCCTGTTGGCACCATTGCCAAGGGTCTGACCTCCGGCCATTGATTCAGAAGGATATTTGAGGTGCAATGATCCCCAGAGGCCCTGGCTCCTGCCTCTGCCATGTTGTTGTTTCCTACCAAGTGAGCTGGGCCCCTACAGGGTAGAGAGTTCATGAAACAGGTGGCGTCCAATGCGTGACAGGCTCCTCCCCCACTGAGCGACCGCAGTGCTGTGTGGGTGCCAGAGGGGCAAAGCTGGGTGCCAACATGCCTCCTCACAGACACAAGAGGATGAAACGAGGATGAAGGAAAGTGCTTCCCTATCATCTCTGCACCTGGGACATGTGGGATGACACCTCTGCCCCGGGACCCCCACAGGGTCCCCACGTGGCTCCCATGGACCCCGGTGCCCCAGAGGCAGCTGCAGGCTCCTGCCTTCCCCACTCCAGGCCCAGCTGTAGGAGCTGGGGCTGCCCAACGGACATTTGGGGCTCCAGCATGAGGCACTGCTCTTTCATGTGTCCTTGGCCTCATCAAGGGACCGGTGGGGTGTCCTCTTACTAACTCAGTCTCCCGACCCCTCCTCTGTGCCATGGGCTGATATGTGTGTTGGGGGCAGAGGGCGGGGTGGGGGAGACAGCGAGGGGCTCAGCCAGCAAATGGCAGGCGCAGAAGTCCCCTCATCCTCCTCTGCCTTCTCGTGCTACGGAGGGGCCAAGGCATTTCTCCTTGGCCACTTGGAACCCCGTTTCTAGCCTCCTGGAGGGGAGCAGGGTTTGCCAGGGTGCTCGGAGGCCTCGTGCTCCAAAGGCCACATCACTCACGCCCACACAATGCCAGGACTTCCCCACCCGAGTCTCACGTCAAAGGCCTCCTCAAGATCAAGATTGGAGACTCCTTGTGGCCCAGAGCACTGCAGGTTTAACCTGTCCTCAGCAGGGGCCTAATAGGAGTTGGGGGAGGGGGGGCAGGGCAGCGCTGTGCGTTGCACACAGAGTAGAGTGAGGGCAGCCACACAGCGCCCTGGCCTCTCTCCCACCTGCTCACCACAGCTGGACTTCCCCAGTCCTCACCTGGGTTGGCTACGGAACCTGTGACCAGACAGGATGAGAGTGGATTGGCTGAGGCCCCTCACCCCACCCCATGTGCTCAGAGGTGAGACCAGTAGACATTCCCTGGAGCCCCGTGCCAAGACTGCAGAGCTGGTGCACTCGTTTCCCAGAACTGGGAACTCCCCCAGGAGCCACGTGCTCACAGCCTCCAGAAACATCCCACACCCGTTGCCAGACACAGTCTGAAAGGCCTTTCCCAGGAACTCGGAGGGACTCTCCTTATAGCTCCTCCTCTGGCCCTGCCTGGGCCCCGGACCACAGCGACACTGGGGAAGGAGCCACCTGCCCGGATGCCGTATGAAATGATCACGGGGAGAGAAAATAGAAAATTGCAAAAGGATTCATAGAACATGTAACAATGCGAAACACAGACAATCACGTGTATCTGGGAAAGGCACACAGAGGGGCTCTAAGTGCGGACATGTGACTGGCCCCATTTTAATGATAAGGAAACGGTGACAGGGGGTGGGGGTCCAGCAGCTTGGCCCAGACCCCAGCAGAGAACGCTGGGCTGGCATTCAACAGCTCATGGCCCCATCTCACCACCCCAGGGGAGCGGGGGGCAGCCTCCAGGGGCACGGAATCTATAAAATGTGTACGTAGAAGGGGCAGGGAGGGAGCTGGCTCTGAAATGAGGTGCAGGTGTGTGCCCTGTGTGCCCCTGTGATGGGGCTTTCCTGGAGTGTGTGTGTGTGTGTGTGTGTGTGTGTGTGTGTGTGTGTGTGTGAGAGAGAGAGAGAGAGAGAGAGAGAGAGAGAGAATTATTTCATAATTTAATTTGAAGTTTGGGCACAGAGACAAAAGGACGAGAGGCCCAGGGAGCACGTTAGAGGGCCAGATGCTGGTGCCGGGTGAGACCTGTGCTTCCTGTCTCCTGGGCCCGGGGTACACCGAGCAGCGCGCTGAGCAGGAATGGAGCGTGAGCTGTGCGTGGAAGGTTTCACAGCCGGGCAGCCAGAGGAAGGAGTCAGAAGAAACAAGCAACATGGGCTTTAAATGTCCTGTTAAACCTGATCTATCTGCAATGCTGTTTTTACACGGGTTCAAGTTAAAATTATGAAGGTATTTTGCATCCTTGGTTTTGCTCAAAGACTTTGAAATCCTTTGCCAGGGTGGCTCAGGCTGGACCGGCAGCCCCAGGTGGTGGCGGGGCTGTGAGGCTCAGGCACTTGTCCGGCCCAGGAGGCAGAGGCCACCTCAGCCCTTTCACAGGCGATGCCTGAGGCTCAGGGATGCCTGGTGCGGTGAGAGGTGAGAGGCTGCTTGGGGGTAGACGCAGGTGCTTGCCGGAAAGGCGAGTTGGCAGCCCGGGCGGGGGAGGGCGTGCCGGGCGGGGCTGCAGGACTTCTGGTCCAGCTGTCTCTGGGTCACCCCCGAGGGAGGGAAGCACCTGGCAGTTTCAGTTTCCGACAGGAAGCTGCCTGCTCCTATCTCCCCTGCACCAGCTGCGCTCTCTGCCCCGAAGCTCTGGGTGGAGCACCCCCCTGGAGAGCCCCCCAGGTGGGGACAGTCCCTCCAGCTGCAGACAAGCAAGCCCTGGCTGAGAGAGCAGGGCCAACCTCAGCCCCTCCGCCGGTCTCCTGGGCCTTGGAGGACTTGGGGGTGCAATGCCCCCGAGGGCCGAAAACAGGGGAGTGACATGAGTTCTGACTTGCACTTTTTGTCACCTGACTGTCACCTGCTTTTAGGATGTGTGGCCCCAACCTTGGTCTAAAAAAATGCTATGGCAGTGGAGTGTGAGAATGAGCTCTGACACACGCCCGTCTGTCTGTCTGTCAGTCCGGGGCTGGGAGAACAACAGGATGACACCCTGCAGTGAGGACCCCTGGGGAGCAAGCGGGAAGAAGGAGGTCGGGCTGCAGGGAGCTTCAGGGAGGAAGCCTCGTGCCTCTCCTGGCTGAGGCGGGAGTCGGAGTCGTGCGAGGCCAGTCGTGCGAGGCCAGCAACGGGGCGGGGCAGTGTCCTGGGGAGGTGGGCCCGGGGCCCTTGGGCAAACTCCAACCTCTCTGATCTCCACACGGAGCTCCAAGGTCTGGGTGTTGGGTGCCATCCCTGGCAGCAAGCATCCTGCACAGAGCGGGAGCTGGGAACCTCCGATCTTTTCTCCTGCGAAGAGAACCCAGCCCTGAGAAAAGCCCAGGTTCTCAGCCCCAGAGCGCTGCAGAGGGGCCCTGTTTCTGAGGAAGCCCGGAGCCTCAGACAGAGATGGCTGGGCTGGCCCCGCTAGCCCGGGATCCGAGGCCCCCGCAGCCTGGAGTAAGGGGCACAGCCTGGTGGGCAGATGTGTAAGGTCTTTCCCGCACCTCCTGCTCGTCTTTCCTCCCCCCTCCTAGGGTCTGTGAAGTTGGGGCTTTCCACAACACTCAAAATGTACCCCAAGTTGGGAGGAAGGAGGAAGCTCTGGGAGCCCACAGGGCAGAGTAAATCCCCCACTTCCTTCTCCATGGCTCCCCTCAGCTGCACCAAAGAGGCCTTTGTCCGGAGAGCGACTGCAGGGGTCACAGCCAGGGTGCCAGGAGGGGTGAGCATGAGGATGACGGAAATACAGGCAGTTCTGGAAGGTGGCTGGTGTCCCTGCCCACCCCCTGGCCTCTGTTGGTGCTGCCTGCCATCCCCACGTCACAGACACGCATGCTGGGTCATGGGGTGGCTGCCAGCCACCCTCCTATCTCCGCCATTGAGCTGGTCTAACCTGCTGCCCTTGCAGGTGAGCAAACGAATCAGGGAAGCCAGACCACAGAGCCCAGAGCCCAGAGCCCAGAGCCCTGCCGGAGGTCTCACCCTCCAAGCAGCCTCCTCTGAGCCCTCCCTGCCCCCTCCGCCTCCTCTCCCTGCGCGGTCCAGCCCCTCTACATGCAAGGGCCTCGGGCCCACCTCCCCAGTAAAGCTGAGCTGACCCAGGGAAGGGATGCGGCCACGTGCCCCTCGGGGCTGTGAGTCCCATGCTGGCAGGTGGCCCTGGCTGCACTCCCCTCCCCAGAGTGGGAGTTGAACTCAGACGACCACACCCTTCCAGAACCCGTAGCAGCCTGGAGTGGGCACTCAAAGCACCCATGTTTTCAAAGCAGCAACCAGCAGAGGTGTGTGTGTGTGTGTGTGTGTGTGGGGGGGGGGGTTGGGGGTATAATAGGCAGTTAGACAGACATGAGCTGAGCAAGGACGATGGGCCAGGCACAGAAGGTCACCAGGTCACCAGGGTGGAAAGTCCCGGTGCCTAGCAACAGGCAACACTGGGAAAACAAGGACCCCACCCCCAGGGTACCCTTTCCTCCCCTAGCATGTCACTGGTAATGAGGTTTAGACCCCTCCCGTCTCCCCCCCTCCAACAATACCACCACTACCACACACACTTTTCCTCCCTAAAGAAGATAACATCTAGGCCTCAGTTGTATTTCTGCTCCAGGCCCGAAAAAGCAGCAAAACCAGACCAGCTGCATTGACTAATGACCCCCTGGCACCAACCAATCAGCAGAGACCAGGACCTTGAAAGAGCACACCTGGAAAGCTGATGAATATTCGACTGAGACCCTCTCCTGATACCTCCCCTAAGATTTCCATCCGCAAGAGAGAGATAATACCCTCAGCGTAAAGGACCCAGCACCTCTCCCTCCTGAGAGCAGCCCCTGCCATTCCCTTCTCCCTCTCCTTCCCCACAGGCACGCATCACCTAAACTCCAAGGGATCCCAGGAGACTTGCAACCACGAGAGCAACGGGCAGTGGCATCTCGTCCTGAGCTAACCCCCTGAACCTGCCTCCAAGGCCCCCTTTTCTCTGACTTCCCAGTGAGCCAAAGCAGCCCAGCCTAGGCTCTCCTGTTGCTTCTTCTATGCCCTTCCTTGTTTCATGGTCCTAAGTGTTTTTGCTGCACTTTGTCCCTTCACTGAAATCTTTGCTTCAGGAAGATAAGAACCATGGTCTTGTCATCTCACCGGTAACAGTCTCACCCTGAGAACCCTAGCGGGGCAGGCAGCTATGCCCCCTCAGCTGGGATGTGTTTAATCCAGGTGTCAGCTGTGGGACTCCCTAGTGTGGAGCGGGAGGACCCAAAGGCTCTTGGAGGGTCCAGCTGCAGGGGAGAGGAGCGGGGGCTGCAGGGTGCAACTTTCACACGAGGAGTGGTGGGTGCAAAAGAGATTCCCTTCCTGAAGTCCCACCTGGGCTTCATCTCCTCTTGGGGAGGATTTGCTGCAGACAGGGAGGCCCCCGGCCCTACTGACAATGCTGTGTGACCTTAGGCAGGTTCCTTGACCTCTCTGATTTGTGTCCTCATCTGTATAACCCGGTCAATGATGCCTGAAAGGGTCTGGCATGGAATTGCCAGTCCCACTCTATCTGCCCCCTTTCCTCCAGCAGCCATAATTTTTTGGGGAACAGCCACAGAGGCCCTCTCCCATGTTCCCACAGTCAGGGCTCTCTGAGTCCAATACAGATCATGGCCCACTCCAAGGATTGCCGAGCCCCTGGCAATGCCACCTGGGTCCTCCCACCTGGAGTAGAGGCAGCCGAGCCTGAGGAGGCACTCTCCCAGGTCTTTCAGATGCCACCTCAGGTGAATGTTCCTAAAGGCAGGCTGCACCCCACACCCTCTGACCCGCCAGCTCTGGGGAAGCGTTTTGTGCAAGCATGGGCCTCTGACCCAGGCACCCTGGGCCACTGTGGCCAGGTGGGTGCTGGGACAGGGATAGGAAAAGAGCCCATGCCGGCTGTGCCAGCAGAACGAGCACAAGGTGTTTCGATGAGGGGGGTGTCATCAGCGCCCACTGCAGTCCCACTTTGGCTCCACAACAAGTCAACATGAATGACCCGGAGTCCGTGGCGCCTGGCCAGCGTGGAGTGCCCGCAGAGGGCGAGTGGCGCTGGGAGGGGCCCCTATTCTCTCCCCATCATGGCTGCGCCTGGCCTGCTCCCCTACCTCAGCCCCATCCCAAGTGGACGTCTCCTGGGAAGGAGCACTGGATGCAGAGATCTGGCTCGGCTACAACCAGGTCCGGCCCCTCCCCAGGCCGCTCTTTCTGGCTGTGCATCCTCGGGTCAAGTGCAGTCACGGAAGTGAAAGTGCATGAAAAAGCCCCGCGCGGCCCAGGGCAGGCAGGTGAAGGGCGCCCCTCTTCTCGGTCAGTATGAGTCAAGAAGTGAAAGTGTTCTTTGCCACCTCCAGCTGCCTCTGTGGAACCACTTCCTCCAGGAAGCTGACTTGGATTGCACCCTGTCCCCCTGGGTGACACCTACCCTGTGGTTCTGTCTTCCTCGGCTCAGATTCAGGGTCTGCATGGATGGGGAAGACTTGGGTGACCTGCATCCTCTCGCTGGCCAGCCCAGAAGGCTTGCCCTGCGGGCTTGAGGGGTAGGGATGGCATCAGGAAGGAGCGGGCACATTTCAGCAGAAACTGCGGGTCCCAGGGAGAGAGCACTCCACATTTACCAGGGGAGAGGGGATACCCGCTTTCCCGGGATCTGGGGTGGCACAGAGCCTCCCTCCACAGGCTCCCTCTTCTTCCGGATGCAAGGACACCGGGGTGAGGCCCTGCACTTGGGACAGGGGCTCTGCACCTGGAATCGGCTGTGACTCAGTCCAGAGCACCCACTTGTCCCGAAGTTGAGCCCACACCGCCTCTGCTCGGTGCCCTGGAGGCTGGCCCTGGGGACGGTCCAGGGGCCTTCGGGAGACACGGGGGGGGGGGGGGTTGGGGCGGGGAAGAGAGGAGGGTGTTTGCTCTGCAATCCACTCTCCTGAGAGCTTCCTGACTCCCTGGCTGTCATCAGCCCCTTCTTCCACTGCCTCTCCTGGCCCCTCTTCTTACCCCTATTCACTCCCTCCCCAGACTTCTGTGCTGTCCTTGCCACCCTGTTAGACCTCTGTAAATGGTTCCTCTGCCAGCTATCCACACTCCATTGCCCTGTCCTTGAGCTACTGGTTTCCTGCCAGAACCACCTGACCTGACAGGGGCTCTGGGGCCAGATTTCCACCCTAAATGTCCCCCCGCCCCTCCCCGCCAAGTGCTCTGCATCCATTCTGCAGGGTCAGCAGAGTGGGGTTCAATGGCACCTCTGCTCTTGCCTGCTGTGTGCCCCTCAGGACCTCGGCATCTTCTGTGATGGCAGTCACAGAAGCTTGGCAGGCCTCGAGCTGTGATCCTGACCCAGCCCCCAGCACTGTGTGGTCAACAAGGAGGGAACAGGAGGTGGGAGATGAGGTCTGTCACTTTGAGGGGAGAAGCCCTGCAGCGAGTGAGCAGGGTAGGGACAAGAGCGCCGGCGCAGGCAAAATCAAATGAGTACTAACAGTACTTTGCACAGACACGGATGACAGTCATTGCCATGTCATAGGTCAGACGGTCACTCTGGGCTTTGTCCTCAGTTCCTCATGGCAGAGAGAGGCTGTGACTCTGATGTCCCTTTACACACACTCTAATCCCAGATGCCCTGGGCCCTCCCTGTGTGAATCTGCCATCGTCCATAGTTGGCCATCTCCCCACAGGGGCTGGGGCTGAATAAAAAGTGGGGCAGATCCCTGCCTGCGTGGCTTAGTTGGTTGAGCGTTGACCTATGAGCCAGGAGGTCACAGTTCAATTCCTGGTCAGGGTACATGCCTGGGTTGTAGGCTTGATCTCCAGTGTGGGGTGTGCAGGAGGCAGCCGATCAATGATTCTCTCTCATCATTAATGTTTCTATCTCTCTTGCCCTCTTCCTTCCTCTCTGAAATCAATTTAAAAAATTAAATTAAAAAAAAAAAAGTGGGGCAGAGACTCAGATTGCCCCACTCCCCTGGCGGCACTCAGCCTTCCTTGCAGCTGAGGGCCATGTGACCAGTCCCTAGCCAAGGGCTGTGACAGCATGACCTGTGCAGGCCTGGAATGCTGGCAGAACAGTTGCAGCATTGGTCACCTGGATTGAAGTGGCCCTAAATCCAATGATGCATCCTTATAAGAGGAGAGGACACAGAGACACAACCAGAGAGGCCACGTGATGACGAAAGCAGAGATTGGAGTAATGTGGCCACAAGCCAAGGACACCTGGAGCCCCCTGGAACTGGAAGAGGCAGGAAGGATGCTCCCCTAGAGCCTCTGGAGGGAGCGCAGCCCTGCCCAAGCCTGGATTTCAGACTCTGCTGCCAGAACTAGGAGGGAGTAGATTTCTGTTGTTCCAAGTCATCCGGTTTGCGGTAACTTGTTACAGCAGCCCCAGAAAATTTCTACAGCAGGAAGCGCATTCCAGGCAGAGCACCTTCCAGAGGAAAGACTGTGACCAGGTAGCAACTGGAGGAGGAGGAGGAGCACTGGGAGAGAGGGCCAGGTAGGGAGGAGAGTCCATGCCACTTAGTGACTATGGTGGCCTCTGAACCCCACCCTCAGACCAGGTGACCCAAGGCTGGGTTCTGGCAGCTTCAGGCTTCCTGCCTTTGCTTGGACTCCTCCGGTGATGGAGGAGGAGCTCACTATCTAGTGCCTAAGCTGAAATCTGCTACCCAGGTAGCACTGAACAGGCCTCAGGGTGGTCACAGTACATTGCACCCCCCCTGCCCTAACACCCCCCCCCCACAAGCCTCCTTTGCTTCAGGCTAAATCATGAGCATATTTCAGGCCTCCATTCCCAGCACCTCTGCCAGGCATCCTGGTTCCCACCTCTCCTTCCTGTGAAGGCATAGCACCCTGACCTTCAGTCTCCTCATCTGGAAAGTGGACTTGTGGGGACAAGCCCCTAGTCCGTGCACAGCTCCCAGTAAACACAGTAGGTGCCTAATAAACCTGAGCACAGCAAACTCTCCTTCCTCCCCCGGGTTTTCACCTGTCCTCAGTGGCTCCACAACAATGTGGGGTTCTGATGGCTCCCAGACCCTCTGCCACAACGGGGCTAATGAGGGTCGTGGTTCCTGAGGGGATGGGCCCGTGAGGGGCGAGGCTGCTCAGGGCTGCCCTGCACTCAACCAAGGGATCTGATGGTCAGAGAGGCAAAGGTCTCGTTGTCCCCCATCCGATGTCCTGAAGGCCCTCCTCCCTCACCTCCTACCAAACAGGAAGGCAACAGGGCAGTGTGTGTATATATTTGCTCTCAAACAGGAAGAATCTTACACTTCAGCTTTAACAGTATGATTTACGGTTCTTTTCATAGTTTAGAGCCACTTACCATGGTTTTGGATCTCAAAAGTTGCCACAGACTCCTGGGAAGACGGCAGGCTGAGAAGCCGCCCGGTGGCGCTATGCCGCCCAAAGGCCTGTCTTGGACTCTTAGGACCCCAGGGCCCCGGAGGGCTCCCTGCAGCCCAGCCCACTGCTTATCCCCCTGGTGCTGCCTCCCGGCATCACAGAGCCCAAATGTGTCCCCCTGGGGGAGCCCTAGGGGAGAGGATGTCTCCTGGCGTGGCTGTGGCTGTCTTTGGGGCCAGGTGATTTACAGAAGATGGGAAAATGAGCTCCTAAAAGCCAATGTCACCGGCTGGGACCTCCGTGCCCACTTAAATCCTCAACCCAACTCACTAGCCAAATGCGCACAGCTTTCCCTCCTCCCAGTAAAGCCCCCTTCCCCCAAGCAAGCAGTGCAGCTCTTAGGATGCACAGTGACCATGGGGTCAATAAACCGATGGCTGAGATTTTGAGTCAGAGGTCCACCCAGACCATCTGCTCCAGACGCCTGCAGCCCAACCAACATGGCGGGTGACACTGAGTGCAGCCGGATTCACGGCCACCTCCTGGTTTCATAGTCTTTCACAGATCAATACAAACCCCATCCCCGCCATCCAAACACAGCAGCAGCCAGCAGTTCTCAGTTACACCCCACTCTCCTTTCCCCTTCTTTCCTGTCCTGCCTTTGAGAGCCACTCTTACACTCCATCAGGAAGCAGGAGGATGGGGTTTGACGTACAAGGAAACTGAGGCACAGGTGAGGAAGGGCTGGCCCTGGGCACACAGGGGTGGAGGCAGAACTGAGCTGCTGGTTCTGGGACAGTGGGGTCAGGCAGGGCTGCCCAGGAAAAGGAGGGGGTGGCTGTGTGGTGCTCATCAGGAGCTGGACACGACCAGAGCCTCCGGTCCAGCGAGACCAGAACACCGCCCAGGGCCAGCGACCTGGCACCTTCCTGCAGCATCTTCTCCACAATTAGGAGAAGCCAACAGCATGCTCATTATTGTGTACGAAGTCAGGCCATTCTAGCTTTGGATGTGTCCGAGGTGGATGACGAGCCCCAGACTCAGGGAATTGGCCCTTGGGCCCCTGGACAGTGGCAGGTGGGGACTTGCTCAGGGAACACTGTCTCTTTGCAGAGGAGGCAGGGCTGCCCCTGGGTTGGGGTGCTGAGGATGGGTGTAAGGGGCCTGCGTGACCCTGAAGATGACTGCAGCCAATGAAGCTTGAGGCTGTGAGCTCTAGGAGGTTTAGGGCTCCTTGGCGTGTGGCCACGTGGCTATGGATTAAGAAAGGAGCCATCTGCTTGCAGCTCCGCCAGCCCCTGTGTCCTGGGATGAGGTCCTGCAGGGCCCCCGAGGACCTACCAATTGGAGTCAGGGGTGTTAGGAAGGACAGAGGCCAGGTTCTCCAATGCCCCCACTTCCCTTTGGCATTGGCTGCAAAGGGCAAAAGCCCTGGCAGGGCTGCTCCTTGGCAGGGGCCAGGGTCCGGTCTGGACCATCACTTGTTCCTGGGGCCCTGGGCCAGGTCCTCTCCCATTTGCTTCAGTTTCCTCATCCAACCTCCACATCCTGCTGTCTCCCAGGAGAAGGGCTCTGTGCGCCCCCCACCCACCTATCTGCACATCACCTTCCTCACCGAATCCAGGACTGTGCCCACTGAGGAGCACAGAGCCCACTCTCCTGTGTGGGACTCAGAGCCCCTGCCTCCAGCATCTGCCTCTGGGTGGGGCCCACACGCCCAGCCTGGCACCTGGTGGGTCCTCCCTGAGCCACCTGCCCCAGCTGTGCGGGACGTGCCCTGTCGGGAGGCTCTGTGGCTGTTTGAGGTGAGTCAACACAGCAGGCTCTGGCTGTCAACAGAGCTGGGCAGGCAGCAGCTTGGAGATGTCACTCTTCCCAGCCACCTGCTCCAGCTGCTCTCCCTCCCCCAACACCTCCTTACCTGGGCCGCCCTTCCTGGGACCCCGGGGAGCCGAGCAGCTGGTGGACGCCGGGACCCTGCTCTCCAGTACCAGGGATGCGTGGGACATGGAGCTCAAGGTGGATCCGGGAGACTGAATCCTGACCTGGGTGCAAGGCAGACAGCCCTCCAGGGGCCAGCAGGGGCTGGCGTGAGGCTGGGATTGAGCTTGGCTATAAGTACCTTTACCGACTTGGTGGGGCCTCAAGGGACAGATGAGAGGCCCTGGTCAGCTGGAGTTTCTGGGAGCCAGAGGCCTCTGTCCCCCAGACAGCTCTGGGCTTTCTAGCTGCCACCGCTGCCTGCCTGGGGAAGGGGCGGGAGGCCGCAGGGGCTCATGTGATTCTGGGCGGACTTGGGGAGGCAGGCGGTGGGGGCGGTCTCCCTGCAGCCTGCAGGCAAGGCAGCCAGCTGTGTCACTGTGATAGTGTGGCTGGGGGACAGGGAAGCAGCCGTGCAGCTGTGCCCACGGCTTCCTCAACAGGAACCATCTGGGCCCGGCCCTGCCCAGCCTTCCCTCTCGGCTATTCCGGTCTGATTTCCAACAACTTCCTTCTACCGCAGGCCGGTAACACCCCACCCACCCAAGCCCTGGCCTGTTGGGTGTTTCCTCGACCTGGGTGGGGGCTCAGGTCAGCACATGGAGTCAGTGTCCATCTTAGCTGAGTCCTCTACCTGCAGCCCCGCCTACCTTTCTCCCCACCCTCTTGGACCTGGCCCTGCCTTTGGCCTGGGGTGGTCTGGGGCTCTCCTCCGACACCTCCAGCCAGACTTTTCCTAGAGCCTCCTTCTTGGGGCCAATGGTCTGTAGGCATCGGCTGTGCTCTTGAGTGTGGCCTCAAGGTGAGTTCTGGTCCAGCTCAAGGCTCCACTCTCCACTCAAGGCTCCTCCCAGCTGCCTGAGGCTCCTGGCCACACCCACCCTGGAAGTACCATCTGCTAAGCCAGGCCAGGAACCCCCTCTTTGTGCTTGGACTTCTGCACAGGGCTGTGGGAGTCCTGACCTCCTGGCTGGGAGCTCCTTGGAGACCCTTGCATCCATTTCCAATGGATGCCTTGGGGAACAGGGACTAATTCTGGCCTACAGATGGAATTTGCTTGGGGAGTTGGGGCTGCTCCCCAGTTTGAGGGATTCCATAAGCCACGTCAGAGCTCTCTGTGATCACTCAGACACTGGGCACCTAACTAGTAAAGAGGAAGCACATCGTAGGCACTAAAAAGTCACAACTGAGGGAAGACACCATATAACAAGTGGCCTCACCAAGGAGGCAATGTGCCCTGTTACCCATGCCCCTCTGCTGGCCCTGAGGCTGGCTCCCTGGGGACCAACCACAGCTGCAGGCTCATCGGCCTCACCCAGGCCACCGGGTGCCGCCTGTAGACCCAGGGCTGGCGCACAGGCTTCTGGGCTATTTTGATTTAATTGAGCTGAGTGTTTAGGTAATGCCCGCACTAATTCAAGCAGTGCAGAAGCGAGTATGGAGAAAAGTAAGCACTTCCCCTCCCCTGTCCTTCCCCAGAGGCCCGTCCTGTCACAGCGGTTTGGGCACCCTTCTAGAGTCTGTGCAGGGACAAGACTGTGTTTGTTCCTGGAAGGGACTGCCACCA
This sequence comes from Eptesicus fuscus, assembly GCF_027574615.1. Classification (NCBI taxonomy): domain Eukaryota; kingdom Metazoa; phylum Chordata; class Mammalia; order Chiroptera; family Vespertilionidae; genus Eptesicus; species Eptesicus fuscus. The sequence goes on along the minus strand of NC_072493.1, from coordinate 23,202,183 downwards.
CCTGCATGGCCTCCCCACACGCCTCTGGGGCTCAGGTGGAGAGCAGGGTCCTGTGACTCCAGCCAGCCCCTGGGCAGCACCATTGTCCTTATGGCCTCTCCTTGCTTCCCATGCTCTGACTCAGAGTGGGATTCAGAATCCGAGCCTTGGGGGAACAGGGGCTAATTCTGGCCGCCCTTCCCTGGCCGGTGTCACCTTCTTGGCGTGACACGGTGATTGCAGTGGTCCCAGCTGCCAGGCTGTTTCTGGGAGGAGAGACTGCACTGAAATGCTGAGCATGTTCTGCCACACAATCTGCGTTCAGAAACACAGCTGTGACTGACAGCTGGCATTAGTATTCTTGTCATTGTCATTGTTGTTTTCCAGGCCTCAAGGCGGGGGGGGGGGGTGGGCTTCAGAGCAGGGAATTGAGGGGTCTTGGAGAGGCACAGCCCTCTGTGAAGGCAACAGAACGACAGCCTGGGTGGGGCAGTCTCCACCCCCAGCTCCAGGCAGCTGTTTGGGTGTCTTGCACCTGTGGGCGCACCCCCACAGATGGGACACTTCCACTTTCATGACGAGGTCTCTGTGCTGCCTGGTTTTCTAATTATTGGGGTTGAAAGAGTTTGGGTTGGAAAGAGAAGAAAATTGTCCATGAATGGGGAGTGAGGTCTGCCTTGGCCCCTCGGTGGCCACTTTGGGGGTGCTTGCCTGCTCCCTGCTCCCCCTGCCACCGCCCCCGCCCCCCAACCGGCCAGGCAGTTGGTGTCTGTGGGGAAGCGGACGTTGGCTGTGGCTTTTGGAGCTGGGTGGCCTGGGAGATAAGGAACTGAGGAGGAAGCGGCTGCAGCTGAAGGTGGTGCAGGAACGTGGGGTGCTGGGCTGGTCCCTCTTGGTCCCAGAGTTGCTCCCTTCAGAGACCATTGCTATCAGCAGGGTGGGTAGAACGGAGAAATCCAGGGACCTCCCCTCTTTTCTTTCCTCCCACCTCCCCCACTTTTTTCTTCCTCCTTCCTACAAATACTATGAGGGTCCACTCTGGGGTTTCACAAGTGCTCAGGACAGCCCTGTTCCTGCTCTCTGGGAACCAGTTAGGAGCTGCACCTAGGAGGTGGGGAGAGCATTCCAGGTAGAGGGGCTCTGAGGTGGTCTTACCTTCAGGCTTTCAGGTATTTTCAGGATGACCAGAGAGCTGGAGGGAGGCCAGAGGGGGGGATGACACTAGATGGAGGTGGGTGGGGAAGCCCACCAGACTGGGTTTTATATTTAGGCCTTTTCTCTTAGTACATAGGAGTCCCCTTGACTGCTGGGTGGATGACTAGGGAAATGGGTGGATGAGTGGGTGACAGTGGATAGATGCATAAGTAGATGGATAAATGATGGATGAATGAGTGGATGAGTGGAAGGGTGTAATAATGGATGGATGGATGAATAGATGGGTGGGCGGGTGACTAGATGGCTGAGTAGATGAATGAATGGGTGGATGGGTGGATGAAGAATGGATAGATGGGTAGATGGATGGATGGGTGAGTAGATGGATGAATGGATGTATGGGTGGATAAGTGGGTGGTTGATGGATGGATGAACAAATGGATGGATGGATGGATGGATGGATGGATGGGTGGGTGGATGGATGAATGAATAGATGGATGGGTGTATAGAAGGATGAGTAGATGGATGGGTGGATGGATGAATGAATGGGTGGGTGGGTGGGTGGGTGGGTGGATATACGGCTGTCTATCTGTCTGTCTGGATGGATGGGGGGAGGTAGATGAATCAGTGGAAATGCAATGCTATGCAAGTCTCATCCCAGCCCTATTTAAAGAGGAGGGAGCTACTTTACAGCAGTGACATCCATAGTCCCCAAGTCCCCAAAGAGGGATATAAGTTACAAGGCAGCCCCAGAGGAGGCCAAATGGGCGGATATGGTCAGCTCTTTGTGAACCAAGTCAGGCCTGCATCCTCTAACCCAGTGCCTAGCAGGCAGCCAAACTCTGCTTCTGAGTCCAGAATGAGATGTAGTCAGGTGGTGGTGAGCGACAGGGATGGTGCAGTAAAAAAACCTTCCCTAGACTCTTGTTCAGGGAAGCCTAGGGCTGGATGCCTTGCCTGCACTTCCCAGCTCAGGGTGCTGCTGAGCAAACTCAGAGCCACGGGGAAGGTGCCAGGTGTGTGCCTGAGCGAGTCTGAGGAAGGAAATGAAAATGCTAACAGTGATAGCTACGGCAGTAAAGCTCCTATTTACTGAGCACTGAGATGTGCCAAGAGCTTCTCAAGGTCTTATTGAGTCTGTTCAGCACCCAGTGAGACTGGAACTATTAACACCCCCATCGCCTAGAACAGTGATGGGCAACCTTTTGAGCTTGGTGTGTCAAACTTCGCAAAAAAACTGAGCATAACTCGGGTAGTGTGTCACTTTGAGGAAAAAACGAACTCCAAGACTCTAGTCGCAAATGTTTCATCTTCAGGAGCAGCAAATGTTTCATCCTCGGCATGCGGCCGCGTGTCATCAGAAATGGCTACGCGTGTCAGTGCTGACACGCGTGTCATAGGTTCGCCATCACTGGCCTAGAAGCTCAGAGCAACCTCCCCATGTCACCTGCTCAGGTGGCTGGGATTTGGGACCCAGGCTGGATCCAGACCAGCTCTTGGAGGGTGGCCAGGGAACAGGGTGGAGGATCCTACTTCGATGATGACCTCAACCTTTCCACACAACAGCCCTCCTGGCCCCACCCTTGGTCTCTTTGCTCCGCATTAGCTCCCCACCTTTCCAAGCGGCATAAAGCTCGGGCCAGGCTGCCCATTCAGCAGAATGGAAACCAAGGCTCAGAGAGGGATGCTATACAGTGTCCCTTTGCATGACCCAGCACTCCGGGGGTGGGGGTGGGGGGCTGTCCCTAGCCCACCCGCCTACAAAGTAGCATCCTCTGGGTCCTAGGGTGCTGCCCACTCTGCTCCCTTGATCGACCATGCCTCAAAGGGGAAAGCACCTCCCTAGCACTTTCCCTTTGAGGAGCCCAGGTGGAGGGTGGGGGGGAGTGGGACCCTGGTGGCTGGCTCTGTCCTGGCTCCTGGTTTCTCTCTGACTCTCTGGGCTGAAGTTTCCCACGCCCCATGGCCGAGCTGCACTGCCTGCTGAGAAGCCGCATCCGGCCCCAAAGCAGCGATGGGCTGTAACTGCATTGCCTTTGAGTCCACAAGGCCAAGAGCTCAGCTGACCTGGGCACTGTGTGTTTGACTCAGAAAGAACAGAAAGAAGCCTCCTCTGGGCTTGAATGTTGTTTTTTCCTTTTTGCCCTTTTTTCCCTCCTCTCCATCCTGCCTTGGGTTGGCAGCAGCTTAAAAGGGGAGGAGATTGGCTCTGGCATACCAACCAACCTTCTATAATTTTTGCAAGATTGTCATCAGCTCCCCTAGAAGGCAAGTCCCTCCTTAACCAGGCCTCACCTCCTCCCAGTTGGTGAGGATAAACTCCCAGGCTGCTTGAGGCAAAAATATGGCATATAGGGACGTATTTGGATGTAAATATTTGCAGCCGCAAGAGTAGCTGGGAGATGAGGTCTTGTTCCTGTGTGTCTCTGTGGAAGCTGGGAATCTGGGCCATATGGTTCCTCTTCAAGCTGTCTCCCTTCCTTGTGGAGGAGACAGCAGGGAGGAGGCATGCACAGGACAGACTGTCAGGGGTTAGTGGCTGCTGGGGCCCCCTGAGCGTTTCTGGAGTCTGATCACCTGGGCTTAGGTCCTGGCCCTGCATCTCGTCACTTCCCCAAGCCTCACTTTTCCCATCTGTTGAGTGGGGCACGACCAAGCCTACAGCACTGGTGTTGAGGATGAGATGGGGCAGTGCAAGGAGCATGGCCCAGTGCTGGCCATGGTAAGTGCACATGCCTGGCAGCCCTAAGCAGTATTGTTGTTATTTTTCTCTTCCTCACTCTTGGCTCTGATCCAGGTCAGGGGAAGAACCAGGTGTTCACCTGTTTCCCTGCGGGTAAACCAGATGGCCTGTCCCAGAAACATCTTCTTGGGGAAGAAGGAGGATTCAGATGCCTCCTCTGGCCACAGGAGGAACTCAGAATTCCTCCCTCCTCCCCCCACCAGACTGAGCCTCCTCCCAGCAGAGCTTGACAGACCCCCTGGGAGCCCTGGAAGATGCGAGCAGAGTCCGGACTCAGATTGGACCAAGGGAATGCCTCCACTCAAGAACATTCACTGGCTCCCCATCTCCACTGAAGCCAGTCCAAGTCAAAGCTCAGCATTCCAGGCGCTGAGCAAGGCATCCTCCATGCTCATCTCCACACTGGCTCCAGGCAGTTTTTATGAAATCCAGCTCTAGTGTCCTCTCTTAAAGTCATGGGGTTATGGGTGATTTAAGCTAGGAAAACCCTGTGTCGTGATTCCAGACTGGGGTGCACTAGAGGGGCATCCCCCAGGGGGCTGCAGGGCCCTCTCCAATTTCCAGTAGGGAAACAGAGACCCATTTGAGGAGTGGGGTTCAGTGACTTGCCAAAGGTCACCAGGCAGTGAGTGACAGAGCCATCCTGGTCTCCTCCTCTCCATGTTCTCCCTCCATCACTGGCCCCCACGCAGGGCTGGCAGTGGCCCAGGTTGAGTCCAGGGGTTCATTGGGCCCAAAGCTTTGCATTTCTCTTGGAATTCTTTCCGTTGCAAGTGCCAGAGTATCCTGCTAATAGTGGTGTAACGAATGCATTTCACTATCTGGCAACCTGGAGAAAGGGATTAGGTGCAGAAAGTCAGTGATGTCATCAGGGGCCTGGTGCTTTCCATCCTTATTTTCTGCCACCCCTTGTGGGCTGGCTTATTGCCTCATGCTTCCAAGTTGGCTGCCGTAGTTTCAGCTATCATGGTTTCTGACCACCGCTTTCGAGGACGGAAGAAAAGGATCCGACGAGGAAAATCCTTCCCAGAACCTCCAAGCAGCTCTGCCCTTGCAGTTTTCCGCCACATGGGTCACACGCTGTGCCTAGGTATGGGGAGGCTGGGACATCCCTGCGCCCTTGACTTTGGGAGGGGTTGAGCTCTCCATGTTCTCCTGGGAGGGACGGGGGTGGGGATGGGAGAGAGGGCTCCCAGGAGGCAGGACAGGAAGGAGAGACGGAGCTTCCCTGAGTCTGTGCCGGGGTGGCTTGGGAGAGAAGGGTGACCCTTCATGGTGGACCCTGGGAGTGGACAACACATTTTAAAATGATGACAGTGGGTGCAGGAGCCTGTCCTGGCGAGGGGCAGCTCTGCTGGGACTTAGATACATGAAGCGTGAACCTGGCCGGGGGCGGGGGGGTCGGGGGTGGGATTGGGAGGCAAATTCCCACCTGCAGAGTGAGGGTGCCCTGCTCTTCCTGGCGACTGGCTGGGAGGCAGCAAACTCTTCCCTGACAGATTTTGTAAACTCAACTCCAGAGGCTCCTTGAGGAGCCGCAGGGTTTTCCATCACTGACTTTCTGCACCTAATCCCTGAAACCATGATAGTTGAAACTACAGCAGCCAACTTGGAAGCATGAGACAATAAGCCAGCCCACAAGAGGTGGCAGAAAATAAGGATGGAAAGCGCCAGGCCCCTGATGACATCACTGACTTTCTGCACCTAATCCCTTTCTCCAGGGCCTAGGACAGAGGAGACTGCCGACACTCATTCACTCGTGCATTCATTCATTCCGCATGTGCTGATGGACCACTTCCTGTGTGTCAGGCACAGCTCCGGGTGTTAGGGCATGACCCCTGCCGCCTGGGCAGAGTCTACCCCGATGCTGGCTGTGGCTGGCGAGGGACATGCGCCTGTGGGAGCCTGGTGTCCTCTCAGCGACACCTTCCTCTCAGAGCCTCCAGGAGGCCATATGGCTTCATGGCAATGCCGTGTCTGTTGTCTGGCACGTGCTAAGAGGCCAGAAGAGGTTAGCTTCATTATTTCCACTTAAAATCTCAAGTCTTACTTTTAAAACGGTGTGTCCCTGATTCCTTCAGCTGTTCTTTCAATCACCAGGTATTGATACTGATATTTATGCAGGGCAGGCCTGTTTCTTCACAGCCATGCCCTAACACCCGGGGCCGTGCCTGACACACAGGAAGTGGTCCATCAGCACGTGCGGAATGAATGAATGCACGAGTGAACGAGTGTCGGCAGTCTCCTCTGTCCTAGGCCCTGAGAAGCTGGATGTAACCAGCATGGTTTGTGTCTGGTTCCATGTGGTGGGCCCCTGTGTGAGTCTTCTCTCCTGGTGGACGAGAGCCACGGGTAGGAGCTCGCTTCCCAGTGCCTCCCCACGACTGAGAACCACACCCGCAGCTGCAATCGTGAGGGCCCGGGGAGATGGCTGGCTAACACCTGGAGAATCCTACCTTCCTCGTGGAAAAGGGAACACGCACAAAATACATCAGGTCTCATAGGACCCTTAAGGCCAAGGAGATGCAACACCGAGTACTGGTAAAGCAAGTAGTTCTGCACTCAGCCCACAGCTGTGGTGGGGCAGGCTCACTGACTGCCCCGAGCCTCAGTTTCCCCATCGTCAGCCGGGAATAACAGGGTGTTGTGAGAGAAAGCACATTGTTCCCTGCAGAGCCCCAAGTGCAGGAAGAGCCCTGGACCCGGCGGGCCTGGCACTGCAGCTGACCTGTGAGCAGGCTGTGGCGGCAGGACATGTTCCTACATGGGGCTCCCCATGGCACCTCAGCGGGCACCATCTCCCATTCCCATCCTAAACAATTGCCCTGGGGTCGCTGTCTGCAGGATCCTGGTTGGAGCGCTGAAGTCGGAGGTTGCATCCGGCAGCCTTATCTTGGTTCCTGGGAACTTCCCCTGGGCCTGCAGCAAAGGTGGCCCCAGAGATACTAGGCGTGGGGGTGGGTGCTTTCCTGCCTGTGACATGATTAAGTAACAAAAGCAGTTGCTGGTGGGAAAATCAGCCTCGACACTCGCCATCTGGCCCTGCCCAGCCCTGCTCTGCCTCTCTCCCAATTTATCTCCCGGGCCCAGCCCTGCTGGCTGCCCATTATCACCGCCAGGGTGGACTGGGAATTGCAATGTCCAGCATTTTTGTAAGAAACTGCTACCAAAATCCTCAGCCAAACCCAAGGTATAGAATGAGGATCCTTCCCCAGGGGCACCAGGAGCGTCTGCAGTCAGACTCCTGGGCACTTGCCCCAAGTAAGTGCCTGTCCGCCCCCCCGCCCCGTTCTGCCCCCACCATGACAATCCCCTCCACCCACCCTGCTGCAGGATGCTGTTTTGCTCACACCTGTACTCTGTATGGGTTCACATCAGCCCCCAAGTCTAACCGAATCCAAAAATATTAAACCGGGGCCCATCTGTTGGCCAACTGATGAACGCAGATGTGCTGTGGATTTCAGAAGCGACTGGCAGCCAGTCAAGGCTGTTAGAAGAGGCACCTGCTGCCCCATTCCCCCCACTTCCGTGCCCCTCCCGGCCCCAGGATCCTGGCAGCCAAAACAACCCCCTCCTCCGGAAGTGGCTGGCTCCTCCTCCCACCTGGATCAGGACCCACAATGAGCCTCTCCCACCAGCTGGAAGGCAAGACCCACCTCCAGTCCAGCTGGGCCCCTTTGCCCTGAGCTCCCACTGTGAGCCTGACCATGGGGTTATAGCAGGGCCAGGGCTAAGGACTCTGCTTTGAATGGAGACATACAGCAGCCCCGTGCCAGGTGCCAGGTTCAGCCACCTCAGGGCATTTACACCTGCAGTTCTCTCTACCTGGAACACTCTTCCCAGGGGCCAGGTGGCCCGCTCCCCCACCTCCTTCAGATCTTTGCTCAGACAAGTTTGGACCTAAACAAATACGACTGTTTTTATCTTGCTTTGAGACTCAGATCAAGACTTGCCTACTTCATGTTATGAACATTTACTGGTTTTATTTCATGAGGTGAAGAGAAAGAAAAAAAGATGTTCCTCCCTCCCTTATGCCCCCACGAAGGAGGACAGTGGCAGAAGCAAGAGACCAGAGAGGAGGCTGTGATTCAGGAGTTTGAGGATGGAACTGGACCACGAAGGCCAGGGGTTGGGGTGGAAAGAAGGAATTGGAACCTGGATGCAGCTGGAGGAAGAAACAACAGGACAGTCTGTGGATGAGAAAATTGAGGCCCCAGACGTGGTGGCCCTGCCTCCTTCCTCTTGTCAGGTACCCACTTCCCCCAGGCACCTGCACATGAGGCTCCCCTGTAGTCACGCCTGTTAGGTTCCAGGACAGCCAAGTGAGTGGTGGCCCCAGGATCAGGGGTCTGGATGGCTAGGTAGGAACCAGGGCCTGCCCAGAGGGAGACGGGCCATTGCACCTGAGTCCTGGGGACTAGGCCCCTCACTGGACAGGTAGGGAGACCTGCATCCAGGCACTGGGAGAACACAGCGGGGCCTCATCCACCTGTCTGTTCTCTCTGGGCTGTCATGCTGGGTTTTCACTGGGATGCAGGTGTGCAGGGGTCTCTCCCAGTGGCTATGGGGGCTATGGATGGGCAGGAGGCCAGTCTCCTTTTAAGGCACTTTCTTCTCTCCCTTGTCCACTTCTACTGAACCAAGAAGAGTCCTGAGGGCCGTGGTCTCCCAGGCAAGAGATGGCAGACCTGGAATTTGAACCAGAGCCTCCTCGTTTCAGACACCCACATCTTTTGGTCCCTGATGACAGATGTGGGACCCAGGCCAGCCCTACTTTGCTGGGCCCCTGGACCAGGTGCCCCAAGCTGTGTCCTCTTGACAGCAGTCACAGATGAGAGCCTGTGGGAGAAACTATGAGCCAGGGGCCCATCACCCTCAGCACTCTTGCAGACCCCAGGGAGGTTCTCAGAGCAAGGACTTCCACACAGGGGACCCAGAACTCCCATCTGTCACCCACCCCTGAGAAGCCTGTTTTCTCATCTGTCAAATGGGCATCCTGGAATTTTTATTAAGAACTAGAGGCCCACTGCATGAATTCGTGCACAGGTGGATCGGGGGCCAGCCTTTCGGGAGGAGGAGAGGTGGTAGGTTGGCTGGTGGGTTCCACCCCCAAATGGGGTGGGGGGGGGCTGGTTGGGGGTCAGCAGCTGGGGAGGGACCGTGGGAGGTTGGCCAGCCAGCCCCACCCCCAATTGGTAGGTGAGGGGAGCAACTGGGGGTAGAGCTGGCTGGGGGGAGGGGCCGCAGGCCATCAGAGTTGTGGGGACTGATTGGGGGTGAGGCCAGGCGGGGGGAGGGGCGGAAGGTGGTTGGCTGGCTGGCCCTGCCCCTGATCAGGATGGGGGGCCCGATCTGGGGTGGAGCCAGGTGGGAGGAGGGGCTGCAGGAGGTTGGCTGGCCAGCCCCACCCCCTATTGGTCCTTAGCCCTGGCCCTGCTATAACTCCGATGGGGGGCCGGGCCGGCTGGGGGAAAGGGTTGGGGGAGGGGGGTTTGGCTGGCCACCCTGCCCTTGATCAGGGTGGGAGAGGCTGATCAGGGGCTGGGTCGGCCCGGGGGAGGGGCCGCAGGAGGTTGGCTGCCTGCCCCACCCCGATCGGGCTGGTTTGCTGGTCGCAGTGGGCCTCAGAGCGACAGGTCATTTTGGTCATTAGGGCGTTCTGGTCGCTGGCTTTTTATATATATAGATTGCCCTGCCCTGGCTGATGTGGCTCAGTTGGTTGGACATTGTCCTGTGCACTGGAGGGTCATGGGTTTGATTCCTGGTCAGTGCACATGCCCAGGTTGCGGGTTTGATCCCCAGTTGGGCCCATCCAGGAGGCAACAGACCTATGTACCTCTGTCACATGGATGTATATTTCTCTTTCTCCTTTCCTCCCTCCCTCTCTAAAATCAATAAAATAAAAATGAAAAAATATTAAGAATTGCCCAGATCTGTGGCTTTCAAGCCTTTTTGAGTACAATCTATAGAGAGAAATATATTTTACATTCTTCCCAATATTTATACGTTCATGTGTGTTGTATAAATAACATTATGTACATATATATGCATATATATAGATATAAAATTTGTATGTGTGATATATATATGTGTGTATGTCTCAAAAAATGTATACAGACTTTGAATAATTATAAAGGCAGTCTTTATTAAAATACATTTCATTTTCAAAGTGTAATAGAATCTACAGCTATCAGCTGTTAAAGTGTGTATACATTGTGGGGGGACACCATATATATATTTATGTTTATGCTGAAAAAGGTGTGTGAAACAACACTATCCTCATCGTTATGGGAATGGTGATGCTTCTATGTTGTGTATCTTAATGTTTCTTTAACCTTTTTATTGCAAGGCAAACACACCTTTGTGTCACTGTGGCCGGCAGCTTCTAGAGCCACCCTGTTCTGTCACCTTCCTCCCTCGGCCTCTCTCCGGACTTCCGCGATGCTCCCTCCTCTGCTTCTCTTCATTGTTTAGCCATAAACAATGCTTCTCTCTACTTCTCCCTGAATGCAGAGTGCTCTTTGTCATTGTGTGGCTGGGACCACGATAGCTTTGATAAGTGTAGCTGTTGTGCTGCACGCTCATCCCACCTAACATTCCTTTACCGGAAGTCGCCTCTCTCTCCACTCCCTGGGCCCTTCCTGCTTTCCACTATTGCAAGCGCGCTCACTAATGTTCTTGCCTCTCCTGGTGCACGGGTGACCTCCTGGGTCCTAGGTTTGCACGTCCCAGCTCTCATATTTTCCACTTCATTCTACAGGATTTTACTATAAAAATGCTGGTCATAAAACATAAGCTGAGTGAAAGTAGTCCGTCACCAAAGGCCGCATGTCATTTAATCCCATCTACAGGAAATGTCCAGAGGAGGCAAATCCATAGAGACAGAGAGAGGATTTGCGGCTGCAGGGCCAGGGGGTTGAGGAAAACGAGAAGTGACTGCCAATGGGCCCGAGGTTTCCTTTTGGGATGATAAAAACGTCTGGATGATGAAACTGCTCTGGGGGTGATGTTGAAACATTCATGAACAGTTGCTGCGCCCAGCCCTCCGAGGTCCTTGGGACCCTCACCCTGTCATGGCCACCTGAGCCCCTCCCTCCAAGGCCTCCAAGACCCCCCACCACCAAGCAACTAAAGGGGTGGCGCCAGGATGAAGGGGGCTCTGGGACGCTGCTCCAGCCCCACATTGACGGCCAAAGCCTGCCCTGATGGTATGTGTGTGAGTGTCCTGGGCTGCTGAAACAAAGTCCACGCACTGGGCGACTTAAACCACAGAAATGGGCTCTCCCACAGTCCAGAGGCCAGAGGTCTGAGATCAGGTGTCAGCAAGCTGGTTCCTTCTGGCGCTGAGGAGACTGTGCAGCCTCTCCCAGGCCTGCGGGTCTGCCAGCAACCTACACTGAGTGGCCGGATTATTATGATCTCTGAACACATAATAATCTGGCCACTCAGTGTATTTCCTATATAATAAGAGGCTAATATGCAAATTGTCCCCTCGACCAAGAGTTCAACTAGCAGGCAGGCCAGCCAACCACCCATGTCCCCTCCCACTGGCCAGGCTGGCCGGACCCTACCCATGCACGAATTCATGCGCCAGGCCTCTAATATATATATATATATATATATATATATATATATATATATATACACACACACACACACACACACACACACACTGAGTGGCCAGATTATTATGCGTTCAGAGATCATAATAATCTGGCCACTCAGTGTATGTACCTCGGCTTGTGGATGCATCACCCCTCTCTGCTCCATCTTCACGTGGCATCCTCCCTGTACATGTCTGTCTGTGTCCAAATGTCCCCTTTTTACAATCACACCAGTCATATTGGCTGAGGGATCACCCTAATCATCTCATTTTAACCAATTACACCCACAATGACCCTACTTCCAAATAAGGTCACATTCTGAGGTACTGGGGGTTAGGACCTCAACATGAATTTGGGGAAAACTCAGATCAAACCATGACAGTTAAATATCCTGAATGTCACCCCTGCACTGCCCTGGTGTCCCAGAGAATCGGTGCAGTGTGGGACCAGGGTAGCACTTAAACGGGCAAGATGGGCTCGAGCTCTGGGGGAGGAGGCTGCAGCGGATGAGTGTGGCTGCTGTGCAATAACCCGCTGCACCGGGCACTGCTCTGCGGGCCACCTGCCTTGCAGCCTTTCACATTAGTCCCGCTCAGGAGGCTTGGTCGCACCCGTGAGGACCCGGCCACATCCATTGGGCCAATAATACTGAGGATATTTTTTCCATTGATTTTCAGAGAGAGTGGAGAAAAGAGAAAGGGGGTTGGGGAGAGAAACATCAATGTGAGAGAGACATAACGAATGGTTGCCTCCTACACACGCCCCGACCAGGGCCGAGGATTGAACCTGCAACCCAGGTATGTGCCCTTGACCGAGAATCAAACCCAAGATCCTTCAGTGTTTGAGCTGATGCTCTAACTGCTGAGCCACACAAGGGCTGAAATTATCTTTCAAGTGAAGGAAAAATAAAGACAAATAAAAACTGAGGGAATTCTTCACCAGCAGACTTGCCTTGAAAGAAATGTTAAAACAAGTGCTCAGCCAGAAAAAAATTATATAGGTCAGGAACTTGGGTCTACAGAAAGAAAAAGGAAAGCATCAAAGAAGAAATAAATGAAGTAAACTAAGATATTTTATTTTTCTAATTCTTAATGGATTTAAAAGAACTGTGTAAAGTAATAATAGTAATAAAGTATTGGGTGATTACAGCATTATTGATCAGTGAAGTAAGTCACAGCAATGTCACAAGGGAAGAGAGGGAGAAATTTGGAATACTCACATACATGAGGTAATTGCAATACACATGAAACAGTATAATGTTATTTTAAGGTGGTTTAGGTTCATTTAAAATGTATATTGTAAACTATAGAACTACTAAATTTTTGTTTTTATTGATTTCAGAGACAGGAAGAGATGGATAGAAACATCAATGATGAGAGAGAATCATTGATCAGCTGCCTCCTGCATGTCCCCTACAGGGAACTGAGCTTGAAACCCGGGCTTGTGTCTTGACCAGGAATCGAACCATGACCTCCTGGTTTATAGGTCAATGCCCAACCACTGAGCAACACTGACAGGCCTACTAATATTTTTAATTCTCACCTGAGGATATGTTTTTATTGATTTTAGAGAGAGAGAGAGAGAGGGAGAGAGAAACATTAGTGTGAAAGAGAGGCATCAATCAATTGCCTCCCACATGTGCCCTGAGCAGCAACCCTGGGTATGTGCCCTAACTGAGAATTGAACCCACAACACTTTGATGCATAGGATGATGCTCAATCAACTCAGCCACACTGGCCAGGGTTACTAAAATTTTTAAAAAGTATAGTTGACATGTTAGGAGAGGAAATAAAAGAAATCATATTACTCAATTACAACCAGGGAAGGCAGGAAAAGATGAAGGTGGGGATCAATACTCTTTAAAGGAAGAAATGGAATCCAAAGTCTCTGCAATGTACTATACCCAAAACTCAATATACATTAACAAAATCACTTAAACTGAAGAAACAGCAAAACTTACCCACAGTCAATAGAAAAATCAGTTAGTGGTAGTAGAAGATACTCATGTGACTCAGCTATTAGACTTAGTGAATGAGGACTTCAAAGCAGCTATTAAAAATGTGTTAAAATACTTTTTATATAAAATAGATGTTCATAATGAGTGAATAATGGGGTTTCTCAGCAGAGAAATAAAAAGGAAACCATAGAAATTCTAGAACTAAAAAGGAAACCATAGAAATTCTAGAACTAAAAAATACATATTTGAAATTTAAAAATTCACTAGATGAGATTAACATGTGATTAGAAACCATATGGGAAAAGATTCATGAACTTGAAGAAAGAGCAATAGAAATCATATCTTTTAAAGAATAGTGATTTTTAAAGAAATAATGAAAGAAGGGAACAGAGCCTCATGATCTATATAAATATAGGTGATCAATATAAAACTCTCTAATACAAAATTGGAGTCTCAGAATGAAAAGGAGAGAGAAATTGGGCATAAAGATATTTAAATAAATAACAGTCAAACTTCCCTAAATTTTTCGAAAAGCATCAATTTACAGACCCAAGAAGTTCAGTGAACATCAGACAGAACAAACAGAGAGAAAACAAGACATAGACACATCATAGTCCAAGTGCTGAAAGCTAAAGAAAATCACGAAAGTAGACAAAGACAAAGGACACATAGACAAGGGAAGAGAATCTCAAATTTAATATCCCCTCCCATATGTCCATCAACATATCTCACCCTAGACCTCCTGTCCCCCATCTCCAATCTTTCTCCTTCAAGGCCAATGACCAGGCCAGGCACACGAGTTCATGCTTACTCTTACCTTGAGCCAGTCCTCTCTCCACCCTAAGTGGATGCCTAAGTGCACACATTCAGAGCCCTGGCCTGGGAGGATTCTGTTCACCACTGTCTTTGAAGGTGACTGACTCCCTAGTGTAGAGCAGCAGCCGGCCACTGTCACCTCACAGCAACACACTGGAGTGACCCATCTGAGAACCTCCCCTGTCAGCTGACCTAACAGCCCCCCATGTAGCCATAGATGTGCATTGAGAGAGGGGTGCTGGAGGATACTGTGGGGGTACACACACCAGTTGTACCACTCCCATCTGATGATAGATGGCTGCTGGACTTAGGACTTGGTGGGGCAGACACAGCAGCTCTGGCTGCATTGTCACTCGCTACACATGGTCAGTTGTTCTGTCTTTGCAAGACCTGGCAGCATGCGGGAGCTTCATTTTGAGGGTGTATAGTTCTCTGCTGCAGAGAGCATGCCCTTGCTCCAGAACCTAGGGGTCTGCATTTTGATTCTCCTGTTGGAGTCTGCCATGAATGCCACACAATATCTCTTCTCACCACAGATGCCCCTGGGCTGTAGGACGTGCCAGTCTAGGTGGTCAGTGGCAGGACTGCTTATAACACAGCCTGGACCTGCTGCTGAGCCCTTCCCTGCCTGGGCCCCTCAAAGCTGGCAGCATTTATGTCCCTGGAACTTGGTCCCAGCACTATAGCACTGTTCTGAAGTATGCTGCCTCCATACCCCCCGTGCCTGACCAAACCCTTCAGAGTGGTGAGATGTGCAAGATGCGATTATGTGTTCTTTACTCTGGAGGGGAGATTCTGGCACACCTCAGACAACTCGGTCTTAAATTTTTCACGGATATGGTGCACCCTTGTCTTTACATGATTTCTCCCCCTCTGGGGTGCATAAAGCTTACCCAGGCCTCCAATGTGCTTCTTGCTTATCTGGTCCAGTTAGCCTAGTGTCATTGCTCTGCTAATGTTCTGCTGGGTATCCAGGTGAAATAGACCGTGGGCTGGAGACTTCCCATGGCCCTAGGGGCAGACCTGAGCTGCACACTGCTGTCCACACCTGCAGATCCTTCTTACTGATGAGAATGAAAAGAATCCTCATTTGCCAGACGAGTGGTTGCTCATGTCAGGTGGGAGCTGCACCTATGTTATCCGGCAAAGGTGCCAAACCCCTAGGTTCTGGAGCAAGGGCATGCTCTCTGCAGCAGAGAACTATACACCCTCAAAATGAAGCTCCCGCATGCTGCCAGGTCTTGCAAAGACAGAACAACTGACCATGTGTAGCGAGTGACAATGCAGCCAGAGCTGCTGTGTCTGCCCCACCAAGTCCTAAGTCCTAAGCTGGCAAATTTTCTACAACTTGGGTCACGTGCTTAAATGTGTGCAGTCCACTGTTACCTCCTGTTGACAATCTGGCTTTTATAGGGGTCAGACTAGTGTGTTAAATGGGGATAAGACAGGGCCACCCCTGCATTCTCTGTCTTTGAGGGTGACATGAATCTCTGCCATTCCCCAAAGGTGGTATTGTCTCTGAGTCACTGTCTTGTGGGGCATCGGTGCTGAACATTTAGAGGCTTCCACTTGGCCTGCCCCACTAGGACTCAATGTGAGGGCTCGGCCCTCCCAAGCATGCTGACCCAATTACACATTCAGTGCCAGGGCGAGGACCACCGGCCCCCACAGGTCCTCACTTTCACAGGGGACAGGTGGTGCTTGGGACCCTGTTCCCAGTGACCCTCAGACTGTGTGCTCCCTTTCTTCAATGACTGGACACTCGGTGAAGGCCTTTGGAAAGGCCTGCAGGGCCTTCCTCATTGGGCCCAGCGGTCCTCCTGTCAGTGGCTTCTGGATCTGAAAACTGGCTCAGCTTTGAAAATTGGGCAGAGGAGCAGGGTGGTTGGGAGGAGGGTGGTTGCTCTCAGCACCCTGGTCACCTGGTCTCATGAGTTAGCAACACCTGGTGGGCACCCTGTTCTATTAACCTCCACAGCTCTCTGCAGCTGAGTCCCACCTGCCAGTCGACCTGCACCCATTGCATCATCACTCCACCTGGCTCCTGACAGTCCGCTGCCCACCTGCCCTCTGTTATTTTGGCTCCAACAGTCTCCATGGCTATCAGGCGAGACCGTGTCTGGGCACCAGCTCCTGCAGCCAGCTGGCCCATGGAGAACAGCTGTCACCGAGCTTCTCCTGGGTTCTGGTGCCCCTTACCTGTGCCTCCTTTGTCACCATACGCGGAATGTCCTCAGTCCATCTGCCCTCCCTCGGGGTCTTTGATGCTTTTCTGCACCCTCCACACAGCAGGTCCGACACTTCTGCATTTGGGGCAGCTTCCCAGCACGTTCCTGGCTGGAGGAACACTGCCTGCTGGAGTTCTTGCCAGGGTGACAATCTAGTGTCACAGAACTGCACCTACATTGATCAACTCTAGGTTGTCCCACTTCCCTCCAGCCTGCAGCCGCAGGGTCCAATCCTGCCTGGCTCCCAGCCTTCCCAGTACCTGTCAGCCAAACTCCACAACTCTTTGCTGCGCCCTCCTCCCTCAGCAGTCGGGTGCCCCCACAGGGGTGGGCTGGGGTCTGCCCTTATTACTGTCTGAGTCAGGAGAGGAAGGTGGGGAAATCTGAGGGCAGGCACCACCTTAGGGGGTCTGCCTGGTCTTCTGGGAGGTGGAGGGTCTTGCTGCTTCCATCCAGGCCTCTTCCTCTGCAGAGGGCACACCTGCTGAGCATCGGACCCCGCTCCCATTCAGAAATGGTCTTCCCATGCATGTCTCCCCCACCCAAGTCTGCGTAACTGTGAGTAACTAACTCAGCAAATTTTCATTGAGCATCTACCGTGTATCAGATGCTATTCTAGGCAGTGGGGACACCACATCAGCAAAATGGACACAAATCCTCACTAAGGGAGACAGAAAATAAATAAAACAAGGAAGTGGGATCTCTACTCAGCCAGTGGGTGATAAACTCATGGAAGAAATTGCAGCCAAGAAGGGGGTGTGGGCAGGGTGAAGGAGGTGCAGGGGCTTGGCTGGGATGACTCCCCAAGGAGCAGACATGAAGGCGAGGGAGGAAGTGGACCAGGCAGAAGGCACAAAGGACCTGGGGCAGTAGGTAGTTTGGTGTTCACACCGGCGGCCAGAGTGTCTGGTGTTGGGGGCGGGGGGACTGTAGGGGAGTCAGAGGTCATGTAGGGCCATAGGGCCTTGCAAGGGTGAGGCTGTCATAGGGGGGAGCCAAAGACTGGTCAAACTTGGACCAGGAAAGAGAGGCAGGCATGGGGAGAATCACACCGGAGCCTATGGTGGCCTGGACCCCGTGGTGCCAGGGAGGGGAGAGGCTGATTCTGGGCTGGTTACGGTAGTGCTGGCAGATGGGCGTGGGACCTGAGTGGTTAGAGCGACATGGAGGTGGTGGGCGGGGGCTGCCCAGATGAGATGGGCCGGGGCAGCGGGGGGAAGGGTCAGGAGCTCACCTGCCTGTCGTGAGATGGCCCCGCAGCAAGCTCAGAGCTGCTCTGGTCCTGCGCATAAGGGTGGGAGTTGCCAGGGGGAAGGTGGAATTAAGCCACCAAGGAAGTTGGTGCAAATGTGAGGGAAGAGACCCAGGGACCGGGTCCTGGACTTTCCAAATATTTGGGGGCCAGCAGAGAGGCTGTAGGGAGAGCGTGGTGTCCTGACGGCCAGGTGGCAAAGGTGTTGTCAGAGAAAAAGGAAGAAGGAAGGCCAGGGAATGTGGACAGGGGCTCAGGAGGAGGGGGCAGCGGCGCCTGGCAGCGCACCCTCTCCAGCCTGCTGGCCTCTCAGCCATTGGCCCGAGCTGAA
Organism: Eptesicus fuscus; assembly: GCF_027574615.1. NCBI lineage: Eukaryota > Metazoa > Chordata > Mammalia > Chiroptera > Vespertilionidae > Eptesicus > Eptesicus fuscus. The sequence continues at coordinate 23,184,121 of NC_072493.1, read as the reverse complement.
CTCCCCCTGGGCGGGCTCCCCACCTGCAGAGCATGAACCCACCCCGCAGCTCTGAAGCCCTGGCTCTAAAAATAGATGCCACCTGGGAAAGGAGACAGATGGAAAGCCGTGTCCCTGGCCACCGGCATCCTGGCTCACAGCTGGCCGGCCTGCCAGCTCGCTTCACTGGCAGTGGGCTGGGCAAGCCGGGGCTGACTCTCATGTGGCCTGGCGCATCCCAGCATGTTCCTGGCAGAGGAGGAGGCTGGCAACATGGCATGCCAGGCCCAGGGGTGGCCCCAGTCTCACCCCTACCGTCCATATCCCAAGAACCAGCTGTGGAGCATGAACCTCGATGCCAGGCTACCCAGCCTCACGGCAGCCTTCCTGCTCACTGCACACCTTTGGGCAGGTCCTGTGATCTGTCTATGCTTCTAGATCCCCCAGGCAGCACCCACCCTGTGGGGCTGTGTGAGAATCTGGGAGTTAAAATGTGCCAGGTGCCCAGCGAAGGCTGGGGCGTGTAGAGCTCAGTGAGGCCAACCCAGTGGCACCTTCATCCTCTCAGCTCTAGGGACCTGCCCTCTACTGGACTGCCTACGTCCCCCCTCACGGCCTCCCAGCACCAGCTCAGAGTCCTGGGAGGCCTTCGATGGAATCTCTAATGACTGCTCCCTGGCCTTCCCATGACAGAATTGCAGCTCCTTCCTGCCTGTGACTCCAAGGACTCCTACCATCTCTGGGGAAGGGGATTCATCCTGTTTTGTTAATGTCGGCCCCATGGCATTTTGGCCAGTGGGATGTGGAGGGACTGATGTTTGCCACATCTGAGCAGCAGCTCCGGGGGTCTGCAATGGTTTCCACCACCATCTCACTGTTTTTCCTTTATGTGAGAAATGAATGTCACCCATGAGGCTGGTTCTGTGACCGAGAAAGAGAATAGCCACAGCCAGCTGGTTGCTGCCTACACATAATGTGAGGGAGCAGTGTGTGGTTGAAAGCCACAAAGCTTGGGGGGTTGTTTGTTACCAAGGCAAAACGAACTCATACACCAAGCAGTATGTTGCCTCGTTGCACTAACACTTGTTAAAATCAACTTTACTTCAGTGCAATTTACATACAGTCAAAAGCACACATTTCTCTGGTCAAGATAGAGGACATCTCCATCACTTCGAACCTCCTTAAAATCAGCCCCCCATTCAATCACCGGTCTGACTTCTATCGTTATGAGATTATTTTGATCATTTTTTGGAACTTTGCATGAACAGAATCATCTGGTGTACACTGGTATGTGGCGGCTGGGCGCATCGGCATTGTGAGAGAGGCGTCGGCACTGTGTCACCAGTTCGTTCTCTGTTGCTGAGCAGTGTCTCAGCGTTTGAACACAGTGCGTCTGTTGACTATTTTTCACTGTTATGAATGAACGGGGCTGCTATGAACACTTGTACATGTGCATTTTAATTTCTTTCAGACGTATTCCTGTGAATAAAATTGCTGGATCTATCACCGGTTTATTTACTTGTATAAGAAATTTCCAAACTTTTCTCAAGGGGTTGTCCTAATTCTACCACCAGCACACGGGAGAGTTCAAGTAGCTCTGCATCCTCACCACTGTCTGATACAGTTAATTTTTTTAAAAATGTAATCTTGGTCTTTCTAGCAAGGGTGCAGGAATAGCCCATTAGTGTTTTATTTGGCATTTCCCTGGTGACTAGTGTATGAACTTATTGGTCATTTGTATGTTTTCCTTGACTGAAGTGTCTTAGTGTTTGGGCCACTTTTTATTGGGTTGTTTGTATTTTTGTTATTGAGCTTTAGGAGTTCTTTATAAATTACCAATACAGGTTCTTTGTTGTCTGTGTACTATGCCTATTTCCCCCTTGGCTTGCTTTTCTGTTTTCCTAATGGTATCTTTGATGAGTAAAGTAAAGCAGGTGGCTTTACCTTTGATGAAATCTGATTTTCCTGTTTTTCTCCCACAGTGAGTGCTTTTTGTGTCCTAACTAAGGAACCGTGGCTGGTAGGTTTTTCTCCTGTTTCCTTCCAGAAGCCGCGTGCTGTTTGCGCTGACAAATCGGCCTCTGCCCCGTTTGCATGAGCCTCCTTTCCGATGGTGCCAGGCTCAGGTGGGGGCTGCGTGCCCACATGGACACCAGTCATCGCAGCTCAGCCGGTTGTTAAGGAGACCTCCTTTCCTATGGAGCTGTCTGCGCCTCAGTGAAAGTGACAGTGCGGGCGTTGCTTCCCCCACGCCCCCCCCCCCCCCCCGCCTCCCCAGCCCCGGGCCTTCCTCATCATGTCCCAGTGCCCACGCCCCACGTGCTAAGAAGGGTGTTCAGCAGCCTGGGCCTGGGCTGTCTTGCCCACTGGATGAGTGTCCTGGGGTTGCTGTAACAAAGGACCATAAACTGGGCAGCTTAAGACAACAGAAACGTCTTCTCTCACAGCGCTGGAGCCAGAAGGTGTTTGGGTGAACCAGGTGAGTGGCCCTGGGGGCCTGGTCTGGACTCAGGCCCCAGAGATGGAGCTTCTGGTTTGACCTAAGAGGTATTTGCAGGTGGAGTCACTGAGGCCCGATCACTGCAGGCAGAGACTGCGACAGGAGGCTGGGTGGGGGGAAGACGGGGGCAGAAGGCAGGACAGGGAGAAAGGAGTTGGGAAGGTCTGGAAGTATGGTCTGGTTCTGCGAGTGAGGGGCAGAGAGGGGAGAGTCTAAGGGTGTTAGTTAGCCAGGGAGGCCCCTTGGGTCAAACAGGTTGAGGAGGGAAGGAAAGGGCCATCCTTGGGGTGGGGGTGAAGGGCACGTGGGAGATGGGGAGGGGAGGGTTGGGTGAGAAGGGGAGTAGTGGGAAGGCTCCAAGGAAGATCAGGCAGGTTTAAGTTTAGCTAGAAGAGCAAAAAGCCCCAAATCGCAGCAGATTGGCCAGGGCTGGAGTCTGTACTCCAGCTGGGAGAGAGGGAGAAGCCCCCCAGGTTTCTGCTCCCCATCTTTGGTGAGGGGTGTTCGTGGGGGAGGGGGAGGAAGGAGGCTGAGGCAGGTGGGTGAGGCTGTGAGTTGCCCTCCCTGGCCTCTGGGTGGAGCTGTGACTGGGGCCCCTTGCAGTTTGGACAGAGCTCATTAAAGTCCTGCCTCCCACTAATGATGTGACAAGGGAGTGCAAGCACCTTTCATTAGTTAATGAGGGCTTTTCACTTGGCGGCCTAATCGCCTCTAATCGCAGCGGAGCCCTGGCCTTTCCCTGGGAGGCCGAGGCTGTCCCTGTGGCTCTGCCCGTCCTGACAGGTGGGCGTCTTCCAGCTCTTGACCTTGGTGTTTCTGGCTGCACAATGGGGTGATGACAGTGTCTCATTTGTGCTGGTTGTAAGGAAACACCAATGGGGTGGCCTTGCAGTCCTGGAGGCGCTCATGGCCCATCCATACTCTTGCTGGCTATGAGGGGCCTGTTCCGGCTGTGTCATCACTGCCCTGTGTGACTGGGACATCCTTTAGCTTCCTCAAGCCTTTTCCAGCGCCCCCCCCCTTCCCCGTCCCCGCTCTGAGCCTGTGTTTCTGGGCTGCTGTACCTGCACCTTCCACCACCCAGTGCCCTCTGGGTGTGGGACCCACACATGAAGGAAAGAGGAATCTGGTTGGGACAGCTCCCCCAGACCTCCAATTTTGGCCTCTCTGGGACCCCAGTGAGTGAACCCAGGAATACTCATCCTTTTCGACCTGCCTGCTCTCTCTTTCACCTGTCTGCCATCCTAACTAGATGGAAAACTCCCCAAACGGTCCCCCTCCCCCAGGGACACCTGGGGCCTAGGCTCAAACATTTCCAGCTCCTATCCTCGGGGAGGGGAGGGTGAGGGTCCTTCCCCTCTAGCCCAGGTGTTTCTCTCTTTTTCAAATATATATATCATTGATCAGCTGCCTCTGCACGCCCCCTACCAAGGCATCAAGCCCGCAACCCGGGCATGTGCCCTGAGCGGGAAATGAACCGTGACCTCCTGGTTCATGGGTCGATGCTCAGCCACTGAGCCACACCAGCCGGGCCCAGTGCTTCTCTCTTGCTCTGAGTATCCCATACCCCCGTTCCCATGCAATCACCTGAGGCCCCAGGAGAGTGGCCCTCATACACCCACCCCCCCTGCCTGGTCCAGGCGTGCATGGGGGGTCTTGGTGATAGGCAGGCCTGGAAGAGGGGGGTGACCCCACACGGTGTGGTCTCCTCAGGCGACTGGTGGGAACAATGGCTCAGCCAAGTACCTCTGGGGCTCCTGGTGATGAGGCGATGCATCATTTCCAGCCTTGACCTTTCTCTTCTTAGTGACAGAAACCACATCGATCCCACCAGCCTAGCCTTTCTGTTCTTCAGCATGAAATCTGGAAAATAACACGTCCCAAATGGCAGGCGGCCGCCCTCCCCACGGGCTCTCTGCTTTCTGCTTTTCAGATAAACTGGAGCCATTTCCATCCCAAGCCCTTCCTGGGGCAGCCTCTAGTTGTCACACTGTTTACGAAGAAGATGCAAGCCGTCTCCCACATCCCGAGGATGCAGTTCCACCCCCACCAACGTGGAGACGCTAAGTGCCTGGGGCAGGGCCACTGTGTTAAGGCAGGCTGGACTTGCTGCCAGAGCAAATTACTCCCCAAAATTTATATCCCACTCACAAAAATATCCATGTGGATGGAGACCCCCCCCCCCCGCCCCGCCCCAGCAACTCGGAAGGAGGCTGCTCAGCTGTGAGGAGCTGGAGATGTGGGTGCATGTGCACTCGGGGGGGCAGCATGCTGTCCTGCTATCTTCAGGTTTCCTGAGCTCAGCTCCCGTAGCCTTTTGTGCTGGGTTCCCGTCACCAGCGCTCTCCTTGCTCAGGGCTGATTCCTACCCTTGGCTTCATTTGCTCCTTCAGCGAACTGTCACCGAGCACCTTCTCCGTAGCAGGCTCTAGACTTGTCGCTGCGGCTTTGGCGTGGGCCAGGATGCCATCCATCCCTCGAGGGGCTCTCCGCCAGGTGAGGACGGTGGGGATGCCCTGGTGCTGCTGTGACCACAGACAGGAAGCTTAAAACAACGGGAATCTATCCCCTCCCAGCGCTGGGCGCCGTCTGAAATCCAGGCGTCACCGCGCTGCACTCCCTCCAGAGGCTCCGAGGAAGGTCCTCTTGCCTCTTCCGGCCCCCGGGAGCCCCATGGTGTTCCTTGGCTTGTGGCTGCATCCTTCCAACCTCCGCCCGTGTCCTCACACGCCTCTCACCGTGTGTCTAAACCTTTCTCTTCTCTGATAAAGACCGTAGCCATTGGATTTGGGGCCATCCTAATCCAGGATGGTCTCATCTCGAGATTCTGCACTTCATCAAATCTGCGAAGACCCTTTCTCCAAACAAGGACATGGACATGTCTTTTGGGGAAACTGTTCAATCCCGTACAGGGACATCGATGGCACTCAGCCAGGCACGCAGAGGCTGGGCCCTCCCGACGAGCTGCTTCACACGCTGTTTCCGTTCACGGAGTAACAGGGATGCGACCACCCAGCCTCACACCTGAGGGAGGAGACAGAGGCACGGCGGCGAGCGGACGCTGGCGGAGCCCCCCTCGGCGCCAGCCCTGTGCCGGATGGAGACCGTCTCCGAAGGCCCGGCCACTCTGCAATTCCTTTCTCTGTCACGAGTTGCCAGCTCGGAGCAAAGTGACTGTGACTGATAACCTCTCGGAACTTCAACTTCCTCATCTGGGAAAGGGAGATAATCAGGGCTCCCCCAGATCCAGATCCGAGGACGTGGTGCTGGAGGGACGGAGGCTTGAACTCACCTGTTCCTCGACCCGTGACAGGCTCCTCTCAGGAGCAGGCTCCCAGGATCCTCCTCCAGGGCTGTGGGTTAAGGCTCCTTGCGATTAATCCCTCACCATCAGGGCTGGGCTGGGAATCCAAGGTCTGGGTGAGGGGTGAAGATGGGCAGAAAGGGGGTCTTGGATCTGGAGGGTGTGAATCACTTGGGAAGGAACCCACAAAAAGAGGGAAGCAAAACGCAGGCAGGAGAGAGGCAGCTGGGAGTGGGAGAAGGGGGAGACTGAGGGCCAGGAGGGCAGAGGTGGGACGGGAGCCCCTCACCGCTTCTCCCCTGTCCCAACCTGGCCGAGGGGCAGGGGCGGCAGAAAGATGTAAGCAGCCATCAGCCTTGCCTTGCCTTGCCTTGGTGCAAAGAAAATATTCCCTGAAAGACATTAAAATGAAGTAAATAAAAGAGATAAAAATGGAAATATCAAGGCAGCAACTTCTTCTCTTCTGATTACAAAGCAGGCAGAGGGAGGCGGGGTGCGGGCCCTGGAAGACGCAGCTGCAGCAGCCGGGCTGGCCTGATAAGGGCCCGGCCGCCTGCGCCCGAGAGATAAAGCCGGTGCCATGCTGCCTGTCCTCAATCCCGCCCGGCCATCAATATTCACACGCCCGACCAACTGGCGTTGCAGATAGATTAAATATAGACTGCTGCTGCTATGACCGAGACCTTATTAATCCGCCTGCAGGCATTTAAATGCTGGGGAGAACAGAGTTTAGAGCGCAGCCGTCAAGAGCTTGACACTTCCCCCCTTTCTTTCCTTCCCACCGGCCTTGGCCATTGTCCCCCTGTCTCCAGCTTCTCTTGGAAGTAAAGTTCCCAGATTCAGGTGGAGGTACCAGGGATTGGGGGAGATGGGGGTCCAGACACCTGACAGAGGTCACTCCTATCTGAGGAAGGAGCCGAGTGACCTCCCAGCCAGGGTCTTTGGGGGCTGAAGTCATCCCGGAAGGAAATGGCTTGACTTTGGCCACAGGGACCCTGCAGACCATGGGTGGGGGCTGGGGCAGCCTCGCCCTTCGGAGTCCTTTGTGTGCGGGGTGTGGCCTTCCTCCCGAGCTGTCTGCCCGCTGACGGAGAGGAAGGCTGAACAAACAGCCACACAAACAAGTTACAATCACGGGAAAGGGAAAGTAAGGAATGCGGCCAGGGTAGAGTGTGGGCTGTGGCGAGAAAGATGCCCCACTCTGCTCGGATCCCTCCGCGGCGCGCACCTCCCTTAGTGAGGAGCCCAAGCCCCCCACCCCCACCTCAAGGCCTGGCCTCCTCTCTTAGCCTCTAGTGCACTTGTGTGTGTGTGTGTGTTTTCATTTTTTCTTTTAATCTTTATTGTTGAAAGTATTACATAGGTCCTCCTTTTCCTCCCCCATGAATCCCTTCCAGCCCGCTCCCGTCCTCCCTCCCCCCGCCCCCCAGGTCCGCACCACCCCATTGTCTGTGTCCTCGGGTCTGCATATATGCAGACTGCACTTGTTTTGGTAATGCCAGGCTCGATCTGCACAGGCCCTTTGCACATGCTACATTGCCTCTTAGGCGCCTTCCTCCAGATGTCTACTCAGCTCCTTCCCTCACCTCCTTCAAGTCTCTGCTCAAATGCATCTCTTCAGAGAGGCCGGGCTTGGCAAATGGCAGGGGGAGGGAAAGGACCTGCAGGTAGAGGAACTGTCTTGTGCCGAGGCCCTGAGGTGTCTAATGTGGTTGAGGTGGCTGGAGAGAGAGAGAGAGAGAGAGAGAGAGAGAGAGAGAGAGAGAGAAGCAGACAGGGGTGCCAAGCAAACCAGGCCTCAATCCATGAAAGACTCTGGGGGTTTTCCCAATAGGAGCATAAAAGCACATCCGGGTCCTCCCGGCACAGGGTACACAGCATTCCACAATTGTGCACACAGCACCCTGACATACCGACTGCACCCCAGCACACAGCACCCTGACATACCGACTGCACCCCAGCACACAGCACCCTGACATACCGACTGCACCCCAGCACACAGCACCCTGACATACCGACTGCACCCCAGCACACAGCACCCTGACATACCGACTGCACCCCAGCACACAGCACCCAGCACACAGCACCCTGACTACTGACTGCACCCAGGCACACAGCACTCAGACACACAGCTCGTGCTCAGCTGTCTTGGTTCGGGCTATCGCAGAAGCAAACCAGGTAAAGTGATGCTGGGACTGGCAGGGAACACCCGGCTGTTGTGCACTGAAAAGGCAAGAGACAAAGGGAAATGCAGAGCACCAGAGCATCTCCACATCAGTGAGCGCTGGTTGAATCCCAGACGCAGTGACAGCTGTTGAGTGTATGGACGCGACGGTCCTACCAACGAGCACCCGAAGAAAAGATGCTGAAGCCGCTCTGCACAGCGTCTCCAGGCAGCTCCATCCTCCGTCGCCCCATCCCCGTCATGCCTCTCTCCATGTTGCATCTCCTGGATCCTGCCGTCAAGCCTGTCATAACCAGGTTTCCACGGGGTGGACAAAGGGAAGAGGGGGGACCACCTTCCCCTAAAACAAAACACCAAGGTCCCCTGGACGAACAGATGGGACCTTGGAGGGAGGCTAGTGGGTCCCAGGCTCTGTCCCCAGGGTACTCTTCTTCCAGGAGAGGTTCTTCCAACGTTGGCAGCAGGGCTTTGTAGAAGCATGGTCTGTGATGTTAACTTTGCGTTAAGACCAATATTTTTAAAGCTATTAGTATGCATTGTACATGGAGAAAGTAAATAGTGTTTGTGAAGCTTTGGTTAGGGCAGTGGTCGGCAAACTCATTAGTCAACAGAGCCAAATATCAACAGTACAACGATTGAAAATTTCTTGTGAGAGCCAAATTTTTAAAACTTAAACTTCTTCTAACACCACTTCTTCAAAATAGACTCGCCCAGGCCGTGGTATTTTGTGGAAGAGCCACACTCAAGGAGCCAAAGAGCCGCATATGGCTCGCGAGCCGCAGTTTGCCGACCACAGGGTTAGGGGGATGATGTGTGAGTATAAGGATTGCCAGTACTGCTCACCAGCCACCCTCACTCTTCTGTTTTACACAGTCACTTGTCCATGCTCACAGAGGCTCCGTGAGCTGGCTGCGGGCATCCCCTCCATTCCACAGCTGAGGAAACTGACGCGCAGGGAGGTTAACTGCACATGGTCAGCTGGGAGCTTGGAGTCAGCTAGCTCCGTGCTCCAGCTTGAATGTACCCACATAGGCCCCCTCCGTTCTCTGAACCTCCATTTCCTTGTCTGTAAGTGGGTATGACCCCAGGGACTTCCCAACAAGGACGCTGTGAGCGGTAAGCAGGGCACACACTGGGAGATGGGCACCGCTGCTTGCAGACGCCCCTGCAGCACTTCCCTGTGCCCCCACCTCCTGGGCCCCAGTGGCAGACAGGGCGAGGCCTCCTCCAGGCTGAGCCAATGCCAGCAAGCACCTTCAAAGGAAAATTTACAGAACACAAGGAGAGAGGCCATAAGGAAAGCCAAAGTCCCAATTCCCCTAACTCGCCGGGCACGCGTGGTGGTTATGAAGAGCCCACCATGTCCTTGGGGGCATCAGACCCTGCACATTAGTGCAGCTGGCCTCTGGCCAGTGGGGGCCATTTCTCCCCGCACCGTCCTCATAGCGGCTCCTCATCACGTCGACTCCAGTGCCATCGCTCCCCTCCCTTGAGGCTGCTCTGCTTCTGCATCTGGCTTCATTCATAAGCAAATGCCAACTCACGCAGATCCAGAGCTCCTAGTCAGCAGAAAGCTCTGGGCAAATATCAGCAATCATTAATAATCATTAATGAGAATTATAATGGGCAGGTCTCTCTTGAGAGTGGGCACCCAGTGGGCACAGGGAGCTGTGGCTGACCCATTTACCCCCCCTCCCGCCCCCCGCCGCTCTTTATCACAGTCTGGGCTGTGGCTGCTTCTGTGTGGTTGGGACAGTCCATGTGGTTCTGGGACAGACCCGCCTCCTCTACAAGGCGTGGCTCTGATGGGCAGGTGGCCCTAGTGTTTCCAAGTGTAGAGTGTGGCTGGGTGAGCTGGTATCTAGAATTGGCTAGCATCCCACCATCTTTCTCTAAGCTTTGCAAGGAAGACGCATGAACTGGGGGGGGAAGGGGGGGGAGGGGGTGTCTGTGTGGTCAATGGGAGCCCTGGCTCCTCCTCTTTCAAGCTGTGGGACCCTGGACCAGTCACTTCCTGCTCTGAATCTCAGTTTTCTCATCTGCAAAAGAGGCATAACAGTGCTGACCTCACAGGCCAGTCTGGGGCTGACATGAGCTAACATGTGGTGCAGGCAGTGCAACCGGGACAGAGGGGTCACAAGGTTTCTGTGGCAACCCCAGCCCTGTTGCATTGGCCAGGCCTGCCCAGGAATGACAAGCAAGTGCCTGCCGTCCTGGTGGTGATGCCGAGGAGTGTGGGGCTCTGATGCTATAAAATGCCCGGGAGCAGAGGTCCTTCTAGAACTGCACCTCTGGCCATGGTGCTGAACTATGGGAAATGTTGTGGGAAATGTTGCTCCCCTACCCAGGCGCCCCATCCAACCTTTCCAGGCAGCTTGAGCCAGGTGAGAGGCAAGAACGTGTCAGGAAGGATGGGAGAGCAGGGGGAATACAGAGAGCCAGAAGGAGAGAAGGAAAGAAAGAGAAACACAGAGAGACAGTGGCAGAGAGAGAGAGATAGTGGCAGAGACAGAGAGATAGTGTCAGAGAGATACAGAGAGATAGTGGCAGAGAGACAGAGAGATATAGATAGTGGCAGAGAGTGACATAGAGAGATAGTGGCAGAGAGAGACAGACAGAGGCAGGCTGAGAAACAGACAAGGGGGCCTTCAGTGACTTGTCACCAGGACAGAAGAGGAACTCCTGTGTTGCTGTCATTTTTCAACAATCGTGGTTCCTCTGGAGGATATATTTCATATGGTTACTTGCCACAGTTCTCCTTCCAGGTGCTCCACTGTGGTCCCCCAGCAGGTCTGTGCGAGAATCCCACAGAGCACAGCCAGAGAAGCAGACCCATTGTGCATGTGTGTACGTGTGTGCGCATGCACGGGTGTGTTGTTAGAGGTGTGTGTGTGTGTGTTTGTGTGTGTGTGTGTGTGTGTGTGTAGATATAAGATATAAGATATGTATGGATTTGTGACAGTGAGTTGACTAAGTTTGGCATCTTGTTAAACAGCTACTTAGGGCTGTTGTCTGAAGAAAGGTTTCTGAGAAGTGGGGGGAGGAGAGCACACGCCACCCCACGTGTGAGCTGGAACTCCAGGACAACAGCCCCAGGTGTCTCATGCTTGTGCCTGTGACCTGAGAGTGGGGGAGGCCCCCTCAGGGGATGCTTGGCCCCGAGAGGGAACGTGGGCAGCCTATTTCCCAGCCCCACTGCCCCAGCCCCGGGCCCTTCCCTGTCCCCAGGGAGCTTTGGTGGGACCACAGCGGCCCATGGCAGGCCCGGCTCTATCTCTTCATCCCCACCCAGGCCAAGCCTCCAGCCCAGAGAGACGTGGAGAGATTCTCAGATCAGGAAACCACGGGGGAGAGCTTTAAAAAATGCAATTAGAGGGAAAATAATTAAATCCAATTAAAAACAAGCCATGAGGGGAATTCTGGGGACTCCTGGCCGGCTGCTATTTTCTGCTGCTTTTCCACTGAACGCCCAGCCGCTCCACCCGCCCTTGGCAGCCTTCCCGGTGCTCACCGGCGCGGCTTTTAAGGTGGAACAAAGGAGGTCAGGCACCCACAACACCTGTGCTTCCCTCTCCACGTCCTGCCCCCTACTGTCCTTTCCTGCCTCCTAGGTCACCTCCATGTCACCCCTTCTCCCTTTGGGGTGCCTAGTGAGTCCTGCTCTCCCCCAGTCAACCCCAAAGCAAAGAAAGCATCTGAAATGCATTCACTCAGGGCTGCCTCCAGATCCTCTGAGTTTGTGACCTTCATTCTGTGGCATCAGAATGAAGGTCACAATGATAACCCGGGTGCTTGTTAAATGGATTAGCTGGCCCCAACCCATCCTGGCTGGTGGATCTTGCGACTGAATTTATAGGAAGCCCCAGGCAATGCTGGTGGCTGGTGGTCCTAGTCCGGAGCCCCCCTTTCTGAGAGGATTAACCCTCGGCACAGAGAGAAAGCCTGGCCCGAGGCTTCACAAGAGCACTGGGATGGCCACTGTGGAGGAACCCCAGGCAGGGGCCAGCACCCAGGGGCCGGGTGAGGAAGGCAAGAATGCCTTCTGTGTCTGAGGGCCTGCGTAGGAACCATCTTGCTGGGATGGGCTTTCTCAGGAATCTGGCCGCATTCCTCCCCTGAAACATTCATTCTCAGGTGGGGCCCAGCTGTTTGCCAGGTGGGGACTGAATTCTGGGCCGAGTTCCATGAGGCAGTCTCCCCAGGGCCCAGCCCAGAGCAGGCCTGCGTCAGCGACACGGAATTGTTCAGGGCCGTCAGCGGGACAGCCGCAGAGGGATCGGCTCCTGCCAGGTCATTTGCACACCTCGAGCAGCATCTGGCCCTTTGCATGACAAGTTCCTAGTCCTGGGGGCTGAGATGGAAGCCCTGCAGTGGGAGGGCTGAGGGGGCCAGTCTGTCCCCAAATAGTGCTCCAAGGTCATTGCTGACCAGAAATCTATTCTTGGAGAGAGAGCAGTGCCTGGAGGAGGCACCATTTTTTATTTAAAATTTTTATGTTAAATGGAGAATAAATACCAACAATAACGACAAAGGCCAAATGCTTAGCACTTTAAGGCAGCCCCCAAACTTCCCTTCCATCCCCACTCCAGGACCTCTGTCCCCCATCTTCCAGAGACAGCTGTGCACAGATAAGCATCTGTGTGATCACATGGTATCACATGATGCTCAAGTGTGCAAGTTTGTATGATCACATGATTCCAAGTGAGTGTGAGCATGCGAGTGTGCGAGCTACCTGTCCGTGTCTGGCATCTTACATTTTGTACCTGTCCAATGGCAACAACTACAGAACAGTGAGGCCCATTGTCCCTGGTGGTCACACTCATGGAGGGACGGGAGTCTGCCCACCCCCAGAGGTTCTGAGCTCATTCCCAGAGGTGTCTGGGGCAGAAGTTATTTTGTGTTTTTAACTTCTCAGATAATCTCAGCATCCAGCCAGTACTGAAAACCCCACGGTGGAACCCAGTTGTGTGACTTGCCATTTTTCCTTTGACATGTCTAGTTCTGTTTCTACAATTCTCTTTATTTTTTATTTTTTAAAATCTTTATTGTTCAGATTATTACAGTTGTTCCTCTTTTTTTTCCCTCCATAGCTCCCCTCCACCCAGTTCCCACCCCACCCCATATCCTTACCCCCTCCTCCACTGTCCTCATCCATAGGTGTATGATTTTTGTCCAGTCTCTTCCCGCACCCCCCATACCGCTTTCCCCCCAAGGATTTTCAGTCCACTCCCTTTCTATGCCCCTGATTTTATTATATTCACTAGATTATTCTGTTCATCAGATTTTTTATTCACTTGATTTTTAGATTCACTTGTTGATAGATATGCATTTGTTGTTCATAATTTTTATCTATACCTTTTTCTCCTTCTTCCTCTTCTTAAAGAATACCTTTCAGCATTTCATATAATACTGGTTTGGCGGTGATGAACTCGTTTAGCTTTTTCTTGTCTGTGAAGCTCTGTATCTGCCCTTCAATTCTGAATGATAGCTTTGCTGGGTAGAGTAATCTTGGTTGTAGGTTCTTGCTATTCATCTCTTTGAATATTTCTTGCCACTCCCTTCTGGCCTGCATAGTTTCTGTTGAGAAATCAGCTGACAATCGTATGGGTGCTCCCTTGTAGGTAACTAACTGTTTTTCTCTTGCTGCTTTTAATATTCTCTCTTTGTCTTTTGCTCTTGACATTTTAATTATGATGTGTCTTGGTGTGGTCCTCTTTGGATTCCTTTTGTTTGGGGTTCTGTGCGCTTCCTGGACTTGTAAGTCTATTTCTTTCACCAGGTGGGGAAGTTTTCTGTCATTATTTCTTCAAATAGGTTTTCAGTATCTTGCTCCCTCTCTTCTTCTGGCACTCCCATAATTTGGATGTTGGTACGCTTGAAGTGGTCCCAGAGGCTCCTTACACTATCTTCATATTTTTGAATTCTTTTTCTTTTTGCTTTTCTGGTTGGGTGTTTTTTGCTCCTTCGTATTTCAAATCTTTGACTTGATTCTTGCAATCCTCTAGTCTGCTGTTGGATCTCTGTATATTATTTTTTATTTCAGTCAGTGTATGCTTAATTTCTAGTTGGTCCTTTTTCATATCCTCGAGGGTCTCACTAAATTTATCGAACTTTTCTAGAAAATTCTTGAAAAACTTTATAACTGTGGTTTTGAACTCTATATCCATTCATTTGTGTTCCTCCATTTCTTTCATTTGTGACCTGTTTCTTTGTCTCTGCATTTTGGATGCTTCCCTGAGTTGATAGAGTGGCTTTGTGTGCTAGGTGTCCTATAGGGTCCAGTTGCTCAGCCTCCCCAGTTACCTGAGGTGGACTCTCTTGGTGCACCCCTTTGTGGGCTGTGTGCACAGTCTTGTTGTAGTTAAGCCTTGATTGTTGTATCACTGAGGGGAATTGACCTCCAGGCCAGTTAGCTGTGAGGATCAGCTGTGTCTACGATGGGAGAACTTCTGTGCTGGAGACACCCTTAAGGGGCAGGACTTGCTTCAGTGGGGCTTTGGTGCTCACTGAGTCTGCCCCCTGAGTGTGTCCCTTATGGATCTGAGGAGTTGTAATCTGGATGGTCCTACTCTGGCCCCTGGGTACACTGGCTCTTGGATCTCAAAGGAGGTGCTAATTTAGCCTCTGCCTGAGGCCACCCAGCAGGAGTTATAGAGAGATCTGCAGATTCCTCTTCTTTGTTTGGGTTTTGGAGGTGCCCAGATGAGGCCCAGCTGTGAAGCAATGCAAGGTGCTGTGGGGCCTTGGGCCTTCTTTTGGATGTTCTGGGTCTCTCTGACTCAGCTGCAGTTTGTTAGATAAGTTTAGATTTCAAAGGACCAGGCCATTCATATTCAAATGCCTCTGCGCACAGCTTGGATGGGGCGGAGTCTCAGGGTGGAGCAAACAGCAATGGCTTCCCGTCAGCCCTGCCCTAAGAGGCCCCCAGGTCTCAGTGTCCCACAGTAATCACTGCAAACACCTCTGAGAGAAAGCCACCCTCGAGTTTCACCCACTGCCAGACAGTCCAGTTTCTCCCTGTATGAGTCTGGGTCCCCAGAGTCTTGCCCGGAACTGGAGTTCAGAGCAGTTAGGAGCTTGTGTCTCCCTCCTACTTGAAAAAGACAGCTGCATACTCAGTTGCCAGCCCTCTCCGCACGTGCCTCTATACCTCTGCACTTTACTTCTGCAGCTCCTCTGAGTCTCAGTGTGCTTTTCTCTTCCTTTCTAGTTGTAGAATTTCCACTTAGCCAGCCTTCCTGTGGTTCTGGATGATGTCCGTTTTGTCTTTTAGTTGTAGTTTTAAAGTGGTTGTGTGAGGCAGCAAGTTCAGGTGTTTACCTATGCTGCCATCTTGGTTTCTCCTATATGGCCATGTTTTATTTCTACAATTCTCTTGAACATGAGCTTTTTGTTGTACTTAATCTATAGTCGTTCCTCAGTGATGACATTTGGGGTATTCTCATTCCTCTGCCTCCACAAACAGGCTGTATTCCCTGGGCAAGCACATCAGAGGTGAATTCCTAAAAATGGAGTTGGTGGGTCAAAGGGTATTTGAATTGAAAATCCATTTGGATATTGTCTTTTTATGTCTTCATTGGGGGAGAATACAGCATACAGTCTTGCACATTGGAAAGAGGGTGAGCATCTTCTCACTTGTACACAGGAAAGTTATATTGTGTTAGTTGGGAGCATGCTTGATTATTATTGTTGTGACTTGGGAATTCAAGTCTGAATAAAAGGATGGCTTTTGAGTCATCAAAAGGTGGAATAGGGAAGATATTGTAGATCTGCTCTGTTCCACCATCTTTCTATTTGGAGAGACAAAAAGCTACTGTATGGTTCTGGACTCCCTTGCAGCTAGCTTTCTGGATGCAAATGAGGCTCCACTAACTAGCTGTTTTCACAGAAGTTGGACAGGCCCTGGTGGTAATCAAAATCGTGAAACATGACTATCTCCAGGGAAAGTGGACAGAGTCTTACACACACACATGACACACACACAGATACATACCACACATACTACACACACATAGACACACATACACACCACATCACACATAGACATACATTCACACATAGACACACCTATACACCACATATACACTCACACACTACACAAAAATATACACGCCACATATACCACACCATACACATAAATACACACTCACACATTCACACCACACCACAATACTCACATCCCACACACATGTATTCATGCCACACCACACATACACACACACCACACCTTGCACTCCCTGGGGGCTGCCGCCCAGCGTCTGGGCCTTGGTGATTGTCCCCCTGCAAGGAACTTGCCCTGCAAAGCCTTCCTCTGTCCTGTAGGGTCTCAGGTCTTAGGACTGGGTCTCTGCATCAACAAGGGGTGGGGATGGCAGCTGGGCTTGGTCCACCCACATCCTGGGACCTGCCCAGAGGCCCCTTCTGGCAGCCTGCCTCCTGTCCCCCAAACTCAGACCCCATCCATTGTGGGCTTGAGGCTAACAGTCTCCCAGAGCCTCCACGGCCCCACCCCTTCTCTGCCCCCTTCCCCCTCTCCCTTTCCCACTGCGCTTGAGGCTGGCTCCTCCACGCATCAGATTCCCATGTTTGGTAACAGCTGGCTGAGCTTAATTAAGCCCCACAGTGCCGGGTTCCACCTGGCAAGGAATTAACAACAATAACAAAATAGCAAACATCTGAGGAGGGGTGTAAAGAGGCAGGCGGCGGCGGGGTGAGGGCCTCCTGAGGCAGCTCTCAGGTCCTCTCTGTCTCCGACCGACCAGTGCTCGACATTTTCTGTGCTGGCATGGTGGCCTTGGTCTGCAGGTGCCTCCATGTCCTCACTGTGCAGGCAGCAGCCTCACTCCACAGATCTCAGGTCTTAGGAGCTGGGGTCTCTGTATCAGTAGGGGCTGGTTGTGGCAGCTGGGCCTGGTTCACCCACATCCTGGGACCCTGAAGAGGGCCAACTTTGGGAGGCTCCATAGCGTGCGGGGTCCCTGTGTGGCTGTCCATGGCATGGGCAAGTTCCCACCAGGATCCAGGCAGAATGACACGTGAGCTGTGGTGGAGGCCCCATGCACTGTGTTCCAGGAGTGGGGAGGCTGGGCGCTGGATTTTCAGTGGAAATCAGAGGGCTTCCCTGATGATGTTCTGGCTCTCTGTAAGGGGTGAGGGCAAAGGCAGAGGCAGTGGAGGGTCCAGAGCAGGGGCTTGGAAGAGCCACAGAGCCAGCAGTGTCCCTGGACAGGCTCATGGCCTTGGGAGCCATGGATTCTTTTGCTCGTGGACCTGGTGCTCTTCAAAGGTGGATCTGGGAGGGTCCTGAGTCCCACGCGGTAGGGCTGGAGTTGCAGGGAGAGTCGCCTGACTCCCAAGCTAGTGCTCTGTTCACAGCACCAGATACACCTATCACCACCCCAAGGTGAGAGTAGGGCTCCCCCAGGAAGCAGGCTCAGGTGACTCCAGAGAGGAGAACCAGCAATGAGGACGCACCCCGGGAAGGCACTTTCCAGGAGACTCAGTGCTGGGCAGGACTGGTTAGTGAATTGTGAGGTCCACCTGTGCCCTCAGATTGCTTTCTTTAAACATGTTATTCGTAACTTGTAACACAACAGCTTCCAAAAGGACTTTGGGACACGCAGGAAAATAATAGAATTGTGCAAAGTGGCAGGTTGAGTGCATAAATTATTATACTCCAAATAGGTCTGAAGTTGTATTCCGAACTTCCCGGCACCTAAGGCAAGAAGGGAGGCAAGAAGGAGGTGTTAGCTATAGATTGATGTTTGTATGTTCAGATTTTCCAGGAAATTGTAGGAGAGAAAGGATCTTTCAAGAGAAAGCCATGAAAGGCCTAGGATGGGTCCCCCATTTCTGGCCTCAAGAAAATCAATTGACCTGCTTAAAGCAGGAATAATAATAATGTCACCTGCTCCCTGGGCGGTGAGCAGGCTCAGGAGCACAGTGCAAACTGTAAGATGAGTGTGGGACTGTCAATATAATGGTTACTGTATTACAGTAAGTTCCTGAGAGCAAGGATGCTGTAACACCTTCCAATCAGGTCAACCATCTGTCCTTGTTTTTTCAAACCAGCCCTGGTCTGTGCCCGTTGTCCTGATGTAACTAGCAGGAGAACCCCCTTTCACTCTCTAAGTGTCCTGTCTTGGAGGACAAATTTCATGGTCAATACGTCCTATATAATAAAAGCCTAATATGCTAAGTGTCTGGTTGGCCGTTCAACCAATCAAAGCATCATAATATGCTAATAATATGCTAAGGCCACTCAACCACTCGTTATGATGTGCACTGACCAGCAGGGGACAGACGCTCTGACCAGTAGGTTAGCTTGCTGCTGGGGTCCGGCCAATTGGGACTGAGTGAGACAGGCCAGACAAGCCCTGGAGCCCTCCTGCAATCCCTCCTCAGCTGGCCAACCTCCCATGTCCCTCCCAGGCCCCGATCGTGCACTGGTGGGGTCCCTTGGCCTGGCCTGCACCCTCTTGCAATCCAGGACCCCTCGGGGGATGTCGGAGAGCCGGTTTTGGCCTGATCTTGCAGGCCAGGCCGAGGGACCCCACTGGTGCATGAGTTTATGCACCAGGCCTCTAGTATATTTATATTTTATTACTAATATATTAATAAAATGGGGCATCTGATCTCCAGGAGCATGTGTTATGAAAGAGTCACAAGACACTTAGTCCACAGGACAAGCAGAGATGTTGTCCAAAAGATGTCACTTTGAAAAACATAGGTTGATTCCTCAGCTCACAGGGATCTTTATCCTTTGTCTCCAGGGCTGTGAGTGAGAAGGAAAAGAAGTGGGTCCTGGCAGGTGTGGCTCAGTGGTTGAGTGTCGATCCATGAACCAGGAGGTCAGAGTTTGGTTCCTAGTCAGGGCACATGCCTGACTTTCAGGCTCAGTCCCCAGTAGGGGGCGTGCAGGAGGCAGCCCATTGATGTTTCCCTCTCATCATCGATGTTTCTCTCTCTCTCTCTTCCTCTCTCTCTGAAATCAATAAAAATTTTTAAAAAGGGAAGGAAAAGAAGTGGGAAGCATGCTCTATGTACTCTCCTTGCTGTGGGCACTTGGAGATTGCTCTGCCACCTCCTGTGTAACATTGGCAATAAAGAGAACTTCTCTGAGGCCCTCATCTTCTCATCTGCACACTAAGGTTGTTGTGAGTGTGAGAAATGGTTGGATAAATCAGCAGGCGTGGTGCCTGTGGCAGACATGGCAGAAAGGGAGGTGTCATTATGGTTCCTGTCATCGTCATCACATGTGCATTAACCTTTCCACACCTTCTTCAGCAAAACCCATGACTCACCCTTCCTGGGACGGCTTCCACCCTTTCCAATGTGTGTGGGTTAATTACAAATTCATTTTGTTATCAGATATACGTCTTTTAAAATTTCTATTCCTTCTTGTGTCAGTTTTGGTAATTTATGTTCTTCAAGGCATTTGTCCATTTCCCTTAATTGTTGAATTTGTTGGCATTAAAATTGTTCGGGCTGGCGCCATTTTGGGGCTCAGTCCATCTGATTTCCCAGATGGCCTAATAAATTCATAATCCTTTATAAAAATTGCTTGTAATATTATCTTATTTTCCTTTCAATATCTATAGGATATATGGTGATGTCCTATCTTTCATTCCTTCTACTGAAAATTTGTATTCTCTCTCTCAGTAATCTAGCTAGGAGTTAATTTTATTAACCTTTCAAAGAACTAACTTTCGGTGTGTTTTTTTCTATCATTCAATTTCTGTTTCATTGGTTTCTACTCTTTATTATATCCTTTCTTCTACTTTGAACTTAATTTGCTCATCTTTTTCTAGATTTTCAAGGTGGAAGTGTAGAGGTTTTATTTAAAACCATTAGAGCCAAAACCGGTTTGGCTCTGTGGATAGAGCATCGGTCTGTGGACTGAAAGGTCCCAGGTTCGATTCCGGTCAAGGGCATATACATTGGTTGTGGGCACATCCCCGGTAGGGGGCGTGCAGGAGGCAGCTGGTCGATGTTTCTCTCTCATCGATGTTTCTAGCTTTCTATCCCTCTCCCTTCCTCTCTGTAAAAAAATCAATAAAATATATAAATATATATATTTAAAACCATTAGAGTTTTTAAACACAAGCATTTAAAGCTATAATTTTCACTTTAAGCACTGCTTTGGCTATAGCACACAAATTTTGATATTTCATGTTTTCATTACTGCTTAGTTCAAAATATCTAATTTTCTTTATGATTTGTTCTACTTGTGGATTATTTAAAAGTTTTTTGTTTAATTTCCAAACATTTTAGAGAATTTTACAGATATCTTAGTGTAGTTGATTTCCTACTGTACTACAACTAGAGACTATATCTTGTATAATTTTAATATATTTCCATTTACTGAGACATTTAATGGTGAATACTCCATATGTATTTTTAAAATGTGTGTTTATTCGGCTCTTGTTGGGTGGAGCACCCCATAAATGTTAGTCAGGTCATGCTTGATAGTGTTGTTTAAGTCTTTACATCCTGGCTGATTTTCTGTCCATATGTTCAGTCAGTTATTGAGAGAGGAGTATTAACATCTCCAACCATAACTGTGGATTTGTCTCCCTTTAGATCTGTTAGTTTTGGCTTCACATATTTGAAGCTCCTATTGAGTGTGTACTCATTTGTGAGTGTTTTGCCTTCCTGATGTGTTGAAAATACTTATATTTCATCTTCATTTTTGAAGGACTTTTTTTGTTGCATATGGAATTTTAGGTTCACAATTTTGTTTTTAAAGATGTCATTCTACTGCAAAGAAGTCGGCTGTATTTCTCATCGTTTCCTTGTATGTGATATGTCTGGTTTTCTCTGGCAACCTTTAAAGTGGTCTCTTTATTCTTGGTTTTCATATGTTCCTAAGTATGGTTTCTAAAAATGTTTATGTTGCTTAGGTTTGATTGATGTATGGGTTGATATTTTTCATCAAATTTGGGAAATTATCAGTTATTATTTCTTCAAATATGTGTTCTGCCCACTCCCTTCTTCTCCTCCTGGCACTTATATATACACATAGACGGCTTGATATTGCCCCACAAATCACCGAGGCTCTTTGTTGGTTTTTTAAAGGTTCCTTTCTCTCTGTGCTTAAATTTGGATACATTTTCTGGATCCATCTTCAAGTTCACAAATTATTTCTTCTGTAGCCTAATCTGCTATTAGACATACCCAGTGAATTCTTCATTTCAGGTTCTGTATTTTTCAGTTCTACATTTTCCACTAAATCCCCCCTACCCCACATAGTTTCCATTCTGTGGAGAGTTTTCATCTCTTCACTCATGTTTTTCTTTTGTTTTAAATCTTTCTTCTGTAATTTCATCATCTGTGTCATCGGTGGGTCTGTTTTATTGACCAGTGTTTCTCTTTTTTTCATTTTCTAGTTAAATTTTCTTGCTTTCTTGCAATTTTTAATTGTATGCTGGACATTGTGAACCCCTTTATTAAGAGTATGGGTTATGTTTTGTTCTTTACAGAGTGTCCAGTTTTGATCTGGTGGAGAGTTTACTAGAAGTTTTGATCTGTTGGAGCTTGGTTTGGGGCTTTGTTAGGGCAGCATCTCAAGCAATCCCTATTCTAGCGCTAGAATAGTCCTGCTTCTGAGTTCTGAGATGCTCAGTGTGGTCTGTCTGCTCCAGCTGTTTGGAGTGCACAGTGTCTCCCAGCAGTGTATCAACATACACACATGTACACATGCATACACAAATGTACAAATGGATACACAGGCATGCATGCACACATGTGAGCATTGTCAACTCACAGCCCTTAGTGGTTCTCTGCCAGGTCTTTTTTTTTTTTTTTTTTTTTAAATTTCTTTATTGATTAAGGTGTCACATATTTGTCCTCATCCCCCCATTCCCATCCCACCCCTCTCCCCACGCATGCCCCAATCCCCTGTTGAACTTAACCGTTGGATAGGCTTATATGCATGCATACAGGTCCTTTGGTTGAACTCTCCCCCTCCCCCCCACCCTCCCCCTACCCTCCCCTATCCTCCCTCTGAGGCCCGATAGTCCGATCGATGCCTCCTTGCTTCTGGTTCTGTTCTTGTTCCTCAGTCTATGTTGTTCATCATTTCCCCTAGATGAGCGAGATCATATGTCACTAGATATATACTAATAAGAACTGAATGTGAGACGAGCAATAATAGTTATGCTGACAGGCAAATGAATCAATCTGTAGCGAGCTTCCCCCTGGACCAACAGTTCTTTTGAGACCCAATTTCAATGTCCAGTAGTTCCTTATGTGTACATGTCAGCACTGACCCCTCAGCTCTGGATGGTAGACAAATGGTGGTAATGGAGGTCCGACTCCCTCTGGTTTGGTCTCGGCCGAACCCAGGGGCACGGCATCACCCGGACTAAGGGGCACGTGGCCTCACCCATACCCAAGGGGCGCGTGGTCTCACCCGGGCCTGGGACCCAGCCTCACCCGGATGGATCCAGGGGCGCACGGCCTCACCCGGACCCAGGATCTGGCTTCACCCGTACCCAGGGACGCTTGGCCTCTCCCAGACCCAGGGGCTCGTGGCCTCACCCGGGCTTAGTTGCACAAGGCCTCACCTGGTTCCAGGGACACATGGTCTCTCCCGGACCCAGGGACGCTTGGCCTCTCCCAGACCCAGGGCCACTTGGGCTCACCCGGGCCTAGGTGCACGAGGCTTCATCCGGATCCAGGGACACATGGTCGCACCCGGACCCAGGGACGCTTGGCCTCTCCCAGACCCAGGGCCACTTGGGCTCACCCGGGCCTACGTGTACGAGGCCTCACCCGGATCCAGGGACACATGGTCTCACCCGGACCCAGGGACGCTTGGCCTCTCCCAGACCCAGGGCCACTTGGGCTCACCCGGGCCTAGGTGCACGAGGCCTCATCCGGATCCAGGGACACATGGTCGCACCCGGACCCAGGGACGCTTGGCCTCTCCCAGACCCAGGGGCACGTGGCCTCACCCGGGCCTAGGTGCACGAGGCCTCATCCGGCTCCAGGGACACATGGTCGCACCCGGACCCAGGGACGCTTGGCCTCTCCCAGACCCAGGGCCACTTGGGCTCACCCGGGTCTAGGTGCACGAAGCCACCCGGACCCAGGGGCGCGTTACCTCTCTCAGACCCCTGGTCGCATGGTCTCACCCGGATCCAGGGGCTCACGGCCTCACCCGTACTCGGGACCCAGCCTTACCCGGATCCAGGGACCCACGGCCTCACCCGGACCCAGGGTTCAGATTCGCCCGGACCCAGGTCTGCCAGGTCTTAAGGGTCCCGCCTTGCATATGCACAGCTTACGATTCAAAGACTCAGGGAACGCCATGCAGACTTCTGGGCCTCCTTTACACGGCTTCCTTCTCTCTGTACTCTGCAAATTGCAGGCACCTCGGAACCCTGACTTCCTGTGTTCCCTCTACTTGTCGGGACCACTGCACTATATTGAAGCTCTGCTTCCCTGTGTTGGTTTGGGAAGGGCTTGCAGGCAGAAAACTGGGGTGAATTGGAGCTGTCTGTTGTGCAATGTCTGAAAACATTTGTAGCATGTATTTTGTCCAGTCCAATTGTTGTCTATAGCAAGAGGGTAAGTCTGATGCCCTCTGTTTCTATTGTGGCCAGAAGCAAAAGCCCACCATCTACTTTTGCAACCTATTGCCTTCCATTTGTAATGCCCTTTCTGAAAACACCAGTTCCACCAAAGCCCCGCTCGCTCCTATGGACCCCATTCAGATGCTATGTCATCAGTTACTTTCCCCCATCCCTTTGGGGGTGGAGCAGTCTCCACGCTGAACCTTATCCCATTCTCTCAGGTGTCTTCGCTGGCTGTGCATCTTCTGGACAGTGAGCACCTTGGAGTCCAGGACTCTCCACTGTGCTCGGTAAACACCCTTCAGTGTCTGGCACATTGCAGCTTTGATAAATGTGAGCTTATTTAGTTATTGCAACAGCAGAGGGAACTGCTCTCCCTCTACCGCTGGCCTCTCAGAGTGGACATTGAGAAGAGTGGGGTTGAGAGTCCTCGGCTACAAGAGATCCAACCCTTTCGTTTTCTATATGAGGAAATGGCCCCAGGGGAGTTTAGTGATGTCTTTTAATATGCCATTCATTTATTCATTGTTTGACAAAAAGTTATCGAGCACCCACCATATGTGAGGCTCTATGGCTAGAGATAAAATACTTTGTCCTAAAAAATCTGAGACTAGGGTGAGATGGAAGAAATGGGGGGGGGGTGGGGGAGGGCAGGGGGCGGAGAATAAATGATGTCTACTCAGGGACCCTGAGAAGTAGGAGCGAGGAGGGGCTCAGCCAGCTTGGTGAGGACATGGAAGATCTTCTAAAATAGTGGTCGGCAAACTCATTAGTCAACAGAGCCAAATATCAACAGTACAACAGATTGAAATTTCTTTTGAGAGCCAAATTTTTTAAACTTAAACTTCTTCTAACGCCACTTCTTCAAAATAGACTCAGCCAGGCCGTGGTATTTTGTGGAAGAGCCACACTCAAGTGGCCAAAGAGCTGCACGTGGCTCACAAGCCACAGTTTGCCGACCACGGTTCTAAAAGAAGGGAGGCCAGAGCTTCCTCATCAAGGAAGAAGAGCAGGAAGAGCATGGGTGGGCCAGGGAGAGGCCCTGAGAGGGTGGGTCTGCGGAGCACATGTGGGCTTGCCAAGGATGTGGGGCACTCATGTGCCAGAATAAGGAGGATGAACTTGAAGAGGAGAGGCATGGAAAGCTCTAAACCAGGTAGTGTGTCCGCTGTGTGCATCTCTCAGCCACTGAGGCTGGAGGAGAAAGAAGTGAGGAGGCAGGGAGTGTGGTGGGAGCTCTTATGGCAAGGAGCCGTGAGGATGGAGAGGGGATGGTGGGCACAGGGGGACCAGGAGATAGACAGGGAATAAGATCCAGTCACTAAATGCCAACTTGCTGTCCCCAAGCTGAGGCTAGGCCCAAGGTCATAGAAGAAAACAGAGCTTCACAACTTTTCACTCAACATGTGTTGGGGAGTACCTACTGTGTGCAGATGATGCTTGTGAACAGACAGATGTTTTACTCTTACCACACACCTTAAGAGACAAAGGCTCAGACAGGTGGTGTCTTGCTCAAGTTCTCACAGTACAGCTGACTGAGCTGGGGCAAAACACAGCCTCCTGACTCCGGTCAAGCGCTCTGCTGTACACTGTCTCTCTTTGGGTGTCCCCACAGTGCAGGGCTCAGTGGTGATGAATATATGGCCAGAATGCCACACACATTCTCACATGTGCACCATGCACACACAATCACTGGCACAGAAGCACATGTGCATACACACAAATATACTTGTATACACTGTCACACATGTATGTGAATGGGTACACATGTGTATGCACTCTCACACTTGTGTGCTCACACTCCCATGCACTTGTGAACACACACACATATGCACATGTGCTCACACACTCATACACAATGTATACATGCACACACAAATGTACAAATGGTCACACGTGTGTGCACACACATGCACACTGACACACATATGTGCATCTGCATACATTCATATCCACACTATTATTCCTGTGCACATGTATGTGCATGTTCGTGTACATCTGTACACATGTGTACACATGCGTGCATGCACATACTCTCCTGGGCCTCTGTGTATACTCATAGTGCATGAACATTCATACATATGTATGCTCATTCCCACAAATACACAAGCATGCACAAACTTCCACTCTCATATCCATATGCATATATACATGTGTGCATACTCACACATGCTCACGTTTATACATGTATGCACACATTCTTACAATGTGAGCTCACAATCCCACACTCATGTGCATGTGCACACACACCACTCTGAGTTCAGGTGGAGGGGAATCATGGGGAGCTGCCCTTGCCCCCTGAGTCTTGGCAGAACACTCTTGAGCACGCAGGGAAGGCTGGGCCGACTGTGGGCACAAGGTGGCAGGAAAGGGTGGTGGGTGGGAGGGTGGGGGGTGCACAAGGGGAAACACCTGCCAGGTGTGGGTGCCCACATACACATGCCAGGCCAGCTCTCCTTGGGGACCTGACAGGATGCCTCACAGTGAAGTCTCCAGGGAACCCCAACACAGCAGCACCAAGGCCAAGTGCACCCTGCCTGGGGGTGGCCAGCACTCTTAGGAAAGGTGATGAGAAGTGGTGGGTCCCCACAACCTTGTCTGGCCCTGTGCTTTCAGATAATGAAACAACTTTGTTTTGACTATGCTTGCCAATGAGGGGGGCAGGCAGAGCCACAGTTTCCCTTCGCATGTCCCTGGCCCCAGGGTGGCTGTGCTCTTGGGGTGCTGGGTGCCTACAAACAGCATCCATCCCAACCCTGACCTGCCCCTCCCCATGCCCCACTCCCTGTTCCGTCTGCAGCTTCTTCTCTCGCTTTTCTCCTCTTTCTCCCTCCACTTTTGTCCTTTTCTCTTTTTCTCTCCCTTCAGACCCACCCTCTCCTCCTGCAGCAACAAAGAAATCGACTGTCAGCCAGCCCTCCATCCCCACCCCACGGCTCTCTCCCAGAGACACTGATGCGCAGACCTGTTTATTAACTTGCCAATCTTCCTCTCCTCCCCTTCTCTCCCCTTCTCTTCCCTCCCCCTTCCCTTTATCCCTCTCCCCCCTCCCATCCCTCCCCTCTCCTCATTTTTCTTCTCTCCCATAGTCTTTATCTTTTTCTCTCTCCCCCTTACTCCCCTTTCTTTCCCACACATTCTTTCTCTGTTTTCCTCATTCTCTCTTTCTCTCCATCCTCCTCACCCCCCACCTCTCCCCTTTCTCTCTCCCCCCTCTTAAAAGGCAAGAGAAATGGAAGTCAAGATCTTCTCTTGGCGATAATTATTGAAAAGTTCAGTGCAGAGACAGACAGCAATGCTGTGAGGAGGAGAGAAGGGGGAGAGAATATTAAAATGCATGTGCACAGCTTGGCTTTGCAGCAGATGTTGGCATAATTAGAGAGGAAAAAATTATGAAATTAATTTGTGGTTCAATGTAAATTTCAGCAATGGGGGAAAGCTGGGCTCAGTCACCTCATGTGCACAGATAGACACGCACACACGCGTGCGCTCACACACACACACACACACACACACACACACACACACACGCAGAACACCCCAGCTGCCAGGGAAGTGGTAATTGTCAGAACCTATCCAGGGGGAAAGACTGGCATGAAAAACAGGGAAGAAAGGGGGGAGTGGATTCCTCCTCTTAAAGGCACAGGTACTCTGATGAGCAGGAAGAGAAATGCCCCTCCCCCAAGGAGGAGGCAGGAACTTGAGGTACTGTCCAGCGGGTCAGGGTTCGAGCTCAAGCCCTCTGCTATCGCAACAGCCCAAGGAGGACACTGCTGCCCTCAGCTTGGGAGAGGTGCTCACACAGCTGGGTGCAGCCTCTTGCCCCGGGGTGTCCCTGCACCACCACTGTGGACAGCTGTCCTCTGACGGAGGGGCACAATCGTTCAGGACCCTCAGCGTGGTGTGATACGCTTCATGGTAGATCAGAAAGGAGAGAAATTCACTCTGGGGGCGGGGGCAGCAGTCCAGCTGGTCTGGGGGTTCGGTCAGGCAGTCGGAGTGGGCCAAAAACACCCAGGTGCACAGGCCCTGTGAGCGAAGCCAGGGAGGCCGGGTCATGCAAGTTTGGGGGCAGCGTGTTGTCACTCAGTTTGGCTGGTTGTGAGGTACACTGAGGGGCAGGTGCCCAGCCAAAGCATTGTTCTTGTTCAGGTGGCACTGGGGAGCCGTGGAGGTCCCGGGCAGGGGAGGGGTGTGCACAGAGCTGTGTGGCTCCTCTCACCGAGCCTCCTAGCCTGGGCTGCCTCTTCCTCTCCTTTATTCTCTGCCCTTGCCACATGTGGCTTCCCTCCCCCTTGTTCCTCCCCGCCCCCACCCCCATTCCCACCCCCTTGAAAGGAGACTGCACGTCCCCACAGCCGGCAGATGTGGCAGAGGCTCCATCTCCAGGGACCGCACAGGCCGGGCCACCCCTCCGGTGCTGTCCTCTACCAAGCTGGGCTGGCTGAGACCCTCGGCGCCTCAGTTTCCCTATCTGCTCACTGAGGGCTAGGCAGGGGCTCCCCATCTGCATCCTGGTGCCCTAGGCTATGGCAGGGGAAGGGGCTGTGGCCGTGGAAGCCTCTGCCCTTTGCTCTGACTGCCCCACGGCCTCCCCAGCCCGAAAATAACGACAACTTATTTGTAAGTACAACACCTGCCACCCTCCCAGCGCACCCCGCCATGCTGAGGAACCACCTCACAGCCCGACTTGGGAGCTCCAACCTGAGCCTGGGAGCTCCAAAGCCCTGCCCCCCACTTTCCGTGGCCTCTTCCTGGCTGTAAGCCTCCCCATCACCTTCCTCAGCTTGGTCCTTTCCAGGCATCCCGTCGAGGTGCATGTCCCTGAGCTCGGACATCGCACCTCATGCCCTCGAGCGCCGTTCCTGCCTGTGTGTGCCTCTCCCCGGTCACTCCTAGTCACCCTCTCCACTTCGTCCTCCAGCTGTCCTGGACACAACCCCTCCGCGGGCCTAGGCCACTCAGCCCTATGCTCCCTGGGTGAGTCTTCACCCTGATGTGCCAGACACCAGGCCTTCCTCGTCCAGGCAGCCCTCCCTGACCACCCTCGGAAGAGTGGGTGCTCATCCCGCACTGTCAGTTGTGTCTGCGCCCCTCCCCACAGGGCCATGAGCCTCTTCAAACACCACACGGTGCGCTGCAGGCCCAGGGCTCATGCCTTCGGGCTCCTGGTTCTGCTCTGTCCTCTCAGGAGCCATGTCTGCACATCCTGAGATTCATTACAATGCCATTGGCTCTCCTTTGCCCCTTAGATCGGCCTCCCCAAGACGCAAGCACTGGAGTCCATGGAGTGCTGGCCCGTGGGCCATCTGAGCAGTGGCTCCACAGGGTGGCTGCTGGTTGCAGAGTCACCTAGTAGGGGCTTTGTCACAGCAGAGGTCAGGGGTTAAACGTGGCCCCAGGGAGCCCTAGGCAACTGCAGAGGAGACAGCTGGGTGGTGATGGGGCTCTGTGATTTGTCCAGAGCCATTCAGTTCTTGGGGCTGGGGCTGAATTTTCTCTACCTGTCAGGGCCCCGTGGACCCATACCCTGTCTGCTGCCCCCTCTGGTTGGGGACATATCTTGTGCAGGACTCTGGGCAGAGGCTGGAGCCTCTCTGAGACTCTCCTAGTAACTCAAGCCCTGCCTATGACAGGGCTCAGGCCTCTCATGACCCTTGACCCTGCCTGATGTCAGGGCTCAGGCCTCTCACCACCACTCCTCCTCTCCACCCCCTTCCTGCCCTGCTTGGGATCAGGGTGCCAGGTGGTTTCTGGTCCTCTCCAAGGTGCTGAAATAGTACCAAGCTGGGACAAGGGGCCTGGGAGCTAGGAGCATCAGTGGGCTTCCTCTGACTGTCTCTTATCCCTGCCTGGCCAGTAGAGGCCGATGCCACCTCCACATTCTCTGATCTTGGCTCCCAAGAGTGAGGAGAGAAAAGGGCACACACAGGCTCTGGGGGCAGACAGATCAGTCCCCATGCTGCTCTCCCACAAGACTGAGCTGTGTGACCCAAACAGATGGCATTACCTCTCAGTTTCCCCTGCTGTCCAGTGGGAGTAATGCCGCCCGCCTACCCCACTCAGATGGCACAGAAGGAGGGGTGATGGAGATCAGTCTCAGGCTCCTAGCGGCCCGAGTGCAGGGGTGATGTTTGCTACTTAGGCCAGCAGCCAAGGGGCTCACCTGCTCTCCCTGAATGCAGCCCTGGGCTCCCTCCAGTCCCTGGCCAGGGAACTAGCCTCACCTCTTTGTTACTCTGCATTGTTTCAACCCCCCTAAACTTACATCTTACTTATCAGCTAAATAAGGAGCAACTGAAAGGGAGGCTGAGGCTGGTGAGGACTGTGTCTGTGTCCATTTCAGGTGGGAACCTTTAAGCCTGTGTGCACATGGGCATGCCAACACTTGAGGGCAAGCTGGGGGTAGGCTGTATGTGGAGGAATGAGTGTGCCAGTTGGGTCACGTGTCTGTACGTCCATCCGTGTGTGTGTGTGTGTGTGTGTGTGTGTATGTGTGTGTAGACATGCATGTTCCCGGGGTTATTCCCAGCAGCCCCCACCTCGCTCCGCTCCCCAGCTCATTAAGGCTCTCCCATTATTCTGACATTTGTGCGCGTCACGTACCGGCAAGAAGTAATTTACTTAGAAGAAATTAAAAGTTCATTTTAATTGAGCGCACACTGCAGTATGCAAATGAGCACATTATGCACCCGATGCAGAGACAAAGCTATAATCAGTGGTTAACCCTATGCACGCCAGCTCCTCAGCTCCGGTGCTGCCTTGGCTTTGAGGGCGGGTGGTCCTGGCCTTATGGAGATCTCCCTGGCCCCAAGTGGGAGGGGGCTGGCCAGGCCCTCTATGAACCTTTTTTCCAGATGTCGACAACTGCATGAGCCCCAGTGCCCTAGGAAGAGATCCAGGCTCTGAGCCCACCTCAGGCTCCCGCCAAGGCCCCAGACAGCAGGGACTCAGCCTGTCCCCGGAGCACTCCATGGGGCTGACTTCACCAAGCTCCCAGCAGCCCCAGCCAGCCCAAGTGCAGCAGCAGAGAATGCCTGAGGCCTGATGTTCCTGTCCCATCACAGAGGGATGGTCTCAGGGGGTGGGTGCTGAGGACATACTTTCCAGACCTGTGGCTTGGGGGCCAGCATCCAGTGTGTACCCTGACCCCATGAGAGAAAGATGGTGGTGGTCTCCCCTGAGAGGTAAGCACATCACTGCAGCCCAGCGCCTGGTGGAATGAAGCAAGCACAGGGTGATCTGCAGGGCCGGTCCCACCATGTCCTTCATATGCTCACGCAGTGCACATCTGCCCACCTACCACCATCTACAGCTGCAGCCCCGGCAATTCAGAAAGGACCAGTGGCTTGCCTGAGTGATGGAGAAATCTCAAGAAACAAGGCTGGCATCTGTCCTTGTGACCTGCGCCAGTGCTCCACAGCCCCGTGTCCTGGTGTGGGCACCAGGCCTGCTCCAGTATCCAGGGAGATACTTCAGATCCTTCCCCAGGGCCTGAGGGACCTCCAACAGGTGTACCGCCTCCACCCAAAAGATCAGGAAGTCTGAAAGCCTCACGGAGAGGTGAGTGTTAGCCATGTGACTGTGGTGCGGGGCACAGCCTCTGACCTGACATGTCTCCTTTCCTCATCTGTCAATGGGGCAGCATCAGGCCACGGGGGCAGTGTCCAGTGTCCTTTGTGATGTGTAGGTGTGGCCTGGGCAGGTCCCTGCCTGTGTTCCCTCTCCTCCTCTTCCATCCCTTCCCTCTGTCTTCTCTCTGTGTCTTTTCTTTGGTCCTGCCGTGCTGATGGCAGGCCGACACCTGTTTAGCTTACCCATTCCACCCCAGAACAGTGGGGAGCAGGGCAGGCTTCCCACCTTGTCTCCCACGGGGGCTTAGCCCTGGGCTGGAAGCCAGGCTCCCCCTGGAGCTTCAGTTGGTCCCTGGGAGGTTGTTTTTACATTGGATTTTCTCTACCTGTCAGACCTGGGATTTTTAATGACAGTGAAAATGAAGCTGGTTCGCAGATGTGAGCTGACAGCCAGCTGCAGGAGGCAGACAGATTACCTCCAGACCCAGCCCACATCGCCCGTGGAGCCGAACAAAGGAGCCATCCTGACTCACTTGGATGAGCGAGACCGGCAGGGGGCCGAGCAAGCTGCTCTCACCCACTGCTGGGCAGCACCCACCCGACCCGTCACAGCTCCTTGGGGGCCTGTGTCCACATGCTCAGGGGTCTGTGCTCCACTGGCTCCCCCCCGCCAGCGACAGCCCCTCACCTCTGCCCACGGCGCAGCTTTTGTGTCCATTGCTGTTTCATCTCACACGTTCCCTGAAGGAGGAGGTATTGGAGTTGGAGGCTGTTGCCCCACATGAGATTTGAGGGAACTGGGCTCTCAGACCCAACAATCAGCCAGTGGGACCTTGAAGGTGGTTCTGGACTCACTGGGCCTGGTTGGGCCCAGGAATCTGCATCCTGAGCAGGTGTTTTGGGAACTCCGTGAGGGTGGCTGGGACCACCCTGAGAAGCCCTATGGGCACCCTCCCTCAGCACCGCCTGCTGACCCTGGGCCTCCTCACTTCCCTTTGCCGGAGGCAGGAGACCAAGGGTGGTGGTGCTGGCCTGCGCAAGACTGGGTGCCGGGTTGGGCTTAGTTCCCTCCCCCTCTACCAGGTGCAGCAGTGATGTCAGCCCTTTCGAGTGCCCTGCAGTGACTTTTTCCCAGCCTGGGGTGGGCGGGCGGCTAGTCTGCCTCTGTGTCCGCCAGGCTCCTGGGCTGTGCCCCTGACAGTTCTCCAGAGCACCAGCCCTCCACCAGAGTCCCTGCAGGGTGACACCTGAGAGACCAGGGAGGTAGGGTGAGCCACTCTGCACTGGCTGTGTGCTTTGGGCAGGTTAGCCCGCTGTGCCTCTGTTTTTTCTACACCACAGCCGCACATCTTGGCACCTTGACTGAGTGCGTAGGGGCTCCATAGTGGCTGCACCCACCCCCCCACACACACACACAATCACCTTCATGACCCCCCAGCCCAGGGGTCTACGTTAAGGGGCCAACTGGGGACCTGACCAGGTTGGAGGCATCGAGGGCTTGTCCAGCTCTGACTCACTCACTCCCCCTGGCTCTGGGTGCCTTGGAGCCTGCTGCTGTGTGGCCACTGGTCCAGGGCCACCTCTCATGTGCCAGCCCTCATCTGCTTATCACAGCCAACAGCTCTGGTTCTGCCGCTGTCCCCTCCTGCCCGCAGCTCCCAAGCGCTGGGCCAGCCGGTGGCACGTGGGTGCCGTGTGTGCTTTTGTGGGGCAGCTCCCCCCGTGTTCCCTTCACCTTCCTTCCCTGCCCCCAGCCCATCCCCATGTCCTCAGGCCTCACGTGCTGGGAGATGCATGTCCCGTGTCCCACGTCATGGCCCGCTGATTGCTCTGCAGCTTCTGTCATTGTCAGCTCCGTTGGTTGAGCATGTGTTTTGATGCCCACTGGTGTTGACTTCACTGAGCATGTGCTATGTGCCAGGCACGTACATAACCCCGTGATAGGCATCCCATCCGGGCCATGGGAAGGTCATTGGCAGAGCCCAGCCTTCCAGAATCCAGGTCTCTGACCCCAAGCCCGTGTTCTTGGTCACAGTGTGCTGCTGCATGCTGGGCAGATTTCGCATCTGGTGTGGGAGCTAGCCCACCGGGTTGCAGACCCCAGAGTGCACTATTCCCTAGCAGCTAGCAGGTCTGGCAGCTGGGAGAATGGTTGCAGGGAGCAGGATGCCCATGGGTCTGTGGCCCAGACCTTTGATGCTGGCAGACACGCAGGCTCCTCAGTGCTCGGCATGCGGGCGTACACGAGCCCTAAGACATTTGGAGCTCATCTAATTCTGGTAGCAAAGAGCAACGCCTGGAATCCCAGGGAGGGAGGTGGCTGTGGGAGAGGCACTGCGATTGATTAGTGATGTCTGTCTGGCTTAGGTTTGGCCAGGCCTCTGGTGATGCAGGGAAAATGAGTCTTCAAGAGGGCAGGTGGCTGACCTGGCCTGCGGACTCAGGTATCCATCTATTTGGTCATCCCTCTTCCGGAGCCTCCCGTGTCTTGTTATTCATGCCCATGGCCCCCCTGGGTTCTCAGGTTGCCCACAGCAGCTGCCCTCAAGTCCCCCACTCAGCCACCTCCTGTCAAGGGGGCACAAGGTTTAGATTCTAAAGAAGGTGAAATCCTGCGTGACCAGCTGTGGTTTAGGGTGTCTGAGCACTTCAGAAAAACGCTTTTTCTTGTCCCACGTGTGGCGTGTGCTCCTAGTTGCTGTCAGGCGCCATGACAATGGGCAGCTCT
Organism: Eptesicus fuscus; assembly: GCF_027574615.1. Lineage (NCBI taxonomy): Eukaryota > Metazoa > Chordata > Mammalia > Chiroptera > Vespertilionidae > Eptesicus > Eptesicus fuscus. The sequence goes on along the minus strand of NC_072493.1, from coordinate 23,150,273 downwards.
TATCCAGATCCCCACATGTGGAGCGGGCACGGGTGGCTCTCTGCAGCTCGCCTCATCTGGTCCTCACCAGACCCCTGGGGGATGAAGCACAGTGCCTGTCGTCATGTCTGCCGTGTGAAGATCAGGCCTTCGGCTAGAAACATCGCCCCCATTAAACACTGTCTCTGGGGAAACAGCGCCTGCGTCACCGTGAGGCATCTCATCTTCTCTAAGTGGACTCTGCTGTCCTAGTGAGTGGGAATCTCAACCATAGCACGTGGTGGCATTGCCTGAAGACACAATCCATGCCAACTGTGCCGAACATTTCATAGCGTATTATTCCATCCTGAAACAACCCTCAAAAATATTACTATTCACCTGGCAAGCTAGGCAGAGGCTCCGAGTGGTTTAGTTGTTTGCCAGGGCACACACACCTCGCTCAATCTGTCATCAGGGGCCTTTCACAAACCTTTCCAGCGTCAGAGACCTCACAAGCCCTGAATCTGATCAGAACAAAGAATCCAGCTCCCCAATGGTTCTGTGTGCCCACTGCCTCCCAGGCACTTCCCCTCACCAGCTCCATCCCTTAAAGAGACATCCTACCCTGACAGTGAGAACACTCCTCCTGCAAAGCCTGGGGCAAATGCCTCCTCCTCCAGGAAGCCTGCCTTGACCACTCCAGCAGAAGCTCATCTTCCTCTCTGAAACTGGAGGGTTCTCAAACCACCTGTGGGAAGGACCGCCATGTGTACCTCCTATGTCCCTGGCACTGTACTGAGATTGAATTTGGTGTGCTACGGAGGTTGTGGAATAAATAAACGGATGAAGATAATGGGGAGACTAAGGAGACCCAGGTATCTCTAATTCCTAAAAATTGTGGGTGAGGGTCAGCCGAGAAAAGCACTTTGGCATCATAAGCAGATCTATCCCCAGATCACCACCACCACAGTGCCTGCATCATCTGGTCCCAGAGGTGCCCCCATGTGGACCCTGCAAAAAAAGAGGAGCTGAGATACAGCAGGAGGCCCAGGGAAGCCAGGAGGCTGTGGGTAGGCTGGTTGTGCCCTCACCATCGCACCACCCTCTTTCCAAGGCTCCAAACAGCAAGCAGGAAAGAGTTAAGTCCTCTGTGAGCCACTGGAGAAGGAAGTGGTAAACAATTTTTCTCTCCCTCGGCTAAATTAATATGCAAATTCCTAAGCCCCCCTCCTACTCCCTTCCCCTGCCTTGAAATTAGCGAGGTAGACTGCTCAGCTAATTACGCATTCAAACGAGCAGGCTGTGTTCTCAGAGCTAAGGGGAGGCTGAAATGATTGTGAGAAGATGGAACTGACATTCGAGCACAGCCCTTCTGGTACATCCAGAGCCGCTCCCCAGTGCCTGGCAGATGTGACCCAGCAGTGACCGCCAATCACCCAGGCTCGGGACAGGGGCGCGAGGCCCCCTCCACTCTCTGGCCCTGGCAAGGGGAGGCCCTGCGCACCATCCCGCTTCCCCACCAGCCAGATCCTACATTCTTCCTGCAACAGGCTTTGCAGGAGGAGTGTTCTGGCTGGCAGGGAAGGGTGTCTCTTTTGGTGCCTGTTATCAGGACCAACAGCAGCCGCAGCCGGGCAGGGCGGTCAGCTCCACTAGGCAGGCAGGGGTTGGCTGAACCTGTGGGACCCTCGCCCCCAGCTCCGTCTCAGGGGTGCGCCTCTCACGAGTTGTGGTTCTAGGTTACATTTCATTCTGAAAGGTGTTTCCCTGCAAAGAGGGGGGGGGCGGTTTGAACAGCAGGAGAGAGGAGGGAACAAAGGCCGCTTGGGCACCAGGAGTGTGTAGTGTCAGCAGGAAGCTGGCAGGCTTGGGAGCTAAAGATGGCCCAGACCACCACCACCACCACCCACACACACACACACACACACACACACACACACACACTCTTTTCTTAAAGGTCCCCATCCTTCCTCTGCCTGTAAAGCCAGAGCTCCCTGCCCATCAGTCCCAGGCCTCCTGACCCATCCGTGCAGCCTCCTCTCACATTCCCCTCAGCAGCCTGACTCAAAGGGGACTATCCCACAAGTCTCCTCCCAACCTCCCCCCGCCCCCTCCAGTCACCCACCCTGGACCAAGCTGCCGACCAAATACCCCAGCCCAGGCCTTGTCCCTTCCCCCCATTCCCTAGCCCACTTCTCCTGAGAAGCCTGGTGGTGCTACGTTTATTCTTGTCGCATATGGGATTTAATGTCCTGGAGTCTGAGAGGATCTCCCCAGCTTGTCTCCAAGCCCCTACAAGACAACACCTTGTGCTGGGCTCTGTAGCAACCGTGGCTCCTGGCCCTCAACGCAGCATGCCAGGGATCCGCCCACGGAGTAGCCTGTGAGGCGACTGATTCGGTGCCCTGTTCTGCTAGACACATTGGTAGCCACAGAGAACGAGGCTTCTTCGCTGCTGGCCTCCGTTTCCCCCATCTGTGCTTTAGGACTGTTGGACAAGATACTCTCCAAAGATCCTTTCTTGTTAAAATTCTGAGTCCAGGACCCTGTTCACTAACATGTCCATCTGTCCCTCCATCCCTCCCTCCATAGCATTGACTGAAGGCCCTGGGTGCCCAGCACTGACCTCAGGAAAAAGAGTGGGGTTGGTAGACTGCTCTTTCTGAGAGAGGTGCAATTCCAGAGTGGTGACCCTCCTCTCCAGGGAGAAGAGAAGTGAGGGACACAGCGAAAGCAAGACAAGAAGGCAGGGACGACGCCAACTGTACATGCGGGGCTCCTTGGCCCTCAGGTCCAGTGAGAACCAGCAGGGCAGGCAAACACCCCTGCCCTGTGCAGCTGCCTTTTTTCTGCTTATCCCAGGAATAGCCTCGATTTCCAGAGTTAGGAGGGTCAGGAAGGCGAGCAGAAGCACAAAGTCCCCACCAGTGGCCAGCCCAACAGGGGTGGATGGGGGACATTAAGAACCCATTGAATGCAACGAAGTGGCAGGGCTCTCCCATGAGGCGTGATGTGCCATCGAGCTCCCCCCTCACACCTAAGGCAGACAGTCAGACGAATGGGGGTGGGGTGGGGTGGGGTGGGGTGGGGTGGGGAGTCAAGGAAGAAGGATTGCCCAGGAGCAGCCAGCATCACTATGGATCAATAAGGACCTGAAGCTCTGGGCAGCAACAGTGAGTAATAAATAAATATGACGAACAGGCAGGAGGGTTAACTGGGCCTTGTGGGGAAGGCCTTGGGAGGGGCCAGGAGCTCGAACCTTGGGTGACAAAGGAGACAGGAGGTGGGGTGTGTGGGGGGGGGGGGGGGGGGGCGGCGCTAAGAGTGCAGTGTCCAAGGCAAGACTAGCCCAGAATTCACTTCTGGAGCCAGTGGGTGATCTGATGCTGAGAAAGGACAAGGCTGCCCTCTAGCCTGATGCTACCAGGTGTGACCTGGGTTCTGGAAGAAGGGATCCGATGGCTGCCACACCAGACCACACACCTGACCCCACACTGCACCCCAGTGGTGCTGTTGGGTGGGCCCAACAGTGGGCACTGACCACCCTGAGCAGGGACCTCTAGGATGGGAGAGGGGCTGGGAAGTCGCTCTTCTTGCCTCCCCAGAAGCAGCCTCCTCCCGGGAGGTGCAGAGCTGCCCGGAGTCAGGGAGTGGGGTGCTTTGCGCCTCTGATGGTGATGCATGGCCCTGCTAATTCGCCACACACGGCTGTCAATTCTGGTGCAGCTGCTGCCCCCGCCCTCTAGGCGCTCAGTAACGCCAGGCTGCGGAGCACCCTGCAAATTAGCACCATTTGTTTTGCAGAACATGTTCTGTTTCTACACCACACGCATAGCTTATTACCTCACCAGCAGCGCGGGAGAGAGGCAGCTGGGGCGGGGGGCTCCCCCAAGCCCACCGCCTGCGATGGGCGGCACTGCGCTCTTTGGAGGGCTGTTGCCCAGCTCGGGGGGGGGGGTCATTCTCGGGGAAGGGTCCCAGCTCCTGTCTGCCCATCCTGGTGACAACAGCCAGGGCTCTGGGCCTGACACTGCCAGGCAGCTTCATGTCTGCACCGTCCGGCTTTGTGGCCTTGGGGAGGTGATTTGACCTCTCTGGGCCTTGAACATGGAGCCTTCGCATCCGCCTCAGACAATTAGACAAAACCACTGGGGCAAAGCTCAAGCTCTACTCTCAGTAACTGGCACCCTTATGGAGCTTTTATCTTGTCACTCTAGGGGACAGTTACCAAGGTCAGAGCAGGCCGTTAATGACAAAGATTCAGCCCAGAGGCCAGGGCGGCTGGCAAGGCCCCGCGTAGACTTGGGGAGGGCTGGAGCCCTGGAGCCCACCAGGAGCCCCTTCCAGGCCAGGGCCTGCCCCTGCGAGTGGGCAAAGTGGAGCACAGGCGTGGGCCCTGGTTCTGATGCTAGGCAGAGTCTCCTAGAGCAGGTGGACCCCCTAAAAACACCCAAGGAACACATGTTGCCCAGGGAAGCCTATGGGGCAGGACTTGGGCTTCCCTGTGGCCACCACCTGCAGACCAGTGTCCTGGACCTCTCACACAGCGGGCCTCACTGTGCTTCCCTGCCCCCTGTGGGGATCTCAGGAGCAGCCATTTGCCCCCACCGCCCCCCTCCAGACCAGGCTGAGCAGAGAGACCAAATGAAGACCTCTCTGGGTAAGACACATCCACCGGCCCCTTTGCCTCCTCCTGAGGTCCCCAAGCCACCTATTCTGGGGGCTTCACTCTTCCATCCAGGTGTGGGATCCAGCCTAGAGAAGCCTCTAATCTCCCAGCCCCCCTTGCTCCGAGAGTTGACAGGCCCCTGCAGGAGGGCTGGGCAGCCTCGATGGCCCTTCAGGGAAGGATGGTCCAGTCCAGAGTTCAAGACTTCCGAGTCCCTCACCCTGCCAACAGCAGCGAGGGCTCCTTGGCCCTTCCTTCCTAAAGGCAGATAAACTGAAGTGTCCTCTGGGCCCAGGCTCTCCTGTTCTCCTTGAGGGTAGACCCAGGGGACAAGGTGGCGGAAGGGTTGTCTAGATCTATGGTGGCTGATGTCAGGGGACGGCCTTGGCCGAATGGAGCCTGGTCACTACCTGCTGGCATTTCCTGAGGGCAATTCAGGCCAGGCACCAAGCTAAGAGTCATCCTTCTATGAACTCTAGTGTGGCCGGGACCATTTTACAGATAAGAAAGTGGAGGCTCAGAGAGGACAAGCACAGAGCTGGAGCTTGAAGTGGGCCTGGCCGGCCCCAAGCCGTGCACTGAGCGTCAGCACTGCCCCCACACTCGTGGCAGGTTACATGCTTCTACACCCCTCCATCCCCCATCCTTTCATTACCACCCCCGCCCCTGACTGTGAGCAAAGCACCAAGTGGACAAGGGTATCAAGTTTCACAAAGTGTGAGGGAGTCACCCGAGCCTTGTGCATGCCACCCTCACCCTCCTCTTTATCTATCCAGCCCTCATCCTCTCATCCATCAACACAGCCATGAGGACCCATGGAGTCTCACCTTCCTGAACTGACACACCCCATAGATCCACCAGGCGGGAGGAACGTTGTGACGCCTTGGAGCTTGAGTCCAAATCAGGGAGAGAAGGGTGGGGCACCCAGGTGCTGTCCCTGCCTGAGCAGAGGTACAAAGGTGCTGCCCAGGGCAGGGCCAAGCAGGAGGGTACAGGCAGCCAGCCTCAGAACCATCGGGTGCAGCTGGTACCATCAGTGAGTGTCTGCCTAGGGCTCACCCAGGCAGGTGGCTCTTAGATGGCCACCCATAGGCATGGACAGCAGGGCTTGGGCCTGGAGCCCCAGCCGCCAGTTAGTGCTCCCGTTTTGTAGAGCGCTGCAGCAGGATTAGGGAGGCTGTGGGGCTGGGTGCAGTAGCCCACCTCACCCCGGGCCGGATGTGCACATGTGGAGCACCTAGCCAACCTGTGGAAGCCATTTGCACAGTTAGGGGACACTGGAGAAGTGGCCCCGTTGAGGCCCCTCACCCAGCTAGCCCCAGAGCCAGTCCCAACCATAGCCTCCTGCCTTCCTGAACTTGCTTCCCCTAGGCATGGCTGGGGCGTGGAGACAGCAACTGAGATCCTATCCATTGCATTTCAGGGATCTGGGGTGACACCTGGGCTGGCCATTGGAAAGCTGAAGACAGGGTTCTCCGTGGACTTTGCAAAGCCTTGGGGAATGCCTAGTGGGTGGAGAATATCACATGTGTCTGGCCCAGAGCACACAGGGCCAGTCCATTTCACTTGACATCATGGAGTTCAATTTCCATGTACAGAAATGGCACATAGCAGGCTTTCAGCTGATATGGTACAAACAGATGAAAGGACGGGTGGACAGATGAGTAGAAGATCAGTTAATGGATGGACAATGAAATGGATGGATGGATGGATGGATGGATGGATGGACGGACAAATGGATGGCAGGTGACCAGAGTGCCAGTATGAGCTCTGGCCACCACACAGCAAGAGGGCATTTTGGTGGGCTATGGGTCAGGACTTGTTGGTGTGGAATGGAGGCCATCAGAAGCTATGGGTCTCTCTCCTGCTGGGCTGCAGCGTAGGATAGCTTGTCCTCACATGGGGTGGCTAAGATATGGGGCGGGCAGGGTAAGTGGGGATGGTCTGTGCCTACTCACTCCCAGGACCCTCTGGGAGGTGTGGAAGCCGCGGAGGCTTTTCTGCCAAGAGGCAGAAAGACTTCATGAATATTTCATTAGGGAAGCAATGTGGCGGTAGAGGAACATCTGGTGGACTCTCCAGGGAGCTGGGAGCCCATGCAGGAAGCAGGACTGTGAAATTCGGAGGTGGTACGAGGGGGTACTGGTCTCTGCCGCTGAGGACAGCTCTCTCCCTGGCAGCACACTGGCTCGGGCCACTCACCCCAGTTCTGGGGACAAAGACCCGCCAGTGGGGGCAACTCTGGGCAAGGCTGTGGGGGTGGACATCATGGGTCAGCTCCCTCACAGCACGGCTCCTTCTGCCTACATTCCCCACCTAGGCCCGAGGCCAGGTCAGAGCTGCTCCAGGGATGGGACCCTGTGTCTCAATTTCCAGATGAGGCCACAGGCTGGGGCAACCCTGGGACCAGGGGCAGCTCAGGAAGCAGGGACCCCACCTGGACTAATGGGCGTTGGGCTGTGGAATGAGGCTGTGGTTGGGGGGCTTCCTGCCTCCCATCGCTAGAGGCACAGTGGACCACTGCCCACAGCCCCTCAGGCTCTGAAATCCCCAGATGGGTGCTCAGACCGGGGTTCACCTGGGACAGGGCAGCACCTACCCTAGGTAGTGGGAGAGTCAGAGCTGGTGATGGAGAGTCCTAGGGGGCTGGGGCTAGAAAGACCTGGGCAAACCTGCACCTGTGCCAGGGCGTGATCCACAGGACCCACCTGGTCCGCACCAGCCTACATGCTGAATGGTGCCTGCCCTCCTCACAGCCAACCAGGCGGAGGCTCTGAGACCTTAGGTGGTTCTGTTGTGTGCAGACCCCGGACACGGCTCCTGGCCAGCACCCAGGGGTCTGCACACAACAGAACCACCTAAGGTCTCAGAACCTCCGCTTGGTTGGCTGTGAGGAGAGCAGGCACCATTACACTAGCTTCCAGGGCTGGCCAGGCTGGGCCCGGGCACACTCTTCAAAAGTCTCCATTACCTGCTGCTCAGGACAGCCCATCACTGAGGGCCCCTGCTCTCTGCCCAGACAATCTTGAGGTTGGTCCTCTGCCAGGGCCTGAGCCCTGCCTGAATCCCCAAAGCACCTCGTGTTCCATCTCCACCTGCCTAACTCCAAATCCTGCGTTCCCTAGGCCCTCAGTGCTGGGTCACCCCCACATTGCTGCCCCTCAGCGAGCCCAGACCTTGGAAGCTCCTCACTGCCCTCTCAGGGCTAGGCTCCTTGGCCTTCACACTCTCATCGCCCAAGCCCCTTCCTACTTGGCAGAGCTGGGACTGGCCACTGCCCAGGGCACAGGCCCCAGGCCCTTTCCTGCCACGTGCCCTAGGCCCCCTTGTGCCACCTTCTCTCTGGATCTACTCTAGCTGCTCTGAACATCACACAGGACAGCATCCAGCCCAGAGTCCCTGGAGTGCCAACAGTGTCCCCCCCCCCCCCCCCGGTCCTGTGCCCCAAGCCCAAGGTCTGTGTCCCTGGAACCTTTGCCCCACGTGCTTGGAGGTTCCTCCCACCCTCACCCCATGGAGGGGTAGCTGGGCACCATGGCTAGCAGCACTCCACACGAGTCCTCCTGCCACCACCTCCTGGCGGGTAAGAAGTCCACATAGCCTCTCCCACTGCCTTGGCCCTTTCTGCCCAGCAGGGCTTTATCCATGGAACCCCCCCCCCCCCATGCACGGCTCCTCCCCACCCAGCTCGCCCCATGCCCTCGGCAGCTGGGCTCCTTGGCACAGCCGCCTGAGCTCCCTCTGATGGCCACGTTTGGCTGTGGTCCCACCAGTCTGCACACAGGCACTGCGGTGCCAAGCCAGGCTGTAGGGCTCTGGGCAGATGGGAGGGAGGGAAGTAAGATGCTTCTCCTGGGATCTCCCAGCCCCTCCAGGTGTCACCCTCCAGCCCTCCTCCCGTCCCCAATTGAGTCCCTGGCTTGGCCTGTGAAAAGAAACAGACAGACATTCAAGGACGGTTTGGGGACACTATTCCAAAAATGGGGCAGCGAGGACCTGGCCCTAAGAGCCAGCAGAGCTTGGGGTGGAGGGGACTCAGCCCAAGACCCCAGAGGGAGGGGCCTGAGTGCCAGAGGCAGAGGCACTGCCGCGCCAGGGACCCTGGATGTGGTTGCTGTCCTCTCAAACCTCGACACTACCCGTACCCAGCCGGCCAGCCCTGCTTTAATCCTCTGTGCTGGATGGCACCTGCGCCACCTGACGGACTCCTGGCCACCACACCTGGACACACAGGCCCCAGGGCGGTGGACAATCTCCTGTGCCCATGGCAGTGCTCAGGGAGCCAGGGGTGAAAGGATTGAACCTGCTGGCCCAGAACCCTGCTGGACACAGCCGTCCCCGCTGTGCCATGTCACCTGCACCCAGGCCGAGACCCAGCCACCTGCCCCGGGAGCCCCACTCAGTTGTTACCTGTGTCTCGCCGGCTGCCACTGTCCAACTGCTCCCAGCCGGGTCCTCCGTGGCTCCGCTGCCAGGCGGCTGCCGCCTCCCCAGGATGGGCTGCCAGCGATTTGCTGTGGTTTTTGTTTGTGAGTTTTGCCCCCGTGAGTCCGCGGCACCCAGGAGGCGCCCAGCCTGCCGCTCGTCCATGGCAAGCGTCCATCTTCCCCTCGCAGCGGCTCCTCACCTCTCCCTCCTCCTGTCCCCACAGTGCCAGCTCAGAGGCAACTGGCACGGACGGAGCCCGGCCAGCCTCTCGCAGCTGGGTGTAGCCACGCTTCTTCTTCTTCTTTTTTTTTTTGTATTTTAAACACACACACACATACTCACACATGCACACACACACATGCCAAGCCCCCCGCCCCCGACAACATGCGTCCCTTCTGTCAGGAGCAGCCCCAGCCAAGAAAGCCCAGAAGCGGGCGGCGGCAGAGAGCCGGGCTGCCGATCAGTGGAAACCCCAGCCCCGAGCCCATCCCTTCCTCTCCCATCACCCTCCTCTTACGTAAGAACATCACATTCATGTCGCACTTCGGAGCCTCCTGATTGGGTCCACCTTGTCACCGGCCTGGTCCTTCCGCCCACCCTGGCCCCAGCCATCCTGGCCCCCTGCCCAGCCCCCCAGCCTCCGCTTTGCTGCTCTGTCCCTTCCCTGAGGTGTGTTTATTTATGGCGTGCCCACCCCAGGCCACGTGCTGAGCAGCCAACTAGATGGAGGGGGGCCTGGCCTCCTGGAGCTGACAGTCCAGCCAGAGATGGGATTAGACCCACAGCTGTGAGGAGACGTGCTGGTACTGTGATGCACAAGCCTGGCTGTAGGGTAGCGACAGTCCACTTGAGGGGTCAGAATAGGGTCCCAAGGGGACGTGAGGGTCAAGGCCAATCTCAGACCAGCGTGGAGATGCAGGAAGAGACCTTGGTCGGAACTCCAGCTGATGGGGCAGCAGGTGGAGGCTGCCAGCTGTCTTCTCCAAGCCATGAGCACCCTCTCCCGTTTGCTGAGACAACCTAGGTGGGTGAGCCCACCACCTGCCACATCCCTGGAGCACGGAGTGGCCCATTCAGGGCCTGGGGAAATGTTGGGTGCAGATGCAGCTGTCCCACCTTCACCCTTCCCTGCTCTGAGCACAGGCTGGGTGTCTGGAGGTAGAGTCCGAAGCAGTGGCCTGGGTGGCCCCAGGAGTGGCCATTCAACACACTTCCTACCTCCTGCCTTCTCCTCATCCGGGAAAAACAACCCTGCTTGCAGGTTCCCTTGCCAAGTCTCCCATGAGCCTGGCAGGTGACTGACATCCTCGCAGAGGCGGGTGGGAGGCAGGCACCAGGGCAGGAGGTCGACACAGCCAGAGGGCAGGTATGAGGGGTCCTCTCGGGGTCTGGCCTGGGCCCTCTGGCTGGGGTCCATTTGGAAACCCCAAGGCCAGGTTGGCTCTGGGTCAAAGGTGACCCCAAGTCAACTTGCCTGATGCAGATGGCCTCACCAGAAGGCCTCCCCGCAGCTGTGACTGGGAGGCATGGCTGATGGACCGATGGGCCCCAGGTGGTGGAAGCCTCTTATAAGCCTCTTGTCTTCAGGCATCGCTTTGCTTTCCCAGGTATTCATTTTTTTCTTGCCAATTACTCTAAGGACTTGGCGACCTTCATTAGCTTCCAAACCCCTTCAAGTGCCCCAAATGGACAAGAAGGAAAGGGCCCCAGGATGCGCATGCTTCTGCGAAGCTGAGGCCCAGTGACCACAGGGAAAGTTCTGAACTGAAGAAGTGCCGATTGCTGGCACAGAGTCAGTGCCCACCCAAGCTCCAGCTGCTCCTGCTCACAGTTGGCACTTAGGCTCTGAGGTGCCTCCCAGAGGCAACCTCTGACCCCTAGGCCACTGGCCTTCCTCCGTAGGGTTTTCCCAAGCTCCAGGCTGGAGAAGGTTCTAGAAGGAATGGCCTCACCTGGAGGCCTCCTAACCTTTCAGCCTTGCCTTCCTGTAGCTTCTTCCAACCTCCTGCCTTTCTGTGCTCACTGGGCCCCCTTCGTCCACACCACCTCCTCGCTGCTTCCGGAACATTCTGGCAGCTCCTGCTGAGGTACCAGCCATTTCCAGATGCTCCTCCTTCACATGGCCCAATGCTCTTCTTTATTCAAGACTCTCTCAGATGCCCCCTCCCAGGGGGTTTCCCTGACCATTCCTTTTTTATGAAAGTGTGATAAAAATGCACATCAAAGAAAAGTCACCATCGTCACCGTTAGAAAGTGCATGATTCAGTGGCATCTAGCATATTCAGTGTTGGGCACCCATACCTCCTAGCTCCAGAGCGCTTCTATCACCCCAAAAAGAGATTCTTCCCCACCCACAGTCACCCCCCTCCCCAGCCCCGGCCACCACAGGCCCGTTTTCCACCCATGGGATTGCGTGTTCTGGGCGTTTCAGGTCCATGGAATCGTCCCCACGCAGCTTGGCGTTTTCCTTGCTTGTCCATGCCGTGGACTGTGTCAGAGCTTCCTTCCTTCTCTTGTCGCTGATGTACGTTCTTTGTAAGTGATGCTTACCCTCCTTGTAGGTCCATGTGCTCTCCCTCCACTCCGGTGGAGGGCTGCTGGGCCTGGCCCATGCTCTGTCCAGGGTAACCAACAGCAGGACGCAGCTGGGGCAGGGCCAGACTCGCTATGAATGAGAAGAGAAGCCCTTTTAGTAAAGAGGATGCTCAGTCCCGTGACAGAGGGCTCTGGGTGTGGCTTAAGAGATAGGGAGGACTTCGCATTCCCATGTGTGAACACAAAGCCCTGGTCTCAGTCGGGGTTGGGATGGCCATCCTATGCCAGTCCACACCCTCTCTCTCACCGAGCTCTGCTTCCTGCACTTTGCAGGCACATGATGGGGCTGGAAGCACTCCGGGGCTGTGGGACCCAAGGTCTATGGCCAACGTAGCAGCTGCCACTCTGCCGGGAGGGGATACCTGCTGTCTGGCCGTGGTTGTGGGAGCCTGCACCCCTCTCTGCGCCCCTTCCCATTCTCAGTCCATGCAGAAGTGAAGGATGGACGGCAGCAGAACATCCTGCTAAGATGGAATAAAAGGCGCTCACTGCCCACTGGGCTGCAGAGAGCTGACATGGGCGTAGGGTGATAAAAGACCAGGCATCCAGTGTGGGGTTAGGACTGGCCATGTTTAGGGCATGGTTGGGGGAGGGTAGCCACGGTCTGACCACAGAGCTACACCAGGTACAGAATGACCCCAAGCCCTGTCGCCCTCGGGACACCTGTGCATGAGCCTGCTGGTGGCATGGCCTCCTTCACACTTGCCCACCCTCCAGTCCCCCTGGGCTCCACCTGTCACCTTGATGAATGGGCTGAGACAGAGGACCCCCAGCTGGGGTCAGCACCCTGCCGCCTATGGGACTCACGCCTCATCCATTACTGGGGGCTGCTGGCAGGCCGGCCACAGCAGCTGCCCGAGCCATCCAGAGGCATACCTTTAGAGGCTGCCAAGTGGGTACTAAGTGCCTCTCACCTCATTCCCTCCCCAGCCATGGTAGGTGGGTGGGTGGCCGGGCCACACGTGCCTCCCTTAGCCCCTAGAAACCTGGCCAGGTGCCAGCTTGGCAGAGGGGCTTCTTCCAGTGGTCGGGCTGCAGGAGGGACATTCCACAGGGTGCCCTGGCTGCCCACTGCTCTCTCATGGGCTGACAGCTCTATAGCCCACCCTGGCCCTGGGGCTGTGCAGTGGACAGAACCGGGAGTCAAGGGGACGGGGTCGTCTGCAGCTCTGTCTGGTGACTGCACATGCAGGGACATGCTGACCAACAGCCTCGGTCCAGATCCAGTCTTGTGACATTGCACCTTCTGTAACCTTTTGTGCCTCAGTTTCCCCCAGTGTAAAATGACAGCACTTCTACAGACTAGGTGAGGCCTCCGTGGAGCTCCAGACATAAAGGTGAGAGCAGGTGCTATACAGGTGAAAACCCTTGTTTTCACACCTGAGTACGGGATGGTCTGTGAGGCGGGTGCCTGCCTGCCTACCTTGCTTGTAAACATGTGCTTGCGTGAGCATGCGTGGGCATGCCTTGGAGGTGTGTGCATCTTAGGGTGAGCGAGTGAACAGTATGTCAGTGTCTTCCTTTCACATCCTCTGCCCCTTTCCACTGTTGGAGTCCCAGACGTTGGAAGAGATCTTGGGTGTTGGCCCATCCAGCCCTATAGGTAGTCATGAGTCCTGAGGTCCCCAGACCCCCGCTGTGGGCCCTTCCAGCTCTGCTGGGTGTGAGGAGGGACACATCGGGGTGAGATGCTGCTCCCCAGAGTCTTGACACATGTCGCCAACTCTTCCACCCCCAATAGGACAGGAGGGCTTGGGCCAGTCCAAGTCAGCCTTTCTGGCTACGTGACCTTGCGTTTATTTCTGTCATGGTTTGCCCTGAAGGGCTGGAGGAAGCGTCAGTGCAGTAGTGATGGAGACTAATTTCGGGCATTCTCTCTCCTGTCCTGCCTTCTCCCCTCCAGCCACTCAGGCCTCCCTGCTCTTCCTGGAACACACGCTCCCAGCTCTTGCCCCATCCAGGGATTTTGCACACATTCCATCATCCTGGAAAACGCCTCGTCCAGAAATCTGCGTGGCTCCCTTCACTTCCTCCAGGTCTCTGCTAAAATGCCCACTTTGCAGCAACGCCTTCCGGGAGGAGCCTTCTGTGTCCTTCACACACGCTCAACCCCTCACCGTGGGCCACCCTGCTTGGTTGTCTGCCGTAGTGCTGCGGCTCACGCGCTCTATTTTACTTGCCCGTTTTCTTTGCTGATCGTCCCCCACTGGAATGGCAACTCTGTGAGTGGGAGGGCCTTTGGGCTGCTCTAGCTGTGCCTCCAGACAGGGGGAGCTCAAATGAGTCAGAGGAAGGAGAGCTCCCAAACAGGATGGCCAGTCCCCATTCATGGAGCTCCTGCCCCTCATAGACCCTGATCTAAGTAGCTACGGGGGGACTGAATGTGGCTGCCCTGGGGCTGGCCTGGGCGAGGCCTGTCAGGTTCTCCTCGGGGCTTGCACTGAGGCCTGCTTGGTGACACACAGGACTGGCAAGAGGCACAGGGCAGGCATTACAGCACCAGTTCCTGGAGTGATGACAGTTAAAGTCTGTGGGGCATGCGCCATGTGCCAGCCACGCCCCCACCCCCCAGCCCAGGTGGGCTTTACCTGCAGTCAGTTCTCCTAACGTCCCTGAAATGTCGGCACTGCTATCTACAGATGAGGAAACTAAGGCGGAGACTCAGGGAGTGGCAGACATGAGTTCCAAGCCTAGGGAGTCTGATTTTGACACAATCCCAGCCCCCCGCCCCCTGCCCCCACGTCCATGAGTAGGACCGTGTGCGCCCTCCCAGCTGGGTTGTATGGTTGTATGTGCATATGTGTGCACTGGATTGTGGTAGCATGCTGGTAAACAAGCCCTCCAAAAACAACATCAAAACGCTGCTTAGCAGCATTTGCTCGTTTCCTGGTGTGAGTCCTTCTACTGTAGCCAATTTCAAGTCCCAACATGATGTCACTGAACTGGGCATATCTACATGTGCCTCAGGGTGCCCATGGCAGTGTGGTCACCTCTTCTGCAAATTGGGTGAGAGTCTTCATTCAGGCCTTATATGCCCCTCAGGAAGCACAAGTTTTCTACTTGTCTGTCGTATAGTTTTGGCTCTGCAACCACATCTATGCTGGAAGTTTACTATGAAGGTTGTTGCTTTTCATTTTAAAAATGTTTAGGGGCACCCGGCCAGTGTGGCTCAGTTGAGTGTTGACCCATGCACCAAGAGGTCCGTAGTTCAATTTCCAGTCAGGGCACATGCCCTGGTTGTAGGCATGAGCCCCAGTAGGGGGCCTGCAGGAGGCAGCTGATCAATGTTTCTATCTTTCCCTCTCCCTTCCTTTCTCTCTAAAAATCAATAAAAACTTGTATTTTTTATAAAAGTGTTTAGGGGCAAAGAAGCACCATGTCTGACTTACTCTCAATATTCAGAAAAATATAATAATATGTTTATGTTGGGAAAAAGTGATAAAGATATGCAGTAAAATGTTAACAATAGGGAAAACTGGGTAAACAGTGCGTAGACATTCTTTATACAATTCCTCTAAACTTTAAGCATCTGTAGGTTTGAAATTATTTTGAAATAAAAAGTTACAAAATAATAAACAAACACATCCTCTCCCAAAAGATGTAATGAATGATAATGTTACCTAGTGGAATTTTCTTCGTTGGTGTGTTGATATAATGATTTATTTGAGTTATTTAAATAGATTTCCTAATATTGAACTATCCTTGGATTTCTGAATGAACCATATTTGGTCACACTACAGTGCTCTATAATATACCAGTAGGTTCAATTTCTAGTATTTATTTCCAGTTTGTTAGGTTTATATCCATAGCAAAAGTGTTCTGGTTTTCTCTTTTTTGTGTGTGTTTGTTTTGTTTTGATATCAGGATTCAGCTATCTTTGTAAAATAAACCAGAACTTTCTTTTCCTTGACTATTTGAAAAACTTGCCTATAAAACCTTCTGAACCTAGTGCCCTACTTGGAGTAATTTTTAAATTATTTTTTCAGTTTCTTCTTTAATTATGGTGTGTTTGGATTTTCTACTTTTTTAATGTAGTTTCTATTTCTACAAAATTATGTATTTTAATAAGATTTTAGAATATATTAGGATAGAAATATGCATATTTTCTCCTGACTTTTAACCTCTTAATTGGTAGGTATGTACCCTTTTTTATTCTGCACTTTGTGCCCAAGTTTCTTTTAAAAAAATGTTTTTATTGATTTCAGAGATGAAGGGAGAACGAGATAGGAATATTAATGATGAGAGAGAATTATTGATCTGTGCCCCAGTTTCTAATTCTCTGGATTAGATTAAGTACAAGTTAAACTATTTTATCGTCTATTTGTTTAGTCAACTTCTCAATTAAACAGTTGCATCTATCAATAGGAATTTTTCTGTCTCTTAATTTATTTTTTGTGCTTTATTTCTTTCTTCTATTTTGTTAGGGTTTATTTTCTTTTTTTCTAACTTTTAATTTGGATGCCTTTTACCCCATATTTTAATAATAAAAATATTTCAAGCCATGACTATGCCTTTCAGTCTAACTTGAAGTATATCCTGTAAGTATAAAGATCTAATTATTTCATTATTTTCTAGATATTTTGTAATTACAGTTTTGGTTGCCTTTTTAAGATAGTCAAATCAGTTATGTTTTAAATTCCAGTTGGGAATTGTAACAAACTTTTCATTAGTAATTTAAATTTTTAATGTATTGCAGTCTCTGAATTCTGCCTGGATAACATCTGGGGTGTCCATCTATCTTGGCTCCCCAAGACACAAGTCCTTTAGTGCCAGGCAACTGGAAAGAGCCGGTCACCCTGATAATGGAGGGTTTTTTATCACCTAAAATGTGATTTGTTTTAGTACTTGCTACAGGGAACTTGAAAAGAATGTGTTTCCTGATTATAGGGTGCAGAGTTTAAATTTAGATCTACTTAATTAACTTAATTAATAATATTTTTCAGTTCCTCTATATCTATTTTTTGGCTAATTTGATTAGTCAAAAATTGAGAGAAGTGCACATTACCACCTCTATTCTATCCACCCTTTTCTCACATTTTTTTTCAAACAGATTTTGCCTCATATAGTTTAGCACTGTTATCGTTACATAAAAATTTATTTTTCTATTACTTGTCTCTGGATCTATTTTTGTTCATCAGTTTATGTTGATCATTATATCCCACATATGAGTGAGATCATGTGATATTTATCTTTCTCCGACTGGCTTATTTCGCTTAGCATAATGTAACACTGAACAGACAGTCCAACCTCAGAGAGAAGGTAGGGGAGGGGGATGGGTAGAGATCAATCAAAGGACTTGTGTGCATGCATATTAGCATAACCAATGAACACAGACACTGGGGCAGTGGGGGCTAGTCCTCGGGGGTGGGAGTGGCCGGGGGGATCAATCGGGGGCGGGGCGGGGGGAAAGGAGACATGTAATACTTTAAACAATAATAAAATACAATAAAATAATTTGTGTATCATATATTAAATTTTCATATCTAAAAAAATTTATTATTGTAAAATTGATAAACCTCTAGCAAGACTGACAAAAGTGAAAATGAAAGAAGACTGAAATAGCCAATATCAGCAATGTACCAGGAAATACCACCACAGACCCGGCAGCCATTAAAAAGATCAAGAAATAATACAAAAAAAACTTTATACTAAAAAATTTGACAACTTGGAAGAAATGGACCAATTCCTTGAAAAGCACACACTACCAAAACTCAACCAAGATGAAATAGACAATCTGCATAGCCCTGCAACCATTCAAAAAATCTAATTCATACTCTAAAAGCTCCCCAAAAATAATTTTCCAAGTCCCAGATGCTTCACTGGAAAATTCTATCAAGCATTTAAATTCTTCTCAAACTCTTCCAGAAAACAGAAAAAGAGAGAATACTTTCCAACATATTCTATGAGGCCAGAATTACTTGGTTACCAAATACAAAGACAGTAAAGAGAGAGAGAGAGAGAGAGAGAGAGAGAGAGAGAGAGAGGAGAACTATAGACCAATATCCCTCATGAACTTGGATGCAAAAATCCTCAACAAAATATTAGCAAATCAAATGTAACATACATAAAAATAATTAAGCATCATATCCATGTAGGGTTTATTCCACCTATGCAAGGTTGGTTCAACATTTAAAAATCAGTAAACAGACTAAAGAAAAAATGATGTGATTATATCAATAGGTACAGAAAAAGCATCTGACAATATCCAACACCCATTCATGATAAAACTCTTAGAAAATTAGAAATAAAAGAGAACTACCTCAGGTGACAAAGAGTATCTACAAAAACTTACAGCCAGCTTCATACCTAATTGTGAAAACTGAATCTTTTCTCTGAGATCAAGAACAAGGCAAAAATGTCCACTCTTACCCATCTTATTCAACATACGGTGATCGTGAACATTCTAGCTAGTGCAATAAGGCAAGAAAAAATAAAAATCGCCCTGACTGGTGTGGCTCAGTTAGGTGGATCATTGTTCCGTACACCAAAAGGTGGCAAGTTCAATTCCTGGTTAGGGCACATACCCAGGTTGTAGGTTTGATCCCAGACCAGGCCCCATGTGGGAGGCAACCCATCGATGGTCTCTCTCACATTGATGTTTCTCTCTCTCTCTCAAATCATTTTTTTTTTTAAATCAAAGGTCTAAATACGTGGAGACACATACCATGCTCATGGATTAGAAGATTCAACATAGTAAAGATGTCCATTTTCCCCGCATTGTTTTAGTATAATCCCTATCAAAACTCCAGGAAGGTGTTTTGTAGACATAGACAAGCTTGTTCTAAAATTTATACAGAAAGGCTCAGGACCAAGAATAGTTCAAAACAACACTGAAAAGAAAAAGAAAGTAGAGGAATCATTCTACCTGATATAAAAGCTTAATATCATCAAGATAATGTTGGTGGAGGGATAGATCATCAATCAATAGAACAGAATATAGAACCTAGAAATAGACCCACACAAATGTCCCCAACTAATTTTTGTAAAATGTATAAGAGCAAACAATTCAATGAAGGAAGAATAGCTTTTTCAACAATGGTACTGGATCAATTAGATATCTGTAGTTTAAATATATATCTATATCTACCTTGACCTAACACTCATACTTTACACAAAAATTAACTCAAAATGTATCCAGAATAGACAAATCCATAGAGACAGAAAGCATATTTGTGACTTCCAGGGCTGGGGTAGGAGGGAATGGGCAGTGACTGCGTAATGGGTTCGAGTTTACATTTGGAATGATGAAAAATTACTAGAACTAGTTGGTGGTGATGATTGCAGAACATCATCAATGTACTTAATGCCACTGAATTGTGTACTCTAAAATGATAAATTTATATTACCAGACTAAAAATTAATTCAAAATGAATCACAGACTTAAATGGAAAACTATAAAACTTTCAGGGGAAAAAAAAACACAGGAAAAAAATATCTTAGGGCCAACTGAGAGTTTTTATTCTTAGAACTGACACCAGAAATATGATCTGTAAATGTGAAAAATTGATAAATTGAACCTCATCAAAATTAAAAACTTTTTTAAGAGGATGAAAAGATAAGTTATGCACTGGACGAAATGTTTGCAAACCACATACCTGACAAAAGACAAGTATACAGAGTATATAGAAAACTCCCCAAACTCAACATTGTGGAGACAACCCAATTAGAAAACGGAAAAAAGACATAAACAGACAAAGAGGACATCCCAAATAAGCACATAAAAATGTGTTCAACATCATTAGTATCAGGGAAATTAAAATTAAAACTACAATAACATTTCACTATACATATCTCAGGATGGTTCAAATAAAAAAGAGCAGTCTGCCCTGGCTGGTGTTACTCAATGGCTAGAATGCCGTCCCGTGCACTTAGGGGTCTCCGGTTCAATTCCCAGTCAAGGGCACGTACCTGGGATGCAGGCTCGATCCCTGGCCCTGGTTGGGGCTTGTGCTAGATGTGTTTCTCTCCCATTGATGTCTCTCTCTCTCTCACACGCTCGGACTCTCTCTCACTCTCCCTCCCTCCCGTCCTCCCACTCTCTCTAAAAAAATATCAGTGGAAAAAAATATCCTTAGGTGAGAATTAACAACAACAACAAAGATAGCAACCACACCGAATGTTGGTGAGAGTGGGGAAAACTTGGATCTCTCAGACAATGCTGCTGGGAATGTCAAATGGTACAGCCTCTCAAAAAAAAACAGTTTGGCAATCTCTTATAAAACAAAACATGCAACTTCCACATGACCCAGCATTGCGCCCTCAGGGGATTTACCCCAGAGAAATTAAAGCTTATGTTCACACTAAAACCTGTGTTCATAGCAGCTTTCATAGTAACTTGACGGTAACAGTAAAAAAGCTGGGAACAGCCATATGTCCGTTAATAGGTGAAAGGTTAAACCAACTGTGTTCTCTCCGTACCAGTGCAATATAAGGAGCAAACTATAGTTGTATACAAGTGGGATGGATCACAAGAGATTTAGGGTGAGTGAAGAAGAGCCAGTCCCACTGGATCACATACTGCATGATTCCATTTGTGTATCGTTCTTGAAATGACAAAATTATGGAAATGGAGAACAGACTAAGTCAGTGGTCGGCAAACTGCGGCTCGCGAGCCGCATGAGGCTCTCTGGCCCCTTGAGTGTGGCTCTTCCACAAAATACCACGGCCTGGGCGAGTCTATTTTGAAGAAGTGGCTAGTTAGAAGAAGTTTAAGTTTAAAAAATTTGGCTCTCAAAAGAAATTTCAATCGTGGTACTGTTGATATTTGGCTCTGTTGACTAATGAGTTTGCCGGCCACTGGACTAAGTGGTTGCCAGGGGTTAAGGAGAAGGTGGGAGTGGGAGGGAGGCTAAAGGGCAGCAGGAGGAGTCCTCGGGGCGGGAGTGTTCTGTCTTGACTGCGTCGGTGTCAATATCCCGCTGTGACATTATGCTATAGTTTTGCAACATGGTACTATTGGGGAAAACTGGATAAAGGCCACACGGAGTCTCTCTGTATTATTTCTTACAGCTGCATGTGAATCTATAATTATCTCAAAATAAAAAGTCCTGTTTTAAAAATTGCCTTAATAACTTGAAAACAGTCTGTTTGTGATGGTTTGGGGACTCTGCCTTCAGGATTGCCAAACAGTCATTGTATATGTGGTCTATGCAACGCATCGTCCATTTAATAAATATTAATGAGCACTTTCAATATTAATGAGCACTGGTTTTAAGTGGTTATGACTTTGCTTTACTTTATACACTTCATCAATACGATTTCATCTCCTTTCCCTTATATTAAACTTTGTGTGCGGAATTTCACTTTTAACACCGAAACTTATTTCTTTTGGTTTGCATTTCCTGCCTTACCTAACTTATGAATTTAATTGTGCTGATTTGCCTTCTTTTAGATATTTTCTTATAGATTTCAATTAGATTTTTTTTGGCCAAATCTGAGAGGCTTTGTCTTTAAAAAATGAATCAAATGTATTTATAGTTATTGTCACACAAGCCCGTGATATGTTTATTACTCCTGACATCTAGGGCCGTTGTTCTGTTTTGTTTTTTTTGTTTTTTTTTTGTGTGTCTGTGTGTGTACATACACATGCATATGCCCATATGCTTGCTATTTCCTTCATTTTCAAACTATTGGCAGATACACTATACTTTATTTATCTTCACTAGTTGCTTGTGAGATATTCTTTCTGTTTTAAGACATCCTGTAGTTACCTTATTTTTAAAAACGTATTTGACCTCCTACTGTTCTAAGTAGCTGCATCAGTTATGAGTCCTCTCGCTGTGTTTGAGGAAATCTGCCCACATTGACTCCTGCTCTCCACCCTCCCGGTTCCACCTTCCTTACTTTTATTGGCACATGAGGAAAAGGAAGACTCAGTTGGTTGATGTTGTTTGTTTTAATATATTCAATTTTCTTTTAAAGTTATTTATGACACTTGCATCCTGTTTTTTATTCACATTATAATGATTACTTAGATTTCCTTCTATTTTTAATTGTTCTGTCCTCAGATGGTCTTCAATGCTACCACTTCCTTATTCTTATGAGGTTCGCCCCGCCCCCAATTCATTTCATTGCTAGATTGTGGTTCACTTGTGGCATAATTTCTGAGTTTTAGCATAACTGAGAATGTCTTCGTGCTAACACCACATAAGATAACGTCTTGGTGTTGTGTGAAATCTGGAATCAGAATCATTTTCTCTCAAAACTCTGATAGTGTTGCCTGATGTTTTCAGAATTTATCTTTTTTTTTTTTTAGCCTTGTCAAAACAAGGCCACCAAAAATTAGGTTGCCGCCCCCACCCCCCCAAAAAAAAAATGGGAGAGAGAGGATCAGAATTTATCTTAAGGAAGTGCTGAATTTAATGTAATATTTAAAAAGTTTTCAGCCTGGAAGATAAGAGAATTATCTCTTTAGTCTCAACGTTTAAAATACTTTTTTCCTCTGAGAATCGTCTAAGGTTTTATTTTCTTTCGTTAATCTCACCAGATGCAAGGTGGGCCACCCCTCCTTCCGCTGGGAGAGTTCCCCTGCCTCATCACAGCCTGCTGCTTCTGCCTCACCTGGGCTCTTCACACCAGGTCAGCCACCTGTGCAGGACCTGCGGCTGCTCTGTGTATCCAGCTTCTCCCTCACGTTCTCATGCATTCTAGCATATTCTTCAGGTTCGCTCTCCAGGCCACTAACACCATTCTTCAGAGTTATTGAGACAGAATTGACATATGATAAACTGCACATATTTAAAACATACGATTTAAGTTTTCCCATTTGTTCTGTCACAAAACCATCACCACAACCAAGGTGCTGGTTCATTTTGATGTTTCCTTCTGTGCCCCTTTGCACACCTCCCTCCCGCCTCTCCCACCCAGGTGCAAGGCATGGAGCCTCGGTGACTAATTAATGAGGGGGCAGGGTCTGGGGAGGGGAGGGCCATGAAAGGGACTGAGGAAGAGATTCCGGGAGTCCAGCACGTGGGCAGTCTCAGAGGCGGGCAGGTGGGGAGTGTTGTGGACACAGACGGGTGGGGCGAGAAGTGCCCCCTGCGTGTGGTGTTGGAGCAACCTGGGTGGGTTTCGGCCAGACCTGGTCTGCAGAGTCCAGAGAAGGAGGGAGCTTGAGGCAGCTAAAGAGGAAGGGTCCTGGAGAATGTTCTAGGGAGGCGCACCAAGGTCCTGGAGAGAAGCTGAAAGTGCTGGGTGCAGGCTTCCTCACGGAAAGAGGCCTGAGAGGAAGGGAGGGGGCACTCTCTACTCTGAGCTCATCTGAAGCTACCTGCCGGGCACCGGGCACCGTCAGTCCTGAGTTTTAGCTTCAAAGGGGTAAACACTGAGTGGTTCAGGGAGGGCTGTGGGTGGTGGCTGGGTCTCACAGATGGTCCTGGGGATGTGGGGACTCTGAGCCTGTCATCATCTTCAGTATAAGTGTGTCCCTGGCAGCTGTGCATTGACCCAAGGACAGAGCCAGGACCCCTGGCCCTAAAGCAGGGGTGGGGAACATCCAGCCCGCGGGCCCTATAAGGCCTGTACAATCATTTGGTCTGGCCCTGCCAAGGCATTAGGGGTGAGTTAATTAAGGGTTTGACCAGATACAGCAGGCTAATTTTTAAAGTTGATAATTGTGTTTGGCCCATGAATGATGTTATAAATATCCCAATGGCCCTTGGCAGAAAAAGGGTTCCCCACCCCTGCCCTAAAGGGTCAGTTCCGCATGCCTGATGGGTCCCCAGGTGGGGGTCTGGGTCTTCTGGACCAGCCCCACTGGGCTGGAGATGATGGTGCCTCTCTGGTTGCAGGAAGGAAGCCCAGCCAAGTAGAAGGCAGAAAACAGGGCTCCGAGGCTGGTGGGTGGGTGGTGGCCCTGCCCCTGTTCTGGCTTCTGGACCTGGTGTTGTTCTCCTCTCCGGCAGCAGGTGCACGTGGTCGTATCCAATGAACACTGCAGCCACCTCAGGCCTCGCCGCACTTTCTGGAGATGGGTCAGTGTGGGGCTGCTCGGGCTGCGTAGCTGGAGACAGGTGTTGCCCATGCTCTGGGCCTCAATCTCCCTTCTCTACCTGGAGGGGTGCAGAGGTCTCGAGAGGCCTTCACCCCACATCCCCTCCTTGTGGGAAGAGGCTGCTGGCTCTTGAGCCCTTGGGGTACTGGGGTGTCCATAGAGCCCCCGGAAAGAGAAGTGAGGGGGTAGAGGCTAAGAAAATGGCAGGCACAGGCAGCAGGCCATGGGCCGCAGGTGTGGTCCGGCTAGGCCAGGCTAGAGGAAAGAGGAAGGGAGACCGGGCACGGGGAGGGCCCGGCTCACGGGAGTTTCCCAGCAGCACAACCAGCCCCATTAGATACCCAGTGGGGCCCCGGAAATGTGGGCTGGCCTGCAGTCAAGCCGAGCTCGTGACCCACCCCAGCCTACCCACCCTAGATCATGGGACAGCAGGACAGCTGGCTGAAGGCCGGGGCCATGTGTCACCCAGGGGTACCCTGGGCCTGCTGGGAAGGGAAGCCACCCAAACGTCCCAATTCTGACCTGGGATGCCATGGTGGTCAGCTCAGCGAAGAGCCTCGGGGCAGAGGAGTGGCACAGAGGCTCCAAGGGGGTTTGGGCCATTCTGCCGACCCCCAGCTCCCTCTGAGCCCCCGCACCTCTGAGTCTTGCTGTTTCACTGTAGAAGCCACATCCCTGACTCCACCCTAGCCCTCCAGCCCCGAGCCCCATAAGCCACCACAGCTCGGCCCTCTCATCTCTGCTTCCTGTAGGGGTGGGGGTGGGAACAGCTGGTGGCTAGGGTCTCAGGTGCTCTGTGGGAAAGCAGGACCCCTTGCCAGCAAGGAATCCACCTGGTCCCACCAGGCCCCTAATTGGGCCCTGGGAAGGTGACAATTGGAGGCTAAGAGCTGCCATCCACTGGCTGCCTGTTTATCTGGGAATGGAGGTCCCTAGTACAGCTGGTCCATCCGAGATGCTCCTCGTACTAGCTCCTGTTCCTCCCTGTCTTATGCAGGCACCAGTTCAGGGGTATGGGAATCCTCTCCTTTCTTTTCTCCGTGAATGAACTCCCTTTGGGGAGGCCACGTGGTGATTCAAGGAGAAAATGTTGATTAAGCAAGTATCTTCTCTGTGTCTGCTACATCCGACCCTCTACGCTTTACTAGTACAAACATTCAAGCATGAACGCCATACATTGTCACCACCATTCTTCTTAAGACACCCACTCAAAGCCCTTTTAGTGGCTCCCTTTGCCTACAGACCAGACCCAAGACCCCACTGGCCTCTGGAGCCCAGGGCTCAGCCCCACCCCTCAGCAGGGTGGAGGTCCTGGGCGAGTTGATCTCTGGGTGGATGATTAGCTATGGGAACATCAAAGGCATAGCCTGGACCCCAGAGGCCCGCCAATGTCCCATAGACAGCCAGCCTGCAGGGATCCAGTCCCCTGTCATTGCTCCTTGGTCACCCTGAGCCAGAAGGGCCCCTAGGGAGCCAGAGAGAAAGAGTGCTCATCCACAGTCCCCCTGACTAGGACCAGGCCTCACATCCCAGGGAAGAGTGTCCCTCTGGTCTGCAGGGCCCTTCTTCCAGTGGCCAGGGAGCCCGGGAGGCTGCGGGAATTCATATGAATTATCCTGAGGAGCACTGAGGACGGCCTGTGAGAGGGCTCCGCCTCAGGCCAAGTTCCTTGCTTCTAGAAGGTTCCATAAACTTGAAGGCATGTGCAGGTGAGCCGCTTGCTTTGCTAATCACATACTCACTCTGTCTAGTGGCCTAAGGAAGGTGTCCCAGACCCAGCTGGTTTGGAGGCCCGGGCTGGCCCTCCTCAAGCATGTGTCTCCTGTTGCCATCAGCCCTGGGGAGGGACCATCTGTTCCTGCTGCAGCCCAGGCCTGTGAGAGGGGAGAGGCCGTCCTGGCTGACCCCATGTGCTGGTAGCCTGCCCCATCTAGTCGGTAGGCTCCTGGAGGCGGGCCCAGCACCTGAGCTGATGCGCACAGTGCGTGGGCGCAGGGGTGTTCTGTCCGCAATGTCCCCCCACCCACCCAGGACTGAGAAGTGAAATTGCTAGGTGTCTGGGTGAGGGCCAGTCGGGTCCACCAGGCAGGTTTTCAAGGGAGGTGTGGGGCTGGTCTTCTGTCCAGGCCCCTGGTTGGACTCGGTATCCTCAGCACAGGGTCTGAAAGGACTGCACTTCAGGAGTAAGGGAAAGAGGCCTTGCCCTGCCCAGCCAGCTGACAGGTCGCCGACAACCGACTCCCCTGTCAGAGGAAGAGGCAATTCTGCGGCCGGGTCAACAGGGCACTCGTCTACATGCCCTGTCCCAGGGTCCCTCGTGGGCAGTGTGCTGGAGAGGGTCTACGTGGCAACACTCCTGCACCACGCCCTGTTCTCGGCGCCCAGCATGTGTCTCTCAGCACCGCCCCATAGCAGCTGTCGCCGTTATCCACTCTACCCTCTTCTGCAGATGAGGAAACCGCGGGGCCCATTGAAAACGAAAGTTTGGGCCACTTGTTTTAAAAGTATGAAGCATTTCAAGGCTTTGACAGCAGAACATTAACCAAGCTTGGACCTCGTGAGCTTTACCAGGTACTCAGGGCTTGCTCCTGATCAGCCCCCAGCCCCCAGGGAGCGCTTGGACCACCGCACACCCCCAGGCCAAGCTGCCAGGCAGTGGGTCCCTCTGGTCTGATGGGTGACCCAGTGCAAGCATTCTCAAACTGGGTTCCCTAGAGAATAGGGTTCCGTGGGCCCCTCATAGGCTGCCCTGGGTGTGGTCAAGCAAACTCCCCAGCATCACCCTCAAGTCTTTGAAATTCCAACTGTCCAGTTTACATATTTCTGGTCAATATTATTTGGAATAAGTGAACATTGAGCTTCCATGTAAAAAACATTGGAGGGAGGATGGTTCAGAGAGACAGATATGTTAAAAATGTAAACCATGGATTTCATCCAACCCCATATTTCAACAGAAGGGAAACTGAGGCCCAAGAGCAGCTATGGAGCCAACCCAGGAGCCAGATCCCCATCTGGTCATTTGGAGCTGGTCACCCCTGGTCTCTGGGAACCTGGCTGGATAGGATCGAAGCTGATCCCCTGAGTGGAGGTTTGGGGGGCTCCTGCTAGTCTGAGGTTCTTTGGAATGTCCCTCCTGCTCACAGCTGGAGCTCCCAGCTGGACTTGGGGAGCCCTTGCACTGCTCGCCCTTGTGACACTTGTACATCTGCATATGTGAAGGCTGGTTACGGTCTCTTCCCACAGAAGGGTCGGGTAGAAGGGACCGTGTTGCTGTGTCTCAAGGTGCTGGTCACCTTTAGGAGGGCAGGACGTATGTGTGGAATGGGCTGAGTCAGGGAGGGGCAGGTGACAGGAGGCTGTCTGTCCCTCACACCTGGCTGCTGTCCCCATACACACCAGCCGCCAACCAGGAGCAGTGACAGCCAAGGAGGGGCACAGCCAGGTGCACACCAGGAGGTGAGTGGAGGGGGCGGGGGGAGGAAGTCGCACCATACCCGAAGAAAATCAAACTTTTAAAACGTAATCACTGTGTTGGTCAAATAAACTGCCTCCACATCTGGCCCGACCCAGTGCCTTCGAAGGTCCTCTTTCCTCTGCACGTGGACACGGGCACACCCTACTGCCTCATCGCCGCCATCTGCAAATATTTGTAGGGCACGTTAGGCGCCTGCCCCATGTTCTGGACACACCAAGAGCAGGGGCCAGACCTCCCCTCTGCTCTTGGTGTGTGAATCCTGCTCTGCTATGGGCTTGCTGTGTGGTCCTGGGCAAGCTGCTAGACCTCTCTGAGCCTGTATTCCTATCTGTAAAATGGGGCAGCATGTTCAACGAGGGTAAAGAGCTGGCCCAGGGGAGGGAAGCTCATTCAATAGGAATTTTGTCTAGTTTTTTTTTTTTTTTGGGGGGGGGGAGAAGGGTCTTCCCATGAGCCCTGTGGCTAAAGTGGGGAGGGGACAGCCTCCGGGGAGGCTCAGAACCACCCAGCCATTACTTCCTTATCCGGAGGATCAACTGGGACAGGAGTGGGACACCTGTGTCATCTGCTCTGGGAGGCTGGGTATCAGGTGGGCACTGTGGTCCCACTGGCTCCTTCCCAAGCTTCTCTTTTCCAGTTGGCCTCCGCTTGATGGAGAGATAGAAGGAAGATAGAAACAATACCTGTCAAGCCTCCCTCCCTCAGAGGTTCTCATCCAGTCTTCCCACCACTGTGCAATTGGACCCACTTTACAGACCAACAGACTGAGGCTCAGTAAGGTATGAGCAGTGAGTGATGGAGCCAGGGAGGCTCCCTCCCTTTCAACATCGCCCCTACCCCTTGCCAAGGATGTGTCTGTTCTCCGGCCTTTGCTCAGGGGACTGAACTGGACTTGATGCAATGGTACTGGCGTGGTACCTTACGAGGAGTGTCTGCCAGGCAGTGGGTCCTGCTGGCTGCTCACTACGCGTGGCCTCCCTGCTGCACTTTCCTCAATAGTAGAAGCCCCTTCTGTGGGCTTGGGAAGTTTCCCCCGGTGGCTTTGTGGAATCACTTGGGTCTGGAATTAGAGCTCCGTGAACTACCCTGTATAGTTGTCACTCTTGTCATCATTGTCGCTTTCTTGTTATTGTCACCTTATCCTCCCTGTGCCTTCTCCGGTTCCCCGAGGGCCCTTCCCATACTGCTCTGGACAATCAGTGGCCCATCAGTCTCTGCACACAGCCTCCAAGTACTTCCCCTCCCTGTCTCCCTGGATGATGTTCTGCTGGGCCAAGAATCGGCCTGATCCTGCATCTGTGTCAATAAAGGGTGCCCAGGGGCTGGCTGTCTCCTGTGCTGCCTCCCGAGTGCAGGTAACCCAGGGAAAGCAGCTTCTGTCTGGCGGGGCAGGACGGGGTCCTGCGCAGGAAGGGCCCTGGCAGGGCATGGGACCTTCTGGTCCACCTCCTGCACTCCAGGAAGAGAGACTGAGGCTCAGAGGGGCCCAGAGAGGTGGTTGGAGGGGTACAAGGTCAGGACGGCTGTGCCGCAGACTGGCTGGCACGGAGCCCACTCCTGGATGGCCCGGAGTAAGGGGCCGAGACTGCTCAGCTGTCATTCTGATTAAACCCAGATGTCCTCCTAGGGATGCAAATGTGCTCTGGGAGCGTGTAAATGAAAAGCACAAGAATCGAGAAGTGTTCCTGGAATAGCTTCGTGGGGAGCCTGGGGGGAGGGGAGCTGCAAGAAACCGCCTGTGGAAGTCCTGGGCCCAGTGCCCAGCAACCCCGCCACCCACTGGCCTCTGCCAGCTGCTAGAACAGCCCACACCTGCTGGGGGGCCAGGAGCAGGCAGGTGCTGGGACTGGGCCTAGAGCCACCTTGCCCCCCAGCCCTCAAGGCTGCCCAGGGAGAAGCCTGGATGGAGCATGGCCAGCTTCTTCCAAGGATTCCATGCTGGGTCTGGAAATGGGGTATTGACCCCAAAGTGACCTGCATTCAAAAATCTTTCTGATAAAACAGCAGAGGAGGCCAGGAGTGGAGGCTGAGTCCAGGCCCCAGGATGGGAATGGAAGGGCAGGTCCCAGCCAGAGTGCTGAATGGAGGATAGGCCAGGAGCTCTACAATATGACTCCTCAGGGCCTGAGCCCTTGCAGTGGGCAGCGGGACTTGCCAAGGGGGCCAGGCAGGCCTCAGTGGACCAAGACTGTGCCCTGCTCACCTCCTGCCCCAGGCCCATGCTGAGCCCAGAATGTGGGCCTAAGCTAGGTAGGACTCCCTCCTGCTGGGTCCAGATTGTGGCAGAGCTGGGCCATGGATTTAACCTAGTGCCCAGGCAACCTCTCCAGCCACTCAGACCCATGGCTCTGCACTGGGCAACCTCAGAAATTCCTGGACCCTGGAGCACTGTGGCCTCATGGACATAGCGCTCAGCTGCTGTCCTCCTCCTGGACCTCATGTTTGCTGGCAGGTGAAAGGGCTGTTCAGGTGTCCAGATGTTCAGGTGGCGTGGTCTGGCTCACCTGCCAGGGCAACTAAGGATCAAGTAGACTAGCCTTGCCTGCACACAGGCCCCACACACTCCACCTCGGCTTCCCCGGACTCCTGGCTCACCTCCTTCTGCTGTGCTGAGGCCTGCAGGGGGACGCCCGAGAGATCACGGTGAGAGAGGAGGAAGAAGGGGAGGGGATATGGAAGGCTCTGCACAACCTCTCTTGGACTTTGGCTCAGGGTGGGAGCCCACATTGAACAGTTAGCAGCGTGCTCTGTACACACCCCCATTTTCAGAGACTCTAGGGACCCTGGATGAAAGGAAGAAACATGCCAAAAAGAGAAGCACCCCCCCCCCATCCTGTTCCCCACCCCATGATGAGGCAGGGGATGCACTGGCCACTTCCTGCAGCCCTGGGTGCAGTCTCCCTGGGCCTCCCCACCCCTTCTTCTTAGGAATATATATATATATATATATATATATATATATATATATATATATATATATATATATAATTGATTTCAGAGAGGGAGGGAAAGGGAGAGAGATAGAGACATCGATGATGAGAGAATCATTGATCGGCTGACTCCTGCACTCCCCACACTGGGGATCAAGCCCAACCGAAGTGTGTGCCCTTGACCGGAATCGAACCCGGGACCCTTCAGTCTGTAGGCCAATGCTCTATCCACTGAGCCAAACCAGTCAGGACTCATTTTTATCTCAAAAAAAAAAACAATTTTTCGCCGAAACCGGTTTCGCTCAGTGGATAGAGCATCGGCCTGCGGACTGGAGGGTCCCGGGTTCGGTTCCGGTCAAGGGCGTGTGCCTTGGTTGCGGGCACATATCCAGTGGAGGGGGAGGGGATGCGGGAGGCAGCTGATGGATGTTTCTCTCTCATCGATGATTCTAACTCTCTGTTCCTCTCTGTAAAAAAATCAATAAAATATATTTTTTTAAAAAACAAACAATTTTTCCATTTTATTTTCAGGTTATGATCAGGGTTTCACCTCATTGCATTTAATGCACCTCTCTCCCCACCTCATTCCCTTTGTCACAGCCTGTGACCCAGTAGTTCTGACCCATCTCTGACGGGTTGGCACCCCTCAGCCCTTGGTCACCGGCATCCTGAAAACATTCTGCGGATGAGATGGTTTCCCAGGGCCTGGTCCACCTGTGGGTCCATCCCCCATTCTACCCCTCAGAAAACCCCATTTCTGTCTGAGGCAGGATAGTAAGAAGCTAGGAAAACTCCTTGGCAAGTGGAATGGGGAAAGTGAGGCAGGCGGCTGATTCAAACTGATCCCGTCCAGCACCTTGACTCACCTGCCTTCTTCTCCCTCACTCGACCACTCCCTTAAGCATTGAGCCCTCAGGACAATGGGGTTCTGATCCGCATCAAACAATCTTAGGAACAAAGCCTTGGGTCTGTTGACCACAGAGACAGAGTTTTGATCAAACTAGAGATAACATCTAGGCCTCAGTTGTGTTAGCTCCAGGCCCAACATCAGAACCAGATGCATGACTAATGACCCTCTACCCTAGCACCAACCAATCATTAGAGACCATGACCCCGAAAGGACACACCTGGATTGGGATCCTCCCCTGAGACCTCTCCTAAAATTCCTGCTTTTAGAAAACAGATTTTTTAAAAAAACCTTGAGACAAAGGATCCAGTGTACACACACACTCTCTCTAGGGCACACCTGCGCCTTTCTCCCGCTTCTTTCCTGAGACACACGGTCTTTGCTTTCTTTCTCCCAGGGCCCTTCTTTTGTCCTGGGAACTTGTTTCCTGAGTCCACGCAGCCCAGCTGGCTCACTTCTTCTGCCTCTGTGACTTCCTAAAGGGGCAAGGCAGCCACGCCTAGGGTTCACTCTTCCTCACCTTGCCAAAGGGCCAAGGCAGCTCCATCTAGGCTCAATCCTGTGGCTATGATCTTGCTTCTTCTATCTCACGCCCTTCCTTTCACTGCCCCAGCTTCAATAACGTGCACTCAAAGTCATCGGGTCTCAGGAAATCTTTCCTGCACGACGTCAAGAATTTAGAGCCCACATAGCTGCCGACACATCTTCATCCTTCTCCTCCCCCGACCCCCACATATTGGTTGAAGGGAAGAATGAATGGATGGGCATCTTACTTTTCAGACACGCCAAACTCAGCCAGACTGTGGCTCAGAGGATCGGTCGCTGTGCCCAGACAGGTCCCACACCCTCTCCTGGCACTCCCTTCTCGGGCCTTTGGTGGAGATGGCAGTAATTCTGAATGCTGCAAAGATCAATTCTAGTGGCTCAGCGTCTGGGAAAGAGCTTTGTAAATTGGAAAGTGCCCAGTGAGGACACGTTCTGCTCATCCCTGGGGCTAAGGGGCCATCTGGTTTGCACACCCAAGACTCCCAGGAACTTCCCTCTTGTCACTTGGCTCCGGGTTTTCCCATTCAAGTCCAGATTTTCCTTGGCTCAGGAAGAGCCGTGTGATTTTGCAAATTTTCCTTTCTCCATAAGCATTTCTGGATCCTCAGGAGCGCAGGTTCCCTCAACCTTGCAGCACCCGCTGTCCTCTCTCTGGGGGTAAAACGTGCTCAGGGACCCCAGCACCGTGAGGCAGACAGTGCCTTGGCCAGGAGCCCTTGCAGGAGCCCATGTCTGCCTCGGTGGGTACTCCTGGTCCTGTGCAGTGAGAGGCACGTGGGATGTGGTGGGGATGGGTGGGGGCTCAGGGGTGACAGCAGAGGAAGGAGAGAGGGCCTGAGGAGGGGGAGGAGCACGGTGGGAGGAAGGAGGGTTTGGAAACAGATTCAATTCCCAGTTGCCAGAAAACTCATCTCTAAGCCACAGGTAGTTGCTGAAGTAGTGGCCACATCCCAACTAGCACACTGGCGTGGGCCAGGGACCCTCTTAAAGTGCTTCCAAAGCCGGCTGCTGTGCCATATGCAAGCAGCCAGCACTGGGCAGCCGGCAGACACTGGTGGTTTCACCTCCCCTGGCCCTGTGGAGGGAGGCGCTGCCAGCAGGGAGCTGGGGCTGTGGCACAACCATGCTGGGGGCTGCTTTGTCCCGCTGGGCCTTCCCCGTGGCAGCGTGGCAACGTATCTTCTGTACTGGATCTGCCGATTCAGATGCTCATCTCTTCTAGAAGCAGCCTCATGGAGACCACAGAAATCAAGTTTGCCAGCCAGTTGGGCACCCCTGAGCCCAGTCAGGTGGACACATGCAATCAGCCTCCAGAGCAGAACTGGTTTGCATGCACTTCCCACTCTGTCACAGAAGACATTTAAGAAGGTGATGACTAGGGGTTGAGATTTAATGTGAACCGTCGTTCTGCTGCCTCATCAAGGACAGTCTCAGGGGAAGTGGCATTTCTTTGTATGTGTGAGCATGAAAGACACAGTGACCCGGAGCGCAGTGTCGATGGGGCTCGGACAGCCAGTTTTGCCAACTTTGCGTCTGCACCGTCAGTGCAAAGGTCAACTTGTGAAAAAAGCCAGTGAGGCCTTAGTGCCATTGCGCAGCTGGTTTTGGCCTCACCGACCCACAGAGAGAGCCCTGGGGTCCTCGGGTTGGTAGACTGTGAGGAGCACTGGTACAGAGGATCAAGTTCAAGCTCTCTGAGCGCCTCCCACATGCTGCACAGACCTTGAGAACCAGGCGTGGCCTTGCCAGGAAGTGCCATGCTTTGGGGTTCCTTCCCAATTCCCATGACTGACTCAGAATCCTCCAGTGGCTTCCCACTTCTCACGAAGCAAATTCTAGGCTCCTTAATTCCAGCACTCCAACCTGACCTCAAGCAGCTTTCACAAATCTTATCTCCCATTGCATATCGTCAAGCCCCAAGTTTCCACTGAGCGTGAACTGTCCACAGTGGGCACTACTGCCCTCTCCTCCCCTTTCCCCGTGTGCAAGTCCTGCTTATCCTTCAAGGACCAATTCAAATGTTGCTTTGTCCACAAAGCCTTCCTTGAACCCACCTGTCTGAACCTGATCAGATTTTCCTGATCCTTTCCTTTCTTATGATATAGATATTTATATAGATGTTTTATAATAATAGTGATTACTTAGCCATTTGCTAGATTCGAGACACCATGCTAACAGCTTTACATTAAATACCTTATTTAATTTTTATAACACCCATCAGAGGTAGGCATTCTTTAGTTGAAAAAATGAGACTCAGTGAGATTAATTTGCTCCAAATCACACAACTATAACTTATAGAAGTAGTGTATTAGGTCTTTATTGCTATGTTCCAATTACCCCCAAAACTTAGTGTTTTAAAATAACAAATACTTATTATCTCCCAGTTCCTTTGGGTCGAGAATTTGGGCACAACCTCAGCTAGATGGTTCTAGCTTAGTGCCTCTTGAGAGGTTGCAGCTGGAATGTCAGCAGGGGCTGCTGTCTCAGCTGGATCAGGAGGAGCCACTTCCAAGGTGGGCAGGAGGCCTCAGTTCCTTCCAATGGGGGTCTCCACAGAGCTGCTTGAGTGTCCTCACAACATGGCAGCTGGTAAGCCCAAAGCATGTGGTCCCAGTGAGAGCCAGGAGGAAGCTTACTGCCTTTTATCACTTCACCCAGAAGCTATTCACCATTCCTCAAAATCCTGTTGTTAGCACAGTCCGTCTTACTCAGTTTCAATGAGACTGTGGCACAGATTACCAGGAGGCAGGGTCCACGATGGCCATCTTGGAGACTGGCAGCCGCAGGCAGGGTCAGAACCCAGATGTTGCCTGACTCTAACACTGGGGTCTGTAACTCCTACCCCAGGCTGCAGCTGACTAGAAAATTCCAAGTGCTTCCTGAGCTGACTCAGCGCCATCAAACCCCTTCTCAGTTAGCAGTGTGAGAGCCTGCAGCGGGAAGGTAATGTGTTCACAGTTTGCAGAAGCTCTCTTTGTGAAGAAATTGCTGCCAGCCAGATTTGTGTTTTGCTTTAATCGAGTGAAAAGGTGTGACCCAGACGCCCCCAGCAGTTTGGGCTCATTAAACTGGAGGTGTAAATGGA
Organism: Eptesicus fuscus; assembly: GCF_027574615.1. NCBI lineage: Eukaryota > Metazoa > Chordata > Mammalia > Chiroptera > Vespertilionidae > Eptesicus > Eptesicus fuscus. The sequence goes on along the minus strand of NC_072493.1, from coordinate 23,115,688 downwards.
ATTGAGGGAAGGGGGGATGATTCCTACTCAGCCGCTGTGCCAGTTCCCAGGATGTTCAAGTGCAAGGATTCCCTCTGGAAAAGGTTGTGGGTTGGGAGTGGATGGGGGTCCTTGGGGCAAGGCTGAGCTGCACCAGAGCTCTGCCCAAGTTGTTGGGGCAGGCGGGAGCCATCCACCCCACCCAGAGGCAGAGACCACAGCTGCTCTTGTCTGCCCCCGGAGAAACCATGCCCATTCCTCAGCATCCATTTACCAACGCCTGCTCTGGAGTCTCTGTTTGAGGGGCTGGCCATAAGGGTGCTGATAATGCCAGCAGCAGTTAATATTTATGAGCAGCTTTAAGTGTCCAGGCTCCTTGATCCTCGCAGCAGGATTAAGCTAGGACCTGAGGTGGGTGCTGTCATTGCCCCCTTTTGTAGATGGGAGCAGCCAGCCATCAACAAGGCTCCCTTACATTTGTGGGGGGCTCCCAGCTGGAAGCGTCTGCAGACTGAGAGGCCAGCGCCACGCAGCAGTGCAAAAGTCCTGCCCATGCAAGACTCCCTCCCAAGGGCGCCTCTCCTCCAAGTGCCGCTCAGGTCCGGAACAGATGGGATTCTCTCTGGGAGGGTGGAGGGGCAGTGAGGAGCTCAGCCCAGTGGACTCATCACCTCCTGGATGACAAGGGCTTCCCACCTCCAAGCTGCGGAGGTGCAAGATGGCTTTCAGCACTTTCACATGCAGGGCCAGCTCCCCACCAAACTGAAGGGCCCTTGAGGCCATGCCGGCCCCTAACCACACAGGCAGCTGGTGGGGAGAATGTGTAGGTTCAAGAGGCAGAGCTAGCAGCGATCTCGGAGTTTGTCTCTTGGGAAGATAACTGCTTCCATTTTTCACATTTTCCTTTAGAACCTGCTCAAGTACACAGTGGGGAAATCCTAGTGCACACAATTTTGTATTCTAATTTTTAAATTGCAGAATTTAGGAAATTATTTTATGCTACTTTTATTAACCCCAACTAGCTATAGGCAATTCTAGTGTTTCTATATAGCTTCACTATTATCCTTTTAATGGCTATGTTATCTTTCATTATTTCGCTCTCTCCTAATTTACTAGGCCTGCAGTAGGACACTTAGGTGCCTAGAATGAAGAACACTGCCTTGGACACCTTTGAGGATACAGCTCGTGGAAATGATTTATTCTTTGTGGAAGGGGTTGCTCTGGTGTTGTGTGGGGAGAGTGTGGTTTTAAGCACAGGGACACGTGTGTCTATTTGTTTGGCCTCATAGAAAGGTGAGAGGCATGTAGCAGGGAGGCGGGACATGGAGTTCTGGGTTCCAACCCCAGCTCTGTCACTTGGTAGGAGTGTGAGCATAGACGTAGGACATAACTTATCTGAGCCTCGGTTCCCTCATTTGTGCAACGAATACAACGCAGTCCTTTCCAAGAGAGTGCCATGGCTCATGGCCTCACTGCCCGCAGGCCCCTGCTCCTAGGGATGCCCCTCCTTAGAGGAGCCCTGGGACCTCTGTACCTTCCCCATCACTTTGCCTGGCTCCATTTTCCTTCATAGCACTTATCCTCTCTCTTAGTCAGTTAGGTGACCAAAACAAAATGCCACTGACGGGGGGGAGGGGGGGGTGGAGAGGGAGGGGGGACTGGGGGCGGCGGGGGCTTAAGCAACAGATATTTATTTCTCACAGTTCTGGAGGCTGGATGTCTAGAGTGGAGGTGGCAGTAGGTCTGGTGTCTGATGAGAGCCCACTTCCTGGCCTGTAGATGTCCCTCCAAGTGTGTCCTCACACGTTGGAGAGCAGAGAGGAAGCAAGCTCTTGGGACTCTTATAAAGCCACGAATCCCACCCTGGGCCTCCACCCTCATGACCACATCTATTCCTAATCGCCTCCCAGAGAACTCACCTACCACCATCACATTAAAGGGTTGAGTTTCAACGCATGAATTTTCGGGGGACAGAAACATTCAGTCCATAACCTCATCACATGGCATATTACTTGTTTATTTGTCTATTTATTCACTTTTCTTTTTCCCTCCAGTAGCACGTGAGCTGCAGGAGGGCAAAGGCTCTGCCTAAGCTCTGCCTAAATGCCTGTGCCTGGCACATGCCCGGGGACACATTGCACCTGAGCATACAGCCGCCTGTCTGTCTCACAAACTCTGGGAGGCCAAGGGGAGGCGGTGGGAGCACGGGAGTCCTGTGTACTCTGTGGAGGTTGGAGGCAAGATGATAGGGTATGCATGTAGACGGTAATCTGGTTCCTCTTCCCATTGTGTGTCTGGTGGACAGCAAATCCTTGGAATTCTCTGAAAGTGTTTAGGGGACCAGAGGCCAGAATGCAGCCAAGGTGACAGTGCTGGGCAGGGGCTGCCCGACAGCTGAGAGGAGCCACACTTACATGGATACCTCTGAAGCACCTCCTCATCCCCTCCCCTTAAATGTATTTCATGGTCTAGTTTAACTTTTACTTTTTACACACGGCTATACATCCACCCGCACAGTGTAAGGAACCACCCTCCCCTTCTGAATCACCAGAGGCATCGACTTTCAATTGACTCTTTTACTATTTATCACCACGTGCCTAAATAGCCTCCTCAGTCTCCCTTTAGATCTCTGTTTGCTCCTGTGATGGACAATCCGGGTTCACTCTCTCCCACCACACCCCTGTCCTCCACCCCACACCCTTCCTGTGCCCCTTCCCTCCCTCCCAGAGTCCACTATAAACTCGGTTAGATCAACATTCATGTTTGCATGTTCATGTTTACATTATAAATGTTGGCATTATTGTCATTCTGTAAACGTTATTGGGAATGGAGTCTCCTAAAACTTTGCCTTTGTTGCACATCTTCTGTTTTCCCAGTATTTCATCATCGCCTCATTTTTTCTTGATCAGTTTTCTATGTAGTTCTCTCTCTTCTATGCCCAACCTCTCCCTTAATTGTTCAAATCTCCTCTCCATGGAGCAAATTAACCAAATATCCCATTAGTGTTGCCTTCCTGAGGATGACTGTTCCCATCTGTCAGGTGGGGGTCCATCAGGAGTTGTAGGAGACCGGGCCAGTGAGGAAGCTAAAATTTGACTCGGGTTTTAACTGGGCCACTCCAGCTGCCATGCTAGGAACAGACTGAGGAGGGTGGCAATTAGGGAGACCAGGAGGAAGCTATTTTAGCAACCTGGGTGTGAAACTAGGGTTTCGTAGGGTCCCCTGGGGTGGTTGCAGTAGAGATGGTGGGAAGTGACTGATTCTGAAAGATTTTGAAGGAAAGGCCAACAATACTGGAAGTGAGGCGGGAAGGAAGGAGAAGAAGCAGTATGACTGAGCACCGGGAATGAAGGATGAATGGGAAGGCTTAGGAAATGCGGCCTGCTGTAACAGACACTACAGACAGGGAGGCTCATAAACAACAGACATTTTTTCCCCATAGTTCTGGAGGCTGGAGGTCCAAGATTCAGGCGCTAGCAGATTCAGTGTCTGGTGAGAGCCGCTTCTTCCTAGATGGCCATCTTTTCTCTGTGTCCTCCTCACATGGCAGAGGGAACAAGGGAGCTCTCTGGGGTCTCTTTTATAAGGGCACTCATCCCATTCATGGCAGCTCTGCCCTCATGACTTAAGCTTCTCCTAATACCATCACATTGGAGGTTAGATTTCAACATATGAATTTAAGGAGACACAAATATTCATACCATCTATATATATAAAAGCCAAAGCAATCGAACTACTGAACGCCCAAATGACCAGTCGACTGGTCGCTATGACATGCACTGACCACCAGGGGGAAGATGCTCAACACAGGAGCTGCCCCCAGTGGTCAGTGTGCTCCCACAGCAAGAGCACCGCTCAGCTGACCGCTGGTTGCCAACGCCAGGCTCACGGCTGGTGAGCACAGCTGCGGCAGCGCTACCAAGCTGCAGTGGCAGCAGGCACTCGGCCCGGGCTCAGGCTCCTCCCTGGCTGGCTGCCGCTTCATGCACTACTACATCCCCCGAAGGGTCCCAGATTGCGAGAGGGTGCAGGCCAGGCTGAGGGACCCCACGGGTGCACGATTCCGTGCACTGGGCCTCTAGTAAGACCATAATAGGGAAGATCCTGAGTTCAGGTGGAGCCACATCAGGTGTTGGACTCTTTTGGATGTCCAAGTGAGATGTTGGGTGTACGGTTTAGGATCTTCAATAACCCCGTGTTCTGAAATATCCCAATGCTATTTGCTCAGTTGCTATGGGCCCACTTTTCCTCACTGCACAAGGCACTCTTCGGCCCTCAACCCAAAAGCTCATGCCCCTTGGTTCTGCTAATTTTCTTAAATTTGTTTAATGATTTCCTCCCCTCTGTCTTCTCTGCTTTCCCTTCCTAAAACTACTATATATTTCATTTTGGATCTCCTGGACAGACCCATTTGCTTTTCTTTCCTATCCTGTTTCCCATCTTAGTCCTTTGGTTCTGTTTCTAGATATTTCATCCCTTCTTTACGTGGGCTATTGCATTCTTAAAGAGCTGGAATGTTCTTTCTTAGAGCATCTTGTTGATTTATAACAGAGAATCACACTCATTTCTTCTGCATGACACCTAGCGGTGTGGCACCCAAGGCCCCACAAGTTCAAGTTTGAGTCCATGTTCAATGCCACAACCTTCCCTGTGACCCAGATTTTTTTTTCTCCCAACAAAACCATCCTCAGGCTCTTGAGGAATCTCGGGGGCTCGCCAAGGACAGGTCAGCTGCCTCTGCAACAACCACCAGGGAAGAAGAGGGGCACAGAGAAAATATACGCGCTACACACCGTGTGCACGTGGTTCTACGGATAATTTGTTTATTGTTTTTACAACAAAGCCGTCCAAGTGTTATTTTTATTTTAGAGAAGAAAAAGAAACACATTTCAGCAAACTGAATGGACTTTGGTGTCTGGCGGTAAACGTTTTCTGTTGCTGTACCTGACGTTAAAACATCAGGATCCAGGTTCCAAGTCCTTTTCAAACCCACGGAGCCAGCTGACCTGCAGGCTCTCCAATCCCAGGGAGGGCTGGGGGCCAAGATGCGTTTTGGTCGACCTGCTCTAAGTTCTAATTTTGAGACGCTTTGGTCTAGAGCTGTGCTCTCCAGTCGGGGTAATACATTAAGTGAGATTCAAAGGAAATACCTCTCGCTCCCTAGGCCTCGCTCAGAGCGTACAGGGGACGGGGACAGGGGCGGGGCGGGGCGGGGCAGGGCAGCGGGTGTGCGGGGGAACGTTCGTGGTCGGAACCCGCCGCCGCGGCGTCGCGCCGAGCCGGGGATGCACTTGGGCACCGGACCTGGGGTGCGCGAGCAGCTGCGGTTCCGGTTCCGACCCGGCGGGAGGAGGAGGAGGAGGAGGAGCGGGGAACCACGCTGGCAGAGGTAGAGCCCTTGCCCCGCCGCCGGCCCCGGCGTCTCCTCGAGTTCCCCCAGACCCGCAGACACGCGCCGGCCCGCGGCGGCTCGGGCTCCTGGCTCCGCGTCCCAGCCCCTCCCCCTTCCTCCTGCGACCCGGCTGATTGCCCTCTGCTTGACCGCAGGTGCCTGTCACGTGGAGGGACTCTGCCCTTCGCGGGGTGCTCGCGGGCAGGGTCCCTCCCCAGGCGGTGGTCCCGGAAGGATGTTGGAATTAGTGGAGCCCACGTGTAGCCATTGTTAGAGGAAATGACATTGTTGATCTGTTGTGTCTAAAATTCACTTCTGTTCTCAAGGGCCTGCAGGAATCATCCTAGAACTACCTTGAGCAGGTGTATCTCTAAACAAACAGAGCGATATGGAAGTGCCAGGTGTTTTGAAGGCCTTGTGAGCAGGCAACTTTCCGGAGAGAGGGGAGACTTTTAAAAGGAGGTCATACTGAGCCGGGCTTTGAAGGATGAAGAGGAGTTTGCCCAAAAGGGAAATGATGAGAACTTAAGATGTGGGAACAGGAATCACCTGTTTGGGAAGCTGTTGATTCCCTCAAGAGGGGAGATGTTTGTCGTTGGGGGTTAGGCATGGACTGATCAAGGGGGGACAAAGCTGGACCTAGGAGCACAGGCATTCTCAGTGGGTGTCAGGGGGCCCTAGGAGGTTCCTGCGGTGAAACATGGTGGTCTGGTGATCTTTCCATAGTCTCTGCTGTGGGTGTTGTAAAATGAGGCTTCCTTGCTCTCACCCCATATCCCCAGAACCCGTCTTCAGGGCAGACTGAATTGGTGGATTTAAACTGTGGACCTGGAATAGCAGGCTTCCTGCCTCCAGGTGGCATTTTAAAAATAGCATTTTACTTGCTAATATGGATGGGGGTTTAAGTGTGTGTTTTTCCCTTTTGGTTTTTTTATTTGAATGTGGTACTCATGAATGCAATGTGAATGTCTGTTGCTTAAAAATACAACATTGAAAACAGCCTCCCCCAAACCGCAGGCTTTGTGTTGAAGCAAATGTCCTCCACCACAGGGAGAGTGAAGTTCACTTCTCCCACCCCACACCTTCGTCAGGCCGCAGACAACAGGAAGTGCTGGGCTCTGCTTTAAACTCAGGGTCAGAGGGGTGAGGGGTTGGGGTGATGTTAATCAGTCAGGTGCCATTTCATTCATTTTGAAACTAGCCACCTTCATTTGAATGCAAGTATCATTCTTATCAGGTCATTTTTGTCATGCAGCTCCATGGTGAGGATGGTGCAGCCACTTGCTCACCCCTTGGTGTGTGCCAGGTCATTCCCACAGAACTCTGTGTGCCGGTCTTGTTATTAGTCCATCTATAGATGGGGCATTGAAGGCTTGGACAGGTGAAGAAAACTAGGAAGAAAGGAGGATGTCCCAGTCTGTGTCTGTGTTGACTGAAATCTAACCTCTTAACCAAAAGATGTGAACTTCCTGGTGTTGAGTGAGGGTTCTGAGAAGTCCATGTGCCCCAGGGGTCTGACTTGAGAATCTGGATGGTTAGAACACCCAGTGGTCTCTGCTGGGTCTCTGGATGGGCTTCTGCCTCGCAGAGGAATCTAAGAACAACACGTCCTCTGGGAGAAGGCCGCCCTGGCTCACAGGAATGCAGGTTTCTGTGCTTTTCCCATCAGTGCACGGCTGTCTAAGGTTGGTTAGGGTACTAAGAGCAGTTTTATGAAGCTTGTTCATTGAAACAGAGAAAACTCATGGTCAACCTGCATCTACTTGGTGGCAGCTGTGCCTCTAGGGGCGGAGAGCCTCGTGACTAAAGGAGGCCTTGTGGTTGTAAGGTGGGGAGCTCTCTTCCTGGGGTCCAGAAAGGTCTGGACCCGGAGTGTTCAGGACACAGACATCTTCCCTGAACCAAGTTTGCTTGTTCAAAGCCGTCCCCGATCCCCATGACTTTGAAGATTTTAGCTCTGTATTGAAAGAATTATGATGGAGTGTTTCAGGGTCCCATACCTGCGGGACATAAAAGCTATCTTTAAAGGGTGGTGGCCCCGTGCTCCTAGTGTTTGGTGACAGAATAAATTAGTGCAACCTCTCTGGAGGCTACTCTGGGTAATATTTACCCAAATTAACATTAAATTTTCTTGTGAGGCTCATGGGGAGCACCGGGCAGGGTCACTTGTCAGCATCTGCTCCACAAACACCCAGATACGACCACAATTACAGTTGGCCACCTAAGTCTCCGCTGCATGTTTGCTTGCTGGCTCCTTCATCCTGAGCTCTAGCTCTATTGCTCGTCCTAGGAGGGCCTGCCTGCAGGAGCAGTCTGCTTAGAGACCTGGACTGTGTCTGCCTGGCTCATGCCTGTCCCCCTGCAGAGCCCAACTAGGTATTGCCACCTCCCAGACACTCAAGAGATTTGAAGGCAGGCGATGCAGGATGGGGGGCATCCAGGTCTCTTGCTGCCACAGATGCAGGGTCTAATTGGTGCTCAGCGTTAGCAAACCATGTATTTGAACTGCTTTTGTCAAAACTTACTTTTTAATTGTCTGCATAGACCTTTTATGAACCAGTAGCTTTAATGGAAAGAAGAATGCTGTTGCCCAGGCCAGATGGCTCAGTTGGTTCTAGCATCGTCCCGTACACCACGAAGGTTGCAGGTTTGATGCCTGGTCAGGGCACATACCTAGGTTGTGGGTTCCATTCCAGGTCAGGGTGTGTTTTGGAGGCAACTGATTGATGTTTCTCTTTCCTCTTTCTCTAAAGTCAATAAAAAACATATCCTTGGGTGAGGATTAAAAAGAAAAAAGAAGAATGCTCTTATCTCATTTTTATTTACCTCTATCATTTTGAGAAGTTAAAGAGCTATATAGACAGTTACAAACACCCTGTAGGTCCACCATCCAGAGCACATTTTTTATTTCTTTTTTTGTATAAAAGAAAAAAATAATGCTGAAGTTGAAGCATCTCCATTTAAAAAAATAATAAATGACATTTAGTAGACTTTTAAAGTCTGATTACAAAAGTCATACATGCTAATAGTAGAAAGATTGGAGAAAGTTGAGAAGCACTAAGAAGAAAACAAAGGTCACCTTGTAGCCCTGCAACCTTATGACCATCTGGGTGTTTACTTCGAATCTTCTTTTTAACTCTGACCCTTGGCAGTACTGGGGGAGCCTCTCCCAGATAGCTTGTCCCACCCACAGTGGGGCTATGGCCCCAACACCCCACGTGTATATACCCTGATTTCCTCAGCCCTCTTCTGGACCACTTGGTTCAGTTCCAGTTTTTCAATATTGTGTATAACACCGCAGTGAACATCCCATATGTGCATCTTCATGTTCATCTCTGATTATTTTCTTAGGATACATTTTTAAGTACAACCATGGAATAAAGGACCCACGTTTTCTATTTTCATGTCTCATTTTTAAGTGATTGGGAAGTGCCCTTTGGGGTGGATGAGTCAATGCCATGGGTGTCACCTACACTGGGACAGCCCTGCAGGTGAGACACCGTTGAGTTAATAATATGCGATGTCCTCTCTCCCCATCACTGACACTCCTCCGTCACTGAGGCCTCACCACTTAGGGTATGACGGACACGTGGCATCAGCCAAGTCTGGGTTTGGATCACTGCTTCAGGCCTATTATTTTGTGGCCGGTTTCCCTTGGAGTTGTTGCTGTGACTGCTCACTGCATCCATTCACAGCCCACAGCACATTTACAGCCTTAACCTATGCCCCAGGCCAGGGAGGTAGGGTGGGTCAGGTGGGTCAGCCCCGTTTTCCATCTCAAGCTGACTTCCCCCTCCCCCAGCCGAGGGAAGCTCCTAGTGCCCCAGGGGAATGAGGCAGAGATGGGAGGTGTCTGTTCCCTTTGTAGATTCTCTTCGTTTTAGTCCCCCTTTACCCAAGCAAATAGAGATGGATTTGCTAGAAGTGAGAAAAGGAAACATGTTAAAGCTGCCCTGGTTTGCTTTTCGATGGCTTTCTTTCTGAAACTGGCGTATCTCCCATGTTTATCACACTTCTTGTCTCTGGTCAAGCCTAGCTGTTTTCTTACAATATGTGAGGTTTCTTTATAGTAACAGAAATCCAGGGTATAGACCTAGATGTGAACCCGCCTCTGAACATGTGTGGAGGGCAGAATACAGAGAAGTCCTAGGGCACTCTCTGGCTTTTTCTTTCTATTTTTGTTTGTTAATCCTCACCCAAGGATATTCTTTCAATTGATTTTTAGAGAGAGTGGAAGGGAGGGGGAGAGACAGAAAGAAACATGGATGTGAGAGAGACACATCAATTGGTTGCACGAGCCCTAACTGGGGCTGAGGATGGAGCCTGCAACCCAGGTACATGACCTTGACCAGAATTGAACCTGTGACCCTTCACTCCTCAAGCCGATGCTCTAAGCCAGTGGTCGGCAAACTGCGGCTCGCAAGCCACATGCGGCTCTTTGGCCCCTTGAGTGTGGCTCTTCCACAAAATACCACGGCCTGGGTGAGTCTATTTTGAAGAAGTGGCGTTAGAAGAAGTTTAAGTTTAAAAAATTTGGCTCTCAAAAGAAATTTCAATCGTTGTACTGTTGATATTTGGCTCTGTTGACTAATGAGTTTGCCGACCACTGCTCTAAGCACTGAACCAAATCGACTAGGGCCACTCTCTGGTTTTTAATAAACGGCCTCTTTCATCTGGAAACAGTATGGGCAAGTGTATTTGGAACTGAACTCTGTTAAAGGTCCTGAAGCCTTAAGGAATATTTGCACAGAACCTGGGAGCAGTCAGCCAGAGCTGAGAGGCCTCCGAATGAAGCCCCTCTGGGCAGTGAGGGGTGTCTCTGAGGTGTGGGGTTTCCTCCCACCTGGTCAGGCTGGGAGACTACCTTACCAGGAGCCAGGGGCAGCTGCAGAAGCCAGCCAAGGAGGCTGATAGGCACAGGCCATTTCACATACTGAGGGTGTCAGTACAAAGCATAGCTCGGCTCAGCCATTCTTATTGTTGTAGAGTTTTTGTTAGGTAATTATAAAGTACTACAGGCCTGATGCACAAAATTTGTGCAAGAGTAGGCCTTCCTTCCCCCGGCTGCTGGCACCTGGCTTCCCTCTGGAACCCGGGACCCAGGCTTCACTCCGGCCCCGGCTTCGTCTCCTCGGGAATGACGTCCAAAAGGACATCTGGTCTAATTAGCATATTACCCTTTTATTATTATAGATTGTGTAGAATCTGTTTGTTAAATTAAGAACAGAGAACAAAACTGTTTCGTACATGCATATAACAAACAATGGCACATTCCTTTTCCCTGGGTAACAAGTTAATGACAGAGAGAAAAGTGTGGCTTTGTCAGGAAGAATGAGCTGAGCACGGAAGAAACAGATCCCTCCAAGCAGCACTATGTGGGAAGGGTTTGGAAGACCTTAGAGAGAACTCTGAGGGAGGCAGTGCCAGCCTCGGGACAGCCTGGGTACCTCCTGCTGGGCAGGGCCACCTGCTGGGTGATTCCTGACCTTCCTAGATTTTCAGGGCCTGTTGGAAGGCGGGGAGGGGGCGGATTTACAGCTTTTATTCTATAATGTAACTGGATGGCCCATTGGAAGGCGTCGTGTCAGCCCCTGGCATTCAGAAGCACCCTCGGGGTTTCCTGTGCCTGCCCCACCTTTCAGGAAAAACTCAGCTAGTCCACGCCTCAGCTCCCTATGCCGGGTGCTGCTCTGATCCAGAGCCACAGTTGAAGCTGAGAGGGGAGCAGAGGCTAGGAGGTGCTTGGGGAGGGCGGAACAGAGACCCTTCTTAGCTCCAGAGGCTGTAATGGGAGGAGTGACTCCTGAAGGAGCTGTGAAATTGGGGCATTCAAACCAGGGCAAATGGTTATTAACCTTAATAGGCTGCACTGGCACTGGGAAGGAGCCGATTTCAATTACACTGGTAGTAAGGAGTGTAGGGCAGCGGGTGGGCCCCTGACCTCTTGAACTGAGCTAAACTTCGGTTATAAACTGCCGTCAGTGCACAAGCAATTGGAAAGCTCACTCACGGGACTGCCGCTGTGGGGAAGTGTCCCACAGCGGAGCGCGAGCCGGCGCTTTGGACTGACTAGGGCCCTTCCCAGGTCTCTCTTCTCTCTGACTCCAAAGAATTCTAGTTGAAAGTCAGCTGATCACAGCCCCTTCCAGCAACTTCTCACTTCTTGCTGACCATTTTGGTCATTTTTTAGTAGTTATGTTTTGGGAGAGAGAGGGAAGAATTACGTTTCAGCTAAAAACCAAAAAAACAAAAAGAAAACAGACTTCACACACATGAACTTTATTTAAGACCTTGCTCATCACCAAGTTCCTAAATGTTCACCGTTTTGAGAGGAGAATCAAGCCCTGACTCTGTGTGGGGATGCTTGGAGTCCTCTGACCTCGCCTGCTGATGGAGAGGGCATTTGCTTAGTGGCCCTTGGTACTTATCCCTCTTAGCTAGTCTTTTTTTCCAGGCTCAGATTTTTAAAAACCATTATTCAGAATTTACCTTAAGTATGTGGGAGTTCAGAATCAGCCACCCCAAGATGTGCCTCATTGGTACATGGATTATTTTGAGCTAAAGGCAACTCAAACCCTGTGGGCTCAAGAAAAACTGCCCCCCTTCCCCTTAACTATCTAAAGGGCTTTAATTTCCTAATTGCCCATCAGAAGGGATTTTCAGAGATAGCGTTTCTTGACCTGCCTATATGACAGGGCAAACTTCTAATTACTGCCCCTCTGCTCTTTCTACCCTCCTGCAGTGACCTTCCTCTCCTGAAGCCCGCAGCTGCCTTACCTCATCCCTAGCTCAGAATGCCCTATACAGCCTACTAACCCTTTCTGTCTTTGAACCTCTTCTATAGGGGGGGTCTCTGACTTGCTCATGTATGTGGGGCTCCCATGCACATGAAATTAGATTTGATTTTCCCCTTTCAATCTCTCTCATTGATTGGATTATCAGTCTAGCCAAAAGAGCCAGAGGAGGGAAAGGGGAATTTTTCCTCTTCCCCACAAGTGCTTTGGATTCTATGTGCTTCTCCTCAGTTTTGCCTAGTTTAGTTCATTGTTTTCAAATCTTGTGTATTTTTGAAACCCTTAAACTAATGAGATTAAATGTTGGCTATTTAAATTCCAAAGGTAGTGTATTGTGAGAGTCAGTGTTTCCTACTTAGGATGTTATCTTATGATGGAAAGTTAGGCCCACGTGGCCTGGTTGGGTATTTTAAATCTTTGGGTGAGTCAGGACGGGGTCAGGCACAGTAACATGCGGTGCTCTCTCTTCCTCTTCCAGCCCCGCCCCACGGAAGCCAAGGTGATGTTTGTCGATGCAGCAGTGCCACCCCGCGTGGTGATGACCTTCCAGCGCCTGGTATGTGCACTGGCCTCCCGCCCGCTGGCTCCCCTAAGACATGGAGGAAGCCGCCCTCTGCACGTGGCCCTTGCAGCTCGCTCTGACAAGAGCGCCCCAGTGTTCACCCGCGCCCTGGCCTTTGGAGACAGAGTTGCCCTCGTTGACCAGCATGGCCTCCACACGTACAAGGACCTTTACTGCCGCAGCCTCCGCCTGTCCCAGGAGATCTGCCGGCTCCTTGAGTGTGCCGGCCAGGACCTGCAGGAGGAGAGGATCTCTTTTATGTGCTCCAATGACGTCTCCTACGTGGTTGCACAGTGGGCCTCATGGATGAGCGGCGGCATCGCCGTCCCTCTCTTCAGGAAGCACCCCCAGGCCGACCTGGAGTACTTCATCCAGGACTCCCAGAGCTCTGTGGTCCTTGCTGGCCAGGAGTACGTGGAGCTCCTGAGTCCAGTGGTCAGGAAGCTAGGGGTCCCACTCCTGCCTCTCCCACCTGCAGTCTACAATGGGGCATCCGAGGAGCACGGGGTGGGGGAGTTGCCGGAACGAGACTGGAGAGACCGGGGTGCCATGATCATCTATACCAGCGGGACCACGGGGAGGCCCAAGGGTGTCCTGAGCACCCATCACAACATCAGGGCTGTGGTGAGTGCTTGTGTGGGCCACCACTATTGGGAGGGGTCAGGCTATTGTAGACACAGTTATGGCATGGCCGGTGTTCATGTACTTTTCTGTAGGGCATTCATAGCTGTCACCATCCTACCACCATTTCTTGTGTGTTATTTTTGTGTTCTGTAGCCTTAGTTACCATCTTTGCAAAACTCCCCAGCCATGTTATTTATCTGTAATTTATACCTTTTTTCCTTCCAGAAAAACTCTTCAATGCACAATAAAGACAATTGCACAGTAGGAGAAATAAAATAAAACAGAAGCTCAAACCACAAAAGGAAGGAGGTCAATGCCATTGAGTCTAGGCTAACTCAGTCCCCTAAATCAGTGGTAAGCTGTCCAGGCTGGCTGCAAGGGAGCACGATTGATATATCACCTAGACCTCCTAGAGGAGATGTCCTTCTCACCTGGAGAGCCGTCTCTTGACTTGCATTTCTAAGGGGAGTGGTTATCTCGCATGCGTTTGCACATAGCAGTCACGAGATATGCAGGACAGTGTGCTCAGTGGTGACTTCAGGTGATTCAAATGGACGAGTCTCGCGCTGCTTCTCAGTAAAAGCTGAGGATATGCCTGGAACACCCAGCTCTGGGTTCCTTCACGGCCGAGCTGAGGATGGTGCTGGAAGTGCCAGGGAGCTCAGACAGCTGTCAGAGGTTGGGCAGCTGGATACAACACTGGCCTCTGGTGAGGCCCCAAGTCCCAGGGCCTGTCAGAGCTGAAATTGCACCTCTGACTGCCCCAGAGTGGGGGCGGGGTCGCCACCAAGAGTGCAACTCTGAGCACCTGGGAGGAAGTCACCAAAAATGTTTGCAGAGGCCTTGGGACACCAAGTCAGAGACCCTTTCATAATGACTAAAGCCCCTGACTGTGTGACTGTTCAACACGGGTAACCAAGTAAACCACAGACCCTCAGTCAGACCCTCGTCATTTCGTTATCATCTCCTGTAGATGCCATTAAGGGTGCAATGACAAAGAATGAGCTGTCTCTCCCCACTCCTCCTCTCAGCTGGGGAAGCCCCTCTGCGTTCCTCCACCTGCATAGTGGCTTCCCTCCTGTCTGAGGCTGTGCTGTTGTCTTGCAGGTGACGGGGCTGGTCCACAAGTGGGCGTGGACTAAAGACGATGTGATCCTTCATGTCCTCCCCCTGCATCATGTCCATGGCGTGGTCAACAAGCTGCTCTGTCCACTCTGGGTGGGAGCCACCTGTGTGATGCTCCCGGAGTTCAATGCCCAGCTGGTAAGTGGGGGACAAGCTCTCACCGTAGTCAAATTGGGCACCTGAGGACCAGGCACCTTCCTCTGGTGAAAACTTTGCCAGCAGTTCAAGTTTTCTGTTGCTACCATAACAAATGATCCCAATGTGGGGGTTTATAATAGCCAGAATTTATCATCTTACCGCCTGAAAGTCAGTGTCCAGAATGAGTCTTATGGAGCTAAAATCAAGCGGTCAGCAGTGTTGATTCCATCTGGAGGCTCCAGCGGAGAATCTCTTCTTGCCTCTTCCAGTTTCTAGAGGCACCACAGTCCTTGCCTTGTGAGTGTGTCACTTCAGTCTCTGCTTCTGTGGTCACCTCTCCCTCTCTTTTAAGGACCCTCTGATCACAGTGGGCCCACCCAGCTACAGGGCCACCTCCTCATCTCAAGATCCTTAGCTTAATCACATCTGCAAAGTCCCTTCTGCAACATGAGGTACCACATCCCTGGAGATGAGGACATTTGGGAGCCATTCTTGAGCCAATTTCACTGGCTTTCAGCAGTTCTGGAGCAGAAGGTTCAGCTGGGGGCTCTGTATTAGTTTCCTTGATTGTCCCCTTTTCCACACACTGTTCCTTCCGAACATGCTGTGAGGTGACAGGGGAGGGGACATGTGGTGTGGCCGTGTGGAGAAGGAAGTGGGAGCGGAGCCCTCACTACTGAGCAGAGCAGAGCCATGAAGGACACTGCTTTGAAGGGGAAAGGACTGGGATCTGACCTGCCGCTTGACACTTGTGACCTGTGTGCAGCTCCCCTGGAGCCTTTCACACCCTGTCCTGAGAGCCCGGGCTCAGCTCGGGGGTGGTTGCTGGCAGGCAGGGCTCTGGGACTCCCTCCCCTCCCTCAGCCTTTGAGCTTGCCTTCATCTTTTTGCGTTGTATTTTTCAGCTGCAGGACTCTTAATGGTTTACATGGTTTTACAGAAAGTCTGCAGCTTAAATATGCCCTTCAGGGCACGGTGCTGAGGCACTGTTTGCCTTCAAGCATAAAGACCTACCTGTGGCCTCTTAGCCCAGGGGTCAGGCCACTTCCTCCACCCCCCAACCCCCTTTCACTGTGGGCCCCTGACTGAGGGCCCTCCCAAGTCTGTGATTCTCAGCACTGCTCCCTCCAGTCCAGCGATCGCAGAATTGAAGGGAAGCATGGGGATGAGGAGTAGGCGTCATCCGAGGCTGTTGTCTGCTTAGTAAGGGCAGGTGGGGATGGCAACAGGCGATGTGAGAAAAAGCTCACCTCAGGCAGGGGAAGCTTCACCTGACTGTCTGGGAGGCTTGTGCACAAGAATGGACCAGTACTTTGGGCTCTCCAAGACCCCCTAATTCTCCATCCACTTGGAGGACCTCCCCGGACCAAGGGCACACGGGAAGCCTCCTCCTTGTGTAAGTTACTGCGTGCTGCTCCCCCAGCACAGCCCACTGCTCCACCGAGGTTTCTCAGGAGCAGAGCTGTGCTTGTGGGTTCCGTCTGTCCACACTCCAGCGCTGGGTGATTATAGGGGCAAAGGAGGGAGAGCTGAGTCTCCAGAATCCCTGTAAGCAGAGGGAGAGCAGGTCCACCCTGACTCGGAGCCCCAGAAAGCCCCGATCAGGAACCTAGCAGCCCAGCCCGTCACTGACGGACTTCTCAAGTGGACCTGCCAGAGTCCTCATTTCCTAGTTCTGCTTCAGGAGCGACATGAGTGCCCAGTAGGCCTGGCAAAGATGTGTCGGGCTGGCACAGCAGTGGAAAAAACAAAAACTGAGGCGGCCGTTTCTTCCCCAAATACAGAGACCCCGGAATGAGAAGAAAAAAAGCAGGAAGGAAGCATGGCTGGCCTTCCTCCCGGCTGTGCCAGGCCTTGTCCCCTTCTCTTCTCTCCCATCCCCACCATTTTGCTCCAGCTGCATTGGCTGCCCTGCTGTCCCTACACTTCACCCACCCACCTCTGTCAGCACTCTGCCTACCCTCGGTTTGCTCACCTCTCTGTAAGTCTTTGCCCATGCGTCACTCAACAAGGCTCTGGTCACTCTAACCATCACTGCAGATGTCCTTCCTCCCCCCCTGCCCACCCCCAGTGGGAGCAGAGCCCCTCTTTTACTCACACCATCCTGGCCCATGGCACTTACCTCCTTGAAGCCCATAGAATCAACTCTCTCCTCCTAGAAGGTCCACCCCAAGGGCACAGGTTTGCCTTCAGTTCACAGTGTGTCCCCAGGGCCTAGAGCATCGGTAGGTCAGAGTGTTAGTGAACAGATGGGTGAATGGATGGTTATCAACATGATACATGGGCTCCTGGGCTTCTCACTTCCCCACTGGTTGTGTGGACCATGAGGACACGCTGCTAGGCAGCAGGTTCATACCCCTCTACAAACTCTCTTGCTTTATTTCAGTATCATGACTGGCTGGATTTGTCCATCAGGTATATGGGGAGAAAGTCCCTTAAATCACTTAGGGGAGAGGTTATTTGTTTGATGAAATTTTACTGTATCAACTCCTCTGAAGTCAGAACATAAATAGGTACAATATAACACGATCATCTACTTAAAATCCATTACCAGAGTCCCTTAAAGCAATAAACTTCTCTGCAAAGCTTTGGGTTGTGCATGTTCATAAAGGCCAGGACAATAGGACTCGGCCTCTTGTGCTCATGGCCTATGGCCTATGGCCATGGATGCTGTGATGCATGGGATGTGGGAGATTTCACATGGAAACATGACAAAGAGCCTCATCCTTGGCGAGTGGGAGGCCCCACCGGCCATCCTTGGTGTTCCACCCTCTGAAGAGGTCTGTAGTTTAAAGCTTGATGGAACTGATTTTGTTGAATACATACCTGCATAGCTTAGATGTTGTGAAAATGAGAATACATTTTGGACAAGTAAGCACTCCGCAGGGAAAAAACCTACAGGGTTTTATATCTGTTCTCAGAGTCCATGTTTGGTGTATTCTTTGGCTTGGGCACTCTCCCATCTCTCCACAGGGGCCTGGAAGCGAATGGGTGCCTTAACTACCAAGCGGGGAGGGCCATTGTCTGTCATTAGGATGCTCCTTTCTCCTGTTGAGGTGCTGAGGAGGGAGCACCTCAACAGGGGCAAAGGAGGGAGAGGCCACCAGGGGAACTCACAAGAAGGATCAAATCTCAGACCTTTGTGGTTCTTTGCCCTAACTTGGAATTTCTCAAAACTGTGCAGCAGAGCTAAATATCGAAACAAGTTTGATAAAAGATTGCAACCCTGAGTTTCAGAATTTTGTGAATTTAGACATTTATATTAGTAAAATCCTTTTACTAAATATTGGGGTTTTGTTTAAGCTTGTATTTAAGCAGTGGTGTGGGGTGACCAGAAACCTATAGTGGTGTTTAAGTCATAGATCCCAGGATCCTCAGGTCATCCTGCTAACAGTGGGTGACAGGCTGTCCGTCCTGCGAGTCTGACTGATGAGGTGACAGTGACTTGGAGGACAGGCGGAAAGATGGATGGGCGAACTGCCTGATGTCACCCCTGAAGAACAAAGTCTGGCTGTTGATGAGCTGTCCAGAGTCTCAATCGATTTCTTGTCTCAGATGACTTGGCTCTGGCCGACTTCCTCAGGATCCAGCAGCAGGAGCACTAAATCAGGGACGGACCTTGGGGCTGGCGCTCCCTCCTCTGTTGACCTGCTGGGTACCTGCTCAAGGGCAGGGACTGTGCCGCGCCGGAGGCTGGGGAAGCTACCAGTGCATTCTGTTGAGGCCGGCAC
Organism: Eptesicus fuscus; assembly: GCF_027574615.1. Taxonomy (NCBI): domain Eukaryota; kingdom Metazoa; phylum Chordata; class Mammalia; order Chiroptera; family Vespertilionidae; genus Eptesicus; species Eptesicus fuscus. The sequence continues at coordinate 23,097,343 of NC_072493.1, read as the reverse complement.
CCCTGCCCAGGACACCATTTCCTGTGATTAAACATGCTGACCTGTGGCCCCAGACAAAGTTCATTCTGTGCTCTGAGAAACTGGATCTTGTTGAAAGGGGGTTCAGGCAGTGTGTGTATCAAGGTGCAGGGAGAGTTTGGAGAAGAGAAGCAAAGAACATTATGCTACACTGGCCCCATAAATCCAATCACAGAGTGGGGGTACTACTGGGCAGGGGTGCTCAAACTCAGATCTGCTCCACAGTGTGGGGTCACTAGGACAGGGGGTGCTCACACCTCAGATCTGCTCCACAGTGTGGGGTCACTAGGACAGGGGGTGCTCACACCTCAGATCTGCTCCACAGTGTGGGGTCAGTAGGACGGGGTGCTCCACAATGTGCAGGTCACTAGGATAGGGGGTGCTCATAGGTCTTAGGAGCCAGGCAGGCAGCTATTTGCCCATCTCCAGCTTTCATTATGGAGTGTCCTTGTTGCCAGATTTTAGCCAGAGCACCTTAAAAACAGAACAAGAACCCCTTCCTGTGTGTGGTGTAGAGTTACCAAAAATTGGGTGATGGCTTCATCTGTGGGGGTTGTTGCTTTAAGCTGGTTAAGTGTTGCAGTTTCTCACCTGCAGTCAATCCTGTCCTTGCTTTTGCTCGGCATGGCAGTACTGCCGGTTGGGATCTGACCCCAGGTTTCCAGTCCTGCCTGTATAGCAGGGTGACCTTGGGGAGATGGTGAGTAAAAGAGGGGCCTGGAGCCCTCACGTTTGATGCCTGGCAGTACCTGGACTACCTGCAGCCTGATTTGGGAACTGTTCTTTGGTCTGCTATGACAGCTCGCATCGGAGCAGGTAGAAGTGTTCTCACGGGCGAAATACAGGGTCTAGAGAGGGATCCCCCAGAGCTATGGTTTTTAAGTTACGAATGTGTCAGAACAACATGGAGAAGGAATATTGCATTAGTACAGCAGCTGCCCTCTTTACTGACTTGGGTGAATCTAAAAAGGGTGAGGCCTTTCCAGTGGTGCAGTTCTCAGGAGGATGTCTCGGTGCTGAGGTGAAGGTGTTGTCAGGCCTTGATGCTGGTGGAGTCTATGCAAAGGTCAGCCACACTAAGCACAACCCAGCGGTTCACCTCTAAAAGCACGATGCGTGAGAAGGAAATGGGGGCCCCCCGCGGCTGCTCCTCCTCAGCCAGCTCAGCATATCAACGCTCTCTGGAAGCCTGAGTGGTGTCTAGTGTGTCCACTTGGCCACGCTCCTCCCAGGCCCCACACCTTCCCTGGTGGCAGGTGGCAGCCGACCTGCATTTCTTTATAAGCCAGTGGGAAGTAGGATGCCACACAGAGTTTCCAGCCACTCTGCATTTTAGAGCTTGGAAGGGACTTGAGGGATTTAGTCGTAATTAATATCATGTTGTGAGAAGACAGAAGCTGAAGGGCTTGGTCAGGGTCATAGCTGCTCCTGGGCCAGTGAGGGTAGCCTGTCCGTGGTTTTGTCCCTGTGGATTTGCTAAGGTCTGGATTTCCAGCGCTTTGTTCTCGCTGCTGGATCACTGCTTAGTGTGCAGTGATTCTGAGCCATTAGGTCTTATTTCCTCTCTATTCAGCATAGGAAGAAGCGCAATTGTAGGAAAGGGCTCTTCATGACCACATTTTTTTTTTTAATCTCCACTTCTCATTTCTATACACATTGATTTCCTACCTACTCAACAATACAGAAATGGGAGTGGTTTAACATAAATGAACTCCCTCAGTCATACCAAAGGTGGGTTCCTTTAACATGAGTTGTTAATATTTTTATCATAAACTAGAGGCCCGGTGCATGAATTCATGCACTGTTGGGGGTGCCTCGACCTGGCCAGTGATTGGGGCCGTCTCGCCCAGTCCCAATCAGGGCACATCGTGGCTGGCCGGGAGGCTAGCTATGGGAGCACACTGACCACCAGTTGAGCATCTGCCCCCTGGTGGTCAGTGCACATCATAGCAACCAGTTGTAAAGGTTGCTTAGGCTTACATGTGTGTGTGTATATATATATATATATATATATATATGTATATGTATATATATATGTATATATGTATATATGTATGTATGTATGTATATATGTATATGTATATGTATATGTATATGTACATACACATACACACACACACACACACACACACACACACACAAGAGGCCCAGTGCACGAAATTCATGCACGGAGCGGGGGGGCGGGGGGGGCGCGCAGCATGGTTCCCTCAGCCCAGCCTGCACCCTCTCCAATCCGGTACCCCTTGGGGCATGGACCACTGGCTCCTAACTGCTCACCTGCTCGCCAGCCTGGTCGCCCCTCAATGTCCCCTCCCCAGTCGCCCTCAACTGCCCCCCCTACGGACCTGTTTGCCCCACACAGCTTGCTGCTCGATCATTTGGTCGCCCCTCACTAACCCCCCTGCGAGCCTGGTCACCCCACGCAGCCTGCTGCTCGGTTGTTTGGTCACCCCTCACTGACCCCCCTGCCGGCCTGGTCGCCCCACGCAGCCTGCTGCTTGGTCATTTGGTCGCCCCTCACTAACCCACCTGCCAGCCTGGTCACCCCCAACTGCCCCCGCTGTGGGCCTGTTCTCCCCACACAGCCTGCTGCTCGATCGTTTGGTCACCCCTCACTAACCCCCCTGCTGGCCTGGTCGCCCCCAACTGCCCCCCCTGTGGGCCTGTTCGCCCCACACAGCCTGCTGCTTGGTCGTTTGGTCACCCCTCACTAACATCCCTGCCAGCCTGGTCACCCCACGCAGCCTGCTGCTCAGTCATTTGGTCGCCCCTCATTGACCCCCCTGTCGGGCTGGTCACCCCACGCACCTGCTGCTCAGTTGTTTTGTCGCCCCTCATTAACCCCCTGCCGGCCTAGTCGCCCCACGCAGCCTGTTCGGTCATCTGTTCGATTGCGATGGTCACTTAGGCTTTTATGTGTATAGACTAGAGGCCCAGTGCACAAAATTTGTGCAAGGGGGGGGGGCGGTCCCTCAGCCTAGCCTGCAACCTTTTGCAATCCAGGACCCCTCGGGGGATGTCCAACTGCCGGAGGATGGTCTCAGCCCATCCTTCCTGCAGGATCAGGCCTAAACCAACAGTTGGACATCCCTTTCACAATCTGGGACTGCTGGCTCCTAACCACTCTCCTGCCTGCCTGCATCATCGCCCCTAACCACTCTGCTTGCCTGTCTCATCATCCCTAACCACTCTGCATGCCTGCCTGATCACCCCTAACCACTCTACTTGCCTGCCTCATCATCCCTAACCACTCTGCATGCCTGCCTGATCACCCCTAACCACTCTACTTGCCTGCCTCATCATCCCTAACCACTCTGCATGCCTGCCTGATCACCCCTAACCACTCTGCCTGCCTGCCTGACCACCCCAACCACTCACCTGCCTGCCTGATCGCCCCTAACCGCCTCTGCATGCCTGCCTGATCGCCCCTAACCACTCTGCTTGCCTGCCTGATCACCCCTAACTGCTCACCTACCTGCTTGATTGCCCCTAACCACCTCTGCCTCGGCCCCTGCCGCTGTGGCTTCTTCCGGAAGGGCGTCCGGAATGACGTCTTGAAGGTTGTTTGGCTGTCTGGTCTACTTAGCATATTATGCTTTTATTATTGTAGACTAGGGGCCCTGTGCACAAATTCATGCACCTTGAAAGGAACTGTGGGTCGCAAGGCTGCAGTGGGCACAGGGTTGGGTATCAGCCCATCCTTCGTGCTCCTGCCGCGGCCCCTGGTCCCCTATCTGCCAGCAGCTCCACTCCCACTGCTGCCGCTCCCACACGCTGCTGGCGCCGGCCCCGCTCGCTCCTGCTGATGGTGCGAGCTAGTGGGGCCAGTGCCTTCAGTGGTTGCAAGCAGCAGCTGCTGGCCCCAATGGCCCCTGCTGCCGGCCCCAATCGCTCCTCAGGAGCAGGGGTAGGTGGAGATGCACTGAGGGGCAATCAGGGCTGGCAGCTGCCACTCTCACCCGCTGATGGTGCAGAGCAATCAGGGCTGGCACTGGGCGCTGGCAGTGGGTGCGAGCAGTGGCTCTGACGCTGGCAGCAGGTGCAAGCGGGGCCTGCGTCGGCAGCAGGCATGAGCGCCAGGCGGGACCGCGGCACACGGGAAGAAAGAATTTTCAGTAACCACCAGAGGCTCTCCCCAATGACAGCAACTGGCGCCCCGCCTTGGTTTGGCACCCCCACTCACCTGCTCCACCATCCCGCCGCAGCCGCTATCCTCCTTGTCCCATGCGCACCCCCTCGTGGTCAGCACATGTCATAGCAACTGGTTGTTAGGTTGTTCTGCCATTCAGTCTATTTGCATATTAGCCTTTTATTATGTAGGGTAGACAAGAGGCCTGGTGCACGAAATTCATGCATGGGTCCCTAGGCCTGGCCAGCGATCAAAGTGTGAGTATCTGGCGTGGAAGGGCAGGTCCCAGCTGACCTCTGGGCCCTGGGAAGCACTTGGACCCCCAGGCCCTCATGCACCCCCCTCCACCTGAGTCACGGTGCCTGAGTCCCCACATGGAGATACAGTGAGCGCGGCCAGACGCAGCGGCCTGGGGCACAGCATGGGCCTCTGGGCCACCCAGTGATGCCGCACAGAAGCCGGGCAGGCAGCGTGCTTTCTCCCTGCTGGCCTCGCAGACCGGCTCCTGTGCGAACCCACAAGGAGCCCAACTGGCCCCTGCGGTCCTGGCAGCTGTAGCCCAGCTCACCTGGAAGAGGCCGCGCGGATGCGAGGAGGGCTCCTTGCGGGTGCCCAGCACCTGAGTGCAGGGGCTTCTCCAGAGCACGAGCCCTGGCGCCCCAGAGGAGGGTAGCGGAGAGTGAGAACAAGCTCGGCAGACACCCCACATTCTCACTGCACCTTCATCTTCATTACCCCCGCCCCCAGGTAGCCAGTGATTGGTCACAGCCCCCCGCCCAGCGCTGCAGGAGGTTGGTCGCTACCTCCACCCCCAGTTCCCCGTTCCAGCCCAGGGCCTGGCCCCGATCAGGCAATCAGGGCCTGCCAGCTGCTGATCACTGTCTGCGGGGTGATCAGTTGGGTCCTGGCCCCCCACCTGGCTCCCTCAGTGCCTGGGAGCCATGCAGCAGCCTTGGCCCCTGCCACCGCCGCTGGTCACCGTCTGCAGGACGATTGTTCGGGGCCAGGCCCCCGCCCAGCTTCCTCAGCGCCTGGGAGCAGGGTGGTGGCCCTGCCGCCGCCACTGGTCGCTGTCTGTGGGGTGATCAGCAGGGCAATCAGACCCCCGCTCACACTCACCTTGGCCTGGCCCCACCTGCTCACGGCTCCACCATCCTGCCACGGTCCCTCTCTCATCGGGGCCCTTCGGGGCCAGCAGTGCCTCCACTGCCACCTGCTGCCAGCGCCGCATCTCCGACAGCCACCATGTTCTGCGCCACCCCCTAGTGGTCAGCACACATCATAGTGAGCAGTCGAACTCCCAGTCAAGGGGACAATTTGCATATTAGGCTTTTATTATATAGAAGGATAATATTAGCTCACTTCTTTGCCTGTAAAGAATTATAAAATACTAGAGGCCCGGTGCATGAAATTCATGCATGGGGGGGGGGCAGTGAGGGTCCCCTCAACCCAGCCTGCACCCTCTCCAATCCAGGACCCCTCAAGGATCAGTCCTAAACTGGCAGTCGAACTCTCCTCTCACAATCTGGGACCGCTGGCTCCTAACCGCTCACCTGCCTGCCTGTCTGATCACCCCAACTGCCCCTCCCTTCCGGCCTGATCGCCCCCAACTGTCCCCCGCTGCTGGCCTGCTCGCCCCCAACTACCCCCCCTGCCGGCCTGCTCGCTCCCAACTGCACCCCCACCCCCCCCCCCGGCCTGCTTGCCCCCAACTACCCTCCCTGCCTGCCTGCTAGCCCCCAACAGCCCCCCTGCCAGCCTGAGTGCCCTTCACTGTCCCCCCGCCAGCCTGCTCGCCCCCAACTGCCCCCTCTGCCAGCCTTGTCGCCCCTTACTGCTCCCCCTGCCAGCCTGGTTGCTCCCAACTGCCCCCCCCCCCACACAGGCCTGGTCGCCCCATGCAGCCTGCTGCTCAGTCGTTTGGTCGCCCCTCACTGACCCCCCTGCGGGCCTGGTTGCCCCATGCAGCCTGCTGCTCGGTTGTTTAGTTGTCCCTCACTAACCCCCTGCCAGCCTGGTCACTCCACGCAGCCTGTTCAGTCGTCCATTCAGTTGCGATGGTCGCTTAGGCTGCTCAGTTGTTTGGTCACCCCTCACTAACCCCACTGCCAGCCTGGTCGCCCCACACAGCCTGTTCGGTTGTCCGTTCGGTTGTGATGGTCGCTTAGGCTTTTATATATATAGATGAGTACTAAGAGCCCTTGGAGAGATAACTGAATCTAACCCCTCTTTCATTGTAGTCTTAAAACATTTTAAATTGTGTAATGTTTCAGACATCTACAAGAGAAATGAATACCCATATACCATTGCCCAGCTTCAACAGTGATTAATTCAGAGCCATTCTAGGTTCATCTAGAAACCTCTTTTCCTAGCTCAGGATTGTTTGTAAACGAATTTCAGATATCAGATCATTTTAGCCTCTTTAAAAGGTAGGGGCATTCCAGTAGCCTGACATTGGTACTGAGCCAGCTGCCCAGTACCAGTTGGGGGCAACCAGGCTGGCAGGGGTGGGCAGTAAGGGGCGACCACATTTGTACACCCTCAATAACTCAGTTGGGGTAGAAATTGAATATCTTTTAAAGTTTAATGTTCTAGTTCTTCTTAGTAAATTTCTGTCAAAATCATTCAGAAATTCTATCTTACAGAATTTTATTATTTGTAAATCACAGAAGATGTAACATATTTAGAATTTTTCATCCCAGGATTTTAAAGTGCCTTTTCAATGTATTGACGGGTATTTTCATAACTTCTTTGTGGAGAGATTATAAAAATAAAAATAATTATTTAATGGAAAAAATAAAATAAAAGGTAGGGGCATTTTTTCTCATTAAGGACACCATGAGGTAATGAGCAAGAATCCCTTAATATCACATATTACCATCAATACTATCACTATCAGTGCCCCTCATTTCTTTTTTTTTTTTTGTAATCCTCACCCGAGGATATTTTCCCCCCTAATTTTTAGAGAGAGTAGAATGGAGAGGGAGAGACAGAGGGAAACACCGATGTGAGAGAGACCCATCAATTGGTTGCCTCCCACATGGACGGGCAGCCTGCAACCGAGGTACGTGCCTTTGACTGAAATCAAACCCAGGACCCTTCAGTCTGCAGGCCAACGCTCTGTCCACTGAGCCAAACCGGGTAGGGCCCCTCATTTCTTACGTTTGTTTGAATTAGATCTGAATAATCTCTGCCTTGAGAATGGTTTATATAAGCTGCTTCTGTTGCTTCACATGCAGGTTTCCCCTCTGTCTTTTCCTTGCAGTTTCTGTTTGCTTAAGAAATCAGGCTTGTGTGTCCTGTAGAGTTTCCCACAGTCTGGTTTTGTGTATTGCATCCCTGTGGTGTCATTTAATATGTGTCCCCATCCCCTGTATTTTCTGAAAACTGGTAATTTGATCTAAAGGCATGATAAGATTTGGGGGTTTTGTTTTGGTGAGAAGACCTGAGATGAGTGTTCCTCCAGCAGGGACAGATTTGCCTGGTTGTCTTCTCTTTTGTGATGTTCGCTACCTAGAGCTGTTAATTCATTGGTGTTTACTAAATGGGAAATGCTAGTGGTTTGTTAGTAGTTTGTTCCTTTTATTCCTGAATAGCATCACATGTATGGCTGTCCCGCATTTTGTTCACCCATTTACCATTTGATGGGCATTTGGATCGCTTCCAGTTTTTGTTTATTAAGAATATATTGCTGCTATGAACATGTGCATACAAATTCTTGTGTGGACATGTTTTTGTGTCAGGGACAGAATTACTGCGTTGTGTGGTAAAGTTATGTTTAATGTTTTAAGAAACTGCCAAACAATACAGAAGTGCTGTATTGTCTACATTTGTGCCAGCAGTGTATGAGCGGCACATTTTCTCCACATCCTCACCAACACTTGTTTGTTTGTTTTTAGTTATTATTATAGTGAACATAAAGTATCTCAGTGTGGTTTTACTTTGTATTTCCCTAATGACTAATGATGTTGAGCATTTTTCATGGTCTTATTTGCATCCATAGGTCTTTAGTGAACTGTATATTCAGATCTTTGGCCCATTTTAAATTTATTTTATTTTATTTATTTATTTATTTGGTCTTCTTGTGAGTCGTAAGAGTTCTTTACATATTCTGGACCCAAGTCCTTTATCAAATGTATGGTTTGCAAATATTTTCTCCCTAAATGGCTTGTCTTTTTATTTTTTAATGGTATTTCTTAAAACATACATGTTTTTTAATTTGATGAAATCTATCATTTTTCTTTCTCTCATTGAAGTGACTTGGCTACTTTGTCAAAAATCAATTGATCATCAATGTATTGGTTTATTTCCGGACCCTTGTCTGTTCCATTGATCTTTGTGTCCCACCTTACTCCAGCATGACACTTCGTTGATCACTGTTGCTTTAAAGTAAGTTTTGGCGTGGGAAGTGGGAGTCCTCCACCTTTATTCTTCCTTTCCACATTTGTTTTAACTCCTCTGGTTCCTTTGCATATCCATGTAAATTGTAGAGTCATCTTGTCCATTTCTGCAAAACAGCTTGCTAGGGTTTGGGGGAGAAATGTGTTGAAGCTATAGCTCAATTTGGGGAGAATTGCCATCTTAGCGATATTGAGTCTTCTGATCCGTAGACATGGAGTATCTCTCCATTTACTTAGCTCTTCTCTTTTCCTCTTGAAGGACTATAGTTATAGTATGTCAGACTGTTTCGTGTTGTCCCACACATCACTCACACTCTATCTTTTTTTCTTTTCTTTGTTATCTGTACTTCAGTTTAGATCATTTCCATTCACTCATGTTTCACTTCTTTTATCTTCTGCTGCATCTAGTCTGTTAAGTCTATCCGATGAATTCTTAATTTCAGATAATATATTTTCCAGTATTATAATGGTTCTTTTTTGCAGTTCTACTTCTCTGATGAAATCCTTGATTATCCCTCGTTTTGTTCATCTTTTCTTCTAAATTCATTAGCCTATTTATTGTAATTATTTTAAATTTCTTGTCAGATAATTCCAACATTTAGATCTTCTGAGAGTCTGCTTCTATTGACTCCCCCTGGCCCCCTTGATCATGGGTCACATTTTTCTCTTTCCTTACCTGCTTTAATAATTTGGAGGGATGCCAGTCATTGTCTTTAAAAGAATTTATTTTTCCCCCCAGAGGACTGTTCTTTTCCTCTGTCTAGCAGCTAAGTTGAGGAGCTAATTACTGTCATCCAGTCAGGAATTGGAATGGGTTGGGGGTGGACTACAGCATTAGTTTCCATTTATCCCAGGTTTCAAATGCCTTAGGGGAGAGCTTTCTGCGGTCAGTCCTCTGGGCTCCCAGCACCGGGAACTCTCTGCTGTCCACCCTGACCATGGGCTTCCACAGCGATGCTGCGGTGAGAGAACCACAGAGTGAGCGTAACATGCCATCTTTTCTTTTTCTTCTTCTTCTTCTTTTTATCCTCACCCAGGGTATGTTTTTATTGATTTGAGAGAGAGGAAGAGAGAAACATCGATCAGTTGCCTCCTGTGCACGCCCTGACTAAGGATTGAACTTGCAACTTAGGTATATATGCCCTGACTGGGAATTGAACCTGCCACCTTATGTTGTATGGGACAATACTTCAACCAACTGAGCCACCTGGCAGGGCACGCCAGCTTTTCTTAGAGAGTAGGGGTAACACACAAGCACTTCACCTGGTGAGAAACTTGAAGCATCTTTATATTAAAACAAGAAACATTTATTGCAGAGTAAACTACAAAATTCACTTGACTTTTCCAATAAACAGAAGATGTCATCCATTCAACATCTGTCACATGCTCATCTGTGCCAGGTACTGTGCTGACTCTCAGGCTCCCTGGTGGCCACTTGGAAAAGTCTGAGGGGCCAGTTGCCACATATCTCCTGATGGAAGATCAAGGCTGGAACCGTATCTCTCTCTGGGCTTCTCTCTCAACCCTCTCCCTCCTTACAGGTCACTCTGAAGACCAGATACGAGTGTCCCTGGCACAGGGCCATTTCCATGGGAATGGCCAGAGGCATTGTCATCCCATAAAAGTGAGATGCCCCTTTAGGTGGGAGCTACTTACAGACCCTTTAACGCTTCAGAAAAGGAGAGCCCTCCATTAAGAACACTGTTCCTGGAACCAGAGGCATTCGTACATTTGGCATGTTTTCCAGTCCTTTTGCCATGTGTTTCCTTTTTTCTTTTTAGGTTTGGGAAAAGTTCTTAAGTTCTGAAACTCCACGGATTAATGTGTTTATGGCAGTGCCTACAATATACACCAAATTGATGGATTATTATGACAAGCATTTTACCCAACCGCATGTCCAGGATTTTGTGCGTGCCGTTTGTGAAGAAAAGATCAGGTAAATGAAAACAGTTCATCTTCCCATCCAGAAAGTATTATATATCAGCAAATAAGACTTATTTCTAACAAATCAGTTCTGCTAAGTTTTAGGAAGCAGCGTTTTCCACTTTGTTTAAAATATACATCTACATATTTAAACCTACATTCTCTATGTATCTGTGTGTATTCTATATCTGTGTCTCTCTCCTATCCTTCTGTAGGTCTATCTACATGTATATCTCTATCTGTATTCTATCCATCTTTGTCTGTCTGTCTGTCTTGTGGCAGAGTTTGAAGGACGAGGATTAGGACAGTGAACTGACCATCTTGCTCTCATCCTTTCTGACCCACATTTGCATGCCCCCCAGCTCCTGCTGTATTATTTCCATCCAACAGTCTGTGGCCCTTTGAAACTCCCTGCTGGGGCCCCATCACACCCCTCCTGACAGAGGTGCACCAAGACTTTTGGGTCTTTCGGTGGAAAGAAGTGTGCTCTGCACTCTCGTAGGAGCTGGTGGACATGGGGGGCTCCTCTCCCTGTTACACTGAAGAGGGACCCACTCAGAGTGCGCACCTGAGTGGGCAGCGTGGTGGGTTCTCACAGCCCCAATAGACACATGTTGCAGACAGACACGACAAGCTATGTCTGTGGTGTGCACAACCTCTCAACACCTCAGTGAGTGAGCTACTAGGCAAACGTGAATTTTAAATTCCAGTGTATTTGTGTGTGTGTTTCTGTGGCCTCTGGGCCGCTCTATGCATCTGATTCCCAGTCCTCAAGAACAAAGGAAGGGCAACTTTGTTTCCCTAAGAGAATTCTGGATTATCCAAGACAAATATTTGATAATGTTATGATTTTGCTCCCACCATTCCTTTGCTCCTCTTCTATAAAGACGTTTTTGTGGAACTACAGCTCTTGTCTGATGTTGCCTGCTACCCGTCACCTAATGGCCCACCCTCTCACAAGCCATTGTGGGGTTGGGCAGCTACAGATGGAGGTGTCCATTGCTCAGCCACCGATACGAAAGCAGGATTAGGAGCACCCAACCCTATAGAACTCATGGCAGAAATGATACCAGAGAGGGGAAACCAGGGTGATTTGTGGGTGACAGAGGCCCTGAGACCTCCCCTGTTTAGGCTCATGGTGGGGGAGGTACTGGTGAGTTGTACACCGTTGTGAGGAAACAGAGCCGTTGTTTCTTCTCCAGCTTGAACTAGAACCAAAACCTTCTCCCTTTCCCCACACAATGCTTACATGACACGCTATACACCGGAGTAGTTAGGAGCTCTCAGATGTTAAGTAAATGTCATCGTCACCATCGTGAGCCCTAAGCGCAATTCCGTGTGCAGGACCTCCGTACGTCCCTTAGCTGTGGACTGTCTCATCTACCCCTCTTACCCCTCAGACTTGGTAGCAGTTTACCCATAATCTAAATTCAGTCATAATCGTCTTATTATTACTGTTATTTGGGATTGTTTGTGAACAGCATATTAATTATTTGCAAAGAGTGTCACCAAAGACCCTAAAATTATTTTTTCTTTTACCTTGATTGTTCATTCCTTTTGAAGACCTATTTACATTCTAAAATATACCCAACAAATTCTTTTCAAAGAACAAAGTTAAATTCTAGCTTCCAACTATAGTTTTTATCATGAATCTTAAAATAGTGACTTTTTTTATGGTACTGAAGATTGTTGTCATCAGAAGCTAAGGCTGCCTCTGGTTTGCCGGGTAGGTTGATGGTTTCGGGATCAGCTGCTCTGCCCCTGCCTGTCCTAGAGAAGTGGAAGAACATCACAGGCCACACCCTGCTGGAGAGGTATGGGATGACGGAGATCGGCATGGCCCTGTCCAACCCCCTGACCGTAGCAGCTCGCTTGCCAGGTACACCAAGTGCCTTCTTAGGGTGCTGGCAGGGTGGCCATGGCCTATTCCCTCTGGGCACTCACTCTATCCCAGTGGCCAGTTAAGGATAGGACAGAAAGGTGTTCTTTATACCAGTGTCTTTTCCAAGTTACCTGGGGGGACAGGTGGGAAGAATGTGAACCACCAGAACCCATGTACTCATCAGACTGCCTCTTAGAGTGCATGCTGCCTATGTCCAAACCAAGTTTGCCACTGGTGAGAGCCTCCTGTCCAGGTGCCCTGAGCCACACAAGGTCAGTGGCAGCAGGAGACATGACAGGTGTTGGGGGAAGGGGTGAGAGAACCACCACCTGTGCTTGGTGACCTGTACATATCTGGATGACCTGCTGCTCTAGACAGGAATTGTTGCCTTTTGGTCCTCCTGCCCAGCCTTCTCTAAGATGTTTATTTCATTTTATTTTTTTAAATCCTCACCTGAGGATATGTTTCTATTGATTTTTAGAGAGAGAAGAAGGGAGAGAGAGAGAGAGAGAAACATCTATGTGACAGAAAAACATCGATTGGTTGCCTCCCATAATGCACCCTGACCAAGGATCAAACTGCAACCTAGGTATGTGCCTTGACCTGGTATGGAACCTGCGACCTTTTGGTGCATGGGACAATGCTCCAACCAACTGAGCCACCCTGGCCATGGCCACTCTGACTTTCATTTAATAGACCTTTCCATCCTGGGTCCTTAACAGGGAATCTACAAACAGAGCCCAAGGCCTAAGATGGGAACATGTTCTGTTCTGTTCTTGGCCCTTTTCTATTACTCAAAAGAAGTCACTTCCAGTGTGTCCAGAATACAGCAATATCTCATTCACAGGAAAAGTAAAATAATCCTACATCAGTACATCCATTTAGCTTGCACATACAGTGAAATTCACCCCTCACGTTCAGTTACGTGAGTAGCCATGTACCTGCTATCACACTCAAGATATAGAAGTGTTTAATCACCTCAAAACCTTTCCCTTTGTGTGGTCAGCACCTCCTCCACCCCAGGGCCAGGTAGGCTTTCTCCACCTGTAATTGCGCTCTTTCTAGAATGTCATATAAATGAATCCCTACAGGACATGGCCTTTTTGAGTCTGGCTTTTCTCACTTAGCAGGATGCATGTGCAACTTGTCCGTGTCATCACATGTCCCTTTCCATTGCTACATGATATTTGTGGTGTGGAGAGGTCATTGCTTATTAACCTGTTCACCAGCTGCAGGACATTGGGTTATATCTAGTTCTGGACAGTTACCAGCAAAGCTGTTGTAAATGTGGGTGTGCAAGTTTCTGTGTGAGTGTATGTCTTTATTTCTCAACTTGGAGTGGGATTGTTGAGTCAGGAGGTAGGTCTGTGCTCTACTTATAAGAAATTGCCAAACTGTCCCCAGAATAGCCCCTGATATAGGGACCACCTTTCCCACTGACAGACGTAAATAAATAAAAATGAGGTCCACACAGAGAAGAGACTGAAAACAGGAGCGGGACAGCCCTGAAGCCCCAGAAACTCACTACCCCACCTCTGAACTGGCCCTGGCACAGCAGGATCAACTGGGCAGTGGCCACCCTCCTAGCACGTGGACAGTGCCCTCTCCTAGCACCACGTGGACAGTGCTGCTCTCCTAGCATCCATCTGGCCATAGTCAGAAGTGGCATGTCATTTTTCTGTCTCTCTTTAAAACAGTTGCCTGTCCTTCCTAGATAGCTTTAATTGGCCTGCAGCTTGGTCCAGCATCTGGGGAGCTGGACCCTTGTCTTTTGTATTTATTTCCCACTGTAATCTGCCCAAAGCCACAGAGTGGGTACCTGACCAGACATTCCCACCATTACACAGGGACACCCACTTTACTGGAGCACAGCAGCACAGCAGACAGCCCCATTTGAAGAAAGAGAGATGAGGCAAAGAAATGGACAGGAGACTTTCTGGGCCTTAATTATAGGAGCAAACACAAGGTCAAGAAGCCAAGACCAGGAACCAGGACAGGAGAGAGCGAGCAGATGGCAATGTGGGGACCACCTGCAGGAAGGAGATGTGGAAACTCTGCAATCTGGTGTTAAAGTGCAGGTCAGAGGCCCAGGGGCCCAGAGGCCCAGCTCAGGGCTCACCTTCGGACAGTAGAGGGACCAGGAAAGCAGCTGCCCTGGACAGAGATATACCATGGGGTCCCCCACCGACTTGGCCTTCAGTTCCCTCTGAGAAGGTAGAACCCAAAGACTCTAAAACCCAAGGTTTATTAGCCAGAAATTTCTGAATCTTAAGTTATGGCTACAGCTCTTACACGCCTCAAAGGCAGTGTGTGGAACATCAGAATGTGGACTGGCTATAGTCTCTCTACACTGGAATCAAATATCTGTGATTGTTTTCTCGACTGTAAAGCAAACCTCTAACAGTCAAGTGTAGTGCCAGTTCCGTAGTTTGGAAAAAAAGTAAACAAAATAATCTCCAACCTTAAATTCAAGAGTGCTACATGAAAATCCCTAAAACATCATCTCTGAGCCTCATTTCTGGAGAAATCAGGTTGAGAAGTCTTTTTCAGTCTTTTCTGGGCACTGTGTCTCCTGAGCTGGGGCACATTACAGCTGGAGGCTATGAACTTGTGTTGGAGCCCCAGCCTGTGTCCCTTTCACACTTGGGACATAGCCGTGCTACCGCTCCTGGCTTTCCCATGCCTCCCAGTGGGGGTTCGTTTCTAGAGGTTCCTTCCTTTCTGCTCCTGCACAGCCTATTAATGTTGCTCCTACAGTTGCTTGAATGACCACCAGGATTTTTTTTTTTTAATTTGGTGATATGGGGGGCCAGGCGGGAGCCCACCTCTAGTGGGAGGACTACCGCTAGGCTCTGGCCTTGCTATCCCTTTTATTGAGACTATGGGATACACCCATTACCCTTAAGCAGGTTTGGGATACGACCACCAGGATTTATTTAAAGGTTCTCAAAACCTGTTGGGGGCATAGAAGGGCATGGTCAGCCTCAAAGGAGGGACTCACTTCGTGGGGTGGATGTTTGCCGTGTGTTAAGCTCTGGGTCGGATCTAATCATTCATTCCCTGTGTCCCATGCGGTTATCGTGAAGGAGGATGAATAATTCATGGCCAAGCGCTGCTGAGCCTAATGACGCTCTAATTGGAGGTTGAGATCAGAGGCGCTAATGGCTCCTGCAGTGGGACTCTGTGGAGCGTTGACAGGAGCTCCAGGACCTTATCGACCTGTTTCCATTCTCTTGGGACTAGCTGCAGAGCAGCCTCGCTCCCCAGATGCTGGACCAAGCTGCAGGCCAATTAAAGTTATCTAGGAAGAACAGGCAACTGTTTTAAAGAGAGACAGAAAAATGACATGCCACTTCTGACTATGGCCAGTGCTGCTGCCAGATGGATGCTAGGAGAGCAGCACTGTCCACGTGGTGTTAGGAGAGGGCACTGTCCACGTGCTAGGAGGGTGGCCACTGCCCAGTTGATCCTGCTGTGCCAGGGCCAGTTCAGAGGTGGTGTAGTGTGTTACTGGGGCTCCAGGGCTGCCCCGCCCCTGTTTTCAGTCTCTTCTCAGTGTGGACCTCACTTTTATTTATCAACATGACTGTGAAACTCAAGTCAGTGTCTCTGCCTTGAGAATTTAACTCTGTTGTTGTGTTTGTGATGCCATAGTTAATTAAAATTCTGTCAGCATTTTCATTATAGATTTTCTTAATGGTTTTTAACTTTCACTTTGTGAGGGGGAGATGAGGCCTTACTGAACAAAGCAGAGAGGAACCACAGGAGTGTGTGTGTGGTGGGGGGCAGTTTCTTCCTTTTAAAAAATATTCAAAGGAGAAATGAGTGGATTGAAAGATGGAAGTCAAAGGGTAGTGGACGGGGAGGCTGGCCTTTTGTGCATTTGAGGAGGAAAGCTGTAGGTCCCTCTTCAGATAAGAAATATAAATTTGGGCTGGTTCAAGATGGTGGCAGAGTAGGTGGATCTTGCTCACAATGCCTACCAGAACCAAACTGAAAATTATAGCTAAATTATGGAACAGTCACCCTGAAATACTAACTGGAGACTATCTGAAGAGGAGACTTAACCAAGGACTGCAGAAGCCACATTGAGATTGCACCTGTACAATAACTTGCATGACATAGTGCTACTTGGAGTTGAGCCTCACGGTCAGCCAGCCCATGGGCTGATCCCACACACGAACAGGCCAACAGCAATCAAGACCCAATTACAACAGGAGGGTTCACATAATCCAAACAAGGGACATTCTTAGAGCATTCAGCTCAGAACATAAAGGACACTGTGCCACTGAGTCCCACAGGACACTGAACTACTAACGTCACCACATGAAGATACAGAGGCATAGCAATTCTATCTAATACATGGAAACAAACACAAAGAGACAGCTAAAATGGGGAGACAAAGGAACAGCCTCCAAATGAAAGAAAAGGAGGAATCTCTAGAAAAAGAGCTAAATGAAATGGAGGCAAGCAATTTATCAGATATATGGTTCAAAGTAATGGTTATACAAGTGAATCTAAAAATCAAGTGAATAAAAAAATCTGAAGAACAGAATGGACTGATGAATATAATAGAATCAGGGACATAGAAAGGGAGGCGACAGACAATTCTCAGGGGGAAGGGGGTCTGAGGGGTGCAGGAAGAGATTGGACAAAAATCTTACACCTATGGATGAAGACAGTGGCGGGGGGGTAAGGGTATGGGGTGGGGTGGGGAATCAGGTGGAGGGGAGCTATGGGGGGGGGGAGAGGAACACCTGTAATAATCATCTGAACAATAAAGATTTATTAAAAAAATAAATAAATAAAATAAAGATTAAAAACAAAACAAACAAAAAAAAAAAAACACACAAAGTAATGGTTATAAGGATGCTCAAGGAACTTAGTGAGAATTACAAGGAAGCTCATGGGAACTACAATGGCATGAAAAAGGAAATAGAAACCATGAAGAATAACCAGTCAGAAATAAAGAATACCATATCTGATATCAAGAATACATTGGAAGGAATTAAAAGTACTGGTTTATTAAATGAAGCTGACTTTGAGGACAAGATATAAAAAACACCCAATTAGATCAGCAAAGAAAAAAATTAAAAAGCAGGAGCATAGTTTAAGAGAACTTTGAGATTACATGAAACCTAATAGCATCTGTCATAGGGGTACTAAAAGAAGAATAAAGTGAGCAAGGATTAGAGAACCTGTTTAAAGAAATAATGACAGAAAACTTCCCTAACGTGGTAAAGAAAAAAGTTACACAAGTTCAGGAAGCACAGAGACCCAATTAAAATGAACATACCAGCGTGGCTCAGTGGATAGAGCATCGGCCTGCGGACTGGAGGGTCCCAGGTTCGATTCCGGTCAAGGGCATGTACCTTGGTTGCGGGCACATCCCCAGTAGGGGGTGTGCAGGAGGCAGCTGATTGATGTTTCTCTCTCATCGATGTTTCTAACTCTCTATCCCTCTCTCTTCCTCTCTGTAAAAAAATCAATAAAATATATTAAAAAAAAAATAAAATAAAATGAACATAAAGAGACCCACACCAAGACATATCATAATTAAAATGATAAACATTAAAGATAAAGAGAGAATCTTGAAGGCAGCAAGAGAGAGACAGAAAGTTATCTACAAGGGAGTATCATTAAGTTGTCAACAGAAACACTTCATGCCAGAAGGGATTGGCATGAAGTATTCAAGTAATGAAAAGAAGGACCTGAATCCAAGACTACTTTATCCAGCAAGGCTATCATTTAAAACAGAAGGTGAAATAAAGTGCTTCCCAGGTTTTTGGGGTTTTTTTAAGGCTAAAGGATCCCTAGCCAGTGTCAGCCTGCAGACTGAAAGGTCCTGGGTTTGATTCTGGACTTGGGTACATGCCCCAGTGCAGGCTCAATCCCCAGTAGGGGGAATGCAGGAGGCAGCTGATCAATGATTCTCTGTCATCATTGATGTTTCTGTCTCTCTCTCCCTCTCTGAAATCAATGAAAATAATAAAATTTTTAAAAGACTAAAGGAGTACATTTCCGCCAAACCAACATTGCAGGAAATGTTAAAGGGACTGCTTTAAGAAAAAGAAGAAATCAAGAGAGAGAGAGAAACACAGGCAGAATGAAAAAAAAATGGCAATAAATAAGTACATATCAATAGTAAACTTAAATGTAAATGGATTAAGTGCTCCAATAAAAGACATAAGGAAGTTTAAGGGGTAAGAAAACATGATCCATATATATGCTGTCTACAAGAGATCCACCTCAGAGCAAAGATTCACAGAAAGTGAAAGGATGGAAAAATATTCCATGCAAATGGTAACAAACAAACAAAAAGCTGGGGAAGCAATACTTATATCTGACAAAACAGACTTCAAAGATCATAACAAGTGGCACTGAAGGTCACTACATAATACTAAAAGGATTGATCCAACAAGAGGATATAACCCTGGTAAACATATATGCACCCAATATAGGAGCACCTAAGTATATTTTTAAAAAAACTCTTGGTGGACTTTAAGGGAGACATTGACAGCAATGCAGTCTTAGCAGGAGACTCGAAGAGCCCACTGATATCAC
This sequence comes from Eptesicus fuscus, assembly GCF_027574615.1. Taxonomy (NCBI): domain Eukaryota; kingdom Metazoa; phylum Chordata; class Mammalia; order Chiroptera; family Vespertilionidae; genus Eptesicus; species Eptesicus fuscus. The sequence continues at coordinate 23,078,427 of NC_072493.1, read as the reverse complement.
TGAATAGATCCTCCAGACAAAGAAATCAACAAGGAAACAGGCCATAAATAACACACTATGTCAGATGGACTTAATTAATATTTACAGAACATTTAATCATAAAGCTGAGAATATACATTCTTCTCAAGCACACATGGAACATTCTCAAAGAACCACATATTAGGACACAAAATAAGTATTAAAAATTTCAAGAAGACTGAAATAATATCAAGCATCTTCTCAGATCACAATGGCATAAAACTAAAAATGAACTACAATTTTAAAAAACCTCAGAAACATTCAAACACATAAAGGTTAAATAGCATGTTATTAAACAATGAATGAGTTACCAGTGAGATCAAGGAAGAAATCAAAAACTTGGAAACAAATGAAAATGAACACACAATAACTCAAAATCTATGGGACACAGTGAAATCTATGGACTCAAGCAGTCCTGAGAGGGAAATCCATAGCAGTACAGGCCTACCTCAAGAAATAAGAAAAGGGCTCAAAAAAACAATCTAACTCTACAACTAAAAGAATTACAAAGAGTCCCTGGCAGGTTTTGCTTAGTGGTTAGAGTTCAGCCCATGGACCAAAGGGTTGCAGGTTTGATTCCCAATCAAGGGCACATACCTCAGTTGCTGGTTTGCTCCCTGTCTCCCTGTCAGGAGGCATGTGGGAGGCAACCAGTCGATGTGTCTCATATCGATGTTTCTCTCTCTCTTTCTCCCTCCTCCTTCTCCCACCCTTTCACTCTCTCTAAAAATCAATGGAAAAAATATCCTTGGTGAGGATTAAAAATAATAATAACAATTACAAAGAGAACAACAAGAAAAGCCCAGAGGACGTAGAAGGAAGGAAATAAAAAAGATCAGAGCAGAAATAAATTACACAGACTAAAAAAGTAATGCATAAGATCAATGAAACCAAAATCTGGTTCTTGGAAAAGATAAACAAGATTGATGAACCTTTCGTCAGACTCATCAGAAACAAAGAGAGAGGACCCAATAAATAAAATCAGAAATGAAAGGAAAAAGTGACATCACAGAAATGCACAACTATATGCCAACAAATTGGACAACCTGGGTGAAATGGACAAATTCCTAGAAACATACAATCTTCCAAAATTCACCAGGAAGAATCAGAAAACTTGAATAGGCCGATAATGACTGATGAAATTGAACCAGTATTCAAAAAACTCCTAGCAAACTAAAGTTTTGGGCCAGATGGCTTCACAGGCGAGTTTTACCAAACATTCAAAGAACTAACACCTACTCTTCAAACTATTCCAAAATATTCAAGAGGAGGGAAGACTTCCACCCTCTGTTTATGAGGCCAGCATTATCCTAATTTCAAAATCAGAGAAAGACACTACAAAGAAAGAAAACTACAGGCCAATATCCCTGATGAACATAGATGCTAAAATTCTCAACAAACTATTAGCAAATCAGATCCAGCAATACATTCAAAAGATCATACACCATGACCATGTGGGATTTATTACGGAGATGCAAGGCCAGTACGATATTCGCAAATCAATAAACGTGATACATCACATAAACAAAATGAAGGATTAAAAACACATCATATCAATAGACACAGAAAAAGCATTTGACAGAATCGAGCACCCATTTATGATAAAGGCTCTCAGCAAAGTGGGAATAGAATGATCATACCTCAACATAATAAAGGCCATACATGACAAGCCTACAGCCAACGTCATACACAATGGGCAAAAACTAAAAGCATTTCCCTTAAGATCAGGAGCAAGACAGGGATTGTCCACTTTCACCACTACTTCCAGTATTTCAACATAGTACTGGAAGTTCTAGCCATAGAGATCAGACCAGAAGAAAAACAATAAAAGGCATCCAAATTGGAAAGGAGGAAGTGAAACTGTCATTATTTGCAAATGACATGATATGGTACATCAAAAACTATAAAGACTCCACCACAAAACTTCTAGATTTAATAAATTAATTCGGCAAAGTAGCAGGATACAAAATTAACATCCACAAATCAATGGCATTTTTATACACCAATAATGAGCTCTCATAAAGAGAAACTAAAAAAAAATCCCATTTACCATTGCAACAACAACAACAAAAAAGAGATTCCTAAGAGTAAACTTAACCAAGAAGGTAAAAGACCTGTATTCAGAAAAATATAGGACATTGATAAAAGAAATAGAGGAAATTACAGACAAGTGGAAGCATACACTGTATTCATGGATTAGAAGAAATAATATTAAAATGTCCATACTACCCAAAGTAATCAGCGCAATCCCTATTAAAATACCAACAGCATATTTCACAGATCTAGAATAAATATTGCAAAAATGTATATGGAACAAAAAAAGACCCCGAAAAGCCTCAACAATCTTGAGAAAGAAGAACAAAGTTGGAGGGAACATAATGCCAGATATCAACCTATACTACAAAGCCATTGTAATCAAAACAGCCTGGAATTGGCACAAGAATAGTCATATAGACCAATGGAACAGAACAGAGACCCCAGAAATCAACTCACACCATTATGGTCAATAAATATTTAACAAAGGAGGCAAGAGCATACAATGGAGTAAAGACAGTCTGTTCAATAAATGGTGTTGGGAAAATTGGACGGGTACATGCAAAAAAATGAAACTAGACTATCAACTTACACCATACACAATAATGAACTCAAAAAGGATAAAAGACTTAAATGTAAGTCGCAAAACCATAAAAATCTTAAAAGAAAATATAGGCAGTAAAATCTCAGACATCTCACGTAGTAGTGTTTTCATCAATACATCTCCTAGGGCCATGGTCAGCAAACTGCGGCTCGAGAGCCACATGCAGCTCTTTGACCCCTTGAGTGTGGCTCTTCCACAAAATACCACGGCCTGGGCGAGTCTATTTTGAAGAAGTGGTGTTAGAAGAAGTTTAAGTTTAAAAAATTTGGCTCTCAAAAGAAATTTCAATCGTTATACTGTTGATATTTGGCCCTGTTGACTAATGAGTTTGCCGACCACTGTCCTAGAGCAAGAGAAACAAAGGGAAAAATAAACAAATGGGACTATATCAAACTAAAAAGCTTCTGCACAGAAAAAAAAAATCAACAGAAAAGGGAATCCAATGTATGGTATAGAGGAATATATTTGCCAGTGATATCTCTGATAAGGGATAACTTCCAAAATATATAAGGAACTTATACAACTCAACACCAGGAAGACAACCCAATTAAAAATGGGCAGAGGACCTGAATAGACACTGGACAATAGACATGAAAAAATGTCCGGCCAGCATGGCTCAGTGGTTGAGCATTGATCTATGAACCAGGAGGTTACAGTTCGATTCCCAGTCAGAGCTTATGCCCGGGTTGCAGGCTTGATCCCTAATGTGGGGCATGCAGGAGGCAGCTGATCAATGATTCTCTCTCATCAGTGATGTTTCTATCTCTCTCCCTCTCCCATCCTCTCTGAAATCAATAAAAATATATATTTTTAAAATGCTCAACATCACTAATCATCAGGAAATGTAAATTAAAACTACAATGAGGTATCACCTCACATGTCAGAATGGCTACCATCAACAAATCAACAAACAACAAGTGCTGTTGAGGATGTAGAGAAAAGGGAACCCTAGTACACTGCTGGTGGGAATGCAGACTGGTGCAGCCACTATGGAAAACAGTAGATTATTTCCCCAAAAAATTAAAAATGGAACTGCCATTTGACCCAGCCACCTCACTTCTAGGAATCCTGAAACACACTTACCAGAAAGAATAAATGCACTCCTATGCATTCCTAACATGTTTTTTACAATAGCTAAGATCTGGAAACAGCCCAAGTACCCATCAGTAGATGAGTAGATAAAAAAGCTGTGGTACATTTACTCAATGTAATACTATCTATCTATCTATCTATCTATCTATCTATATATATAAAAGCCTAATATGCAAATTGTCCCTGCTGGAGTTCAACTGGGAGACCGATCGCTCGCTATGACATGCGCTGACCACCAGGGGGTGGCGCGGAACAAAAGAAGGCCCTGGACAGCAGCCGGGGAAGGGAGGTCCCAGCCAGCAGCCAGTAGGCTCTGATTGGCCTTGATTGCCGGCCAGGCCTAGGGACCCAACCCATGCACACATTTTGTGCACTGAGCCTCTAGTGTGGCTATAAAAAAGCAAGATCTCTCTCTCTCTCTCTCTCTCTCTCTCTCTCTCTCTCTCTCTCTTTTTCTCTCTTTTGGTTTCCAAGTTTTATTCAAGAACTCATACAAAATTTGCCAGATAAATGAGCTTTAATCCTCATCTTCCTCCTCTTCTTCATCCTAGTTTATCTGGAAGTAAAGCAATTCGTAACTCTCTTTGCTGTTCACAACTACACGCAAGCAGTCATGTAGGTTATTCTTTTTCAAATATTTTTTGGTGAAACATTTCAAATATCTTTTGGGAAAAGGCACCTCAGACGTTACAGTGATCTTACTCTTGCTTCTTTCAATGGTTACAACCCCTCTGCCGAGATTCCCAGCTTTTCCATTCACTTGGATTCTCTCCTGAAGAAACTGCTCAAAGTTGGCAGCATCCGTGATTCCATCTTCTCCGGGGTGGGTGCAGTCAAGGGTAAGCTTTAGAACCTGCTTCATTTTTTGCCCTCCTTCGCCATGAGCTTTTTCACGGGAGCCATGGCGGCTGCAGAGGCAGAAAGAAGACCTCTTAACTTTTGTGACAGCATGTATAGACCTGGGGATTATTATGCTAAGCACCTGGAAAGCAGGGAAGCTCATGCCGCCCCTTCCCCCATACCTGCCCTAGGCATCTCTTCCATCTGGCCATTCAGAGGTTGTAGGCTTTATAACAAACTGGTCTTTTAGTAAGCAAACTGTTTTCCAGGGTTCTATGAGCCGCTCTAGCAAATTATTGAACCCTGGGAGGAGGTTTTGGAAACCTCTGATTTGTAGCCAAGTTGGACAGAAGTTGTGGTTAACACCACTTATGACTAGAAGTCACTGAAGTGACCCACTAACAGCTGTGGGACTGAGCCCTTAACCTTCTCCACATGTGCCCCCAACAGCTACTGCAGATGGTCGGGCATGGCTGAGGTGACACACGCCTCCCCTGTCCTGGGCAGACCCAGGAGGACTCCCTTGTCCACACACATCTCTCTGGTCTCAGGGCCTGTGTGGAGCCTCTGCTTCCTTCCTTTTTGGGGAGATGAGCTCCCAGCTCACAATTGAAGAGGCATCACTGTCGGAGCGCACTCAGTCAGGCTGAGCCAGCGTCACACTGCTGCTCAGACAGGCTCCTCAGAAGGAAGGGGATGAGAAGCAGGCTTTCATTTCTGAGTGAGGCAGTTGGTCCTGCTTCAGATTCTGCACTTAAGTTGACGAAATGCCTCCTGATGAAATAACCACATTCTGCCTGACTCCTTGAGGTGTGTTTATGAACTCTATCTCTGGCAGGTACTTGAAGAAATCATATCTGACCAGTCTCAGAGGGCAATCAATCATTTTCCAGTGTCTGATGTTTTCTTCTTATTCGGGCTAATCACCCTTGTTCAAGCAGCAAGAAAGATCTTATTGATACAGATTACGAGAGCATTGTCAGCTCCATACGGCCTGTGGCAGTGCCGGGGGCACGGGGTCAATGTGGCCTGAGTGTCCTCCTGTGTGGCCTCAGCCTGCCTCTCACACGTGGCCTTTGTCTTCTGCATGTTATCTGCCCAATTTCTCCCTTGAGCCCTTTGTTCTGTGGCTTTTACACACACACTTATTGTAAATTATGACCAACACTCTGGTCACTAAGGGCTTAAAACCAAGGTCAGCCTACTGAAGTTTGGCCATGAAACACGAGTGACTGGGAGCATCTGGAGACCTTGGACCCCCGGCCCAGGTGAGTGTCCCAGCAATCCGGGCTGTGGCCCTTGCTGGTCACTCTGATCACTCAGCCGGTGTGTCTGTCAGTCCTCATCAAACCATGAGGTCCAGGGAGGAGCAGTGTAAATGACAGGAGTTAAACTTGTCACTGAAATGAGAGATCGACAAAGAAAGGCATTATTTAATCTAGAAAAGATAATGACCTTGGGGTCAACTGGAAACCAAATTTAGAGAGTGCGGAATGGCAGCCGGTCTTGACTGCGCCCAGGGGCAGGCTGAGCCATCAGCAGGAGAAGCATAGCTTGTGATGTCAGAGCAGGCTGGGCTTGGGCCCACCTCCACATTCACAAGCTAGTCCTTATCTCTGGTTCCAATGTCTTATCTCTACACTGGAGATGAAATGCTCTTGCTTCTAGGTTCTCTTGAGTCCTGAATGTCCTCAAAGCCTGTGTAACCACAGACTCGAAGTATATGTACAACTAAGAAGAGATAGGAGGGCACATGTCATACAATTTCTTTTATATGAAACTAGAGGCCCCGTCTGTCTCGCGGCCCCGCCCCCCGCCCACTGGTCGTTCTGAAAGGTCGTTCCACTGTCTGGTCTAATTAGCATATTAGCTCTTTATTATATAGGATTTCCAGAGCAGGCAAATTCATAGAGACAGAAAGCAGATTAATGGTTACTGGGGGTAGGGGGCTAGAGGTGGGAAGTGACTGCTGATGGACACAGGCTTCTTCTGGGGTGATGAAGATATCTGGAACTAGATGGTGATTATGATTGCTAAATGCCACTGAATTGCCTCTCTATAATGATCAATTGTAACTTATATAGATTTCACTTTAATTTGAAAAATCTTTGGAAACCAAAAAAAGGGGGTGGGGGCGGGGAGAGGATGCTGGTCTGTCTGTTTCCAGTTGGGACCTGACACAGAGTACTGACCAGAGTTGAGGAAAAAGTCCTCCAGAACCTGGAGAGCTCACCATAGCCATAGGGCCCAAGCCTCGCCCCTAGACCTCAGGTGCAGGAGACAGGCCAAGGAGGATAGGATGGTGCTGTTTTACAGAAGAAGACTGATACAGCCAACCTTGTGAAGAGTTTGGATCCGGGGCATGAAACAAATTGCAGAGTTTGCTGATCTGACTTCTGGGGACATTTATCCCCTGACAAATCCTCATTGATTTCAGCTGTTATAATAAAGGTCTTAAAACCTTGAAGTGAATTTGCATAGATGCTGGGAGTTTGGTCTTGGAACCTCTGTTATGCCTTAGTCATTTATTACAGTGGCTGTGGGACACATTCAAGCCACCTGCCTTACCTTTGTAGGTTTGAAGTTTGATTGTAAGCTGGCCCACTATGCTGGGGCCTTTGAGTGGGATGAAGACACTGAACAAACCCTGGGTGCCTAGTGAATAAACCAGAATGCCAGCAATATTATCCCACTGCCATGAGGATCCTTGCTCACTGCCCAACTTTCAGCATCGGTGCCTCTTGGGACCTGTTCTGGACAGGTGCGCTTCAGTGCCTTTACTCCTCAGCCAGGTACAAGTAGAAGCCGTGCCTGCATCCCGCCTGGGTGCAGGAGGCCTTCCTAGGATGAACTGAGTGCTCTGGAGCAGCAGTCGCCAACCTTTCGGACCTCACGGACCACCAGTGGTCCACAGACCACCGGTTGGTGACCGCTGCTCTGGAGCATTCAGAGCCTCGCCTTTGCACACTGTTGGCAACTGCGAGCACTGGCTGCTGCTGTGGCAGGGTGGGCGCCCACTACATGCTCCCAGGTCTTCTCTCTGTGAGCGATGTCCAGGCAGGATCTGAGAGCCACAGGTGTATAGCCCTCTCCTTTGAAATCCCTTTGACGCCATCTTCTTTCTCTTATATTTCTCCTCTCCTTGCAGGTTCTGTGGGGACCCCGCTGCCAGGCGTTGAGGTGCGAATTGTCTCAGAAAACCCACAGAAGGAGGGCTGCCCCTACATCCTCCACGTGGAAGGAAACGAGAAGGACACCAGGGTGAGCCACTCTCTTTTCCATGGTGGCACATGGGCGTTGCACTGTCATGACCACCCAGCAGGCCAGTCACAGAGGTCTGGGTCTCTGTGCTTTGGAGGTGGAATCCCCACTGCTTGGGGATGGCCCTCCTGGATGGTGGGGATGCTGGCTGGTATTTACCAAAGGTGCCATTGTGGACAGTGTGAGGGCAACCAAGGCCCAGCTGTGCCCCGATCTCCAGTGCTCTGCCTGGCTTCTCCCTGGGCTCCGTGCACTGGTGTTACTTTGAGGTGGGTCATGACAGCATTGCTAAGGACAACCCACGTTAAAACAGAAGTCACGGAGAAACCAAGATGGCGGCATAGGTGAAACACCTAACCTGCAGCCGGGCACAACAATTTCAAAGGCACAACTAGAGGTCAGAACGGACATCGTCCAGAACCACAGGAGAGCTGGTGGACTGAAATGCCCACAGCTGGGGGGAAGGAGAAGGCCACGGGGACAATCGGGGGAGCTGTAAAAGCCTGAGGTATGGAGAAACTGGCGGAGACACGAGCACGCGCGCCTGCGGGGAGGATGGAGCCGGAGAGGAAGGGGCGGCTGACGGCCTGGCCGGCGTTCACTGGCAGGAAGGAGATAAAGGCTCCGGAGTGTGCTAAGCGCCGGCTCCGACTGCACTGAGCGCCAGTTCCGGGCGAAACCCTGGGAAGCCAGGCGCAGGCTGGAGGAATGAATCTGGGCTGTGGGGCGCAGGCACAGAGGAGCGGGGGAAGGCAGAGCTCCAGAGGCGCGCACGGGAAGGGGCGCAAAGGACGGACTGTTGCCTGCGCCACTGAACTGCCCTAGCGGGAAGGAGACATAAGCTCAGGACCGTGCTGAACCCCAGTTCTGACTGCACTGAACCCCAGTTCCGGGCGAAACCCTGGGAAGCCAGGCGCACGCTGGGGGAATGAATTTGGGCTGTGGTGGCGGAGGCACAGAGAAGCGGCGGCTCCAGACGCGCGCACTGGAAGGTGCGCAGAGGACGGACTTTTGCCTGCGCCACTGGGTGGCCCTGCTGGGAAGGAGACAGGGACGCCAGACTGCGCTGAGACCCAGTTCCAGGCGAGAATCTGGGAGTCCAGATTCATTAGGGGAGGGACTGGACTGTTTGGCAGTGGGCGAAACTCCAGGGCGCGTTTCTCTCAGAGGTGTTTGCAAGGAATACAGAGGGACACAGACGCAGGAGCCTCATAGGGCGGGGCTGACAGGAAGCCAAGGTTGTAGGCTCCACCCTGTAGCTCCGCCCCAGCCAAGCTGAGCAGAAGCTTTTTCCTGCTGAGTGCCTCAGGTAGTGGCTGACCCACACTACATTGGAGACCCAGAAACGAGGGCATCTAGTGGTTGGTGGGAGATGACACCAGATTTCAATCACTTGCATAAGGGAGGCATTCTAGAGGCAGACTCAGTGAGCGCCAAGGCATTGCTGCATCAAGACCCGGCCCACAAACATGTCTCCTGCACAGCAACTCTTCCTATATAGACAAAGAGGGTCCTCGCGGCCAATTGGCCTGGAGGAAAATTCCTCCCAGTGACACCAACAACAATCAAGACTTAACTGTACAAAGGAGGACCAAGATGGAGACATAGGGCGGCAGCCTGATCGTTGCCTACAACAACAGTATTGAGACTACGACGGGAGAGCAGAGCAGACACCAGCCAGAAAGACCGGGGGGCTGGCTGAGCAGATGCTCTACAACTAGAATAAAAGAGAGGGGTACGCAGGATGATGCTGATGCCGGTGACCCAAAGTCCACACTTTAAGAACTATGGCTCAGGCGACACAATGGTGGCCTGGAACGTGCTCGGCGCAGTTCCCCCGGCGGTCTCCGGATGAGGGGACGGCTCCACTCGCTGCCGAGCACGGACAGATGAGCCCTTGGGAGACATGGGAAGGGAGACTCCGTGCTTGCTGACCTCCGAGTCCTTCAAGAATCTCAATGCCCCGAAGTGGCCAGGTGCGCACGCTCAGCGACTGGCCACCGTTGCAGACCCAAGGGCCGACGCAGCGACACCGGACCAGCCCACCGCCGGGCACCGGGCACACCAGAGCCTTGCCGAGCCCGCCGCCCAACGAGTTCTGCGGCAGCCGCCCTGGAGCTCTGAGAAAATGACCGAAGGAATTGCTGAGAGGGAATTGACCAACAGGAATTGGGATCAAGAAGACGAAACCCCGCTGAGACCCAAGTCCAGGCGAGCCTGCGAGCCTCTGGGCTCAGATGTGGTCACACGCCTCTGGGTCTAGGTGAGGCCTCACGCCCCTGGGTTTGGGTGAGGCCACGCGCCCCTGGGTCCAGGTGAAGCTGGATTCCGGGTTCGGGTGAGGCCATGTGCCCCTGGGTCCGGGCGAATCTGAACCCTGGGTCCGGGTGAGGCCGTGGGCCCCTGGATCCGGGTAAGGCTGGGTCCCGAGTACGGGTGAGGCCGTGAGCCCCTGGATCCGGGTGAGACCACGCGACCAGGGGTCTGAGAGAGGTAACGCGCCCCTGGGTCCGGGTGGCTTCGTGCACCTAGGTCCAGGTGAGGCCACGTGCCCCTGGGTCTGAGAGAGGCCACGCACCCCTGGGTCCAGGCGAGATCATGTGTCCCTGGATCCGGGTGGGGCCTCGTGCACCTAGGCCCGGGTGGGGCCGCGTGCCCCTGGGTCTGGAGGAGGCCAGGCGTCCCTGGGTCCGGGTGAGACCGTGAGTCCCTGGATCCGGGTGAGGCCTCGTGCGCCTAGGCCCGGGTGAGGCCACGTGCCCCTGGGTCTGGGGGAGGCCAGGCGTCCCTGGGTCCGGGTGAGACCGTGTGTCCCTGGATCCGGGTGAGACCTCGTGCACCTAGGCCCGGGTGAGCCCAAGTGGCCCTGGGTCTGGGAGAGGCCAAGCGTCCCTGGGTCCGGGTGAGACCATGTGTCCCTGGATCCGGGTGAGGCCTCGTGCACCTAGGCCCGGGTGAGCCCAAGTGGCCCTGGGTCTGGGAGAGGCCAAGCGTCCCTGGGTCCGGGTGAGACCATGTGTCCCTGGATCCGGGTGTGGCTTCGTGCACCTAGGCCCGGGTGAGCCCAAGTGGCCCTGGGTCTGGGAGAGGCCAAGCGTCCCTGGGTCCGGGTGAGACCATGTGTCCCTGGATCCGGGTGAGGCCTCGTGCACCTAGGCCCGGGTGAGCCCAAGTGGCCCTGGGTCTGGGAGAGGCCAAGCGTCCCTGGGTCCGGGTGAGACCATGTGTCCCTGGATCCGGGTGAGGCCTCGTGCACCTAGGCCCGGGTGAGCCCAAGTGGCCCTGGGTCTGGGAGAGGCCAAGCGTCCCTGGGTCCGGGTGAGACCATGTGTCCCTGGATCCGGGTGAGGCTCGTGCACCTAGGCCCGGGTGAGCCCAAGTGGCCCTGGGTCTGGGAGAGGCCAAGTGTCCCTGGGTCCGGGTGAGACCATGTGTCCCTGGATCCGGGTGAGGCCTCGTGCACCTAGGCCCGGGTGAGCCCAAGTGGCCCTGGGTCTGGGAGAGGCCAAGCGTCCCTGGGTCCGGGTGAGACCATGTGTCCCTGGATCCGGGTGAGGCCTCGTGCACCTAGGCCCGGGTGAGCCCAAGTGGCCCTGGGTCTGGGAGAGGCCAAGCGTCCCTGGGTCCGGGTGAGACCATGTGTCCCTGGATCCGGGTGAGACCTCGTGCACCTAGGCCCGGGTGAGCCCAAGTGGCCCTGGGTCTGGGAGAGGCCAAGCGTCCCTGGGTCCGGGTGAGACCATGTGTCCCTGGATCCGGGTGTGGCCTCGTGCACCTAGGCCCGGGTGAGCCCAAGTGGCCCTGGGTCTGGGAGAGGCCAAGCGTCCCTGGGTCCGGGTGAGACCATGTGTCCCTGGATCCGGGTGAGGCCTCGTGCACCTAGGCCCGGGTGAGCCCAAGTGGCCCTGGGTCTGGGAGAGGCCAAGCGTCCCTGGGTCCGGGTGAGACCATGTGTCCCTGGATCCGGGTGAGGCCTCGTGCACCTAGGCCCGGGTGAGCCCAAGTGGCCCTGGGTCTGGGAGAGGCCAAGTGTCCCTGGGTCCGGGTGAGACCATGTGTCCCTGGATCCGGGTGAGGCCTCGTGCACCTAGGCCCGGGTGAGCCCAAGTGGCCCTGGGTCTGGGAGAGGCCAAGCGTCCCTGGGTCCGGGTGAGACCATGTGTCCCTGGATCCGGGTGAGGCCTCGTGCACCTAGGCCCGGGTGAGCCCAAGTGGCCCTGGGTCTGGGAGAGGCCAAGCGTCCCTGGGTCCGGGTGAGACCATGTGTCCCTGGATCCGGGTGAGGCCTCGTGCACCTAGGCCCGGGTGAGCCCAAGTGGCCCTGGGTCTGGGAGAGGCCAAGCGTCCCTGGGTCCGGGTGAGACCATGTGTCCCTGGATCCGGGTGAGGCCTCGTGCACCTAGGCCCGGGTGAGCCCAAGTGGCCCTGGGTCTGGGAGAGGCCAAGCGTCCCTGGGTCCGGGTGAGACCATGTGTCCCTGGATCCGGGTGAGGCCTCGTGCACCTAGGCCCGGGTGAGCCCAAGTGGCCCTGGGTCTGGGAGAGGCCAAGCGTCCCTGGGTCCGGGTGCGACCATGTGTCCCTGGATCCAGATGAGGCCTCGTGCACCTAGGCCCGGGTGAGCCCAAGTGGCCCTGGGTCTGGGAGAGGCCAAGCGTCCCTGGGTACGGGTGAAGCCAGATTCTGGGTCCGGGTGAGGCCGTGCGCCCCTGGATCCATCCGGGTGAGGCTGGGTCCCAGGCCCGGGTGAGACCACGTGCCCCTTGGGTATGGGTGCCCCTTAGTCCGGGTGACGCCGTGCCCCTGGGTTCGGCCGAGACCAAACCAGAGGGAGTCGGACCTCCATTACCACCATTTGTCCACCATCCAGAGCTGAGGGGTCAGTGCTGACATGTACACATAAGGAACTACTGGACATTGAAATTGGGTCTCAAAAGAACTGTTGGTCCAGGGGGAAGCTCGCTACAGATTGATTCATTTGCCTGTCAGCATAACTATTATTGCTCGTCTCACATTCAGTTCTTATTAGTATATATCTAGTGACATATGATCTCGGGGAAATGATGAACAACATAGACTGAGGAACAAGAACAGAACCAGAAGCAAGGAGGCATCGATTGGACTATCGGGCCTCAGAGGGAGGATAGGGGAGGGTAGGGGGAGGGTGGGGGGGAGGGGGAGAGTTCAACCAAAGGACTTGTATGCATGCATATAAGCCTATCCAACGGTTAAGTTCAACAGGGGATTGGGGCATGCGTGGGGAGAGGGGTGGGATGGGAATGGGGGGATGAGGACAAATATGTGACACCTTAATCAATAAAGAAATTAAAAAAAAAAAAAAAAAAAAAAACAGAAGTCACTGTAGGTGGGATCTGGTTAAAAATTCTGTGCTGGCAGGACCTTGGTGCCCACTCAGAGTGACGCCAACACACACTTCCAGGGCAGGTGTGGCCATGCCAGCAGCCTCGCTAAGGCTCTTTGGGCAGGTCCACAGGACCCTTTGAATTAAGGTTACCCATTTCTACTGAAATTACTAGTGGCTCTCTTAGTTTGTATGTGATTCTAAAATTCACAAGAGTGAAACAGAAACACTCTCCATTGTCTTATTTCAGTGAAGATTTTAATAGCTACAAATGTGTTGGTCATAAGTGAAGGGGAGTCACAGAAAAGTTTAGGATTAGTGGGAAGTGGAATTTTTATTTAAAAGGAAATGATGTTTGCCGTGGCCGGTTTGGCTCAGTGGATAGAGCTTTGGCCCTTGGACTGAAGGGTCGCAGGTTTGATTCCGGTTAAGGCACATTACCTCGGTTGCAGGCTCGATCCCCAGCACCAGTTGGGGCACGTGCATGAGGCAAACAATTCATGTGTCTCTCTCACATCAATGTTTCTCTCTGTGTGTCTCTCCCCCTCCCTCCCACTCTCTCTAAAAAAATCAATGGAAAAATATCCTCAGGTGAGAATTAACCAAAAAAGAAGAAGAAGAAAGGAAAGGAATTTCTCTATAGCTGATATCCATACTAGATATCACCTGTGATTGGTTTCTGTTACTCAGGTTTCAAAAAATGACAGTAGTGAGTCCTTATTCCAGCTTATCCTTCTTCGTGAGCACTGCTGGGCTGGTCGGTCCCTGCTCTGCACCTCATGTGCCAGGAGGGGCTGGGTACAGGCCATGCTCTGTGGGCCCCAGTTTCCACATCTGAAATGGGAGGACGGAGGAGATTGTTGTTGAATGTTTTTGTGGGCACAAATAGGTGGAACTTGGATGCTTTAAAGTATAATTTTATGGAAATTTTAGAATGATGTCAAAAAGTAGGCATTCTGTTTACCGAGAACACCTCTTACCTGGGCCCTCACTAGGTTCTCACTCTCTCAGCCTCTGTTCCCAGATGTGATAATATCTAGACACAGCCTTGCTCCTCCACTACCACCCTGAGGTGGGTCATGACAGCATTGGTTAAGGACAGTGCTGTCCTAGAGCCATTGCTGTCACTCCCTGACCACCCTCTGCCAGAGCTCTTGCCTCTGCCCTGCTGGTCCGGGGCGTCAGCCACACCCATACCATGGGGTCCTTTTCTGGCTCTCAGTCTGTGCCCTGCACTGCCTCCCAATACCGCCGCCTCCTCGTGGACTCCCGCTATCCCCTGGTCACCAGCCCTCCCTGTATTTGATGACTGCCTCCCCAATGGATGCTTAGCCTGTGTGCCAGGTCAGGGATGGCCAACGGAGAATGCAGGCCAGGCTGTGGGTTCCAGGGACACTGCTCATCAGGAGGTCCCCAACAGAGAGAAACAGTGTGGGTTTGTGGATCCATCAGATGCTAGTGGCACAAGCAGCAGGATCCATGACTACTGCCTCCTCCAGGTGCAGATCACCTGATGGCTCGGCCTCCGTGTGCACCTGTTCCACTGGAAGTGGCAGGGATGCTGCCAGAGAGAAAGGGTGGGGTCGGGAGCATCTCCCTCCTGAATGACGATACAATTTAAGTAACTCGCACCTGTGGTGGCAAGCAGCTGGCCATCTGACAGCTCCTCTCCCGTCTTTGATTGTTTCCATCTACAGAGAGTTGTGCACAGAAACTTGCTTAAAATAGAAAAAGCCGCAGTCCTGGCCCAGAGTGCTTGACAACCAGGGAGAAGGAAGCAATCATTCCACAGGTTGGGGGCTCCAGGGGAATGGGTACCACTGGCTAGGGCTCTGAGGGGCCATGGAGATAGGAGGGGGCATAAGGGAGCTGGGTCTGGTCCTCCCTGCATGGTGAGTTCTGTACAGGTACACCCCAACTGTCTAAATGTGAACATAAGGCGATTTGGCACTCGTGAGGGTGTGTTCTAGAACATTTTCAACTCATTGAAGGGATCGGAGGACAGACAGTCCAGACTGCAACCGCCCTGATGGCCACACAGAATCTGAGGGCCACTCCATGGGAAGACACACCAGAGGGCCTGTTGTCCCACACAGGGGTTTGGTCCTGGACCTAGTGTTTAGTCTTGTGACAAGTGAGGCTGTGCTCGGCAAAGGCCACCTCTGGGGTAGCCAGGGCCACAGGAGGGACCCCTGGTTAAGTCCCAGCTGCAGGGACCTGCCTCTTTCTCCCTGTGTCTGTCTTGAAGGTGGCCCCGCCATGGCGCTGTTTATCTGACCCCACCTCCAGTGCAGTAGGACACTTGCTCTCGAGGTTGTTAACCTTCAAGGGCCGCAGACCAGAAACAGGGCTTTGGGGTCTCACTCATGGGTAGAGTGACACCTCCCTCTTGTGTTTGATGGCATTTGTCAATCTATCTTTAGCCTTTAAAAGTAGAGACTCAAAAGTCCCCCCTCCCCCCAAGACTTTGTAGAGTACGAATGAAGCAGCACTCAGGCAGTTGCCTACATGGAACTTTCCATCTGGGCCTCCCACTCCGTGAGATGTGGCCTCAGCTCCAAGCAGGTCACAGCTGTGTTTCTGTGCCTGTACCAGCCCATCAGCACTGCAGCCTGCAGGAGAGCCCAGGCCATCCTGAAGGAACTCATTTCGATCCATTTCAGTGGCGTGTTGCAGCAGAAACAGGAACTAGCATGGCCTCGTTGGGGACCATGATTACTAATAAGAAAAGGAGGAAGCTACGATACCCATGGACTGTCGGTGTGGAGTGGCCTCATGCTGCAGGAGGCTGCAGTCTGCTCAGTTCCTACACGATTGTGAACCTGCTGCTGAAAATTGTTGATACTGTCTCTGAACAGAGATTTGCCAAGCAAAACCTTCCAGTACCTGTCTGATACACTATAAATTCCCAGTTAGTGCAGCCAGACTGGTAAGGACTGACTCTTTAATGTTCATAAGTTAGGATGACTGAGGTGATTTGTTTCAAGTGGTGTGGGCTTTTTTTTTACTTTTAATTGGTAATAAATTTATAGAAAAAATGCAAAAATAACAGTACAAAGAACACCTGCATGCCCCTCACCCAGATCACTTACCGTTAACACCCACTGTTCTTTCTCCACTCACAGGATTCCTCTGCGCCGTGCGCCATGGCCCTTCACCCAAAACACACACAGTGCAGCAACCATGGCACGGGACCAGCATCTTATCCCACACTGTGGTGTTCCCCTTGCCTACTGACCTCATGATGTCACATGTAGCATCTTTCTCCACTGCAGGTTCAGGCTGGGGGCAGCTGTTTCCTTGGCTTGTCCTGAGGACAGGTCTTGAAGCAGGCCCGTACACCTGAGTGATAGGCATGATGTCAGTGCAGGTAGCAGTTATCAAAGAGAGAAGTGCCCACTGAGCAGAAGTGTACCGCGTGGTGATGGTGAGCATAGAACGAACGTGGAGGTTCAGAGAGGACATCGCTGAGAACCTCCCTGGAGCCAGCCTGCTGTGGGAACTGTGGCCTCAGCCTCTCCCATCCACTCCTTCCTTTCATCCAACTAGCACATGAGGAGACCCCTCTGGGCTGGACAGCAAGCCTCATGTTGCTGCCAAGATCAGCAGAGAGGTGTCGGCAGTAATGGCACCCATCATGGCAAACGCAGTGCAGGGTATGTGTCCTGCAGGCCATGCAGAACTTCCCAGACAACAGGAGATCCCTGTTAACTCCTACAGGCCCAGAGCAAGGGGTTCTCACAAGCCCACATCACCCGTAGCTGTGGTGCCTGAGGGGCAGATATATATGGGTCAGGAGAGCAACTTGTCCTGGGTGCCCCACAGAATACAGCCTGGGCTCACTGCGGGTTGTTAGGCAGTGACACCATCGTGTCTCCATGTCCCTGCGTGTGTGGCTGCCCTGGCTGACCAGCACCCCAAGGGCTCAGTTGTCCCTGTCGTCTGTGGCTCTGCTGCCAGCACTTCCTGATCCTTGCAACTTCGGTGGGACGTCAGGCACTGGTAGAGCGGGCGCCCTCCCCCACTGGGAGGTTCTCTGGCACCATGTGAAGTAGTTCCACCTTCGAGGCTGCCTCTGGCTGCGCCCTCCCTGCTGGGCTGGGTTAACGCATGGCTTTGTTTGCTGCCATGCATCTTTCATGTGCTGCAGCCTCCAGCTGGCTCCCGCCTGTAAACTCTGCACGTCGCGCACACTCTTTATTTATTTTTTATTTTTTGAAATTGCTTGCTTACATGAGAGCCGAGCACCAGCCAGCAACAATGGGGTCCATTAGCAGATAAAGGACTTCACAGCTGTATGTAACACAGAGGATAACCAGGCCTCCACACAGAATCATCTCCTCTTGCTGAGGAAGCAAAGAGACCCATGTGGGATGTGCATTGGCTAGAGCAGGACAGGTGCTATGAGTTCTGCTTCCTTTTATTTCTTCTTAAAAATTAATTATCTCATATCTTATCCATATGCAGGCTGTCACTCTGGACAGCAGACTGCTCTGTTGCCTCTCCTCCCCACGCCACCAGCATCTCCAGTCCCCTCCCCTGTCACGGCCATCTGTCGCTACGTGTGCCGCCAACTGCTGCACGTGACCCATAGTGGGGCCTGGAATGCCCTGCCCCACGATGGTAATGGTGCCTTCCCCACAAACGCACTCACTTCAGACAAACAGCTGACAGTTCCATCCTACTTGAGTTGTGGTGGAGTCTGTCACCTCTATCAAGGGCCAGGTAGGAGGCAGCATGACCCTAAAGAAAAAGTCTCGTATTTGTCACCCTGATGTGCCAGGTGACTGCCTGAGAGCACTCAGCAGCCCTGTGCCTCTCTTTCCAGCTGTCAACCAGAGCCTGTCCCCAAATACCCTTTGCTCTGAAATACAAGGCAAGAAGTCCCGCCTTCCCCCCATTGGCTCATCCCTATGTGGATGGCCAGTTCTTTCTGGTCCAAGCAGTGGGCAGTGCTTGACTGGGCAGCCCTTCATCAGGATACAAGGGGAGCCCACAGTCAAGGAGGGGCCATAGGGACAAGTGCTGTACCTTGTGTCCTGCACCTGCTCACCTGCCTGCATTCTGGCACCTTCTAGTATGCCCTCCACCACAGAGGGGCAGAGCTGTCTTCTCATCATGAATCGGGCAGGTGTCAGGGGTTCCACCTGTTTCCAGCAACACCTGCCACTGATAGAGGAAAGTACAGTGCTGCTTCCAGCAGGTCACTAGGCCAGTGGAACATGGGTCAGAGTTGGGGCAGACACTGCAGTCTGTGAGAGTGGGATTCAGGCTGCTTCAGATGAGGAAATGTTCATTCTTGTGTTGGCAGCTCTCAGGCATGGCACTGATCATAGTAAGTGGAAAGCCCTCACTCAACCAGTGTTCCTGTAGGCACAAAGACGGGGAGTCTCTTATGAACACAGCCCAGATTTTTATTGCCATGTGGAAAGCAGGTGTGGCATGAAGTCATGTGAGACTGCCAGGCACCCAGGGTCTGGCTGCGTGCCCATCCAAACTGCACCCAAAATACCCTCAGGAACAGCTGGTCCCCAGAGCATGGGGAATGGGCCCCACTGACCACCCACCCAGCCCTACTTCTCGTCCTAGCAGGTGAGGGTGTGAACCCTGAGTGGTTCTAAGGAATCCCAGCAGAAACCCCTGCAGGGCTCTGGCTCTGTGCATGGCCTGGTGACATGAGTGATAGATTTTAGTTGAAGGCAGTGTTTGCTGTTATACACTGCTAGAGGCCCAGTGCACGAAATTGTCCCTAGGCCTGGTTGGCAATCAAAACGCGAGTATCTGGTGTGGAAGGGCAGGTCCCAGCTGACCTCTGGGCCCTGGGCAGCCCCCACGCGCTCCCCTCCGCCTGAGTCATGGCTCCTGAGTTTCCACATGGAGATGTGGTGAGCATGGCCAGACACCTCGGGCTGGGGCACACGGTGGGCCTCTGGGCCGCCCAGTGGCATGCTCTCTCCTAGCCAGCCTCGCAGACTGGCTCCTGTGTTAACCCACAGGGCACCCGACCAGTCCCTGTGGACCAGCTCACCAGGAAGAGGCTGCGCAAGGGGGAGGGCGCTTCCCCAGCACTGGAGCCCTGGCATCCCAGGGGAGGGAAGCAGGAAGCAGAGGGAGTGAGAGCGAGCTCAGGGATACCCCGCATTCTCACCACATCTCCCTCCCTGTCACCCTGGCCCCCCAGGTAGCCAGTGAGAGGTCGCAGCCCCCCTGCCCTAGTGCCGCAGGAGTTTGATCGCCACCACCCACCCCCAGTTCCCTGTCTAAGCCCAGGGCCCAGCTCCAATCGGGCTTTCAGAGCCTGTCAGCCGCTGGTCACCATCTACAGGGCGATCGGGCCCCTGCTCGCACCTGCCTTGGCCTGGCGTCACCCACATACCTACTCCACCATCCCACTGCAGTCCCACTCTCATTGGGGCCCACTGCCGCCCGCTGCCAGCACATCAATGACGCCCGCTATTTTCCGCACCTCACCCTGGTGGTCAGCGCATGTCATAGGGAGTGGTCAAACTCCCGGTAGAACAATTTGCATATTAGACTTTTATTATATAGGATTTTAGTTTGTTATTTCTCTCTGATATTTTCCTCCGGCCATTCTCCTGGTTTATCTTCACTCTTGATATCCTGTCATACCCTTGTCTCTAAAATTTACCACCAAAATTAATTTGGCCTTACTGTCAAGGTCTGTCCAGTAGTTAGTATGACATAAGCAAATGTGTAATGGGTGCTTGGTGGTTCATTTTTCCCTCTACCCCAAGAAATGAAAAGGCCTTGTCTTTTTTAGCATAAAGAAAATGATGACAGCCTTAGCCAGTTTGGCTCAGTGGATAGAGTGTTGGCCTGTGGACAGAAGGGTCCCAGGTTCAATTCCAGTCAAGGACACTTACCTTGGTTGCAGGCTCTTCCCCAGCCCAGGCCCTGGTCCGAGTGCATGCAGGAGGCAACTAATTGATGTGTTTCTCTCACATCGATATTTCTCTGTCTTTCCCTCTCTCTTCCATTCTCTCTAAAAATCAATGGGAAAAATATCCTCGGGTGAGGATTTAAAAAAAAGAAAGAAAATGATGACAGCCTGGCTGGCATGGCTCAGTGGTTAAGCGTCAACCTATGAACCAGGAGTTCACAATTGGATTCCTGGTCAGGGCACATGCCTAAGTTTCAGGCTCGATCCCCAGTGTGGGCGTGCAGGAGGCAGCGGATCAATCACTCTCTTTCATCATTGAGATCAATATCTCCTTCTTTCCTCTCTGAAATGAATAAAAATATTTTTTTAAAAAATAGAAGAAAATGATGACATATCTTAGTTACTTGATATGTGCTTTCCATAGACGGGAGACGCCCTCGACAAACCTGTGCTAAGTTAGAATTGGTGAATCTGCCTGCCTTTATGGTATTTACCTGTGTTGGTCAGGTGAATCGAAAAAGGGGCTCAGATTAAGTGTTGAGTGGGATTGAGCTCTATTGATGGGATTGAATGGGACTCAGGGGCTCTAGTTGAAAGAGAGTTGGTTTTGGTTCCAGAAGACCCCAACTCTGTACTCTATGTGTCTGTGGCCACAGAGCCTGTGTGCTGGCAGCTGCTGTGCTTGAGGGCTGTCAGTGTATCATGGGGCATTGATGATGCTGGTGTCATAAAATGAGTCGAGAAATGTTCCCTCTTCTGTTTTCTAGAAGAGTTTGTGTGTAAATGGAGTTTTGTGTTTTTATAATATTTGATAGAATTTACCATCTGGGTCTAGAAGTTTCTTTTTTGGAAGATTTTAACTGAATTCAATTTCATTTAAGTTGCCAAATTTATGTACATAGAGTTTTTCATTATTAATATTTAATATATGTAGAGTCTGAAGTGATACCCTTTCCATTGCTCATACTCGTCATTTGTGTCTTCCATTTCTTTTTTCTTTGTTATTGTTGCTAGAAGTTTACCTGTTTTGTTCATCTTTCTTCAAAGAACTAGCTTTATTGGATTTATTAAATTTCCTCTATTGTTTTTCTCTTTTTAATCCTAGTTTCTGTCTTATCTTCATTGTTTATTTTTTTGTGCTTGCTTTCTCTTTCTCTAGTTTCTTTTTTTCTTGTTTTTACACAAACAGTTATTTAAGGCCTTTTATTAACAGGTGCTTGCAGTTCGTTGAATTTTTGAAAAAGCAAGTTGTAAACTTTTATTACAAACTAGAGGCCCGGTGCATGAAATTCATGCATGGGGTGTGTGTCCCTCAGCCCAGCCTGCACCCTCTCCAATCTGGGACCCTTCGAGGGATGTCCGACTGCCCGTTTAGGCCCGATCCTACCGAAATCGGGCCTAAACGGGCAGTCGGACATCCCTCTCACAATCCAGGACTGCTGGCTCCCAACAGCTCACCTATCTGCCTTCCTGATTGCCCCTAACCGCTTCTGCCTGCCAGCTTGATCACCCCCTAACCACTCCCCTGCCAGCCTGATTGATGCCTAACTGTTCCCCTGCCAGCCCGATTGCCCCTAACTGCCCTTCCCTGCAGGCCTGGTCACCCCTAACTGCCCTCCCCTGCAGGCCTGGGTCCCCCCCAACTACCCTTCCCTGTAGGCCCGGTCGCCCCCTACTTCCCTCCTCTGCCGGCCTGGTCACCCCTAACTGCCCTCCCCTGCAGGCTTGATCGCCCCCCAACTGCCCTCCCTTGCAGGCCTGGTCCCTCCCAACTGCTCTCCCCTGATGGCCATCTTGTGGAAGCCATCTTGTGTCCACATGGGGGCAGCCATCTTTGACCACATGGAGACAGCCATCTTGTGTGTTGGAGTGATGGTCAATCTGCATATTACTCTTTTATTAGATAGTATAGAGGTCTAGTGCATGGGCGGGGGCCGGCTGGTTTGCCCTGAAGGATGTCCCGGATCAGGGTGGGGGCATGGGGTGGCCTGGGCAAGGAGCCTGTGGTGGTTTGCAGGCCGGCCATGCCCCCCGGCGACCCAAGAGGAGGCCCTGGTATCTGGGATTTATTTATCTTCTATAATTGAAACTTTGTAGCCTTGAGTGGAAGCCAGGGCCGGCCAGGGCAGCAGGGAAGCTTGGCTTCCTCCATCGCCGGGGAAACCCAAGCCTCCTGCTTGCTGCAGCTCCATGATTGCAGCCATCTTGGTTAGGTTAATTTGCATACTTGCTCCTGATTGGCTGGTGGGCGTGGCTTGTGTGTAGCAGGGTGATGGTTAATTTGCATGTTTTTCTTTTATTAGTGTAGATTAAAAATAAGGTCCTTAAAAATCTTAATTTGCCAAAACCAGTTTGGCTCAGGGGATAGAGCGTCAGCCTGTGGACCGAGAGGTAACGGGTTCAATTCCGGTCAAAGGGCACATACCTTGGTTTCGGGCACATCCCAGTAGGAGGTGTGCAGGAGGCAGCTGATCGATGTTTCTCTCTCATCAATGTTTCTGACTCTATCCCTCTCCCTTCCTCTCTGTAAAAAAAAATCAATAAAATATATATTTTTTTAATATTAATTTGACCAAATATGAAACAATTTTAAAAACCTTTAACCTTTTGCACTCGGATGTCGAGTGTGACTCGACACGGTTAGCATCAGTAGCAGCTCTTTTTATACTCTTTGAATGTATCAATAATTTGAAATATAAAAAAATCCAAATAAATAAGTTTGTATGAAAAGAAACTCCAGTTTTTTATTCTACTACCGCACTTTATAAAATCTGGGGTATTTAAAAAATTAAATCCCGAGTAGAATAAAGGAATAGAGAAAAAAGCAAGCGAGTGCAAAGGGTTAAAGGTATATTAAGAAAAACCAGGCTTTTAAGAAATAAAAACCTCATTTGTCATTACCAAAATGAGATTTCTATAGGTAAAAATAATAAAAACCCCATGCTGTATAGCAGATAATGCAGATAGTTCTAGTTGTCTGGTTAACAGGCAAAAAGCAAGCACTGAAGGCAGAGGTAGGGAACATCCAGCCCATGTAAGGCTGCGAAATCACTTGGTCTGGCCCTGCCGAGGCATTCGGGGTGAGTTAATTAAATGTTTGACCAAATGTAGCAGGCGAATTTTTAAGTTGGTAATTTTGTATGGCCTGCAAGTGATGTTATAAATATCCAAATGGCCATTGGCAGATAAAAGGTTCCCCACCCCTAACTTAAGGTCTTCAGTTCTAATCTTTTGTTCATTTCTTATTGCTGAATTTCATATTCATTTCTTGTTGGATGACTAAACTGGATGATGGTAGAGATGGTAAGCTAGAATTTATTCACCCCCGCCCTGCTCAGCCTTGGGAGCAGATGAATTCTCGGCAGGTGGACCAGCTGCGTTTGTGTCTTTGCCATCTTGGGGTTTAGCGTTTTCTGGGCATCTGATTGGTGATTGAAGCTTCGGCAGTACCGATATTGAGGTAGCTGCAGACCTTGGATCTCATCTCCTTGATTTTCCTTATCTTCTTCATTGTTGTTCTCTCGAGGCTGTTTTGGCGAGGAGGACCCCAGTTAATCATGGTCTGTAGCTCCAATACATATTCTGTCTCACTGGCCTACCTTGTTCTCCTGTACTCCGGTTGTCAGCACCCGCCATCATTTCTCCTTGCATCTGAGGGTTGGAATACTGTGGTCGACGCCCATAGGGTGTCCGCACGCAGTAAGGTGGGAACTGTTGCCTGCAGTAGGGCAGGTGCTGTTGGGCCTGGCCTTCGGGAGCACTCTGGGATCTCTCACTCTTTCCCCCACTCTCACTACTCGGGTAGTTCTGCTGGTGTTTGCACGGAGGACCTCTGCAAGGTGGATAGTGCCTAGAATGGTTACTGTCTGCTGCATATTTCCTGCCTTGCATGTTTACTGGAACTCCACCAGGGCCTGTAACATTTGCTGCTCCACATCCTTTTCTCCTTCAACAACATCAAACTCCACAATCTCTGCATCTCCTACACTGCAAAGGTACTTCCTGGGGTTATTCTTCTTTGCGGCAGTCTGGTGTGCAAATACATCTTCCTTGGTGTTATTCCTGTTGATGAAACCATATCTGTTTCTTACATTGAACCATTTTACTGTTCCCAAAACCTTTTATTTTTATTGTTGAAAGTATTACATATGTCTCCCTTTTTCCCCCTTTGACTCCCTCCAGGCCACCCCCATCCCAGGCCCTCACCACCCCACTGTCTGTCCATGAGTTATGCATATATGGATTACCTCCCACCCATCCACCCTCTCCCACCTTTCATCTGAGATTCCATATTCTGTTCCATGCTTCCATGTCTCTGGATCCACTCCATTCATCAGTTTATTTTGTTAATTAGATTCAACATATGAGTGCATTCATGTGATACTTGTTTTTCTCTGACTGACTTACTTCACTTAGCATACTCTCCAGGTCCCTCCATGCTGTCTCAAAGGGTAAGAGATTTTTTTTTTACTGCTGCATAGTATTCCATGGTATAAATGTACCACAGCTTTTTTATTTACTCATCTGCTGATGGGAACTTGGGCTATTTCCAGAACTTAACTATTATAAATTGTGCTACTTATGAACATAGGGATGCATACATTCTTTCTGATTGGTGTTTCAGGTTTCTTAGGATATATTTCTGGAAGTGGAATTACTGGGTCTAATGGCAGATCCATATTTACTTTTTTGAGGAAACTCCATACTGTTTTCCATGATGGCTGTACCAGTCTGCATTCCCACCAGCAGTGCACGAGGGTTCCCTTTTCTCCACATCCTCACCAGCACTTGTGATTTGTTGATGGTAGCCATTCTGACAGGTGTGAGGTGATACCTCATTGTCATTTTAATTTGCATCTCTCTGATGATCAGTGACTTTGAGCATTTTTTCATATGTCTCTTGGTCATCTGTATGTCCTCTTTGGAGAAGTGTCTATTTAGGTCCTTTATCCATTTTTTAATTGGATTGTTTGTCTTCCTTTTGTTAAGTTGTATGAGTTCCTTATATATTTTGGAGATTAACCCTTTATCAGATGTATCATTGCCAAATATGTTCTCCCGTACAGTGGGCTCCCTTTTTGTTTTCCAAAACCTTCTTGTCCCTGCCAACAGGCACCGCTGATGTGAGGCCACCAGGACCGCCAGTCCCTGCACCACTGCTCGCCGTGCCAAGCTTGGTGTGGGCAGCCCTGAGGTGGTGGCGGCAGGCTGCAGCAGCGGCAGCTCTTCCCGGGTGTGATGGCAACTAGGCCGGCGGCGCTGGGGCTGCTCAAGGCTCTCTGGGGTCCACTCTCTGCTCCCAGTACCCATTGAACTGTTGGTTTCTTAAGTTGAAACTTTAGGTTATTGATTGGAGACTTTTCTCTTTTCTAGTATATGCATTTAATTATATAAATTTCCCTCTGAACACTGCTTTAGTTGTACTCCCCCCTTGTTGATGTGTTGTATTTTCATTCAGTTCAAAATATTTTATAATTTTCCTTAAGACATCCCCCTTTGACTCATGGATTGTTTATAAGTGTGATATTTATTTTCCAAGGGTTTAGAGATTTTTCTGTTATTGATTTCTAGCTTTTGGTCAGAAAACATGCTTGATAAGATTTTAGGTTTTTTTAAATTTGTTAAGGTATGTTTTATGGCCCAGAATACGTGGTCCTGCTTGTTGAATGTTCTGCTGGTTTGGGCTGGAGTGTAAATGTCAATTAGATGCAGATGGTTAAGTTCTTCCACAGCCTTGCTGGTTTTCTGACTACTAGTTAGTTCTCTTACTAAGTGAGGAGTGTTGAGTTCTCCAACAGGCCAGCGGTGGCTAACCAGAGGAATGGACCTGTGACAGTGGATAGTGTCTAGAATACTTGCTCACTTGGGCAGGTGACACAGAGTGCAGACTTTAGTAGGGAATAGGGAAAGGAATGACCCACACCACAAATTCCTCCTCTGCAGATGCTTTTCCTGGCACCATGCAAGCCCCTGCTCAGTTTCTTATAAAACCCAATCTCCCTGCTACCCTTCACTGTGGTCACACTAGAGAAACACTGAGCTTCCCTGCCTTCCACGACCACGTGAATTCCAGTGCCAGTGTCTCCTGGCACCCAAGTCTTCCTCCTGGAGCCGCCCACTCCGTTGACTGCTCTGTCAGCTTCCTTTTCACCAAGCAAAAGCACCTCCAAAAGGCTCTCCAGCAGGTGCTACCAACTCGGAGCTGCTCCAGTTGCCACAGGCAGGGTGCGGGCTGCTGCTTGCTTCTCCTGGGTTCCATGGTTTGTCTGAGAAATGCCCTGGACACAGGATTTCATGGGAAGCCAAGAACATGGCTTTTAGAAGCTGACAGCTAATCCATCCAGGTCCAAGCTCTGAGACCTGGCCACTTACTCACATCTACAATCTACAGGATGGAGCTGTTTGAGGATGAAGAGATGACCCACAGCCCCAGAGCAGCTCTGAGTTTCTATGTTGAAAGCTGTGTGTCTCAATCACCCAACAAAATGTTCAATTTCAGAAAGGCGTGGTGGTCCTCAGGTCGGGCAGGGGCACAGTGAAAGCAGGTGGAGACCCCATCCTGGGGGTGTTGCTCTGACGTGCACATTTCTCTCCCACACCACAGGTGACCCCAGGACTCAAGGAGAAGGAAGGGGAGCTCTTGGTCAGGGGACCCACTGTGTTCCGTGAATACTGGGGCAAACCAGAAGAAACGAAGAAAGCGTTCACCTCAGATGGCTGGTTTAAAACAGGTAGGGGCTGGGGCAGAGAGGGAGAGCCACGGAGGAGGGGGCCTGAGGGGAGAGAAGGAGTGTGACGTGGCCACCCCAGGTTGTCACCACACCTGGACACCCCCGAATCTTCTGTCAAGGGCAGAGACAGGGCTGGGGGGTGCACTTTGTGTCTCACATCTTTGTGGCTGTATCCCTTTCAGCCTCTGAAAGGAGGCTCCTGAGGCCACAGCCCTCAGCAGGGCCAGCAGCCCCCACCTGGTGGTCCCATTGCCCATCTTAGGTCAGGACACACACACCCCCTTCCCAGTCACCACTGCACTCTAAGTAGGAGATCCTGCTCACCCTCTCCCACCCACCCTCCCTCTTAGCCCATCATGCTTTGAAAATTTCCCCTCCCCCACTCAGGATCAAGTTGTTTGTTGGAATGTGGTTTATTTGTGGTGTGGGTCATTCCTTTCCCTATTCCCTACTAAAGTCTGCACTCTGTGTCACCTGCCCAAGTGAGCATGTATAAACCTGGGGCCCCAGCGCTGGGCAGAAAAAAGCAGCACTGCTGGAATTCCCTGGTGGGGCCCCCCATACTGGCATCCTGTCACCTGGGACACACACCCAGAGCCTGATCTGAGGCACCTTCCACCCCCTGCCCCTGCCCATCCCACATCCCTCCACCCTTCTGCCCCTCACCCTGTCCCCTACTGTCCCTCCATCTCCCCACCTCCTTGGGCCTGGCAGACACTGGGATGTTTAGGCTTGCGGCTGCATGATTCCCTAGTGTTTGTGCTCATCTAAAAACACACACAGAACATCGGTTCCTGACACCTAGATGGGGGATTCTGGGTGGTCTCTCCTTTTCTTTTTGCCTATTTGTATTTCTAAAACTTTTGTCTTGGACACACATCAGTTCAAAATAATCTCAAGGAAGTATTTTCTAAAAGAAAGGCCTGTTTTCACATGTTATCACATGTGGCCCCGTGATCAAACGTGCCTTGATCCTTCTGTGAGAGCAGAGCTCAGAAGGAAGGAAGCTGCTGCAGGTGGTATGGGATGCCGCCGGGGTCGCTGTGCAAATATGATGGGAGAGAGGATGTGTAAGAGATGGCCATGGCCATGGCCCTTAGCCTGGTGACCCCTGTGCCATGTGCTGCCTGGGGCTGACACTTGCACGCATGTCATCTCAACAGGCTCAGGTCAGCGTGGATCTATAGGGGGTGGATTCCATGTCCACTCTCCAGTCTGCCGCTGTCATGGGCCTGAGGTCACCAAGTGACAGAGCAGGGAGCTGTGTGGGCCCATCGAGTGGGGGCTAGAGGGTGAAGGGGCAGATAGAAAGTCCTACTAGGAGGTATCAATGGCCCCCTTTCTACCCCCGTGCTGGTGGCACTTAGGGCTGGACTTGCTGATCCCAGCCAGTTCCATGTCCACCCTGTGGTCCCACAGCCATCATGGCTTTCTCTCTCACGTACCCCCAGAAGTGTATTTCCTAGCAGCTGTAGTTGGCATGTCCTGTCCCCCTGGTCCCTCCACACTGGGCAGAGAGCAGATTTGTGGAGGGTTCCGAAGGGTTTGCAGATCAAATGTATGTTGGCCCCCAGAACAGAGACCAGTGCCCCAGGAACCCTGGCAGGAGAATCTGGGGTGCTGGTCAGCAGAGGGCCCCATTTTGGGGACTCAGGAGTCCAGGTGACCTGTTTTGGGCCCTCCTATCTCTGCCTGTGACAGGATGTAGTCAGTATATTAACACACGCCCATCTGGTTTACCTATAAACATCTGCGTTAATACCTGTCTGTCTCTCTATAATTGTCCTTCAAATGCAGATATTTAGGAAATACTACTTTTGAACTAATCGTGCTTTTTATGCATCCCTTCTTTAGCCATCTAAATGGCCCCAATTTGGAAACCTGACTTAGTTTGTAGCCATCTTCTTTTATTTTAAAATTCAGATAAAAAGCTGCAGATATTTTTTCTTTAAAAGCACAGGAACCAAACCCTGTGGATTTTGCCGATAGCAGGGCTGACTGAGCACTGGGGTGGCAGCCATGCAAAATGTGTGGCAGTCAGCGTTCAAACATTTTAGTCACTGCTCCTGATGAATATTTCAGTTGAAAAGGAATAGTATGCATTAATTATTGTAAAGAGATGTCTTTAGGAGAAAATGATTTTGAAATTCAGTTTAATTTCATTGTAATGCACTGCAAACAGGAAGGGAGTATGTGTGTTTAATTGGCTCTCGGGGGTGAGGCCTGGAAGCCGCATGCCTTTGTCACAGGCCATTAGCGATACAGACTGCATAATGAGAGCGCGCAATCAGCTCACAGCTGCCGGCTCCTACGGGGAGAGCATGATATTAAATAGAAATCAGGATAAATTAAACTTAACCCTTTCCCTGGCCAGCCCCTCCTGCCATTCAAATTCGAATTCTGGCAGGAGCTGGCAGGTCCTCCTCCGGCCAGTTCCTCTCAGTGGCCTCCTCCATGTCTAGATGACAGGAGACAAGCTGGCCACTTCCATTCCAGCCACTGTGGCCCTCCCTGCCCTGTGTGTGCCTGCCTCCTTCCCTGCAGCCCAGTTCTGCCAGGGAGAACACGTGGGGAGCTCCTTGTTAAGCCCCCAGGGCTCCCAGCTGCCTCTCAGGGAAGAAATCAAAGCGCCCTCCGCCCGACCCCACCCCCGACACTTTCCTGACAGCCACAGTGCCTTTGGGCTCTCTGAGTCCACCGAGCACTGCCACACCCTCAGAGAAGGTGGTCCACACACACAGGCGATCCTAGGACCCAGGCATCCTCAGGGCTTTACATTGACCCTGCTGTCGGAGCTGAGGACATGGGGATAAAGACACCGATGTGAGGACAGGGCTGGAGATGAGGACGCGGGGATGAGAGCACAGGCTGCACCTGAGAATACAGAGATGAGGGCGCAGGGCCCAGGTGAGGACACGGAGATGAGGATGTGGGGAAACGCGGGCACGGGAGGGAGTGAGGACAGAGATGACAACATAGGGATACGGGATGGCACTGGGACACGGGGGCAGAGCTGAGCAAACACATGGCTCCTACTGCCTTCTCGGTGCTTTTCCCTGAGCAGTTTTGTCGTTTTAAAGAGACTGATAACTGAACATGAGGAAACAAAAATGGCATCTCTGATTACTTCAAAGAATATGCATCATACACTGTTAATGTTGAAAAGTGACATAGTAAACAGTCAACTCTGTTTACCTAATCTTAGATAAATACATG
The DNA here is from genome assembly GCF_027574615.1 of Eptesicus fuscus. Lineage (NCBI taxonomy): Eukaryota > Metazoa > Chordata > Mammalia > Chiroptera > Vespertilionidae > Eptesicus > Eptesicus fuscus. The sequence goes on along the minus strand of NC_072493.1, from coordinate 23,048,369 downwards.
TGTAGAAGGTACTTAGGTACCTGGGAGAAAGAACCATGGGAAAATCACCAGAACATCGCCAGGGTGTCTGGTGGTGCCTCTTCCCTTTTTGTTCTGCAATGAGCACATGATATTATTATCAGAGACAAACATTAAAAGCTATTTATTTAAGAAAACACGTCTCCAGTAGGACAGCAGAAGAGAGAGCCTGACGTGGATTGGCTGGGCTGCCCGAGGTTTGCAGCCTCAGTGGAGCGTGGAAATTCTCTGAGGTGTCGCTCTAATCGAGAATGCGGGCTGACCATGCAGCCCAGGGAGTCAATTGCTCACAGAGCCGGTCAACTTTGAGCTAAGATAATGGCAGATCACAAAAAAGAAATACAACTAGCTAAAAAATACAGAAAATGTTTCACTTCCTAGTGATAAAAGAGATAAACATGGAAACAAAGATTGAATCCTTTTGACTAAACTGGCAGATTCTTAAAGAGCTGATGCTCAATGCAGTAAGGCCGATGGGATTGTGTGGCCAGTATTTCTATGAATCTATTTAAAGAAAAAAAATAGAGGTGGTCAAAAGTGGATGCCCAACGATATCTGTTGCAGAATTACCTATAGTGTGGGAAATTGGAACCACTTGCTCAGTGATGGGGAATGGTATGTACATTGTGATCCATCCAAACAATAGAATAATGTGAGACCTTAGAAACCTTATTTTCAAGACTGATGGCATGAGGGAACTCTGTTGGTGTGTGTCATATACACATGTGTGCATGGGTGTCACATGTGGGCATGTTTGGCACAGAATTCTGACTCTTGCTATCGCTGCATGATCTCATGTCCTCTTCCATTTTCTCTCTTCTGGTACTTCCGCAGTAAGCTTGTTACTCTTACAAGCACAGATAAGTATAAGTGGTTTTTAAGTTTTACACTGAAGTTTAAGCCTTCTCATGTTAAGAAGGCCCCAGGATAGCACTCAGGAGTGACATTTGCTCCACTCACATCTTGCCAAGGCCACTCACTCATAGCTGCTCTGAGCTCTGATGGGTTTCTCCTCAAGGAATCCTTTTATTTTGGCCAGTGAACCATAGTTAGGAATTAGGCAAAGGGTTGAAATCAGGGACCCATGTCTCATGCTAGTGAGTGTGATAGCACATGTAACTGCAGGCTGTCACCACCTTCACATCTGGCTGACCAAGAATGACCATCTCATACCCAAGCCTCACTTTTCCCTGGAAGACAGGCCCCTGTTCCAAAGACTTGGCTGTTCATTCTGCAGCTGTCCGGGGGTTTCCCTGACTGTACGATGCTGAGCCCGGCAGTGACACCCATGGTCCCCTTTGTTGGTGGCACCTCCTGTGTGCGGACGCTTTTGTTGTGGTGTAGTCCTATCTGGCAGCCATCTCCTGTGTGTGTGCTTTATTTCTTTATGTCACTTAAAAATCCTTTGTTCCCAGTGGTCATACAGACGCTCTCCTTTATTTTCTTCTGAAACTTGTCAGACTTTGCTTTCACGAAGTTGAGTCTTCGATCCACCTGGAAGTGGCTTTCGAGTGAAGGGACGAAGCGACGTCACGGCATGTGTTGCCCTGTGCAGACCACCCTGGCCTCGTTGTGTTGGGCTCCGCTGCCCGCGGCTGCTCCTGGGCCTCAGTGCTGTTCCTTTGGCCTTTTTTGTCTGCACTGGTCAGTCCCAGACCTCTGGGCAGAGGGTGAATGTTTTGAGTTTTTGTTTTTCATCAAAGCTGTACATCAGGGCTCAAAGGTGCCATTGGTTTCACCAGTTTGGGAACAATACCAGTGGCCCCCAAGCTGTGTTAGCTGTTTCTTTGATATTGATCTCCATGTCCGAACTGACTGCTGATCCCGCCCACCCCATGGCCGCAGCACTCTCATCAGCGGTTGGTGTGCAGTGTCGACGCATGAGGCCCTGCACATTCCGTTCAGGGCTGAGCAGTGTGGGAACGGTGGCTGTTCCCCAGCTCAGGAAGAGCTCATTTGTTCGTCTATGTCCACATCCCCAGGCATGGATGGCCACCCTCTCTCCTTGGGAAAAAACCCTTCAGTGTCCTGCTGCCCCCAGCTGGGCTGTCACCTCTGCATCGCACACAGCTCCCACCTGGGCCTCCACTGTCCGCGGTCCCCTCCTCCCTCCTGTTCCTGCACCCATGGCTTCCTCCTTCCTCTCACTCCTCAGGTTGCAGCCCACATCCCCCAGAGGCCTCCTGAGAATGGACACGTGTCTGGCCGTGTCTTCATTCGGGTTGGGCGGGGTACGGAATAGTGGGTTAGAAGTCGTCCCTTTATGGGTTTTAGCTTCCATGTTTGCTGCCAGCTGCAGCCATTTTTCTGGTACTTTGTGACCTTCCCCCTGTGGAGTCCTAGAGGATTTTGTTTGTCCCCAGAGCCCACAGTTTGACTGGCCATGCACTGTGGGTGCTCTGACATTCCTGGTCCGCCAGCACTCGGAAGCCAGGTCCTGTAGTTCTGGGAATCGTTTGGCTGATTTTCTCCCCTCTGATGCCCAGCGACCTCTGGTGGCTGACAGTGAGAAGGGTGGTGGGACGGCCAAGCCCTGGGCACTCACAGGCCCACTACCTCCTCATGCCCGGCCAGACGGCACCTTCTATCCCTGGAGAATATAACATGCTGCGAGGCGGGGCAACCTCCACCTGCTTCTCACTGTCAGTCCTGCCCCCTCCTCTCCTCCATCTCCCGCCAGGGGCCTCTGCCCACGCCTGGGGTGTGAGTCAGCACCTGCTGCCTCTCTCCACGCCCTCATAGGGGCTACTTCTTTGGGCCTGTGTAGTTCTTGACCACTGATTCATCTGCTTTTCAGCTTCCAATTTTTTAAAAAATACTCTCCTTTCCTATTCTCCCTGTTTAAAGCTTTGTACTTTTAAGAAGTTACTGTTGATTTTGTTTCAAGGGAGAGAGAACTTGAGTTCACCCTGCCATCTCTCCCTGCTGGTTTTCAGGTGAGGTTTATGCTCCTGGAAGTTGTCGTGTCTTCATTTCCTTCTGGTGTCTTCCTTGGTCTCTGTCCCCCAGGAGTGGGTCAGCACAGCAGCCGCCAAGGTCTCTGCGTGGCAGCGGCACCTCTCTTACACCACGGGCATCCATCTCTGGAGCCCACAGGATAGTTGCAGCACCACCTAGCCTGGTGGGTGACCTGCAGACAGAGTTGAGACTCTGAGTGGAAACACGAGGGGCTCCAGGGCAGAGCAGCTGGGGAAGAGCTCACAGCAGTGGTCTCCACTCCCTCAGTTTCTTCAAGGACCAGAAGCCTGAATGCAGGATGCTCCGTGGCCACAGTAAGAGTGGGTCTGGGTCTCCTTCACTTGGTTTCCTCGCTCGCCTGCTCTAGCTTTCTGCATAGCCCAGGATGCCGCATGTGGGGTGCCCAACACACACACCCTCCCCCCCCATCAAAATCTCAGGATCCTTATCGTGGCAGAGACGGTGCTATTCCCATGTCACTCCAGTCTGGATTCTCGCCCATCCAGGAGCACTTAGTCCCAGGACCACACCTGGGCAAGGCCAGGCTCACCGCCCATGGTTAGCCTCTGAGTGTGGGGAGATTTATTTCCATTACAGTTTCAGGCGGAGAGCAGTGTGTAGGTCCTGCTGCAAATGCACGTGCCTGAGCTGTGTGCAGCACACTGTACTGATCACCAGGCCGTGTCTGTCAGAGCACAGCTCCCTGGCTGCAGCTGGTGGCAGGGCCAGGACCTGGCACTCATCAGCAGGAGACCGACTCCAGAATTGGTACATTTTGATAAATACGTTGTTAGAAAAAGTGAAGGTTGTTGATTTGTTTAGGGTCTTGTGTCTGAAGCTCCCCAGCAGCACGACCCTCCCCTGGGGCTGGCCTCCTTCTGTCACTCTGTTGAGGCTGTGTTTGGCTTCCACGTGCCAGGCCCTGAGGATGAGGCTAGAGCCCATGGAGAGCACAAAAGCAGGGCGGCCCTTCAGATCCTGGTGTCCGGAAGCCTCTCTGAGAAGGCGCCAGCCAGGGGAGGCAGGGCAGGTCTCCAAGGGGAACCGCAAGCTCAAGGTAGAAGGGACATGGCATTGGTGCAGGGCTAAAGGAAGACTGGGCACTGAGAAATTTCACCCTAGAGTCTCCCCTCAGCAGCTCACAGGGCCCATCAGGAACTTGGGATTTCTTCTATGTGCCTTGGGGGGTCTTGGGAAGCCTTCTCCTCTACAGCTGGAAAGGAATTCTGAAGCCATCAGGGGGTAGAGATTCCGATGTGGGACAGCAGTAGCTGTGTGGCAGTGGCTGCCTTGAGGGCCGGCACGTGGCTTCCTAACTGTCATGGTCCATGGCATGGGTGCACACACTCCAGGCGAAGAACCACCACACCCAAGGCCAGGCAAGTTCCGGGCACCCCCAGAACCTCCTGAGGCAGGTGGGGGGCTGGGCTTTTATGGAAAGACAAGTCTCCTGACCTGCTGCTGTAGGAGTTCAGGCACAGCCTGTTACTGACAGGTGGCTGCCACGTCCTCTGACTCAGAAGCCTGGTGCCTCAAGGACACAGAGCTGCACTGGCCCTCGGGTCTGCCCTCAGCGTGACTCAGTAGAACGTGCAACCCTAGTGCAGTTGCTGGGTCAAGTGGTGACCCTACCTGGTCTCCTTTCACCCAGACAGACAGACAGACACATACACACACACACCCTGGTGTGGGCCTCCATGGAGGTGTCAGTCCTTCACTGAGGGAAGAGTTGACTCAAGAGTCACCTGCACAGCCCTGGCGAGCGAGCTCTGGCTCCTACAATGCAGGGCCTGCCAGGTCAGAGGGGTTGGGGAAGAGCTGGGCTCTCCCTCAGGATGAGCAGAGCAGGTGTTCCCAGAAAGGTGGAGCACTACACCTGAAGAAGAGTCCAGCCTGATCAGGGGCATCTAATTGGCATCCTGATAGGCAATTTCCCACACTTGTGACACTTGTTCTCAGTCATAAACTTTGCTAATACCAATTCTTCCTTTAAGGAATTACTGTTCATTATAATGTGCTGCAGATGCTGCAAGTGACTTGCATAGGAGTGAGCCCAGGGGGCTGGGGCGGGTGAGCCCATGGGTGGGGGCGCTCCCCTGGGGTTTGAGGAGGGGGATTTCTCCATAAGCCAAGCAGCAATTTCTTAAAACTTCTTATTTTGAAATACTTAAGGATTCACAGGAGGTCACAAGTAATGTGCAGAGAGGTCCTTGCTCTTCGCCCAGTTTCCCCAGGTGACGGTGTCCAGCGTAACTCGCGTTTCACCAGAGCCAGTTCCGGACACTGTTACTGCTCCATGTGCGTCTTCCGGCATGAACACCAGGGCACCGTCGGGCCTCGTGCCCTTTCATCCGGGCGGGTCTGCCCTTTCTCAGTGTGGCTGCACAGAGGCTCTGGGAGTACAGTCTCTGCTCCCAGGTGCAGAAATTCCCCGCCACACTTCCTTCTTTCCTTAAGTCTGTCTGTCCCGGGCTCTTTGGGGGTTTGGAAACTTGCTTTGTTCCTTAACTCTTTCCCTCCTGGACACGGCCCAATGCAGGTGCTTTCATGCCGAGAGTGGGAGCCAAGGCAGGCACACCTTGTCCTGCTCCTCTGCGTGCATGACTGGGGGTGGCACGGTGGGTGCAGCGAGCAGGCACAGCACTCAGCAGTCTTACTGTGCAAATAATGGTGCTGTGGGGCTGCCCTGTAAGCAGATGGCTCCCACCCTCGCAGGCTTCTGTGCTGCATCATCTCCCCATTCCCTCGAAGGCCGAGGACCCCTTTTTCTGAAACCACTTCCGTCAGCACCACTGAGCACACATGTCACGGGCCTGCAGGCAAGCCTCATGCTCAGAAAGAGTGCCCTGGGTCAGAGGCTCTCTGGAGCCCTACAGAGGACATGTCCTTTGCCGGGATTTAGCACTGTCCCAGACAGTATCCAAGGCAATGGTTGAGGGATGTTCAGGGTCCCCATTTAGAGCCTCAAGGAGCCACATGGGCCTCGCCTCTAAATTCTGAGCATGCCTTTTGGGTGCATTGCCTGATCATCCTGCCCCCAGTCCAGCCAGGACCTCCAGGTCTCCAGGCAGCACGGGGGTACCCTGAGAGCAGAGTGGTACTACACTGACACCAATGGACCCTGCCCTCCACACACCCTCCATGCTCACCCCTCGTCCCTCCACTCTTTCCAATTGCCCTCAACCCAGAGAAGGAGGGTGCCCCAGCCCGGCCCCCTCCCACCTTCCTAGAGTCTGGCGACTCCTCTCCCTCTCTCCAGGGCCCCCTCAAAGCTAGAATCCTCAAGAGTCCTTTCCTCCACCGTCCCAGACCTTCATGCCACAGTAGCACCTCCTCCACTGACGGTCCCATGCCCTTTGCATTTCTGAAAGCAGTGTTAATCTCCGTGCTGTCTCCCAGACATTCCCCTCTGTGAGCCTTTGCCCACAGACCTCTGGTTGGCTCCCTCGCCTCTGGCCTCTGCTCCTCCACGGGGAGCTGAGCGGTCAGAGCAGGTGGCTTTGAGGAAGCTCTGGGAGAGCTGGGCTTGGTGGGCCTCACCCCTGTCTGTTCACTCCCACAGGCCCGAGGCTGTCTCTGCAGCTTTCCCAGCAGCTAGAAGACCCTGGCCAAGTTCCAGAAGGGTCCTTATGAGACAGGCTTTCTCAGAACTGTTTTCCTGGATGACCACCTTTGCCCCCTCCAGGTTCCGTGCCCATCCTTATAAAGCCCCCTGTGCACCCCACGCAAGAGGTGGGCCAAAGAGCTCGGACTCCTTTCTCCTTCACCTGTTGGTCCTAATCCAGGCCTGCCTTCCTGTGCTCGGGTGCCCTCGTTCTGCCTGCTGTCCCTCCCATCCTGTCTCCCACCTGGGCATGGCTGCAGCCACAAGCAGGCCCAGTCACCCCACTGCCCTCCAGTTTCCACAGGGCAGCAGGAAGGAGCTCTCAGATGCAAATGTCCCTTCACCCACAGCCTCCAGGGCTCTCAGTAGCGATAGTGTCCCGGCACACCCTGCACTGTCCACCCCACCACCCTCCAGGCTCCTCACAGCCTTGCTGCCTCCGCGGGCCAGGCTGCCCTGCCTCTGCGCCCAGCCGACCAGCAAGTGCTACTGAGCTCACTGCCCCAGGACAGAGCACAGCTCCTCACCTGGTGGGGTGTCCTGGGGCTGCTGGAACCACTCACCACTAACCAGGACTTCAACAGGAATCTGTTCCCGCCCAGTCTGGAAACTAGAGGCCACAGGGCCATGTTCCCTCTGGAGGCTGAAGGGGAGGCTCCCCTGCCTCTCCAGCTCCTGGGGGCTCCACGTGTTCCTGGCTTGTGGCTACGTCACCCCGACCTCTGCCTCTGTCCTTACATGGCCTTCTGTGTGTCGTATCTGCCTCTGCCGCCCTCTTAAGGACATGTGTGATCACATGGGAAGCCCACGGGGGAATCCAGCATGATCTGGACTACCTGTCATCGTGTGTTGGTTTTGCTGACAGTGATCCAAATAAGTGACCGGGACTCTCCCGAGTGTGCACCTGTCCTTCCTTGGCATACAAACCCCCAAATCCCTCCATGATACAGCTTCCATATGTCTCCAGCACCATCCCCTCCGTTTCCATGCCTGGCTTCTCTCGGAGGAGACCCTAGTTCTCACTGCTCTGCATCAGGCTGGTGACAGGAGACAGGTGCTGGAGGAAGCCACCTTCCACCGCGCGCTGGCGTGCGGGAAGGGGACACCTGGAGATGCCAGAGAAGTGATGTCTGAATAGGCTGAAGGGAGGAGAGACAGCAGATGGAGGACTAGAATATTGCAGGCCGGAGCCGTCTTCCTGCTCCAGGGTAAGGGGATATGTCAGGGGCTGCGGAGTGGCCATGTGGGTGCAGCTATAGGGGGCTCTCACCCTGGCTTAGGCTGCATTTACTGCATTTACACAGAGAAGGGCTGAGAGCAGTTCAGAGAGGGTGCAGGTGACATCGACAGAGGCCTTGAAACCACAATGGCTGTGCTCCGGGCAGTGGGGACAGGCAGGGCCTGGGGCAGGCGGCAGTACCTCTCCGCTGAGTCCCTGGGCTCGTGGAGGCCAGCAGGGTCAGGTCAGGAAGCCCCTGGAAGGACTCAGCCGGGGCGGGGACAGGATGACGGCCTGGGCTGAGGCCGCACTCTGCATTTACATGGCAGGCAGCTGGCAGCCATGGAAACATGGAAGACCGTGCAGATGTTTAGTGCAGAGAAGACAGGCCAGAGCAGGGATGGGAGAGAGGTCACGGAGGCCTTGTGGACTTAAACGGGCTGTGTCCACCCCTGTCCCTGCAGCCACTCCTGTCACTTCACACCCGCGCCTCAGGCTGTCCCAGCCCCATGATGCAGCTTTCGAATACCTCTCATTTCTTATGCTTCCTGTCGGGGTGGGTGAGAACCACCACACTGCCGCCTGTGCTCTGGGAGTCCGGCCTTCCCGCTGCACTATAAATAAGCCAGCAGCCCGTCCAAGCACACCCATCCGTCTTGTTTAATAGACTGGAGAGCGCCCCGCACCGCGGCAGGTCTCAAGGAGTGGCGCAGTGATGGATGGCTCCTTCCTGCGTCGGACGCATGATGTATAATGAAATATTTATGATTTATTTCAGCTAATAACCCAGCATGAAGTGCAGGGTGTGAGAGCAGGCGGGTGAAACAGCACTCCTTGCAACGGGCGGGATGGGGGTGTCCCCAGGTGCACATGCCACACATTCACACATGTATACACACTGACACACGTGTGTGCACTCACACAGCCCGCCTCACCACGCCTTCGATGCCCCGGGCTGGAGTGCAGACCTCCAGCTCCTGGTTGTCCTCCATCCCACCCCCCTCATGCTCGGTGATGTCTGAGAAAGGACACTGGATCCTTAGCTGAGAGAGTGATGCCCAAGAGAAGCAAGATGGGAAAGCAGGCAGTGAGCCAAAGGAGCAGGAAGTCCCTCTTCTCCTGTCAGAGACCCGCATGGCACCAGGAGCGCCCCACCAGGAAAGGGCCACAGTGATACCCAGCTCTACCAGGGCCCCGCCAAGGCTAGAACCCAACTGCGGACATTGCCAGACAGCGATCCTCTTTCCTGTCTGTTTTCAGGGGCCTGAGAGACAGCAGGTACCCTGGGCAGTGACAGTGTGGGCCCCTCCATCACACCCGCAGAGGGTCACAGCCAGAGGGCTGTTGCGCTGTCAGCACCACAGATTGAGAGCACAGCCATCAAACTTGGTGCTTGCTGCCTTGTCCCCAAACTGCCCCCCACACAGCCAGCGCACCAGCAGTATTGATGGGCACAGATGCAGGCGCCCACCCATGTCCATGTGTCCTCTGTGCCTGCCCAGCACGCCTCCTAGTGACCAGAACCCCTTTCCTCAGGCGACACAGTCATGTTTAAGGACGGCAGCTACTGGATCCGGGGACGCACATCAGTGGACATCATCAAGACCGGTGGCTACAAGGTCAGCGCCCTGGAGGTGGAGCGGCTGCTGCTGGCGCACCCCAGCATCAAGGGTGAGTGGCTGGGGTGCTGCCAGCAACTGTTTCCCAGGACTTGCTCCAGGGACCCCACATCCCGGCATTTCCTGTACGTTCTTGCTACTCTGTAGCCTGCAGTGGTCACTTGGCGTTTAAGGTGCCCACCCTGTTCTGTGCACAGATGTGGCTGTGATCGGTGTCCCGGACATGACGTGGGGCCAGCGGGTTACTGCAGTGGTGACACTGGAAGAGGGACACTCCCTGTCCCACAGGGAGCTCAAAGAGTGGGCCAGGTAAGGGCAGGCAGGGCCGGCGGCCCTCGTGGGGTCGGGGGAGGGAACTTTCCCACCTCAGAGGAATGGATGGGCAGGGAGTGGACTGTCCCATGGCCTGGAGGGACGGGTGGGGGCGTGGGCCTTGCTGTCATTCATCTTTGGGAGGACTTGGAAGGTCACGCGACGTGGTACTCACGTGAGGCTGCCCCAATAGGGGGCTCCAGGGACACTCTGTAATGATGGCAGAAGCAGAACCCGTGCGTGCCCATCGCCACAGGCCGTGAACCCTCGCAGGGAAATGGGAGCCCCCACTCCCCACCGTACGACTCAGATGAGGTTCGAGGAAGGTTCTGAGGTGCCAGAAACACTTGCTCCAGGACAGTGCCCCCTGTGGTGAGCGAGCAGGTTCTCTCCTGGGTTTAGGAAGAGTCTTGTCAGGGGACATCCGGTTAACCCGGAGCCAGATCCAGAGCACCCAGCCCGGCCCCGGGCGCTGGGGTGAGCCAGCTCGGAGGGCCTTCCTGCGCCTCTGCCGCCCCAGCATGGCACCCACCTCTCGGCTGTGTTCTAACCCAGCGGTCGCCAGCTGGTGGTCCGTGAGGTCCAAAAGGTTGGCGACCGCTGCTGTAAACCACATGCACTGAGCATGGGCATGTCCCCATGCCCATTGGGTGCTCACTGCCCACCCACGGCCAGAGCTCCCCCATTTCCAGGGCGCAGTCCCTGTCCCTCACCCTGCATCTTGGCCCGTTTGCCTTCGCCTAACCCTAGCCCCTCCCTCAGGATCCTTTCTGCCATCTGCCTGGTCCCGTAGTTTCTCTGTCCCAAGGCTTACAGGCCCCTTCCCTGGGCCCTGTGGTCAGTCCCAGGGCCCACCCCAAATCCCTGCCCCATCCTTGTCAAAGCCAGACAGAACTGGACAGGACAGGGGAGGGTGTAATGGAACCATGGAGCAGTGGCCCTGCGAGCTCAGAAAGGACGCAGTTAGTAATCTCCTTTCCTCATATCTCTCTCTTCTCCCCACACCCTCCTCCACCTCCACCCCAGCTTGCCTGCTTCTCGGTGCTAAAGATATTTTTGGCTTGTCCCACATGATTTCACAAACAGTAGGAATCCTGGTTTCATCAGGGGCAGCACAGCTGGGCAATTAGATCCCCGGGATCTGCAGAAGCACAGTCGGAGCACTGCTGTTTAACAAGAGGAGAGGCAGCTTTGATTAAACAATTATTCTGTTAACAATTACATGTGTGCATGTGAGTACGGGTGGATATGTGTGCATGTGTGTGTGTGCATGTGTGCACTTGTGTGCATGTGTGCGTACATGTGTGTACCCTATCCCGAGAGCTCCCAGAGAGTTTTCGGTCCAAGTCTGCACATTAACCTAGGGCTGTCCTCAGGCAGGTGCCCGCATGCCCCTTCGCCCTCAGCTCGGCTCTACGTCTCTCTCAAATTCAGCTCAGGCTTCTGGCCCAGCCCCCATCAGGGTCCTGTCCTGATGGTCATGGCTTGTGACTGTGGGTGTGCGAAGACCCTAAAGTGGGCTCTTTGTGCAGAGGATCTGGGGGTGCTTTGGGGAGATGCTCCTAGGAGAACAGGACTGGGCGGAGCAGTTGGCTAGCCTGCCGTGTGTCTCCATGAGGACTGTCAGACTGAGGCTGGTGTCTGGGCCTTTGTGTCCTCAAATAGGGCAGTCACTGGGTGTGACACAGAGGCTGTCCACCCCATGGAGGGAGAAGAGGTTCCTCCTTCCGGAGCACCCTCTGCGTGCCCCCTGTGGGTGCAGGGATGGGGAGAGGAGCCTCCCTCCGACTCTTTTGGACACTGACTTTTTAGTAAGGCTGTGTTTCTATGTTCACTACCATTTGGAGTCCTTTAAAAACTTTTTTTAAATAACGTTTTCTCTTTTGCTATTTTTTTTTTTTAATTTCTGAAGATTCTTGCCGTCCTCTCAATCTCTCTGCTCCCCAGGTAAAGAGCTGCCTGCCTCCCCCATGCTGCGCTTTTAGCAGGAGTCGCAGGGAAGCTGGCAGCCCCAGCTCAGGCAGCGCATCTCCGCGGGGCATGGTCTCAGAGCTGGGTAACACTACCGTGTGTGCAGGGTCTAGGGCACAGGCAACCTACCACCCTTCCATCCCCGGACTGCCAGTTGAAGCGGGCCGGTGGGACTCACTCACCCGGGAGGAATCCTCAGTGTCACCGTCCAATCAGACCATGATGAGTCGTGATGGTGGCTAACGTCCTGTCCCCGCTGTGCCCCGCCATCCCTCCGGCAAGGAGACGTGTTTGGGAGGCGTTGGGCAGTGTCTCCACTGTCCATGTGGATTTTTTCACCGGGAAACTTGCTCTTAACAAACAGCTCAGCTTTGCTGGATTCCTATGCGAGATCTCACTTTGCCTTGAAGCAGTTCTGAGAGCTTTGTATTAGACCAGTTGCTAAGCTGGGACCCTTGGAGGAAAGCAGGCCCAGCTTACAGATTCTGTCCTGCAATGAAGGGATCAGTGTTCTTGGAAATGCAGGGTCTGCAGATTTTAAGCCTGTGTTCTTCACAACACTTTTAGATCATTTTAATTTTTATATTTTTCCCCTTTTTTAGTGGTTGCTAAGTTAGGGTTTATACTGTGCATCTTTAACTTTCCACAGTCTCTCTCCCGTGACATCGGCCTCTTCACGCATAGACAGCTTGTGGCTATTATTGCCGTGCATCTACTTTTATATTTGTCACACCCCCACACTGCCGCCTTTTATTTTTGTTAAGCGGTTACTCCCAAAGAGAAGTCAATAATAAGGAAATGGTATCTGTTTGCCGGCTCTGCTGCTCTTCCTGCCTTGGCTCATCCTCAGTTCTGTCGGCAGCATTTCCTCCTGCCTGCAGACACGCTCCCATCTGGTGCTGGTCTGCTGGCGAGGAACTTCGTCAGCGTCTGTGTGTCTAAAAACGTCTTTAATTTCACCTTCATTCTTAAAAGATACTTTTGCTGGACATGGGATTCTAGATTGACTGGTTTTTCTTTTGATTCCTGGGAAATGGTGCTCTACTACCTTCTCATCTGTACTGTTCATCTTGGGAATCTGCCGTCATCTCAGGCCACACCCCCAGACCCTCCTGGGCCCTCTTCTAGTCCTGGTGGCTTATTCCAGCAAAGTCCAGCCTGGCCCCACATGTCCTCCAACCCGTGGGCAGCCCCGGTCATCTCCTACAGCTGCCAGGACCACATATGGTGGCATGTCTCTCCTCATGAGCCAGCAGCAGCCTGCACTCAAGTACCCTGGAGTGGGAGCCACACCATAGCCCTGGCCTACAGCAGTCTGTTTAAGGAAGGAGCTGCCCCAAGATAGTAATGTGTTCAGGGCTATATTGCTGATGCTTTCTGCCTATGGGCAGATGGACCCAGCCTGCAAGGGTGATTGGGCTCATGTTTATTCATAAGCACCAGGCTGTTTAGGCAAGAATTGGGGTTTCTCATCCACCCCTACCACCAGCTCCATGCTACTAATCCTTAGTGGCCAAGGCCCCACGCCTCAGAATGGAGGGCCACGGCCACCTGTTGGCCCTGGGCAGACACTGGGGGCCATGTGTCCTGCAGCCCGCTATCTGCATCACTCCAGCCTGGCCTGAAGATTGTTGTCAGCAGATTGGAGACCCTGTGTCCCAGGAGGTATGGAACTGCCACCCCAGGCAGCATCCGGTGCTTCTGCAGTTTCCTTACAAAGGGGCACATGGCCCGGGTGTGGCTGTCAGAGAGCAGGGAGCAGCCGCTTGCCCAGAAAGGGCCTCGGGAGGGAGAGTGTGAGCCTGCAGCCTAAGGAGGAGTTCCCGAGCAGAGCCTGTGGGTGTGGGACCCCAGCATATGGCCACACACAGACGGACACACCATGTAATGGGGTGCCCCTCGTGGGAGTGGGGGCTACAGGTTACAGCCATCCCTGGACTAACGCTGGTGCTGCTTGAGTGCTGGGCTCTGTGCAGGGAGGCCACCTTCTCCACCCGTCTGGCTAAGGCTGCTGCAGTGACCAGGTGCAGGGTGGGCTTATCCTCACCCCCCACCCCGCTGGGCAGAGGGGCATCTCTGTGTCAGCGTGTCCTGCAGGAGGGCACCCTCCTGGAACAAGCACAGATATGGCCAGGCCGTGAGGTGGGTGCCATCTGGGCCTGGAGTTCCTGCCACTCAGGTCACACTTGTCTCTGCAGAGGCGTCCTGGCCCCATATGCCGTGCCCTCAGAGCTCCTGCTGGTGGAGGAGATCCCAAGGAACCAGATGGGGAAGATCAACAAGAGGGACCTGGTCAGACAGTTCTACCCGCACAGCCAGGGAGCACCGGAGGCCAGGCACCCATGAGCCAGCATCTACTTTACACCAAAACCCCCAAATTGGGTGGAACAGAGTCCAGCCTGATGGAATAAGATCACAGCCAGAGGCCTCCTCTGTCCGTCCCTGTGGCCACATCCACACCTTTGCCTGCTCAGGCCCCAGGAGGGTCCATGGATGCCGGTCTCCACAGGAAATTCAGTAAAGCTGCTCAGAGAAAAACGCCTGTGCTGTGCTGTCTACCCGGGGCCTGTGTGGGGGCTGTGCGGCAGGGACAAAGAATGCACTTGTCTGCACACATGTGCACGCACGCAGCCCGGGGTGTCCCCCCATTGTCTAGGATGCCCATGCCGCTGCCTCAGGTGGCCTCGACCCCTATAGAGCCTCCTGATTGAACTCTGACTGCTCTGAGGAGCCCACCTGGAGGACAGGCCCAGGCATCCAGGTGCGGGGGTTTGGGCGTGCCATCATCTCTTCTGTCCTCCCTGGAGTTTCCCAGTGTGGCTCTAGGGCAGTCCACATCACAAGAGTGGCCTCACTGAGCCCCAGAGAGTCTGGCAGAGGCTCATGTAGGCCTTCAGGCCAAGCTGACCACTGTAGGGACAAAGCTCAGGCAACCAGAGGGCCAGGGAAGCTGAGTGTCTGGACCCTTTGCTGAGCAGCTGGGTGCAATCCCTCAGCCCCCACAAAGGGCCCACAAACTTCTGGGGTGGGCCAGGTGGCAATATTTCAGTCTCTGTGGCTACATGGTCCCTGTGGAGCCGCTCCCCTCCATGGTTGTGGCATAGATCCCGCTGTTCTGTGGAGTCCAGATCCTCTCAGTAGCCAGAGGCTGACCACCGGTGGCCCTGCAGCTGCTCCACCTTGACCCATGCTGTCCCCACCACATACCCCTGTACCCCCACAACCCCTCCTTTCAGTCTTTGTCTAAATGCCACCTTCTCCTTCCCAGACCCTCCCCCGAGGCAGGCCCTGTCCTCCACACTCCTGGCCACAGTTGCACAGACCTCAGCGTTCCCACGTCCCGCTCTTGGCCGTGTTGATTCCGACGCATGGGTGCCCTTTGTGCACTCTGAGCAGAGAATCCAGAGGCTTCTGGACAGTTGACCAGAGACCAGGGCAGCTCCTCTGCCCACAGCTGGTGGGAAGTGGCCCTCCCAGCCCAGCAGGAGTCTGGCCTTGACTTTCCAGAACCTGTCTCCAAAATGTGTGTCTGAAAGAGCAGCAAATTGTGGGAACTGGAGGAGCCACCCCAGCCTGTGCAGGGGTGCGGTACCTTATTGAGAGGCTGCAGCTGGTGAGAGGCGGGGCTGGGGCCGCCCTCCCGCCCTCAGCCCCGCCTGTGGCCTGTGACTCCCCAAGGCCTGACCCTGGGTGTGGCATTTGCTCAGAGGAACATCCAGCCCCAGGCTCCCTCCTGCCTGGGGTCTGGACATGAACGCCAGTCACCCACCTACCAGGCAGGCCCCTTTGAGGGGCTCGGCCGCTGTGCTCACAGCTGGCTCCTCTAGAGGGCAGCCCTCCACACCATGGTGGACACCGGCTTCCCCCAGTCCTGTGGCCGCCCCTGTGGTAACTAGGGAACCACATAACCCCGTGCTGCTGAGAGAAGTCAGACTCAACCCTGCAGGGTCTTCCCTAATCCCAGTGATTTGACACTAATTCCTAAAAATGTGTACATAATTATTTGCTTTATGCTATAATCTATGTCAGATACTTTCAAAAAATAAGTCCCCTTCGGCTAACAGCAAGAGGACAGAGGATGTTGACTTGTCCTTGGAACAGGGCCCTCTAAGGACACAGAACGCTGGGCCCACTTGTTACGTCAGCGTGATGGAGGGTCACGAGGCTTCCAGGAAGTTCCCCTTGCTAAAAATGCCCCCTGCACACCTGGGCAGCCCGCCCATCCCACACTCAGCTCCCACAGTGAAGCCAGCAGCAGGCGCCCTGGAAGCTGAGCTGTGACGGCCTAATTGACAGCCCATCTGCCTTCAGCCTCACTGGGAGGGGCTGAGCTGGGTCTGAACTCACTGAAAGGCGGCCTGGAATGCCGCCTCCTCAGCAGAGGGAAGGCCAGCCTGTGCCTCCAGGATCTCAGGACCCTGAGTGGAGGAGCACACCTGGCTCAGCTGGTCCCCGAGTCCTACCGTGTCCCTCCTGGACATTACTCATTGGCGGTCAGGGGAAGCCCAGCTGCCTTCGCGTCCATCCAGCACCTGTGTTTGCAGGCACGAGGCCAGCCAAGGTAAGAGGCCCCTGAGGAGAGACGGGCTTGAGACAGCCCCTCCCAGCACCCCTGCCCGTGCCCTCTGCCTGCGCCTCCCTGTCTGTGGTCTGAGGCTGGTGCTTCCCCTGGGCTCTCGGGTTCTAACCAAGGGCTGAGGGCTTCGCTTCCTCAGAAGTTGAGTCTGGGGGCTGGTGACTGCACACGGTCTCCACCTAGGAGCTCCCCAGAGGCCACAGCAGGAAGTCGGGGCAGGGCATGGAACTCCAGCAGCCGGGGCCACACAGGCCAGGCCACCAGCACCCGCTGCCCAGGCACCAGGCACTTCCGTGTCCACCAGTCTCAGCCACGGCTCAAACCTTGGTCTGCTCGCCACGCTGGCCCTGCTGCCGCACCTACAGCACGAGGTTCCCGGTGGTGAGGAATGCGCCACGCCTGCAGCGAGCCACAGCCCCGTGTTCACATCCGCTCCTGTCTCCCTCTGGGGAGGCATGGCCTCGCCCTGCCACCTTCACACTGGGACTTAAAAATGTTGTCCTGGACCAGGCTTCCCCTGCAGCATTTCTCCCGAGTCCCCCCCAGAGCAGGGGCCACAGCAGAAAATGTCACAGCCGCAAACAGAGCTCCGCAGTGCTGGGCCCCAGGACCAACACAGATGCACCTCATGTCCTGGAGTGAGTCCTGACCCCCAGAGGGCCAGGGGATCGGACGCTCCAGGTGTGTCCATAAGCAGAACTGCCTGCCACCCTGGTCCCCAGCCAACACAGGTGGGGCTGGGACCCACTGGCAGCCCAGGCCCCTGGGGAGCAAGATACCAAGTCTGCCTCCTCAGAGACAGAGGGCCCAGCCAGCACCCTGAGAACCAGGTCAGGGAGCGCTAAGCGGGGCGTTCCTGTCTATAAAGAGGATCTGGAGATAGTCCCTGCTCCAGCCCATCGGGAGACAAAATGAGACCGTCGTGCAGAAAACGGCAGCTCACTGCCCATTTTAGGTGAGATAACTATAAAAATAGGTACAGTGCCGGGTTGACTTTAAGCAACAATGAATAAGAGGTATTACCTACAGGTGTACATACCACACACATATCCCTGCATATTGTGTGCTCACACACATGCCCACACATCTGCTTACACATGTGCTCAGACACCCCCGCATATACATGCTCACATGTCTATATACATGTGTGCTCACCAACATCTCTGCATACATGTGTGCTCACATGCATACACACATGTGACACAGACATCCTAGCATGTATACCTATGCACACGCACGTGCGCATACACGCACATGCTCTGTGACAACCCCTTTCCCCCCCCCCCCGGTTTTGGGGTTGAGTGGGACCAGGATTATAAAGCAGTTTCCCAGAGTTCCTAGAATCACCTTAAACTCTGAAGTCCCAACTCTTTTTCTGTTTTATGTTGAGTTTTTACATGAAAAAAATTTAGAAGACAAATTCCAGCACTAAACAGTAAATTTGAAAACTATAGCTCAGTTCTTAAAATGGCCCTGTGCTGTCATCAACAAATCAACGAACAATAGGTGTTGGCAAGGATGTGGAGAAAAGGGAACCCTCGTGCACTGCTGGTGGGAATGCAGACTGGTGCAGCCACTGTGCAGAACAGTATGGAGTTTCCTCAGAAAGTTAAAAATGGAACTGCCATTTGACCCAGTGATCCCACTTCTAGGAATATATCCTAAGAAATCAGAAAGAATGTATATACCCCTATGTTCATAGCAGTGCAATTTACAATAGCTAAGATCTGGAAACAGCCCAAGTGCCCATCAGTAGATGCGTGGATCAAAAAGCTGTGGTACATTTATGCCCTGGGAATACTATGCAGTTGTAAACAAAAAAGAACTCTTACCATCTGTAACAGCATGGATGGACATGGAGAATATCATGCTAAGCGAAATAAGTCAGTCAGAGAAAGACAAATATCACATGATCTCACTCATATGTGGAATCTAATTAACAAACATGGATGGAGTGGATCCAGAGACATGGAGGCATGGAACAGACTGTCGAACCTCAGCAGGAAGGCGGGGATGGGAGGGTGGGTGGAAAGAGATCAACCAAAGAACTTGTATGTATATATGCATAAACCATGGACACAGACTAGGGTGGTGAAGGGGCGGGGGGTAGAAGAGGTCAATGCGGGGCGCGGGGAGAGGGGGGGAAGAGGGACACATGTAATACTTTCAACAATAAAGTTGTTTTTTAATGGTCCTGTGCTGTGGCCTCCCTCTGGGGAGCCCTGGGCCTCTGCATCAGCCCTGCCATACCCGCCTCTTCCTGCTCCTCCTCTTTACTCTCTGTGCCCCTTACCTTCCAGCCACTGGATGAGTCTGTGTCAGGGTTCTCCATGGGACCCCTTCCTCATTACCTCCCACCCCCTCAGTCCCCTTCCCTAGCAGTCCCCTCCCTGTCCCCTCACCTCCCCATAGTCCCCTTGCCACTCCTACAGTCCCCCTGCCCCACCCAGCATTCAGCCCATGTCCCCTGCCCCGTGTCCTCGGTCGCGGTGGGACTGTCTCCATGTGTGGACTCTGCATCTCTGGTCAGTCGGTTGCTCAAGGTCACCTTTGCATTGTGGTCCTATATGCACTATTATGGCCTCTTGGTGCCCCTTCTAGAATCTTCCTGAGCCAGAGCAGCCCACGCTTCACCAGAGCCGGCCCCTACGCCCTACGTTGGGCCCCGTGGGGCCGGCTGCCCTTTCCCACTGGACTGGGAGCAGCGGTCAGAGCAGCCTTTAAACTGCCTGCAGGACTCAAGTGTATCCTTTGTTAAAACATCAAGGATGCAGTAAATTCTTAGCTCACCAAATAGATCAATATCAAATTATCATGTCCCACATTCATAACTCTTACGCACGCAACAATGGGGGGACAGGGTCACTGGAGAATAAATAGCAGCAGAGGCGCTTCGTCATCCATCACCGCAGACAGCTGCCGGCGTCCTGCGCGGCACTGACACAGCCATTAATAAAGCTGGGAGACGGATGACTGCAGGAGGGGCCGAGCCACCTGCCTCACCCAGGGAGCCTGTCTGAGCTGCACCGCCCGGTGGGGAGGGGCTCCCACACACCTGAATATGAGGGAGAGGAAGGGGCTCCTACACACCTGAATATGAGGGGTCCACTCCAGACCCCAACGTGTTCACATACCTGATGGGACCAGCTGCTCTCCTGGCCACGGAGGCCAGACAGGTGAGCACCTTGAAGGGAGTGCTCAGCCCATTTCACAGATGAGGAAACTGAGGACCAGTGAGAAGAGCAACTGTCCCAGGGTCCTGGGAAGAGAAAGGCTGTGGTGCCACCCATGCTATTTGGGCTCAAAGCACTAGTTCTCCCTTCAGGAACTCTGTCCGAGGGGTGAGGCCACACACACGAGTAACTAACCAAGACACTGACAGATCTTATCAAAGTGTGTGGGCGCTGGAGGGGCTTCCGGAACACTGGGGGCGTCCAGGGGAAGCAGTGTTTGAGCTGGTCTTGGCAGGTGGGCTTGGGCAGCCCTATAAGGAGGGGGTGCAGCACGACCCAGAGCACAGGCCTGGATGAAGTCGGCAGGCCCCTGGGGTTACCTACATGTTAGACCTGGGAGAAGAGGCTGGACGGGAGATGGGGAGCGGGGCTGGCTGCTTGCGGCAGCAGCGTGCTGGAGACCAGCTTGGCACAGGGAGGAGCCTGGCACAGGTGCAGCAGAGAAAAGGGAGTTGGCCCCTGGCCTGCCTGGCAGGGGCAGCCCACTCCCGGGGCGCCTGGTTCGGTCTTCCCAGAGAGGGCGTCCTCCGGAACTGGTCAGGAGCTGTGGGAGCTGCATGGCTGTCCTGGATGAGCCTGGCTCACCTCTGTCCAGTCCCTGTGGGTCCTCCAGCTGCCCTCAGATGCTGGGACCACCCGTGAGGACCCCCAAGTGGTTCACATCCTGGTCCCGAGACTGGGCCTGTGAATGTTACTTCATGAGGCAAAGGAGTCTTAAAACAGAGGCTGATCCTGGGTCCCTGGGGGGCCCAGTGTCATACAGGGTCCTAACATTTGAGGAGGGGCAGGAGGGGCAGAGTTAGGGCGATGGGCTGAGACACGCACAGCCATTGCCGGCCTGGACGGTGGAGGGAGGGGCCAAGGGCCAAGAAGCCAGAAAAGGTGAGGCAATGGGTTCTCCCCCAGAACCGCCAGGGGAGCCTGGCCTGCCACACCTGGCTTTAGCCCCGGAGACACGGTGCTGGGCCTCCGACCTCCAGGCTGAGAGAGCCTCGCGTTTCAGTCTCCAGATGTGTGTTGATGGCTAGGCACCTTCCTGTTTCCTGCACCAATCGCCCTTTAGCTGGCGTCTTAAGAGGACGGAAAGAGGCTGTTGAAGAATTCTTTTGGAACCTGGTCCAAGCGGTGGCTCCATGTCCTCTCCAACCAGCTTCAGCGTCCTGGGATCTCCCGCCAGCATGGTCGTGAGGCCTCTGCTCCAAGAGGTAAACTGAGGCATCCTTCACAGGCTCACAGGTGTGAAGAATGGGAAATAGGCCCAGATAAGCTTGTAGAGGGGCAGCTGCGTGGAGAAATGGAGGGGTTGGGACCAGGGGCTCGAGGGCACAGCAGGGGGAGGCTGGCTCGTCCGAGGCCATGGTGAGAGGCCGCCCTCCCTTTTCTGTTCCAGGTCCCAAGTTGGGGACAATTCCGCAGTCAAGTGCCAAGGTGGGTGGCCAGGGCCTTAGGGCTCACCCCACCCCTCCCGCCAGCCGTGTGCCTCTCAGAGCCTGTTCCCTCATCTGTGACGACAGGGTCAAGGGTGCCCGTGCTCGAGGGCAGGTGAGGGACTCAGTGGAAATCACGTTCCAGAAGGCTCGTCTGAGCTCCCAGCACAAAGGGGGTAGGGTGGGGCTCCTTCTCAGCCCTCAGCCACAATCTGATGGAGTTCAAGGTCCTCCCCAAGCAGGGAAGTGTGGAGCTGGGTGCGGGGCTGGCAGGGGCCCTCCCAGACCCGGGACGTAGGAGCAGGAGCACAGGACCGGGCAGAGGCCCCGGGGCCTGGGCAAGCAGGGCCGAGGCTATGTCCGAGGGGCAGAGGCCCTTCCTGCAGCACAGCCACATCAGAGCACAGGGCAGGTACAGGGCGGCTCCCACCTGGCTGACCACCCTGGTCCTGGCTTTCGGCAGCCTCCCTGTTCTCCCCTGAGGCCATGCAGCCCCCTCCGCGTGGGACTGGGCAGGTGGTCAGTCAGCCTTTGCCAGAGCTGTGACCTCCACGAGCAGGGCATCTGCCGGTCTCTGACACCTGAGTCCAGGCACACCGAGCCCTTGGCCCAGAGGGCACAGGTGTCTCCCTCGGGCCTCCAAAGGCACCATCCCTCTGCACTTGCTGGAGCACGGGGCTTCACATGGGTGTGTAAAGTGTGCAGATGTGGGGAGCACTGCACACTTTGTAAGAGGAGTGGGCACATGCATGGGGCTGTGCATCTTGCAGGCTTGTGTATGAGTAACCGTGTTTGTGGGTTTGCATGCAGGCATGACCTAACTCTGTGGGAACGTGCTGTTGGGCGTAGCACTTGACCCCGGCACATCTGCACGTTCCTTCACATGGTGGCCCTTGCCCGCCCCAGGGTCTCTCCCAAGGCTGAGCTGTGCCCACCGGCAGCCCCTCTCATCATCAGCTTGCGGTGCACGTAGCCGGTGACAGTCTGATCATATATACACAGCCATTCAATTACTCTGTAATGGCTATGGGCCATTAAGCCAACAATCTACTTCATTCCAGCCTGCCAGCCCTTTCCTCACCATCGAGCAATAAAACCATTAAAACAACAACGGCAACAAGCAGGCGCATCCTTAATGCATCAGCCGCACTCCCATTAGCACTGCCATGACAGGGGAGAGCCACTCCTTAGAAAGAAGGTGGGACACTGCACCAGCCGGATTGGCTGCCTCTGTACACATGCAAGCGCATGCATACAGGCATACCTAGACACACAGATGTGCACATGTGTGTACACCTACATTGGACGTGTGTGCATGCACACAGGCATGCATGCTCTCCTGTGCCCACATACATACAATTACAGAGTTACGTGTATACATGCATGTATGAATGCATGTGTGTGCTACATGCCTATACATACAGGCATGTGTGTGCACAACCATATACACATATGTGCACATGCATGGGTGTATATAAAGTGCACATGCTATGCATGCACACAGACACAGACACATAAATGTCCGTAGACAGCATAGTTCTGAGCTCTGAAGCCACCCACCAGGTGTCAGCTGCCTTCGGGCCCCTGGTGGCCAGTAAGAGCCAGGACAAGATGGAGGAAAGCATGCGGACCGGCTGGGAGCTGGCAGCCCCTGGCACCACGCCCCATTCTTTCTAAAGAGGCTGTGCCTGTGCAGACGCCCTCCAGCACATGTGAGACTCCAATCTCACCTCCACGCCAACACGGACCAACAGACTTAGTTTCTGCCAGTGTGCTGGGTGTGGAATGGAATTGCTTTGTCTTAATTTGCATTTCCATAATTACTAGTTAAAAGGAATAATTTGAATATGTTTATTGGCCATTTGCGTTTCTTATTCTGTGAATTGCCTATTCATGTTCTTTGCCCATTTCCTATTGGTTGTTGGTAATTTTTTTTATTATGAATTAGTTATGTGGCTTGTCTTTTACTTCGTTTAATGATATCTAAATATGCAAATTAAAAATTTTTAATGTACTCAAATGCATTAATACTTTTTATGGTTTGAGTTTTCTTGCTTATAAAAGCCTTTCCTACTCCAAGCTCTTAAGTATATTTTTCCATATGTTGTTCTAAAAGTTACAAAGCTTTGCTTTTCTCATTTAAGCCTTAATTCACTGGGAATTTATTTTCACACACGTGTGGTATGAAGAGCCTGGGTTTTCCAACATGGAATAACGAGTGTCTCCAGTTACGGAATCTTCCGTCCCTCCCCCTGAACCGCCTGCGGCCCGGTTCGCATCAGGTACCCGCGCTCTGCCCACTCGCTCTTTTCCAGGCTGAGACTCCCGCCGACTTCCTAGGTCTCCATGTTTGTTCGGACAAGACACCATTCCCAGCTCCATTCTCAAGACTGTCTTGGCTCTTCTTGTCCGTTAGCTCTTCCATCTGAATTTTAAGAGCAACTTAAAGTTCCTTTTTTAAAAGCCTCATTGTTAATTTCATTGGAGGTGATTGAATCTGTGGCTTGATCTGGTGAGACCTGACGTCTTTACAAACTGCATCCTCCAGCCACGAGCTTGGCCCGTCCTGTGTAATAACTGTGCACATCTGAGAGGGCAAGTCACAGGGGCTCTATACTTTTTGTTGAAAACCTGAAGTTTTCAGGGATTTTTTAAATTTTATTCTTCAATTGGTTATTGGACTGGTGTGTGTGTGTTGATTTCCAACCTGCAGCCTTGCTGAATTTGTGAATTTCTTGTGTTATCAACACCTGCCCATTAGCCCAGTTCTCCCTCCTCCTTTACGACTCTTAGCCTTCCTATCTCTTTCTTTTCTCTGCTGACTGCATTGCTGGAATCTAAAATAAAAACTAGACGAAGGTGGGTGGGCAAATGCCTCGAGAGCCACGTCCAGTGACGCAGAGCAACTCATGTATTGCTGCCCCTGCTTGCTAAGGTGTTTGGTGAATGAGTGTGAAATGTATTGAGTTTTTTTCTAATCTATGAAATTGACCATCCTTTCTGTCTTTAATATGTTAATGTGGATGATTTTCTGACATTACACTTCTGCTCCTGGGATAAACCCTACTTGATCACAATGTGGGGAGCAGGGAGCTAAATTAGACTCTGTTTAATGTGACCCTTAAACTAGCTCCATGGTTTCTAATCTACAATTCCAAAACCAAAACTCTGAAAACCAAAGTTTTTTATGTTTGTAGTAAACTCATTTGACAGATACTAGAAACTAAGTATTTGTGTCCCCTGAAAATTCATATGTTGAACCTACCCCCAATGTAATGGTGTTAGGAGGTAGGCACTTTGGGAGACAATTAGTCGTGAGGGTGGGGCCACCATGATGGAATTAGTGCCATTATAAAGGGACTCTGAGAGCTCCCTGCTCCCTGCTCCTCCCGCATGTGAGCACTCAGGGAGAAGCACCGTCACTGAACCGGAAAGCCCTCACTAGACATCAGGTTTGCTGGAGTCCACATCTTGGACTTCCAGCCTCCAGAGCTGTGAGAAATCAGTGTTTGCTATTTGTTTTGTCATAGCAACCTGAAGGGAGTGAGACAGCAGACAAACCTGAGCAGAAGGGACATGAGGCTGGATCAGTATTTGTGTACTGGTTGCAGAACCCGGGGGAATAAGCTAGGTTATTCCTTTCAAACATCTGAAAAATTCTGAATCCCAACACCCTTCTTGCCCAGGACTTTGGGTGCAGGACTGGGGCCTGCACTTTTTTAAAATATATTTTTATTGATTTCAGAGAGGAAGGAAGAGAGAGATAGAAACATCAATGATGAGAGAAAATCATTGAGTGGCTGCTTCCTACATGCCCCCCACTGGGGATCAAGCCCACAACAGGGACATGTGCCCTTGACCAGAATGGAACCCTGGACCCTTCGGTCCACAGGCCGATGCTCTATCCACTGAGCCAAACTGGCTAGGGCTTGGGCCTGCATTTTATTTAAGATTTTGAAGGGGATCAAATGGCCCCTGAGAGCATCCAGGCATGCTATCATGGGCAGGGTGTCTTTAATTACTGATTTGGTCTCTTGAATGGTTACTGGTTTGTTCAAAATTGCCACTTCTTCATGAGTCCATTTGATTATCTGTATCTTCTATAAAACCGGACACTTCATCTAGGTTCCAGCTTTATTGGCATGAAGTTGTGTCCAGCCTTCTCTTATGACCTAGAACCTCTGTCTTGTCCTCAGCAACCTTGCTGCACTTGTCTATTTAACTTTCTCTTTCGTTTGCTAATGCTCACTGTGTCTCTTTCATTTCATCAACTTCCCGTCATTGCTCTTCCTTTTCTGGTGGCTCCCGTTGGCTTCTGTCTGGCTTGTTCTTATAAATAGATCCCAGGTCCTTAGGCACCACCAGTCCCAGACACTCTGTCATTTCCACTTTCATTTAATCTCATCTTCAATCCACCATTTTCTCCTGCTCTCCATATAATTCTGCAAGAACATGGGCCATGTGATTCCAGTTCTTTGCAATCTGAGGCATCTTTTGTGTTCTCCTATGCAGCTGGGTTTTGTTTCAGAGCCCAGAGATTGAAAAGAATCTGTTAGATTAAATTTGTTGATTTGGGTTATTTCAGAGCCTCTATGCTGCCGTGTCTGGCCTGCCTGGCCCCCCAGTATAAGGCATGTTCAAATCTCCACCATGCACAGTTGTTTGTTTTTCCCTGTCACTCTGTCAAGCTGCCCTGCATATATTTCAACATTATGTTCTTTGGCCCATATTATATTTGACTAGAGGCCCATTTCATGAAATTCCCCTCAGCCCAGCCTGCACCCTCTCCAATCTGGGACCCCTCGGGGGATGTCCGACTGCCGGTTTAGGCCCGATCCCAGGAATCGGGCCTAAACCGGCAGTCGGACATCCCTCTCACAATCCGGTATTGCTGGCTCCTAACTGCTCACCTGCCTGCCTGCCTGATCACCCCTAACTACCACCCCCTGCCAGCCTGATCACCCCTAACTACCTCTGCCTGCCAGCCTGATCGCCCCTAACTGCCCCCCCCCGCTGGCCTGGTTGCCCCCAACTGCCCCCCCTGCCAGCCTGGTCACCCCACGCAGCCTGCTGTTCAGTCATTTGGTTGTCCCTTACTATCCTCCCCCATGGTCGCCCCATGCAGCCTGCTGGCCGTTACTGTTACTGTTACTGTGATGGCGTCCTGGAAAATTTGCATATTCCTCTATTATTAGATAGACTAAAGGCCCGATGCATGAAGATTCATGCAAGAATGGGCCTTCCTTCCCCTGGCTGCCAGCACTGCCTTCACTCTGGCCGGAGCCACCTTTCCACCTTTGCTCCAGCCCAGAGCCGCCTTTCCACCTTCCCACTCTGCCCAGTGGCCCAGAGCAGCGGAAGTGGTGCAGAACACCTGCATCTTGCCTGTGTATGCAAATTAACCTGCCATCTTTGTTGAGTTAATTTGCATACTCACTCCTGATTGGCTGGTGGGTGTCATGAAGTACAGTCAATTTGCATCTTTCTCTTTTATTAGTGTAGATTATTATATTTTTTGGTGGATGTCATTTAGCATCTCTTTCCCCTATTTATGTTTTTTCCTTAAATTATATTTGTCTTGAGCCCTGGCTGATGTGGCTCAGTTGGTAGAAGCATCATCCATGCACCAAAAGGTCACAGGTTCAATTCCCGGCCCAGTCAGAGCACCTGGGGAAGACAGCCGATTGATGTCTTTCTCTCTCTTTCTCTCTCTCTCTCTTCCTTTCCCCCTCTCTAAAAATCAATGAAAAATGTCCTTGGGTGAGGATTAAAAAAGAAAAATTATATTTGAGGTTAATGTTGCTATTCCGGGGGCTGGTATGTCAGTGGCCATCTTTGGAGTCTTTCATCACCAACTCTGTGTGGTGTGTGTTGTGTCTCTTGAGCAGCATCGCTAGATATGTTGCAGCCCATTTATTGTGGTTGCTGATGTATCGAGACTTATTTCTACAATCTTATTCTGCATTTCCCGCCTACCATCTTAGGGATGTTTGCTTTATTGTTTTTGCCTCCTCTTTTGTTGTGTGAATAACCTTCTCAACTTTTTTCTCTTTGGTTATTAGGAAATTATAAATTATATTTCTGTTCCTTGAAAACCCTTAAAAACTTTAAATACCTACTATAAAGTCTATAGTTCTTCTTCCAACCAAGTTTATGGTTAAGCAACGTATGGCCACCCCTGGCCAGAACAAGACTGTCGCATGCTGAACCTTCCTCTAATACCTGCCCCTCTATCATCTTGGTATTTCTTCAGAGTTTCAGTTTTGTTTTTGGTTTTGGACACAAAAATTAATAGGTTCTGTTTTTATACAATCGTTAAGTTTCTGACATTTTATCAACTTCTTGGCTCAACAGATTTCATTTTAATAAGGAATGCTCTGTAATAGTCTCTTAAAAGCCTCTGAGTGGGAACTCGCTTAACCTTTGTACACCCGAGTCTTTATGTTTTCCCTCCTCTTGAGTGACAGGCAGTGTGGTACCAGATGTAAGCCATTTTCCTCTGCATCTCTGCTTCTTGGCATCTTGGCCTTTGTGGCTTTCAAGTTCATTGGTCTTTTCCCTCTGATGCTCTTAAGTTTTCTTGTCCTCGACCCGACAGGTTGTCTACACAGGTGGTAACTCTGCGTCGCGCAGATGAGCAGCCCTGGTTCCCGTGTTCTCGGCAGCACGGTTCCTGGACTCTCCTGTTCCCTGAGCGTCCTCGGGGCGAGATGTTCCCCTCTAGACAGAAATCCACAACTGAGGTGCGCTCGGCCCTGCGGGGAGCGCACCTTCTGTGAATGCAGCTGGAGAAGCTCCTCCACCAGCAGCCAGACCGCCGTGGGCCCACACTGACTGGGCTCCCTAAGCAGCCTCACTGTGTGCGGATGTCAGCCAGGCCGGCCCTTCAGCACCCCCTCTAACATGCACATCCAGCGAAGCCGCCGTGTTTACTTAACCCTGTTAGTGCCGTTTCATCCTGTTGGAATGGGCTAGTGTGACCGCTCTCAGCAGCGTTTTGACTATTGCTTTTGTCAGCAGTCACAGAGCCTCGGGCCACCTCCCGCAACTTCCTTCCAGGCACCGATGGAATTGCCGACCAGGGCGAGGCGGAGAGTGGGCCCACCTGCACCCTTCCTCAGGTGAAGGCACTGCTCGGTGGAGGCTGCCAGTTCACTCAGCCCGTGTTCACACCATCACTGTGAAGGGGGACCGTCACGTCACGGAGGTGCTTCACTAAGTCCTACTGCTTCAGAAGTCCCCTCCTGTAACCCCTCCTCCCCCCGGAGCTCGGGCATATCTGTCAGGTACGGTAACTCATTAAACCCAGGATTAACTAGACACAGTCCAGTCCTGTCCCAGGGAGCCCCCTCTGGGGGACAAGGCACAGTGGGCATGTCTGCTAGACCCCAGCTGGCCACACTCCCTCTTGGCTGAGGAGAACAAGACTCCTGCGGGGTGAGAAGTGGTGCCCTGAAATGAAATCCGGGTCCTCTCTGGCATGGAGAAGGGTGCTGGGCAGGGGCGGGACAGAGCACACTCTGGAAAAGTCGTAGGACGCAGAGGGCCGCTGACTGGCAGGAGGGGGAGCCAGGAGGTGAGTGCTGGCTCTGAGGGGAAGAGGGTGGAGAAGGAGGAGTCTGGGGTGGTCCAGGCTTCCCGCCCAGCAGCCTGGATGGAGTACAGGAGGAGGAGTGGCAGGGCACAGAGGAGGGACGGTGGGGGCTTAAGTTTGCATTGCTGAGCTTGAACTCCAGAGGGCGCTGGACACAGCCTGGAGTGCCACCAGACACTTCCAGGGGAGAGGACTTGGGGAGAGGGGTGTCTGCTCCCAACATTCAGGAGAGCAGGGAGCATCAGGAACTAGGAGAAGGGCTGGCACGGGCTGATTCTCTCCAAAGAGGCGAGGAGGCTGCTAGCCAGGCGCGCTCACTGTGGCCTCCGATGCCCTTGCCCGGCGGCTGAGTTGGCCCGGCAATGCCGCTGGCCTGCAGTCCTGGCCATGGGAGGCTTCTGTGCCACCCACCAGCTCTTGCACCGACATGGGCATAGCCTCCCCAGGCCTTCCTGCCGGGTTCACCTGTCTGGAGGAGAAAGGCCAGCAGGGAGGGCTCATGGGCCCAGACCCATGTGTCCCGTGCCTTCCTCCCGGGCCTGCCACTGGAGAGGGAAACACAGCAGCCCCGCGGAGACCCTGCGCCTGGGTCAACAACCCACCTCCCCACAGTGGCCCCAGAATAGAGGGCGAGATTAAATGCAGCCACGATGTCGTCAGACTAAATTGATTCCATTACAGCAATTGATTTCATCTGAATGGTCATTAATGTGATTTATACGGCTGTTTGGGATTCTCTGCTCCCAAATCTGTCGGCGGTCCACTTGATATTGATTGAAAGACAGTGGCGCTGGTGCCCAGTGGAGCAGGCTGGGGGTGGGCGGGGCTCTGATGGAGGAGGTGTCGCGCTAGTGGCCTCTCCAGGCCCTGTGGGGAGAACAGTGAGGCAGGAGAGGGGCCCCAGGCCCTGCAGACCCCCAGGCAGCCCATAGTGCCAAGGGGACAGCCCCTGGCCTCCCCTCCCTCCCCTCCCCCCACGCCCAGAAGGACCAGCCACCAAGTGTCCTCACTTGCCTGGAGCCCATCCCGCCAGCTTCCTCCCTACAGGGACCCCCCAGCGCGGCTGTGCACCAAGGCCCTTTGGCCTGTGGTGACTCAGTGGGAGACAAACTCTCTGAGGCTGCTCCAAGGAGTGGAGAGCTGCCAGGGCCCAGGCGTCTTTGGTAGCAGAGCCCCCCTGGTCTTTCAAGAAGACCCTCTCCACGCCTGCTGTGTGTGAAGCCAGGCTGGGGCGTCTACTGCCAGGGCCCAGGCCAGGCAGCCAGGGAGTGTCACTGGTGATGGAGGCCCAGCCTGGTGTGCAGCGCTGAGAGGGCTCTCACGCTGCCTTTGCCCCACCCCTGCCCGCTTCATCCAACATCTCACCTAGGGCCTGTGCCAAGCCTCCTGCCCTCCACGCCCTCCTGCCCAGCTCAGAGGGCAGCCATCCCCACCAGCCCCTCTCCTGGGTCCTCCGCACCCTGAGGCTCTGCAGATGAAGGACAGGGGCTTGCACCCCCGCCCTGGGGTCTTGGATGCATGGTGGCCCCAGCCTTAGCCCTGGCATGTCTTGGTGAGGGTTTTTCCCACAAAACCAAGTCGGGGGTGGGGGGTGGGAATGGCTGTTATGACTTGCAAATTGCTTTAAAATTCAACCCTCTGAGCTCAGCCTGTTCTCTGGCCTGCCCGCCACCTAGTCCTCTCTGCACCGCCCCTATCACTGTGGCCAGGCCTGCTCCCTGAATCTCACTGCTCCTCCCGCCCTACCGGCCAAGGCAGGGGTTGGGCTGACCTGCCTCAGCCCACAACAGTGCCCCTGGGCAGAGGTCATGCCCCCAGAGCACCTGCCATGGGGAGCAGGCTGGCCGGCTGCAGGGCCAACACCACCAGGGTGAGGCCTGGGGTGAGCTGCCCCCACCAGGCCAGGGCCTTTGAGGAGCCGGCAGCCCAAGCCCCTCTGGGTGGATGTGTGTAGGAGTCTGTGTGACCCCATGGCCAGCAGCCCTTTGACCCACTTGGGAAAACAAGGGTCCATGCAGGGGGAAGAGGGACCTCCACCCTGGGAGGGACATGGGGTGCAGGGTCACATGGCCGCTGCATTTCTGGAGGAGTGTGTAGGGGACAGATGTGTCCAGGGTGGGGGTGAGAAGGGCCCATTACCCTTCCC
This sequence comes from Eptesicus fuscus, assembly GCF_027574615.1. Classification (NCBI taxonomy): domain Eukaryota; kingdom Metazoa; phylum Chordata; class Mammalia; order Chiroptera; family Vespertilionidae; genus Eptesicus; species Eptesicus fuscus. The sequence continues at coordinate 23,017,692 of NC_072493.1, read as the reverse complement.
CACTGCCCCCTAAGCAGAGAGCCAGCAAGATGGAACCAGCCCTGGCCAGTGTTCTCAGTGGTTAGAGCCTCAGCCCATACACCGAAGGGTCACAGGTTCTGTTCCCGGTCAAGGGTGGGCACCTGGGTTGCAAGTTTGATCCCAGGCCCAGGTCAGAGCATGTGCGATGTGTGTGTCTCTCTCAATGTTTCTCTCTCTCTCCCCCCTCCATCTCACCCTCCCTCCCTCCCCCTTTCTCTAAAATCAATGTAAAAAATATCCTCGGGTGGGAATTAACAAAAATAAAATTAAAATAAAAAAAGAGGACCAGGCCGACGGCTCCACCTGGCTTCCCTGGAGCCACACTGCCCTCTGCTGGTGCCAGCAAGCATGGCGGGAGCCACTAGAACCCAGGCCCTCCCCTTGTCCGGCCCTGCCACCCTGGCTGAGCCCCTCCCCAGTGCCCGGGCAGGTCTGGCTGGGGCTGATTGTCAGCCAAAAGACAGGAAAACCTGGCTGCTGACCAGATTCTCCATCTCCGTGTCTTGGTTGCTGTGCAGGTGACTGCTCAGCAGGACAGGACCTCAGTGCCAGCAAGCAGGGACTTGGAGCTCAGGGAAAGCCCTGGAGGGAGTCTAAGACAGAGCCTGCTGCCCAGGGTCCCTCTGGCCCAGCTCCCTGTAGAGCCAGGACCAAGGGTCACACTGCATCAACAGCTGTTGGCTCCTCAGGGCCACAGGCCCTGCAGCTTCTGTCTGCTGTCTGTCCATCTATATTTTTTGAGCACTCAAGAGCAAAAACATAGAATGGCTGTTCTGCACTTATTGGGGGTGTCATTGGGCTTCTGACAAAGACAGAGCCCCCCCGCCTGGACCGGGGAGGCCTCTGCCTGTATTGTGCCCTGTGACCGCCAGAGGGCGTACAAGGACGGGAACTGGGGGCAGTGACACCCTTGAGCTCCCCAGGCCAGGAGCTGAGTCCAAAAGCCACCAACCTGGCCTCACCTGCCCCTCGTGTCTCTCGATGCCCAACACTCCAACCCACCCCTCCATCCTCTCTGTGGTACCCCACTGCCCTGTCTAGGCCAGGGGGGCCCAGCTAGGGTTCAGGGCCCTTCCAGATCTGTCCCACCCCTTCATCCCTCCAACTCCCCATCCATCTGCCCCCACCTTTACTGGCTCCACTAAGGACACACCCTGCTTCACCACATTAGGGTTTGTTTATGCTTTGACTCTTCTGGGAGGGTCTTTCCTCAGCACTGAAGCCCCAGAGCCTGGCACAGAAGGACGGAGGGAGGGAGGGAGGACCTGCCTCCACTCAGCCTCTCTCCCAGACCTCAGACCAGGCTCGAATATGGAAGGGCATGGGCCTGCAGCCGGTGGGCCTGGGTTCCCGGTCTGGTCCTACATGTATTTGCCTCCTCCAGCCTCCAGGTCCTTGCCTGTAAAATTGGGGTCCCGGAGGGTCCAGCCACGGGTGGGGTGGGAAAGGCGTCTGGGCCTCAGAAGCACCTTTTAGCCTTCACTGTGTGATGTGCCGTCGCCCCCCCGGCACCTTCACCTGATGACCTCAGACACCAGCTCCTGTCCACAAGGAGCCTGTCCTCTGCCCAGGTCGCCTGGGGTCGGGATCACCTCCTTGTCCAGCATCTCCCGAATGCCCAGGCGTTCTCCGCCCTCCCCTCTATGTGCACCCTCTCTCTTCCCCCGCCCCCCGCCATGGCAACTGAGCCCTGGGCGAGCAGGTGCCCCTTGCTGCAGCCCAAGGAACTCGGTTCACACCTGGCTCTCTCCTTGCTACGCAGCCCTAACTGGCCCCCCCACAAAGTGGGCCTGTGGACCACCGGAGCCGCTGGCGGCTGAGGCAGTGCGGGCACTCAGTTACCCCCATGCCCGGAGCCAAGCCCACGCTCGGTTAACACCAGCTGGTCCTGCCAAGTTACTCAACCTGAGTGCTCGTCGTCTCTGGTCACCAGAACAAGTTACTGCAAACTTAGCGGCTGAAACAACATCGAGTTATCATCTCCCTGTTTCTTTAGATCTGCGTGGGCGTCTAAGGGGGCTGGACCAAGTCATCTGTTCCTGGTCACAGAGGCTAAAGTTGGTGTCCGCTGGGCGGTCTCTTACCCGGCGCTGGGAGGGGTGGAGGTGGGACCTGCTGCAAACTCCCTCGGGTCCTTGGCAGAATCCAGGTCCTTGCGGTTGTAGGACTGAGGGCCAGTTTCCTCTGGCTGGTGGCTGGGCCATCCTTACCTCCCAGAGGCCCTGCCCGTGGCCCCTGCACCTCCAGACCAACACCCACCTGCTGGTCCCTGGTGCACCTTGAAGCTCCCTGATGTCACCCTCTTGCCAAATTTCTCTGCCACCGGCCAATCGCTCTCTGCTCTTAAGAGCTCATGTGATTGCGTCAGATCTGCCCAGACAATCCAGGATCATCTCCCACCTCTGGGTTGCAGGTTTGATCCCAGGTCAGGGCATCTGCGATGTGTCTCTCTCATTCAGTGTTTCTCTCTCTCTCTCTCCTCTCTCTCTCTCTCTCTCTCTCTCTCTCTCCTCTCTCTCTCTCTCTCTCTCTCTCTCCCTCTCTCTCTCTCTCTCTCTCTCTCTCTCTCTCTCTCTCTCTCTCTCTCTCTGTTTGCCATGGAAGATGACTTTTCACAGGTTCTGTCTTGGGGCATGCACATTTTTGGCCATCTCCAGCACCTGCTAAGCTGCAGTGTCCTTACCTGCCCTGAGAGGCCCCTGCTTCAGAGGATTGTGTGTGTGTGTGTTATGGTTGTCTTTAACTTCATATAAACGTGCATACTATACATAATAATTCTTACTCTAAAGTAAATAATCACATTATTATTCTAAAGTTATAATAGCTTCATCTGCAGCTGAGGACGGTCAGTGCCCTCGCCCCTCCCCGCTTATCAAAAAAAAGTTGAAAAACCCCAGAACAGAGAAGTGAGCCCCCAGGCTTGACGCCTGCCACTCTGGCCCCCTGCCTTCCACCGGGCACAGCTGGCTGCCCTCCGGGCCTCTCCAGATTCTGCACACGCCCAACCTGCCTCCTGCCAGGGCCCCAGCGCCCCTCAGAGGAGTGGAAGGCTCCCTCTGCACCCTGCCTGTGTCGGCACTGGTGGGCGGGTGAGGTCCGTCCTGCCTAAGAGGCTCTGCCCAGGAGGGGTCACCCAGCAGAGCAGGGATGGGAGCGGCCTGACCTTCCTCAGGGCTCTCGGGCTGCAGGGCCTTCACAGCCCCAGCTCCGCTCTGGCCGAGCGCCTCAAACTCCAAGGCTCCGCATCAGGGATCACGTGGTGAACTGAGGAGGCACTATAGCTGCCCACTACCCCACCTGTTGGGGAGGGTGATCTGAAGCCTCCAGCCCGCCCAGGCGTGCGCCCCGCCCACAGGCCCGCCTCTGGGCACCCAGCCCACAGGTTCCTCCCTCCTAGGCAAGTCCCTAAGGCAGGAGGAGGGAGGGTCAGCCGAGGGAGGGAGGGTTGAGTCCTGGGGATGACAGCCTGGAGGCCTGGAACATCTGAGGGCGGCTGCAGAGCTGAGAAAGGAGGGGGCGGGCCAGAGTGTGGGTCAGGGCTACAGTCTTGGGGTACTGGAGGCGGGGGAGGGGAGCTTAGAGGGCCAGCTGCCGATAGCGAACCGTCCCTTTGAGACCTGGGGTGGGCCAGCGCCCAACAGGACCTCCTGGCTCATGGAACCAACCCCTGCCCTTGGACAAGGAAGAAACAGGCTGGTGGAGAGAAAGATTGCCCTGGCCCAGGGTGGGGCTTCTTACCAGGAGCTCCTGCCCAGCCTGGGCACCACACCCCTCCCCGGTGACCCCTGCACTTGGGTCTCACTCATGACGGAACCCAGCTTCCCCTCCAACCAGGGGTTGGGGGTGGAGAGGGGGAGGGAGGTTGTTGGGTGCACGATGAGGCCAGCAGCTGAAAGCAAGGCAGAGGAAAGATGGAAAAGCAGTGGGGGTGGGGAGGAGAGGCTATCAGAGGGCCGGCTCCTGCCTGACGTTACCCAGGGGAACACTCCCCGCCCCACCCCCACTCCTACACTGGCACCAGGAGGCAGAAACCCAAAGCACGGAGGGCCTCTCCTCTGTGTTTGAGGGCCCTGCCCTCAGAGGCAGGATGGAGGCCCCCAGGGTTTGCTCCCCAGCCCCAGGCCTTCAGAGCCTGGAGGTGGAGGGGGCTCCCCGCTCCCCACCTTGGCGCAGTGAATGCCAGGGCCCCAGTCACTGCCAAAGCCTCCCCCAGGTAGCTTGGCCTCCTTCCAAGGAGGCCAAGGGCACAGATGGAGCTGCACCTGCTCGGCAGCCCAGCAATCTGGAGAGAAAAGCAAGAAGCCCGTACCTGCTCCTGCGACAGAGACGCAGACAGGGGCTCCCCAGGCCGGGGCCAGGGCTGGTCAGCAGCCCCACTCCCCACTGCTCTTGCTCCTCCGAATGCATGTCATCCCCAGGGTCCTCCCTCCCCTCCTGCCCTCGCCCCACTCCTTGGCACACGCTGGGCCCGTGAGAGGCAGGCAGAGCTTGGGAAGAGCGCTATGATCCTAACCAGGTAACTGCCAGCAGAGGAGACCGGAGCAGGAGGAGCAGGACGGAAGGGCTCTGGCTGGGTGGGAGGGCCGGCTGGTGCCTGGCCTTCCTCTGTGCTAGCCCTGGGGGTCGGCGGGGAACAACCCGGCCCAGGAGAGCTCCACAGCAGACAGTGAACACATTTGGCACATGTAATTCAAGATGAGCGATGCCAGTGAAGGGCCGTGACAATGTCTAACAGGGTGGTGAGGAGGCGCCATCAGACACAGCCCTTAAGGCGGGGAAGAGCATTCCAAGCAGAGGGAACAGCTAGTGCTAAGGCCCTGCCCAAGCAGGAGTGTGCCTGGTAGGTTTGGGGACCAGTAAGAAAAAGAAAATGAGTGAATGGATCCACTCTGGTACCCTAGCCCAACTTCACCGACCGCTGCCTTTTCAGACAGCCTCGGTTCCACCGTCTGACCCTGGGAGCCAGCGTCCCAGAATAGCCGCCTGACTCCCCGACCCTCCAGGGCCTGCCATCAGCCTCCCAAGTGCGGTCACGGCCCGCCCCCCAGTCCCAACCTAGGTGCACGCAGTCCTGTCACTCAGGCCCTGGTCACCCCACCCCCACCTGAACCCCCCCCCCAACCCCGACCCAATCCCCTGCAATGCTGTCACTCAGCTCCAGACCTTGCCCACACAGTGCTGTCACTCATTCTTGACCCAGCTCTCTATCCCAGCACCGTGCTGTCACTCAGCCCAGGCCCCGCCCTGCACACGTGCTGTCACTCAGCCCAAGTCCCCTCCCCTCAGTCCTAGCCCGGCCCCCCTCCCCACCCCACCCAGCACACAGGCTGTCACTCACCTGGCCCCGCCCCCAGCCCTGCCGCACACTTGCGCTGCCACTCAGGCCCAGACCCCGCCCCCGGCCCGCCCCAACACACGTGCTGTCACTCACTAGATCCCCAGCCTGCACACTTGTGCTGTCATTCAGCACCAGGCCCCGCCCCGCCCACGTGCAGTCACTCACTCTGCCCCTCCACCACGCACTTGTGCTGTCACTTAGTGGGTTCTGTCTGAGCAGGAGGCGCAGCTCTGCCCGCAGGCGGACACTCAGCCCGTCGGTCGCCCCATGGACACTGCGCTCCTCTTCGCCCTCGGGCTGCTGGCCCAGGTAAGGCACAGGCGCTGCACCGGGTCCCTGCCTCCCTGCACTGCCCGACAGAGTCTTAGAGGAGGGCGCCCCGGCCACCCCGGGACTACTGGCCCTGGCTGCCTTTGTGGGCCTGTGAGCTGAGGGTCCTGGGTGAGGCTCCGCTGCCCAGGGCGCCGTATGCCCCGGGAGTGAGGGGGGTCCAGATGCCAGAGTAACTGCCTCCGCCTGGACGGGGAGCCAAGCTGGGGGACTGCCAGGGGACCACCTAGCAGGCCAGCCTCTCCCTTGGAGGTGTGCCCCTCAGCCCTGGGGTAGTCAGTCCTGTGGTGGAGGGCAGGGAGAGGGTGGAGCAGCAGGGGCACCCCAGCTGGAGGAGCTGGAAGGCCAGATTTTTGTCGGGACCCTGCTGAGGTTTGGGGGAAGTCGGAGCCCCTCTCCATGAGCCCTGCCAGCAGGAGCAGCGGCAGCTCCACTTCCAGAAACTCGCTCTCCCTTGGGAGTACCCTGTGCCCGGGAAGCCAGGTCCCAGCGCAAACCCTCCCGCATCCCCAACACGGGAGCAGGATAGGCTGAAGGAAGCACAGACTGCCCCCTTCCTCCCCACCACGGGCGCCCTCCTGAGTAGGGCCATATCTCCTCAGGCCCTCGGCTGCTGGGCAGGCGCTAGGCTGTGCCGAGAATGGAGCGTGACCTCAGTGGCCTCCGGCCTTCAGAGGACTGGGCTGAGCCAGGGTCACAGGCCAAAGGCCAGGGGCCAGGGCCGGGCAGCGGTAGAATTATTGTTGCTGTTACAGTCCCAGGCCCATTAGGCAGCACGGGATGCTGATGAGAGGTGGGCTTCCCAGCACCCACCACAGGAGCTTTCCGCAGTCCCCTAATTCCCACAGACCTCCCAGATCCGGCTGGCCAGCTCAGATTTCAGCCCTGGCAGCTGACCAGGTGCCTGCCAGCCCGACCCTCCACAGCAGCTGGCCCCTCAGGTCACCTAGCACCAGGCTCCAACCACCTCCTCCCCTGCCTTTAGGCCCTCCCCCTGTCCCCCCTCAACTCCCCCCCAGACATTGTGCCTGTGCCTAGGCCTCAGCTGCCAGGTCCAGCTGGCTCAGCACAGCGGTGATCACCTAAGCCCGCAAGGCCTCTGCCCTTCCAGCCCTCTGCTGGGAGACCACCCCTGTAGGCCCAGATGCCTCAGCACGCCCATGCTCCCTCCCCACTTGATCTAGGAACAGCATTTCTGCCCCAGCACCCCACCGGATGTCATAGCATCCTATCATCGCAGGCACATTCCCGCAGACCTGCTCCTCTGGGTCTGGGGGTATCCACCGTCCACTCTGCGGAGGGGAGGGGAGTAGAAACCTCTCAGATTCCTTGCCCCTCCCCCAAGGGGTACTACAGAATGCCCTCGCCAGACAGCTGGGATTCAGGTGGGGGTGAGGGGCCAGCCAATGGGGGCCTGGCTGCTCAAGTTCCTGCACACAGAGGCTTAAATTAGTTCCATTGTCAGGGGAAGGAGGGTCCAGCCCACCCTTCCCCTGCCCGGCTCAGCTTTCAGACTTTAGTCCTCTCCTGTCCAGCCACATGGGTTCTGTGGCCGCCCTTGGACACTCTTTCCTCCACCTCCATGAACCCCCAAGGCAGGTCGGCCTCAGGCCCTGCAGGGCTGTCTGGGGTGGGCCCCTGGGTCAGGGTGAGGGTCCTGGAGACCAGGCTGGGCAGATCCTTTGCCTTGGATGAGGCATGCCCCTCCCCTGCCTGGGTCCCCTAAAAATCTCAACCAGAGGGCTTAGAGTGTATATTTTCAGAACCCCATCCTCTGCCCACAGCAGCTCCAATAGCTGAGCTTACCCTGGGAGAGGCAGAGGGACTGGGTAGCAGGGATGACTCAGGACAGGTCCATGCCCTGCGGGGAGGGACCCCAAGCCTGTGTCTGGCCAGTGAGCCACATGGTTTCTGGAAGAAAGAGGCTCCGCCCACACTGTTGGGGGCTTGGCAAAATGGGAAAGTGGGAAAGTGCCTAGAACAAGATGGCGCCCACAGCAGATGCTCATCATTTCCAGTCCAGAGTGGGGCTGTCAGCCACTCAGGGTGACAGTTGGGGAGTGGCTCTCCAAGGTGGCTGGATGGTTGGATGGCTGGGTGGCGCAGTGGCAGTTTGTCACAGCAGCGGGAACAGGCAGAGGAAACGGCTGCTTTTCCCACGGCCCTTTGCCTGACCATCCTCATTCCTTCCCTAAAGCCTGCAGCAGCTGGAGGGGAGCTCAGGGGTGCTTGGGGCCAGGCCGACAGCTGGGCCCATTCCTGGCATGCCTGATGCTTGCCAGGCCATCCAGGAATGGGGTGGCCTGGATTCCAGCCTGGGGCTAGGGGCTCAGGCTTGTGGGGAGTCCAGAGCAGGGATTCTTGACCTCCATGGCACCCGGCCTCCCCCCCCCCCCCCCCCCCCAGCCCAGGCTCCTCCAGGCTACAGGCCTCCTGCCTGGTTCTTTGAATCGGAGAAACCCAGGGCCTAGGCCGTGTTGGAAGTATGTCCCTGCCCCCAGACACCTCCCCACTCTGCTGCTGCATCCTGTTTTCTGCTGTTTTCTGCATCTCTGCTGTTTTCTCAGGTTTGCCCAACTATACCAGGCGGGGGTGGAATAGCAAATGAGTGCTCCCTTTTATCCAACCAAGACATACAGCTGTGGACAGGACTCGGGGAGCTAGACCCCAGTCAGCAAACATCCTGCCCAAGCCCAGGCCCCCTGCTCCCATTCACCAGGGGCCACCAGAAGCCCCCGTGCCAGGAGGGGAAGGGGGCGGGTGTCTCCTCACTTTCCACCCAGCCTTTGCCCAGGGTGGTGAGCACCCGGCCACATGCCCAGGCTCCTGAGAGAGGGGCCTTGCCTTATAGTTCCTGCTTTTGAACCCGCCTGGGCTGATGGAGAGAAGCAGAGCCCTTGGGGCTGCCCCAGGCCCGCAGGCAGGACGGACGCTGGCAAAGGGCGAGAGGCCTCTGGCGGGCACTGTCTCTTCATTGCTTCTGAACGGAATTGACGTTGGCAGTGATCTGCTCACCCAGCGCTCACCACAGGCTCTGGGTCACCCCACACACAGCGCCCCCGAGACGCGGAGGGACTTGCCTGTAGGGCTGAAGCCACATCAGGGCTGTTTGACCCTGAAGTCCCACCTTTCAGCTCAGGGCTGCCCAGTTTCCCCAGTGTTCCCAAGAATCACATGGGCTTCATGACTACCTGGGTAATTCAGTAGGCCTGGGGTATACTCATGGAATCCCTATTCACACACACACACACACACACACACACACACACACACACACCGTGAGTTGATTAGTCAGCTTTTGGAACCCTGGCCTGGGCTTCGTGCCTCTGCCCCACAGCGTGGCCTGTGTTGTCTGACCAGGGAGGAGATGAGTAACCAACCCTACGGGATGGGAACTTCCCTGAAGCCAGAGAAGCATCGGGGCAGGGGGTGGCCAGCTGCTCACAGGCCCAGTGCCCTGGCGGGGTCTGGGTTGGGTGGCACCATTCTGGCCTCTGCAGGGGTGTTTGTAAGGCGCTCCCCACGCAGCCTGGTCCTAGCAAGGGCTCTGCACGGTGGGAGCTTCATTACTTGGCAGCCCTTGGGTTGGGTGCCAGTGCTGGGGTGGACCCCAGGGAGGGGCAATGGCCTTGGTGTCTCTAGGGCTTCCAGAGTGTTCTCTCGGGTCCTTGGTTAAAGGCAGGTCAAGGGTGATCATGGGGGTGTGACTGGGCACCCACTCGAGGGCAGGGGGTCCATGACACCCTTTGGTACTGGCTTGGCGTGGGAGACAGCAAGATGGGTGGCATATGTGAGTACATGTCACTCAACGGTGTTGCCTGCGTCTGGGGGTCTGTGTGAGCTGGCTTTGTCCATGTGACTTTGTCCCACGGTCCCCCGGCCAGCACATCGTCTGGGAGGGGGTGCGGGAGGACAGAGGACGCACTGAGAATTGCTCCTGCGTCCGGAAGTCAGCGCAGCCACCCCCACCGCAGCCTCTGATCTGGGTGAGGGGCCCGTGCCAAGGCTCTGTGGCTTCTGCTGACCTCATGAACTTTAGCCACAGACAGACAAGGACCCAGGGTTCCCAGGCTCTGCCCCCACCGCACCGGCCCCACACCAAGCTGGTGGGCATCGTGGAGTGTCAGAGGGGCCCTGGCAGGGAGCGGGCACACAGAGGCTCTGTGGTGGGCTGGGGGAGGGGGGGGCGGGGTAGGGGCCGGCCCAGATGTGGCCACAGCTAGACAGGGCTGAGTGTGTCCCCAGGGTCCTGCCAAGAGCCTGAGGACAAGGAGCACCTGTGGACTGTGCCCAGCCCCCGGCCCACCCCCACCCCATGCTGAAGGCAGGGCAGGGAGGGCGCTGGGGCAAACGCCGGGCTCCTTGCAGAGCCTGCTCCTGAGCGAGGTTCCCTGCGGCTCCCAGCTCTGCTGTGCTCTGGCCTCGAGCAAATGGGGACTCAGCCTGTGGGAGCCTCACTCTGGGAGCTGTGAAATGAGGTGATCACCGCCATCCCTAGGGACTGTGAGGGCTGAGAGAGGGTCTGGGGAGGAGGAGGGAGGGAAAGAAAGGAAAGGGGCACGGGAGGATTCGAGCTTGGTGCTCCCCTCAGACGCTCAGAAAGCATAGGCTGTCCCCACCAGCACGGTGACGCAGGCAGGCCGGTCTCCACTCGGTGGGAACACCACGCCAACCTGGAAGTGGCTTGTGCTTGGGTGGTTCTGGCAAGAAGCCCCGGCAGGCTCAGGGGCCAGCGCTGCCATCTGTCCGGCTGCAGGGAGCTCAGAGCCTGGCCAGCCGCCTGGTTCCTCCTGTAACCAGGTTTCTGCTACCTGGACTCCAGGCTCCGTCGGGGACCAGCTGCTGGCCTTTTAGATGAGGCAGTGGGAGGAGGACTCCAAAACTGAGGAGACGGCTAGGGCCATCCGAGAGGTTGGCTTTAGTTTGGATGTTACTGCCGTCCTGTCAGCAAAGTGTCTGACAGAATGGCAGTAACAGGACCCACTGTGCCCGGCCCTGGGACGGGAGAGAACAAGCCCTGGGCAGAAGCCGGGACGGGAGGGGGAATGAGGGGGGCGCACGAGGATTGAAGACAAGAGGATTACACAGCCCAGCAGCCTTCTGCCCCTGCCCCACCCCTAAGCACCCCCACTCACCAAACACTGCCCCCTACTCCCCTGAGGCCACCAGCCCACAGCTCCCATGCTGTCCCTCCACAGACTGCATGGCTGGGAGGAAGGGAAAGTGAAGTCAGCAGGATCAAGGAGCTGGTAGGGGGCCTTGCAGGGCTTGGAGGGGCTGTGGGAGCCACCTGGTCTGCCTCGGCTAGAAGAGAGCCCCCTTCAGAAGGGCCCGGGAGCCTAGAGACCCTGGGTGGGGGCAGACATCTCCCAGGCCTGTGGTGGGGGTAGGGGGTCCAGTCACCTGCTGGAGCCCAGCTGGGTTTGGCTGCAGGAGAATGTAAGAAACGCACCCTCCCATGGCCTGGCCTATCCAAGAGCTGCTCCAGCATCAGCCTCACCCATGATTTGGGGAGCAAGAAAGGTCCCCAGCACTTCCACTCCGGAGTCCATACCCAAGCCAGCCAGCACCGGGCCGGGGAGCCGGCGTAGAGCCCTCATATGTAAGCCAGGGCCGGCCGTTCTGAGGAATGCGGTTTGTGGGGCTGCTGCCAGCTCTGCCCTTGACTCCTAGGATGGGACGTTCTCTTGAGCCTCAGTTTCCCCATCTGAGCGGTAGGGTGGGGCTGTCATTGTGGCAGAGAGCTGGCAGTGGGTCTGAGGAGCATTTGGGCCCCTCTCCGATGCTGGCCCACCTGGTTTTGATCCCAGAGTTCAATAGGCGGTGACAGCCTAACCATGGGCAGGCCCTGGGACCGTGTCTGCCGGCCCCCCACCCCGGGGCAGAAGGGGGAGCACGGCGGCCACGTGTGCCTCAGCCCCCTCTGCTGCCCCACAGGCTGGGCACTGGGGCGTGAGGGGCAGCGTGGCTCACAGGGCATCCCAGGCCCCTGGGCGTGTGGATTGGGAGGGAGGAGTGTGTCCGGGGGGCCCCAGGTGCTCGGAACTAAGGGGTGGAAAGGGCACCTGGGTCCACAGGTCTGGGGGAAAGCCAGCCCAGAATGGCGGGCGCTCTGGCCCTCAGCCGACCCTTCCTGTCACTGGGCCTTCTCTGACAAAAGCGTGAGTCAGGTTGACCTCACCAGTCCTCGAGGATCCAAGCTGTGAGGAGGCCTGGAAGGCCACCTGTCACCTCCCATTGCCCCCAACCTGCAGCCAGGAGCCCCCACACCTCCACCTCTGACAGGTCCCGCCATGTGGAGGGCGCAGGCGTGCCCCTGGCACCTGCTCTCTTGCCTACTCTCCACCCCCTTATCCACATTCTTCACAACAAGGGTCCTCCCCGCTGGGCCAGCTGTTGTCACCATTACTCATCACTTGCCTCCCGCCCACCCTCCTCTCCCAGCCCAGGTTCTCCCCCGTTCCCAGTATACCATGTCTCCCAGGCCCTGGCACCCGAGTCTCCCCTGGGCCACGTTGCGGGGAGAGGTGCCTGGCCCTCAGGAGGATGAGGTGGGGGTACTGCATGGTCAGTGCCCCTCGAGGCCTGTGATAACTCCTGGTCCCTAGGTTCCCAGGCTCCCAGGAGAGGGCTAGAGACAGACACTGAGCTTCGGGGCCCCGGGCTTGGGGCCTCGCAGGGTCCTGAGCTCAGGGTGTTGATGTGGGGCGAGGTGCTCCTTGCCTTCCAGGGAGGGGAGCTCCCTTGCCCATCACCCACCACCGGTGGGAGAGTGGCTCTCAGCCTGCTCCCCAGGCTCCCTGAGGTACGAGCCGTGTGACAGCTGTTTGTGTCTTTGTTGCAGAGCCTGGACCTCTCATTGGGGGTTCCCGGGCTGAGGAGGCCCAGCACCCTGTTCCCCTGGCGCCGGGCGCCCTCGCCTGGCCGCGTGCGCAGAGCCTGGGTCATCCCCCCCATCAGTGTGTCCGAGAACTACAAGCGCCTCCCCTACCCACTGGTGCAGGTGAGGGGCGGGGCGGGAGTGGGCAGAGCAGGGGTGGCCGTCCCCAGCGGGTCCCCGAAGGTGTGTGCTTTCGGATGGGAAGGCCATGGGGCCACAGGTGGAGCTGCCCGCCCCAGCCCATGTCCTGCCCTGGCAGATCAAGTCTGACAAGCAGCAGCTGGGCAGCGTCATCTACAGCATCCAGGGGCCCGGCGTGGACGAGGAGCCCCGGGGCGTGTTCTCCATCGACAAGTTCACGGGGAAGGTGTTCCTGAACGCCCTGCTGGACCGCGAGAAGATGGACCGCTTCCGGGTGGGCACTTTAGGCCAGGTCACTTCCCCAGCAAGATCTGGCGTCCTTAACTGGCGGCCGGGGGCGGGGACTGGGGACTAGGACTGGCAACCCAAGGAATCACCCCCATTTAACAAAGGAGCAAACTGAGGCCCCGTGGAGGAGGGGCTTGGTCCCTATGGGAGGAACGGGCAGCCTGCAGCAAGGAAAGCATCACCCCATTCTGGTGACGCCCTCATCGCCCACAGCCTGTTCTCCCACAGCGGGCTACATTTGGTGGGGACGGGATGTTGGAAGAATCCCACAGCACTGCCAAACCCCACTGGCAGGTGCCTCTTGATCCGCGGGGGTGGCGCCCAGGGGAAGGCATCCTAGACCCTTGGAAGGTTTGAGACTGTGAGATCTGAGAGAAAAGGCAGTGGGGAGGGAGGTAAGGAGCCACATAAGCAAGAGGGTGAGGGCGGGGGAGGGGGAGTCAGGCCCTCATCGGAGTCCCTGCAGAGTGATCTGCCCAGCCCCATCCTGGTCTGTCGTTCGGACCTGCCTTGGGGAAGGGTCCTCTGCCTTTGCCTCGTGTGCCTGGGACCTTCCTTCAGACTGTGTTTCCTTACACAGGAAGTCATTAGAGTGATGTCTTTACCTGGAAATTATATCATGGCCATGCTCCGAAAGAACAAAAGGTGGCTTAATTAAAAATTTCATGTGCACAGAGGAATTAAAACAACCTTCCAGAGGAGCCAGACTGTATAGAAAAAGGGAGAGAGACCAGGAATGCTAGTGAGAGCGTTACTACTTCCATCCCACTTGAAACATACCTGGGCCGGGAGCTTCCTGGTGGCCAAGGCGAGCGGGGAAGCAGGGGGTCGCCCTGCCTGCTAGGAGGAAGCAGTGTCCTCCTCAGGGGAAGTTCCGTTTGCTGCAGCACGTGCCCCGCCCCTGGACCGCTTCTCACCTGTTTGAGTTGGTGTTTCCAGCAGAACGCCAAATCTGCACGTGGTGTCCCTTCTGCATGGCCCTGTGGGAGCCACGGACACGTGGGGGTCACAGTGCCAGCCCTTGCTCTCTGCTCGACTAGCTAAGGGCCTTTGCTCTGGACCTGGGAGGATCCACCCTGGAGGAGCCCACGGACCTGGAGATTGTGGTTGTGGATCAGAACGACAACCGGCCTGTCTTCCGGCAGGAGGTGTTCACCGGCCAGGTGCTGGAGGGTGCTGTGCCAGGTGAGCGGAGCCGGGCCACCCGCGGGGGAGGGGGGGGGTGAGGGGGAGGGGAGGGACTGCCATGGAGGGGCTCTGGGTAGGTCAGAAGCCCAGGATTTCCCTTTAGCAGAATGTCAGAGGTCTTCAAAGAGTCTAAAAATCAGTAAACAGTCTCCAGTACTGATGGAATTTCCACCAATCAACTCAAGTCACTTCCTATTTCAATGTTAATTTCAAACCCCCAAGTCGTCCAAAATGCATTGAGAGGAGTCATGGATGGCAAAGCTCTGGCTGCTGCTGCGGCTTTTAAATTGAGGTGAAATTCACATAACATAAAATTAACCATTTTAAAATGAACACTCCAGTGGCATTTGGTACATTCACAAGGTTGCGCAACCAACACCTTATCTAGTTCCAGAACATTGTCGTCATCCCTCGCCCCCCCAAGAGGAAACCCCATGCCCACAAAGCAGTCATGCCTCTCATTGCTGCTGCTGCTGCTTCTTTTTCTTTTTTTTTTTTTAATATATTTTATTGATTTTTTTACAGAGAGGAAGGGAGAGGGATAGAGAGTTAGAAACATCGATGACAGAGAAACATCGATCAGCTGCCTCTTGCACACCCCCTACTGGGGATGTGCCCGCAACCAAGGTACATGCCCTTGACCGGAATCGAATCTGGGACCCTCCAGTCCTCAGGCCGTCGCTCTATCCACTGAGCCAAACCAGTTAGGGCTCTCATTGCTTCTTAATCCTACATTTTTATCACAAACAAAACACAACCCTCGGCCCTTTATGAGTCTTTACAGGACGGACTTGCTAGTCTGAGTCTGTTCCAGGGCAGACAGATTTCATTCCAGACAGATTCCCTCCTTCTTCCCCATCCTGCTCCCAGGGGCTTGGTCAGATCCCAGGCAAGTCATGCTTCAGATGGACTAGGGGGAGGAAGGAGGTCAGACCTAAATCTCACCAGAGGGAAATGGGTGTGAGAACAGGCATTGAGGAGCCTCCTGGCCCCTGCATAGCCCCCACCCCTTCCTGAGATTTGGTGGCTTGTTGGCCCCAGAGCCCAGGTCCGGCCCTGGCCACTGCTTCTCTCCGCTGGTGGGGCTGAGGACAGCGCCTGCTCCGCGTGCCGGCGCACCCTCTGACTCCCAGGCAGCTGGGGCTCAGGGCCAGGCCCGGGTTCTCCTGCTGGTTCACCTCGTCTGACCCTGTGCTCTTGGCCCCTGCCGGGCTGTCCCAGTGTTTTGTGGGAGTCACAGACGTCAGCTGCTGATTGAACATGTATCACACACTTCTGCTTTCTCCCCCTCCAACAACACAGGCAATGGCTTGGACATTCGCGTTTGCACAGGCCTAACCGGGAGCCTGGGCCTGGCAGGGTGGGCCACTGGGGAGTGGAAGTTAGGGCTCGGCACTCATGGGTGTCTTGCTCACATGCCCTCATCCTTCCCAGGCACCTATGTGACCCGAGCCGAGGCCACCGATGCTGACGACCCAGAGACGGACAACGCGGCCCTGCGGTACTCCATCCTGGAGCAGGGCAGCCCCCAGCTCTTCAGCATCGATGAGCACACAGGGGAGATACGCACGGTGCAAGTGGGCCTGGACCGCGAGGTGAGGCCGCCAGCACGCTGCTTTGAAAGCTGGGAACAGGGGAGCCAGTGTCCTCTTCGGTCCATCTTTACCCACCTTGTTGGTGTCTTTAGATGCACAGGGCAGCTCATGTAGAGTTGGGCCCTCTGACCCAGGGCCGCTCAGCCAGACTTGCCCTCCCCTGCAGCTGAAGGAGGCCCCCCCGTTGCTGCAAATGGTCATGGTGGCTCCGGGCTCTGGGCACAGACTCGGCCTGGGGTGCACCTGCCTCCTGGGTGGTTGCAGGGTTAGGTCGAGAGGGTGTGAAAGGCCCTCACTGCAGTGCCTGGCCCTGACACGTCCTCGCTGCTTGTTCTGCCAAAAATACCCATGGCCTGCTAGGCAGTCGGGCTTGTCACCTCTGGGGCCCCACAGCGACCACTCATGCTCTGGAGTGATGGCCACCCTCTGTCAGGACCACTGCTGCCTCTTGCTGCCGGGCTTCTGTGCAGCGCCCGCACCTCCAGGAAGTCCTTCTTGGTTTCTCCACGGCCACCTGTGTGGCTCTGCCTGGTCACTTGCTGTGTTAGGTGACCCTCATCCATCTCTCTCTCTGCTATGGCAGGCACCCAGCACCCAGCAGCAGCAGGTGCTTTGTAAATGCTCATCGGCTTGGTAACTGACCTCTTGCCCACCCCACGGCTGGGCAGAGTCTAGGGTTTGACAGCGCTGCCATTGGACCCTGAGAGGCTTGGGAGCAGGCAGGGTACCTGGAGCCACGTGGGGCCTCTGCCACCCACAGGGCTCTCCTGGGTCAACTGAGCCCGCAGGTGGCCCACTCCTTACCTGGACCTGTGCCCGCTCAGTCTCCCGCCCCCATGCTGTCATCCCCAGGTTGTCGCCGTGTACAATCTGACCCTGCAGGTGGCGGACATGTCTGGAGATGGCCTGACCAGCACTGCCTCGGCCATCATCACTCTGGAGGACGTCAATGACAATGCCCCCGGGTTCACCAGGGATGAGGTGCCACCACTGTCCTCACACCGCCAGCCCCTGCCAGGCTGCCCTCCCCTCCCCAGGCCCAGTGGGGACCAGGGCTTCATTGCGGGTTGAGGCTGGGTGCTTGGGAGCAGGAGTCCTTGCACACGTAGCACAGAGACCTGAACTGGGGGCAACAGAGACGGTGCTTGTGAGCCGTGAACCATCAGAAGGAGTCAGGAGGGGCGGGGGCCGGGAGAAGCAGCCCAGACACCCCTCTGTTTCCCCCAAATCTGTGTGCAGTGGAGCCCACAGAGAGGGCTCGTGGGGCCTCTGGAGGGGGTGGGTAGTGAGTGGCTCTGGAGGCAAACAAACCTGGGAGGACTCCAGTGGGTGGGCAGCACTTAGCCGGGAGGCTTGAGGGAGGGAGGCCCCACCCCTGACCACCCTGGCAGGTAACTGGCGTGGCTCCCACAGTTCTTCATGGAGGCCACAGAGGCCATGAGTGGAGTCGATGTGGGGCGGCTGGAGGTGGAGGACAGGGACCTGCCGGGCTCCCCCAACTGGGCAGCCAGGTTCACCATCCTGGAGGGCGACCCCGATGGGCATTTTGCCATCCGCACAGACCCCAGGACCAACGAAGGCGTGCTGTCTGTGGTGAAGGTGAGCGGCGCACAGCTCCCCCAGCACAAGCATCCCATGCGGGGTGCCTCTCCTCACACCCTGGGACCCTGTTTGGGCCCTCTGTGCATCCTCAGGAGAGAGTAGAGGGAGGGGATGGAGCCAGAGCTCGGGTCCCGCCGACCACAGGGCCTGTGCGTTGTTCACAGCGTGCTGCCACTCACTCTGTATAAGGATCGTGTGTGAATACAGACTGTACCTGCACCAGCCAGATATGAACCTGAGAAACAGCAGGAAACACGTGTGTACACACACGTGTGTCTATTCACACATGTAAAGGTATAGATATATTTAGATATTGATATCCGAAGAGATTTATTGCAAGAAATTGGCTCCCGCTATGGGGCTGGCTGGGCAAGTCTGAAGTTTGCAGGGTAAGCTGGCAGCTCAGAGCTGGGCTGCCGTCTTGAGGCGGAATTCCTTCTTCCTCAGAAATCTGTTTCGCTCTTAAAGACTTTCAGCAGTGGGTGAGGCCCACCCAGATGGTTCAGGATAGTCTTCTTTCCTTAAGCCAATTGATTGTAGATGTCACTGTAACCACATCTACCCAGCATCTCCGTCAACACCCAGATGAGTGTTTGCTTGAGTTGCTGGGCGGACCGCCCAGCCAAATAACACTGAGCTGATCACACAACACCCAACAAATTCACTTTGAGTGACGAGTACTTATTTGATCATTTTTACATTATTTTTGTGCCTTCTTTTGTCCTGCATAAGCTTTCTTTTTCCAAGGCTGAAAAGGAGAAGGAGAATTGGGGCTCGAGGACAGATCTGGGGCAGCAGCGCCACGTGGAGGCATTCTCCCGGCCGCACCTGCCCCCGGGTGCCCAGAGTCCTGAGCAGGCTATCAGCTCTGCTTCCTCCCCACAGCCCCTGGACTATGAGAGCTGTGACCAGTATGACCTCAAAGTGGAGGTGCAGAACGAGGTGCCCCTGCAGGCGGCTGCCCCCAGGGCGGAGCGGGATCAGGCCAGAGTCAGCGTGCAGGTGCGGGATGTCAACGAGGCACCTGTGTTCCAGGAGAATCCACTGAGGACCAGCCTGGCGGAGGGGGCGGCCCCAGAAACCCCTGTGGCCACCTTCTCTGCCCGAGACCCCGACACACAGCAGCTGCAGAGGCTCAGGTGCCTTCCCGGGACCCTCGGGGTGAAGCAGAGGGAGCTAATAGCCCCATCCCCCCATTTCCCTGCCAGGGCCAGAAGCACAGCTGAGGGTTCCCATCAGGGCATAGGTCAGAGGGTGGAGGGCTCATCTGTGTGTTCCCTGACCGTTCAGGGGGTCTCAAGTCCCATGTGAGCACATATTGGTGTGACCTTGTTCTAAGGGCAGGACTGGGCTACAACTGGCACATACTGACACGGCCACCATCTATTCTGACCAGCCTCAGAACAGACGGTGTCTAGCCCTGTCCATCCTGGCGAGCAGTGCTCCCATGGGACTGGTCCTGGGACTTCACCCCAGCCCGGCCCTGTGTATCTGTGTCTGTCTCCGCCGTGTCCATGATTGAATCCTATTGATGTGATGCTGTGTCACTCAGCTGCCACAGGGCCCTGGTCAGTGCACCTGCCTTCCTGAGCCTCAGTCTCCTCATCTGTGAATTGGGATAGAAAACACCAGCTTAGGGCCTCAAAGGCTAGTGTGTGTGTGTGAGTGTGTGTGTATGTGTGAGTGTGTGTGTATGTGTGAGTGTGTGTGTATGTGTATGTGTGTGTGAGTGTGTGTGTGTGATGTGTGTGCGAGTGTGTGTGTGAGTGCGTGTATGTGACTGTGTGTGTGTGTGTGCGCGCACACACAGTGTGAGGATGCATGTATGTCTGTATGTGACCACACCTTGAGGGGGTCCCATGTAGCTCAGGGGCACCCTGTTCCCATTTCCCCTCCTTGGCCAACAGTTACTCTAAGGATTATGACCCTGAGGACTGGCTGCAAGTGGATGGAGCCACAGGCTGGGTCCAGACCCAGAGTGTGCTCAGCCCAGCGTCCCCCTTCCTCAAGGATGGCTGGTACAGGGCCATCATCCTGGCCTACGACGATGGTGAGCACCAAGTCCAGCCTGGACTCCATGGCTCTCTGACCCAGGCTGGGAGTCCCAGCTGCTGGCCCAAGGGCTGGGAGCCAGGCCCTCCCTGAGCGATGATAGGGTGGGCAGTGGCTCTGGCAGGGCAAGAAGCCCACCAGCTCTTCTGTCTGCAGCCTCCCCGCCCTGCACGGCCACCGGGACCTTGTCCATTGAGATCCTGGAGGTCAATGACCACGCCCCCGAGCTGTCCCCCTCATCTGGAAGCCTGTGCAGTGAGCCAGACCAGGGCTCTGGCCTTCTCCTGAGTGCCACAGACGAGGACCTGCCCCCCCACGGGGCCCCCTTCCACTTCCAGCTGAGCCCCAGGGTCCCAGAGCTGGCCCGGAACTGGAGCCTCAGCCAGATTAACAGTGAGCTCTGCCCCCTGCCCGGGGGTGGTGTCCAGACCTGGGACCTGGGGGGCACTCAAGACGTGGTCCTGCTGGTTATCACACTCAGGGGGCAGATGGGAACAGGCCCAGCGTCCCGTGATCCCCATGGGGCACGGAGGGGCCCTGCTGACCTCAGGTGCCCTCCACAGTGAGCCATGCGCGCCTGCGGCTGCGGCACCAGGTCCAGGAGGGGCTGCACCGCCTCAGCCTGCTGCTCCAGGACTCAGGGCAGCCACCTCAGCACCGCGAGCAGCTCCTGAATGTGACCGTGTGCCACTGCGGCCAGGATGGCGTCTGCCTGCAGGGGGCCGCTGCGCTGAGGGCAAAGGGCACAGGCATCAGCCTGGGCGCCCTGGTCATCATGCTGGCCAGTGTCGTCCTGCTGTTCTGTGAGTGCCCAGGCCCTGAGACCACTGCCCTCAGACCCGCCCCGACCCCCGCCCCTCACGCCCCATGCCTCCTTCTCCTGGGGGCCAACCTCACCTTGTCTGCCTGCCCAGTGCTCGCCCTGCCAGTGGCCCTCCTCTCGCGGTTCCGACAGCGGTCATGGGACAAGGGGCTTCTACAGGGGCTGCAGGATGACCTCCGGGACAACATCCTCAACTATGATGAGCAGGGGGGCGGGGAGGAAGACCAGGTAAGGGCAGGGGTGGGGGGGGGGTGGCGTGGTGGCTCAGAAAGTTAAGCTGTGGCCGTGGGCCAGCAACCAGGCTCCAAGGGTAGGGGCCTCCCCAGATCCTCTCCCCAAGCCCCCAAACCTATCGCTCTCAGAAAGGTGCCTGGGATGGAAAGCCCACCCTGCCATGGACCCAGGCTCAAGTCCACGTACTCTGTCTGCAGGATGCCTACGACATCAGCCAGCTGCGCCACCCGTCAGAGCTGGCAGCCCTGAGCGCCCCTCTGGGACGGCCGCTGCTGCGCCGCGACACCCCGTTCAGCTGGGTGCGCCCCCCACCATCCCGCGTGCTGCCCACCGGCCCCGCTGACATGGCAGACTTCATCAACGATGTAGGTCCCCCCCGGGGTGGAGAGGGCAGGGGGCACACACACACACACACCACATACAAACACATCCGTGTACCCCGTACATGCGCAGCCGCAGGGAGTGGGCTCACGCTTCCAGGAAGCTCCTGAGGCCCTGAGAGCAGAGCAAGGCTGTGGAACAGAGGGTCACAGCCACTGAAGCCCCGGGGAGGGGGGCTGGTGACCCCCGCACAAGACCGCGGCAGACCTAGTGGAGCTGGGGCTGGCTGTAGACTGCCCTGCAGCACTGTGTAATGACCGCTGCAGGTAGAAGTGCAGCTGGCAGTTGAACCCAGGCGTCCATAGTCGCTCCTCTGGACACAGCATCACTGACTTCCTAAGGTCAACACAGGAGATGCCCAGAACCTGGGAAATCCAATTGAGTGGGCGACAGGGGGAGCATGCAGGTATTTCTCAGGAGCGTGCCAGGGGCCACACCTGCCTGCACACTTAGTGCCCTGCCTCATAGAACGCCCCTGACAGCTGCCTGGCGAGGGCCAGGCCCGGGTTCAGGTATGCAACCTGCAGAAGCCAATGTGTACATTAACAGGTGGAGGCAACAGACCGCAGCCAAGCCTTTAAGAGGCAGAACCAACTGTTCTCCCAGATGGGGTGTCAGGAAGCCTCAGGCAGGACACAGTCTTCAGGGAGAGCTGGGCCCAAGGAAGGAAAGCCAGAGGGAACCTTCTTTTTTCAAATCTGAATCCTGGGACTGGGGCTCCCAGTGGTGCCCACACACTCAGGGCTGCTCCTCAACCCCCGGGTAACCCTCAGACCTCCTCTGCCCCTTCCTGGTGCCATACCTTGGTTGACCTCACCCTGCACTGCAGTTGAGGTGCGTGTGCTGGGGTCCTGAGCTCCTGGGGCCTCTCCGTAGGGCTTGGAAGCTGCGGACAGTGACCTCAGCGTCCCACCCTACGACACTGCTCTCATCTATGACTACGAAGGCGATGGGTCCATGGCGGGGACACTGAGCTCCATCCTCTCCAGCCTGGGTGACGAGGACCAAGACTACAGCTGCCTCCAAGACTGGGGCCCTCGCTTCGCCCGGCTCGCCGACTTGTACGGGCCTCCCTGAGGGCCGGATGCAGCGGCCACTCGGGACAGGGCAGAGAGCTTTCTGATGGGGACCTACATCCACCCTGCTGAGGGCACAGCAGTTGGACACAGCGGGTGGACATCCTTACCAGGATGGACAGCCTGACCACAGCGGTCTGACGGCACATGTCAACAGCTGGCCGTGTAGCGGGAGGACTAGCTGACCTATGCAGAAATGGCCACAGGGCACCTGGTCCCACACCCAAGGTGCTTTGGGCAGCCTGCTTCTTCCAGGGGAAGACACAGTCCCAGGGGCAGAGCCCAGAGCCTGGAGTGGAGCTGTGGGAAGGAGGTGCCTCTACCACCCTGAGAGCCCAACAAGCACTGCTCTGAGTCACCTGTGAGGGGGTCAGCACCCTCACTCCCAGCTCTGACACCCCCATGCAGATCTCATCTCTGTATGAAAGGAAGCAGCTCTCCGGCAAATGTGAATTAAAAGCGTGGCCTTTCCGGTACAGGGTCTGCACAATGACCGGCAGTGCCTCCCTCCACCCCAGCCACGCCAGGCCTGCAGTGGGGACTGGCCTCCCAAGGGGAGCGGTGGGAGGGGCTGCAGGCACCCTCGCGTGGGCGAGCCTGGAGTGGGGACCCCCTCAGCCCAGGATGCAGCCCGAAGGAAGAACCAGTGAGGATGCCAAGTTCCATGGACGCCTTTATCCTTCACAAGTGGTGGTTGGGGTGAGGAGGCCAGGGCCCCCAGGAAAAAGGGGCCCAACCGAGGACTCCCCCTTCACACTGAGCCCACAGCTCCTCCCTGAGACCCCTCTGCCCACACTGACAGGTGGCCCTCTGAGGGGAGGTGTGTCACTGTCCAGCCAGAGTCACCCTTCCTGGACCAGTTGTGTCTGAGCCCAGCTGTGGGAGGGTGGCAGCAGGGGCAGGTAGTCCTGGCGGGGACGGCCCCGAAGGAGCGGTGATCGGCGCAGGCGGTCAGCATCCTGCAGTGACTGGGGCAGCCCACGCCCACGGCTCTCGGGCAGCAGCAGGACACACACCAGGGTGAGGATGGCAAAAGAGGCGAGAACCACGTGTAGCAGGAAGAAGCCCCGCCGGCCGTGCATGTCAGTGATGGGGGCGGCCGCCTGGCCCAGGAACCCGGCACCCAGCACGAGGCCTAGCCCTGCCGCCCTGCAGGAGAGGGTACAGTGTGAGCCGCCTGGGCAGGTGGCCATCCTCCATTCCTGACCTTTCTGTGCCAGTGTCCCCCATGCCACCCAGGAAAAGACCATCTGGACTCCAGATGTGATTGAATGAAGAAGTCTTGGGTGTACGCCGGGGAGGGAGCGGTGTGGGGTGTCCAATCCCAAGAGGGCTCTGGGGGCTGGGCTGGCAGGACACAGGATGTCAGGCTGGGCAGCCCACAGCTCACCTGATCACTGTGGGGAAGAGCTCAGCTGCAAAGAGGCTGCTGAGGGTGGACACGGCCTGGGCGGCCAGGAGCCCCAGGACAGAGAGGGACAGCACAGTCCAGCCCGGCAGGTCTGGGGATGAAGAGAGGGGTCCCATGCTGCCCAGGCCCGGCGGTGCCCGGCTCCCCCCTTGTCCATGTCTCAAGGGGTCCTGCTGGGCCTGCCCTCCCCAACCCTTCACCCCTGCACCTGCACTCTGGGTTTGGCATCAGGTGTTCCAGGCCGCCCCCGTCCAGACCAGACCCTTACATTTAGCCCCTTCAGGTATATCCTTGTAGGCCCTTACCTCCTTGGGCCTCAGTTTCTCTGGGTGCACAGGGGGAAGATGAACAAGGTAAAAAGAACAGTGGCCTCATCCCAACACGTGTGCTTCTCTCTTATGACCCCCAGGAGGGGGCTGATCCCAGGACCCTTCCCACTCCATCGGGCTGACCTCAGCCAAACAGGGTGACCCTGTTCGCCTACGGGGCTCTGCACTCACACTGGACCCCCGAGAGAATCAGCAGGGATGCCAGGCCCATGACCAACGTGCCCAACAGCAGAACCAGGCGGCGCCCCCAGCGATCCACTGTCAGGAGCAGGAAGACGGTGGCCACCACCTCTAGGCCAGCCCCCAGGAAGTAGGGTCCGTAGAAGGCCAGCTCATGAGGGGCCAGTCTTCGGAAAAAGCTGGCCCTCATGCCCCCACCGACCAACCTGGGGGAGAGGGCAAAGCTATGGATTCAGCCAGAGCTCAGGACTCTGGCGGCTGAACCCCCAAAAGGGGTGGGGGGCACAAATCCCTCTCAGCCCACCCACACCCTCCTCTCCTCACGAACTGAAGCCCAGGATGAGTCCGTTTCTCCAGGCGACGCGCGTGTGCAGTAGCTCCAGGACCCAGTGGCGCTGGGGCTGGGGGTTCCCTGCAGACAGCACATCCAGCTCTATGGGTGTGAGAGAACAGGAGAAGGTGTGTTGTGGGGGTGACACCTTTCCTCCTCCCGCACCCAGGACCCCCCTGCTCCTGGCTGGTGCATTACCCGTAGCCAGGGAGCTCTCCTCCTCAGCGCTGCTCTCAGGGTCCACGCCGCTGGCTTCCGCAAAGTGCCACAAGATCTTTCTGGCTTGGGCCAGCTGCCCCGTGGCCAGCAGCCAGCAGGGAGACTCGGGGAACAGGGCTGGGAACCTGCAGGGATGGGGTGAGGATGCCTGCAGGTCCTCCACGCAGGGATAACAAGGGCCAATGCCCTTCCTCCCTGGAACCAGGGTCAGGACATCAAGTGGCTTCCTGTGTCCCTATCCCACACCCACATGCCTCGTGCTGCACGGAGGTGTAGAGGGAAGTGGCAGGTGGCCTCCAAGGAGGCTGCTGACCTGTCTCCTGCCATACGTACCCCCAAAAGAGCAGCAGGAGTCCTGTTGCCAGGGCACTCAGCCCCTGCAGAAGATGCCAGTCCTGTGCGAGCAGGGCCAGGCCAGGCGACAGCAGAGTGCCTGCCACCGAGAAGAGGCCGGCCCCCATGGAGAACGCCAGGCGGTGTGGGGGGTCACACAGCTCCAGGCCTGAGCAGATACAGATGGCCTGAGGCCGAGGCCGCTAGAGAGGGCTGCTCTGTCCAGGGCTGCGGGCACCAACTGCTGACCTGCTCAGGAGTGGGCATCTGAGCCAACTCACTGCCCACTCCAGCACCTGAGCCCGCCCGCAAACAGCAGAGTCACACAGCAAACAGCGCCCTCCGTTTTCTCAAGAGCCCTCAACAAGAGTACAGAGAACCCTCCCATGCGGCTGACATCCTCCTCCAGTGGGGTGGGAGGCCTAGGCTGAGTGGGTGCCCCTCTCCAGTCCCCCACAGTACTCACGAGTCACGTAGAGGGCCAGAGAGGCCCCTGCCAGGGACCCCCCGTGAAGCAGCCGCAAGGCCAGCAGGGCAGGGAAGCTGGCAGCCAGAGCCTCACCGGCCCCCAGGCCTGTGGCCAGCACCAGGGAGGCCACAAACACAGCTCTGCGGCCAAACCTGGTGGGCAGCGGGGGACACACATGGGTGCCAGTCAGGACAGCTCAGGAGTTCAGCTGGACCCTGAGGGGCTCAAGGGAGGGGCAGCACCTCACCAGTCACAGCCCATGCCCAGGATGACACAGCCCAACAGCCAGCCCAGGAGGTGGCTCGTCTGCTCCAGTGGCACCTTCCAGCCATTCTCACACACGAGGTTCCACTGCAGGGGACACCCGTCACTGTCAGCCAGCCAGGACCCCCCACCTTGCCGAAGTCCCCAGAATATCAGGCTGGAGGGGGGCTTAGACATCCCGCTCCAATCCTCCCTTGATAGAAGGGGAAATTGAGGCACAGAGAGGGCAAGGGACCTGCTCGAGGTCACACAGTGTGTCTCCTGACTCTGGTGGGCCTCACATGGAATTAGAAAAATGTCTGGGCTGAGCCCCCAGGAGCTGATGACCTGTGGTCCCCAGAGTACCCACATGGAGCCCCAAGTCTGGTTTCTGTTTTTCTGGATGGAGTTTCATTCACCTCTTTCCAGCCCTCACTCTCCCCCAGAGCCTGGACCTTGGTTGACCTTAGTTTCTACCTGCTGTGCCCAGGGCCTCCAGGGCCTTACCCTCACTTCTCCCCTGCCCTCACTTCAAGAGCAACTCCCGGAACAGCCTGCAGAGCTGTGCTCACCTGCTTTTCCTGTCAAGGGCACTTGACCTCAGTTTTTTGCACTTTCCCACTAAGGTCCTGTGCCTTTTGTACAAGCTTAACATACTGTTTGGAGTCACAGAGTGTCAGAGTTTTAATTTTAAAATCCAGCTGACTGATCGCTGTACCATCAGGAAGCAGGTGTGTGGTGGAACAGAATGGGTGGGAGGAGAGAAGCCCTGCTGGCTGGAGGGCCAAAGACAGGACTGGC
The DNA here is from genome assembly GCF_027574615.1 of Eptesicus fuscus. NCBI lineage: Eukaryota > Metazoa > Chordata > Mammalia > Chiroptera > Vespertilionidae > Eptesicus > Eptesicus fuscus. Next base: position 22,991,427 of record NC_072493.1, on the reverse strand, counting down.
AGGGATGTGGCAACCTCGCTCCAGTTTCCACACGGCCGATCCTCCCAGGGATGGGGGCGCAGCTGTGGGGCTGAGGCTGCCAAAGGGAGTTAGGGTCAGAAGGTACTAGCTGCCCTCTCCCCCATTTCTTCTCGCCCAGACCCCCGAGTTGCCCCCTCGGGCGCCCCTGCCTCTAGTCCAACCTGCACACACCTCACAGGTGGGAGGTCTGCCTTTCCCAAACTGAACTGACTGTATTGCTCCCTCGATTCAAAGCCTTCTGTTTTGGAAACCCAGTCTTGGCATAGCCCAAAGCTACAGGTTGCTCAAAATGTTCCTGGCACTGAAGTGAACTCCTGGTGCCGCCTACCTGGTCATACCTTCAGCTCAACTCCTCCTCTTCCTCCCCCAGGCTGCCTGCCCACCTTGGCAGCCCTTGGGCATTGGACTCTACCTGGCACCCCGATCAGCTGGGCATCAGCTGCACCATCAGAGAGGGGGGCAGCACGCCCAAATGAGAGTCTCAGTGGACCAAGGGCAGACATGGGAGTGAAGGAGGGGAGACAAAGAAAAGGGGTAGCAGAGGAAGGGGGACAGAGGAAAGTGGGAGGAAGAAGGGGAAAAGAGAAGAGGGACAGAAAGGGAGAGAAAGGAGGGGGAGCAGAAAAAACGGGAGGAAGGAGGGGGAGAGAGGAAGAGAGAGAGGAAGAGAGAGAAAGGAGGGGGAACAGGAGGGGGGACAGAGAGGGGAGGGGAAAGGGGGGAAGAAAGAGGGGGTACAGAGGAGAGGGGATAGAGAAAGGGGAGCAGAGAGGGACCGGAGGAAGGAGAACAGAGAAATGGGGGAAGAGGGGCAGGGGGGCAGAGGAATGGGGGTACAGAATAAGGGGGTTACGAAGGAGGGGAGCAGAGGTTGGTGGCAGGGTGCAGAAGAGCCGTCCTCTCGCACCTGGGTGACCGGGCTGCGCAGCAGGCCGGCGGCGGGCAGCGCGTAGTGCCAACCTCGCGTGCAGGACCGCGTGCCGTTGGGGTGGGCGCCGGGCGAGGGCTCGGGGTAGCGCAGGAGCAGGCAGGGGCTCGGGGCGCGCGCGGGGCCCAGGCGAGGCACGCTGGCGTCCAGCAGCGCGGGCCCGCTCAGGGTGCGCAGCGCTGGGGGCAGCAGCGCGGGGTCCGGCTGGCAGTGGTGCGCGGGCAGCGCGGTGAGCAGGGGCTCCGAGCCCAGTGCCAGCCCCAGCGCCACGCACGGCAGCCACGAAGCTGTGGCCAGCAGGCGCCGCGCCCGGCCGAAGCCTCCCGCCGCGCGCAACACCCGCACCTCCGGCTCCATCGACGCCTCTGCGCCCGGGCGGAACCCGTGAGGGAGGAACCTGCCCGGCTGAGCCTTGCTGCTGGCGGGGCCTAATGGGCGGTGGGCGGGGCCGGCAGGTGGGCCTGGGGGGCGGGGCCCGAGGGGCGTGGTCATCGGGGCGGACGGGACCCTCGTGCGGGGCCTGAGAGGGGCGGGGACTGGGCGGGGCTGAGAGGCTAAGCCCGGGCTGCAAGGCACGTGAGGGTCTCGGAGCCTGGGCGCGCCTGCGGGGTTGCGGAGGTGTGGCAAGCCGGGCTTCGGGGCCGCCCTGGAGGCCGAGCCTGGGCTGTCCTCCGGGCCCCGGGCGAACGCTGTCAGGTGGCTTCGGGGTCTCGGGGTCTCGGCGTCGGCCTGAGAGCCCGGCGGCCGCGGGGTGCCTGGGGGGTCGCGGACCAGACGCGCCCTGGAGCCCTCCCGGCCCGGCGTGGGGCCTACGGAGCACGGGATGCCGACCCTCCCGCTTCCCCGCCCCCGGGCCGGCAGCCTGAGGCTGCCCTGCCGCCGCGGGAGGGAGCGGCTCGGACCGTTCTGTTCCCGTGTCCAGCCCCGGCCCTTGCCCTTCGGTGCGGCCACCGTTGCTGCAGCCCCGGCGGAGTGTGGTGTCCAGTGAGGTCTGCTTGGTGCTCCATGCTCGGAAGTTTGAAGACGGTCGTCGTTATTTCTGCAAAACTAGCTTCAGGTACTTTGTCCAGCTCTGGGTCCTTGTGGGCACCTGGCTCGGAAGGGCGTTGCGTTTGTGAGTTAAGTAGGGGCACCGGCACCGTCACCCTAGCGGAGGCGACCCTTCCCTGGAGCAAAGTAGGTCGCGTTTGTTTCCAACTTCCGTTTTTCCTCGCGAGGAACCTTGCCGCAGGCCCGATAGGTTACACCTGAAGGTTCCTAAGTAGTTTGCTTCCTGTTGCTTTGTGAAGGGACTGTGGATTTGCATTGTATTTTCTAGCTGGCAATGTTTAAGGATGTTATTGGTTTTAAAAATACTTGACTGAGGTGAAATACACACAACGTAAAACTTACCATTTTATGCTACCACCACACCTTTATCAAGTTCCAAAATGTTTTCATCTCCACAAAAGAAAACCTGGTAGTCGTGTAAGGAATCAGTTCCTGTTCACAACAGCCGTGCCATTTGTGGCCTTTGGGTCTGGCTCCTTTCACTTAGAATAATGTTTTCAAGGTTCACTTGCTTTGCAGTATCTGCCAGGGCTTCATTCCTTTTTTATGGCTGAGTAATATTCCGTTATATAAAGCTGTCACATGTTTTCTGTGGATGGACATGAGGGTTCCACTTTTTGCCTGTTGTGTGACTAGTGCTGTGAACATTGGTGTACAGCATAGTCTCCAACAACATCATTTCATTCAAAGTTGTTTTGTTATACGTTGATGGTTTGCTGTGGGAACTTCACTCTCGTTTATATATCAACTAGAGGCCCAGTGCACAAAATTGGTGCACGGGTAGGGTCCCTAGCGGCTGCCCACTGCTGGCTGCTGGCTGCCAGCCAGGGCCTCCTTTCGCACCCGCCTTGGCCTGGCACCGCCCACTCACCTGCTCCACCAACCCGTCCCAGTCCCGCTCTGGTCAGGCCCCATCAGGGCAGCAGCACCTCCACTGCCACTCGCTGCCAGTGCTGCGTCACCGACACCCACCAAGTTCCGCAACACCCCCCCCCCGCCCCCCCCCCCCCCCCCCCGTGGTCAGTGCACATCTAACTCCCGGTCAGTTGAACTCCCACCCCCATAGGGACAATTTGCATATTAGCCTTTTATTATATAGGACTCGCCTATGGTAAGATTGGTTTTGTTACATGTCATTTCGTTTAGTTGCAAAACCTGTCGATGTTAAATGAGCGTTACTATACAGGTGTTTGATGACCTGTTTTCAGAACTTTCAGGTGTATGTGTAGAAGCGAAATTGCTGGGTCAAGTCGTGAGTCTATGTTTAACTTTTTGAGGAACCACCAAACGATTTTCCACAACAGCTGCCTGTTTTTACATTCCCACCAGCAATGTACGAGGATTCCAATTTCTCCACCTCCTTGCCACCACTTAACTTCTCTTTAAAAAACAAAAACGGAACTATACTCATCCTGGTAGTTCATCGTGGTTTTTGTTTGCTTTTCCCTAGTGGCTACTGGTGTTAAAAATCTTTTCATGTGCTTGTTGTTCATGTGTATATTTTTGGAAAATAACTGTTCGAATCTTCTGCCCGTGTTTTTACTTGAGTTGCATGCCTTTCTGTTTGGGAGGACACGCAACCAAATTACACCAGCTGGGTGTAATTTGATGGTTTTTATGTAGCAGGCATTCAGAGCTGTAAATTTTCCTGCATTCCTATGCGTTTTATTTTCCATACTCTCCAATTATTTAAAAAGTCTCTCTTGTGATTTCTTCTTGGACTCATTGGTTATTTAAGAGTGTGTTCTTTAATTTCCATTTAAAGAAACTTTAAAACTTTGAAGTTTGAAACTTTCCGCTTTGTTTTGTTACTGATTTCTAGCTTCATTCCATTATGGTCAGAAAAGATCCTTTGTATGTTTTCAGTCTGTTCAAATTTACTGGGACTTGTTTTGTGGCCTAACAAATGGTCTGTCCTTGAGAATGTTCCATGTGCCCTGGAGAAGAACGTTCATTCTGCTATGTTGGGTTAAATGTTCTATATATTTCGTTAGGTCTGGTTAGCTTAGAGTGTTCAAGTCCTCTGTTTCTGTACTGAGTTTCTGTCTCGTTGTTCAGTCCATTATGAAAGTGGGGAATTGACGTTTCCAACAGGGTGGGGCAAAGTAGGTTTACAGTTGTTTGTATGGAAAATAATACAATAGTTAATAATAATACAAGAATAAAGTCTGTGTTTCACAACAATTGTAAACCTACTTTTGCCTCACCCTGTATAACCTATGTATTTCTCCCTTCAGTTCTGTCAGTTTGGGGTTTATGTACGTTGGGGCTTTGTTGTTTGGTGTGTGTATGATTATGATTGTTACAGGTCCTTGATGGGTTGAACTTTTTTTTTTAATCCTCACCTGAGGATATGTTTTTTATTGATGAGAGCGAGAGAAAGGAAGGGAGAGAGAAACATGAATGTGAGAGAGAAACACAAGGTGACTGGAGATTGAACCCACAACTTGGGTACACGCCCTGACCAGGAATCGAGCCCATGACCCTCCGGGATGACACTCTGACCAACTGAGAGCACAACATCGATCGGCTGACTCCTACACACCCGCTACCAGGGATTGAGCCTGCACCCCGGGCATGTGCCCCTACGGAGAATTAAACTAGCAACCTTTTGTGAGTGGTACAAGGCCCAACCAAATGAGCCACACTGGCCAGGGCTACTTGGTTTGTTGGTTTGTTTTTTAATATATACCTTCTTGATTCCCTTTTTATTTTACACAAAATTTTTAGGTATTTGTTAGTGGTTACCTTCGGGATTACAATTAACATCTTGTGACAACCTAGGTTAAACATACAACACCCTGATTTGAATAATACCAATAAGTTTTAAAAGTATACAAACACTGCTCCTATACATTTCTGTCCCTCCTTTATATTATTATCACCACAGATTGTATCTTTATATATTATGAACCCATGACCATAGGTTTTAGTGATTATTTTGTGCAATTGCCTATTAAATAATATAGGGAAAAAAAGAGTTACACACTATACAAAATACAGTAATACTGGCATTTATGTTTACCAATGTTATTACCTTTACTATTTACCGTGGACTGAATTGTGTCCCCAAAATTCATGTGTTGAAGCCCCTAAACCCCAACATGATGGTATTTAGAGGTGGAGGCTTTGGGAGGTAATTAGCTCTTGATTAGATAAGAAGGGATGCAAGAGATATCTTTTTAAAAAAAAAAAAAAATCTTTATTGTTGAAAGTATTACATATGTCTCCTTTTTTCTCCCATTGACCCCTTATAGCCTGTCCCCTGCCCCAGGCCTCCACCACCCTACTGTCTATGTCCATGGGTTATGCATATATGCATATAAGTTCTTTGGTTGATCTCTTCCCACCCACCCCTGCCTTACCTCTGAGATTCAAGATCTCTTTTTATCTCTCTACTATTTGAGGCCTGGGGTGGAAGGGGGGTGCAGGGAGGGCTAGAGGGGGGTAAATGGGTGGAAAAGGGACATTTGTAATACTTTCAACAATAAAGAATTCTTTTTTAAAAGAATTTTCTTCCTTTTTAAGGCTGAATAAAATTCCATTGTCTGTCTGTATATAGCACATTTTGCTTATCCAGTTATTCATCAATGGACACTTGGGTTACTTCCATGTTTTAGCTGTTGTGAATAATGCTGCTATAAACATGGGTGTACAAAGATTTCTATAAGACCCTGTTTCAATTATTTTGGGTATTTACCCAGAAGTGGAATTGCTGGCTTGTATGGTACTTATTTTTCGGTAAATATTTTTAACTTTCTGAGGAATTGCCATACTATTCTTCACAATGGCTCCACCATTTTACATTCCCACCAGTAATACACAATAGTTCCAGTTTCTCCACATCGCTGCCAATACTCGTTTTCTGCTTTTTGGGTAGTAGCCATCCTAATGCATGTGAGATAGTATAGCGTAGTCTTGATTTGCATTTCCTTAATGATTAGGGATGTTGAGCATCTTTTCATATGCTTATTGGTTGTTTGTGTATCTTCTTTGGAGAAATTACTATTCAGGTCCTTGGCCCATTTTTGAATCGGGTTGTTTGGGGTTTTCTTGTTTTGAATTTTAGGGGTTCTTACGTATTCTGAATATTAATCCCTTATTGGATATATGATTGCAAATATTTCCTTCCATTCTGTGGTTGTGTTTTCACTTCATATTGTCTTTTGGTAAATAAAACTTTAATTTTCATGAAGCCAAAATTGTTTCTTTTTTTCTTTTCTTGCTGTGTCTTTGTTGTCATATCCAAGAAATTATTGCCAAATCCAGTATCATGAAGCTTTTCCTCTATGTTATCTTCTGTTTTATAGTTTTAGGTCTTACATTTAGGTTTTTAATCCATTTGGAGTTAATTTTTCCAATGTTTTATTTTAATTAAATTTATTGGGGTGATACTAGTCAATAGGGACATTTCTATGATACATGATCTGTATATTGCATTGTGTGCCCATCACCAAAGTCAAATCATCTTCTGTCATCCCATTTACCCTTTACTTACCCCACCCCTTCCCTCTGGTAACCACCATACTGTTGTCTGAGTCCATGAGTTTAAGTTTTATATCCTACAAATGAGTGAAATAATATGGCTCTTAGCACTTTTTTACTGACTTATTTCACTTAGCATAATAGTCTCAAGGTCTATCCATGTTGTCACAAATGGCAGTATTTCATCTTTTCTTTTGGCTGAGTAGTATTCCATAGAATACATATATGTACCACATCTTTTTTTATTCAGTCCTCTATTGAAGGACACTTTGTTTGTCTCCATGTCTTGGCCATTGTAAATAATGCTGTAATGAACATAGGGGTTCATATATCTTTGTGAATAAATGTTTTCAAAGTTTGTCAAGTAGATACCCAAGAAGAGGGATTGCTGGGTCATATGGTAACTCTATTCTTAGTGTTTTGAGGAACCACCATACTGTTTTCCATAGTGGTTGTACAAGTTTACATTCCCACCAGCAGTGAATGAGGGTTTCTTTTTCTCCACAACCTCTCCAACACTTACCTATCTTGTTAATAATAGCCATTCTAACAGGTGTGAGGTGTTACCTCTTTGTAGTTTTGATTTTCATTTCCCTAATAGCAAGTAAAGTTGAACATCTTTTCATATATCTGTTGGCAGTCTGTATGTGCTCTTGAGAAAGGTGTCTGTTCAGGCCTTCTCCCCATTTTTTAATAGGATTGTTTGTTTGATGTTGAATTGTATGAGTTCTTTATTATTTTGGATATTAACCCTTTATTGGAGCTGTTGTTTGCAAATATCATCTCCCATTCAGTTGTTGCCTTTTTATTTTGTTATATGTTTCTTTTGCTGTTCCATTGGTCAATGTGTCTGTTTTTATGCCATTACCATACTGTTTTGATTATCGTAGCTCTGTAGTATAATTTGAAGTCAGGTAGTGTGATAACTCTGGCTTCATTCTTTTTTTTTCTCAGGATTGCTTTGGCTTTTTGGAGTCTTTTGTGGTTTCGTATAAATCTGATTATTTTTTGTTCCACTTTTTAAAAAATGACATTGGGATTTTGATTGGGATTGCATTAAATCTGTGTATTCCTTTGGGTAATATAGCCATTTTAACTATGTTGATTCTTCCAATCCATGAACATGGAATTTCCATTTCGTTGTGTCATTTTCTATCTCTTTTAATAACGTTTTTTTTGTTTTCAGTATATAGGTCCTTCACATCCTTTGTTAAGTTTATTCCTAGGTATTTTATTCTTTTGGTTGCAAAAGAAATTTTTCCCCAATTTATTTTTCTGAAGTTTCATTGTTAGTATATAGGAAAGCAGTGGATTTTTGTACATTGATGTTGTATCCTGCAACTTTATTTGCTTATTGTTTCTAATAGTTGTTTTTGGTTTTTTTTTTTTTTTTGGTAGAGTCTTTAGGGTTTTCTATATATAGAATCATGTCATCTGCAAAAAGTAACACTTTTACTTCTTCTTCCCAATTTGGATGCCTTTTCTTTCTCATGCCTGATTGCTCTGGCTACTACTACCAGAACTATGTTGAATAAGAGTGGTGAGAGTGGGCATCTTTGTCTTGTTCCTGATTTTAGAGGAAAATCTTTCCATTTTTCACCATTGAGTCTGATATTGGCTGAGGGTTTGTCTCATATGGCCTTTATTGTGTTGAAGTACTTTACTTCTATACTTGTTTTATTACGTGTTTTAATCATAAATACATGTTGTATCTTACTAAATGCTCTTTATGCATCTATTTATAAGAACATATGATTTTTATCCTTTGTTTTGTTAATATGGTGTATTAGATTGATTAATTTGCATATGTTGAACCATCCTTGTGCTCCTGGAATGATCCCCACTTAATCCTGATGTATTGCTTTTTTTAATGTATTGTTATATTTGATTTGCTAGTATTTTGTTTAAAATTTTTGCATCTGTATTCATCAGAAATATAGGTCCGTTCTTTTCTTTTCTTTCTTTCTTTTTTTGTTATCTTTGCTAGATTTGGGTATTAAGGTTACGTTGGCCTCATAAAATGTGTTAGGAAGTATTGTCTCTTCTTCAATATTTTAGAAGAATTTGAGAAGGATAGGTTTCAAATCTTTTTTGAATGTCTGATAGAATTCACTGGTGAAGATGGCCCTGGACTTTTTTTTTGGGGGGGGGGGGGGTGAGGTTTTTGATGGTTGTTTCAGTCTTCACTGTTGATCAATTCTTCATGATTCAATCTAAGCACTTATTTCTAGAAACTTATCCATTTCTTCTAGGTTATTGAGTTTGGTGGCATATAGTCTTTCATAGTATTTTAGTATGATCCTTTGTATATCTGTAATGTCTATGGTAATTTCTCCTCTTTCATTTCTGATTTTGTTTATATGAGTCTTTTTTTCCTCCTTAGTGAGTTTCTTATAGAATCAGCTCTTTGTTGTATTAATTTTTTGTGTAGTCTTTTTGTTCTCTATTTCATTCACTTCTGCTCTAATTTTTATTATTTCCTTTTTCTGCTAACTTTGAGTTGTTTTTGCTTTTACCAAGTTCTTTAAGATGTAACATTAGACATAATAAAAGCCTTATATGACAAACCTACAGCCAACATCGTATGCAGTGGGCAAAAACTAAACTCATTTCTCCTAAGAACAGGAACAAGACAGGGATGCCCACTTTCACCACTCCTGTTCAATATAGTACTGGAAGTGGTAGCCATAGCGATCAGACAAGAAGAAGAAATAAAAGGCATCCAAATTGGAAAAGAAGAAGTAAAACTGTCCTTATTTGGAGATGACATGATACCATACATAGAAAACCCCAAAGACTCTATCAAAAAACTACTACACCTAATAAATGAACTCAGCAATGTAGCAGGATACAAAATTAACACCCAGAAACCTATGGCCTTTTTATACACCAATAATGAACTCACAGAAAGAGAAACACACATACAAAAAAACCAATCCCTTTCCCCGACCTGCGGGGTCTTCTAACGGGGGTACCGAGGCAGCGCACCTAAGGGAATGAAAACAGACAAGGGACGCAGAGAAAGGAGGCAAGACAAACGGGTTTCTGATCAAGCCTCGAAATTTTATTTTTACAGCGTTCCTTATATGTGGTTTCTAGAAGGGGGGATGTCTTAGGGGAGATGGGGGCTGAAGGGATCATGTGGACTTAGGCAATTAACTAAGGTTGTAAAGGGAGGTGACTAGATAAAGAATTTGGCAGTTAAAGGCTAACTAAGGAAAGAATGCTTTGTTCTCAGAGAGAGGAGGTGGGCCTGGTTTCTGTGAGTTTCTGTTTAGATAACTTGCTAAAGTAAGGTCAGAGTTAACCCTTTAATCAACTCTTGGCTCCGGACATCTCCTCCCTCTCTGTTTAAGAAATGGGAGTGGGCATTAACCGACCGAGGAGACACTGACCTGGTTCCTCCCGTGGGCTTTGCATACCCACTGTGTGTGGCTCTTGACACCTTTTTGGGGAGGAGAGGCAGAGCCATTATTTTATCGATGTCACCCTCTATGCAAACCAGGTATACTCTCAGGGAAATCCAGAGGAGGTTGGAAAATATCCCAACCTTCCCTTGCAATGCTTTGCTCTGCACTTGGTTCGATACCCATACCTCTGGCTCTGGCTAGAGCGTAGGTAAGCATCCCTCTGGTTAAGATGCTGTCCCCGTAGGGAAGGAGCGAGTCTGGGTCCGGGGGTGCTCGTGCTCTTGGCAATCCGAGTCCCACCTATCGGCCATTTCCAGGCGTTGATAATGAATCTGAATGGGTTTTGCTAAAGCTGAATCTATTTGCTGTTTTACGAGGTTGGTTATTTTTCTAAATGCCCAAGGGCCAAATGTAAGAATAAGGAGAAAACCAACAAGGGGACCAAGGATGGGGAGGACGTAGGGGAGGAGTCCATTAAGTCCACTCCAGAGCGGGTTCTCAAATAGCTCTTTTCGTCTCTTGACGAGGTCTTCTTGTAGCTTGTCTCGGACGATGCCAGACTTGTTGGTGTAGAAGCAGCATCGTTCCTGGGGGCAGGGCATAGGGGCTTCTCTGGGTCCATTGTGGTGACAGACATAATGCTCTGGCACCCGAATTGGCTGCATTGCTCCTTCTGAAAAGATATAAAACACAACCTCTTCCCCACATTATTACTGAATCTGATAAAACTCTTATCTGGTTTATGATTCCTTTCACCTAGCTGACTCAGTGGAGGCTATTGTACAGGAGGCCTGATGCCTTTCACCTGCTTTACAATCCTTTGCATTAAAATTTTTTTTTTTTTTTTTTTTTTAGTATAAAAGGTTTGACTGAGCCTCTTTAGAGGTGACACATAACACCTATCTCCCCCTTTTTGTTTTAATAAATGATTTTAAGAGTACGATTGGCTCTTTCCACAATTGAGTAACATCTATTTTGTCAATTTGATTAGGTTTAAGTCCTCGGGGATTTACCCCCTAAAGTTGGCACAGAGAGGTGGATAAACACATTGAGGACATTGCTTCCAATAAAACATGGACATTGTCCTTCTCTAATAACATTTTAAAGGCTGAAAATTAAATAAAAAGTTCCTCTGAATTAGTGTGCCCTATAGTAGCTGTTACAATAATTTTTGCCATACTTACCACATAAGCACTATTACTATAGGTTGATGGGCTCTGTAGCAAAATCTGTTAAGGCACAAATAAGAGCTTGTATTTCTACTGAAATATAAAAAGTTTGAAGGATCTTTGCTCTCCAGCTGCAGTAGACCCAGCCCTTCAGAACTGGATCCATCTATAAAAATGGTTAATGCCTGAGGTATAACAATTTCTTTTAATGTGGCAGTTAATACTATTCCCTGTGTTAGAAATAAAGCAAGACCCTCAAGTCAGGGGTCCTGGTAAAAACACAAAACATCAAACATTGACTTATATGCAGAAGGGTGTGCACACATGGTCTGTAAGCATGCACACCGACCTTCCTTGCCCTTGGTCAACCTGCAGCAATGCACAGGTGCTGACTGCTAGCATGGCAAGGCATCTTCACTATTTTTATTTCTGGACTATTTCTCCTATTTTCAGGGGCCACTGCTTATTCTGTGGCTGCAGTAGTCCTATCAGGTCCTCTCTGAGATCTGTTGTTGCAGGAATCCATATGGGCTTTGGAGTTTTCTGGAAATATAAACATATTCTCGACCAAAGGTTAATAAAGAATTCTTTTCTATAAATTAGACTTTGATTTTTGCCCAAACAATTTTCCTTTGGTATATTTTTGACACCATGTGTGTTTTTAATGGGTGTCTTGCTGTTTGCATTACAAATAAAAATTAATTTTCAAAGTAAAAAATTTCTAGATGTAATTTACTTTCAGGATATTTTTCCTTACAGAATATTACTCCACTATCCTCCCTTATTTTTATTTAATTATTAGGAGGCTTTGGAAGATTTTTATAATGCAGTCTTGATAACTTTAAATTTTAATTTTTTGCACAAAAATGTGACTGCTTTAGGTTCATTGCATGTTAAGTAATTTTACCATGAAATGAACTATCAATAGAAATTTTAGTTAATACTTTAGGAACAGCTTTTGTACAATTACATTTTCTTGAATATTTACTTATTTTCAATTAGCCAATTTAAATTAATCTGAAAACTTGACTATTTTACTGTCAAATTTAATACTCTTAACAAAAATCTTAGTTTACCCTGTAATTAATGGAAAAGATTATTTTGCATCCTTGAGAAAGCCCTGAGCATTTCTGGTGCTAGGCTAGATTTAGACATCGGGTAGCTGCCATTGGCCAACTCTCTGTTGCCTGGGTCCCAATCCAAGCCAGGCCAAGTCTCTTGTTATCTGGGTCTCTTCCAGATCTGAGCTGGGCCAAGTCTCTGTATGTTCCCTGGGTCCCGATCTGAGCTGAGCATGGGAAGCGCGAAGCAGCCATGGGGCAGAACTCCCTCAGAAGGGGCGAGTGTTCAAGTCTCTGCAATGTTGGGGGGTGAGGTTCTGTGCCCCACCTCTGTTGACCCCCAAGTTCTCTCCTGATGGCCCCTCTGCGACTGTGCCTGTCTTAGGTTGTTCCTCCCTTGAGGAATCTTACCCGTCTTTGACTAACCAGCCATCCTCCGGGGCCAAGCAGGGTGATGTGAGGTTCAGTTTTGTCTCCTTGGTATCCTATGCCCCTATGGCCTCCATGCCCAGCACCTGCCTTGGGATCCCCTTGCCTGCTGGTGGGGCCCCGGCATTGATCACAGATCTTGGGGTACCCAGCTCACGCCATTGTGCAAGAGACAGATCCATGGTACCAGCCACTATGAGGCTTCAACCTCAGCATGAACTGAAAACTCAGGCAACAGCTGTGGGCAATTGGATTGTGAGAAGAGGGTCCTCTTGGCAAAAGGAGCAAGAAGGGCCAATATAGAATGCTCAAATGCTTTCCTAGGGGGGCCTTCCACACAGTGGAAGGGATTAAATCCTTTCATGTCCTTATAAATTGCTGCCAAACATTCAAAGAATTAATTTGTAAGTTTGGGATAATTGTACAATATGCTATTGTAAAATATCAAAAATTATAATGAAATTGTAAAATATCATGTAAGAATATTCTTTGTTCTAGGCCATGGCAATTCAATCTCAAACTGGCTATCAATTTCTTTTTGTATAGAAAAGGTTTTAACCAGTTAAAGTCTCCTAATAATTTCTAAAAGTAATTTAATCTTTTCTTATCTCCACCTTCTGAGGCCTAATGCATTGGTTATCAATTACAATCTCTATGATATTTGAAGAAAACCTCTCTTTATTTCCTTCCAAAATAATTTTCAGGCTACAGAGTTTCAACTAAGAATCTTTTTTTTTTTTTTTTAAAACAAGCAATCTGTATGGTTACAGCTTGAAAGGTAAGCCTCAAGCGACTAGCTAGCTATATTACAAGTACTCTTCAGTAAGGCTGACTACTAATTTACTTTGAGATTTAACATTTTAACAATAATCTTAGTTTACACTGGAAATACTAGTGAAAGAGAATTTAAAATTTTTAATTTCTTATTTTTATTAAATTTATAATTATATTTTTAAAGTATCCTCTTAGGCTTATTTGCATATACAGAGGTCATGGGAAGGCTTCAGTAACTTTTTTAGAAGATTTATTTAAATTGCTTACAAAGACATTGGCTTATTTAAAGAAAGGGGTTGGCCTTTGTTATTTCAAGATGGCGGGCAGTAACCACATGGCCAGAGGGGTAGGCAAGATGGCGGCTGTCTCACAAGCTGCAAATGTTGCTCCTCCTCTAGCTTAATTAAGAATGCAGGCTACTACGAGTCAGGATTCAATTACTTATAAAAACATTGGCTTCTCATGTAACTTAATTTATGAGACATTGATTATATTTTAAAAATCTAATTTATAAGGTAACTTAAGTAGGTATCTTTAATTTTAAAAAGGCAAAGAAACTTATTCATCAAACTTATTTGATACTTTATTGGTCTGATCCAAAAGCATAAGCAGTGTCCCACCTCCAGCCCATACAAAAATGCAGGCTACTTGAGGCTTTTGTCTTTCTATGAAATTCTACTGCTTTTGAAAATTTTGGCTATATTTAAGAAATATATTGTTTTTACCCTTCTTACAGGTAAAAACTTCCATAACATTTAATATATGTCTATGTAAGTAAAATATATTAATTAATTTTTATTTGATAAAGCTTTCCATGCAACTTCAAGTATCAATCGGTTTAATTAAAAAAATATTTATTTTAAGAGAGAATAGACTTTTGAAATACACCTCAAGGGCCCAGTGAAATGTCTCAAAAGCCATTCTCAAAACCTTGAAATACACCTGGAAAGATCAAATATATAATATATATGATTTAAAGATTATATACTTAAATTATCTTAAAGAATGTCAATTAAATTTAAACTATATCACAGAATTTCTTTTTTAAAATCAGACCAAGAAGTAACATATTTTGAATTTCTAATTATTTAAGAGAAAACATTTTATTTTCTCAAAAATTAAGTTGCAATACTCTAGGCATTTAGTTACCACAATTCTATAATTTCTCACAATTCAATCTGAATCTTAAACTTTCAGAGCTTGCAAGTCAAATATTTGCAGTTCTTAGATTAATAACACCTTTATAGCTTTAAGAATAAATTTTAAAATCTAATAGTCAACTTTAAACCATGTTATTTCTGCCTAGGGAAACTGAGAAGCAAACTTATAAGTATTAAAAAATGACTACTGGTGGAAAGCTGATTTTAAATGAGCCACCTTTTCAGGAAAAACCATTTGACCTTCTCTGGGAAAGTCAGCTAGCAAAAGGTGTAGCCATTGAAATGCAAATGAACATTCTTTAAAAATGGCCGCTGGCGGGAACCAGCCTACCTGCATGCTAGGGGAAGGGCGTGTCCATCCCTCCCTCCATAAAAAAGGGTGTAGCTTTAAAACCTTGTAATGAAGAAAAAAGAGACCTTAAACTTTCAGAGTTTTAAATCTTAGCAAAATTAAATACTTAGCATTTCTCAAATCAATAATACTTTTACATTGTTAAGGATACATTTCACATAAAATATAAGGCATATTCAATTAATAGATTAACTTATAACATCTAGACTTCATACTAGGCATACTTAGATCAACATTTCAGTATTATCACTTTCAATACATTTAATTTAAATTTATCATTTGCTTTAGTAAACTTCCAAGTTCTTTTAAATTTCCAGCCGATAGGCTTGGCCCAGCCACTAAATTTCAAAAGGTCACAATTTTCCTGCTGGGGAAGTCAAGAAGCAAATTCTCAGCCATTCATATGTAAACTTGACTATTTACTTGCTGGTTACCTGCCTCGGGCGGGAAACTTCAAAAGAGCTATCTTAGATGGCCTTGGGGAACTAGTCTGTATTTCTTTCTCCGGTTCATCTTCGCCATTCTCAAGGCCAAAACAGTCTCGGGTTTTTATTCTGTACACAACAAAGAGTTAAGTTCAGCTCAAAACTATGCGCACTCGTTTTTAAACTGGCCTTTTCCCTCTACATGTGCACAGAAATCCCGGATGCATTTATGAATTTGTAAAAGCTTTAAGCCATTAGCTGGAAAATAAATAAAGATGGCGAAGATGAGGCCTTTCAAAGTGGCTTTCTTGGGGAGTGGCGTCCATATTGGATCGCCACGTGTCTCCCTTCCCCCACCACCTTCTTAGGGGGAAGATTCAGTAATGGTCTGGCATCTGTTTTTATTTTATTTATTTTTCAATTTTTATTTTTATTTCTTTATTTATTATTAAGGAAAGAAAAAGATTGGCAGTTGCTGATCTTCCGGGGAGAGTTTATCATCTAAGGGGATCTTATTTAAACCTTTAAGTGAGGGATAGATACCGGGGACCTTAGTACTAGGGGTAGGATGAGTTTCTTTGATTTCTTCCATAAGATCCTTTTGAGGTGGGTTTTCTGGCATTTTTACCGCGACCGACGGACAAGCCGAGGGCGGGTATGGGAATTTTCTCTGGGCCAAAAGTCTCATAATAATCCTGAAGGGCGTCGCCCACTCTTTTCCATCGCTTTGAATCGATGGTGCCCACTAGTGGAAACCAGGGACATGCCTTTCTTTTTACCCTTACTCCTTGCGTCCTGAGGGGACTCCTTGAGCCCACCGAGGAATACCTTGTGAGAACAGAGAGGTGCCCATGTTGATATGGGAGCTTCTCAATTTTTTGCCTCCTCCGCGTAAGCCTCTGGGACGTATAAACCCCGTGCCAGGTCAGCCCTGAGTTTCCGTTGCCTAGGACAGTTGTCTCATCAACAATCTCTGTTTGCCCAAAGGCCCCTGCTCACGTATCATAGGTCGGGATGTATAAGCCCCATGCCAGGTTAGCGACCACTAAGATAAAGTGAGCTCAGGGTTTGCGAGAGACGTGACTAGGAACCAACCAGAGACAAGTTACTCCTCAGGGTGATTCAGAGATCTCGCTCGGCCAGATCTCGGTACCTTTAACCCTTCCCGGATCGGCGAGATGAGTGCTTATTAGCGGACTGGAGGTTGAATCGAGAAGCTCAAAGTGTAGGAAATCCGTCAAAAGGCACAAAAACTCATTCTCACAAGGAATTCACTCTCTCTGAAATCTTGTCTGAAAAGATCATCTGCAAAACTCAACTACAATCAGATCATACTCACGGACGGGCAGCTCCGCGGCGATCAAGTGACAGAGTCTTCACTCGCGGCGTTCCGCGGCGACTCAAGAGGGTGTCCGGCCGGACCGATGTGCAGATGTTCCCCGGAGAGCCGACTCTCGGGCCCCACGTCTTGGGCGCCAATATTTCCCCGACCTGCGGGGTCTTCTAACGGGGGTACCGAGG
This sequence comes from Eptesicus fuscus, assembly GCF_027574615.1. Classification (NCBI taxonomy): domain Eukaryota; kingdom Metazoa; phylum Chordata; class Mammalia; order Chiroptera; family Vespertilionidae; genus Eptesicus; species Eptesicus fuscus. The sequence goes on along the minus strand of NC_072493.1, from coordinate 22,974,642 downwards.
CAGCGCACCTAAGGGAATGAAAACAGACAAGGGACGCAGAGAAAGGAGGCAAGACAAACGGGTTTCTGATCAAGCCTCGAAATTTTATTTTTACAGCGTTCCTTATATGTGGTTTCTAGAAGGGGGGATGTCTTAGGGGAGATGGGGGCTGAAGGGATCATGTGGACTTAGGCAATTAACTAAGGTTGTAAAGGGAGGTGACTAGATAAAGAATTTGGCAGTTAAAGGCTAACTAAGGAAAGAATGCTTTGTTCTCAGAGAGAGGAGGTGGGCCTGGTTTCTGTGAGTTTCTGTTTAGATAACTTGCTAAAGTAAGGTCAGAGTTAACCCTTTAATCAACTCTTGGCTCCGGACAAATCCCATTTACCATTGCATCAAAAAAATTAAGATACCTAGGAATAAACTAAGGAGGTAAAATACCTGTACTCGGAAAACTACAGGACATTGAAAAAAGAGATGGAGGAAGACATAAACAAATGGAAGAACATACTATGTTCGTGAATTGGTAGAATCAACATCATTAAAATGTCCATACTACCTAAAGCAATCTATAGATTCAATGCAATACCTATTAAAATACCAATGGCATATTTCAAAGATCTAGAACAAAGTTTTAAAAATTCATCTGGAATAAAAAAAAAGACCCCAAATAGCCACAGCAATCCTGAGAAAGAAGAACAAAGTTGGAGGGATCACAATACCAGATATCAAGCTATATTACCAAGCCACGGTTCTCAAAACTGCCTGGTACTGGTACAAGAACAGACATATAGACCAATGGAACAGAACAGAGAACCCAGAAATCGACCCAAGCCATTATGCTCAATTAATATTTGACAAAGGAGGCCAAGAGCATACAATGGAGTCAGGACAGTCTCTTCAATAAATGGTGTTGGGAAAATTGGTCAGATACAGGCAAAAAAAATGAAACTAGATCACCAACTTACACCTTACACAAAAACAAACTCAAAATGGCTAAAGGACTTAAATGTAAGACAGGAAACCATAGAAATCCTACAAGACTCCATAGGCAGCAAAATATCAGACACATGTCGTAGCAATATCTTCATTGATACAGCTCCTAGGGCAATGGAGACTAAGGAGAAAATAAACAAATGGGACTACATCAAAATAAAAAGCTTCTGCATAGCAAAAGAAACCATCAACAAAACAAGAAAGCCCACTGCATGGGAGAACATATTTGCCAATGCTATTTTAGATAAGGGTTTAATCTCCAAAATTACAGAGAACTCATACAACTTAACAAAAGGAAGATAAGCGATCCAATAAAAAAGTGAGCAAAGAACCTAAATAGACACTTTTCGAAAGAGGACATTCAGAAAGCCAAGAGACATATGAAAACATGCTCAAAGTCACTAATCATCCGAGAAATGCAAATCAAAACAACAATGAAGTACCATCTCACACCTGTCAGAATGGCTATCATTAACAAATCAACAAATGACAAGTGCTGGAGAAGATGTGGAGAAAAAGGAACCCTAGTGCACTGCTGGTGGGAATGCAGACTGGTGCAGCCACTGTGCAAAACATATGGAGTTTCCTCAAAAAGTTAAAAATGGAACTCCATTTAACCCAGTAATCCCTTCTAGGAATATATCCCAAAAAACCAGAAACACCAATCAGAAAGGATATATGCACCCGTATGTTCAGAGCAGCAAAATTTACAATAGCTATGATTTGGAAACAACTTACGTGCCCATCAGCAGATGAGTGGATTAAAAAAACTGTGGTACATCTACACAATGGAATATTATGCCGCTATAAAAAAGAAGGAACTTCTAGCATTTGCAACAGCATGGATGGAACTGGAGAGCATTATGCTAAGCAAAATAAGCCAGTGGGAGAAAGATAGATATCATATGATCTCACTCATATGTGGGATATAATGATCAACATAATTTGATGAACAAGAATAGATCCAGCCCTGGCCGGTTTGGCTCAGTGGATAGAGCGTCGGCCTGCGGACTCAAGGGTCCCAGGTTCAATTCCCATCAAGGGCATGTACCTTCGTTGGGGGCACATCCCCAGTGGGGGGTGTGCAGGAGGCAGCTGACCGATGTTTCTCTCTCATCAATGTTTCTAACTCTCTATCCCTCTCCCTTCCTTCTCTGTAAAAAAATCAATAAAATGTATTTAAAAAAAAAAAAAAGAATAGATGCAGAGACAAATGGCAGGGGAGGAGGGGGTTAGAGAGCAACCAAAGGACTTGTATGCATGCATATTATCATAACCAATGGGGGGGGGGTCAAGTGGGGAAAAAGGAGACATATGTAAAACTTTAGACAATAAATAAAAAAATAAAGAAACAGGAAAAAAATTAACTCAAAATGAATCATAAAACTTAATGTAAGATCCAGAAATTGCACTCCTTGGTGTTTACCCAATGGAGCTGAAATTTTATGGCCACACAATCTGCACAAGGATGTTTATAACAGTTTCATTCATAATTGCAAAAACTTGGAAGCAACCAAGATGTTCTTTAGTAAGTAAATGGATAAACTGTGGTGCAGTCATTCTATGGAATATTATTTAGTTCTAAAAAGAAGTGAGCTATCAAGCCATGAAAGACAAGGAGGAAACAGATCTTGGCAATGCATATTACCAAATGAAAGAAGCCAATCTGAATTCTTTCTGAATTTCAGTCTCAAGCCCTTTACCTTTTATTGTTCCAGGCAAAAAAGAATGAAATAGGTATAACAATCCAAACATAACTTGAATGTTCCCGTAAAATTGTCCTCATCTGGGAGGCTCAACCCCTCACTTTCATTATGTATTCTAGGAGAATAGTTTCCAATATTTTATGATTTTGTGATCATTTTAATAAAAATATGAATACATTTTTAAAAAGATGTAATGTTAGGTTGTTTACTTGGGATTTCTCATTTCTTTTTTTTTTTTTTTTTTTTTTTTTAATATTTTTATTGAGGTATTATATGTGTACATATCTTACTATTACCCCCCCACCCCACACCCACACATGCCCTCCCCCCCCAGAGTTTTGCGTCCATTGTTTATGCTTATATGCATGCATACATGTCCTTCGTTTGATTTCATAACTCCCCCACCTTTCCCAAACTTTCCCCCTGTACTTTGAAAGTCTGTTTGATGCTTTACTGTCTCTGTATCTATCTTTTTGTTCACCACTTTATAATGTTCTTTACTATCCCTAAATGAGTGAGATCATGTGGTATTTTTCTTTCATTGACTGGCTTATTTCACTTAGCATAATGTTCTCCAATTCCATCCAGGTTGCTGCAAATGATGAGAATTCCTTCTTTTTTATGGCAGCATAGTATTCCATTGTGTAGATGTACCACAGTTTTCCGATCCAGTCATCTGCTGATGGGCACCTAGGCTGTTTCCAAATCTTAGCTATTGTAAATTGTGCTGCTATGAACATAGTGGTGCATATATCCTTTCTGATTGGTGTTTCTAGTTTCTTCGGATATATTCCCAGGAGTGGGATTACTGGGTCAAATGGGAGTTCCATTTTCAGTTTTTTGAGGAAACTCCATACTGTTCTCCACAGTGGCTGCACCAGTCTGCATTCCCACCAGCAGTGCACGAGGGTTCCTTTTTCTCCGCATCCTCGCCAACACTTGTTGTTTGTTGATTTGTTGATGATAGCCATTCTGACAGGTGTGAGATGGTACCTCATTGTTGTTTTGATTTGCATCTCTCGGATAATAAGTGACTTTGAACATGTTTTCATGTGTCTCTTGGCCTTCCTTCTGTCTTCTTTTGAAAATATTCTGTTTAGGTCTGTTGCCCATTTTTTTATTGGATCATTTATCTTCCTCTTATTAAGTTGCATAAGCTGCCTGTAGATGTTGGAGATTAAACCTTTATCAGTGATAGCATTTGCAAATATGTTTTCCCATGCGGTGGGCTTTCTTGTTGTTTTGTTGATGGTTTCTTTTGCTGTAAAAAAGCTTTTTATTTTGATGTAGTCCCATTTGTTAATTTTCTCTTTAGCTTCCATTGCCCTAGGGGCAGTGTCAGTGAAGAAGTTCTTTTGGCATATGTCTGAGATTTTGTTGCCTGTGGAGTCCTCTAGTATTTTTATGGTTTCCCGTCTTATGTTTAAGTCCTGTATCCATTTTGAGTTTATTTTTGTGTATGGTGTAAGTTGGTGATCTAGTTTCATTTTTTTGCATGTATCTGTCCAGTTTACCCAACACCATTTATTGAAGAGACTGTCTTGACTCCATTGTATGTTCATGCCTCCTTTGTCAAATATTAATTGAGCATAGTGGTTTGGGTCGATATCTGGGTTCTCTATTCTGTTCCCTTGATCAATATGTCTGTTCTTGTGCCAGTACCAGGCTGTTTTGAGAACAGTGGCTTTGTAATACAGCTTGAAATCTGGTATTGAGATCCCACCTACTTTATTCTTCTTTCTGAGGATTGCTGAGGCTAGTCGGGGTCTTTTTTTATTCCAGATGAATTTTTGGAGAGTTCTTTCTAGGTCTGTGAAATATGCTGTTGGTATTTTGATGGGGAGTGCATTGAATCTGTAGATTGCTTTGGGTAGTATGGACATTTTAATGATGTTGATTCTACCAATCCAGGAACATGGTATGTTCTTCCATCTGTTTACGTCTTCCTCTATCTCTTTTTTCAGTGTCCTGTAGTTTTCTGCGTATAGGTCTTTTACCTCCTTAGTTAAGTTTATTCCTAGGTATCTTAATTTTTTTGGTGCGATGGTAAATGGGATTGCTTTTTTAGTCTCTCTTTCTGTAAGTTCATTATTGGTGTATAGAAAAGCCATAGATTTCCTGGCGTTAATTTTATATCCCGCTACATTGCCGAATTCATTTATTAAGTCTATTAGTTTTTTGATGGAATCTTTTGGGTTTTTTATGTACAATATCATGTCATCTGCAAATAAGGACAGCTTCACTTCTTCTTTTCCAATTTGGATGCCTCTTATTTCTTCTTCTTGCCTAATTGCGATAGCTAATACTTCCAGTACTATGTCAAACAGGAGTGGTGAGAGTGGGCATCCCTGTCTTGTTCCTGTTCTTAGGGGAAATGGTTTTAGTTTTTGCCCATTGAGTATGATGTTTGCTGTGGGTTTATCATAAATAGCTTTTATTATGTTGAGGTACGAGCCTTCTATTCCCACCTTGTTGAGAGTTTTTATCAAGAAAGGGTGTTGGATTTTGTCAAATGCTTTTTCTGCATCTATTGATATGACTATGTGATTTTTATCTCTCAATTTGTTTATGTGATGTATCACGTTTATTGATTTGCGGATATTGTACCATCCTTGCATTCCTGGAATAAATCCTACTTGGTCATGGTGTATGATCTTTCTGATGTATTGCTGGAGCCGATTTGCTAGAATTTTGTTGAGGATTTTGGCATCAATGTTCATGAGGGATATTGGCCTGTAATTCTCTTTCATTGAGTTGTCTTTATCTGGTTTTGGTATTAGGGTGATGCTGGCTTCATAGAAGGAGCCTGGAAGTGTTCCTTCCTCTTGAATTTTTTGGAATAGTCTGAGGAGGATAGGTTTTAGTTCTTCCTTGAAAGTTTGATAAAACTCTCCTGTGAAGCCATCTGGCCCCGGGCTTTTGTTTGCCGGAAGCTTTTTGATGACTGCTTCAATTTCTTCCATAGTTACTGGCATGTTGAGCTGTTTAGAATCTTCCTGATTAAGTTTTGGAAGGTTGTATTTTTCTAGGAATATGTCGATTTCCTCTAGGTTGTCCAGTTTGTTGGAATAGAGTTGTTCGTAGTATTTTGTAACAATCCTTTGTATCTCAGCGGGATCTGTTGTTATTTCACCTCTTTCATTTCTGATTTTGTTTATTTGGGTCCTCTCTCTTTGCTTCTTGGTGAGCCTGGCTAGAGGTCCATCAATCTTGTTTATCCTTTCAAAGAACCAGCTCTTGGTTTTGTTGATCTTTTGTATTGTTTCTTTGGTCTCTATGTCGTTTATCTCCGCTCTGATCTTTATTATTTCTTTCCTTCTGCTTACACTAGGCTTATCTTGTTGCTCTCTCTCTAACTCTTTGAGTTGTTGGGTTAGGTAATTTATTACCATTGTTTCTTGTTTTTTGAAGTAGGCTTGTAGAGCTATGAACTTCCCTCTCAGGACTGCTTTCATTGTGTCCCATAGATTTTGGATTGTTGTGTTTTCATTGTCGTTTGTTGCCATGATGTTTTTTATTTCTTCCTTGATGTCTTTGGTAACCCAGTCATGGTTTAATAACATGCTGTTTAGTCTCCAAGTATTTGATTTCTTTGGGTTGTTTTTATTGTAGTTGATTTCCAGTTTTATGCCACTGTGATCTGAGAAGATACTTGATATGATTTCTATCTTCTTGAATTTGGAGAGACTTTGCCTATGTCCTAACATATGGTCTATCTTTGAAAATGACCCATGTGCACTTGAGAAGAATGTATATTCTATGGCTTTGGGGTGAAATGTTCTGAAGATGTCGATTAATTCCATCTGTTCTAGTGAGTCATTTAGGTTTGATGTTTCTTTGCTGATTTTTTGTTTAGAGGATTTGTCCAATGGTGATAGTGGGGTATTGAAGTCTCCTACTATGATTGTATTACTGTCAATCTCTCCTTTGATATCTTCCAGGAGTTTTTTAATGTATCTTGGTGCTCCTGTATTGGGTGCATATATGTTTACCAGAGTTATTTCTTCTTGTTGGATTTCTCCCTTTAGTATTATGAAGTGGCCTTCATTATCTCTTGTTATGTCCTTCACTTTGAGATGTAATTTGTCAGATATAAGTATTGCAACCCCAGCTTTTTTTTCATTTCCATTTGCCTGGAAAACCTTTTTCCATCCCTTTACTCTCAGTCTGTATGCATCCTTTTTTTTGAGGTGGGTTTCCTGTAGACAGCAGATATCTGGGTTTTGTTTTCTTATCCAGTCTGTTACCCTGTGTCTTTTGATTGGGGCATTCAAGCCATTTACATTTAAAGTTATTATTGATAGGTACTTATTTGACGCCATTTTTATTCTATACCCCTGTGTACCTTCTTTGCTTCCTATTTCTTTCTTTCTTTTTTTTTTTTTTTTTTTTTTTTTACAGCAGACCCTTTAGCATTTCTTTCATTGCTGGTTTGGTGGTGATAAACTCCCTTAGTCCTTTTTTGTCTGTGAAGCTCCTGATTTCACCTTCAATTTTGATTGATAGCCTTGCTGGGTACAGTATTCTTGGATTTAGACCCTTCCTTTGCATGACTTGGTATATTTCATTCCATTCCCTTCTGGCCTGATGAGTTTCTGTTGAGAAATCAGTTGCTAGTCTGATGGGGGTTCCTTTGTATGTAACTGTCTGTCTCTCTCTGGCCGCTTGTAAGATTCTTACTTTGTCGTTGGTGTTTGCCAACTTAACTATAATGTGCCTTGGCGTCGGTCTTTTGGGGTTCATTTTGCTTGGAACTCTGTGAGCTTCTTGGATTTGTGTGGGTTTTTTCTTCCCTATATCAGGGAAGTTTTCTGTTATTATTTCTTCAAACAGGTTTTCTATTCCTTGCTCAGTTTCCTTTCCTTCTGGCACCCCTATTATCCTGATGTTGTTTTGCTTTGTATTGTCCCGAAGTTCCCTTACACTCTCCTCAATCTTTCTAATTTTTGTTTCTAGAAGCTGTTGTAATTGGGTATTTTTTTCCATCTTGTCTTCTAGCTCACTTATGCGGTCCTCTGCTTCATCTAGTCTACTCTTGATGCTTTCTATTGAGTTCTTTACAGCAGCGATGTCATTTTTCATTTCTTCTTGGTTCTTCTTCATTTCTTCTTGGTTCTTACTCATATTGTCGAATTTGTCTTCCATCCTTTTCAGCCACCCTATGACCATTTCTCTGAATTCTTTCTCTGATAGGTTGTTTGCCTCTAAATCGTTTACTTCCTTTTCTGGTGATGCCTGTTTCTCTTTCCTGTGGGGGCTGTTTCTTTGTCTCCCCATGGTCTCTCTTCTCCGGATGTCTGGTTATATAGATTTCTCTCTCTGGCGTTGATTTAAAGGTATAAAATACAACACAACCAGGCACAACAGACAAGGCACTGAACAGAATTGTATTCACGATATTAATAACCTCCAATAAAGGTAACCACCAGAGAAAGACAAATTAGGGAATAGGAGTGGAAGAGGGAGAGTAAAAAGAAAGAACAACAACGAAAAAAAAAAACAAAACAAAACAAAAAAAACAACGAGTGTGAATCTGAACTTGGGAAAAGAGCAGAAAGAAAGAAAAGAAAAAGAAATAACAGAAAAGAAAAATAAAAGAAAAAAAAAGTAAGAGAGACAAGAATGATACTAAGAGAGAAAAGGGGAACAATCTATATATATGGGGAGTAAACTCCACTAGAACAACCACTATTCCCAGCAAATTCCAGCAACACGAGCCTGGAGATTAATACAAACTGCAATAGCAGATAATATCAAGTGAGGCAAGGGAAAACAAAAGTAAAAAACAGACAAAAACAAAGCAAACAAAAGAACCAACCAAACCAACAAAAAGAATAATCAAAACTATCTCATAAAAAAGCATAAAAATTCAATCTAATCAACATTCAAGCAAACAACAACAAAAGGCCCGAGAGAAAAATAATTTTTTTTTGGTAGCGTAGAGAGAGGTTTGTATGGATTTGGAGCAGGGGGTTGGGAATTAGATATATAAGTAGGGTGAAGTTTTAGCAGGGAGTAAACTGAAAAAGTAGGGAAAGTCTAAAGCCAGAAAGGGTTAAGATAAACAGGGGACCAAAATGGGAAAGGTTAGGAGGAGAGTGATGGCATAATGTTAGCTTTGAGATAGGGTAAAGCGATTGTAAGGGAAAGATGCAAATCGAATGTGGGACACTAATCCAAAAAAAAAAAGAAAGAGAAAATCAAATGACATTAAAAAAAAAAAAAAAAGTAAAATAATAGTAATAATAGTGTTGATTGAAAATAAAAATGTAATAATTAAAAAGGTGAAAATCGAGTGAGGAAAAAGAAAAAAAAATTAGTTTCTTAAGTAAAAGATGCAAAAAATGAAAATAAAAAAATATGAGAATAAAAAATTTTAAAAATTGAAAAAAGAATTGAAAATTAAAAAATAGGAAGACTAAAATGTGCAGTAGCGGCTTTCATTCACTTCCTCTATTATTCTGTTTGGTATGCCTTTTTCCCAGTCTGGGCGGTATTTCAGTTCAGCTTCATTCCAGGGCTCCTCAGTGTTGGAAGCCAGTCCTGCTTTTTAAGCCAGCCGTGTCTTAATTTCTCGTATTTATTTTTAATTACACCAGAGACAATTAGCGTTTCAGCCCCTGGGTGGCAGTGTTTCTGAATTGACTTCCGGGCCTCTCTAGCTCTTTTTTCTTTTTCTTTTTTCCCCTCTATGGCACTCACTATCGGTTTGTGGAGGTATGCGCCTCAGAGCTGCCTCTCTGATGGTCACACGCAGCTCTGGTCCCAGGTTCCGAAAAAACACCTTCCCCCTGCAGTCTTTCAGGGTTTCCACCTGGGTTTGCCTCTGTATTGGGCTTAGCAATCAGAGTCGGAAAGAGCCCAGGTGTGCGGACCGTGGGTCTGTGCCCCAGACTAAGGAGCCTGCACTCCTTTGAAAATTCTTAGTCTGACCCTCCTCGTCAGATTAAAATGAGTTGCTTTCAAGAGGTCACTTCTGTTAGCAGCTCAGAAGACCCCCCTCCTCATTCACGGATCAGGGCAGTTCCAACTGCTGCCGATTTTTCTAGGCACAGACCTCCCGGCTCCTGCCGGTCCTGCGGTCCTGCGGCTGCCGCGCTTCCCTCACCCAGCGCTTCCCTCACCCACCGCGGGGATTAGAAACCGCCCCTCATTTCAGGCGAAATCTGACCTTTCCGTGGTGCAGTGAAGAGTTTCTTTGAATCCGACTGTTTGCGCTGATAGGGGACCGGTGGTCTGGTGCTCCCCGCAGCTCAGTGTTTGCAGTTGTCGCGGAAAGTCAGGTTTCCACTAAAATCCTCCTTTCCTTGCAAGATGGCGAGGCGCCCGGCGAGCCCGCAGCTCCAGGAGGGGACCCAGCCCCTGTGGGTGCTGCGCGGTCAGAGGAACACTGCCCAGCACTCCCCCGCCTTCTCCTGGAGTTTAGCTGTCCCTTGGCTTGCCCACATACACTCCCTCTGCGAGCCTCTGCTGCTCCGACTCTCCGCCCCAGGAACAGACTCCAAACCCGACTCTATTCCGTCGCCATTTTCTCTCCTCGATTTCTCATTTCTTGAGATAGGCTTGTAGTGATATAAACTTCCCTTGTGTTAGTGCTTACACTGCATCCCGGAAGTTTGATATGTTGTGTTGTCATTCTCATTTGTTTCTATATATCTTTTATTTCTTCTTTGACCCAGCCAGTTTTTTTAGAAGAATGTTATTTAATCTCCGTATTTGTAGGTTTCCTTACTTCCTTTTTGCAGTGAATTACAAAGCACTGTGATCAGAGAATAGGATTGGTATAATTTCAGTCTTCCTGAATTTGTTGAGTCTAGTTTCGTGACCCAACATACTAGTGTCCTTGAGAAAGTTTCATGTGCACTGGAGCAGAATGTATGATCCGTGGTTCTAGGATGAAAGGTCCTGTAAATGTCAGTTATGTCCATTTGATTTAATGTATCATTTCAGGCCAGTGTTTCTGTATTGATATTCTGTTGGATCTCTCTAGAGCTGTCAATAGAGTATTAAGGTCTCCTACTATGATTGTGTTTTGTCTATTTTTCCCTTTAGTAGTTGCTTTATATATTTTGGTGCTCCCTCATTGGAGGCCTGGAGCACGAAATGTGTGCATGGAAAGGGGGGTGTGTGTGTCCCTCAGCCTGGCCTGAACCCTCTCCAATCTGGGACATCCCTCTCACAATCCGGGACCACTGGCTCCTAACCGCTCGCCTGCCTGCCTGCCAGCCTGATCGTCCCTAACCCCTCTGCCTGCCGGCCCAACCACCCTCCCCTGCCAGCCTGATCATCCCCTAACTGCTTTCCCCTGCCGACCTGATTGCCCCCTAACTGCTCTCCCCTGCCGGCCTGGTTGCTCCTAACTGCCTCTGCCTTGGCCCCTGCCACCGTGGCTTTGTCCGGAAGGAAGTTGGACATCTGGAAGATGTCCAGTTGACCTGGTCTAATTAGCATATTATACTTTTATTAGTATATTAGAAGCCCAGTGCATGAAATCATGCAGCCCTGCCCACCTGTGCGGCCGCGCCGTGCTCGCAGCCCTGCTCACCCGCACCTGTCTTTGGTCATTACGGCATTAGGGCCACAGGCCTTTTATAATATACACTGAGTGGCCAGATTATTATGCTCTCTGAACGCATTATCTGGCCACTCAGTGTATATCCTATATAATAAAAGGCTAATATGCAAATTGTCCCCTCAACCAGGAGTTTGACCAGCAGGCAGACGGGCCAACCACCCATGTCCCCTCCCCGTGTCCAGGCTGGCCGGACCCCACCCATGCACGAATTCATGCACTGGGCCTCTAATATATATGTACACACACACAAACACACACACACACACACACACACACACATATATATATATATATATATATGTATACACACACACACACACACACATATATACACATATATATACACGGAGTGGCCAGATTATTATGCGTTCAGAGATCATAAAAATCTGGCCACTCAGTGTGTGTGTGTGTGTGTGTGTGTGTGTATATATATATAGTATATTAATCTTTATTGTTGAAGGTATTACAGATGTCCCCCTTTCTTCCCCCCATTGCCTCCCTCCACCTGGTTCCTGCCCAACCCCAGGCCTTCACCACCCTATTGTCTGTATCCATAGGTAATGCATATTTCATGTAAGATCTTTGGCTAATCTCTTCCCACCCCCCCCACCCCCCCCCCCCCACACACACACTTTCCCTCTGAGATTCATCAGTCTGTTCCATGTTTCCATGCCTCTGATTCTATTTTATTCACCAGTTTGTTTGTTTGTTTGTTTGTTTATTTATTTCCGAGAGGAAGGGAGAGGGAGAGAGAGATAGAAACATCAATGATGAGAGAGGATCATTCATCGGCTGCCTCCTGCATGCCCCCTACTGGGGATTGAGCCTGCAACCCAGGCATGTGCCCTTGACTGGAATCGAACCCGGGACCCTTCAGTCCTCAGGCCAATGCTCTATCCACCAGCCAAACCAACTAGAGCTTCACCAGTTTATTTTATTCATTAGATTTCTTGTTCGCTTATTTTGATTTATAGATTTAGTTGTTGATAGATCCATATTTATTGCCATTTTATTGTTCATAATTTTGATCCCTATTTCCCTCCTCCTTCTGCTCCTCCTCCTCCTCCTCCTCCTCCTCCTCCTCCTCGTCTTCCTTCTCTTCCCTCTCCTCCTCCTCTTTCTCCCTTCAACATTTCATGTAATACTGGTTTGGTGGTGATGAACTCCTTTAGCTTTTTCTTGTCTCTGAAGCTCTTTAGCTGACCTTTGATTGTAAATTATTGCTTTGCTGGGTACAGTAATCTTGTTTTTAGGTCCTTGCTATTCATCACTTTGAATATTTCTTGCCACTCCCTTCAAACCTGCAAAGTTTCTGTGGAGAAATCAGCTGACAGTTGTATGGGCACTCCCTTGTAGGTAACTAACTGTTTTTCTCTTGCTGCTTTTAAGATTCTCTCTTTGTCTTTTGTCCTTGGCATTTTAATTATGTTTCTTGGTTTGGGCTTCTTTGGGTTCCTCTTGTTTGGGGTTCTCTGTGCTTCGTGGACTTGTAAGTCTATTTCTTTAACCAGGTGGGGAAAGTTTTCTGTCATTATTTCTACAAATAGGTTTTCAGTATCTTCTCCTTCTGGCACCCACATAATGCAAATGTTAGTACACTTGAAGTTGTACCAGAGGTTCCTTGCTATCTTTATATTTTTGGATTCCTTTTTTCTTTTTGCTCTTCTGATTGGGTAGTTTTTGCTTCCTCATATTCCAAGTTGTTGATTTGATTCTCAGAATCCTCTACTCTATTGTTGAATCCCTGTAAATTATTCTTCATTTTAGTTACTGTATGCTTAATTTTTTATTGGTTCTTTTTCATGTCTTTGACATTCTCCCTAAGATCCTTGAAAGTCTCACTAAGTCCTTTGAAGCTCTCTTTGAGTCCCTTGAAGCTCTCATTAAGATCCTTGAGTAACCTTATGACCATTGTTTTGAACTCTGTATCCAGTAGTTTGCTTGCTTCCATTTTGCACATTTGTGACATCTTTCTTTGTCTTCACATTTTGGCTGCTTCCCTGTGTTTATTTCTTTGTATTAGGTAGAGCTGATATGTCTCCGAAAATTGGTAGAGTGGCCTTATATAGTGGATGAGGGCCTAGTGGTTCAGCCTCCCAGTCACCTGAGCTGGGCACTCTAGGTATGCCAATGTGTGGGCTGTGTGCACAGTCTCATAGTTGAAACTTCACTGCTGTTGGTGTCACTGGGAGGAGTTGACCTCTTGGCCATTTGGCTGTGAGGACCAGCTATTACTACAGTGGGAGAACAGCTGTGCAGGAGACATCCCTCTAGTGCAGGACTTGCTTCAGTGGAGCTTTGGTGCTCACCGAGTCTGCCCCTTGAGTGTGTCACTTGTAGATATGTAGAGTTGTAATCTGGTATGATCTGAAGCTGTACACTAGATGCACTGGCTCTAAGGCCTCCTGGGAGGTACAATGTCAGCCACTGCGGTGGTCCAACCAGCAGGAGCTACAGAGAGATCTGCAGATGGCTGCAACTTGTATTGGGCTTGTGAAGTGCCCAGGCAAGGCCCAGCTGTGAAGCAAAGCAGGCTGTTGCTAGTGCCAGATTTTGGACCTTTTATTGATAGTTTTAGGGCATGCTGATTGATACCAGCTGCTTCTTGTTTGAGAGATTTTAGCAAAGTCTGAAGCCTGAACAAGGACAGGCCGTTCATATGGAAAAGCCAATGCAAACAGCTGGAAACTCGGATATGGCTGCCAGTCAGCTCTTCAATGCGGGAGGTCCCAGCACAGAAACAATGACCCCTGTGAGCACCCCCGTCTGGGAGAAAGCTGCCCCTGAGTTCTTGCTCTGATGCCAAACAATCCAGTTCCCTGCTGGATGTCCCTGGGTCCCCCAAAGTCCCCTGCACTGAAGCTCAGAGGGATTGAGTCCAAGTAAGTTTGTGTGCCAGCCCTTTAGGAGGAGCACCTGGTTCTCCAGCAGTCTCTGTGTCACTCAGCCACAGTCCGCACTGGTTTTTATAGCCCGAAATTACAGGGACGTCTCTTCCTAGATCTGGAACCCTGGGCTGGGAGCCTGGTGTAGGGATGGGACCCCTTGCTTCTCACGGGGGACTTCTGCAGCTGAGACATCCCTCCTGATTAAAAAAAAAAAAAAAAAAAAAGGCACACGTGGGTGTTGGACCAGACTGTTCCACGCCTCCAGCTCTTCTAGTAATTTCTTCTTCTTCTTTTTTTTTTTTTAAATGTTCGTTAGGCTAGGGTTCCAAGTAGAGTTTAGTGTGCCTTTAAATATATTTTATTGATTTTTTACGGAGAGGAAGAGAGAGGGATAGAGAGTTAGAAACATCGATGAGAGAGAAACATCGATCAGCTGCCTCTTGCACACCCCCTACTGGGGATGTGCCCGCAACCAAGGTACATGCCCTTTACCAGAATCGAACCTGGGACCCTTGAGTCCGCAGGCCGACGCTCTATCCACTGAGCCAAACCGGTTTCGGCTCTTCTAGTAATTTCAATGTGCTTCTTTACTTCTCTAGTTGTAGGACTTCCATTCAGCTAACTTTCAGGTGGTTTTGAATGATGGTTGCTTTGTGTTTTGCTTTATTATTTTTTTTATAGTGTTTAACATTTTTTCCTAGTATATTTTATTTTTTTCAGGTTTTTTTCTTTTAGTAATTATTGTTGAAAGTATAACATATGTCCCCCTTTTTTCCCCATTGACCCCCTCCAGACTACCCCCACACCTTACCCCTGCCCCAGGCCTTCAGCACCCTATTGTCTGTGTCCATGGGTTATGCATGTTTGCATACAAGGTCCTTGGTTAATTACCTCCCACCCACCCACCCTCCCCCACCTTCCCTTTGAGATTCTGCACTCTGTTCCATGCTTCCATGTCTCTGGATCCACTCTGTTCATCAGTTTATTTTGTTAATTAGATTCAACATATGAGGGAGATCATATGATACTTGCCTTTCTCTGACTTATTTCACTTAGCATGATACTCTCCAGGTCCCTCCATGCTGTCTCAAAGGGTAAGAGATTCTTTTTTTTTTTTTTTTTTTTTGCTGCTGCATAGTATTCCATGGTATAAATGTACCACAGCTTTTCATCCACTCATCTACTGATGGGTATTTGGGCTGTTTCCAGATCTTAGCTATTGTAAACTGTGCTGCTATGAACATAGGGGTGCATACATTCTTTCTAATTGGTGTTTCTGGTTTCTTAGGATATATTACTAGAAGTGGGATCACAGGGTCAAATGGAAGTTCCATATTTAAATTTTTTAAAAACATATTTTTATTTCAGAGAGGAAGGGAGAGAGAGAAACATCAATGATGAGAGAAAAAATCATTGATTGGCTGCCTCCTGCACGCCCCCTACTGGTGATCGAGACCACAACCCGGGCATGTGCCCTTGACCAGAATTGAATCTGGGACCTCTCAGTCTGCAGGCCGACGCTCTATCCACTGATCCAAACCAGCTAGGGCTGAATAGTGACTGAGCATTTTTTTGTATGTCCTCTTTGGAGAAGTGTCTATTAGGTCTTTTGCCCATTTTTTGACTGGATTGTTTGTCTTCCTTCTGGTACGTTTGTACAAGTTTCTTATATACTAGTATTTTGGATATTAACCCTTTATCAGCTGTATCATTGCCAAATATGTTCTCCCATACAGGGCTCCCTTTTATTTTTGTTACTGGTTTCTTTTGCTGTGCAGAAGCTTTTTATTTTGATGTAGTCCCATTTGTTTTATTTCTCCATAGTTTCCTTTGCCCTAGGAGATGTATCCATAAACATATTGCTATGAAAGATGTCTAAGATTTTGCTGCCTATTGTTTATTTTAGGATTTTTATGGTTTCACGACTTACATTTAAGACTTTTATCCATTTTGAGTTTATCCTTGTGTGTGGTGTAAGTTGATGGTCTAGTTTCATTTTTTTTTTTTGTATGTCTCTGTCCAATTTTCCCAACACTATTTATTGAAGAGACTGTCTTGACTTCATTGTATGCTCTTGCCTCCTTTGTCAAATACTATTGAGCAAAATGTCGTGGGTCGATATATGGGGTCTCTGTTCTGTTCCATTGATCTACATGCCTGTTCTTGTGCCAGTACCAGGCTGTTTTGATTATGGTGGCTTTGTAGTATAACTTTAAATCTGGTATTGTGATTCTTCCAACTTTGCTTTTCTGTCTCAAGATTGCTGAAGATATTCGGGGTCTTTTTTGATTCCATATAAATTTTTTGAGTATTTTAGACCTGTGAAATATACTGTTGGTATTTAAATAGGGATTGCATTGAATCTGTGGCTTTCCTTGAGTAGTGTGGACATTTTAATGTTGACTCTACCAATCCATGAACACAGTGTATTCTTTTACTTGTTTATATCTCCTCTGTTTTTTCAACATCTGAATACAGGTTTTTTGCCTCCTTGGTTAAGTTTATTCCTACGTATCTTAATGTTTTTGTTGCAATGGTAAATGGGATTATTTTTTTAGTTTCTCTTTCTGAGAATTCATTATCTATACTAATAAAAGGGTAATATGCTAATTAGACTGGGTCAACCGGACATCTTCTGGATGTCCGACTTCCTTCTGGACAGTTAGGGCGCAACCAGGCTGGCAGGGGGCAGTTAGGGGCAACCAGGCCGGCAGGGGGCAGTTAGGGGGTGACCAGGCCAGCAGGGGACCAGTTAGGGGGTGACCAGGCCAGCAGGGGACCAGTTAGGGTGTGACCAGGCCAGCAGGGGACCAGTTAGGGTGCAGTCAGGCCAGCAAGCAGAGGCAGTTAGGGGTGATCAGTCAGGCAGGTAGAGTGGTTAGGGGTGATCAGGAAGGCAGTCAGGTGAGCAGTTAGGAGCCAATGGTACCAGATTTTGAGAGGGATGTCCGACTGCCAGTCAGACATCCCCTGAGGGGTCCTGGAATGGAGAGGGTGCAGGCCAGGCTAAGGAATACCCCCCATGCACGAATTTCATGCACCAGGCCTCTAGTTGGTATATAAAAAAAGCCATACACTTTTGGGTGTTGATTTTGTATTCTGCTACATTGCCAAATTCATTTATTAAATCTAGTAGTTTTTTGGTAGAGTCTTTAGGGTTTTCTATGTATAATATCATGTCATCTGTGAATAATGAGATTTTTACTTCCTCCTTTCTAATTTGGATGCCTTTTATTTCTTCTTCCTCTCTGATAACTGTGGCTAGGACTTCCAGTACTATCTATACTAACAAAAGCCTTGATGACCCTTGCATCATCACAAGATGGCCACCCCCATGTTGTCACAAGATGGCCGCCCCAACGCCATCACAAGATGGCTACCACAAGATGGCTGGCAGGGGAGAATAGTTGTGGGCGATCAGGCTGGCAGGGGAGCACTTAGGTGTCAATCAGGCCGGCAGTGGAGCAGTTAGGGGGCAATCAAGCTGGCAGGCAGAAGCAGTTAGGGGCAATTAGGCAGGCGAGTGATTAGGAGCCAGCAGTCCCTGCGAGATTGGGCCTAAACCGGCAGTCAGACAGATTGGGGTCCCAGATTGGAGAAGGTGCAGGCTGGGCTGAGGGACCCCCCCCCCTCCAGTGCACGAATTTCGTGCACTGGGCCTCTAGTGTTTAATAAGAATGGTGAAAGCGGACATCCTGTCTTGTTCCTGTTCTTAGGGGAAATGGTTTTAGTTTTTGCCCATTGAGTATGATTTTCATGGTAGGTTTGTCATATATGGCCTTTATCATGTTGAGATATGCTCCCTCTATTTCCACTTTGCTGAGAGTTTTTATCAAAAATGGGTGTTGGATTTTGTAGAATGCTTTTTCTGTATCTATTGATATGATCATGTGATTTTTGTCTTTCAATTTGTGTATGTGATGTATAATGTTTATTGATTTGAGAATATTGTACCAGCCTTGCATCCCCCTACTTGGTCATGGGGGATGATCTTTTTAATATATTGCTGGATCTGATTTGCTAATATTTTGTTGAGGATTTTAGCTTCTATGTGCATCAGGGATATTGGCCTGTCATTCTTCTTTCTTTGTAGTGTCGTTATCTGGTTTTGGAATTAGGATAATGCTGGCCTCATAAAAAGAGCTTGGAAGTGTTTCTTCCTTTTGGGCTTTTTGGAATAGTTTGAGGAGTATAGATATTAGTTCTTCTTTGAATGTTTGGTAAAACTCCCCTGTGAAGCTGTCCAGACCCGGGTTTATGGTTGCTGGGAGTCTTTTGATTACTGCTCTATTTCATCAGTTGTTATTAGCCTATTCAAGTTTTTTTTATTCTTCCTGATTCAGTTTTTAGGAGATTGTATTTTTCTAGGAATTTGTCCATTTCACCCACATTGCTCAGCTTGTTGGCATGTAGTTGTTCACAGTATTTTCTTACAATCCTTCGTATTTCTGTGGTGTCAGTGATTACTTCTTCACTTTTGTTTCAGTTTTTATTTAATTGGGTCCTCTCTCTTTGTTTCTTGATGAGTTTGGCTAATGATTCATCAATCTTGTTTATCCTTTCAAAGAACTAGCTCTTGGCCCTAGCCAGCTTGGCTCAGTGGATAGAGCGTTAGCCTGTGGACCAAAGGGTCCTGGGTTTGATTCCAGTCAAGGACACATACCTTGGTTGCAGGCTCCTCCCCGGCCTGGGCCCTGGTCGGGCTCATGCAGCAGGCAACCAATTGATGTGTTTCTCTCACATCGGTGCTTCTTTCTGTCTTTTCCTCTCTCTTCCACTCTTCCTAAAAAATCAATGGAAAAATATTCTTGGGTTATTTTAGGAGGATTAACAAAAGACAAACAACAAACAAACAAACAAACAAAACAGAGAACCAGCTCTTGGTTTCATTGAATTTTTTTGTATTAAAAAAAAAATCTCTGTCATTTATTTCTGCTCTAATCTTTATTGTTTCCTTCCTTCTACTTACTCTGGGGTTTTCTTGTTCTCTTTCTAGTACTTTAAGTTATAGGGTTAAATAGTTTATTGTTAATTTTTATTGTTTTTTGAGGTAAGCCTGAAATACTATGAACTTCCCTATTAGGACTGCTTTTGCTGTGTCCCAGATATTTCGGGTTGTTGTGTGTTCATTTTCATTTGTTTCCAGGAAATTTTTTATTTCTTTCTTGATCTCATTGGTAACCTACTCATTGTTTAGTAACATGCTATTTAGCCTCCATGGGTTTGAATGTTTTGGGGTGTTTTTACTATAGTTGATTTCTAATTTCTTTCCACTGTGATCTGAGAAGATACTTGATATGATTTCAGTCTTCTTGAATTTGTAGAGACTTGTTTTGTGTCTTAACATGTGATCTATCTTTGTGAATGATCCATGTGCACTTGAGAAGAATGTATATTCTGCTGTTTATGGTGAAATGTTCTGTCAGTTAAATCCATCTGATCCATTGTGTTCTTTTGAGTCATTCTTCCCTTGTTAATTTTTTGTCTGGAAGATCTATCCAAGTGAAATAAGTGGAGTGTTAAAGTCCCCTAATGTGACTGTATTGTTGTCGATCTCTCCATTCAAGTCCTCTAGAAGTTTTAAAAATATACTTAGGTGCTCCTATATTGGGTGGTGCATATATGTTTACCAGGGTTATATCCTCTTGTTGGATAGATCCCTTTAGTATTATGTAGTGACCTTTGTTGTATCTTGTGTTGGCCTTCATTTTGAAGTCTATTTTGTTGGATATGAGTATTTTTTTTCCATCCCTTCACTCTCATCCTGTGTATGTCTTTTGTTCTGAGATGGGTTTTTCCTCCTCCTTCTCCTCCCCCTCCCCCTCCTCCTGCCCTCCCCTCCCCTCCCCCTCCGCCCTCCTCCCCCTCCTCCTCCTCCTTCTCCTCTTCCCTCCTCCTTCCTCCCTCTTTCTTCCTCCTCCTTCTTCCTCCTCCTTCTATTGATTTTTTACAGAGAGGAAGGGAGAGGGATAGAGAGTTGGAAACATCGATGAGAGAGAAACATCGATCAGCTGCCTCCTGCACACTCCCCACTGGGTATGTGCCCGCAACCAAGGTACATGCCCTTGACTGGAATCGAACCTGGGACCCTTGAGTCTGCAGGTTGACGCTCTATCCACTGAGCCAAACCAGTCAGGGCGAGGTGGGTTTCTTGTAGACAGCATATAGTTGGGTCATGTTTTTGTATCCATTCAGCTACCCTATGTCTTTTTTAAAAATATATATTTATTGATTTCAGAGAGGAATGGAGGAGAGAGGGAATCATTGATTGGCTGTCTCCTGCACATCCCACACTAAGGATTGAGCTTGTAACCCTGGCATGTGCCCTGACTGGGGATTGAAACCTGATCTCCTGGTTTACAGGTCAACACTCAACCACTTAGCCACACCGGTTGGGCTACCCTATGTCCTTTGATTGGAGCATTTAATCCATTTACATTTAAGGTTATTATTGATACTTATATATTGCCATTTTAATTGATTATGCCTAGGTTTCTGTCTTTCTTTCTTCATTACTGCAGTCACTTTGGCATTTCTTGTAATGCTGGCTTGGTGGTGATGTACTCCTTTAGCTTTTTTTTTTTTTGTACGGGAAGCTCTTTGTTTCACCATCTATTTTGAATGATAGCCTTGCTAGATATAGTAATCTTGATTTCAGATACTTGCTTTCCATTACCTTGAGTACTTCATGCCATTCTCTTCTGGCCTATAGAGTTCCTGATGAGAAATTAGGTGTCAGCCTTATGGGACCTCCTTTGTAGTTAACAGTTTGCTTTTCTCTTGCTGCCTTTAAGATTCTCTCTTTGTCTTTAATTTTTGGCATTTTAATTATGATGCGTCTGGGCATGGGCCTGTTTGGGTTCTTCTTGCTTAGGGTTCTCTGTGCCTCATGTGTGTGACTTTTTATCTTTTACCAGGTTAGGGAATTTTTCTGCCATTATTTCTTCAAACACATTCTCTATCCCTTTCTCCCTTCTGCCTCTTCTTGCACATCTGCTATTAGAATATTGTTACGTCTCACATTATCCCACAGCTCCCTTAAGCTGTTCTCCTGGTTTGTTTTTAATTGTTTTTTTCTTTTTGGTTCCCTGATCGAGTGTTTTTTTCAATCTTGACTTCTAATTTACTGTTTCGATCCTCAGCTTCCCTTAATCTGCTGTATTCCTTCCAATGTGTTCTATACTTGTGCTATGTCATTATTTGTTTTCATAGTTATTATATTTTTCTCATGCTGTTGAGTGTCTTTACCATTATTATTCTGAACTCTATATCAGATAAACTTCTTATCTCCATTTCATTTATCTCTTCTGGAGAATTCTGTTATTTCATTTGGGGGTTGTTTCCTTGTCTACTCATTCTGGCTGCCTGTTTGGGTTTGTAACTATGTATTAGGTAGATCTGCTATGCCTCTCAATCTCTAGTGCAGGACTGTGTCAAATGCTGTTGCTGACTAATTAGATCAGGCAGAGACTCAAAGCCTCCAGAGATCACCTCTGTCTACAGACAGATAGGATTCTGTCTTGAATTGCCCTCAGGCAATCGTTCACAGGTGTGTCAGATTTTTTTTTTAAATAGGGTGGGCAATTGCTTCTGCCTGGAGGCTGTTCTTTTCAGCCTCTTAATGGGCCTCAGAAACACCACACCACGGGGCCAGGTATTTTCCAATAGGATGGGTCCACTGTCTTCCCCCCTAGGACAAGCCACCTGTATAGCAAATGTCTGCATAAAAAAGATGACCTCCAGCCTGGCCACCATGGCTCAGTGGTTGAGCATTGACTTATGAACCAGGAGGTCATGGTTTGATTCCCGGTCAGGGCACATGCCCGGGTTCCACGATCAAACCAGTGTGGGCATGGAGGTGGCAGCCAATCCATTATTCTTATTATTGATGTCTCTCTATGTCCAGACTGACATGTTGGCCCATAGCCCCTGGGGACTGGGCATTTGTCTAGAATTTTGTTTTTGATACTGATAAAGATTTTGAAGCCTCTGAAGGCCAAAGTATCAGGAAGTGTCTGCAGAGGCCTTGATTTATGGGGTGGTAGACCCTCTCACAGTGAGGAATTCAGCACCCATCTGTGCCAAAGCCAGGATCCTAGGCTGCAGTCAGGGGGCACTAGGTGTTGGAGCAGGGGGCTAATGGCAAGACACCAGTGCCTGTGGCCAAGCACTGCCTTCTTCAAGTTCAAGCCAGACCTTCCTGAGGGTAGTTTGATACCCACACCTGCAGTCACAGGCCTCAGAGACCATCAACAGTATCTCCAACCAGGCACAATTCCGGACCCCGAGTGTTCTAAAACCACCTGCCCTGGCCCTGGCCAGTGTGGCTCAATTGGTTGGGCATTGTCCTGTGCACCAAAAGGTTGCCGGTTCGATTCCCAGTCATGGCATATGCCTGGGTTGTGGGCTTGATACCTGGTAGGGGTTGTGCAGGAGGCAGCTGATCAATGTTTCACTCTCATGTTAATGTTTGTCTCTCCCTCTCCCTTTCTCTCTAAAAATCAATTATTAAAAAAAATCTTTAAAAAAAAACAAAAACCTGCACTGACTCCTCAAACTCTGATAGAGATGAATATTGGGAGAATAACCGACAGCCTTTGTTTTTAGAATTTATCTCTGGGGCACTTCACTGATGCCACCAGGCTATGCATGTTGTGCAGGTGGCCACATGCATGGAGTTAGGGATTCCAGAATATCTGTTGTGGCCTTATGCTGCTGACGCCAAGGCATATCCCTGGGAATGAGTCCAATTTATGTTGTCTTAAAAAAAAAAAGAAAAAAGAAGCAGAGTTGCTCTGGCCGGGTAGCTCAGTTGGTTGGAGCATTGTTCAGTATACCAAAAGGTTGTGTGTTCAATTCCTGGTCTGGGCACATACCTAGGTTGTGGGTTTGATCCACAGCTGGTGTGCATATGGGAGGCAGCCAATGGATGTTTCTCACATTTATGTTTCTCTCTCTGTCCCTAAAATCAATAAAAACATATCCTTGGGTGATTAAAGAAAAAAAAAAAAAGCAGCAGCAGCATGGCTTAAAAGAAGTGGTATTTTGATCAGAGTTCTGTAATTAGAAAACAACTAATTTTTGCCCAGAATATACAATGGAGCTTTGCTCTACCCATTCCCAGACACACAAATGATGGGACCAAGCTGGAGGGGATTTGCACAAAGGGGAAAAGGGAGTCAGAAGTAGAGAAGGGGTGCTCTCACCATTATCCCAGGCATGGACCCTGCAAGGCCACACCATTTTCACACCCTTTGGGAAAACCAAGCCCTGCCCATTGCCTGCTCTCAGAGAGGTCAGGGCAGGCCCAGGAGCCCTACTTGTACCTGCCTGAGGAGAAATGGTCACAGGCTGTCTCAGGCCATTCTGGGGCACACTTTTGAGCAGGGTGCTCTGCGGTGGATGTGGCATTAGGAATCCTGCCCTGGAATACTGTGAGGCAGAGCTAGTTATCTGGACTCATTCCTACAACTCCTGCTACACCCACCAGGTATATGAAGCATGGAGAAGAGGCTGAGGGATCCCAAGACTGAGCAAGGAAAAGGGCTGTCTAGACCGTGGACTTGGACCTGTCTCCTCCACACATTGTACATTCCTGCAGCATCCCAGGTGTTGGGGGAGCCAACTGTCTGTGAGCCAAGTGTCAGAACAGGAGTTATAGACAGAATGGGGTAAGGGTGGTTTAGGGGAAAATGCCACTTTGGGAGCTCCTACTACGAAGGTGGTCCCCGCATACCCCCAACTATCAGCCAGCACACTGGCTCTCATCCCATTCCTGCAGGTGTCCTCCTTGGAGAAGCGCAGGGTGTGAATGTCCTTTTTGCTTTGTAATGCCCCAGCCCCTCCTGGGATGCACTGGGCTCAAACCTCCAACTCTTGCCTCTGGAGCTGGATTTCTGTTAGCATCAGGTTGTTAAAGTGGGGACTCCACACCAGCTGCTGCACAACAGAGAAGCTGTTAACAATGCAGACTCATCCCCAAGCAGAAGCTTTCTCAGCACAGGGAACAGGTAGAGCCAGGAAGTGAGAGCTGATCAGGCCTAGACAGTGGTCTCTTTAAGGCCATGATGCCCAGAGACCTGCTGCCCCAGCAGCGAGAGATTGTCTCCTTCCTACTCTGACAGGCCTCTGAGGACAGATGACACAGGCACCCTGTTGTTTCTGGCTGCCAAAGGCTGGTCTCTATGCTCCCATGCCCTCAGTCTCCTCAGCAGAGAGAAAGCCTTGGTATTTTGCAGGAGCTGATGGATCTGCCCCAGGCCCTTGTTGTCTGTCTGGGGTGTGGGATGTGAAGATCGTGGTTTGGCCCCCGGCCTCCCCAACTAAATCCACCCCATCATGAACTGAGCAGCTCCTCGGGCAGCGGAGGAGAGCCTTTCAGTAGGGGCAATAAAGGAGGGGAAAATTTGACCCTTACAACAACACGTTTGAACTGTATGGGTGCACTTATATGTGTATTTTCCCCAATAAATGTTGTAAAAGTATTTTCTCTTACAATTTTAACTAGAGGCTCGGTGCACAAAATTCGTGCACTGGGGGGGGGGGTGTCCCCCTCAGCCTGGCCTGCACCCTCTTGCAGTCTGGGAGCCCTTGGGGGATGTCTGACTGACTGGTTAGGCCCGCTCCCTGGGCCTAAGCTGACAGTCATACATCCTTAGCGCTGCCACGGAGGCAGGAGAGGCTCCTGCCACCAACACTGCGCTCACTAGCCATGAGCCCAGCTCAGGGCTTCTCGCTGAGCGGTGCTCCCCGTGGGAGTGCACTGACCACCAGGGACAGCTCCTGCGTTGAGAGTCTGCCCCCTGGTGGTCAGTGTA
Organism: Eptesicus fuscus; assembly: GCF_027574615.1. Lineage (NCBI taxonomy): Eukaryota > Metazoa > Chordata > Mammalia > Chiroptera > Vespertilionidae > Eptesicus > Eptesicus fuscus. Next base: position 22,949,681 of record NC_072493.1, on the reverse strand, counting down.
AATTTTAGCGACCGGTCGTCCCGCTGTTTGGTCTATTTGAATATTAGCCTTTTATTATATAGGATAACATTTTCTTTTTTCTAGCTTTATTGTAAGAATACAGTATATAATATAACACACAAAATATGTGTTAATCAACTATGTTACCAGTAAGGCTTCTCGTCAACAGTAGGCTATTAGTAGTTAAGTTTTGAGGGAGTCAACGATTTTTGACTATATTGTTCAAGGGTCAATTGTATAATTTGTTTCAAAATCAAAAGCTAATCATTTGGGAGGGAAAATGTTTAAGACAATGGAGTTTTTCAGTGGAACAACCCTCATCTCACAGTCCTGTATACTGGCCCCTCCCGGGAAGGGGACTGTCATGTACAAAGAGCATTTAATTAATTTATTTATTTCTTTACACATAACTGAAGTGATGTTACAGTACATAAGTTATTTACAACTGTGCAGTAATGTGTTGCAAAATAAATTATCTAGAAGGCAGCAAAAAGTACATTGTGAATGTGTATAAAACTGTACAGCGTTTACGGGTACACTTTTTATATGATTATTGGCTCTGTAGTGTTTCAAGTTATGTTCTCAGAAAGAGAAACAAAATGCCCAAGATTAAAGGAAAAATATACAAACCACGTGGATTTGACTCCATTAAAAACACAACCGGAGAGTCCTGGCTCTGTGTCCCTCTGTGGCAGGCAGGTGGGCGGCGCAGCTGGCCCTAGCACAGCACAGCGTCCCAGCCCCAGTCTGAGGCCTGTGGCTGTCAGCAGCTCCATGGCAACAGGACAGCAGCAAGGATGGCACTCTCCCTGCCCTCCAACCTGAAGGTCACTGTTTGTGAGGAGTGGACGCCTTAATTTTATTTCCTTTAGTTGATCAGAATGGAACAAGAGATTTTTAAAAACGCAATCCGTTCTGCAGCTCCTGAAATGCCCGTGCAGCTGGCTGGAAAACAGATCCCAAGGCTGCCGTGTCCGTGTCCCCGAGGTCTCCTTGTCGTCCCTTGGCAGCTGGTATAAAAGAGACGTGCTCTAGGGGGGCAAAGTGCAGGGTTTTCCCTGGGTGTTCCCACCTGAGGGACAAGGTCTCCTTCCGCCACCTGGACTCGGCAGCAGTGCTGGGCTGACCCATGTGGCCCTTGCTTGTGTCCTGTGCAGTTGTCCTTGTTGTGCATCAGGCTGGCAGAAGCACGAAGTCATCGTTGACGTCTACCATGGGCACATAGAAGGAGGGCACCTCATTCACACACAGGGACTTGTGACCGGCGGGATCCAGCTCCTGGACCTTTAGCTGCCACTCCATTCTCTGCACAGCATTGAGGGCTGCAGCCTCATGCTGCTGCCGCATCAGGAGACACGTCTGCATGGAAAGCACAGTAGGTGAGGGAAGTGGAAGCAAGACCCTGGCCCAGCTCCCAGGTACCCAATTAAGAGGACTGGGCCTGGGCCCCCCTGCCCACTCCCGCTGCTGCAATACCCACTGGGAGGATGGGGTTGAGGGACCCAGGCTAAGCTCTGGCAGCAGGATGGCCTGCCCCTCTGAATGGCCCACAGCACCACCCCTGGCCTTCTCATCCTGCCCTCTGAGTAGTCTGGCTGACCACATGAGGAGACTATCCCTGCTCTGTGTCTTCACCCTCCATGGATTTCACAACAGCATCTAATTAGAATTTGCAACTGATTTTCTTTTGTTCACAATTCTAATTTATGGGTGGTGATATTGATTTCATTTGCATTTATAGAAGTTTTATTTTTTAAAAAGGGTTATCTAGGGTTTAGTATTAAAGTGTTTAATCTTCATGGGTATATTACTAAATAGATACTAAATCACATTAAATAGGTATAGTTAAAAACAAATAATGACTCACTGGATTACTGAAATGGGACATAACCAAATGTAGCACCTGTGGGTCCAGGGTTGGGCACATTTTGGGAACAAAGGGGATTTAAACATGGCCAGGTAGTAGACCATACTTTGAATTAATAAAGTTTGACTCTGTTACAGTGACTGTACAGAAAAATAATCTTTTCTTAAGGGTGCACACAAATATTTGGGATGGAGTATCACAATGTATAATACGTTTTAAAATAATTGTTTTTAAAAAGTGTGTTGAGGATGGGGGATAAAAACCCTCCATCTTTAGTCTTCTGGAAATAATCTCTTGAGTGCTGCAGCCTGGAAGCCATGGCTCTGTACTGTCTTCATGTGTATGCTGCAATGGTCTGAACCTCAAGATGGACCGGACCCATTTTATGAGTAGCTCCGATACCTTCACAGGCTGGGCCATGTTTGCCTACTTTAAAATATTTTGTAGTAATTACATCTTCAGATATTCCCATACTCCATTTAACCACAGAATTATCAATGGGCTTCTGGGTTTCTTATTTTTCTTATTTTATTGGGTTGTTCCAATGAACTTTTTTTTTTTTTTTTTTACATTTTCCCGAGTTTTAAATGACTCAAGGGAGCTCGCTAGTTAGATAGCCAAAATATTGTGAAATTTGATAGATACTCTGTCTTCTAAATAGGATTCTGAAACAAATGGTCACACAACACATGGCCTCATGAAGGTGTGGCTTCATCTTCATAAACCGACTACATTCCTCACTAATTTCTTTTTCTATCCACCTTTTTTATTAGTTTGCAAGTTCTTTGGTACAGTAAGGAAACTGAACTTATGTGGCATTTTAAATGTATAAAGTATAACTTTAATGTGGTTAAAACTTATTTTTTTTATTGGGAAATCTTCCCTGTGGCTACCTTCAAGTCTGGCTAAGAACAACGGTATGACTCTGCACCGTCACCTGGGAGCTGGGCCTCACCTCAGCTGCACCTGCACCCACATCATGAGATGCTAGGGCCTGAAACGCCACATGGGCTCACTGTTCTCGGCTCTGTGTTTTGTGTCTACCTCATGTGGTACCTGTGTGCAATGCTATGACAACATGGTCATGGGCCGTTGAGGTAAGGAGCACAGGTTAAGGCTAGAATCCTGGAAACACTGTCTTACTCTCCAAGTACAGGTAATACAGGGTTTGGAATGGGGGAGCTTTGGGTTCCCTCCACCAGCTCTGTAGCTCGCAGTGAGAAGAGCAACAGGCACAGTCTGCTCAGCCCTGCCTCATGGAGCTTCCTAGGGTGGTACTGACCTGTGTGTGAATTTTATAACTGGCTTGTTATTGTTGGTAAGTTTTACAGCTCATTCTCATGAGTGACCCCATGCCCATGTGCAACTCTAGCAACTGAAGATGAGGATGTGCTTCTTACTTGCTAATTTTTCTATCTCCCACCCATCCTCTGGCCTGCTGCACTGGTCAGCACATCCAGAGCAGTGGTGATGGGTGTATGCTGTGGAGGGCTCAAGGTGGGGTCCCACAGAGGTCTGACCGCCAGCTGGTGACAGGAGCTGCTCCCCGCATACCTGGACAGGAGGGAAGATACTCTAAGGAGGCAACATGGCGGTGGGGATTCCCTGAAAGTATCTGCTGGGTTCAGAGAGTCTGAAACTGTCACCTCCAAACATGGGACCCAGCAGCAGCCTCCCCACATCCCAGAAGACTCCTGGGGGCTCCCAGCCCAAGTAATGTTTGAGGGGAGTACAGTGCACTCACCTTCATGCGGTCGTACTTGTCATCCACATCCTGGAGCCAGGAGATGAACTGGCGGGCGTTGAAACGATCTCTTACAGACTTGTTTTCGTCGCCCTGGAGGAGAAATCAAATATGGGCATTTTGATAGGGGAACAATGGAGAAATCAAACCTGCAGGGTGTTTCAAATCCTCCTTCCTAAGTGAAGAATGAAAGCTGTAGTCTCATTCCTGAATCCACACGCTGTCGTCATGCTAAAAGACACACCAGTATGACTCTTGGTTGTCTTCTTCCCCCTATAGCTTGTGTAATATGCCTGGGTGGATGCTGTCTGTGATGGAGCTGCCCTGGGGATGACTTGGTACCGTCCATGAAGGCTTTTCTGCATGTCTGTTACGACGCCCACAGAAGAAACAGAATTGGGAAGCCCTCAAATTCTGGCCTGCACTGCTTCTGGAGGCCACACACAGGCGCATGGTAAAGCTGGTGATGGTATCTGTTTTAACTTCTGTTTGTAAACACTGGAAGTACATTTTTTTTTTCTTCGTAAAGGGTGTTTGAGGGCCAGCCTCCTGGTTTCACTCTGTAGGAGCACTACACCTTGAGGTCACCATTCTCAAGTATGGCAGCATCTCTGTCTGTGATGGACTGTAGTTTACAAACAGGGATGCTTTAGGAGGAACCAGGAGACAATGGAGCAAGTAGTTTTCAGATTCCTACTGTCTGGTTCTCCCTGGATGCTGGAGTGGACAGCATGCTGAGAAGAACATGTGAAAGTCTCTCAGCCACAGGTATGTGAGCGACTGACCACCTGGTGGCTGAGCCCAGGCTCCACATCAAACGTATTTGCCAGGAAGAAGTGCACCCTGAGGCCTTCTCTCTTGGACATTCAGAAGGAATGTAGGAAATCCCTTGAAGACCACCATATTCCTTTTCCTTTTTTGTTTCAGATGCAAAACTTTGAAGCACCTAACCCTGAAGTAATCACTTGATCCCCAACCAAATATTTTGTTTTATAGTTTGTTGACAAATGTTTTGTTTTAGGAAAAACTCGTCTCAATACATAGTATGTTATGTTAAGTGTGGAAACTTTCAAATATATCCTTCAAGAATGTATGTTAAGTGAATGGAAAATCTTTAATTTGCTAATTAAAATAAAATTTTAACTAAAACCACTGAACTCACTGTATGATACCACACAGCCAAACCAGAAATGCTGCTCAGAACCCTAGGGGTCCATGTGATCCTGACACAGCAGGAGTTCATGCCAGCTAGGGTGCCAGGAGGTGCATCTGTCAGTAGGGCTCTTGGTGCCAAGGCCTGAACAGTGAAGGGGGGCAGCAGGAGAGGCCCAAGAGAGCAACAGTATTCTGGGAAAGTCAACATGAGCGGGGCAAGAAGCAGAGGGCAGGCCTGGAATGATGCACACTGGGTTGTTTCTAAAAAAGTCACAGTGGTTGCTGGGGAAGAGAATAAATTGGGGAGTAAAACCCAGGGCAGACAGCCTCAGGAGACCAGGCCTAAGTGCGGCAGGCAGTAGGAGGTATGAGAAGCAGCCAGGCTTAAGATGGACAATTGGGGACATGAGAGACACTTGGCACAGTTTCAATTTTAACTGTGTCCATGGACTGGTAAGAGGCAGCTGAAATCTCCTGAAGCTTGGGGTTGCCAGTAGACAGAGCCACTAAATGGGATAATTTTGCACCCCAGCAGACCCATGGGGGCAAGGGCACCCAAATGTTTAATGACAGGTCAGGTTTGGTGGGGGAAGCAAAGGGTATGACCACATGGGACAAATCTAACCCTGGGGCAAGGGGAACCAGGATGATCAGCTGGGGTGGATGAGGCAGGGCCTCTCTGGAGGACAGATGGGCATTGCTCTGGACTCTGCTGCCCAGCCTGCATCCGATCAGCGGGGAAGTTCTAACAGGACTCTGGGAAGTGGGAAGGGAACCACTGCTATGCTAAGCAGCCCCAGGCTCCCATACCTCTTGGCCCTTGGCTGCAGGACCTGGCTGCCAATGTCACCATGCTGGTGCAAGGCCACCATTATCCCCAGCATGATAGCCTCCTATGGGGATATTCGCTGCAGAAGGCTATTTATGCAGCAGCTCTGGGTGCTGCTCATTCTAATCATTTGTATGTTTTAGAGGAAAGTTTAACTCTTCATGTGACTGAAACTAAGGCCCAGTGCAACCCAGTGACCTAAGAGCCTGTGTTTGTGAGGACCCTGGAATGGGGCCTCGAAGAGCCCATGCAGCATCTCATGACATCAGCATTACATGTACTGCTATCTGATCACCCATGCCGCCCTTGTCCCGAGGGCAGACCTGCTCACATGTTCAGAGTAATTTGTGGGGGCACAAATCATCTTAGGAGACAAATGTGAGTGCACAACCTTGGCAACCACTGACCTGACTTTCCAGAGGCATGTTGTAGACCTCCGAGTCCAGCAGCATGGTGCAGGCACTAAATGGCACTGCCTGATTTGCGATGGTCCTCGCTGCCCGGCAGTGAACCCGCAGGATCTCCTGTTCACAGGAGACGATCAGTTTTTCCTGGAGGACAGAAACCATATGAGCCAATCCCAACACGGCCAGATATACCCCAGGCCCACAGTCCCCGATGCAAGACCTCTTCTTACCCGTTCGATGCTGTGCTGCAGGCGCAGCTTCCCCCTCACAGCCTCCTGCTGCTTAAACAGCTCCTTCAGGGGCTCCGCCAAGGAGGGAGGGGGTGCAATCTACAGTCACAAAGGGTGAGAGGGAGGGGGGGTTAGTGGAGGCTGGGAACCTGCACCAACAATAGTGACCAAGTCTGACCTGAAGACACACCACTGGTCCCACCAAATGTAGATGCTCATACTCAAGAGAGCAGGCAAATGAACAATGCTGGGCTGTTTGTGCAAAAGAAATATGACAAAGACAGAAGAAGAGCAAATGGGGCAGAGGAGAGGAAGAGGATGCTGGGTTATTTCCTTTATTAATAGTGAGGTTTCATGTCCCCCAAATAAACTCTAACACCAAAGGGATGCAGATGCCAACATGGAACACATGCAACAACAGAGCCTGACTGTCCTACTGGGGGTCAGAGTTAGGGGAAGAGAGTGCTCACTTGAGTTACTTTAGAAAAGATATCATTAGGCATAAGACCAGGAGAACTACCATAAAGGCCATTTAACCAGTGAAGGCATTTATTTCATGGATGGGCCAGCACTTGTGAAATGAGACATGTATGCTGGGAGTGACAGGCCAGTAAACACCTTGCAGTAAGAAGCACCGAGTCTCTGTCTTAAAGAAGGAAGATGCAAGCACATGATGAAGTCAAGATTTCAATGTAGACCACATGGAGGGATGCAGAGTAACACACCTCACCTGGCTATGTCACTCAGGACAGTGAGCACATCCTGCACTCAGGATGTGGTTTCTAAACACCATTCCCACTAGAAGGGACCACGTGGTTAATAAGAGGACTCAGCTGGAACATCTTATGAGGCTGAAAAGTGAGAACATGCTCAGAAAGATGGGGCAACCTAAAGGAGCTCCTAATGGCCAAGGCTGGAACAATTTGCACACAAAATAAGTAATGGTGATTCATGTTGGATTACAAGAGCATTCTAATCAATAAATGTAGAGAGAGGGAAGTAGACAATCATTAGGCCAACACCACAGTACTGACTGCTGCAGACAAGATTCACTAAGGATACTAAAATAGGTACAAGCTCGAGAATAATAAGCCTTAGGAGTTTCACAGTACCGCCAAAGCCGGTTTGGCTCAGTGGATAGAGCGTCGGCCTGCGGACTGAAGGGTCCCAGGTTCCATTCTGGTCAAGGGCATGTACCTTGGTTGCGGGCACATCCCCAGTGGGGGATGTGCAGGAGGCAGCTGATCGATGTTTCTCTGTCATCGATGTTCCTAACTCTCTGTCCCTCTCCCTTCCTCTCTGTAAAAAATAAAAAAAATATAAAAAAGTTTCACAGTACCTTTCCCAAGATATTTATCAACTAAAAAGGGAAAGACAGCAGCTGCGCCACAATGCAACTGCTGACACCAAGAACAAGACACAATGCACCAAGACCTCACGACACATCTGTGCATTCTCACTAAAAACATGTCCCTTCATCCAGGTGTGGACATTAGACCAAATATCTAATCAATATTCCTCAAAAGTGTCATCAAACTGTGCCTTTCAAGGAAGACAAGGGGTGGATGACCTACCACAGCTCAGGAGACCCAGAAGGAGATGCATCCCAGAGCCCAGTGAGGGCACAACATATACTCTGTGTTTTCAACTCTGTCCGTCTAAAATTAGCTCAAAATAAGACATTAGAACATCTCGCTGGTCTCTTCAATGGCACACCTCGCTCATCAGGCTCTGCTCCATCCCCTTTGCCTCAAAGGACCCAGCCCCATGGGGTCTTGGTGTGCCTTCCTCTTCTGACTCTACCTGAGCCACCCATAGGTGGTACCAGGTGGGGAGACACAAACACAGTGGTGCATCTAGGTGTAAGCCTTTCTTGTTTTCGGGTTTTAGTATTTCTAAGGCACCACCATTTCTGGATCCTCAAGAAAAAGCACCAAGACCTGGTGCCACAGCTGCTGGAACAAGGCCTCACGCCTTTGGCCTGGTGAGAAATACAGGAAAGCTTGACCTCACTTAACAGCCTGGGTGCTCAATTATGTGGTAACAGGAAGTAAAACAGAGCTTTCTTCTAAAAAGGCATGAATCCAGTAGAAGTAGAAATGTATAGACCACTGACAGGATGAACCCTGGGTAGTAGGAGTATAATGACATCTACTATTTTATTTTCTAAACTTTGTCATGGTACTCTTTTATTTTGTTAACTAAAATTTAAACAACAAAAAGACTCACCAAACAACACATCTTAGGCCAGATTTTTCAGGATCTAGTGACCCAGATGAAGGCAGACAGCTGGATCCTCCCAGGCCAGACAAGGGCAAGGTTGCCTCAGTCTCCCCTCCCTAGTACAGCTCGGGGTTAGTGTACCAGGAGAAGGGAGTGTGATGCTGACATCCTGCTGGGTTCAAAGCTAGCCATGCTCCCTAGGAACAAAGTGCTGGGCTGGGCAGGAAGGGTGGTGGCCCTGGTAGTTGGGCCCCCATGCCTCAGCCATTGAACCTGATGCTCAGAGCCACTCACCCTCATTCAGAAGATACTGGTTAGCTGACTCAGCTAACCAGGGTGTCAGTCCTGGTTAGCTGAGCCTGCTGCCTGATGGCGAGCCAGCATAGATATTGACTTCTGGAACACCAAGATCTGACAGCAGAACACATATATCCAACATGACCCTCCTTTGGGACAGGAAGTTCCCTCTGGGAAATCCTGACCAGCATCCTTTCAACAGCTGTGACTGAGGCTCATTCTGGGCCTAATAAGCAAATCAAAAAGAAGTCCTGGCTTTTCTTCAAGGGGGTGGAATGGTCTAAGAAATGAAGCAAATCAACCGCACACTGTGTGAACAGGTGACCCCTGGGGAGCACATTAGGCTGGAGTCCTGGAAAGCCAGGAAGGTTGTGGCTGAGCAGAGGAGGGCAGAGGTCTGGCTTCACTGTAAAAGGATCTCTTTGCCTGCTCTGCAGAGAACAGACCCCAATGGGCAAGAAGCAGCAGGAGCTGGCCTAGGTAAGAGAGTAGAGTGGGACAAGCAGTGACATGGGAGGTGCTGGCCTGCAGAACCCCACATAGATTGATTTGTTCCTGGCATGAGGATAAAAGGGTGATGTGCAAAGTGGGGATTAAATGTGTAACCTCTGCATAAACCAAGAGTCATCAGGTTGAGGTGAAGGGTGAGCCACCAAGGGATAAAAATGGATGAAAGAAAATGGAGGATCCGAGCTGGTTTGACTCAGTGGATAGAGCGTTAGCCTGCAGACTGAAGGGTCCTGAGTTTGATTCCAGTTAAGGGCACATGCCCAGGTTGCAGGCTCAATCCCCATTAGGAGGCATGCAGGAGGCAGCCGATCAATGATTCTCTCTCATCATTATGTTTCCCTCCCTCTTCCTTCCTCTTAAATCAATAAAATATTTTAAAAAGAAAGAAAATAGAGGCCCTGGATACAGTGCTGAGACAGATGGGTGCTGACGGAGGACAGACCCGCTTGGATAGAGAAGCCTGGAAGCCCAATGAAGGGTGTGCTTTGAGCAAGTGACAAAGGTGCCAGGGTCACTTAGGGCTCCAGTGGGATGAGAACTGAGGCCTGACCTCAGGTCAGTAACATGGAACTGCTGAAAACCAGAATAAGAGGTGTAGAGGAGTTCAAGGGTGACGGGCTGGGGTTGGAGCCAGGCCATACATCCCCGTGGAGGCCTTTAGCTGTTAAAACAAGTTGAGAAAACTCTTTTTCTCCTTGGCTGCTTGAAGATCGGCTGCCATAATGAATGACACAGTTAACATCTGGACCAGGAAGTTCATAAGCCAACAGGTTACTTCAGCAGAACAAATGGCAACAGTATCTAAGACAAATTCAGAGAATACTAGCCAAAATGTGTAAGACCACACCAGATGTTATCCTTGTATTTGGATTCAGAACCCATTTTGGTGGTGGCAAGACAGCTGGCTTTGGCATGATTTATGATTCCTTGGATTACGCAAAGAAAACAGACTTGTATAAGACAAACTCAAGAAAACAGAGAAAGAAATGCAAGAATGGAATGAAGAAAGTCAGGAACTTCAAAGGCCAAGTTGGTGCTACTAAAAGTGAGCTGGAGAGTGGATTCTTCAGTGACTATCTGTGGCGATGGAATAGGTTTTTCATGAGAGGACTAATAAATTAAGAACTTTTATGTGAAAAAAAAAAAAAAAAAGGAGTTGAAAGGAGGCACTGAGATACAGAAAGGGGGAATGCTGTGCAGGTGTGTCCAACATGGAGGTGGGGGCCTTGGTTAGCAAAACATTGAGACCAGGGACTGAGCAAGCACCAGGGTTGGCTCTAGTTGGAGATATGCAGGGTGCGGCCACAGCAGACAGGGAGCTGACAGTCAAGAGGGCGTGGGCATGGACCCAAGGGCACTCACTGACCCAGTCAGGCACTGGATGGGGAGACGACATAGGAAAAAGGATGAATGACAAAGAGGAAACTGGATCTCCTGACCCAGAGGGATAGTATCAACATGGACATCCATGTTGGAGGGTGGTCCCCAGGATGGCACACCTACTCCAAGCTCTGGCATCCCAACAGTTTGGCATTTGCATTTAGACATACAGCAAACAGGGTCCTGACCTGTCGACTGGCACCCTTGGGGCCTGGGGCTCCATCTTGGCACTCACCACTGGGATGTGCAGCTTGCTGAGCGGTTTGCCATCTAGGAGGTAGGAGCCTGTATAGGTGACGTACTCAGCGTAGCACTGGGGTGCCTGTGGGGTGATGTAGCAGAGGATCTTTCGCTTCTCCTCAATCTTCTTCCTGATCTGTAAGTATTCAAAGTACGGGTTGGATCTGTCACTGTGGTAGGGCTCTATATCATCCAGCTTTATGGCATCGACGATGGCGGCCAGTGTCTGCTGGATCACCTCCCGTGTCTGCTGTGTGGATGTGTTCATTTGCTGCTGCAGCTGCTGGCTGGAACGCTGAAAACGGCGTTTGCGTGGGTGCTGGGCCTGGGGGTCCTCTTCCTCAGAGCATCGACCCTTCGCTCTGGGGGTTGGGGCAGGGGCAGGTTCCTTCTCAGAGGGAGGTGAGCTCTGCTTGTTCTGGTTGGCCAACATCTGAGCTCGGTTCCTGGTCATGCGCTGGGGGATCTCCTCCACTTTGGGGGCTTTTGGGGCTTCGGCTATGGGTCTGGGTTCTGGTTCTGTAGTTTCAGTCGGGATGCTTCCTGAAGGCCCCTCAAGCCCAGCACTGTCATGGGGGCCAGCCCCGTTCACCACCTGTGCCTGTGCAGGGCTGTCCCCAGGGGGCTCAGGTGTGCCGTGGGATGCTGCCAAGGGGTCTGGGGCCTCTACCTCCTCGTCTCCACTACCTAGTGGATGCTGCTCTGGGGGCGCTGGTGTGAGCCCCAGGCTAGAGTCGGAGGCCTCAGGGGCCCTCCCCTCTGACACAGCCTCGGCTTCCACTGTGGTTTCCAGAATCATGTCCTGCTTTGGCCCCTCTGAGGGCAAGGGCTCAGGCTCAGGCTCGGCAGGGAGCCGGGAAGCTGCCTGATCAGGAGACAGCACAAGCTGTTCCTCAGCAGCTGATGCAGCCACATCCCCACCGTTCAGGACCACAGGAGCCCCTGCAGGGGTATTTTCTGGAGGAACAAGAGTACTCTCTTCTACAGGTTCTGTTTCGACATCAGAAACATCTTTAGTTTGCAGAGGAAGCTCTGGCAGTGAGAAGGGCCCCAAGTCCAGGTCGTCCTCAGAGTTGGGGAAGGCATCAGACCAGGGCACTGGATCAACCTGTCCAAGGGCAGACAGACTGTGGCCATTTTCCAGGAAGGTATTTTCCAGAGAACTCAGAGCCTCCACCTGAGTCACGGTGGTCACACACGCAGGCTCTGGGGGCACATCAGGGGCCACTTCAGGAAGCGACTTGCAGTTACTAAAGAAGGATTCCAGCCTGGAGGAAGGGGCGAAAGGGGCTGGTTCTTCTGCAGTGGAGATGGCAGCTGGGATTGCTTCTGCCGAGGCATCTTTAACTTCCTCAAGTCCTGGCTCAGGGACTGACAGAGGATATGGGACAGGGGAGACCGGGTAAGGGGGCTCCGTGGTGCTGAAGGGCACAGGTGCAGCAGGGTGGAGGGACTCGGCAGGGCAGAAATGTTTTGGGGACTCTGAGAATCTCTGTGGAGACTTAAGCATAAGGTCCGATCCCATGGGCCAGCTGACAGGGTTTTCAGGGGCACTCCCAATTAGGCTAGAAGAGAGGCCCTGCTCCGAGGTAGCGGGATGAGCCCACTCAACCGGCTCCTCTGTGATTACTGTGCTGAAGGGTCCCTCATCCAGGGGCTCCAGGTAGCTGGGCTCTGGGGGGATGATGGCAGCGGTGGCCTGCTGGTCCTCTGTGGCATCCAGGGGAATGCCCAAGTCAGGGGGAAGGGTCCCCTCCATGGATGGGGCCAACAGCTCATCTCTGTGCGAAGTGGGGGACTTTGCTTGTAAACCAGAAAAGGCACCCTCTGGAGAGGGGGTGGTGGTGACCACGGCTGTGGGTGGGCAGTGCAGAGTGTCCACCTTGGGGGAGGGAATGCCATAGTCTGGGGAGTAGTACGCCGGAGATAAGCAGGCAAACTTCTCCGAAGGACCTGGGGGCACAAGGGCCTTATCCTCCAAGTGCTGCCCTGGTGAGTCGTAACTGGATGCAGTAGGGACACTCTGCTGTCTGAACAGCTTGTCTCCAATGCTGAATTCTTCTTCAGGAGTCCTCCTGATATCAACAGAGACCGAGCGATAAAGGTTTGTGCACAGAGGTCTTGTAGGCGTCTGGCTTGGGGTTTCCGAAATCCCGCTCCCTGCAACTGAGTATCTATCAAAGAAGGAGGGGGAGCAAGCGCTGGCAGCTGTGCTGGAGACGGGCGGGGGGTCTGTGCAGTCAAATATGAGGTCAGGATAGTCGTCAGCACTGCAGGATGGGGTCCTGGGCGTGTGCATCGCCTCCTCGTAGCTGGGACCGGACACCACAGATGCGGGGGTGGGCACCCCGGTGGGCCGATTCTGGTCAGGCCTGGGAGAAGCGGGCAAGACCTCTTTCATATGAGGTCCTGCCAACCAGTCTCTGGAGTCCACAGCTGGTCCTGGGTGGGGCTTATTCTCAGGGACTGGTGGAACAGGAGCCAACTCCTTGAGCTTTTTGTCTTTAAGGGCAGGGTCCAGCCCCAGTGGCTTCTTTGGAGGGATATCCAGACTCTTCTTGCGCATGTCCTCACCTGGCTTCATCCTCTCCTTGAGCTTAGGGTCTCCAGACCTGTGCCTCATCTTCTCCATCTGTTTCATTCTTTCTTTGTGCCGTTTGTGGCGTTCTTCAATCTCCAGATCTTTCTGGGATAGCATTCTCTCGAAGCTGGTCATCATTAGATCACCATCTCCCAGAAGCTTCTCTCTGGGCCTGACATCTTTCTTGCCTGGGTCTTTAGACAGTGGTAACTTATCATTTCCATTGCTGATCTTTACAGAGTCACCTTTATCTTTATCTAAAGTTTCCTTGAATTTATCCTTTAGTTTGGTCTCACTGAGTTTCAGGCTTTCATCCTTGGTTTTATCTTTAAAGGAACTTAGAGGACTGTCCTTGTCTTTGACTGCAGGTTTGTGCTCATCCTTGTGATGTCTCAGGAGCCCTTCACTGTGCTTGTCCCTGTGTCTCTCCTTCTCATCTCTCCACTTCTCTCGATGCTTCTCTCGTCTCTTCCTCTCTTTTAGGATACTGATTGCACTAGATCCATAAGGCTTTAGTTCCTTTTCTATTTTCTTGGAAGGTTCTCTTTCAGAATCATTTTTATCTTTCTTTTCTGTAGAAAACAACTCAATGGTTTTATCTAATTCATCTTCTATGTCAGTTTTTGTACTGTAAGAAATACCGTAAGCATCAGCATCCAAGAAATCCTTTTCATACTGGTTGGAGTCCTTTCTGCTGCCAATGTCCTTGTAATCATCATTTTTTTCTTTTTTTTCAGACTTTTCTTTTTTGCCCCTCTCTCGATCATGGCTTTTCTTGGATGAGGATGAAGAGTGCCTATGCCTTTCCTTCTCCTTCAGCTTCTCCTGTGGGCAGTTCTCCTTGACTCTCTCCTCTAGAGGCTCTGTGAAAGACACCTCCAGGAGGGCACTCAGGCCCGGGTCCTGCCCTCGGTCCGTGAAGCTGTCAGAGGACACCTCACTAATCTTGTCATTAGAATCTTCTCTGTATTCATGCAGAGCTTCTTCCTCCAACTTTTCCAGCAGGCTCTTCTCCGCCTCAGTACTTTTCGACACCTTCCTCTCTCTGCAGTGCTCCTTGTCTGGCCTCTCCCTGTGCCTGCTCTTGGCCTTGTCTTCTGCAGAGGGCTTCTTCTCCACCTTCTCGGAGGGTTTCTGTTTGTTTTTCTTTTCCTGAATAGAATCAACTGAAGTTCGGTCTTTCCTGTCCTTATATTTTTCTGTCGACTCTTTATCCTTCTTCTCTTTGTGCTTTTCAAAGACTTTTTCTTTCTTGTCTTTCGCCCCTTCTGTGGTTCCTTTTTCCTTTTTCTTTTCTTTAAGTTCTTTCTCTTTCTGCTTCTCTAAGTGCTGCCTGTCAACAGAGTGCTTCCGGTGTCTATCAGAGGGGTATGGCTCCCTCCCATCATCTTTTTCCTGAAGGCTGTCCGCCCTCTGCATTTCACTGGCCTCTCCAATTTTGAATCCACTTGCTGTATAATCATCTTTTTCATCTTCGCTTTCATCTGTGAATATATCAGCAATATACCAGCTTTTCTCTTTGCCCTTTTTCTCATCTTTTTTTTCAGAGAAGTCTTCTGAGATGATTCCAGGGAAACTCTTCTCCTTTTTTTCTTTAATTTGGTCAAGAGATGTTTTTCTTTCCTTGTCTTTGCTATGGATATCTTTATGTTTTTCTTTAGTATCTTTTTTCTCTTTAAAACATTTATCAAATTCTTTGTCCTTCTGACATTTTTCAAGGATAGACTTTTCACTTTTATCTTTGTCACTGGACTTATCTTTATATTTTTCTAATTTTATTTTTTCCTTCTTCTCCTTCTCAAGGCCGTCTTTCTTCTCCTTCTCTCTCACTGAATGATGCCTTTCCCAAGGCTCCAGACTCTTCCCAAAGTCACAGTCAGACCTGTCCTTGAATACACTTTCACAACTATACTCCTTCAGGTCCTCCCTGTACGCCTCCTCGGCCTTCACTCTGCCATCTTTCCGCTCCTTGGTGCTCTCAAGAGGGTCCTTCCTGTCCCTGCAGATGTCGCTCAGATCTCTGTCCTTTCTGTCTCGCCCGCATTCAGCAGACTCTCTCCTTTTTTTGTCCTTTTCTGAAAGATAGCTGGGGATATTTTTATGCTTTTCAATGGGGTCTTTTCTCTTCTCAGAGTTTTTATCCAGATAGTCCCTGTCTTTCTTCCTAAAGAAAGCATCTTTGTCACTCCGTTTTTCACTGTAGTCTCGCTTCTCCCGGCTTTTGTTTTCCCGCTTCTTCTCCTTACTGTCCTCTTTCACCGTTTCCAAGATCAGCCTGGCCACAGAGTCATTTTTAATGTCCCTATAGTCTGTCACTGGGGAATCCCAACTATCTTCCCCTTTGAAATCAAAGGATGAATCAGACAAGTCAGAAAACCACCGATCTTGTTGATCATCAGAAAGGCTAAATTTGGTGTCTTCATTCTCCAGAAACTGACTTTTGTTACAATAGTCATCAAAAGCAGAATCTTCCCTGTAAATTTTTTCTTTTTTGGGCTTTTCTTTATCTTCTTTGAAAGTCTTTTCCTTCTCTTTTAAAATTTTGTCCTCTTTAAAATCATTCTTTTTTTCTAATTTTGAGGGCCTGTCCTTGGACTTTTTCTTTCTTTCCTCTTTGTATAGTCTCAGTTTTTCCTCTTTTGGAGACTTTTCCTTCACTAATTTCTCCTTTTCTGCTTTATTTGAACGGTCTTTCTCTTCTCGGAAAGACCTGCTGACATCTTTGTTTGTGTCTTTGATTCTCTTGAGTGACTTTTCATCTTTGGAGACCTTTATTATGTCATCTTTAAAGAGCCATTCTTTTTCTTCTGACTTCATTTTGCTAAGCTTCTCTTCTTTCTTAAAGTGATCTCTATCGTGCTTTAATACTTTTAACTTGTTTTCAGTGGAAATGTCATTGTCTAAAAGTATAGCTTTGTCTGACCTTTGTTTGGAGTCCTCATATTCATAAGTGAAACTTTTCAATTTGAGTTCCTGACTTACTGAACACAGCCCTTTCTCCTTGTTTTTGTGTTTGTGTTTTGTTTTATGTTTCTTGACCACTTTCCCCTCCTTGTCTAGCTTGGGAATGGCACCGTCCACACTGGGGTGGAAGGAGCTCTTCTTCTCTGACAGAGTGCTCTGTAGGCTGCCCCGTTTCCTATGCTCCTGCCTCTTCCTCAGTGGCTTCAGTGACTCCACACTGGAGCCCTCAGAGGAACAGTCAGACTCACTGGTCAGTCTTGTTCTCGTGGAGTCTGATAAGGAACTGACCTCTGACCAGGCAGGAGAAGAAATGGTTTTCCAATTGTCTGTCCGCCAGTGCTTGGCATGCTGGTCTGTGTGGCTGGGGTTATGTTTCTGGGTGGCAGAGCTCCCATGAGATGAGGTGGAGGAAGCAGACAGGGAGCTGAACAGGGAGGGGTCCTTCAGCACCAGCGGGGACTCCTTAAGGCAGCCAGAGCTCCCCACCGAGTCCCCATCGTCCTCGCCGCTCTCTGAGGACTCACTCTCTGACTCGGAGGAACAGAATTTGTCACTCCTTTTCCCAAACCGCACTTCTTTGCCTTTTGTTTCTTTCTTTCGCTTCTTTTTCACTTTATTTTTTTCCTTCTGCTGCTTAGAATTAGAAGGTTCCCGTGTTTTATTACTGGGCAAAATTGTGTGTGCAGAGAGTCTCAGCTTCTCTCCTGTCCCCACAGTGACTCCAATGTCCTCCTCATCTGATGTGTCCGACAAGATGCGGTGAGCCGCTTTCTTTGGTGCTATCGTGTTATTTTTAGTGTAACTTTTCACTTCCATTTTGGGTATAGAAATAAAACTATTTGATTTAGTCTCTTTTCTGTAATCCTTTTTCAGTAAGTGTTTGTCATCCACTGGAGGGACTCTGTCCTGCTCATCATCCTCATCAAACTCATACTCATCCTTGACAGGGGTCACAATTTTCTGGGGCTCTGGATTCTTAGCCTTGTGCTTTAGTCCTTTTTCAAACTCAGAGTCTGTGTTATTTCCATCAACTGAACTAGAAGGTGCAAATGATGGGGCGTCTTCCTCCTCTGAGCTCTCTGTTGGAAATAAGAAGAAAGATGTCAGAGGCAGATTCAAAACACCTAAAGACATAGATGGGGGAAAGCTGTCTCAGGGATGACCTGGAGAAAGGCCTCCCCAAGCACTTGGTCACCCCTAGGATGAGAGTCCTGGAAACCCCCCGGAAAGCATTTCACTTGAGTTAGTGAAATCTGAGGCCAACCATGGGCTGAAGGAAACCAAAGAGAAGTTTGTGCAAAGACAGATTGGTATCTTAGGATAAGCCTGCAGGTTTTTGGTACTGAAACCCCAGGTCCTCACAGTCCAGAATTTCCTGTAAGTGCCAGGTGTCTAGGAGGTTGGGATCTGGTGTGCTGATCTGCAGATGAAAGCCAACATTGCCTCTGTTATCACAGCAGTACTGGGAGGCTTATACCCCATAGTGTCACACACCCTGTGACCCCCACACCCATGACCCCCACCCTGCACATAGCCTGATGCCCAGCCACTGACCAGTTGAGCTCTCCTCACTGGATGTGTAGGTGCCCTTGCCCAACAGGAGGTTCACCATGGTCGGGGAGTTGGCCACCTTCAGCGGTGTCTCGCCCTTTCGGTTGCTCTGCTGAGGATTTCCTCCATACCGCAGCAGCAGTTTCACCACCTACAAGACAGCAGCAGGTGCCTGAGGATGTGTTCTAAGAAACACTGTCTGTGCTATAGTAATTGTGTAAAACTGTAACTTGTTCAGAACCTTGAGCTTAACCAGGGAACAACCCAAGGCAGAGGGCCAGCAGTTGGTGTGCACAGCACTTTCTGGTGGGGTCTCTGGACCTGTGCCTCTTCCACAGGAAGGACCCTAGCAGAATCCTGGCACCCATCCCAGGCTCTCTTGCAGGTAGAACAGTTTCTCCCACAGAAGACCTCCTCACTCATGACGAGTCGACCACTTTACTGGAATCTTTTCACATAGGATCTCCCCTCCTGCCAATGTGATGAGCTCGCCATGCAACAGGGTCCAATGATCATCAAAGGGTTCTAGTAGTTCAGGGGGAAGTTTTTTATTGGAGGAGGGTTTACATAGAGAGGAAACAAAGACCAAGCTTCTGCAAGCAGGTTTATTTTATGTTTCCATTTATTTTAGAAAATAAGATAATCTCTTCAGTGCTTTATTTTATATGGGTAAGGATGACCAGAAACACTCAAGGTGATCTTTTAACAGCTCTGTTCAACTGTTTGTAATCAGCAACCTGGGCTGATTATATGCCAGGACAGCAGATTCACTGAACTGAAGTACAAATATTAAATTCAATCTCAACTTTAGTCCAGTAAGTCTGAGATAAGAGCATGAGAAGAATCTTTAAAAAGGACAAAACTCTTGTTACTCACATACTCTATTTTCACTCAGTAGTTACAATTTCTACTGCTCCATCAGGGCAATCTCCTATTGCTGCTCTAACAAATCACCACCACCTTCGTCTTACAATTCTGGAGGTCAGAAGTCCAAAATTAGTCCCCCTGACCCCGCTGATGTGTGGTACTGGCTCTTTCCTTTCCATGCATATAGGGTTCCTGGCAGTGAGGGGGACTCTGGTTCCATGTCCATGTTGTCTACCAGCTAATGGCCATTCCAGCTGCTAGAGGCCACTGCATCCCTTTGCCAAGGCCCCTGACTCTAAGGCCAGCAGTGTAGCTCAGGTCTCCCTCAAGTCTTCCTCCTGCCTCTGCTTGCAACTCTGACATAGCCGGGAAAGGATCTCTGTTGTTAGGACCCTTGAAGGCCACTGGGCCAGCCTAGATAATCCACGATCATCTCCCATCTCATGGTCTTTCATTTTCTTCCATCTGCAGCCCCCTTACCATGTGAGGTCACATGTCACAGGTTCCAGGATCAGGATGGGGATATCTCTGGGGGCCATTATTCTGCCTCTCCCACCATGACTCCACACTCTTTGGCATTTTCCACAATAGAAAGTTTCAAAATGACAATTAAAAAAATACAGAGATTTCAAATGACGACTCCCTTCCTCTCTACTTCCTCACCTACCTGCTCACAGCCAGCTTCATTTCACCCACATCTGCCCACTCCTCCAGGTATTTTTAGCAAATCACAGACATTTCATTTACTTTTTCAGTATATTTCTTTAAAAGGTTTCTTTAAAATCAAGAAACTATAATGCCATTATCTTACCTAAAAAGTTAACTATAATTCCTAACATAAAATATATAATCAGTGTTCAGATTTCTCTATTTGTCTCAGAAATCCTTTAACTCAGAGTGCCCTCCCAATCTCTCTCCCTCCCCTGCAATGACTTGTCAAATTATGTTCATCACACTCTTGATGTACTGTTTCCCTGATATCTGCCAAAAGTGACCAGGCAGAGCTGTCATAAGGAGCATTTCTGATCTACTGGTGTCATCATCCTCACCATGCAGGGGCCTTGTCAAGATGGCTCAGGCAATGCCTGTAACAAGACTTTATCTTTGTGACCGCCCTGCTTTCTGGTAGCACAAGATGCACCAGGCACATCATGTACTAGTATATCTCCTGCTTCAGACCTGAAGGCAGTCATTTCCCCCAAGGAAGCCTAGTCCTCTCAGGGGAAACCGTGCACTGGAGTACTCACTGTTGTTGGACTGGCTACACCCCTCAGCATCACATCAGTCAAGGCCTTCCCTAGTTTAGTAGGACCACAGAGACAAGGACAGGGTCAGGAACAATCCCCAGGATACCCCCCTTCCTATCAGTATGATGGTCACCTACTATAATCCAACTACACCTGCATGGCCAGAGCAGGGCCCTGTCACACATATTGCAGACAGTACTGATTGTTGGAACTGTGAGAAGCCATCCAAGTGCTGATCCAGGATGAGAAAGCTGGGCTGGTCAGAGAGGACAGCTCTGGTGAGGGATAAAGACGTAACTTCTCAGTTACCCAGCAAACATGAATGACAACGAGGACAGAGAGGCAGGAGCTACAGACCGGTGTGGAAGTCAGACAAGAGACCCACCTTGTAGTGCCCATTGTTGGCAGCATCATGCAGGGGCGTGTCATCATCCAGGCCTTTGGTATTCACCTCTGCACCCGCAGCCAGCAGCTGCTTGGCAACATCGTAGTAGCCTCGGTTACATGCCTCGTGCAGTGCTGTCCAGCCTGGAAACAGACACTTAGGACATATGTTATTTAATCCTTAGGAACGTCATTCCTGTCTCAAAGCAGCACTCCAAGGAAGCTGATGACAAGAAAGAGCCCTGGAGGGCATTGCTCTGCACTGAAAGGCTAGAGGTCCAGGGAAACCCTGAGTGTGTTTTACTGTGGAGCCTCTTGTTTGCTCAGGGATATTTGGCTTGTTAACCCTACAGATTAACCACCTGCAGGGTTAATCTTGAACAATAAGAGTGGAGGACTGGTGAACACAGCATCATGAGGGGAGCCTCAGTCTGGCTCATCCATCAACACATGGGGAGAAAAACCTCCCATTTTGGAAACACACCCTTCATGGAGCACATAGATGAGGCCACATTGGGACAATTCCCCTGGCAGTAGCCTGGAGCCTCAATCTGCCACCAGGTAGAGTGGCCACACACATCAGTTTGCAAACAGGGCCCACTCCTTTGGACACAAATTCCAGTGCTGTGAAAAATCTTGATATAGGAAAATTGCTTCTTTTTAAAAAGGTGCTAAATTAGGTATTGGTCAGATACTATCAACTAGGGCAATGGGAAAAATCTACAAGTATTCTGCATGAAGACTCCTTTGCTCATCTTATGTTCTCATTCCCCTTTAACAGCTCAAACCTGTTGATTATGCATCATGGCATAATGGAAATATTTTATGCAAAAAAGGGCAACACTGAAATGCAATTATGGGGCCCTCCTTCAGCCTGTCTCAGGTCAGGGAAGCACACCCATTTGTCATATTAAAAGCAGAGTCTCAGGGTGGCATTTCTTCCCTGGGAGATGGGAAGGTGTCCCTGGGATGACAGGCACAAAGGCATCCTCTGCTTGGGCAACATGACTTCTTCCTAAATATGCCAGAGGCACTCCTTGAGGAGCCAGGAAGAATGATTTCTCAGCATAGAATTGGGGTTTATATAACACAGTGGAGTAATATAGCTAAAAATTCCTCAATTCTCGTACAAATAATGAAAAACAAATAGATTTTTAAATACTTTCCAAGAAACACTAATTCCCTCCATCTCAGAAATAACAACTTATACGTCTACCTCATGCACCTAGAACACACCAAAGAACGACAGGGGCCCAGGGTCTGGCTCTTGCTCTTGCCATGCTGATCCCAAGAGCAAGGCTAATGCTGCCAGGATGATGACACTTGGCCAGAGAGCTCCGTATCTCTGGAGGCCAGCCTTACATCCTCCTGTGAACTTGCTGCAGGGTCTCCCTGCCCTGCCGTCTCCTGGGCGCTGTGAGTGCTCACCAGCAAAGTCCTTGACGTTGACATCCGCCCCTTCACTGATAAGCTCCTTAATGCGCCGGGCGTCTCCCCGGATGGCAGCCCGATGCAGGCGGGTCTCCCCACGCTCGTTTCTCTTGTTCACTTTATCTTTGGTTTTTGAGGCAGAGTTAGGCGTCCCCTTCTGACACACTGTCGATTGGGAGGGATGCTTTGGTGTTGTATCTACTGCAGGCCAAGGAAAGGAAAGGCGGAGCATTACTGGGGGTAGAGCCAGGGAGTCTGGGCCTGGGGGTGTTCTCTGCTTTATAGAAATTTCCAGAACCTGGGCCGTCTTCACGAGAGAAAGAGGATGGCTTTGCATGGGTGCCCATCCCCAGGGAGAGAGCCTCTCCAGTCCCAGAAAGCACCTACCATCCATCACCCTGGGGGCTCACCTGGGCTGTTTGCAGACTCTTCAGCTGTCATCTGCATGAGGAGAGCCACCTGCTGGCGCTCAGAGAGGGGGTAGCCAGCTCGGATCCCAGATAGCCCCATGCCAAACAGCAGCCCGGCCTTCCGGGTGACAGGCTCCTTCTTAATCCTCTTCCGCTCAGGACCCTGCTTCTCTGTGAGGTGGTGGAGGAGAGGGGGGATATTTCATGCCATGGAGTCCTTGGAACCCAGAGCCTTACCTGGAATTTCAGAGCCCCTGCCTCCCACCTCACAGGGAAAGAGAAAGAATAGAGTTGGCAACACTCCTGCTGCCCATCATCACCTCTTCCAGCAGTAACTGTGAGACACAATTCCAACACCTTGTTATTAGCCAATGAAACCTGCTAAGCTGAGGCCCCCACCAACCATTTATTCGGCTCTAGGTGCCTCCCCAGACCACCCACCATGTGCGAGGCGGTGGGGACAGCTAATCACCAATGTCCTGGCTCACACAGGACAGGTCTCCATCTATTAAATACACATGTCTGTAATTCAAGTCCTCCTTCCCATCCCGCCTCCAAACAGTACAGACATAAAATGGCAAACATAGTTTAGAAATAAACAGATCAAGGCCGACTTGCAGTACTGTACCTTTCTTCTTGCTTCTAGGCACCTCCATTTCATGCCATGGCGCTTCGAGGAGCGAACCCGCCTTGAACCACGACATGGACTGAGCTGGAGGCATCTAAAGGCATCAACACAGAGCACTAACAAGACACGATGGAACAGCGCGGCCATCCCATCTCAGCCTCCTCATAAGCAAATCTTCCACCTACCTCACCCATTATAAAATGCCCTGTCAACATTCAACAGAAATGCATGTGCTGCTTCTTTTAAAAGAGGCAGGGGTTGAGGGAGAGAAAAGATACCCCCAACTCCAGGAGCCAAAAGCTCGCCTTCTTCCTTCACCTCACCCTCCTGTTGAGGGGAAATTTGGGGTCCATCAAGAGCCTCAGAACCCTCCCCCAAAGCCCATGCTTTTGGGGTGGAGACCCTATTCAGGGCCGAGATATTGCAGGGTGTTCTAGGTCATAGGGTGCAAGCTGCAGGCAGGAAAGGAGACGTGGGTCTCTGAAACTCTCCTCTGAGGGGTGTATCCCTTGCTTCCTACTTGGCATATTCAAGGAGCCCCTCTCTTCAGGTCCCTGGCTGGGACTTGACCCTAGAGAGGTGGTGACATATGTGAATCAAGGACTAAACAGATCACATTTCCACCTTGTCCATTCCTTCTCAAAACAATATCACTTTTACTATTCACCACCTCAGGCCCCACAAACATGTCCATCATTTTTATTTCCTTAAGGAAAGATTTTCATAAACTGTTATTTCTTTTACAAGTATTTTAAATTGCCTTTTTAAAAACTAAAGTTGTGACTTGTTGAGAATGCTGATTTATGAGTTCAGGTGATAACTTGGGCACCGCAGTTCACCATCACCAGCAATAATTAATTTTCAACCAATCCACAAGCACAAATCTAAGGAAGTAAATTCCAGAAATAATGTTCTTTGTTGATGACTCCGGCTTATGCATCCCCAATTCTACCTACAACCTCCTTTCCAAGCAACAGGGCCTCATGATACATCCCAGAGGCAAGAGCCTTCAAGGAAGCCTCTGCACAGGATAATGAACTAGTTCTGACACAGCCATTCTCACCCCACTTTTGAAATGACTGAAAGTCATAGTATCCAAATCATTTGGTTTAAATGCTCTTACACAGCTGAGTGCTCCAATCTCTGCAGCCGCTCCATGCTCTGCCTGCCTTTTCTACATTTACCCAACTGCTCATTTGCTGCTTGCTTGCATGACACATTCCGATGATGAAGATGATAGAGTTTTCCATTGCCAAGGTACAAATAATAGAAACAAGATCAGTGGGAAGGCCGGAGCCACCTCCTCAGCAGTTCTCCACAAGCACAAACCAACCAGCACCCCTCCATGGACAGAAATGTGATGCCCCACCACTGAGGTGTTTCCAGCACAGGGTTCTGAATCCCACTGTAATTCCCTCACAGGAACGCAGGATAAAGACACATGCACTCTCCCCACACTCTATGAGCTGGACTCCACTTCTGCCCAATCTCCCAGAAAGCACTGCTTGGTCTCAAACAGTCAGCCTCTAGCCTCTCAGGGTCTCTTGCTCACAGTGCCCCTACTAAGCATACACAGTTTACGAGGCCACTGCCTCCCCCTCACCTAGAGCCATGAAGACAGGAAGCTCACTGGGAAGAGGATGAAAGCAAAACCTGAGAAAAGCAGTGTGGAGAATTCCTGGCTGTGGGTGACATTTGCTAATTACTTCAGAGGTATAGCTTCTCTGCTGTGTGCAGACGTGGAGGGTGCTGGGTAGACACAGGGGAGGGCAGGGCAGTGCAGGGTCTGAGTGGTAAGTCTTCAGGGTAAATGTAACAGCAACTTTAAAATGAACCAAGGAGAAAGAAGGCAACCCACTGTCTTCAAGTGCCATTGCAGGCAGTAATCTCTTTAGGGGTCAAGAAGGTAGGAGGAGGCAGGAGAGGGACCTCCAGGAGCTCACCGCACACTTTCTGAGAGTGGCAGCTGAGAACTTGTGACCTTTTACCCAGAGGGCTTTCTGCAGTAAATTTGTCCCTGGTTGCAAAGCAGGACCCAATGGCACCTTTGTTCAGGAAGGAACAAAGGTCAGAGGTGGAGTGTGGAGACAGCCCTGTGTGTTGGGCAGTTGCTGGCCCGGCCCCTCTCCACACTCTACCAACCATCCCTCCCTCTGCCTCTGCTTCAGCAAAGGCAGGATTGTGTCTTCCCTCTCTCCCGTGGCCATGAGCTGTAAGCGCTTTCGATGATGCTGACAGAAGGGTGCAGACTCTCCCCTGGGGATGAATTCACACCCTCATAGGTGCCTTGGGCTGCCCCACAAGAGCCTTGGGTGTAATATCATTTTCTACAAGCACTCAAAGCTACCAGTATCTTGAGGGGTCTGAGTCGGGCCAGGCTTGAGTCTTGGGGTGGAAGGAGAGCCTGCAGAAGCCCTGCCTACAGAGGAAGCCTCTCCATTCTGGCCCAGCCTCAGTGAGGCTATGAAGCTGAGGCCCACCATGCACACAGGGTGTTGTTGAATGCTACAGAAGTGACCCCACTGCTCTCCTTCCAGCCTAGCCTTGGCCCACTATGTCCTGTTGGCAAGGGCCAACCTCTCAAAGGTGGGAGGCTATAA
Organism: Eptesicus fuscus; assembly: GCF_027574615.1. Lineage (NCBI taxonomy): Eukaryota > Metazoa > Chordata > Mammalia > Chiroptera > Vespertilionidae > Eptesicus > Eptesicus fuscus. Next base: position 22,924,136 of record NC_072493.1, on the reverse strand, counting down.
AATCTGCCTCTACTCCAGGTGGGCAATGTGCCCCGCCAATCAGCACCCCCACTGGCCAGTGCAATGCTGGGTTCAGGGCGAGAGGAGTAACACCTGGGACAAATGGCAACTCCTTTGGCATTCTGCTAATTTTTTGTTTGTAATATCCAACCAGAAACAAAGTAGAACTTTTGTGAATTCCAAATGGCATTTGCCAAGTTCTAGAGTGGAAAACTGATAGTTCCATGTGACAGCTGAGCAGCACATAGAGGTCGAGGGTATGGCTCTAACAAGCCAGTCTATGAAACATCCCCCACGCTTAGTTTGGGAGTGGGAGGGGGCAGGGTTGCAGAGCAAGGCATGTGGTCTGCAGCTTCCATATGCTTTAAGAGCTCCAAGGGCTTTGCAGGTGATATACAGAGGCAGAATTCCAGGGAAGGCAGAGTGGTGAAAAGCATGGGTGGGAAACAGCTGGGCCTATAATCCCAACAGCTGGAGCAGGGTCATCTTCCTACGAGATTCTTACTTCCTGTTCGCTCAAGTCTGTCTGCTGTCTTTCTCATTCCTACTTTGTTCCTGGTATTCCAATGTCATCTGTGGCACTCCTCTTAAGCTGATGGATGAAAGATGGTTTCACATGAGCCTGGCCAGTCCTCCTACATCATCTTTAGGAAAACATGGTGATGTGATAGCACCCTGTATCTCTACAGTGCCTATAATCTTGTGCATGTTCACTTCTGGTCTCTGAAATCGGTGCACATTTTATCAGGCCTTCTTGGTATATGGCCACCCAGCTGACAAGAATCCCTCCCCTCCCCAGGCCATCACTGGGCTTCCTACGAAAGCTCTTTCTCCTCCTCAACCCAACCGTTCTAGAACACACTCTTTCTGCATTCTTTATTGCAGCTGTCTGACTAGAATGGGGCCTTTTCCCAGGGTAGTAGGACTGCCAAGGGCAGGTGTTTCTGAGGGACCTCTGTTTGCAGGAGTTAGCGTTCAGAGTCCACTTCCTGCAACTGAGTCTCATTCCCCAGTAGAACTCAGATGCATCCACAGGAGAAAAGATTTGTCTGAGTTAGAGTGAATTCTGGTAGCAAGGACAGAGTGAGCATCTAGGGCAGAGGGGGGAACCTTTTTTCTGCCAAGGACCACTTGGATATTTATAACATCATTCGTGGGCCATACAAAAACTTATCAACTTAAAAACTAGCCTGCTATATTTGGTCAAACATTTAATTAACTCACCCCTAATGCACTGGCAGGGCCAGACCAAATGATTTTGCAGGCCTTATACAGCTCACAGGCCAGATGTTCCCCACCCATTAGAACCAGTCCAGTTCTGTGGAGTGGTGTCAGTTTCTGGCTTCCACAAAATTACTGAGAGGTTGACTTGCTTTCTGTAGGCAACCTTTCCTCTCCTTGGCCATTTTTAACATTTTTTTCTTGTTGTTCTGTAATTTCATCACAAAATTCATGTGTAATCTTTCCCCTGCTCATAATGCACTATCCTTCCTGAACTAATAAGGACTCCTGTTTTCACAGACATGAGAAGTTCTCTGTCTTCTCTGAGCACCAGTGCCCCCACTTCTCTCCTTGGTTAGATGCTAACATCATGCCTTAGTCCTTTTCCACACACACATCTCATAATGTCTTTCATGTTTCCTATCTCTTTTTTTTTCTATACCTCAGTCTAGGCAATTTCTTTAGTTAAAACTCCAAATTCACTAATTCTTTTTATTTCCAAACAAAAAAACACAATTTTATTTCAAGTATGAAATATTCAAGTAATTTCAGAGCAAGAAAAAAAATTCCGTATGTCAGTAGATTGTAGAACACAGGCCACTGGAGCTATTTTTGTTGTTCTGTTATCACAGAGCAATTGGAAAACTGGATCCCTCTGGGAATTCTGGGCTTTTTAACAGTTTGACTGAAAGTGCATCACTTGATATAGAGCAATTACTCTGGTGTTTGTAACTGACAAAGACTCTTTTGACCACAGGACATCAATTAGAAGAGTTTAAAGGGAAGCACCTAACCAAGAGGAAATTTCCTGAATGTAAGGTCTGGGATTGGCAGGGAGGGAAGATCAAGACTGAGCAATACCAACTGTGGCTAAGGAAAGGACTCCTTCTGATAATAAATCTTTCTTATGTTATACCTAATAATCTGCCTATTGCATTTTTAATTTAAGTGATAATTTCCATATGTTCCATTATATATATATATATTTTAAAATCTACATGATCTTTTTTGACAGTATCTTGTTTCTTGATCATGTTTTCAATTTTCTTTTATTACATTCTCTAATCATCTAAAGGTGTGAAGTCCCTGGGGCTGAACCTCTCTACCAGGATGGGTTTCTTCATCATTGCTAGGTCTGATCAAATAATTGAATCAATGCCCCCTCCCCTGGGAACTGACCTTTAGGCCACTTCACAATGAACATTCCACTTGCTTAGACCACATATATCATTTGCTAAGACCATTATCTCTCCCCTCCAGACTTCCCAGAATCCGGACCTGTACAGAGAATACTCCACCCAGAAAAAGCCCACCAAAAGTCCTTTAAAAACCGCTAACTCCCGTCACTGGGGTGCTGGAACCATCCAGGCTCAGCCACCTGGTGTGCGGATGAATGAATAAATTTGTAATCCCTCACCATTCTGGCTTGTGCATTCCTCCTTCAGCGACCCTAACATTTGGTGCCGAAACCCGGGAGAGTTCCACGGGGATGGGGAGCCATCGCCCTGGCTTTGGTCACCCTGAGTTTGCTACTCCGAGAGCAGTAGGCAGCAGCAGCTCGACCTGGGCTTAACTCTGAATCCTACTCGGGTAACATGACTGGGTTTCCCTCCCATATGGACCCTCCCGACCAGGAATCTCCCTCCATTGCTGACTCTCCATCCCACACCGGCCAAGGTAAGTGACGTTCCACATTTCCCCTCGCCCTGGGTCTTCTGCCCACTTACTCTCACTGACTTCTTGAAAGTCTCTCGTCCCAAAAGTCCTAGTGCTAAGCCAGGAGACTCCTCAGCCATTTGGCTTTGGGACCTTGTGGATTGGGGACGCCCAGTCCAGAGAGTCACCTCTCATTTCTCACGGTGACTTGTTTAGCAGAAGGGACGCCTGCCCTAAACAGTCACCTTTGGATTTGTGGTCTGTCACTCACCCTTCCTCTCTCATGGGCCACGCCACACGCCCTCTGCACACTTTCGGGGGCAGATCATGCCCAACCACCCTCACTTTACTTTGTAACACTGTTTGGCCACAACATAAACTAGATAATGTCTCAATGGCATGAAAACAGTACTTTCAATTTTAACACACTGAGCAATTTAGATAATTGCTGTCACTGCAATGGAAAATGGTCAGAGATTCTCTATGTCCAGGCCTTTTTCACCCTTCAGTCCCAATCTTCTCTCAGTCCTGCTCTACCCATCAGATCTTTCTCCTTCACACAAAACATCATACCCCTAACACTTCTGATTCTGAATCTACTTTTGACCCAGTAGACCACCGACCTCCACCCCCTTACATATCCCCTCCCTCACCTGCAGTAGATTCCCAAAACCCAGACCTTCCTAACCAGTAACCACCTTCTCCCCCAGTCCCTGAGAAACCAAATCCTGAGAACAAGAACCCCGAAACAGCCTTTTCCCACCTAACACTCGTTCTCAGGCTACCCAAAGACTATATTCCTCAACAGCCTCTTCTATTCCCATGCCAATTCCACCCTTGTGGGAGGTAGCAGGAACAAAGGGCATCGTCTGAGTCCATGTCCCATTCTCTATGTCTGACCTTGCACAGATTGAGTGAGAGGCATCTCATATCTTTTCCCACCGACCTGATCACCTTTACTAAGGAATTTTACAAATGTAATGAAATCACTCAAGGCCCTGACGAAAACCCAGCTCTCCTCTCCTGCCTCACAGAGGCCTTACGGAAATTGACCACCTTAGATCCCACCTCCCCAGTGGGAACCTTTCTTCTGAACACCCATTTTATATCCCAATCAGCCCCTGACACACACCATAAGCTTCAAAAAATAGACAGAGGTTTACAAACCCCTCAAAAATACCTCATTAACCTGGCCTTTAAGGTCTTTAATAATAGAGAGGAGGAGACCCAAATCCAAAAACAAAGGCGAGATCAGGCTAAGGCTGAGGCCCAGAAGGAGGCCTTCTAGCTCCTAGCCACCACTCTCATGAACTCCTACCAAGGGTAAGTCAGGGGCTAAGCCTCCTCCAAATCCATGCTTCAAATGCAACAAGGAAAGACACTCAAACAACCAAGTCCTGCTCAAACTCGAGACTCCCGCCTGGGCCCTGCCCAAGGTGCGGAAGGGAAGGGCACTGGAAATTAGATTGTAGTCTGCCCCCTCCAGGTTGAACCTCAGCCAGTCCAGCAAGGCCACCCTCTGGTTTGGAGCTCCCAGACCTCCTGGGACTGGCCACCACCGAAGAAGCTGCCCAGGCCCTGATAGGGCCCCACAGACTTACATCACCAGGGCAGAGCCTCGAGTAATGACTGTGGTGGCAGGTAAGCCGATCTCCCTTTTAAATGACACTGGGTCCACTTATTCTGCCCTCTCCGAATTCGCTGGGACCCTTGTCACCTCCTCAATCTCTATTATGGGGGTTGACGGATTAGTCTCACAGCCATTAGCTACTTCACCTCTACACTGCATCTTACTAAATACTCCCATTCACTCTTTTCTCATTCTACCTTGGTGCCCAGCCAGGGCTACCATGCATCCCCTCATAAAGCCCGATGTCCCAAACCACAGTCACCTACCTCAGTTTCACTCTCACCCCATAAGGCCGAGCCGTTCCTTGGACTGTAAACACCTATCTCCTCCACGACTATCCCCTCCTCTAAACAAGAAATGGTCTCCTTTCTTGGGCTCGCTGGATACTTTCACCTCTGGGTTCCCAAATTTAGTCTTCTCCCACTGAGCAAAGGGACCACTCACTGAGCCTTTAGATCCCAAGGCCAGCATTCTCACCCCTTTAATGCTCTGAAAACTGCTCTGACTCAGTGCCTTCTCACCCACACCCACCCCACCTTTCCCTAAGAACAACTTTTACTGCACATGCTTACTTAACAGTATGGCTACTATCAGAAGCTGAACTCATTATCTCCCAAACTGTAGCATGTTATCTCTAAGGGAAAATGTGGCAATTTTGAATCCAAGAGGCTAGAGGCCTGGGAACAGGCTGCTGGACCTGCTCCCTCCCCCGCTCCATCCCCAACCTCACCCCTGTCCTTTTCTCCAGCCTCATAGGCCTTCACATAACTTTCTGAAGTCTTTGGTGACTTAAAGGCTTTGGAGCATTGCTGGGTTAAATGATAAACATTTTAAAATAGCGTAAAATACTGAAACATTGATTGCTAGACACATTTTAATTCACCTGCTTAGTTTTTATTACAGAAAGTCTCTTGTACTTTATTGAATGCATATTTTCTTGAAAGTAAGAATGTACTTAAAGTGTGTTGATAAATGTCAATCTAAGAAATGCTGGTTGTTTACTTTTAGGCTAAAGCTGGTTATTTTTGAATGGGGAGAAATGCTTGTGAAAGTTCTAGAAAAAGTTTGTCCACTGAGTCAGGGCCTGATCACCCTGACGTCCAAAGGGACCCCTTCTCTCCTAGTAAGCTAAAGCAACCCCTCCCAGGCTCTCTCCTGTTGCTTAAGTCCCCTTATATCTGAGCCTACACTTTCTCTATTTCTACGGGTCATTCCCAGTCCTTGACACTATCACTGAAAGCCTCACAGGCCTTCCTGCTTGGTGTTTAGGAACCTCTCTCCCCTTTCCTAGCCTTCTTAAAAGTCATACACTACAAAGGACACCAAGTAAGGAATGATCCTGTAATATAGCGAAATAACAAAGCAGACCAGGAGGCCAAAGCAGCAGCTCAGAGGAAGCCTCCATCTCCCCAGCTCTTAGCTATACCCCATATAACACCCTAATACACCCCAGGGAACTTCAGTCCTTATTAGCTCTTGGGGCCACTCAGGAAGATCCATGGTTAAAATTTCAGGGAAAATATATCCTTCCCCAGGGACAGGCCCCCCGATACCTTACAGACTATTCACAATTCCCTACATATGGGATATATTTACAATTCCTAAAACCCTTCATCACATGTCCTAGCCTAGCCTTCCTACTGCAAGATGTCACCAAAACCTGTTCTACTTGTTACTCTCCAAGGACTGGTTAGACCTCCTTCTTTCTCTGCTCATCAGTCTAGGGGCCAAATCCCTGGACTGGCAGATTGACTTTACTCACATGCCCCCATTAAAAACACACAAATATCTTTTAACCCCCATAGATACTGTCTCAGGGTGGGTAGAAGCCATTCCCCACTACATCTGACCCACCTCATTACAATCAGAAAATGGACCAAATGGACCTGCTTTCAGATCTCAAAAAACTCACCAGGTCCCCTCCACTCTGAGCATCCAGTGGAACTTTCATCCCCCTACAAGCCCCAATCTTCAGGCAACGTAGAAAAGGCAAATTCTGAATTAAGTCTCACCTAACTAAATTAACTCTCGAAACTAAAGAACCTTAAACTACTCTCCTACCTCTAGCCTTTATGCACATCGGGGCAATCTCTCCCCACACCCTCCTTTCTTAGTCTCTTTGAGCTCATGTATGGAAGACTCTTCTTATTAGCAAACTTCCTTGCACAGAGACCCCTCTCAGAGACTATGTGCCCATTTTACATCTCATCTGACAATTACTGAAGAACATGCTGATCAGATCTTCCCTCAGCCTTTGCAGGAAACATCCCCCCTACTCCTCCTAAAGGAAATCTATCAATAATTTACAGCCCTGATGGCAAGGCCCTTATCAGGTACTCTTAACTGCCCCAATGCAGCTAAACTGTCAGGGCATACCCCATGGTTCCACCTTTCCAGATGAAAACCCATCCCCAGAACACCTCCATCACATGAGCTGAAGTCCCCTAAGTATTACAGCCACCAGATTGGGCCCCCCAGACTCCACCTTACCCACATCCCAGAAGAAGAGAACGAATGAGTGAGCACTCCTGCAGGTGCTCCCTATGGACCCTGACCTCCCTGAAAGCCCACCTCCTCTCCCAATACAAATCCTACAGGTCCTAGCTACTGCCCCCTCTCCCTTTTCATCAGGATTCTCACCTTTCCATGGGACTGCCTTCTACAAAAGGATTTCTATTACCCATGGGACAAGATTTCCTTCTTTCTAGATCCTAAACATACCCTTCCCCCCCTTAGGACAATCCCGGCCCTGGAAGTGTGAATTAACCCTTTGCACTCGCTTGCTTTTTTTCTCGATTCCTTTATTCTACTCGGGATTTAATTTTTTAAATACCCCAGATTTTACAAAGCGCAGCAGAATAAAAAACTGGAGTTTCTTTTCATACAAACTTATTTATTTGGATTTTTTTATATTTCAAATTATTGATACATTCAATAACCATCACACTCGACATCCCAATACAAAAGGTTAACTCTCCTCCTCATCCTATTCCAGCCCTCCTCTCCTACACCCATAAGAAACTTTCTCATCTCCACTCATCTTGAACGAACACTTAACCTTATCCATTCCCTCCTTAGCCGGGAATTGCTGGCTCTGCCTTTCCCTCTTCTTTTCAGTGTATACCACCATCTCTATACCAATCAAGAGATGGAATCAGGCAAAAATCACTTTAGCTGATAAAAAGGAAAAGAAAACTGTATTTCTCAAAAAGGCAGACCACCCTTCCAAGTAATTATACCACAGCCCAGGCAAATCAAGCCTCCCTTCTTTTCTATTCTTATATTCTGTCTCTTACCAAGGCTGCTCCTTCCTCCCTCCCGGTCACAGGTCCTATCACTCCACACACCCCACTAACTGCCCAAGCCCCTTTATGCTTTACAAGGTCACAAGGCAATATAACAATAGGCCATCTCCCACCATCAGCTTGGAACACCACAGTTAACCTAGAACTACCAAATGGCCATTGGTCCCAATGAGTTGACTACCAGATCTCCCCAGAAGCCAATGGTTATTTCCTATAGCGAGTCTGTTTTACTTCTTATATCCAACCACCCAGGCCCCTAGGTTAAGTAGGGTATTATCTAACATTTAGGCTGCAGTTGCTGCAGTTGTGACTGGATTCTCCTTTCAATTTCCTGATTTATATCAACTTCTTTCTTTTTTTTAGAAATTACTATCATTCATCATTTTAAAAAGAGGGGCTCTGTGTGACTCAGCAGGTCCCTTCTCTGGTCCTAATCACCTCTCTCCAAGAAGGGATCAACTAGCTCTGCCTGTGGGAATTCAATAAAGGCTATCATAACCAGGAAGCCAGAATATAAGAAAGTGGTATCAGCATAAAGGGCCTAGACAACAGCCTCAACCACTGCCCATCACTTTCTAGTCACCAAAGCATATAGAATTATTTATTTATTTATTTTTTAAAAATACATTTTTATTGATTTTTTACAGAGAGGAAGGGAGAGGGACAGAGAGTTAGAAACATCGATGAGAGAAACATCGATCAGCTGCCTCTTGCACACCTTCCTACTGGGAATGTGCCCGCAACCAAGGTACATGCCCTTGACTGAAATCGAACCTGGGACCCTCGAGTCCGCAGGCCAACGCTCTATCCACTGAGCCAAACCAGTTAGGGCTAGAATTTTTTTTTTTAAATTTGTAATTCAAACCTGCAGCCACACCTGAACCATGCCATCAATCCTTGCTAGTCCCTGGGCCTGCCTGCACAGGTCTTCAACTGCAATCCTGGAAGCAGCATTAATGAAGGGGCCTTGCCCTGACCCAGACTCCTCCTGAGAGCTGACTGGAGCATTTGCTGCAAGTTCCACCCACCCACTCACCCCCAAAAACTTCATAGGCCAGAATCACAAACTCCTCACAATTTAGAGATTTACGGATGAAAACACCAAGCAGCACAGGGAATTTAAGAAATACACTCAAAGTCCCACAGTATCTCACCAGGATACATCCCAGACAGGCTCCTGTGCCCTCCCCTCTATGGCCTTCCCTGGTCAACTACACTCCTGAGTGTCCTCAAACTCCAGAGAAATAAGTAGTCCTGTGACTCCGCGGGGAGGACTACAAGCTGACTTTGCTTTGTGGCCTGTCACTGTGGTCAGTTATGGTCATGAGTAGGACTACATGAGGGGTCCTGGGAATCCTCCCAGCAAATCACGGAAGCTGGAGTGGTCGAAAGGCCCTGACTCACCTATGCTATGTTGATAGAATGGGCCTGGTTACCTGCTGGAGTGCATCTGTAAAGGGTCCTAAGGGAGGCTGTGATACCCTGTAGAAGCACACCCTTTCTGCAACTGAGGGAAATAGAGAATTTTAAATACAAAGAATCTTCCTTTATTCCAAACTCCCCTTTGTATACGAAGCTGTTCAAGTTTAGAGAGGAAACATGTTTGGGTAATAGCTTAACCAGAGGAATTCTTAATTATTTGAAAATATTTTACTTGGATGTGCTTCTTTATGAGTGACCAAATGTGGTTCCTCAGATAAAATGGGCTCTCACCCTTGAACTCTGACCATGATGGGAGGGGTAGGTGCTGGGCTCCCTTCACCTTCTACCCTGTAGCCACACTTGCTGCTCACCAACATCCACATCCAACATCTTTGCTGCATAACAGAATTCATCTTTATTCCATGGCAGTGGCAAGTCAGGAATGGGCAGAACCTAAGTCTAGCCACGTAGTGCGAGAAGAGAGCCACAGAGCAATGGGCCCAACCTTGCCCTTCTTCTTGACTACACTTTGAGATGCAAGGTGATCAGGTGCCCAGCGCAGTGCAGGTTGATCAGGCCTTCCTGATCCATGTGGCCAAAGCATCCTACCCCACTCCTTCTTCTTTTAGGAGTCTTGTCATAATGCATCAGCCAAGTCCTGAGAGTCCTAGGGTCACACTGTGGATGGCATGTTCCCTTTACAGCCAGAGGTTTCACAGTGGTGTCACTTTCCCATGATGCCACCTTGCTCTCCCTCTGCCACAGTCCAGCACTCAGTGAGTGAGCAGAAGTCCCTTCCTCATCATGGTGTTGGGTTCTAAGAAGTTCTGCAGATGCCAACAGAAGAGAGAAATATTTTCCTTTCACAAACAGAGGACAGCCCCCCCCCCCCCCCCCCCCCGCAACAGTCACAGAAGCCAGTACTTTCCCACCTTATAGAACCAGGGTGATCATGATTTCAGTAAATAAGTAAGTGTCCTCAAACACTCTAATGAATGAGCTCACATTTCAGCACTGCTGAATAAATACCCTAGATATCAGAGACAAATCTTACAAGGTAAGAATAAAATAAGAAAATCTTAAAATTTTCCTCATTCCAAAGACACATTCAGGTGTTGACAAGAGGCAGCTGCCAGTTCTTGATGCTTCTGGCAGAGAATCATCAAGGGGACCTCAGGGGACAAGCAGGGCCCATCTGTGTGTGGTTCCAGTTGGGAAGCAGCATGCTAATGTTCAGACTAAGGGATGGAAAACTGTAAAGAATCAAAAGGCTTATGAAGGAAGCTTGGAGAGAGTAGGCAATCATCTAAACCAACCTAAACAATATTTACTTATAAATTTTTTTCAAGTTGTGGGAAAACTTAACCATATAAAAAATTTAACAAAATAGTATAATTTAAAGCAAGTAGCAGACATCATACAATTTCATCATGAATACTGTAAGTGGTAAGATGTTTTACAACAAACCTAGCAGTGAGTCAGCAGCAGGTGCTTGGGCAGGCTGAGCCTCCTCAGACGACCTGCTAATGAAAGGCTGTCCTGCTGGAGTGGCCTGCTTGCTTTTCCTAGACAGATAGCCAGACCTGCTTTGGTCCTAGGAAAGGCCAGGACATGTGCAGCCTGTGCCCAGCCTGTGCTGCATGTGCAGCCTGTGCCCAGCCCTAACAGAGACCTGGCTCTGGGGAACGCTCTGGCCAGAGTTTCTGGAAGGATACTCAAGTAGTTCCTGACACACACTCATATTCACCTGGACATGGAGTGTTCAGGATGCAAAGACAAACCACGTCAGGGTGAATTTGCTTTGATTAGGCATGGATGTGCAGGGTATTTCCAGCTTTCACCACAGACGGTGTTGTTCTTGGCAAGCCGCCCCCAACCTTGACTAAGTGTTGCAGAGACCAGCCTGCTATGGACTGGGTCACGTGCAGCAATTCCTGATGGTCTATGAAACAGAAGGTTCTTAGGCAGCTCGGTGGTCTCTGAAGGAGGCTCAATAGCCTCTGTCCAGTCAGGGCACAGACAAGGAAACTCACTATTTGCCACTCAGAGCCCCAACTTCTGGAGCCTTCTGCCATGTCCACCTTATAGAGCAAGCTGGACCACATCTTCCCAGCAGAGGGCGCTAAAGGAACATGCAGAACCAGGATGCAGGGCAATCTCCAGCTCTGTTGCTCTTGAGGACCCTAGCCTCAGACCAAAGGGACCAGCATCTATCTTAGTCACTTATCAGAGTTAATAATTCTCCCCTGTGTGGCTTCTCCCCCTTTCTGACAGCTGGAGGTACAGCCTTGCAGTGGGGGCAGGACCTACCAAGAGATATGTGTCTCTCAGAGAAATGGCCTCATCCATCTTAGCCCATATTTCTGAGCAAGAAATGCTCCTACAGTTAGTATGGAGTTAATACCCAGTTCAGATTTCCTGCTGATCAGGAAGTGCAAGTAGGAAGAAGACAGGTTAACAGGTAACTAACTAATAATGGCCTCCAGACATAGTAGGGCCAGGCAGAGGGCCTCCCACTGGTATACATGGTACACAAAGATCAGCTAGTTTAGAGGCTCCTAATACAAGTGATACCCGACATACCCATGAAACCAGAATCATCTCACTGGAAAACCTAGTTTTGTCATATTAACAGAGCAGATTTATAAGAAAGTTATTAAAATTGGACCCCAAAAGGAAAATAAACATAAAAGGGCAAGTACTATATTTAACTTATATTTTTGTAACATAGTCCTTGCTTGGAAAATTCTGTTTTCTAAATGGTTTTCACTTTTTTCCTACTTCACAGTAATTTTCTCTACATCCTGACTCACAGATAGTAAACATGAGCACTCCTGGGATGCCCCAAGAATCTTCTGGACACCTCAGAGAACTAGCATGGACACTTCCTACTAAGAAGATGCTAACCATCAACCGACTAATCTGTGAGGCCTGCTGGAACACACAAACCTAGAAAGCCACCATCAAGATAAAATGGGCCCTTAAAACCTATATAATTTATTAACCGATGTCACCTCAATAAATTCAGTTTAAAAAAAATTTTTAAGACATAAAATAGGCCTTGTAAAGAAATCCTAACAACCAGACAGGGTGGGCAGCCAAGATCGTCCACCCCTAGGCATGCTCCACAGAAATGCAGATGCATCAACCTCTGCTCAGGCAGCACATTCTCTCAGGAGATGGGAGCTCAGCACTATCTCCTTGACTCTGAAAGCAAGACTCCAGGAACACACAGGACCACCCCATAGCCCCAACTTCTGGAGTTTTTCAGACCCCCACATCCAGGCAGCCAATAACCAACAGCAACAGCACACACTCCACAACTAGAACTGGCACGGGCATTAATAACAGTAGAGGGTATCCAGGCCTGGCCTGATCTTCTCTGGACCTAAAGCCTGAGTCACAGAATCCCTGTGAGCACCCCTCCAATCTGGCAGGAGCCCCATGTCCACACACGTACCCACATCCTCCCTCTGTTCCACTGCTCCATGGCCCCTCCCCTTGCAAACTCATCCCTTTCCCATCCCTAATGTGCCTACTCAGTGACAAAAACCATGGGCTTGGTCCATATCACTTTCCTCATATCCCAGCCTGCAAAATCATACCCATTTCACTGGCTTTTAACTAACCACAGTATCTGCACAGCTACCATGAACCTGCTTCTTTTAGGAGCACGTGCACAGGAAGGTGTAAGTGAAGGACCTGTGACTCATGAATAAAAGCTGTGACACAGATTATTTTCCAGGCTGCTCCCTCTGCCATTTCTCCCAATTTTCTTACATTTATCTTGTTTCAGTACTTGACACATATCCCCACATGCAGGAAGCCCCAACCCATGCCCCATCTTTGCAGGGCTTCTGTTCCTTGTCCTATGGCTGCATTGTGGGGGAGCCTGGGCCCACCTCACAGCTCTGTGGGTTCAACCAGACTCTGTGGCCTTCTGCATGCTCTGTGACCTTTCTCACCCCTGGCATGCAACTGGCCTACAAGTTTGCAGAACAGAGAGATGACCAGCCGGCTAGGAAGGCCCCTTGGGCACTAGGATCAAGAAGAGAGTGTGGGCCAGCAGGAGAGAGGGCAGGTTATTGCCTAGACACAGAACGTGTCCCAGTGAGCAGCTCTAGATGGAACCAACTTAAAAGTGTACACACCAAGTATTATTAACCCCTGACATGTACACATTCGAAGGCACAGAGACATGCACGCACATGCTCAAACACACACATGTGCACACATACTCATACACATTTACACATTCACACACAGACACATGTACACCTATACTCATGCCCAGGATTGACCTGCACTCACTGGATCCTGTTTTCAGCGGTCCCTTTAGATTTTATTTCAAATAATTTGGTTTAATTTATGTTTTTGTAGCCCTCATGGAAAACATGTTTATCCTCCAACATGGAAATGCCTGAAAGCCTCATGACTAGATATACACTTGGAGGTTCCCTGGGCATGCTGGGGTCCAGGGAGCATTTCTGCTATGCACACTTATGTGAATTCTCTGTGTGCTAATCTTTCTGTCATCTCCAGAAACATTAGATAAAGAGAAGAAGCTGTGTGGCCTTGCTATGGGTCACCCCCCAGGACTGCAGTAGGACTCCTAGAATGGGTCTGGGGCCACCTCCCAGGTGGAGCCTGTTGTCAGCAGACCCCTGAGGATGGGTGTCAGGGACACTTTCTGTGGGAGAAGAGTTGGCAGATATGATATGGGAAGGGTTCAAGTGAGGATGACGTGGAGGCAGTCAGGAAGGAGCCAGGGGACAGGAGACAACAGGAGGGACAGAGACGGCGCTGGGCTCCTGGTACCTGTGTCTGAGTCCTTCTGCTCTCCATTGGCCCCCACCGTGAAGGGCAGCTTCCGTTTGGTTGCTCTCTCTCTCACCTCCTTCCCTCCATCACTGCGGTCCAGCTTTGGGGTCTTGGTTAGAGAAACTTTATCTTTATCCTAGAAAAGAAAGTAACACTTTCAGATATCATTTATAAATTAGTCTCAACTCTTCACACCCACTATGGTCTCATTTATGTGCCAGTTAAAGCAAATCTCTTATTTGGGCAATTAACAGCCCTTCCTGCCCACCAGGATTAGGTGTGCCTATTGGCTTCCTCAGTCTTCCTCTATAGCAGTAGTTCTCCCACAGGTTGAGAACCGCTAGCAGGGTCGCCTAAGACCATCGGAAAACACAGATATTTACATTACGATTCATAACAGTAGCAAAATTACAGTTATGAAGTAGCAACGAAAATAATTTTATGGTTGGGGGTCACCACAACATGAGGAACTGTATTAAAGGGTCCTGGCATTAGAAAGGTTGAGAACCACTGCTCTAGAGGGCAGATAGCCAAGCTCACCCAGTAGGCCCTTCACAGACCAGAGCTGCCGTTGAGCCCTGTCCATGATCAAACATGGCCCCACTTCTTGTCCTGAACCAGAGGAGTCTTGAGAAATTGCGGCTAACAAATATTATTGTAAGTATGAGGAAAGCAGAGCATACAGAGACACAGTTGCCCCGGAACCCATTTTCCCAGGGAAAAGATCCAGGTGCAAGAGCCTTAAAAAGGTGTGTGGACAGGTGGCGTCCTGATTTTCAACATAAACTCTCCCTGTGGAATAAAGGGGCCCAGCCACCCAACTTGCCTGGGCCTCCCACCATACAGGAGTGTATCCATCCCCCAAGAGACTGCACTTGTCCCTTCCTATGCATGAACTGGATTCTCCTCCTTCCCTGACATCCTCTGCATAGTTCCACATGGCCTCACATGACCCCCAGTGCTCATGCTATCTCTGGCACCACTACAGGCCTGTGACATTGTGAAGCTGTCTTCAGGACAAATCCTGCAGAGCAAGCATCAATCTCAGAGCAGAGGCCACATCTGTAAACCTGAGTGCAGATGACCCACTCCAAAGCAAGAGCTAGCTGGAGAGTGGGCAGGACACGTCTGTCCTCATCATCCCCTTCCTTGCACTAGTCTCAGGGCTGGTTTGTCCTGCAGGGTGAGTACTAGCAAGCCCAAATTCCAGCCCCACCCTTACAAGCTGGCCAATCTTGTGCAAGTCTAGCACTGTGTCTGCCTTGATGTCATCATCTGTAGAACAGAAGACAGTGCCCACCTCAAGATGATAAATGGGAGATCTCAATGTTTGTCGGGCATGTAAATTCAGCCGCTCACCATGCAGTACTGTGCCATATGAGGTGAGGTCACATGAGGATAGGGTAGTCCGATCCCAAAAAGCAGTGTGTGTGTTAATGAAATGGGCACTTTATGGCAAGAGGAGCCCCTGCTTTGCTGTCTGCAGCAGGTGGACACCCTGAACCCAACCCCTCCATGGATAGCACCATAAGAGGTGGGGGTATTCCCAGGAGAAGCTACCTCCCTGCACCAAACATAACTGAATTCCCTCCTCCTGTGGCCCAAATGATCCTCCAGCTTGATCATTCAGCCACAGCATCCACCAACCTTAGCAATTGAGAGACATCCTCAAGTGACCAGGGAGATCTCTGCCAGAACATGCTGCCAACTCTGAGGGCATCTGGAGTACAAAGAAGGGCCACCAGGCAGAGCCTGAGCAATGGACAATACTGCTGGGATGAGGAAGGACCCCTAGAAGATAGAGCCTAACAGATGCTAGACATGCCATCTCACCCTACCATGTACCTGAGATGTCAGGATGCAGCCACACCTGTCACTACCTGTACCTGCCATCACAGAACTGGGAGAAGAATGGAACCCATTAGCAAAAACCCCAAACTGTAATAAACACCTGCCTACCAAGAAAACTCCTGGCCCAGTTGGTGAATCTGATCGATAGATATATTACAAATAATAAAATATTCAGGAATGCAAGAAATAAAAAGATCAATGTAATTCACCACCTGAAGAAAATAGAGAAAACAAAATCATATGATCATTTCAATAGCTGCAGAAAAAGGCCTGTGATAAAATTTTACATTAATTCTGACACTAAGTCTCAGCACATAAAAAGAAGGGACAGTCCTCTAAAGGGGGTTCAGGAACTTTCTACTCAAGTGCAGAAGATTGGGTGTTGTCCTGAGGAAGAATGAGGGGGGATGTATCTAGGCAAGGTTGCCTATAATCACCTCATCTATTGAGAAGCAAAACGTTTTTTTTTAAATGAGCAAAGGACATGAATATGTACTTTGCAAAAGAAAATATCCATATAGCCAATTAACATTTGGAAAGGTGTTCTCAGCATTAGGAAAATGCAAATTAAAACTACAAGATCTAAATAATCCCACTAGAATGGCTAAAATAAAAAAGACTAACAGTATCAAATGTTGACAAGGATGTGGCAGAAAAACTAGAACTTGAGTTGTTGGTGGTGGGACTCAAATGGCAAAACCACTTTAAGAGTTTCTCAGAAAGTTAATGAAATTAGCGCATATGTTCACAACTGGTACAGTGATGTTTATAGCAGTTTTGTTCACATAGTAAAATAATGAAACAACACAATTGCCCCTTAAAAGGGAAATGGATACATTGATTCTAGTGTAGTCATAATGGAATATTCTACAACAATAAAAAAATATGGTTACATGCAACAACATGGATAACTTCCATGACACCTCTAGGAGAAAAATATTAATGCATGAGTAATCACATCATGGCACTTCTGGGCCACAAAAATAAAATCTCCTCTGGAACTAGATTTGGCTCAATTCCTTTTCCCCACCCACCCACCCCAAAGGCTAACAAAGTATTAATCTTAAAATGATTGATTGTATACCTGAAAAATCCAAAGAAATATATAATTAAATAGCAAATTAGTATATAAATTAAAGATACTGGAATTGATTTTTATTTCTTACAAACAATTAGAAAATGATATCAAAATATCAAGACATCAAATACATAGAAATGAATCTAACAAAACATGTTCAAGCCCTCTATATAAATAGTTACAAATCATTACTGAGAGAGAAAAAAGACAAAAATGGAAGCATATGTTTATGATAACAGAACTCACATTGTTAATCTGGCAATTCTCCTCATTAATCTTTATATTTAAAGCAATCCAGTTAAAATCCCAGTAGGCATTATTTTGGAAATCAGCTTATTCCAAATGCACGTAGAAAAGCAAAGGGTCAAAAATAGTAAAGATAACTCTGAAAAATAGCAAAGTGCAGCCAACTAAATTACCAGAGATCAAGACTATAAAATTACAGTCATCACAACAGGTGGTCCTGGACCAAGGACCAAAGGTTTGTAACAAAGAGTACAAATTGGAACCCCACCTAGCTGGTGACAAAGCCTCTGCTTCAAAACAGTGGAAGGAGAGGAGGTCTTTTCAGTAAGTGACAATGACCATGTGAACATCCATAGGGGAAAAAAATTAACCTTTTCCCTTAACTTATACCACAAAACAATAATTAATTCCAGATGAACCCCAGACTGAAAGCTTTTAGAAGATAGTAGAGGAGGACATCTTCAAGACTGGTAAACAGCCGAAACCGGTTTGGCTCAGTGGATAGAGCATCGGCCTGCGGACTCAAGGGTCCCAGGTTCGATTCCGGTCAAGGGCATGTACCTTGGTTGCGGGCACATCCCCAGTAGGGAGTGTGCAGGAGGCAACTGATCGGTGTTTCTCTCTCATCGATGTTTCTAACTCTCTATTCCTCTCTCTTCCTCTCTGTAAAAAATCAATAAAATATATTAAAAAAAAAAAGAAATATATTGTTTAAAAAAAAAAAAAGACTGGGAAACAACAGAAAAATACAAATAAAACCACAGGATACTCCTACATACCCACTGGCATGACTAAAATTAAACTGACACCAAGTGTTAGCAAAAATGTGAGTTAATCTGAACTCTCACAGCTTTTGGGACTGCAGAACTGATACAATAATTTTGACAAATTATTAAACCACTGGGGTGGGGGGGGGGGGGAAAGCAATGTGCATGTGTTCATGTTATTACTCTGTTATATTCCAAACTAAAAAGAATTCAAATGTTCACAGGAGAAATGGATAAATAAGGTGCTGAACATTCATACAATGGAATACTACACAGCAACAAAGGAAGAGAACTGCTGCTAAGAAAAAGCCTGTAAATCAGATGTAAACGTTGAACAAGTGTTCTCATGTAGATCCCAACAGCAAAAACTTATCTACAGTAATAGATGTCAGAACAGAGTCACTTTGGTCAGGAATGCTACAGATTGCACAGAAAGGCTCCCAGGAGACTGACAATGCTGGTATGTGTTGATCTGGATGGAGGATATCCCAGGTTTTAAAAATTAACTATAATATATGATATGCATTGATATGTCACTAAAAAAGTTCCAAAAGTTTAAAAATCGAAGCTCCTCACCATACTAGCTGTACAGGGAAAAGCAAACACCTGCACTGCAGCTGGAGTGCGGTAGGGGCTCAGCCCTGAGCTGTACAGCAGGAACACAGCTCTCCGGAAAAGACCTGAGTTCAGAACCTTGCTGAGTAGCTGGGCTGGGGCAAAGTGGAGCTTTCCTCACTAGTAAAATAGGAATCACAATAGGAACCAAATGTACACATTACAACATGTTTTCGTTCGCAAATGGTAAAAGAATACCTAAAACATTCAACCTAATCAGCCATTTCCGTGTCAGACTTTGATATGCCATAAAAACCTATGTCCTATTCAGGGTGGTAAGAGCTGAATAGGACAACCAGATGGTGACCTGGTTGGCCCTTCTCATCTCATAGTATCCTTCACAATAAATTGGGGGAGGCGAGGGGGGTCGCGCGGGTGCGCGAGGGGAAGCTCCACGCACATCATGTACAAAGAAAGGCAGGCCGGCTTGTAATTCCCCACCACACCATGCTTTCCACACAGAGGAGAAAAGAAAGGTAACAAAGAGTACAAAGAGTAGTACTGTTTGGAGGATGGTCATGGTCCACTCGGTACATTCACCCTGGAACTACCTTAACTATGGTTAACTAATCTATAAATGGCCAACAGCAAAAGAATCCAATAGGAACAAAATTGTGTTAGCTACTAAAAACAGCATAAATATGTCAATCCAATTGTTCCACCTGCATTTGTTGAAAAGACTACCCTTTCCCAACTGAGTTGCCTCAGTATCTTTGCTGAAAAGAATTGACCATACGTGTGTGGGGGTTTCTATGTTCCCCTCATTGATATGCCTGTCCTAGGCTAATACCACACTATCTTATTATTATAATTCTACAGAGTCATTTTCAACCAGTGTGCGTAAGAGTTTTTAAAATATGCAATATCTGACTATTCAGTCAGGGGCACTGACTTCTTTTCCCTTAGATTATTGTAGAAAACAGGCCTCTGTGATCCATCTTCAGCACAGTCAACTTTTAATGGAAACAGTTACTGAATATTCCCAGGGCAAACAGAATATAGAGAGAAGAGGAGAGGGTATAAGAACAAAATCTGTGTATATGACAAATAGCACATTTTCCAGGAAGATCAACCTAGACAACGGGAGGTGGAGACAACTAGAAAAGGCCTCAGCCCATTTTAAAAAAAATAACCCAATAGGAGACAATAAGACCCAGGAGACGTATGAGGAAAACTATTAATGCCATAGTACTCAGCCAATGAGGAACAGGAGAAGGGACTCTCACACCCTAGGAATAAATACCCTGTCCTCACTGCTCCGTGTATGCCTGTTCAATCAGACAACTGCTCTTGCAAGACTGTATTAAAAGTCTTGTTTTCACCATACTTCATGTCTCCGAGTCCATTATTTGAATTCAGACAGGTCAGCATTTCTCACAACTATCAAATAAAAAAATAACTGCCCTGGTCAGGTGGCTCAGTCGGTTGGAGCACCGTCCTATATACCAAAAGGCTGTGAGTTCAATTCACGATTAGGGCACATAGCAAGGTTGTGGGTTAGATCCCCAGTTGAGGCACATACAAGAGGCAACAGATCAATGTCTCTCTGTCTCTCAAATCAATAATTACAAAAAAACCCCCACAAATAACACATATCCTCAGGTAAGGATGAAAAAAGTAATAATAGCCAACATAATAGTCATCTATGAATGATTCAAAATTATACCTCTTTTTTGGTCAAATTGGCAAAAACAATACTTTTTGGTGTGCCACAGAAGATTAGTAATTAGTTTATGTATGCCATGAGATGAAAGGATTGAAAATCGTTGCTCTATAGTAAGGACTGAAATCAGACTGTTTATGTCCTCTAACATTTTTTCTTCTTTTCAAAGTGCTTTTGAAGTTATTCTAGGTCCTTTGAATTTCCATATGAACTTTGGAATCACCTTATAAATTTCTACCTAAAAGCTTACAAGAATTTTGAGTGGCATTATGCTGAATCTATAGGATGGTATCTAAATAATACTGAGAGTTTTCTGACAAATGAGTATGGTATAACTCTCCATTTGTTTAGGTCTGCATAATTTCTCTCAGCAATGTTTTGTAGCTTTCAAGGTACAAGTCTTGCACATCTTTCACCAAATTTATTCCTTAAGAATCCATATTTTTCCCGGCTGGTGTGGCTCAGTGGTTGAGTGTGGACCCATGAACTAAGTAAGAGGTCACCAGTTTGATTCCCGGTCTGGCCACATGCCCAGGTTGCAGACTCGATCCCCAGTAGGGAGCCTGCAGGAGGCAGCCAATAGATGTTTCTCTCTCACTGACATTTCTCTTTCTATATACCTCTCCCTTCCACTCTAAATAAATCAATAAAAAAACATATATTTTTTAAAAGAATCCATATTTTGACACTACTGTAAGTGTATTTTTAAATTTTAATAGCTGACTATTCACTAACAGCATTTAGAAATATATCTGCATACTGGCTGTGTATTGTGCAAACTTGCCAAGCTCACTTCTTAGTTCTTGGATCTTTTGTGTAGGTTTCTTAAGATTTTCTATGTAGATAATCATGTCCTCTGCAAGGAAAGACAGCTTCACTCTTTCCTTTCCAAACTGTGTCCTTTATTTCTCAAAGGCCTGACCTACCTTCACTTGTGAAATTTGATTTGAGCATCTGAGGGTGTCAGTATTTGCACAATAATGCCTAGTCAGTGCCTAGTAATAAAGCATTGTGAGAACACAAAAAGGCTCCCTCCCAAGAGCTTACTTATGATGGGGAGAGATCATATGACAAGCAAATGCAGGTGTGTCTAAGGGGAGCAAATGCTACATAGAAGGATCATGTAGTATAGGGAGCAGAAAGGGTGCAGAGTAGGCTGGTGCTGCTCACTTTGAATCAGCAGTTGGGGAAGCCCTTATGGCTAAGTGAGCAGAAACCTGTAAGAAACTCCCCAACTCCAGGACCAGTCTGGGCCCAGAAAAGAACCTTGGCCCATCTCATATCCTCTGTGGTATTTCTCTATTTCTCTTTCTGCCCTCACAAAACAGAGAGACAGACAGATAAACAGAAATCCCAACAGCTAAGACTCTCCAGGTCAGCGGTTGCCAACCTTTCAGACCTCACGGACCACTGGTTGGCGACCACTGCTCCAGGTGATGAGAGACTGCAGGAATCCATCTGCGACAATAACCTGACTTTGCTGGAGATTTCGCTGTCATCAGAAAGCTTATCTGAAGCCTGAAAAGAGTTGACACTCTCAGGGGCCTGGGACCCAAGAAAACAGAACCCACCATCATCCTTTCTGTGATTTCATTATAAGGACATAACATCCTACTCTTTCTTCAGCGGATTTCTTTTGGATTTGTGGAACCTGGTGCTCCCAGGGCTCCTCAGTGTCAAAGAAACAAGCATGGGGACCTGTGGCCCTGCAGATTCTGTTTACTGTGCCCTTGTATAGAGCAAATGCTGAGCAGACTTTCGAACACTTTTGACAACCCAATATGGAGTCCATGTCAGCCATGACAGTTATATCAAGTGCTATGTCAAGACTGAAGTAATGGGGTATAACAGGAACATCCTTTGGATGGCCCAGAACATCAAAAACCACAAGTCTGGACACTCAGATAAGGACTCCATCTGGACACCAATTATGAGTGGACTCCATCCATTGTGGGCTATAAGAACTCAAAACTCCAACTATTCAATGCTCCAGTTTGGCTATACCAAGGATCATACCCAGAGCCCTGCCAGAATTCCACTCCACCAGATGTGCCACCACTATAGGGGCCTGGCTTGAGACCGACGCCCGTGTCTCCATTTGCAGATGCGGCCAGTGACCAGGACTCTGCACCAAACGATTGCTTTGCTAGCTTCTATTGTGTAAGCCCCCCTTCTCTGTGTGTAACCTGCATGCAACTCTATTGGGTTACTGGGGAGGACTCCCTTAATAAACCTGGCATTATGGAAAAACAAACATGTGTGAGTGACTCCTTTCGGGGACGTTCCCTTGCTCATGACAAGAACTGCCATAAACCACAGTACGAAGCAGTTACAAGCCGAGGCCACTTCAACTATGACCCTTCCAGCTTCAAAACTGAGGTCAAACCCTGGCTGGGTGGCTCGGTTGGTTGGAGCATTGTCCTGTACACCAAAAGGTTGCTGGTTCGACCCCCAGTCAAGGCGTGTATGGGAGTCAACCGATTGGTGTTTCTCTCTCTCTCTCTTAAAAAATCAAGAACAAAAAACTGAGGTCACTACTGAAATTACTCCTCTTGGATGAAGGGGGGCGGATCACAGGGTTACAGCACTCCCACTCACAGCACTGACAAGGCCACTTCTAGAGATGGGCCCCCTCCCTCAGGGAGAGGTGGGCCTGCTGACCTTCAAGTATAACATCTACAGACCAGACTTCAGGGATGTTACAGCTTGTGGTATGCACAGTAGATGCACTGTTCTGACAGAGCACTCACCACATCCTTGAAGGACTTGTTAAAACAGAGGGCAGGCATCCACCCTTAGCCTTTCTGATTTTTTGTGCATTGCTAAAAGGTTCCCAGATAGTGCTGATATGAGAATACACATTAAGAACCACTCATCTAGCAAAAGAGAAAATGAACTTTACTACCACATAAACCTGGAGTAACTCTGAGTTGTTGTGCAGTCTCCTTTCTGAACAGAGTGTGACAAGGGAGAAGGATCCAGTATGAGATGGAAAGAAGGATTGGTGTCGGAAGGCCCTGGCCTGGGAGTCAGGGCCTAATTTCTGGATGGATGGCTTCAGACACCACAGCAGCCCTTGGCTTCTCTGCACAGAATACCCTCATCCACAGAGGGGCTTACTGGTCCTTTTCAGGCTCCTTCCAGCTTGGATGTTTTGATATTCTGGAGTCCGCTGCGGGGACAGAGCATTTCCTGGGTGGGATCCTGAGGAGGCCCTAAGGAAGAGCCTGTCTGCAATGTAGCTGACCATGTTGCCCGAAGAGTCCATGCAAAAGACCCTGTGCCATAAGGACACCAGGAAACTACCAAATGCAGCATCAGACTCCTGCCAGTGTTGTGGGCCCTTTTCCCACTGTTCACAAATGTATCACATCACGATTCTTTTGCAAAAATCTAAAAATATGTTGCTTTTGGTAACATGGATCAGTATCTGAAGAAAACAGTTTATGAGAGAAAAGAGAACAGAACAAGTTCAGCCATGTGTCAACAGCAGAACCGGCAGCTCTGTGTTCCTGGGCTCTGCCATCCCAAGATTCCTGGGCCCTAAGGTTGAGGGCACTTTCAAGTCACAGCTGCCACCAGGTACATCTTCCCAAGAATTTTATTTTGAATTGCCACTGAATTTTATTTTGAATTGCTAAGTTCCTATAGTACAGAGTGCCTGGCTCCATTATGTGGCATCTTCAGTGTTAGAACTTGTCTGCCTCTATGAGGAAAATGTTTGGTTTCCTCTTGGGTGGTTTTTTTTTTTTTTTTTTAATATATTTTATTGATTTTTTACAGAGAGGAAGGGAGAGGGATAGAGAGTCAGAAACATCGATGAGAGAGAAACATCAATCAGCTGCCTCCTGCACATCCCCCACCGGGGATGTGCCTGCAAGCAAGGTACATGCCCTTGACCGGAATCGAACCTGGGACCTTTCAATCCGCAGGCTGACGCTCTATCCACTGAGCCAAACTGGTTTCGGCGGGTGGTTTTTTTTTTTTTTAAGTACAAAGCTACCTTACTGAGAAAAATACCAAAGCAAATCCACACATGTCCTGAGGCATATGTGTACACAATGCTCATAACCACACCAGAGCCAGTTCAGTCCACTTGCATCTGTTCTCCTCAAGGAAAGGAAAACAGTGCAAACCAGCCCAGAACAAGCCCCATGTTAGAAGGTCAGCAGGATGCCTGCCAGAAGGCCCTGGATCAGGTACCCACAAGAGCCCAGGCAGCTGCCATCTCCAAGGTAAGCGCTAACTCTTTTCCAATTTGGCTTTGGGCAAGAAGCCCACTGGGCAGGCCCAGCTGCAATTCCACATTGTGGGAAACCAGGCCAGAGGGGATAGCAGTTTGGAGCTCCTGAGGACCCAGTTTGGAGGCAGAGAAAGCACGTGGGCAGGGCTGTATGGGCCTCTGGCACAAGAGCAAGGCATAGGTGGGCCTCTTCCTCATCCTATGCCCACAGCTAGGAAATCCTCTTGCAAGAAAAATCCATACAGAAACCTGGGAACTGTGACACTATCAAGGGTGGTTTGGCCTATTCAGTGTCCAAGTGTCCCAACAATTGGGACTCTTGGCCACAGGATAGGGGTTATGCTCCCAGGGCACACTGCCCCAGTGGCTGCATCTCCTCATGGGCACAGTAGCACTCGTCCATCCCAAGCTGAACCCAGACTGTCCACAGGCCTCACAGATACATGCACATCCTCATGTGTGCTCAGATCAAGCTCAAGCTTCAGCCTGCCCAAAGTTCCATGCTGCAGCTTCAACCTGTTCCTGCATGCAGCATGAAGCACTGGGGGCAGAGCAAGTGGTATAAAATGCATGGACACAACTGCCCAGACATCAGGGGTTTAGAAACCTGCTTGGTCATTCTGATGAACATGCTAGCACATCTATGCTCGTGAATGACTTCACTTTATTTTTTAAAAATATATCTTTATTGATTTCATAGAGGAAGGGAGAGGTGGCGAGAGATAGAAACATCAATGATCAGAGAGAATCATCGATCAGCTGCCTCCTGCATGCCCCACACCAGGGATAGAGCCCACAACCCAAGCATGTGCCTTGACTGGGAATTGAACCGTGACCTCAAGGTTCCTAGGTCGACACTCAACCATTGAGCCACACCGGCCGGGGTTGACCTACACTTTAAACCTCAACTAAATGAATATATGGTTCTACTAATCTGCTCATGTGGAAAAGATGCTAATCTCACCCCCCACCAAACCCAGGGTGTCATCAGAGACGGTGGCATGAACTAATGCAGCAGCAGGAAGCACCGGCAGACAGTGGGCAAGCAGCAGCCCCAGAGCTTCTGTTCATTCCCAAGTGTCAGGATAGAGTGGGGCTGATGTGAGGGCAGGGAGAAGTAGCTTGAAGGACTGGTAATTGGACTTGGAGAGGTCACCCTTGAGCACTGATGCCAGGGGCTGAGAGTCAGACTGTTTAGTGTGGATGGCCTGCCACATGGGCATACAGGGAGAGAGGAAAAGGAGCCAAGAAACACCAGGATTAAAAAATGGTGATGACAGGGTGGTATCACCCATGGGCAAGCCAGCACTGTTATCCCACTTCACCACAACTGCACAAGATGTTTTTGCTCCTACTGTAGAGAAAAGAAAATGGAATCTCAGGGCAGATAACTGACTTGTTAATAGTCATAAAGACACA
This sequence comes from Eptesicus fuscus, assembly GCF_027574615.1. Classification (NCBI taxonomy): domain Eukaryota; kingdom Metazoa; phylum Chordata; class Mammalia; order Chiroptera; family Vespertilionidae; genus Eptesicus; species Eptesicus fuscus. Next base: position 22,898,199 of record NC_072493.1, on the reverse strand, counting down.
CTTGGAAAGCATGAGCTTAACCTCTTTCTGATTCCAAATCCATGTTCACTGGGCAGCCTCACACTGCAGGAAAGGAAGTATGCACCCTTTATGTTACCTAGAGCTCAGTGGTAACAGTACATTAGCAAGATACAAGAATTTTAGAATTGCATCCCATTTTCCTACTCACACTGAGAACAAGCCAAATTGAAATTTAAATGATCCAGCAGTGGTATTAGTCAGGATAACTCAAATATGGTTAAATGTCAGATTTGGTCTTACTGAAACCATGACAGAAATCCTGTGGTCCTAGAGTACAGAAATGTGGGGCCAAATCGAGGTTATCTCAAACATAAAACTATTATTTAAAGACTTACTTTGGTCCCCAAACAATAAACATCCTAAAAAGAAAGCAAGACCTCTTTGGCAAGATCAATGCTCTCCACACCCACCCACCCAACAGTACCTCCTCCACTGCTGGCTGCCGAGGAGGCCCAACAAAGAAAATACATGGCACAGAGACAGACAACCAGAACAGGCAAGGTGACATTCTCAGCCCTTATCCCTGTTTAGACACGGTGAATGTGGCTGAGGATAGGTGAATGTGAGGACAAGGATTAGAAGGGGTGAGGATGAGAAAAGGGGAAGAGGGTAAAGAGGAAAGAAAGGTAAGGGTGAGAGAAAGACCAGGAGGAAGAATAGGAGGCAAGGAGGAGAAGAAGAGAAGAGCTAGGCCAAGTGTTACCTTTTTCCCTGTTTGTTTCTCCACCATGTCGTTGCTGAGAGAAAATTCTTCTTGCTGTGGTGTTTTAGAACACCCACCCTTGGGCATCGTTCTTCACCCCTCACTTGATCTTCATTTATACGGCCATTGCTTCATCATCAACCGTCTGCTTCAAAAGAAAGGAAGAAGGTTAAAATTTGTTGGAAAAAACCCAGGCAATCTCAAACTCATGTGACAGAATGAATCAAAAGAACATAACCAGCTCTTCTGACCAGCACCCAGGAAAAGACCACTTAGGATGTACCCAGGTGGTAAACACCAGCAGAAAAAAAGGTCTACAATACATAATTGACAACACGGTGGGGCAAGCGAGCATTTCTCAGCTGTAGAAAGGATCAACCAACAAAGGTGATGGCCACGCTTCTGGTCAGTAGCACCAATACCTGAATCTCTGACTGCATGCTGGGTTCCAGCAGCCATGGCTCTGCTCTTCAGAGTTAGATACTACCCCACCCTACCACTCCCTCCCACATGGGCATGGTCACACCAAAGGTGCAGTACCTGCCCCTCAGGTCTACAGATCTTGTCTGCCATGGCCTCAACACCACTCACCACCCAAGAAAAGCAGCTCCATTCCCACACTGCCCCCCAGACAGCTTGGGTGAGAATCATTATTTTTTTCATAAAGTTCACCAACTTCTCCTGAATAAAATGTTCAGAAGGCAGTAATGTGACGCCTCTGAAGGAGTTTCCAGAAAATGTCCAGGGTCCTACCTACTAAGCCAGACCCTACATGAGCCCGAGGCCCTGGCCCCTGCATTTTCCAGGAAATCCCAGAACACATGTTGTATTCATCATGCTTTTATTTTCTGATGTGTTGATACCTTAAAAAGTTTGCTGTCTGGGAGAGACTGCCCCTCCCAGGTCTAGCTCTTTCTTAGAGACAGCAAGGGGCTCCTGAAATAGATATGCCTTTCACACAAAAAACTACCAATCAGCCCCATCTCACTTACACACAGGACAATTATTTCCAAGGTAAATCAACCCAGCCACTAGGCAATACAGACCAGCATACAATTTGTGGAATTATTCAAATTAGTTAATCCTAAACTATTGACACAGTACCCCTTGCCTTCCTATGGAAACCCCAACAAAGATCTGGCCTATACCCCTCTCACTTCTGTATTCTGCTCCTGACCACCCCAATGCTCTCCCCAGTTGCTCTGCATGGCACACAGTAACCTCTCTCTGGGACCTGTGTAAAGAATCAACTTACTTTCACATCTCCACCTGTGGCCACATGTCCTAACCAGACATGCCTGACATGAACGTTCCTACAATATAGACCGGCTCTCTCCATTTCCCAGTCTTCTTATGCTTGTTCCATACATCACACCCAGGTTTTCAGTTGCACAGAGCAAGAGGAATAGTGATGGTGGTGGTTGGGGAGAGTGGGGGTGTTGTTACATCTATTCTAGCTTTCTAAAAGTCACTGCCTTCCTTTTAATGCATTTTTTCATTGTCAGAGGTAGAAAACACTTTATACAAACCACATTACATGCACTGTTTCATCTCCTTTTCCCACAGTCACACACCTTTGTGCTTATCCATTTCGGATGAGTAATTTTTATAATTAACTCACCTGGAATTAAACAGCTTCTATTATGTATGATGTGTAGCTTTTGAAAGACATGTTCAAAATCATTCTGTAAGTGGCAGTACCCTACTTTTCCTGCTCTCTGTATGCTAAAGAGCTATCTGCCCTTCACCATGCCTTCTAGAGATCCTGTCTTATTTTTCCATATTAACTGATAAAATTTCAAGAAGTATCCCTTTGGTGCTTACCTGACTTAAGAACACACCTGAATTTATTCTGGGGAGAGGGGCACGACTGACCAATTTTATTGCCTTCCGTTCCCAGCACACAATGCAGATGAACAGGGTATTTCCATCCACATGCTCTGATGGCTGAGGCCAGAAATGACCTTTTCTTTTCTCTCTCTCTCTCTCTCTCTTTCTCTCTCTCTCTCTCTCTCTATATATATATATAATTTCTTTATTGATTAAGGTATCACATATTTGTCCTCATCCCCCCATTCCCATCCCACACCCCTCCCCACGTATGCCCCCACCCCCCTGTTGTCCTTAACCACTGGTTAGGCTCATATGCATGCACACAAGTCCTTTGGTTGATCTCTCCCCTTTACCCCCACCCACCCCTACCCTCCCTCTGAGGCCCGACAGTCTGATCCATGCCTCCTTGTTTCTGGGTCTGTTCTTGTTCATCACTCTATGTTGTTCATTATTTCCCCTAGATGAGTGAGATCATGTGCTAATAGAAATACACTTAAAACAACCGAAAATGAGAAAAGCAATAATGGTTATGCTGACAGACAAATGAGTCAGTCTGTAGTGAGTTTCTTTCTGGGCCAACAGTTCTTTTGAGACCCAACTTCAATGTCAAACAGTTCCTTATCAGAAATGACATTTTCTATCTCTATTTGAAACTATGAATTTTAAATTCTCCTCCTATTTTTCACTATGGAACTGGAACATCTCAGCCTGGAGGAATTAGCATCCTAGAGTGTAATTCAGTGATAATTGTTGAAACTCACCACTGTCTGGGACTCATCAGCAATGTTTCAGTAGAAATTTAAAGATTATCCGGAAGTTGAGTTTTTTAGAAATCCTAACTGCCTGCTCTCATAATGGAAAAACTGAGCAAAGTATTCATGGGATATTCAACCCTCCAGCTCCTGGATGTGAACACATGTAAGTCTGTGGAGAAGGTGCAGGAAATACCCAGAACCGCCCACGTGTGGCCATAATATAGACCCCCCAGTTTCTGGACCCAGATCTCATTGAGAAGATCTGCCTCCTTCTCCTATTCCTCTTCCTCCCCTGGGAAAGGCAGTACAATGGCTACCAGACACCATGAAGAGAATAGGATGTTTCCAGAACAACTGCTCCCAACCACCAAAGCCTAATTATCTTTAAAAACAACCACTGAAGCTGCAGGGCCAGAAAAAGTGGTGATATGAGTTATGAGCTTGCTCATTCAGGATTTCTTCCATGTTCCAAGTGTCCTCAAAAACTGGAGGGCAAGATGTTTCACAGATGGGCATTACAGCTAGGCTGAGTTCTGAGGTGACACCCAGCTACACTGGGAAGCTCTGCTCACCATGGCCCAGGACCAGTGACGGAGATGACATCTCAAAGTACAGGTTGAGCCCACAAAGGGGTGGCCCTCAAAGCTGTACTAATCATTTCTGAGTACTGTGTAACCATGAAGTAGTCCACCAATGTAAAGTTGTCATTGTTAATATTAAAATTAAAACACTGAAACCTCAAGGTGCAAGTCTTTGAGTCCAATTCCTCTGACTTAGACTTTGGCACATAATCCTCTACCACATGCAGCTTGTCCCTTGCTACCAGGAGACACTTGCCAGTATTTTCATTTTGTGAACAACCAATTAGATAACGCCATGTGATGTATCACAGAGTGCGGGCAGGTCCACACTTCAACAGGACAGCCTGAGGGACCTTACGTGCTGGCAACTGGTCAAGCATGCTATGTCCTGTCCTGGCCCATGGGCCTCACTCACTCCTGAAAAGGCCACTGTCCTCAAGGCTCCACCACACCTCTCCCACAAAGACTAGGACCGGCACAGGTGAGGTAGGAATGTCATCACGAACACTGTTTTCTGTAACATGTATTTCTCAAGCCCACCTTTATAACGATGGCTGAGACCACCTAGGTACCTCTCTGGGATTCTCATGTTTGGGAATGGTGCTTGTTACAAACACATCAATATTCAGCACTAATAAGGAAAGCCAGGACAATGACTACTATTTCCTCAGGGCCTGCTGAATCCCAGCACTTAGATTTATCTCTTTCAGCGCAGTCATTGAAACAGGGTTTATGCAGGCTGTTAGCGACAAAGAGACAGAGCTCAGATTTGCCAGCGACACATTCCAGATGAATTTGTAGAAAAGCTGGATGCACAAGTCAATCCATACCATTCCTCACATGATTCCTTGGCCAAGCCTAATTTTGTTATTTTCTCATGACATACTAGATGAAAATAAAAGCTCAAATGCTTGGTCATGCTGGCTATCTGCTTTGTAGGAAGCGGTTATAGGGTTAAGCCTTGGACTGACCTGCTGGCAAAGTCGCAAACAAGTCCCAGCTTGGAGGACACAGTCCTCTAAGCATAATTAAGCTTGATCTTGTGACTGCTCCCTAGATCTTTCCTGGGTAGCTCCTGTGGGAGGGGCAGCAAGTGCTGTCAAAACAAGTGAAACTTACAAGAACATTGCCAATTGCCTTGTTTGTCCCTAATTATAAATAAAGCACCAGCTTTGCAGTCTGGATCTGTTCTGTGGCCTCAGCAAGGCACAGAAAATCCACCTAGACCCAGCTTTTTCTCTGTTATCATTTCTCCATCCTTCGTCGCCCCCACTCAGGCTCGCCGAACCCTTGGCTGTGCTGGCGCGGCACACTGCTTGGTCATCCTGACTATGCCAGGGGCTTCTGCTGCTGGTCCCTCAGGCTCCACACCAGCTTGTGCCCTTCTTCCTGGTCAGCCTCTCCCTCAGCTGCAGGAAGTGGCCATGCCAGCCAAGAAAATGATAGAGATGAAGTGGGACCACTAGCAACTCTAGTCAACGCTATGAGGCCGCCTAGAGGAGCTGACTCCCCCACGTCAGGAGCTACGCTCTAGAACGTTGCTATGAAGTGCAGGCCTCCTCACTCAGTGCTGGGCATTCACTGTTAAACCCAGGAAGAGGCTGGGACCACCCAACAGTTGACACAGTGGAGAGTCTTCATGGCTGGCAATCCTCCCTTCTATACAGTTCCAAGGCTGTCTGAACTCAGGCCCTAAGGGCTTTCTGATCAACTTGCTTCACAGCTGACCACAACCTAATGGGTGACCAACATGCCTCACCCATGGAAGGCTATCTTCTTTCTGGAGGTGACCTGGCTGTCCCTGCTCAGACACACTGTAAATGCAGTCTGAATTCCCTCACTTCCAGTATTAAAAGAAGTCAATTGTAAACCCAGGGACACTCTAAACCACATCAAAACGAAACACTCTACAGCACACTGGGACACATGTAGACTTGACGCTGAGCATCTGGGAAATGTTTGCAACACGGTACGAAGGTGGTCGAGGATAGCATAGCTGGCCTGAGCCCTGCCTTGGCCTCTGACCAGCTCCTGCGCAGGAACAAGCTGCTAGATGCAGGTTCTGTTTCTGCACCTCCAAACTAAATGGCAGTGGTTCCAGCTTCGCCAGTTATCGAGAAGGGGCACAGAGACCTTTTAGGAAAGCACTCAAGAAGTTCTGAGGTGGAGCAAGTTTTCTAAAAAGAGACTTAGTCACACTCCCTGAGTTACACTGGAATTTGCCAATTACCTGGCAGCCATGTGTCAGAGCCCAAACAAAAATTCATTTAGCCTGGAGGTAAGCAACAACTGTCTATAGTCAGGCCCCTGACCAATGGGCACACAGGCAGGAGAGGCCATCCAGTCCTGTACCTATGCACACTGCAGGTGGCCCACAGCCGACAAAAACTCCACGTGGCATCCACCTGGCAAATACTCCTTCCTGCCTGCCATGGGGCCCTGCATCTATGGGCTTGGAGAGACAATCATTCAAAGGGCTGACAGGACAAACATGACAAGAGGCCTCTGGACAAGGATGACAGGTATGTTCCTTCCCAAAGGTGCTTTAAACAGCCTTCAAGTATAAGAACTGCCAGCAGACCCAGCCCCTACCCATACGCCAATAAACATACTCAAGGGCCTTTGTCTAAGCTGACCATCCCAAATAATCACACTGCCTTTCCTTCAAGTTGTGGGCAAGAAACACAGCAGATGTGAAAGATGCTCCTGCAAAGTAAAACCTGATGTAGGAAGGCGACAGGCACTATTGCAATACCTTCAGCTTAGCAAAAATCCTAGGAATTTTAGCCCAATCCTGCCTTAAGTGTCAAGCTAACAGCAAGGGGGATCAGAAGGCATTTTTACTGGCCTCATATAGATCAGAGCTAGAATCCAAGTGAAAAAAGGTAGAACCTGTGAAAGTTCTCAAAGGCACTTGTGGGCCCAGCCAGCTGGAGCATCTCTGCCAGGGAGAGCACAGTGGAACAGGATGCAGGGTCAACAGCCCTGGCCGCCTGTATAGGCCACACATGGCAATGATCAAGGAAGACCCACCTGGCCCCAGGGCACCGTATCCAGCTGAGCTGCAACCACAGGAAGAGAACAGGCAGTCAGAGAGGAAGACTAGTGTGAACAAGCATGCACACCAGGAGTGCAGAGAACCCCTACTTGCCTGGCAGGAGATACATAGAACAAAGAAGGGTGCTACAAAAGAGAAACAGAAAGGATTAGAAGCAATCTTGACATTAGAGTAGAAAAATTCAAGGAAAGAGAATAAAAGGTCCTCCTATATAATAAAAACCTCCTATAAAATAAAAGCATAATATGCTAAGTGTCCGACCGTTCATTCGAACAGTCGCTATGACAAGCACTGAACACCAGGGAGCAGATGCTCAGACCAGTAGATTAGCTTGCTGCTGGGGTCCAGACAATCAGGACTGGGCAAGACAGGCCCGACACTCCCTGGAGCCCTCCTGCGGTCCCTTCCCGGCCTGGCCTGCACCCTCTCGCAATCCGTGTCCCCTCAGGGGATGTCAAGAGAGCCAGTTTCAGCCCGATCCCCGCAGGCCAGGCTGAGGGACCCCAAATCTGCGCACCAGGCCTCTAGTCTATAATAATAAAAGGGCAATATGCTAATTAGACCAGATATCATCCTTCGTGACAAAGCCGGGGCTGGAGGGAAACCAGCCAGGGTCCCGGGTGCCTGCTGGCAGCCGAGGGAAGGAAGGACTACTCTTGTACAAATTTCCGCGCATCAGGCCTTTAGTATATAATAAAAACCTAATATGCTAAGTGTCCAACCATTTGTTCAACCATTGGACCAGTCGCTATGATGCACACTGACCACAGGGAGCAGATGTTCTGACCAGTAGGTTAGCTTGCTGCTGGGGTCCAGCCAGTCAGCACTGGGCGAGAAAGGCCAAATACGCCCTGGAGCCCTCCCGCAGCCCCTCCCCGGACCCAAGTGTGCACCGGGCATCTAGTTTAAAAATAAGATAGGCCCTGGCTGGTAGTTCAGTTGGTAAGTGCTGTTCCAATATCACAAGGTTGTGAGTTTCATCCCCAGTCAGGGCACATATAAGAATCAATCAATGAATGCATAAGAAGTGTAACAACAAATCTCCCTCCCTCCCTCCCTCCCCTCCTTGCTAAAATCAATTTTAAAAAGTGAATAAATAAAATAAAATTTAAAAACATGATAAAACATAAGGTCTGGAGAAGCAATACAAAACCCACCATCATACAAAGGCCAAAACATTACCAATGAAATAATAAAAAGAAACAGTCAAGGACATGCTTCTTTAAACAGAAAGAATCTGAGGGCACACAGCAGAAATGAACTGAGCCATAACCTTGCCTGGCCTCTAGAAATCCCACCCACGCAGGACATGAGGGTGGGGGCAAGGCCATGGTCCTGCATGAGAGAGTGAGATTCAGATTGCATCAGAATTCTCATCAACTTTATGAATGCCAGATGACAATAGAGCCCTGGATCTGAGAAAATTATTTCCACACCGAAGTACCAAATTCAGCCATACTGTCAATGAGAGTTAGAACAAATTGAAGACAGTTGTGACGTTAACCTCCTCTGTAGCCTGTACTCCTCCAGAAGGGGGGTCAGCAGACTATAGCCTCAGGTTAAAGCCAGCCATCTCCATTTGACCTAAGAATGGGTTTTATATTTTAAATCCTTGAGGGATTTGGGGATGTCCACAAGAAAATTAAGACTAATATTTCATGCTCTAGCTCAGAGGTCCTCAAACTTTTTAAACAGGGGGCCAGTTCACTGTCCCTCAGACCGTTGGAGGGCCGGACTATAGTTTAAAATAAACTATGAACAAATTCCTATGCACACTGCACATATCTTATTTTGAAGTAAAAAAACAAAACGGCAAAAACACCCACATGTGGCCCGTGGGCCGTAGTTTAAGGATGCCTGCTCTAGCTGGTTTGGTTCAGTGGATAGAGCTTCAGCCTGCATACCGAAGGGTCCCAGGTTCAATTCCAGTCAAGGGCACATGCCCAGGTTGTGGGCTCGATCCCCAGTAAGGGGGTGGGGGGGTGCAGGAGGCAGTCGATCAATGATTCTCTCATCATTGATGTTTCTATCTCTCCCTCTCCCTTCCTCTCTGAAATCAATAAAAAAAAATATGTATTTTTAAAAACTAGTATTTTGTGACACATGAAAATTGCAAGGAATTAGAACTAAGTTTTACTGGACCTCGGTCATGCCCAAATTGCAGCCCTGATCTACAGATGTGTTCACACTGTAACTGAAGGTTGTGGGTTCAATTCTGGTCAAGGGCACATACCTCTGTTGTAGGGTCGATTCCTGGCCCCAGTCTGAGTGCATATGGGAGGCAACCAATCGATGTGTCTAACATCAATGTTTCTCTTTCTCTCTGTCTCTCCCACTCCCTTCTACTCTCTCAAATAAATAAATAAATAAATTGAAATTGGGTCTCAAAAGAACTGTTGGTCCAGGGGGAAGCTCGCTACAGATTGATTCATTTGCCTGTCAGCATAACTATTATTGCTCGTCTCACATTCAGTTCTTATTAGTATATATCTAGTGACATATGATCTCGCTCATCTAGGGGAAATGATGAACAACATAGACTGAGGAACAAGAACAGAACCAGAAGCAAGGAGGCATCGATCGGACTATCGGGCCTCAGAGGGAGGATAGGGGAGGGTAGGGGGAGGGTGGGGGGAGGGGGAGAGTTCAACCAAAGGACCTGTATGCATGCATATAAGCCTATCCAACGGTTAAGTTCAACAGTGGATTGGGGCATGCGTGGGGAGAGGGGTGGGATGGGAATGGGGGGATGAGGACAAATATGTGACACCTTAATCAATAAAGAAATTAAAAATAAATAAATAAATAAATAAATAAATAAATAAATGGAAAAATATCCTAGGGTGAGGATTACCAACAACAACAACAACAACAACAACAAAAGAACTCAATGCAAATAAACTTGAAAGTAAAGAACCTCAAAATTAAAGTTATTTACAAGCTGAAGCAACAGTGTTAAAACAGCATGATGCTGACATGGTGCTGACCAACAGAGCAGAGCCAGAAACAACCCCATGCCCTTAAGTGAGCATAACTTATAACCACAGAGGGATCACAGGGCATGAAACACAGTTTTTGTGCATTAGGTTTTAGGACATATGGACATTCATATGGAAAAACTAGGCATGATTCCCACTTATACCATACCCAGAAAACCAGTTTCAGACAAATTACAAAGATATTTAGTAGTCATTAAGCTACTAGATAATAGTAGAGAAGAACAGCTTCACAATTTCAAGGTAAAGAAAGATCTTTTAATTAGAAACATTGACCATAAGGAAAGGTCTGAAAATTCTGACACTTCAAAAATAACAAATTTGTTCATTAAGGTCACCTTCCCTCAAAGGAGAAGAGAATATTTCCTATACATACACCTGACAAATAGCTCTTATCCAAAAAATATATATAAAGAAGTCCTACAAATCAATATGAAAAAGACAAACTATCTAATATACAAATGAACAGAAGACTTAGGCACTTCACAAAAGAGGAAACCCACAAGGCCAATAACTAGATGAAAAGTTACCAGCTTCTTTAACAATCAAGTAAATGTAAACAAAAATCAAAATATGATTATGAGGTATAAGGGAGGATCTACAACAAAGGAAACTGATACAGTCTTTTAAAAACTGTTTTTATTTTAGAGAGAGAGGAACGGAGAGGGAGGGAGAGAGAGAAACATCTATTGATTGCCACACACACTTACCTGGACTGGGGATTGAACCCACAACTTGGGCATGTGCCCTGACCAGGTATAAAACCAGTGACTTTTTGGTACATGGGACAATGCTCAATTAATTGAGCCACACTAGCTAGGGCAAAGCTGATACACTCTAATGGGAGTGTGAACCAACGCAGTAAGTCTGGCACTATCTACTCAGACTGAACATACGCATAGCCTACAATCCAGCAATTTCATCCTGGGCACACATCCAGAAGAAAATGCAAGTGCAAGTACACACACACACACACACACACACACACACACACACACACCAAATGCAAGCCCAAATGCACTGGGACACAGGTACAAGAATGCAGCATTGTTTATAAGAAGCCCACACTGGTAATATGATAACTGTGATGGTGACATGGAATACTATTATAGCAGTGATAATAAACAAATAACCTGAATGAGTCTAACAAATAATGTTGAGAAAAAATACATTATATACTTACATAGATTTCTGAAAACACTAAACTACAGTGTTTAGGAATGCAGACTTAAGTGACAAGACTATAACAAAAATAAGGATGTGATTGTTATGAATCTGGAGAATGATGGGGGCTGGGGCACCGTGATTAGGAGGCTGACCAAAAGATGTTACTACATGAAGGGTTACACACGTGTGTTCTTTGTGTTAAGTGAATTATACATTTTCACTGTGGATTTTTAGGTGTTATGTTACATTTCACAATAAATAAAGTTTTAAAAGCTGGACATGTTCAAAACATGGTACATGCTATACTCTGGCAGGCCTTTAGAAAGAGGAACGTTAGTTATCCGATCTTATTGCAGGCCTGGTCTCCCTCAAGTGACAGCAGTTCCAGGAAGTGATGGTGTCCCATCACCCTATGTGACTGATCCTGTTGAGAACTGTAGTTGTGCAGACATAATGAGGTAGCAGCACAAGGATCACCAACATTTTGAGTGAACCTAGCCTATGCACAAGCCACTGTAATTGCAGAACAGAATGAAAAATGAAAACCTTTATAAATTAAAGGTAAACTCATAGCTTTAGAATGTGGGAAGTAAAGAGTGGCTGAAAAAAAAAAAAACCACCACACAGTAAAAACAATAATTGTCTTACACAAAAGGAACTAAGATATAGACTAAATGTGATGAAAGACAAAGAAATAAATGTAGGCATACTCCTGAAAGGCACAGAACCAAATAACTAAAAATAATAATGGCCATGAAGCAATGAATGGAGAAGGGGTGAGTCTAATACATCTTCTAAGGCTAATCTGCATAGAAATTAACTGGCAGAGGTGACCAGGAGGAGACAAAAACACAAGTGGAGAGAAAGATCAGAAAGAGGACCCAGGCACAATCGTGCGTTTCTGCTGTGAATGCAAAAGAGGAAGGGGCTGTGGAGTACCCTACAGTATCATTTACACCTGACCCTACAACCCAGCCCCAAGCCGCCATTCAAGGCTTGCCTGAGCCTTGGGCCAGCCTTAGGTGGCTGGGCAGCCGCTATCCGAGGCTTGCCTGCGCCTTGTGACAACCCTGGACAGCTGGGCAGCCACCATCCAAGGCTTGCTTGCACCTCAGGCCGGCCCTGGGCGGCTGAAGGTATTGGGGGACTCCAGAGGCAGGCGCACGGGGCAGGCCCGGCCTTGCCACGCACCTGCCGCCCTGGCAGGGTAGAGGGGACTGGGCGCAACCATCTTGTGGCTGTGGGTGCTGCCATCTTTGAGGGCATGGCAGTCAATTAGCATATTCCCTCCTTATTGACTGTGGGCGCCATCATCTTTGTGAGGGTGTGTCGGTCAATTAGCATATTCCCGCTTTATTAGATAGGATAGTATACAGTATTTGCACACAACGTACTCACATCCTCCTGTATACCACCTGTATATCATTTCTTGATTACCTACATTACCCCAAGACAATGTAAATAGTAAGTAATACTGTATTGTTTAGGGCAGTGATGGGCAACCTTTTGAGCTTGGTGTGTTAAACTTTGCCAAAAAACTGAGCATAACTCAGGTAGTATGTCACTTTGAGGAAAATACATTATTTCGCAAATGTTTCATCCTCAGGAGCAGCAAATGTTTCATCCTCGGCATGCGGCCGCCTCAGCGGCCACATGTCATCAGAAATGGCTACGTGTGTCAGTGCTGACATGTGTGTCATAGGTTCGCCATCACTGGTTTAGGGAATGAGAAGAAAAAAAAAATCTGTACATGTTTAGTACAGAAGCAGCAACTATGACAGGCCTAACTACATAGTACAATTCAGAAACAACATAACTTTTTTTCAAATATTTTCAATTCGTGGTTAATTGAATCTGCAGATACAGAGGGCCAACATCATTATTTGATAATGACATGATTGTCTACCTATAAAATTATATGAAATCTACCAAAAACTCCTAAAAATTTTTAAGTTCGATAAGATTGCAAAATACCAGATCAACACACAAAAATCCACTGTATTTCATAAACCTGCAATAAACATATGGAAACAAATAAAAACAACAGCATTTACAATTTATTCTAAATAAAAAAGAAATGCTTAGGTATAAATCTAAGAAAACCTATAAAAATTTTAGAAAAAAAAATAGGATAAAATATTCAAGACCTACGACTATTTAACACATTAAGCGCCCAGTCAATCACCGGTGACTGACACTATACTTTCCATCCAGAAGACAAAACAGGCTGGGCGCTTAAAGAGTTGACATGACACCAAAAATACAATGCATGAAAGAAAAAAATAATATCTCAACAAAATTTAAAACTTTAGTCTGTGAAAGACCTAGTTTACAGGGTGAAAAGACAAACTGCAGCAGAGTAGAAAATATCTGCAAATCACAAATCAGACAAAGGACCTGTATATAGAATAAACAAACAATTAAAGCAACAGTAAACAACAATCTCACTAGAAAATGGACAAAAGACATGAACAGAAATTTCACCAAAAAAGAGAGAAACAGCGACTTTGGGAACTGTGTTATAAAGATGTAGATCACCTGCTAATGTGTTTCCAAAACCAGGGTCAATCCCTGCATCATTTTAGCATAATGAACAGCCATTTTTTAAAAAGTGAAGTAACACAAAACAGAAAATATCAGGGGTATCACACACTCCATCTTATTAAGAGTTATTTGGCCAGGCCAGTGTAGCTCATTTGGGTTGAGCATTGTCCCATGTACCCAAGATTCCTGGTCAGGGCACATGCACCAGTTATGGGCTTGATCCCCAGTAGGGGGCATGCAGAAAGTAGCCAATTGATGTTTCTTTCTCATTATCGATGATTTTCTCTCTTTCTCTCTTCTTCTCCCTTCCTCTCTCTCTCTCTAAAAAAAAAAAAATCAATAAAAACATTTTAAAAAGAAAAATAGAGAAAGAGAGAGAGAGGAAGGAAGGGAAGGAAGTTAGTTATTTGGCAAACATGTCTCGTGTGTGTGTGTGTGTGTGTGTGTGTGTGTGTGTGTGCGCGCGCGCGCGCGCGCGCGCGCGCGCGCGCTGAGGGCAGACAGAAGCTGTCAAAGACATTTCAGAAATACTGGCCTAACTGGTTAAGAATCCTGTGTTTATGGTCAGATACATCTTAAGTTTCTTGAGCTATAAATACGAAAATTTCTCATATTAAGAGTTTAGGTCAAGTGCCCAATCAATGATGGACCCTTCACTACCCATCTCTCAAGCTGGGAAGGGTAGAGCTAAGGATAGAGACCCCTGAATGTGATGTTCTAAAATACTTCACTTGAGAAAACACTATGATCTCGAACTCTCAGTGAGCACACCTTAGCTTCCACAGTATGTGCTCTGTCCTTCTCTGAGGAACCATTCTCTTCTCATCACGTTATTTCCCCAAACAGTGAGATCCTGCCACTTTCAACTGCAAGCTGGCAAAGAGCCACAACTGATGCAAAGTGATAAGACATACCACCCCGCTGTGCACTCAGCACACTGTGAGATCCCTGGGAAAAGCAGCCAAGGTGGCAGACCAGGACCTGACCCGGGAGCAAAGTTCAGTGGGCATTAGGCTCTGCCATTCTAGACACACCCCAACTGACATGCATGCACAGATGACCAAAGTCATGTCACATCTGCACTGACTTACGCAAAACCTGCAAATAGCCCAAATGTCCCCCAGCAGGAGAGCAGATGGATCATGGTGGCGCCATGATAACACACTGTGGATAAGTTTCCCACAGTACTAGAAGTGTATATGGGGCGGGGTGTGGGGGGTTGGGGGGGGGGAGGGTCAGAGCTGGGGGGACATCTGACAATTCCGTCTTCATTTGGGTGGTTGCACGGTTGTCTGTAACTTGTAACCCATCCTCATGACAACCATTAGCAAGTGAGGGTTAGAGCTGGGGGGACATCGGACAATTCCGTCTTCATTTGGGTGGTTGCACAGTTGTCTGTAACTTGCAACCTATCCTCATGACAACCATTAGCAGGTGAGACCTCTGCATTCAGGGGTCTCTGCCACCCTTGAGCTTTGGATAAGACTGGCTCTCCCACAAGACCCTGTACCCAATACTTGGCATATTAGCCCCCTCACTACCCTACCTGCCAAATCACCCCTCTGAAAGCTCTGTGCCACCTCAATACCCTGAGATAGGACACCAGGTGACCGACCACCTTGGTGTGCAGCCCTGTTTGTGAAGCCCCTTACACATACAGGTTCAGGGGTGAGATGACCCTCCACATAAACCTGAGCTGTGGGCCTATAGAGCAGGATCCAGTCTTCACTGAAAGTGATGATAACCTTGGAGCTACTATTCTCGTTTGCTTTGTCGTTTCACCCAAGAAGCACCCTGATTTTTCTCTAGGCCCACAGTTCTAGAGGGTGATGAGCAGACATGTAACAACTGGTGCAGGGCACTATTGAGTGACATGCTTCAATCTGACTAATGACTCTCAGGTAGTTTTTTTATTAGAGTTTCTAAATTAAGAAGTGATGGTCGACATCACAGAAAACTCAACTTACACTTTTCCTGCCAGTTGGTTCAAAAAGCTGTAACTGTTCCTTTACTGATGGGTTTTTGGCCATGTGACCCCGCAGCCGGGAAATACGAGGACTCAGAACTACTATCCTCAGGAATAGAAAAGACTCAAAGCCAAGGTTAGGGCAGAAGTTTGTTTTGTTCACTGTCTTCACCAGGGCCTAGAGTGGCCTGGCTGGGATAGGTGCACAAGAAACACTTGTTGAACTCTGGCCAGGTAGCTCAGTTGGTTAGAGTATCATCAAGAGCAGGGGTCCTCAAACTACGGCCCGCGGGCCACATGCAGCCCACCGAGGACATTTATCCTGCCCACCAGGTGTTTTTGCCGCCGCTGCCTGTCCAGCTTAGCAGCCGACTTAGCAGTGTGCATAGGAATTTGTTCATAGTTGTGTTTTTTTAAACTATAGTCTGGCCATCCAACGGTCTGAGGGACAGTGAACTGGCCCCTGTTTAAAAAGTTTGAGGACCCCTGATCCAGATATACCAAGGTTGTGGGTTTGATCCCCGGTCAGGGCACATATCAACCAATGAATGCATAAATAAGTGGAACAACAAAACGTATGTTTCTCTCTTTCTCCTCTCTCCTTTCTTCCCTCTCATCAATAAATAAAAATTTTAAGTAAAGAACATTTACTGAATAAACATACACAAGACCACCCAACATGTACACCCTTAAAGACCGCATCCCTAATCCCCTACATGGAAAATTCTTTGCACTTTCCTACAAGATTCAGATAATAACCACCAACTGGGCAACAATGATGGGAACCTAGAACTTCCATAAGGCATGAGGTGCCTTGTTTACAAGAAATGCCTTGGAAGAAGGGAGGGAAGCTACCTGCTGAAGAGCGAGGCTGACATGTCCCTGCGGTTCATCCAACTCTGTACAACTATCAGCATCTCTTGCGCCACCCCCAGGATGGTCTAACTCTAGGACTAGACAAACCAAAGAAGAGATGGTAAAAGGGTTTCATACAAGTATAATATTTTAGATATCAAGAAACATCTTCCTATTAGAACTGCGAATTCAAATGTCAAAACAAAAGACACAGGGTGAAGACATTAAGCAGAGCACTCCTATTAAATATTATGAGGAGGAGACATAACTAGTGGCTCATATTCCTTATCCCACATGATGAGACACAGCAAGTGACACAGGCGCCAGGTCTCACTAGGCAGCTGTGAGACACTCACTTTACACAGAATTATTTTTATTTCTGTTGAACAATATATGCTCCAACAACAGAGATAATGCGTATGTCTCCTCCCTCTTTTGCCTCAGCCCAGTGTGCAGACATAGGCAGCTCTGAACATATGGACATTTCAGGAAACCCAGGACTCCAAGTGTACTGTCCTGCAGCCCCATATCCCATGGTGGCATTCCTGCCTTGCCAACTCATCCATGTCTCTATCCCCTATTTGTTAGCCCAGATTCCTGCACCAACCTCTTGGCAGAAATGAGCAGGCAGTTAGGGTACATATCTACATGATATTGCCAGGTGGTCTACAGAAAGGCTGCCCCATGCATAGCCTCATTGAGAGACATGAGGCACCCAGTTCCCTGCCCACCCCTCCCCCATCCGTGCCAAAACTGCTTTTAAAAATTTTTAACATCAACCCACTGGGCCCACATGATCTTACTAGTGTGAGTGGCTGCCTGTCCACATGCATCTCTCTGTCTGATCACCTGCACCCCTCAGTTAGTCATCTGCTCTGCATGGATGACTGTGCTCCCCTAAGTGCAGGCATAGTGGTTCCAGTTGGCGTGCATGTCTTTTTTTTAGTAGTTATATTGATTGAGAATATATTTTAAAGAAAGGATTATAGCTCAGCCTTTAACCAATGCTAGGAGAGTGAGAGTGACCCAGGACGTAACACCAGCCAGAATCACATGGGTAGGTAGAACTTGAATCATCGGAGCCAAAGTAATGACTTATCCTCCTCCCTTGTTTTCAGCCCACCAACTAAGCTTGAAACTGTGTTCAACCCTGTGTCTAGTCCCAGCCTATGAGTGTGAGGGTCCTGCCTTCCCAAGCTCACTGTCTCATGTGGGACACACTAAGAGAGGCCATCAGTGTTGCCACATCCCTTCACCATGTCCATCATCAGATGCTGAGACCTATCTAGCTGCCAGGATACACAATGTGGTTGACGCCCCCAGAAGCATCATCCATTAGACCATGGTGGGTACATCTGTAGCCCCACAACAACATACTTCTCCCATGAAGCCCTTCACATCCATCTGTCCATGCCAGGTACCACCAAGGCACTCGGCCTGTCCATGTGCTGTTTTAATTGGCTGCACCCTGCATGACCTTCCCTCAGTGCCACTCGGCAATGTTCCCCAGGATGAAACCTAAACCAGGACAGCCATCTGTTTACTATGGAGGGTATTGACAAATACTGACTTGCTGTCAGTTTGAAAAAGATCTATCTAATTGGAAATAGTGTATTCACAAAACTGTTTCAGTTTTCTAAAACAGAAGACTTTTTGGTGAAAAAAGCTACCAAAATAACTACTATCTTTGCTTTCCGTATGGTTAGGTAATCAACCAGATAAAATAATAGTTTCCCTCTTTTAAATGCAAGATTTGCCAAATAGCTTCTTGGAGCAAAACAAGCCTAACTACTAACTAAACCATCCTATATAATAAAACCCTAATATGCAAATTGACTGAAGAGCGGACCGACCGGTTGCTATGACGTGCACTGACAACCAGGGGGCAGATGCTCAATGCAGGAGCTGCCTCCAGTAGGGGCTGGTGAGTGGGTGGTGCCAGACCACCAGCCAAGGCAGGTGCCAGCGGGGGCTCCCCAATTGCCCTGCCGGTCACCCCACAGATCGGCCCTTATCACCAGACAGGCGTAGGGACCCTACCCTATATATTGGGAACCATCTCTTAAATTTAAAAATTAAAACTTGGCAAGGCTACTCTAACACTGAAAAAACAGGATGATGCAGCGATGACATGCATGGACTCTGGCTTGCACATTTTGTGGTCAGCCCTGATTCTGACACTTATAACTGTGTGACAAAGCCAATTATTTAACTTCTCTCTGCTTCAGTTTTTCCGCCCATAAGATGGGGAAAATGGTACTACTGCCTCATAAGGATAATGTTATGTATTACTTTTTATAATCATTGCAAAAAAATATAACTGCCCACACAACAGCAAGATGCCTTTCACCTGTATGAAAAGTCTGGTCACTGGTTCACGCAGCGTCGAGGATTGCGAAAGGGGTCCCGGATTGCGAGAGGACACAGGCTGGGCTGAGGGGGACCCCTCCCCCCGTGCACAAATTTCATGCACCAGGCCTCTAGTCCAGAAATAAACCCCGATGAAGCCACCTACTTTCTCCTCAAAGTTGCCATCCCCAGAGTCTCATCAGACTCAGTAATGTAAAACTGGAAAGAGACCTAGTGTCCACTGGTTACTGATGCTTAACCTTTTAACTCAACCAGAAGGACATTCTGAGTAACTGCTCATCAATAACTATACACAATTCAACATCCCCCCACCCCAGCAATTCCCCCTACTCTTTTAACTATAGGTCTCACAAATACCAGAACTGAGTAACTTTAGACAAAATATCCTAAAGACCAGTTTGTGATGATGGTCAACAAAAATGTTTCCTTCATTGTTCTTGTGGTTAAAAGAGGATAAAATTGAGTTCACATTTATGAAAACAGGAGGTGCAGGTTCAAAAGTAGGAGGGTGGCTGACAACCTTGTGACACTTTCAGGCTTGCCCTGTACCACCTTACCAGTCAGGGCTTGGCATGAACTTGGCTGAACATTTGGGGCAAACACACTGATAAGCTGAACAGCCCTAGACAATGCTCCCAGAGGAAGCCACAGCCTCTGTTGAGCCCAATGCGTGAGTTTCCTTAGAAACACTGTAGGCAGATCTCCTGTATCCCACTAGGACAATGGCATCACCAGCTCAGAAGCACAACAAATGCACTGACCATGGCCTGACATAACAAAACCTTCAATCCCAGACTGCTCACCTTTGCAAAACCAAGTAAAAGGCTTCTCCTAAGCTGGACAGCAAAGTGTCTGAAGAAATTAAGTTATTTTTCTTTATTAAGGGGGCATTAACTGAGAGAATATATTTAAAATACACTACTTCCTTTGGAAGGAAGCAAAGCAGCTTTATGAATAACAGCCATAAAGTGCAAACAGCCCAATGTCCATCAAGAGATCAATGGAGCCCAACTAGTGTGGCTCAGCAGTTGAGCGTCAACCTATGAACTAGGAGGTCACGGTTCGATTCCCGGTCAGGGCACATGCCCAGGTTGTGGGCTTGATCCCCATTGGGAGGCATGCAGGAGGCAACCAATCAATGATTCTCTCTCATCCTGTATAATAAAAGCGTAATATGCAAATTGACTAAACGGCTGAACGACAGGCCGGCGGGTGGCGGGACTGGCAAGCAGGCGGTGCCAGTCCAGCCAAGGCGTGTGCCAGCGGGCAGACGAAGGAGACAGCAATGGGGGATGGGAGGGGGGGCGGCAGGCGGTGCAGGGCCGGCTGCCTCTGTCCCCTAATCTGCCTGCCTGGTCGCCTCCCGCAGAGGAAAGCCAGACTGCAGCTGGGGAGTGGGCCTAAGCCGTCAGTCAGACATCCCCTGAGGGCTCCAGGACTGCCAGGCTGAGGGAACCCCCCCCCGAGTGCATGAATTTTCATGCACTGGGCCTCCAGTCATTGATGTTCCATCTCTCTCTCCCTATCCCTTCCTCTCTGAAATCGATAAAACTCTTTTTAAAAAGAGAAAGAGATCAATGGATAAGCAAGCTGTGCAGTGATCATACCTTGGGAGACAATTCAGCAATAAGAGTGAACTACTGTACACACATCAGCATGGATGAATCCCAGAAATGCCAAAGGAAAGCCCAAACACAGACAGGTGCACATATTTTGTATACAATGCAATTCTGCTTAGATGAAGGCCCAGACCGGCAACACTACACCACAGAGACAGACACTCAACAGGGAAGGAGACTGACTGTAAAGGAGCTCACAGAAATGGTCTATATCTTAAAGGGAGTAGGAATTCATATGGTGTATACATTTATATTCAAACTGTATGCTTAAAACCTGTGCAATGTCTAAATTACATCTAAATTTAAAAAGAGGAAAAAAGGTATACATCTACCTTGAGAAAACATCAGTAGGGTTGAATGGTAGCCACCACACCAAAATAGATATATTCACATGGAACCTGTGAGAGTGACCTTACTTGGAAAAGGGTCTATGAAGATTTAACTAAATTAAGGATCTCCAGTTAAGATTATCCTGAATTATCTGGAAAGACCTAAATCCAAAGACCTTAAATCCTTATAAGAGAAGGTAGAGGGAGATTAGGGAACGAAGAGGCAGCCCCATGTGAAGACATAGGAGAGACCAAATGATACAGCCACAAGCTAAGAATTGCTGGGACCCACCAGAAGCTGGAAGAGGCCATGGAAGGATTCTGCCTGGGAGCCTTTGAAAGGATATGGCTCTGCCAGCACCTCAAATTCAGAATTGTGGCCTCTAGAATTATAAAAATAGATTTCTGATGAAGTCACCCAGTTTATGCTAAATATTACAGCAGCCCTAGGAACTAACACATCTATGCAAAATAAAGCAACTTGTGAATTGTCCTATGATTGACCACTTGCTCCCCAAAGCCAAAATTAGGACTGTCTCCTATGTCCTCAGGCCTTCGAGACATCACTGACGTGACATGCACCTCACACTGCAGGCCAGCAGAGGCTGCACTGTAGCTTTCCATCCTGTTGTCCTAGGACCACTGGAGAAAGGTGGCACCCCAGCTCCTGGGAGTATCACCACCCAATGGAAGAGCCTCAGCTGTATAAAATGACTTTAACCATGGCTATTCCATGCCTAAGAACATTCATCACAGAAATTAGAGTGTGTTTACAGTAAACTGAAAAGGGTCTCTGTTGAGCCCAAAGCAATAAGCTAGCAAGCACTTGCTGTTCCACACTGGAGAAAGTAAATTGCTGAGAGAGGAACCAGACAGGGCCCTCCCTCATAACAGCTCAGACCAGGGCTAACAAGTGGCAGTGCTCATACACCCAACTGAGGCTTTCCTCCATGCAGGGGACAGGCAACCCTGGAAGTGGAATAGTTTTCACATCTGTAAATGGTTATACAAGTACCTACATAATGTCCTCAATGTTGCCTCTTAGGTTGCAAAGCCTGAAATATTTACTATTGGGTCCTTTAAACTAGACAGAGGTGCCTACAATAATCATGAATAGAATACTAGTTTCTACAAAATAGCTCTAAGATCTACCAAAATGGAAAGGTAGAAATTGATAGTGAAAGAAAGCACAGAATAAAGAACAGTATGATTTCATGTTTTACTAAAAATAAAACAATATAAAATATAAGTTATGCATGAAATAAAAATCGCGAAGTTATTAACACTGGTGATCTGAGTAGTGGAAATGTATTTTTTAGGAAGTTTTGTTTATTTGTATTTTCTAATTTTCTACTGTGTATATATTATTTTTGTAATCTGATTATAGGAAAGAATAAATAAAATTTCTATGTGCATTCACAATACCTTACTTGTATAACATTTTATATTTACTAATCATTTCACCTACACAAACTGGATTAAAAAAAAAAAAACATGAGTTTTGCCACTGGACATATATTTCACAGGTGAAAAACTGGAAATTCACATAATACGAATGACATGCCCAGAGCTAGCAATTGAGCAGCTCAGAACACAACACTAAATCCACATCCTATCTGGAAACTTCCTTTAGTATTGCCTGTCAAAAGTCCATAATCATAATAAAAGAAGTATTACTATTAAGGTAAAAAAATGGTTTAGAAAATAAAAGGACCTTAGACACATATGAATTCCTCCTGTATATAAACAAAGGAGCAGATGTGGCCAGGTTGGCTTTAAGATTTATACCCACCAATTAAAAACAAAAACTCAACTATGAAACTTTCTTTTAAAAGTTGCAAACTGGCGGAGTCAGTCAACAGCAGAACAATGAGGTCAAATTCTAACGCCCCAAAATCCATAGTATCTATATTTTGTACCAAGTATGATTTACATTCATAAAGTGTCAAGTGTAAAGCAGTTCTTTTTCAAACCATTCTAGGAATTTGCAATGCCGCTAAATTTGTTTGAAATGGATTATTGTATTTTATGAATTCTTCATCAGAAATATCTTCTATCCTTATTTTATAACAAAGTAACACTAATATTAAAATGTTTCAAGCATACAGAAAAGTATGAAGAATAACAACAAGCACTCATGTTTCCACCATCTGTTCATTTTGCCATATTTGCCTTGGAATTTTTTTAATACAAAAAATATTACATACACAGTTGACATCCCTTATGTAACTCCCATACTGCTCTCATTTCTCCTCCTCTCCAAAGATTCTGGATTTTGATGCTAATTATTCCTATACATGTTTTTATACTTAGCTACATGTATACCTATAAATACAATATACGTATAATGTTTTTACAGGAAACATATTACATGAATCATCATGCAATTTTCCCCACAAGAATATGCTTTGGGTACTTATACTTGCTTTTGTTACCTGCAGTTCTACTTATTGTAATTACTGTGTGGTATTGTCTGAAAAACACACATTCTGTTGTTGAATGTCATTTGTTCTGTTCCAACCCATAGATACTACAAATGATGACACAATGAACATTTGTCCATACAGTTCTTTAAGTATATATCTATGAGTTTCCTTTAAGGTTTACAACTAGAAATAGAAATAAAGGAAACTAACTGTAAATGCTTTTAACAATCTGATGAAGCTTCACATGGGTTAGTCATTCATAGACATGCCCTCTTTTCTAATTAGGGGATGTGTCTTACATTGTAAATATTTCAATAGATCTTGGTTGGAAAAGGTACTCTGTATGTAACAAACTCTTTAGTGGAACAAGAGTATGTTCTACAAAATCATTTCATAATCAAGAAATTTCATTTAAATATGTACTATAAACTCAAATGATAATATGAGGCTTTCCTGGACAAACATCTAAGACAAAGTTTAAGGATACCTGAGACGAGATGAGAGAACAATAATCCAGTGAGTTCTGAGATTCCACAAATCACACAGGGAAAGTATAGATGTATGCATTTTCCTCAGGAGAGAACCCATAGCTTTTACCGATTATTAGGTGCATGGCCCAAAAAAGATTAAAACAGTTGTTGTTGTTTTTTGAATGTAGCAATGTGGCAAGTGAATGTTAGCACCCAAGTGAAGCACTAGAACACTTTACTTTCCAAATCCAACCTTCCAGACTAAAATTTTACCAACAAACCCAGAGGAAGATAATAAAAGTAATTTCAGCCTTCCTTAACCCAGAAAAAAAAAGAATAAATCATAATCCAAGTCACATGGTTAACATTGTTTATGTGTAGTATTATACAGTTTTCTAAAATTGATATTTCCATTGAGAAACATCTAAAACCCAAGTCCACAGTTCTGTTTCTAAAGAGAATGAGATAGGTAAGTCAACTAAAAACTAACTAAAGTTCAGCTGTAACAATGACGTGAAGAAAAGGTGCAAACATTACTGCATTCCTTTTTTTCTCCATATTAAAGTGCATCACAGGATTTTTCTTTTTAATTTATTAGGTAAAGTAATCTATCAAATTAAAAGGGAGCAGGCAACGCAAATTGAAACACGGCAATCTGCAGATTACTCCAGCATGCACCCACAATTGCCCTCGTATGAACAGACCCCGCCAAGCTGTCCCCACCTTCCAAAAGGATTGTATGGGTGGTGAGAATGAGGCTCGTCACCTTAGCAATGGCTCCAAACATATGTACAGTGGCACCAACTGATTTCTGAAAGTTGTAAATAGTGGATAATGGCATAAAAAGCTCCAATTAAAGCAAGGATCACACGCCCCTATACCCCACCCATTCCTTAAATCCCACTGATGACAACTGAGAGCAAATCAATATATGCAAATGTGTTTTTAATCCTCTAGATATACCATTCTGCATAATTATGTACCTACAAAAAGTAAAATAAGGCCCTTTAATTAATTATCTTTGTGTAAATCCTGTACAGAAATGAACTGGCCATGAGACAGCAGTGTGTGTGGTACAGGACAATGAGTCTGAAGCAGATGCACTCCAGCACCAGGATCTCTGGGCCTTCCCTGGCTCCGTCCCCTCCTCCCCACATGGTCACCAGATCCCTTTCAGGCCCACCCATTCCTAGGTTCCTGTGACTTACTCAGCACCTGGCTTCAAAGCCCTGTGCACTACTGACAGATCAGTTCTACAAATCAGGTATCACACAGAAGAGGAAAATGGTGTGGAAGGCCAGCAGCCTGGGGAAAGCAGACCCTGAGAGAGTGTCCCAGCCAGAACACATGCTCCTAGTAAAGCAAAACACAGTCCAAGAAGATACTGATATCAGAACCCAACTTCAGGAGAAACCAAGATGGCGGCATAGGTAAACACCTGAACTTGCTGCCTCGCACAACCACTTCAAAACTACAACTAAAAGACAAAACGGACATCATCCAGAATCACAGGAAGGCTGGCTAAGTGGAAATTCTACAACTAGAAGGAAAGAGAAAAGCACACTGAGACTCAGAGGAGATGCAGAAGTAAAGTGCGGAGGTATGGAGGCGTGCACGCAAAGGGCTGGCAACTGAGTATGCGGCTGTCTTTCTCAATCGGGAGGGAGACACAAACTCCTGACTCCTCTAAACTCCAGTTTCTCCAGTTCCGGGCGAGACTCTGGGGAACCAGACTCATACGGGGAGGGGGAGAGGGGGGAATAAACTGCCTGGCATTGTACCAGAACATGAGGGCGGCTTTTTCTCAGAGGTGCTTACAGCGATTACCACGCGACACTGAGACCCGGGGGCCTCTTAGGGCAGGGCTGAATGTCAGCCATTGCTGTTTGCTCCACCCTGTTGATTCCCTGAGACCCCCCTAATAATGTGCGCAGAGGCTTTTGCATATGAATGGCCTGGACCTTTGTAATCTAAAATTACCTCACAAACTGCAGCTGAGTCAGAGCCCCAGAACTTCCAAGGCTCCACAGCAGCTTGCATTGCTTCACAGCTGGGCCTCATCTGGGCACCTCCAAACCCCAAACAAGGAAGAGAAATCTGCATATCTCTTTATAACTCCTGCTAGGTGGCCTCAGGCAGAGCTAAATTTGCACCTCCTTGGAGATCCAAGAGCCAGTGTACCCAGTTGTCATAGTGGGACCATCCAGATTACAACTCCTCAGATCCATAAGAGACACATTCAGGGGGCAGACTCAGTGAGCACCAAAGCCCCACTGAAGCAAGTCCTGCCCCATAAGGGTGTCTCCAGCACCAAAGTTCTCCCATCGTAGACACAACTGATCCTCACAGGCAATTGGCCTGGAGGTCAATTCCTCACAGGGATACTTACAACAATCAAGGCTCAACTACAACAAGACTGTGCACACAGCCCACAAAGGGGTGCACCAAGAGAGTCTACCTCAGTTAACTGGGGAGGCTGAGCCACTGGGCACTATAGGACACCTAACACACAAAGCCACTCTATCAACACAGGGAAGCAGTCAAACTGCGGAGACAAAGAAACAGGTCACAAATGACAGAAATGGAGGAAAGCAAACGACTGGATATAGAGTTCAAAACCATGCTTATAAGGTTTTCAAGAATTTTCTAGAAAAGGCCAATAAATTTAGTGAGTCCCTCAAGGATATGAAAAAGGACCAACTAGAAATTAAGCATACACTGACTGAATTAAAGAATAATATACAGAGATCCAACAGCAGACTAGAGGATTGCAAGAATCAAGTAAAAGATATAAAATACAAAGAAGCGAAAAACACCCAACCAGAAAAGAAAAAAGAAAAAAAAATCCAAAAATATAAAAACAGTGTAAGAAGCCTCTGGGACAACTTCAAGCATACCAACATCAGAATTAAGGGGGTGCCAGAAGAAGAGAGAAAGATATTGAAAACCTATTTGAAGAAATAATGACAGAAAACTTCCCCCAGCTGGTGAAAGAAATAGAAGCACAGGAAGCACAGAGAACCCCAAACAAAAGGAATCCAAAGAGGACCACACCATGACACATCATAATTAAAATGCCAAGAGCAAAAGACAAAGAGAGAATATTAAAAGGAGCAATTGCAAAACAGTTAATTACCTACAAGGGAGTATCCATACGAATGTCAGCTGATTTCTCAACAGAAACCATGCAGGCCAGATGGGAGTGGCAAGAAATATTTAAAGTGATGAACAGCAAAAACCTACAACCAAGATTACTCTACCCAGCAAAGCTATCATTCAGAATTGAAGGTCCGACAAAAAGCTTCACAGATAAGAAAAAGCTAAAGGAGTTCATCACCACCATACCAGTATTATATGAAATGCTAAAAGGTATTCTTTAAGAAGATGAAGAAGAAAAAGGTAATGATAAAAATTATGAACAACAAATACATATCTATCAACAAGTGAATCTAAAAATCAAGTGAATAAAAAAATCTGATGAACAGAATAAACTGGTGAATATAATAGAATCAGGGGCATAGAAAGGGAGTGGACTGACAATTCTCAGGGGGAAAGGGGTGTGGGGGGAGTGGGAAGAGACTGGACAAAAATCGTACACCTATGGATGAGGACAGTGGGAGGGGGGGGGTAAGGGCAGAGGGGGGGTGGGAACCGGGTGGAGGCGAGCTATGGGGGGAAAAAGAGGAACAACTGTAATAATCTGAACAATAAAGATGTATTAAATTTAAAAAAATTAAAAATTAAAAAAAGAATGCCACAGACAAGAAATAGTTCAAGTGATAAATGGATGGAAACAAAGGGATGACAAATATTTCCACTTAGCTCATATCTTCATAAATATGATTAAATCTAAACAAAACAAACAAACAAAAAAAACCAGTAATGAGATACCATTACAAAAAAAAAAGAACCCATCTCCATCTTTGTTTGAAAAACATAATCGATTTCACCTTGGAGGAAGAAAACGTGGAATTCCATGAAGATTTTGAGACCATGGAACAAAATCATTTAGACTAGGATAAACCAGTAACAGTATAAATAAGTGTATTCTGGACCAGACTTGCAAAGAGATGGCCCAACATGAACTAAACAGAAGTAGGTGAGGGCAAGACTGAAAAGAAAAGAAACAGACATCATTTCATAGTAACTCCCAGCTACCATCCCAATTAAGGTCAAAAATAATAATCCCCTATCTTCAATCTTCTTCCAGCGTGTAATCCTATATAATAAAAGGCCCCCGGGACATAAGTATAACAACTGGAACGACAGCTCGACTAGTGGCCATGAGGTGCACTGACCACCTCTCGGTCATTCACCTCCCCCACTCCTGCCTGCAGGTGAACAGGGAACCATGGGTAAGCGGATGGGTGGGTGGCAGCGGGGTGGGACTGGGCACTGGCGAGCGGGCGGAAAGGCTGACCCCTTGGTCCCTCCCCCCCAGCCCACAGGCTCCAATGGATCGGAGATGGTGAACGGGGCAACCGGCATGGGTGGTGGCAGGACTGGGCTGGCTGTCAGGCCACTGGGATCCCCAGCTCATCCCCGGCTGCTCAGGGGCTCAGGTTTGTGGGAAAGCAGGTGCTGGCAACTTCACCTCCATGCGCATGCACCAGGCCGGCCGCTGATAGAATGTGCTGCCCGCTCGGGGCCACTCACGTGGGCGCCGCCACTGTGCTGCTGCTGCTGCTGGGGCTTGCGGCGCTGACGGAAGCTGCGGGGCGCGCCTGCAACCTATCCGCCCCTGTGGCAGAGGTGGTGTTCGGATTGGGGAATGATGAACGGACAGAAGATGGCCCTGATCGCAGGTTAGGCCTAGGGACCCTACCCACACTATTTCGTGCGCTAGGCCTCTAGTGTGGTAAATAAGATGCTTTTTCCTTTTTACCATATTCTGATATTAAAATTAAATACCAAGTAGTTCAAGGAAATATAAAATTGTATGTGAAAACTAAGATGTTAAAAAATGTTCAGAGAAATAGTTTTTACAGGATACAGTAGTTCCGCTTATCTGAGGCTTTGCTTTCTACAGTTTGTTACCCAATCAACCACGGTCCAAAAATAGTGTGCACCATTATGAGTAGTGTGATGAAATCTTATGATGTACTGCCAGGGATGTGAATCATCTCTTTGTCCAGTGTATCCAAGCTGTATACACTTACCCACCGATTAATCACTTAACAGCCAAGTTGGTGATCAGATTGACTACAGTGGTTGTGTTTGAGTAACCCTTATATTACTTAACTAGAGGCCCGGTGCATGAAAATTCATGCACTGGGGGGAGGGGGTGTCCCTCAGCCCGGTCTGCCCCCTCTCATAGTCCAGGAGCCCTCAGGGGTGGGAAGCAACCCGGTGATCAGGGGAAGGTGATGCCCCATCACACCTCTGCTGCTTCCACTGCTGTCAGCACAAGCCTCGGGTGGCCCTGGGCAGCCGCCATCTGAGGCTTGCCTGCACCTTGGGCAGGCCCTGGGCAGCTGGGCAGCCGCCATCCGAGGCTTGCGTGCGCCTCGGGCTGGCACTGGGCGGCTAGGGGGCTGAGGGGGCTGGGGGACGCCGAAGGCAGGCGCACTGAGCGGCCGGGCCTGCCTGGGGGCAGGCCTGGCCTTGCCGCACGCCTGCCACCCTGGCAGGGCTGAGGGGACTGGGCACCACCATCTTGTGGCTGTGGACGCAGACATCTTTGAGGGTGTGACGGTGAATTAGCCTATTCCCCCCATATTGGCATGGGCGCTGCCATCTTTGAGGGCGGGGCAATCAATTAGCATATTACCTCCTTATTGGCTGTGGGTGCTCGCCATCTTTGCGACGGCATGGGGGTCAATTAGCATATTCCCTCTTTATTAGATAGGACTAGAGGCCTGGTGCACGGAATTCGTGCATGGGGGGTAGAGGGGTGTCCCTCAGCCCAGCCTGCACCCTCTCCAATCTGGGACCCCTTGAGGGATGTCCAACTGCCCGTTTAGACCCTGGGATCGGGCCTAAACGCGCAGTCAGATATCCCTCTCACAATCCAGGAATGCTGGCTCCCAACTGCTCATCTGCCTGCCAGCCTGATCACCCCCTAACCACTCCTCTGCCAGCCTGATCAATGCCTAACTGCTCCCCTGCCAGCCCGATTACCTCTAACTGCCCTCCGCTGCAGGCCTGGTCACCCCTAACTGCCCTCCCCTGCCAGCCTGGTTGCCCCTAACTGCCCTCCCCTACAGGCCTGGTCCCTCCCAACTGCCCTCCCCTGCTGGCCTGATTGCCCACAACTGCCTTCCCCTGCCCCTCCCAACTGCCCTCTCCTGCAGGCCTGGTCCCCGCAACTGCCCTCCCCTGCAGCCTGGTCACCCCCAACTGCCCTCCCCTGCAGGCCTGGTCACCCCCTATTGCCCTCCCCTGCAGGCCTTGTCCCTCCCAACTGCCCTCCCCTGCAGGCTTGGTCCTCCCCAACTGCCCTCCCCTGCTGGCCATCTTGTGTCCACATGGGGGCGGCCATCTTGTGTCCACATGGGGGTGGCCATCTTTGACCACATGAGGGCAGCCATCTTGTGTCTTGGAGTGACTGTCAATTTGCATATTAGGCTTTTATTACATAGGATAATGGCTACTAAAGACCAAGAGTAGTGATGCTGGCAATTTGGATATGCCAAGGAGAAGCCATAGTATGCTTCCCTTAAGTAAAAATGTAAGTACAAAAGATATTTTGAGAGGGGAAGAACCAAGATGGCTGCAAATGCTGGTATGCGCCGCCTCCCATAACCACATCAGAATTACAATTAAAATATAGAACAACCATCATTCAGAACCACCTGAAATCTGGCTGAATGACATCCTACAACTAGACAAGTAAAGAAGAAAGCACATCAAGACTGTTATGAGGGGCGGAGGCTGGTCCAACACCCATGTGTGGTTTATTTTTAATCAGAAAGGATATCTCAGCTATGGAGGTTCCCCCCTCCCGACCGTGAGGAGCTAGGGGTCCCAGCCCCACATCAACCCCCACCCCAGGGTTCCAGAGATGGGAAGAGAAGTCCCTGTAACATCAGAATGTAAAAATCAGCAGGAACTGTGGCTGAGTGACAGAGAGGCTGCTGGAGACCCAGGCGGTTCCTCTAAAGCAGTGGTTCTCAACCTTTCTAATGCCGCGACCCTTTAGTACAATTCCTCATGTTGTGGTGACCCCCAACCATAAAATTATTTTCATTGCTACTTCATAACTGTAATTTTGCTACTGTTATGAATCGTAATGTAAATATCTGTGTTTTCCGATGGTCTTGGGTCAGTGGTCGGCAAACTGTGGCTCACGAGTCACATGCCTCAATCAGATTGAGGACGTTTTTAGCAAAGGCCAGCTTAGGAGTACCCTAATTAAGTTAATAACAATATACCTACCTATATAGTTTAAGTTTTAAAAATTTGGCTCTCAAAAGAAATTTCAATCATTGTACTGTGGATATTTGGCTCTGTTGACTAATGAGTTTGCCGACCACTGTCTTAGGCGATCCTGTTAGCGGTTCTCAACCTGTGGGTCGCGACCCATAGGTTGAGAACCACTGCTGTAGAGCCTAAGACCATCGGAAAACACAGATATTTACATTATGACTCATTAACAGTAGCAAAATTACAGTTATGAAGTAGCAATGAAAATAATTTTATGGTTGGGGTCACCACAACATGAGGAACTGTATTAAAGGGTCGTGGCATTAGAAAGGTTGAGAACCACTACTCTAAAGAGCCTGAGAATGAACTTACTCAGACTCATCCCTCTGGGTTCCAGCGCTGGGGCAGTGGCTGGGCAGAGGTTCAGGGACATATGGGAGTAACTGGATTGTCCAACAATAACTCGAGGTGCTTTCTCTCAGAGAGGAAGACAGAGGTGCTTGCAGAGGCCCAAGTTCTTATGCTGAGACCTTCCCCCACCCCCACCTGGGTCACAGAGCTGACTGGCAGCCAGATCTGAGTTTCCATCAGCCTGGCCCATACTATTTGCTTCACCCAGAAGATTCCCTGAGACCCTGCCCCACCCAATTTGCAGCCCCACAGAACCTGTTGGCAGCAACTTTTCCATATGAATGGCCTGTCCTGTCACAGGGCTTCAGACTTTCCTAAACTCTCAAACAAGCAAGAGCTGGTATCATCATGCCCCCAAACAATCAATAAGCAGCCCAAGATCCGGCACTGCCACCAGCCTGCTTTACTTCACAACTTGGCTTTGCCTAGGCACTTCTAAGCCCAATACCAGTAACAGCCATCTGCAGATAGCTCTGTAGCTCCTGCCAGGTGGCCCCAGGCAGTGGTTGACTTTGCACCTCCCCATAGGCCCGAGCCAGTGCACTCAATGGACAACTTCAGACCAGACCAGAATACAAATCTACACATCCACAAGCAACACACTCAAGGGAGCACCAAAGTCCTACTGAAGCAAGTCCTTCTCCAAAGGAGTGTCTCCTGCACAGCAACTCTTCCAAGGTAGTTGCAACTAGTACTCACAGCCAATTGGCCTGGAAGTCAATTCCTTCCAATGATGCCAACAGCAATCAAGGCTCAACTACAACAAGACTATGTATATAGCCCACACAGGGGCGCACCTAACGTGCTCAGCTCAGGTGACTGGGGAGGCTGAGTCACTGGGCTCTACAGGACACCTACTACAGAAGACCACTCTACCAATTCCAGGAGACATAGGAGTTCTACCTAACACATAAAAACAAACACAGGGAAGCAGCCAAAATTCAGAGACAAAGAAACATGTCACAAATTAAAGAACAGAAGAAATCTCCAGAAAAAGAACTAAATGAAATGGAAGCAGTTAAACTACTGGATAGAGTTCAAAACAATGGTAATAAGGTTGCTCAAGGATCTTAATGAGAGCTTCAAGGGATTTAGTGAGACTTTCAAAGGCATGAAAAAGGTCTATTCAGACATGAAAAACAGTCCCCACTAGCAGAAGGACTGACTTTGCTTGCAGCCGCAGCTCAGCCTCCTGGAAGGCTGGCTGGGAAGACTGCTGAGGGTAATTTTGCAAACTGTCTGCAAAGTTCCAAGGGTGTCTTGCATTGGAGGAGATTGCTGGCGAGGAGGGCCTCTTCCCAGGGTGGGTTTGGTGACACGTGGCCAAGAGTGGCAGTCAGGGTCCCCTGGAGTGACCCTGGTCCTTGGAGGGGCCATCGGAAGAGGCAGCTTATGTCACAGGGGCATCTTATGAGGGTCCTCCTGGGACCCACCCAGCAACCCCCAGGGGAGCGGATGCCAGGTGGTGAGGCAGTGCACCCCTGCTATGTCCAATAGTTGTGCCCATATGATGCCACGTACTCCTCTCTCGTGCCCGGCGCCCTTAGCCATATGGGACATTACCCAGCATGAATTAAGGTAGAAAATGCCATGGAGCTGGGACAGAACTTAGAGATAAAAAATAACCCTTTCCCCGCTCACGGTCACATGAGGAAACTGAGGCCCAGAGAGGGGGAGGGCTTGCCTGGCATCACACAGCAAGTGGGTGGCAGGGGCAGGTCCAGCCTCTGGGGTGTGGCACCTGCATTCCTCCTGGGAGATGGTGGACAACAGTGGCTCTCAGCTCTATGGGCTCCCCAGGCAAGGACCCCAGTACTGAGGGACTGAGTGGGGTGGGAACACTGTGCTGATGACGTGAGTGGTTGTTCTGGAGCTTCCTGTGGGCTGAGCTGTGAAGACCAGCCCAGAAGGGAAGTGGCAGGAAGCTAGTGGCTGGGGTCCTCCTACAGGGCTCCTTCCCTAGTGGATCCTTCAAGAATCCACTCGGAGCCCCTCTCCTCAATACACTGTCTGCCCAGCCCTCCGACCCTGGGGATGCGGCGGGGAGAGAAATAGGGCTGCATCCGCACGCACGTCCTTGGGAGCCCAAAAGGAGGAATGGAGTGGGACATTGGCATTTTTAAGACATCTGTTTTGGGGAGTGATGAATTTAAGACAACCCTCCCACCACCACCTCCTGGTTTAGAATTCACACCTAATAACAACAACGGAAGAGCTGAGTGCCAACGCATTGTTGCTATGCGATGCCAAGTTGCTTTTCCAAGGTGTCTGGTCTGCATGTTACTAACTTCAGTCTCCATGTTTTGGCTCTCCCAGAGGGTTTATTAAAAAGCTGAATACCATCAAACCATCCAGCAAGATCAAAATGATTGTTTGGAGGCTCTGCAGACTTCACAGGATGAAATGATTCGGGACAACATAGAATTTCACCGCTGAGATGATTAAGAGGTAAAATCTACACTTGCTTCTCAGAGGTTCTAAGTAAAGTCTGACCTCTCCTGCTCAGTAACAGTAATTCCCAGGTGAATGTCTCCTTTGGGCCAAATCCTTGAAGTGCATAGTCTCTAATCCTACAATTATCCCACTAAATCAGCATTCCCATTTCACAGACCAGGAAATTGAGGCTCAGAGATTGAGCAGCAAGCCAGTGTCTCCTACGTAGGAAACCCAGTTCCCTCTAATCCAGTGGTCCCCAACATGGGGCACACACCCCACAAGGTGGCAATTTGTTTTTTAAGGGGGGGCAATCTGAGAATGAGTTATTAACAGTGAATTTTTTGCATTTCTTATGGTTCTAGGGGCTTCATAGACAGTCTATAAATATATATTGTAACATATTTATGCAAAAAAAAAAAAGAAATGAAGAATAAACTAACTGAAATAAAGAATAATTTACAGGGATTCAACAGTAAAGTAGGGGATTCTGAGAATCAAATTAACAATTTGGAATATGAGGAAGCACAAAACACCCAATCCAAATAGCAAAAAAGAAAAAGAATCCAAAAATATGAATAAAGTTTAAGGAGCCTCTATCAACTTCAAGCATACCAACATTCGCATTATGGGGGTGCCAGAAGGAAAAGAGAAAAGAGCAAGATATTGAAAATCTATATGAAGAAATAATGACATAAAACTTTCCCTACTTGGTGAAAGAAATAGACTTACAAGTCCAGGAAGCCCAGAGAGTCCCAAACAAGAGGTACCCAAAGAGGCCCACACCAAGACACATCATAATTAAAATGCCAAGAGTTAAAGACAAAGAGAGAATCTTAAAAGCAGCAAGAGAAAAGCAGTTACCTACAAGGGATTGCCCATATGACTGTCAGCTGATTTCTCAACAGAAACTTTGGAGGCCAGAAAAGAGTGACAAGAAATACTCAAAGTGATGAAAAGCAAAGACTTTACAACCAAGATTACTTTACCCAGCAAAGCCATCATTTAGAATTGAAGGTCAGATAAAGAGCTTCACAGACAAGAAAAAGCTAAAGGAGTTCATCACCACAAAATCAGTATTACATAAAATGTTGAAGGGTATTCTTTAAGAAAAGGAAGGAGAGGAGGAGGAAGAAGAAAAAAAATCTAAAAAAATATGAACAATAAAATGGCAAAAAGTACATATCTATCAACAATTGTATCTAAAAATCAAGATAAATGGACATGGAATCTTAATGAACACACTAAACTGATGAATAAGACACCCTCCCTGGGAGGTATGGAAACATGGAACAGATTGACGAATCTCAGAGGAAAGACCGGGGGGGGGGGGGGGGGGGGGGGCAGTGTATTAACCAAAAATCTTATATGCATTATTTTTAACACAGACAATAGGGTGGTGAAGGGTGGGAATTGGGTGGAGGAGGGGGTGATGGGGGGGGCGCATCTGTAATACTCTCAATAATAAAAATTTTAAAAGAGAGACCACTTCCACATAACTTTTATTACAGCACACTGTTATAACCATTCTATTTTATTAGTTACTAGAGGCCTAATGCACAAATTCATGCACGGGTGGGGTCTGGCCAGCCTGCCACGATGGGGGCTGATCGGGTCGGGCAGCGGGGGGGAGGGCATGCGGGAGGTTGGCCAGCTGGCCCAGCCACCAATGGGGGGAGGGGGGACCTGATCGGGAATGGGGCCAGTTGGGGGGAGGGGCCGTGGGCAGTTGGCCAGCCGCCCCTGCCCCCAATAGAGATGGGGGGCCAAGCAGAGGGGCTGCGGAAGGTTGGCCATCTGGTCCCTCCCCCAATCTGGCCAGGGGGAGGGGCCGTACCCCAATCCGGCAGGTTGGCCGGCTGTAGTGTGCGTCATAGCTACCAGTTGTTCCCGGAGTTCCGATTGCTTGGCTTTTAAATATATAGACTGCTATTAATCTCTTACTGTGCCTAATTTATAAATTAAACTTTATCATAGGCATGTATGTATAGGAAAAAAAAACATGTATAGCGTGAGGTACTATCCAGTTTCAGGCACCCACTGAAGGTCTTGGATCATATCCCCCATGGATAAGGAGATCTCTACTGTAATCAAACTTGTTACTCAGTGTCTTTCTGAAGTGGTTTACCCACCGAATAGAAAAGGGGTGGAAGGAAAGGAATGAAATGAAAGAAGAGCATGTCTACACCATGTCTCCTGAAAAACATATCATTTAGATACTTTATTATTCTGAACTCAAGATTTAAAATCAGTAAAAAATATGTACTCATGTTTGTTTGCAAATCCAAGTGCATTTTGTTCAAGCAATATCAAACTTCCTGAATAAATACAAATCAACATTGATCACTCCAACACTTTAATTTTTTTAAAAGATTCGCCTATTTAAATTGAATCTGTGTGATTCTTCCCACATAAAATAAACCCTGATTTGTCATTTTATGTTAAATTTCTTAAAAATCAGAGTACATAGGCATGTGTGCAGGGGATGGGGGAATACTGACAGTGGAGAGAGGGAGGTACATGCCAGTGTCTCATCTTGGATTGACTATCTACTAGAAAATGGATCTGTTTCAGAATTTCACTCCAGTGAGAAACACAAAGTAGCACAGTATCTGAACTTGGTCAGCTGCTACCTGATGATAAGTATTTTAATACCTTCACAGAGAAAAATTATGAGGTTTATTCTCAAAGATTCACTGTTCATGTTTTTCAAGGAAGTACCTCACGTTCTGAGAAAGGAATCAAAATGCAGTAAAACATCAAGCCACACAGCAGTGCTCTGGATAATTTCTCCTTCACTACGTGTTTTCTCTGTCCAGTGTGCTTTGTTTTGCCGGATAAGTAGGACTCTCTTTCTTGCTCCAAAAGACTAGGGTAAACTAATGGAGTATCGGGAATGTGAAGGCACCTTGAAAACTATGGATCATGGAGCTGTTTCAGGTCTGGGAAATCTGCAAGTTAGACCCTTGAAACCCATAGTATGGCTATGGACATGAACATAGGCATCAATCAAACATCTCCACTACTCACGGGCTGAAATTGTTGAGCAAGCGATTTAATCTGTGCCTCGGTCTTCTCATCTATAAATTGGGGGAAAATCACCATCCTCCTGGGCCAGTGGTCAGCAAACTCATTAGTCAACAGAGCCAAATATCAAGAGTACAACGATTGAAATTTCTTTTGAGCCAAATTTTTTAAATTTAAAATTCTTCTAACGCCACTTCTTCAAAATAGATTCGCCCAGGCCGTGGTATTTTGTGGGAGAGCCACACTCAAGGGGCCAAAGAGCTGCAGTTTGCCGACCACGGTCCTGGGCCATTGAAGCACAAGCAAGTGCTTGTTACACAATGGCAACTGTGATTAATGACAGTATCCCACTCCCTTCAATCAATGACTAGGGTTTGATGATCCATTTCAAATTACATTTGCAGAGTACTTTACTTTTCTGTGTTATTTAAAGCCTCTAACTAGCCTCAGCTGAACAGGGTATTATTTCTACTTTACAAATGAAGGTGGAAGTTGAGATGATCAAAAGACATCCTCCCTGGAAGTACCTGGCAGGTCTTCCAACTGGGGGCCATCTCTTGGGGCCACAGCAGGATCAGAAAGCTCCAAGTAAACTAACATAGATTTTATCCTCTTGGGGATAAAATAATTCCATCTTCCAAAATCACCTTTGAAGAGAGGAGTCTGCCCTGCCCTTGTCTAAAAACTGCCTCAGAGTCTTGAGAATAAACCCTCCGTATTTCTTCAAGGTCTCAAAGAATGTGTCTGAGGGAATGATTATGAGAGAACACTGAAGGGCTAAGGGGGGACAGGGTCAGAGACAGGAGTGAGGGCTCACTTGCATGGGAAAGCTTGACTAATGCCTTCAACACTGAAGGAGAGAGACTTCACAAGTATCAGGGTTAATTTAAAAATAAGGGCAGGAAAGCCCTTTGGCTTAGTGGATAGAGCGATGGCTGGTAGACCCAAAGGTCCCGGGTTCGATTCTGGTCAAGAGCATGCCCTGGGTCAGAGCGAGTGCAGGAGGCAACCAATCGATGTGCTTCTTGTTTCTGCCTTTCCTTCTCTCTTCCACCCTCCCTAAAAATCAATGGGAAAATATCCTCGGGTGAGGATAAATAAATAAATAAATAAATAAGCAGGAAAGATCATTTTGGTAGCAGCAATGCTCTTGATTAAAAAAAAATGAAAAGGACAACAAATATAGAGGTGGAAAACTGAACAACTTTGAAAATTTTTATCTCCATCAAGTAAACACCAAATTGAATTTTCTCTGGTTTCATTATGAGACTTTTTATGGAAAAATATCATTACAAGAAATAGTTGGGAGAATTCATATGAAAAAATATAAGAATGGACAAGTAGCATGAAGAAAAACAGAGTTGGGAGATGTTCCAGGTGGTCTAAAAAGTTGCTAAGATCGTTCCTACAACTCCACAAAAAACTTCTTCAAATCTTACACAGATTTCAAAATCTGGAAGCATCAACCAGGGAAGGTAAAGAAAAGGCTGGCTTGTCACATACACATCACTCTAACTTCCAAAGACCATGAAAGGAAAGTACATAATTTCCAAATTTGTAGAGAATAGAAAAGAATCTAAAAAAGGACATATAAAAGATTTCAGGACAAATTAAAAAAAAACAACAACAACACAATAGAATATGATAGCCCTAAATGTTTACTAAGTACAAAAGTAAAAGAACTGCCGAAACCGGTTTGGCTCAGTGGATAGAGCGTCGGCATTCGGACTGATGGGTCCCGGGTTCGATTCCGGTCAAGGGCATGTACCTTGGTTGCGGGCACATCCCCAGTAGGGGTTGTGCAGGAGGCAGCTGATCGATGTTTCTCTATCATCGATGTTTCTAACTTTCTATCCCTATCTCTTCCTCTCTGTGAAAAATCAATAAAATATATATATAATAAAAAAAAGTAAAAGAACTAAGAAACCTAGTGAAAGATGAAGTTTTGTCAGATTGGAATGAAATAAAATAATCTACCTATCTCAGAATAAGGGAGGGATATCTAATACATAAAAATCTAGAAAGATTTAGAGAAAATAAAAGATATGCCAGGTAAATATTAAACAGAAGAGCTGAGGTTGCTGCATGAATACTGGATACAGGCTTGAGGCCAAAACACAACTCATGAGATAAAGTTAGTCATTGTAACATAACAAAAGGTTCCTTTCACTAAAGAGATAAGATGGTTGCCAATACTTATACACATAATAGAACAGTGTGGGGGTTCAGAACGAGCCTCACCAAGATGTGTCTGTGGTATGCAGATTTTTGAGCTAAGGGCAATTTTAGCTTCAGGCTCAAGTAAAAATTCTGCCCCTCCCTTTAACTATCTAAAAAAAAATTGGAGACCTTGCCCATAATATGACATTATCAGCAATAATATGGTAGGGCAAACTTCTATTTATTAAACAGCTGTTCTTCATACCATCCTGCAATGACCATTTGAACCTCATCCCTACCTCCCAATGTCTTACGTACCTTAATCTTACCCCCCCACACCAATTCTATCTCTGACCTCTCATACAAGTGGGATCCCTGACTCCCTTTACGTATGCAAAATTTCCATACATGTGTATGTATTAAATGTGGTCATTTTTGCTTGCTAATCTGTCTCATGTCGTGTTTGATTATTAGACCAGCCATAAGAACATTGAGGCTAGAAAAAAGTTTCTTCCTCCAACACAACAGCCTCAAAAAGCAGAACAGGGAAAACAGACACAGCCACAATCAAAGGAGTAGACTTTAAAATACCTTCCAGGCCTGGCCAGTGTGGTTCAAGCATCATCCCATATACCAGAAGGTTGCATGTTCAATTCCTGGTCAGGGCACATGCCCAAGTTTCATGTTCCATCCGGGATTGGGGGCACGTGCAGGAGGCAACTGATCTCTCTCTCTCTCATAAATAAAAAAATAAATTAAAAACCATGCAAAACAAACAAACAACATGCAGAGAAGGGTAAGGAAAACTAGAATTTTAAAAATAAAACTTTCCAGTAACTCATAGGCCAAGGAAATAACCCTTACCAAAAATTAGAATACAGAAGATTGGAACACAATAGCAAGCATTATGCAATTAGCATATACAAAACATTCCAGCCAATAATCACACAATGCCCATTCTTTTCAAGGATACCAGGAACAAAAGCTCATGAAAATTCACACAAACCTATAGAGCAAGTCTAAAAAAATCCAAAGGACCTTAACCATAATGCAATTTAGATGGAGTAGGGAGTGACGATGAACACCTTAAATCTGAGAATTAAAAAATGCACTTCTGCCCTAGCTGTTTAGGCTCAGTGGATACTAGTAGAGCATCGGCCTGTGGACTGAAGGGTTCCAGGTTCGATTCCGGTTCAGGGCACATGCCAAGGTTGCCAGCTTGCTCCCCAGTAGGGGGCGTGCAGGAGGAGGCAGTCATCAATGATTCTCTGTCATCTTTGATGTTTCTATATCTCTCTCTGAAATCAGTAACAACATATTTAAAATATACATATATTTTTTAATGCACTTCTAAGTATAAGGGTCAAAGAGGAAATCAGAGTGGGAATTTAAAATCTTCAAGCCCTAGCTGGTTTGGCTCAGTGGATAGAGCATAGACCTGCGGACTGAAGGGTCCCAGGTTCGATTCCAGTCAAGGGCACATGCCCGGGTTGCAGGCTCAATTCCCAGTAGGGGGCGTGCAGGTTCTCTCTCATCATTGATGCTTCGCTCGCGCTCTCGCTCGCTCTCTCTCTCTCTCTCTCTCTCTCTCTCTCTCCCTCTTCCTCTCCCTTCCTCTCTGAAATCATTTTTTTTTAAATCTTTTAAATTGGGAATGACAAAATGCTACATAGTAAATTGGGAAATTCAGGTAAAAAAGTTCTTAGAGGGAAATCTATTTATCTCCAGAAGGTATCCCAATAAATTTTATTTATTTTTATTTTTTAATATATTTTTATTGATTTCCGAGAAGAAGGAAGGGAGAGATGGAGAGAGAAACATCAATGAGAGAGAATCATTGATCAGCTGCCTCCTGCACGCCCCCTACTGGGGATCAAGCCCCCAACCCATGCATGCGCCCTTGACCAGAATCGGACTGGGACCCTTCAGTCTGCAGGCCGATGCTCTCTATCCACTGAAATCAACCAGCCAGGGCAAGTGGTGTTTAAAAAAAAATCAGAATATACACAAAAGCATAGAAGGAAAATGTGATAAAGAACACAAACAATAAATAACTATATAATTAAGGTTAACCAAAGTCAAATGACCCATAAAATAGACAAGCTAAATGATATAGAACAAACTAAATGATGCAACAGGGAAGCAATAAGGAAAATGAGAAAGGAAGGGCTTTCAGGTCAGTAGAGGGAAAAGAGACCATGCTGGATGAGAGTGACTTAAGGGATGTGACCATGTGCAATGCATGGACCAGACTCTGGCTGGGATAAAACACTGGACCCCAAAAAGTCTCTTCATGGTGAAGCATAGAAAATGAGATAGAAGATTACTGAAAAGAAAAGGTCGCAATCACTGAATAAAAAAGAGGTACTAGTAAGGTTTTATAAAATTAATAAGTATAAATTATATGTGCATATAACCTAAGGTTCAATCCGAGACACTGCTCTATATTAAACAGGCAATATACTATGAAATTTATTCCAAGAAATTGGCTTGCAGCAGCAATTTTCAACCTTTTGCATCTCATGGCACACATGAAATACTAAAATTCTGTGGCACACCAAAAAGTATATTTTTGCCCAACTGACCAAAAAAAAAAAAAAAGAGAGAGAGGTATAATTCTGATTCATTCACACTGAAAGGCTATTGTTGTATTAGCTGTCATTTTTTTATTTGACAATTTAAGGGGAAAGAAGTCAATGACCCTGATTAAAAATGTTTTTAAAACTTTTACAGCACACCAGTAGAAAATCACTGGCTTACAGTAGTGTGAGGGCTGGCAACGCTAATCTGAAATTGACAAGTTGGGATCTGGGGTAGAAGCTTCAGCTCTGCTTGTCTTAAAACCTTTGAACATATTACATCAGTCCACCAACATTACCTGGGATGCTCTGCCTTACTCCAACTGATCATGGACTATACACATATCTACAAATTCACAGTAACAACTAAATAAGCACTGTAGCCTAATCAGGTAAATCCATCAAACTGACCTTGTAAGACAGATGTACACAGTTGTATACATACATACATGCATGCATGCATGAATGCATGCAAACTCATGCACGAACACACACAAAGGTATATATCTTTTCTAGGCAGTGAAAATGTGACATTTGTTTTATTTTTCCTTTTCATTGTTTCCTAATTTTTTAAAATGCAGAGTATTACTTTAGCAATAAAGGTTGTTTTATTCTTATTTATGGATAATCCTCACCCAAGGATATTTTTCCATTGATTTTTAGAGACAGTGGAAGGTTAAGGGAGAGACAGAAAGAGAATCATCAATGTGAAGGAGACACATGGATTGGCTGCCTCCAGACCAGGATTGGGGATCGAGCCTGCAAGCAAGGTACATGCCCTTAACTGGAATTGAACCCAGGACCCTTCAGTCTGCAGGCTGACACTCTATCCACTGACCCAAACTGGCCAGGGCAATAAAGGTTATTAAAGAGAGAGAGAGAGAGAGAGAGACAGAGAGAGAGAGAGAGAGAGAGAGAGAAACAAACACAAAAAGCCCACCTTATAATTGATATTAGGGAAAAAGTATCCAATTTTTCACCTTTATGTTCTTTAGCAGACTGAGGAAGTTTCCTTTTCTTCTCAGTTGCAAAGACTACTTCTATCAAGAGTGGGTATGAAATTTTGTCAAATGCCCCCCTCCCCCCTTTTGGGTATCTTTTTGAGATGACCTCATGGTTTTTCTTTTTATCACGTCAATATTACATCATTAATAGATTTCTTTACGTTAATCCAAATTTGTTCATGATGTACTAGTATTATCTTTTGGGGGCGACCGGGCCGGCAGGGAAGGGCAGTTGGGGGGACCCAGGCCTGCAGGGGGGGGGGGAAGGAGACATATGTAATACTTTAATCAATCCTATTTAATAAAAGAGTAATATGTAAATTGACCATACCTCCGTCACATCCACAATCAGGAGCGAGTATGCAAATTAACCCAACCAAGATGGCTGCAGCCACAGAGAGAGCAGGAGGCTTGGGTTTCCCCAGCAATAGAGGAAACCAACCTTCTCCGCACACCCTGGCCGGCCCAAGCCTCTGCTCAAGGCTACAAAGTTTCAATTATAGAAGATAAATAAATCCCAACAAAAATGGCTGGGGCCACAGAGTGAACAGGAAGCCTGGGTTTTCCCAGCAATGAAGGAAGCCAACCTTCCAGCACACCCTAGCCGGCCAGGCCTCCGCTCAAGGTTACAAAATTTCAATTATAGAAGATAAATAAATCCCAACAAAAATGGCTGCGGCCATGGAGCGAGCAGAAGGCTTGGCTCCGCTCAAGGCTACAAAGTTTCAATGATAGAAGATAAATAAATCCCAGATACCAGGGCCTCTGCTTGGGTCGCCAGGGGGCATGGCCGGCCTGCAAACCACCACAGGCCCTCACCCAGGCCACCCCATGCCCCGAGGGAACCCCCATCCTGATCTGGGACACCCTTCAGGGCAAACCAGCCAGCCCCCAACCATGCACCAGGCCTCTATCCTATCTAATAAAAGAATGATATGCAAATTAACCATCACTCCAACACACAAGATGACTGCCCCCATGTGGACACAAGATGGCCAGCAGGGGAGGGCAGTTGGGAGGGACCAGGCCTACAAGGGAAGGCAGTTGGGGGTGATCAAGCCTGCAGGGGAGGGCAGTTAGGGGTGACCAGGCCGGCAGAGGAGGGATGTTGGGGGCGACCGGGCCTGCAGGGAAGGGCAGTTGGGGGCACCCAGGCCTGCAGGGGAGGGCAGTTGGGGGTGGGGGTGGGGGTGGGGGAGAGAGACCAGGCCTGCAGGGGAGGGCAGTTAGGGGCAAACATGCTGGCAGGGGAGCAGTTAGGCATCAATCAGGCTGGCAGGGGAATGGTTAGGGGGTGATCAGGTTGGCAGGCAGAAGCGGTTAGGGGCAATCAGGAAGGCAGGCAGGTGAGCAGTTGGGAGCCAGCAGTCCTGAATTGTGAGAGGGATCCCAGATTGGAGAGGGTGTAGGCTGGGCTGAGGGACACCCCTCTCCCCCCGCCCCCCGTGCACAAATTTCGTGTACTGGGCCTCTAGTATCTTAATAAATCCCTCAAAAAGAAAGGGCAGAAGAGGATATAGAAACAAGTACCTCCATCTCTTTAAAAGGACTTCTACTGCAAAGGGGAGCCAAGAAAAGGGGTAGCAGCTGGCAATAAAAGTGGAATGGGGTGTTTTGGTAATAAAGGGGGAAAGAACAGCCTGTTTGCATGCTGATGAGAGCACCCCATGCTCACCCCCTCAAAAAGAAAGTTGGGGGAGAGGAGGTAGCACTATTGGAAGCAGCGGCTTCAAGCAAGAGCTGGCAGGCTTTGTACTAGGCAGACAACAGCACACCCATAGGCACAGTGGGAGGGCCTGTGGGATGTACACACAGCTTCTCTAGACTGTGAGAGCTGTTCCAGTTCGATGGTTGCCTCAAGGGATGGAACCAGAGACTGCTGCAGAGCTGGAAAGGAAGCTGACTTTCACTGCAATCCTTCATTACTCATCAAATTAAGAATTGATTCTCATCTCATAAGTGTACACATGCAGTCTCACTTAAGTAAAACCACATCAAACTTAAAATGAAACATGACATAATCTTTTTAACATGTCTATAAGTTAAATTATGGACATCTGAGCTCTTTTTGTGTTTTTATCACTACTAGCAATGCTGCCATGGGCATTTTTGACATATGTTCACATACATATGTGC
Source organism: Eptesicus fuscus (assembly GCF_027574615.1). Classification (NCBI taxonomy): domain Eukaryota; kingdom Metazoa; phylum Chordata; class Mammalia; order Chiroptera; family Vespertilionidae; genus Eptesicus; species Eptesicus fuscus. Next base: position 22,853,391 of record NC_072493.1, on the reverse strand, counting down.
ACAGGTTTCCTGTGGTGCCACATAAGGTTTGATTCCATTATATAATACTAGAGGCCTGGTGCATGAAAGTTCATGCACTGGGGTGTGGGAGGGTCCCTCAGCCCGGCCTGCCCCCTCTCACAGTCCAGGAGCCCTAAGAGGCGGGAGGCAACCCAGCGATCAGCGTAAGGCGACGCCCCATCACACCTCGGCTGTTGCCACTGATGGCAGCGCAAGCCTCGGCCAGCCCTGGTTACCTGAGCCTTGGCGGCTAGGGGGCTGAGGGGTCTGGGGTACTCCAGAGGCAGGCGCGTGGGGCAGGCCTGGCCTTGCCGCGTGCCTGCTGTCCTGGTGAGGCAGAGGGACTGGGCACCGCCATTTTGTGGCTGTGGGCTCTGCCATCTTTGAGGGTGTGGTAGTCAATTAGCAATATTCCCTACTTACTGGCTGTTGGCGTCGCCATCTTTGTGACGACGTGAGGGTCAATTACCATATTCCCTCTTTATTAGATCCAAAATCCATAGAGATAGTAGTTTGCATAGAACTGGGGAGGAGAAAATGAGGATAACCAAAGGGTTTCTTTCTGTAATGAAATGTTCTAAAATTTCCTCTAGTGATAGTCTGAACATACTAAAAACCATTTTTAAATGGGTAAACTATGATATTTCTATTATATCGCAATAAAGCTGTTATTTCTATTTTTTAAAATATATTTTTATTAATTTCAGAGAGAAAGGGAGAGGGAGAGATAGATAGAAACATCAATGATGAGAGAGAATCATTGATCGGCTGCCTCCTGCACGCCCCCCACTGGGGATCGAGCCCGCAACCCATTGCATATGCCCTTGACCGGAATCGAACCCAGGACCCTTGAGTCTGCAGGGCGACGCTCCATCCACTGAGCCAAACCAGCTAGGGCTCTTTTATTTTTTATTTCATTTTTTTAGGGAGAAGTAGAGAAAGACGGGGAGGGTGGGAGGAGAGGAAGAGACAGAGAGACAGACATCGATTTGTTATTCCACTGATTTATGCATTCATTTGCTGATTCTTACATGTGCCCCGACTAGGGACAATGCTATAACCAACTGAGCAACCTGGTTATAAATGATAGGATTTCTCAAAAGAAGTGGGCCTTGTGATTGCCAAGCATGCACCACGCCCAAGGCCAGAGTTGGAAGCAGGTATCCAGACCAGCACAGCCCTTCTCCAATACTCACTGGCAGGAAGCACACCTCAGTGTGACCCTTGAAGAAATGTGCACCCCCAAGATGCAACCTTCTTTTCTGTGGTCAGTGGGCAGCATGGCACTGGACACAGAGGGACATGTAAAGGAAGGTCTTGCATATAAAGGAAGGTCTGTTATCAGAACTGCTTTGCAAAGAACAAACTGTCATCCTTCTGTACAGCTCTCACATGAATGGGGAGGCCTATCTATGCTTGGGACTACTTCCTCTCGCTCCAGCCTATCCAGAGCACACACTGCAGCTCTGGCCACACCACTCCTCAGCATAAAAGTGTCCTATAGCTGACCCTTGCCCATTAAATGACTCAATTTAGCATTAATAATCCCCAACTACATAGCTTCCACTTGTTCCTGGGAATGTCTGCGACTTAGCTAAGCAGGTTTATTTATCACACCTTGTATACATAGCAAGTTGTGCAAAGTACCATGGCAAAGAGCTAACTAGGGCACAGGCAATAGCACAGGCATCCTCCAACATTGCTTCATGAATCCCCAAGGCCTCTTTCACTCATTATTTCTTCTACTCAGTGGCACATTTAGGCAAAGAGGCCCATTACAAAAAAATTAGTCTAAAATCACGTTTGAGGAAAGGGTATGGAATAATTAAACCTTAAATATTTAAATATTAACTTTACAGGGTCTAGTTAATTCATCTTAAGACTGGTGGGAAATTATAATACAAGAGAAAAAACAGGAAGCTTCTACCTGTCTCTACATTGCATCTCAAAGGGAGAGCCAGAAACGCTGGCACGAAGATTCATCACAAATGAACACCAGTATCAGGCAACAGACGTGGTTACATATTTATATAATGTAACATTTCTAATGCTGAGACATGCAGCCAACACACCACCACAACCATCAGCACTGTGACACCAGAAACAAGATCCAGCCCTTGCAGCTGAACATGTGCTGCCCAGGCAGCAGGAAGGCGGACCTCAGTAGAGCTGAGGCAGGCTGTGTGTCTTCTGTCTGCAGTGACTGACAGGAGCCCCACTCAGTGGGCATGCTAGCCCCACCAGGGAACAAAGACAGCCCCACCCCTATTCTACCCTCAAAGTCTACCAGCCATGTCATTTTACTGCTTTTAAATAATATACTGCATGGGTTGCTGAAAAACATGCCTTTACTCATTCAAATCTCCTGAGGCATGTATCTTCACAAATTAATTCTACATGCAATAAGCAAATTTTGCATTAAGCAAAATAAAAAAAGTTCTTATTGAAACAAATATCTCACCCTCGAATTTGAAGTCTCCTTTTCCTCCTCACTCTGTATTTAAAGAGGAAACTCTAAGAAATGACTTCATGAATATTAGACATCTCCAAATATAAAGCACTTAAGACAATATTTCAATAAGTAGAATTTCTTTCTTTTTTTGTTAATCCTCACCTGTGGATATTTTCCCATTGATTTTTAGAGAGTGGAAGGGAGAGGGAGAGACAGAGAGAAATACTGAAGTGAGAGAGACAAATTGATTGGTTGCGTCTCCTTCACACACCCCGACCAGGGCCGGGGAACCTGCAACCAAGGTACCTGGCCTTGACCAGAATCAAACCTGGGACCCTTCCGTCCAACACTCTATCTACTGAGCCAAACTGACTAGAGCTCAATAAGTAGAATTTCATTGAGTAGTACTAACCATGTAAAGCCAGCCAGCAATCCATTACCAGGTGAAAATGCCGGGACCCTCAACAAGGTCAGGTGGAGAGCAAAGTGTGCCCAGGTAGCCAGCCCACTGCTCCTAGACAGGGACACCAGTTGCAAGGTTGAAGAAATCAGAGATCTGACTCATCTGTAGGTATTTTATCATCAGTATGTTTCCAATAAAAAGGCTAGGAATGCTGTGGTAAGTTCCATTCTCCTAGTTCCTTAAGGAAAGATAGAAAGCCAAAGGCAGGAAGGTAACAGTGAGTAAGGAGAGACTAAGCCCCAAGGAGAGTTCACAGAAAGATGCACTAAAGATTCACTAGAATGCAAGAAAAAAAAATACTGAAACGACACAACTTGTTTTCATCTAAAAACATTTTTTTAAAAAAATCTAAATGTTATTAACCCTTCCCCAGGCAGATGACCACTGGCTATGTGTGAAGTACCAGTGATCTCCCAAGCCAACTAGGACTACAGGAGGAGCAAGGGACCATAGATTCTACCCAATGGCTCACCCCCTGCTTACTCTTAGCCAAAGCAGGCCTCCAGAACATGGGCAAACAGTTACAGGAGTTCCTGCAAGGACCAAAACCACATGAGCAACCATGGCGATGACAACCACAAAAAGGAAGAACCAACATTCCCATTTCTGGGATAAAGTGTTCATCGGCCAGACTGTTTTTGCTTGAAAGACCTAATCAAGGTTATCGAATCAGTAAAAATTTTCAAAACTATCACCTGTGGTGAACATCATCTGAATATAAGGTGCATGCTCTGCTTCTAAAAATTATACAGCTATGATATCAAACATCAGTATAAACACAAAACCAGACTTTCAAACCACAGCATTACCAGTACCAGTATTAAAATAAGGTATTTACAAGCAAAGTCTTTCTTCCATTAATAAACAAAATAAAAAGCAAGATGCTTATTTTTCCTTTGTCTTAGAATAAGCAGACATACACTGAGGGGTGAGTAGTTTTCTTGAATGACTGGAGAACGCAATCATCTATTTACAGTGAGCGCCTGTGCTCCATTTAATGTGATGTGGACCATTAAATAACCCCATGAAATAAGTAGAGAGAAAGCATGATTATTCTCATCTTGTAGTTAGGGAGACCAGGGCTCAGAAATGTTAAGTGAGTTTCCAAGATCATAAGAAATGGAACATAGATAAAAGCCTAGGGCCTCTTCCTTTAATTCCTGCCTAAATCCTCCAAACCCTAGGAGCTAGTGTTGTTGATGAGTGCAAGCCCAGGGCTGGCTGGCACACAGAGGAATGCATCAGCTGTCCTGGCCAAGAGCCAGGCCCCAAGTGAGACAACTCCCATCCACTGGAATGAGAAAGTGAATGCAAGCATATGTGATGAGCTTTTAATAATTCAAGGCTGTCTCACATTATACTGTAGACAGCAAGTAAATGATTGTGAAAGCATTCTGAAAACCTTACCATGAACTGTAGCTTTTCCTTATCAAAGGACAGTACATTTTTTCTCAATTTCTGATCCTTACCTTTTAAAAGATATAGCATGCCTAGATTACAAACAATGTACAATCTGTTATGGGTTTTAAAAAATTATTCATTGCTGGCCCTGACCAGGTAGCTCAGTTGGTTAGTGTCATCCCAGTATGCCAAGGTTGCAGTTCGACCCCTGGTCAGGACACACACAAAAAACAATCAATAGCCCTAACCGGTTTGGCTCAGTGGACAGAGTGTCAGCCTGCGGACTCAAGGGTCCCAGGTTCGATTCCGGTCAAGGGCATGTACCTTGGTTGCGGGCACATCCCCAGTAGGGGGTGTGCAGGAGGCAGCTGATAGATGTTTCTCTCTCATCAATGTTTCTAACTCTCCCTCTCCCTTCTTCTCTGTAAAAAAAAAATCAATAAAATATGTTTTTAAAAAAATCAATAAATGCATAAATAAGTGAAACAACAAACCGATCTCTCTCTGTAAAAATCAACAAATTAGAAAGAAAAATATTCATTGCTTCTTCTCAGTAAGTCCAAATGAGACATCTTTTTCCATACTACCTAAAGCAATCTATAAATTCAACACAGTTCTTATCAAGATATACAAATGGCATATTTCACAGAAATAGAATATTCTAAAAATTTATATGGAACCACAAAAGACTCCAAATAGCCACAGCAATCTTGAGAAAGAAGAATCAAGTTGGAGGACTCACGCTCCCTGATATCAAACTATATTGCAAGGCTATAGTAATCAAAACAGCATAGAACATAATATAGAGTCTTTTCGGTCCATCCCTGCCCAACCCCCCCACCTCCATCGGGGGCTGTCTCCACTACAGAGTAGATCATTGCAAGCCTGGGTCCTGCTTGTACTGCTACAGAACCTCTCCTACTTTCCCATGAAGACCCCCTATTCCTGATCCTGGCTACCATCCTTGGCCTTGTCATTCTTTCTCAAAGTCTGGAACCTGCTCCAGAGAGGTGGAGCACCCTCTCAGTTATCCTAAACTACTACCTCTGCCCTCTCCTAAGAAAACTCCACAGACTCTGTTTCTGCCCTCCCAGGAGGCCCACCCGAGGCAGCAGGCACAAGGGTGATTCAGGAATTAGGTCTCTTTGGCCCGGGCACAGTTGTTACAGTGAAGGCTTAGGAGAGACTACTGGAGAATTATCAACTGCACTTCTCTCAGTGTCAGCAAAACCCTGGAGCAGTGAGCTACTTATTCAAGCCAGTGACCATCTTTGTCACAATTCAACTCTAAAACTAAGGGTTTGATTCAGCTGGTTCATGCTCCATAGTTACATCTCAAGAACATTAAAAATTGTTATGTTCTTTGGTTACTGTTAAAATCTGAAATCATTAATAGGGTATCTGCTGGAAAACGCCCCATTACAAAGCTCAGCCCCAGCAGCACTGAACGCAGTATCCATTCACCTATTTAGAACAAAATCTAAAATGTACAGTTACAAAATGACATTAACAACACTGAAGCCTGAATGAAACATAATATTTAATAAAAGTAACCCAAATCCAAGTTGGAAAAAATACATACATCTATCGATATTACAGTAGTCCCCCTTTATCCATAGTTTTCTTATGCATCCTGAAAATCCTAAATGGAAAATTCCAGAAATAAACAATTCGTAAGTTTTAAATTGCATGCCACTCGGAGTAGCAATGCCTTCCCGCTCCATCCTGCCTGGGATGTGAATCATCCCTTTGTCCAGCATATCTACACTGCATTAGTCACTTAGTAGCCATCTTGGTTATCAGATCAACTATTGTGGTATCATCACAGTGCTTGTATTTAAGTAACCGTTATAGTAGCCTAATACTACATCGTGATCCCAACATCATTCACCTCACTTCACTCATCCTGTATGCATTATATCATCACACATCATCACAAAAAGAAGGGTGAGTACAGTACAATAAGGTATTTTGAGAGACCAAATCCACACAACTTTTATTATAGAACATTGGTATAATTATTCTACTATCAATCTCTTACTGTGCCTAATTTATTATAGGTTATGTATGTACAGAAGAAAACATAGAGTTCGGTACTATCCAAGTTTCAGGCACCCACTGAGTGCTGTGGAATATATCCCCTGCAGATAAGGAGGACTATGGTATTTGAAAACACACAATATTTCCAGGCTAAAGAATTTAGGAAATAAATATGTAAGTTTTTCCTATATTTTCATTCACTCTATATAATCTGAAGCATTCTCTAAATTCACCCTTTAATTTGACAATGCATACAAATTTGCTATTAATGCTTAAATGCCAGGCAAAGATTAAGATTTAGTCTTACAAAATTTCCAAATTTCTAAAGCAGCAATCTTCAATCTTTTTAATATCATGGCACACATAAACTAATTACTAAAATTCTGCAGCATACCAAAAATATTTTTGCTGATCTGCCACAAAAAAAAAAAAAAGGTATAGGACGAGAAGAGATAAACCAAAGAACTTATATCTTTATATGCATAGCCCATGGACATAGGCAACAGGGTAGTGAAGACCGGGTTGGGGGGGAGGGGGGGTAGATATCTGTAATACTATCAACAATAAAAAAAAATATGTTTAAATATATTTTTTAAAAATAGGTATAATTTTTATTCATTCACTCCAGGTGGCCATTGTTGTTGACTGATGTCATTTTTTATGTGACAATCTAAAGGAAAAGAGATCAGTGGCCCTGACTAAATAGTCAGATATTGCATATTTTTTAAATTCTTATGGCACATGGTTTGAAAATTACTGCTCGAAAGGGAAAAACAGGCAATTCACAATTCAATCCAAATTTTCTTCTCATTCTATTAAATTCAGATGCAAACGTTGTACTAAGCCTACCTCACTACTCATATACAACTAACAGACTAGACCCATTCTTTCACAAATATACCTTGAGCAGACTGGGTAACAGGCCACAAGACTCTCAGCTCCTCCATTGAGAAGAGAGCCTCCTTCCCCAGCACCTAGGCCCCAAAGGCCCTCCTGAACATTCCTGCACCCACGCACAGGGAAGTCTGGGCAAGACCAGAAAATAAAAGACTCAGCCAAGCCACCAGATTACTGTCACTTCATGACCCCATGTGTGACCAGCAGAAAAGCCACCCAGACAAAATAAGAATTGTAAGAAATAATAAATCACTGTTGTTTTAAGACATTAGGTTTTGGGATAGTTTTGTTACATAGCAATAAACAACTAATACACATCTCATCCAGGTTAAAATCTACTTTAAAATATGGAGAAAGTGCTATTCAAACACATATTTACCTTTGAACTATTTTTCTTTCCAAATCCCCTTCCTCCATTTTGCCCTAAAGTTACTAGTGTTCCCTTGTATGACTGAAAAGAGTATTCCAAGTGAAATGATCCTACCTTGCCTCCTTGAAGTAAATGCCTTTATCAGCATCACCCATCACCTTTATCACAGTGGTCCCTTATTACACTCAAAGTGTTTGGCATGGAGATGGCCCAGAGAAAAGTATAACCAAATGCTGAATACTTATGAAACCCTTTAATATGAATCAAAGTGAACAATGCTAAGTTAATTGTCAAATTTAAGCATGAAAATCACATTCCAATATTTTTTCCAAAAATTTTGGAGGATGCTGTGAAACCTCTTTTAATAAGTAACAAGCCTGTAATCCAAAATAATCAAGATTTAACAAAATGGGCCATAATGACAACAATCGCCTTTCCATTGCCCCCCCTCCTCATTACAGACACCATTTGCCATTTTTTCTACAAGAATATTAATTCAGTTCTTTGAGAGCCCTACCAGAAGTGACAGTTTTGTTGACTGGTTGGAGAGTTGAATTCTTGAAGTGGTCCAAAGTCCTGCTAGGAAGGGAAGTTCCAGAATAGATAACTGGTTTTTAGAGATAAAATTTATAAATGTAACTTCAGAAACCCCCGATTCCATTTGATAATAACACATACTTGTGAACCCCAGGACATCTCATCTTGTATTCTAAACCCTTGGGTCCTAATGCTTAATTACATACATGCATATATACAGTGTCCCCCAAAAATGTATATACACACTTTGAATAATTATAAAGGCAGTGCTTATTAAAATACATTTCCGTTTCTCCCAGCCAGCATGGCTCAGTGGTTGAGCGTCGAACTATGAACCAGGAGGGTCACGGTTCAATTTCCGGTCAGGGCACATGCCGGGGTTGCAGGCTCGATCTCCAGTGTGACCAATCAATGATCCTCTCGCATCACTGATGTTTCTATCTTCCTCTCCCTCTCCATCCCTCTCTGAAATCAATAAAAATCTTTTTTTTTTTTTTAATTGGGCTATCAGCTGTTAAAGTGTGTATACATTTGGGGGGATACTCTGTATATATATCCAATGTCACTTGCTTAATATTTCCACCATAATTTAGTAGTTTCAGAGTCCCAATGTTAGAGAGAATAAACCTGATTATTTATGGGGAAAATACAAAACTCAAAATACACAACCACCCTTCAGTTCAGAAGGTTGCGAACATCTGAGTGTGGCTCCAGGCTGCGTGCTGCAGAGCGCCCTCCAAACGTGGACTGAGGCTCACAGGGGAGAGGCCTCTCCTGGGCCCAGCAGGGCAGGTGATCTCCACTGCACTGGAGAGACACTTTGTAATAAAGAAGCAGCTACAGGACTTTCTGAAATTTTCTTTCAAAAACTAGTTCTTGTCTCATGCATGCTTTAACAGTGCAAAAGCAGGTATGCTCACTGGAGAGAGGGAAGAGCAGTGAGCCAACTATCCAGGCTGCTCACAGCTCCTGCTTATGTCCACAAAGACATGCAAGGATGGCACTGAGGGGAATTTTCAACAGAAACCTGCCTTCAACTTGCCTACAACCAGCAGACTCCCCTAACTTAATTCCTTTCCTGCATTTTCCAAGGGTTGCTGAAATAGACTCTAGTCAGCGGTATGACACTTAATGGGACAGAACTCAGGACTTTAACAAAGCCACTCCTTGGAGCATGACTCAACAGAGTACCCCTAACCTGGTTCCAATAGGATGACTCTCTGGAAAGGACCAGAAAGCAAACCTTTTGGCCTTTGCAGGCTTTGCTGTTGTGAACAACTCTTTAAATGTGAAAAACACCCTTACCAATCTGGTCACAGAAATACAGGCCATAGTTTGCCAGCCCCTGGCCTACGATCAAACTGGCATGCAACCCCCAACTCCTCACTAAGACCCTCTTCTTTTTTCTCTCAGTCACCTCCATGCAGGGACTCATTAGATGCCTACTGCCTACCTCCTGCCACTTCCGAGGACAAGGAGTAAACCCAACACTGTGTGCAGGGGTAGTGAAATTACACAGGCTTGTGTGTCTCCACACCTAATACAACTCTGAATATCCAAGCGTCTGGAGTGGAATAGTGCTTGGCTGGAGCTCCCTACCCTACAGAGCAAGCCTTGGGGCTGCTTACTTCCTCTTCTAGGGGGCCGAACCTAAGACTAGTGGGCAAAGCAACCCCAGGAAACCAAATATGGCTTCAGTTTTCAAATAATCCCGGCTAAAGTGCAGCTGCCCAAGGCAATTGCAGAACTCTCTTGAGGCCTCCTTCAGCCCTGTTCCTCTATCTTGGTCCCTCTTTGCAGGCATCTATCTCCCCAGCCTGAGGAGTCCACCTACTTCTAGAGGCCTCCAGAAATCCTCCATGGAACAAAATCCTCTCCATTGAGAAGGCCCTCAAAGCAACTCCAGCTAGCAATAGCTGTGGTATGCTCATAACCCTGGGTCAAGTTCCACACGCACCATCCTTACTACATCTAGCTACCATGTGGGCATATGTGCTGCTGCCCTCCCAAACCACCACTGGCAGAGTCCTGTCCTGCCCTGCACTTCTGTGGGCAGGCACCACCTCCAACAGGCCCCAAGAAAAGTGATTTGGAAAGGGGTTCATGCTTTGAAATATTTCCTAGATACACATTGTTCACCATTATTCACTCTCTATTTTAGATTACAATCAGTTATAGCTGAGGAAATGACATTAAAACAGTGATTCAAAGCAAAAGAGCCCTTTTAAATTTCCCTTTTTTGTTTTATTAAATACAAAGGAAACATTTATCGTTCGTTAGTCCTCATTTGCTATTGCACCTCTTCAGCATCCAACAGAAAGTATCAAATTTAACCAGTTAACTGCCACGATATTTTCAATTTAATTTAAAAAGGTCCACAGCTTGCGTCTATGGACGCTTATGGCAGTTAACTGGTTAAATATCTGCTCTATAAGAAACTATAGTTGTAGCAAACTATTTATTTGAAGAGGCTGAATTTACCTGGTTCCTATTTTTGTTCACAATGCCTACACTGTTCAGTGGTTTGAACAATAAATCCTAAATCAAACCAGTTTCCAATATACTTTGTCCAAACATATGTGTAGCCCTTTCTGTGTAGCCCTTTCTCTTGCTCCCACATTAATTTCTTTCTCTAAAGGGAAATACATCACAATAAAAGACCACAGAACAAGCAGGTAGGTGGTGGGATAGTAACAGAAGGCCCTCCTGTTTTCTTGAGGTAAGCAGACAGTTCTACAGTCACTTGGAATTTCGATCAGGATGTGGGCCCCAGATGGGAAAGGAACACCCTCACCAGGAATCCATTTTTCCTCCTTTGAGCCTTGAGCTGCCCCCAACATGAATTAGTCACTATCAGCTCAACCCTGGCAAACTACTCTAGAATAGTTACATACACAAGATCAAAGTCACAAGCACCCCAATCTCAATAGGTTCTCTTAAAAGAGAACATAAAATTTTCTCATATCCAAAGGCTCTGGCCGGTGTGGTTCAATGGTTGAGCGTTAACCTATGAACCAGGAGGTCATGGTTCGATTCCAGGTCAGGACACATACCCAGGCTTTGAGCTACATCCCCAGCAGGAGACAGGCAATCGATGATTCTCTCTCATCATTGATGTTTCTATCTCTCTCCCTCTCTAAAATTAATAAAGACATATTTTAAAACAAAAACAAACAAACAAAAAAACGTTGCAGCAATTCCTGAGAGAAACAAAAGCACACATCCACAGAAAACCTTGTATGCAAATGTTCAAAGCCACACTATTCATAATCACCAAAAGGAGGAAACAATTCAGATGTCCAACTGATGACAAAGAAACAAAATGTGGTCCATCTACACAATGAATTATTATTCATCTATAAAAAGTAATGAAGTACTGACACACTACAACATGGATGAACCTTGAAAACATGAGGCTTGGTAGAAAATGCCAGACATAAAAGGTCCCACAGTGTGTGAATCCACTTACATGAAATGTCCAGAATAGGCAAATTCATACAGACATAAAGGAGATTAGTGGTCAAGGGTAATAAAAAACAGCAGGGGCATCCTTGTGGTGAGAGTACTGTTAAATTCTCCTCACTGTGGTGCTGAATACAGGAAGCCACAAATGTGGTAAGACTGTATAGAAATGCACACACAACTAAGTGAGAACAAACCTGAGCAATCTGAGTGAGATCAGAGGATTTTATCAGTGCTGATATCCTATCCTGATTGTGATACTGCTCAGTTTTGCAAGATGTTACTTACCACTAGAGAAACTACCCCAAAGTGTACAAGGCTCTCTCTGTATTTCTTATAACTGCATGTGAACCTACCACAATCTCAAGAAAACCAAAATTACAAACCAGGTGAGCCAGCCCATTTCAACCTCCCACCCGTAGCTGAAGGCTAGGGACCTGTCCTCCAGGCACAGCCCATGCTCACATGACCATGAGGCAAACATTTTCTAGATTCATGTCCCAGGAACAGCAGGGAAAGAGATGAGTCATTTAAAACCAATCAGGCATGGTGAAAGGTCAAGCACTAGAATTAAGAAACAAGCTGCTTTTCCGAAGAATTCTTGCAAGTACAAGAGTATGCATGGCTCTTTCTTCCCAGGCCTCAGTTCAGACTGAGAGGACGCCACATCCCGAGCTGGCCAGTGTGAGCATGATGACAGCAGTCCTGAGGAAGTGTGATCTGGAAAACATGTGGAAAAGTTTCCGGAAAGTAGTTTGAGCCACCACGCAGGCCAGAAGTCTCATCCGGCAGTCTAAATTCAGTCTGCAGGCATTCCATGAGACACCCTAGACCAGAAAACAATGTGGAGTCTTGCATGGCTCAGCCAACACCTCTCCAGGGCCACCCTCATCACTGCCTTGAAGCCCCAGCAACATCCTCAATCCAGCAGTGACCCCTAAAACCTCTCACCTGCCATGTGAGGCAAAATGGCAAAAGACTCCTACAATCTGACAACCAGGAGCCTTAGAGCCAATTCCTTCAACCAGACACAGAGAATATCAAGATGCAGTTTCTACCTTGAGCACAATTCCTACTTATCCTATGACTCCTACTACTAATAAAAATGAACCAGCTGAAGCCCAGAGGTCCCCCCCAGCTGAGTATGATAGCAGGGGCCCCATCAAGGCATGCTCACCTAACCTCACTTCCTTCCACTGCAGAACCCACATGCAGTAGTGAGGTTTAACCAAGGAGACCATCATTTCAAGGAAGGCTTCCATGATTTGGGTTAAAGAGACTGTCAAATGTGGCGGTATTGCCCCTCTACACCTATGACAACCTGCATAGTCCCCAGGCCAGCACCTATGTACCCAGTAGCTCTGTACAAACAAAGGACCAGGTGAGAACCCTCTCCACTGACTGCCCCCATGGTCCTGTGACTGTATGACTGAGCTCCATGCTTCAGTTTCCCTAACTGAGAAGAATATGATTGGTAATGATGTTATAGGCCACCTTATTTCATGACAAATGAGACCTATTGAAAATTTTAAAATGCCATGGAAGAACAGAGCACAGTGCCCTTGTACTTTTGTGATGTCCCCGGAAGGCTTCCATTTCCACCTAAAAGTCTTTTAATATATTCACTTAAGAAAGGCACACTTCGCCGAGACCGGTTTGGCTCAGTGGATAGAGCGTCGGCCTGCGGACTCAAGGGTCCCAGGTTCGATTCCGGTCAAGGGCATGTACCTTGGTTGCGGGCACATCCCCAGTGGGGGGTGTGCAGGAGGCAGCTGATCGATGTTTCTCTCCCATCGATGTTTCTGACTCTCTATCCCTCTTCCTTCCTCTCTGTGAAAAATCAATAAAATATTTAAAAAAAAAAAAAAAGAAAGGCACACTTCACAAAGAGGGCAGGTTGAACATGACACCAAACTGAGCTATTCCCAAGAAACAGATTAACAGAGCAGTGCCAATTTTATAGTTTGGTGTAGTTTGAATCCAGCTACCGCCCAAGATCTGGGACAGAGAGCACTCAGGTGAGCCCTACCAGTAGGATGGTTGATGGCAATACACAGAGGTTGCCTGGAAGTCAGTGCACAAGTCCAGTGCCATTTTTGCCAGCAGAGCTTCTTTCTAGTGGCAAAAAAGTGGTAAGGCAGTGCACCCAATCCCAAGAAGGAGCACTCCAAAATGACCAAGCCAATGCAGATCCACCAGAGCCACAATTGGAGACTAAGACACTAACAACTGGCACCTGGATGTAGAGGGAAGAGAGGTCTGGACTACAAGTGCTCGGGGAGAACCAGCACCCATCAGGTGGCCTTGTCAGGACCATACCTTCACCTTATGTTGGGGTGTCTGTGACCCTCTCACTGAGCTCTTCCACAGAAACCAAAGAATCACACTGACGTCAGGTATGCTACCCGGAAAAGGAAGTGAATCCAATGGCTAGTATGCAACTACATTTGCATTCCCTTATCATAAAAACAGGTCCATTACACAATGCCAAAGGCTGGTTCACTAAATACCCCTTCTAAAAAAAATGCTACCAGAGCTCTAAAGGTGGGACAAGATGAGCAATGAATTGAAGAATACAGAGACAGGAGTGAGCGTCTGCACTGAATCCAGGGGTTTTGTCTCCCAATTCCTACTGTAAACTAAAAAACCCACAAAGACCACCAATAATGGTACCTGATTATCCCATATAATCCTATATAATAAAGAGGCAATATGCAGATTGACCATCACTCCAAAACACAAGATGGCCACCCCAAGTGGGCACAAGATGGCCACCACCAGATGGCCTGCAGGTCAGGGCAGTTGGGGGCCACCAGGCCTGCAGAGGAGGACAGTTAGGGGTGACCAGGCTGGCAGGGGAGTGGCTAGGAGGTGATCAGGCTGGCAGGCAGAAGCAGTTAGGGGCAATCAGGCAGGCAGGCAGGTGAGCGGTTGGAAGCCAGCAGTCCTGGATTGTGAGAGGGATCCCAGATTGGAGAGGGTGCAGGCTGGGCTGAGGGACACCCCCCTCCCCCATGCACGAATTTTGTGCACCGGGCCTCTAGTCATATAAATAAAGATTTTAAAACTCGGTTCTATACAAAATACCATTAAAACCCTGGCACGCGTGGCTCAGTTGGTTGAGCATCATCCTATGCTACCAAAAGGTTGCTGGTTCAACTCCTTGTCTGGGCACATACCCAGGTTGCAGGTTCGACCCCCCAGTCACGGTATGTATGGAAAACAACTGATCGTTTCTCTCTCACATCGATTTTCCCTCTCTCCATCTCCCTTCCTCTCTCTCTTAAAAAAAAAAAAAAAATCAATAAAAACATATTTTTTTAAAAAGAGAGAAGAATTGTTTTAGAGTTTACACCCTTAGGAAAAAAACAAACAAACAAGTAAGCACATAGCAATATATGCTGTAATACTCAAAGTCTAAGAAAAAAGCCACACATGTTTATCTTCCATGGAAAGGGTGAGGGTACTGGGTGCTGCCCACAAGAGGGGTCAGAAGGGGTTTGCAGGAAGGCCAAGCAACAGGCTCACCCAGAGGAAGCTGCCTGCTCTGGAGCACCCACTGTGTCCACCTGCAGCAAGGCTGTCAGCAGGTCTGCAAGAGACAGAGTTAGAGACAGAGTTATGAGTAGTGGCTGCTTAAACTAGCCATGGCTAGAAAAACAAAGGCCTTAACTATTAGAGACACTATTGAAGTGTGTTTAGGTAAAATAATTGAATGTTTGAGATTTATTTTAAAATACTAAATATGTTAAGCTTAAAAAGATAAAACAAAGACAAACAATCAGTGGGAGGAAAGAGATATAACCAGACAACAACAAAAAACAGTAATTGTTGAAATTGGGTACACAGGGGACCATTCTCTCAAATATTGTAAACTAGAGGCCAGGTGCACAATATTCGTGCACTAGAGGGGGGGCGTCCCTCAGCCCGGCCTGCGCCCTCTCGCAGTCCAGGACCCCTCGCTCCTTACCGCCTGCCTGCTCGCTGCTCCTTAGCGCTGCTGCGGAAGCTGGAGAGGCTTCCACCACCACCACTGCGCTCGTCAGCTGTGAGCCCAGCTTCTGGCTAAGCAGCACTCCCCCTGTGGGAGTGCACTGACCACCAGGGGGCAGCTCCTGCATTGAGTGTCTGGCCCCTGGTGGTCAATGTGCATCATAGCGGTAACTGTTACTTAGGCTTTTATTATATAGATGTTCAGAAATATCCTCAATGAGAAGTAAAAAATTTAACTTTGCCCTAGCTGGTTTGGCTCAGTGGATAGAGCATCAGCCTGAGGACTGAAGGGTCCCAGGTTCGATTCTGGTCAAGGACACATGCCTGGGTTGCGGGGTTGATCCCCATTAGGGGACGTGCAGGAGGCAGCCAATCAATGATTCTCTCTCATCATTGATATTTCTCTCTCTCTTTCCCTCTCCCTTCCCCTCTGAAATCAATAAAGATATATATTTTTTTTAATTTAACTTTATATGTGAAGTAGTCAAAAAACAGCTGATTCTCAGGGGCTCCCTGAAAGTCATTTCCTGACAGTTCACTGTCTACCCTCTCAGTCATCCATAACTATTCAAAGGTCCCTAGACATTTTCCTGAATGACAGTTAATTTACATACATAACTAAGAAAAGCCAAAGAAACTACAGCTAGTATTTTAATGTAATATTGTATGTAAACTGTAATTGAAAAATAAAAAAATTATTTAAAAATAAAGATCATCCAGTGTAACATAAGCTATGGGGTAAAAGGCAATACTCATTAACAGCAACACTGTACCTTGGGCTATTGGAACCCTCAGGGTTAAGCATTGCAGGAGTAGTTGGACTGAAAGCACCTGCTGGAGTTGTACATTCTACTTCCTAAAATCGTGAGCACACTAGGAACACCTGCACCAGCTATCAGCACGACACCCAGGGCCACGCTCCCTCCTCCTAGCAGTGTGCTACCCTGCACACCCCTAGTGCCAGACACAGGTCTCAATCCCAGGGACTTGAGGGCAATGGCACAGAGGATAGAGGAGAACTCCCTGCAGCCTTTACCTTGTTACCAGGGAGGAGAACAGTGTACAGGTATAGGAAAATCATTCCACAATCCACACGTTTAATTTTGAAGAGCAGAAGAAATAGCAACTGCACAGTAAGCTATGTTGTCAACCTCATCAAAGGACTAATGTCATGGTGCAGATTTTGTGAGCCACAAGAAAAGTAAAGTGCTATAGGATGAAAATCGACAGAATGCTAAATGCAGCTCACAAAATCCAGAAAGCAACTACTGGGGGGGGGGGGGGGGGGCACCTCAGGTTCTTATTTCCATGATGCTTTACTTAGCAAAGTCAAAACAGTGTGTAACTCATCATCTCACTCATATGTGGAATATACTGATCAACATAATTTGATGAATAAGAATAGATCCAGAGACAAATGGTGTGTGTGTGGGGCGGGGGGGGGGGGGGGGGGGGGGGTAGAGAGCAACCAAAGGACTTGTATGCATGCATATTAGCATAACCAATGGATACAGACCCTGGGGTGGTGGGGGCTTGCATGGGGTGGGAATGGCTGGGGGAGGTCAACTGGGGGAAAAGGAGACATATGTAAAACTTTAGACAATAAAAATAAATAAAATAAATAAAAATTAAAAAACAATGTGTAACTCTCACTAACACTTAACCAAGACCCACGGGAAAGCTCTGAAAACTTAACTCCTGCTTTGGAGCAGAATTACTCCTCAACCTACCTTCCTACCATTTATAATTACAAAACTGGCATAATCAGTGTAATTATTTATGGCCAGAACTGCTAATTCCATTTGTCTCAGAAAACTAAGCATCTGAGAAACAGAGGTAGGATCATGAGTCTCAGCAGGTGGTACCCACTGGACAGGGGAAGGAGGCCTGAGTCCCAGCCCAAGTGCCATCTACAGCAGTAGCTTCTGGAGGAGAGAGATCATTAGTACCATTAGGACTCTATAAATAGGAGCAGTTCCTCCTCGACTCTGGAAGAAGTCCTTTCTCCCTGAAGCAAACCATTGCCACCTTTGGAAAGGCAAGCAGGTCTGCCTTTGAGTCAGGAGATCCACTCTTCCTCCATTGACCAGGGCTGGCACTCCAGCCCGCCTCCATCCCTGTGCTCTAAGCAAGCACCTATGTATCTATTATAGGTCCTTGATGAGGGGAATGCTACCAGACCAACCCCTAAACTTCCAGCCACGAACCCCTTTTCTCCATCTTGTGGCAGGAAGGCTAAATGAGTATATGAGGTGCTAAGGACAGGGTCTCAGGGTCTCAATGCCCATGCTCACATGTCCATTCAGACACAGTATGCATGCCTGTCATTTCAGACCCAGCATGCACACCTAATATATCTATAACTAGATGCCCAGTGCACGAATTCGTGCACAGATGGGATCCCTTGGCATGGCTGGCGATCGAGGCCTATCGGGGGACTGGCTGGCTGGCTGGGGAAAGCGACCCCCAGAAGGTTGGCCGGCCAGGAGGAGGGAGTACGGGAGGTTGACCAGCTGGCTGGAGTGGGGGAAGGGAGGGACTACGGGAGGTTGGCTGTGGGAGCAGACTGGTCAACCAGTCGCTCTGGTCATTTGGTCGTGACAGTCGGGTAGGCTTTTATATACATAGACTAAGGGCCCAGCGTGCGAAATTGCACATGCAGTAGCCCACCACTGCTCGCAGCCCCGCCCACTGCCCACCACGCTCAAAAATACCTTCTCCCTCAGCGTCAGGGATTGGACAGCAAAAAATAGAAGACATCCCTCCCTATTGCACATGGACCCTATATACAGGCCCAGCCGGCCCAGGCCGGCAGGATACTTGGCACATTCTCAGATCCCTGCTCAGCGGCAGGAGGGGTGTCTGGTGGCAGCTCCCACAACCAACCTCCCGTGGTCCCTCCCTTCCCCCACCCCGGCCAGCAGGTCAACCTCCCGTAGTCCCTCCTCCTGGCCGGCCAACCTTCTGGGGGTCGCTTTCCCCAGCCAGCCAGCCAGTCCCCCGATAGGCCTTGATCGCCAGCCTCCAGGTGGCCACTCTGGTCCTGGTTACTGGTCCTGGCACTTCCTGGTCCTCGGTCCCTTCCTGATCCTGCCTGCAGCCCTGGTCCCACCTGGCTCAGCCTCCACTCTCCATCCTGGCCTCAGATAGCCCCCTTGGCTCCTGGGGGCTCTGTCCTCCCCTCCCAGCCTGGAGATCCCAAGGGGAGGTTTGGCTTCTCAGAGACTCCCCGGTAGCCCTGTCACTCGTGTTCACACAGGGGAAGGGGTGCATGTGGCAAAAGCAGCTGTATAAATGCGGGTGCAGGGGAAAGTTCTCCGGGCTCACTTGGATAGTTTGCTGATGACACAGATCAGGGCCTCGTTCTCGTCCTTGAGGTGCTGGTTGTCAGCCCAGAGGTTGGACAGGTCCTTCAGCTCCTCTTTCAGCTCAGAGACAAATGGTGTGTGTGTGGGGCGGGGGGGGGGGGGGGGGGGGGGGCGGTTGAGAGCAACCAAAGGACTTGTATGCATGCATATTAGCATAACCAATGGACACAGACCCTGGGGTGGTGGGGGCTTGCATGGGGTGGGAATGGCTGGGGGAGGTCAACTGGGGGAAAAGGAGACATATGTAAAACTTTAGACAATAAAAATA
This sequence comes from Eptesicus fuscus, assembly GCF_027574615.1. Classification (NCBI taxonomy): domain Eukaryota; kingdom Metazoa; phylum Chordata; class Mammalia; order Chiroptera; family Vespertilionidae; genus Eptesicus; species Eptesicus fuscus. The sequence continues at coordinate 22,834,140 of NC_072493.1, read as the reverse complement.
AATAAAATAAATAAAAATTAAAAAACAATGTGTAACTCTCACTAACACTTAACCAATACCCACGGGAAAGCTCTGAAAACTTAACTCCTGCTTTGGAGCAGAATTACTCCTCAACCTACCTTCCTACCATTTATAATTACAAAACTGGCATAATCAGTGTAATTATGCTTGTGCTCCAGGCCCTGCGCTCAAATCTCTCCAGCTCCAGGAGGGCTAGCTCTCTGCAAAGCACTCCTGCCTCTGCGTGGAGCGCTCCAGCTCCAACTTGAGCTGCGCCAGCCAGCAGCATGGTCTCAGTCAGGGCCTCACAAAGTCTCTCGTTCTCAACGTGCAGTTCTGTATAGAACTTCCTGAAGCCTCCCTTGGGCTCTTCTGATTTGGGCTGAGGTTCTGGGTTGAGGGCCCGCTGCCTCCAGGGGGAAGGGCTGAATTCTGGGCTGATATCCACTGGCTTCGCCTCCTCCCCGCTCCGCAGGCCCTCTCCTCTCCTTGCCAAATGTGTGGTGATCCCTGGAGGCCTGTGGTTCCTGTCCCTGCCCTTCAGGCACCTCTACTCTCTGGGCAGGGCCATTACAATTCTCAACCCCAAGGCCTCGGGGCTGCCAGGAAGGGTCCAGGCTCTGTGCAGCCCGCTCTTGATTGGGATGAGAGAGTCTGATCAGGGGCAGGCCAGCAGGGGGAGGGGCCGCAAGGGTGGCCAGCCCCACCCCCTGATCAGGCTGGTTCACTGGCTACAGTGGGCGGCGGCAGTATGCTGGAGGCGCCCAAGCAAGCCGTCGCCGCCTGTAAGAGGCAGGAGGGAGTCCTCGCCACCCACAGGAGGTGGTAGGGAGCTCTTGCCACCGTGGGGGGAGGGAGGGAGCTGCCGCTGCCGGCGGGAGCCAGGGGGAGGGACCTAGAAGTCAGCGTTCAGCCCACTTGGCAGTCAATGCCACCTCATGGCAACGGGTCATTTGGTCGTTTCGGTTGTCACAGCCCCTGGCTTTTTACATATATGGATGCTTTTCCAGCTAGTGAGATGGCTTTTGAAGTCATCCCCCAAAACCTCCTGCCTACTTTTAACCTCAGCTCTCCTTGCCTCACTCACCAGGACAGTGGCAACTCACTGCTCATTATTTCTTTGCTTTTCTGTTTCCAAGACACTGTTCTCTGGGTCTTTCCTCTGCCCATTCTTCAAGACCCAACTCAGTTAAAGTCTTGCTTCAAGCATAAAAAGTACCCCAATGTCTTCTCTCATCCCTCCATTTCTCCCGAAATCCTCCACTCCTTGCTGGAAACCTCATTCCCCTGAATGTCTATTAACTATTAGATGGCTTACTTTAGATACTTGTGTTGCTATTCCATGTCTCATTTCATGAACAAATCTATCAACTGTAAGAACCTTAAAAAACACTTAACACAACACTTAATACCCACCAAGTACTAAAGAAAACACTTGATGACTGATAGGCAAGTACAATCCCTGGGTGTTATTCCTCCATCCCTCCCTAGGAACAGTTAGACTGATACAAGGTTGTTTTTCACTGATACCTCTACAAAGTTGCAGTGAGGGAGCCATCCTATCTAATAAAAGAGTAATATGCAAATTGACCATCACTCCAAAACACAAGATGGCTACCCCCATGTGGACACAAGATGGCCGCAACAAGATGGCCAGCAGGTGAGGGCAGTTGGGAGGGACCAGGTCTGCAATGGAGGGTAGTTGTGGGAGATCAGGCCAGTAGGGGAAGGCAGTTGGGAGGGACCAGGCCTGCAAGGGAGGGCAGTTGGGGGAGAGGGGGTGATCAAGCCTGCAGGGGAGGGCAGTTAGGGGTGACCAGGCCTTCAGGAGAGGGCAGTTAGAGGTAACCAGGCCTGCAGGGGAGGGCAGTTAGGGGCAGTTAGGCTGGCAGGGGATCAGTTAGGTATCAATCAGGCTGTCAGGGGAGTGGGTAGGGGGTGCTCAGGCTGGTAGGCAGAAGCGGTTAGGGGCAAGCAGGCAAGCAGTCCTGGATTGTGAGAGGGATCCCAGACTGGAGAGGGTGCAGGCTGAGGGACACACCCCCACGTGCACGAATTTTGTGCACCGGGCCTCTAGTTAAGTATAAGTGAATGACATGGGGTAGCCATAATTATTTTACTGGTAATTTTCTTCACCATCTCCCCTCCCCATGGTATCTCTGTGTTTCTAGTTTGCGCCATCCAAGTAGCAACACCTAACTGAGAAAAGAATTATTATTCAGATCATTTTGTTTAGATAAGAAAAGCTCCTCTACAGAACACACTAATAAAAGTATTTTCACAGACTTGTCCAAGTTATGGGAAAAGTTAAGAAGAATTAAACCACCCAGGTTCAAAAAGCAAATGATGAACAAGTACCTTTGAAAGCATAAAAAAGTCATTGTAATGATATTCAGTCCCATCTCTTTTTTTAAAAAAATATTTTCTACTGATTGATTTTTAGGGCGTGAAGAAAGGGGAGGGGAGAGGGGAGGGGAAGGGATCAACTTGTTGTTCTACTTATTTATGCATTCATTGGTTAACTCTTGTATGTGCCCTGACCCGGGATCTAATCCACAACCTTGGCAAATTGGGACAGCATTCTAACCAACTCAGCTATCTGGCCAAGGCTTTAGTCACAATTTTTTATAATTTCAAATCATGACATTGAGGCTTGACCACCCTAACTACCTCAAGAGAAAATAACAAAAGTGTATACTTTAAAAAGATATTAAACTAAATTTATGTGTTCTTAGGCTACAGATAGCACATGTTGGATAGAATTATAAAGCGTGGTTAACTAGTATATTTTCTCAGACTTTCTTTAATACACTGCTATACACAAAGATTTTGAATATTAGCAGGCTAAGAAAACCGCATCTAAATTTATCCATAAGCCTGAATTATAAACCTAATATGTAAAAACAGTCTAAGTGTAGTAGTGGCTAGAAGATCAGAAAGGGTTAATGAACATCTACTGCATCATTTTTGTCATTTTTCTATGTTAGAAGATCAGAAAGGGTTAATGAACATCTACTGCATCATTTTTGTCATTTTTCTATGTGTCTTTCACTCTGGCTCTCCATGCACAGCATCCTCCACACATACACAGGACTCCACACAGCACATATCCACTCAGGACTCCCACACACATACAGGGCAGGAACCATGCATGCCACAGACTCTTGATCCACAGATACGCTTCTGTGGTTAGCAATTATTTCTGTGACAAGCACAACTAGGAAATGTGGAGGAGAGGAGGTGCAGACAGAGTTTGGAAAATCAAAGGGAAATTATCAGCCTTTTTTTTTCTTTTCTTTCCTGCATGTTTTTTTTGGGAGAAATGGAGGGTAGGGAGGGAATTTATAAAGTTGACCGTCCTTTTAGGAGCAGATCATTGTAAAAGAGGTGGATAGCACATTGTGAGTATCGAGGCATCCTTCTAGCCATAGCCAAGCCCAGGCCCAGGTATCTGCCCTGCCTCTGAACAGCAGAACAAGAACTCTGGTACTTCCTGAGAATGACCAAGCAGAAAGCAGACTCAGCACATCTGTGCCCACCAATATTCCTAAAAGAGCTGTCGCTACAATGTGTGATGCTAGAAGTGCATGTAAAGACTTTCTGACTGGTCACTGGAAGGTGGGGGCAGCCCCCACACCTGTCCCACACTAGTCATGAAGCAATTAGAGCAGCCATCTGCAGTTTAGCAGGGTTTAGAAGAAAACTGATGTGCATCCCAGCAAACAAGGTACACTCATGTATTTTATCTCATTTTTTTTTTAATCTAAGAATTTCTGACACAGGCCTTCTCTATCAGTTTCTAGATGGAATTTTTAAAAATCTGTAAAATAATTTATTTTAAAGCTTAAATCAAATGTAAACAGTGAACATGGAGATTCTTGAAAATGGAACATGGGGATTAGGATGCTGCCAGATTGAAGAGGCACAGCCTGGATGAACTAACTGTGTGCATCCAGACCTTGGCAGGGCATCCAGAACCCAGCTCATGCAACTAACTGAACCAATGCATTTCCAGCTTTGTCCTTGAACTCTGACTGTGCTGCTTTTTCACTTCTCTCGCAGAATGCAAGAGCTCCTCAAGAAGCAGTTTAGGTTCAATTTATGGAAGACTTGTGCATTCTCAGGACTGAAGAAGAATTGGGGTGGGAGATGAAGGGCAAATGGGGCTGTCACGTCCATTTATGTTGTGCTTGTTTTCAATAACTCCAAAGAAATACAATTTAAATCTAAAATTTTTGAAAATGCAGAAAAACAGAAGACCTAGAAATTACCTGCTGCAGAAACTTACCATTTCAGTTTCCAATCCTCATCTTTCAAAAACATACACCTTCATCTTTACTCACCAAACATAATTTTCTGTATCTTTAAACTACTCCAGCTTCAACTCAGCTCCAAATATAAATGCCTATTTTTTTGTAACAAGAAATTCACTGTGAAAATATGTTATTTCTGGCATCCCCAATTGCAGAACGATGATGGTCATTTTAAATTCCTTTTCTCCTAAATTGGCTGAGTGCCATGAGCCTTCAGGTATTGTAGTGTAGGCTACTCTAGAGCACCACATGGATACATCCACATCCTCAAAAGTCCCCCATATCCTAAAGGGACGCCCATGTTCTCAAGGGTCTTCACTTTCTGCAGTCATACATAACTGGGGAAGTGCCCTGGGCATGTAAAGAGCCAACATTTTTGCTGGCCAAACAAGTCTTTGCTAAAAGACAAAAATCAACAGAACACAGGTTCTTTATCTTTAGCAGAAAATAGGAGAAAACTACAGTGGAACATGACCGGATGACAGGCTCTCTAATGAAATGAGCATGCTTGTTTCAAGGAAGGAGGAAAGAAAGAGGAGCAGATGCTAGAGAGAGAAACTGGGCAATTTCACAAACAAGTATTTACTGAAGTGACTATCACTAAGAATGGGGTTTAAAGGAGATAAAGATTCTGTGCAGTTCTGGCCCAAAATAGTATGAGGCTCACACTCAGCAACGCATTCCTGAGGTTAGGAAGATAGAAAAAAAAAAAAAAAAGAAGAAAAAAAAACACAGCACAATTGCTTCCCAGCAAGTCCAGAGGAAAGCTTGTTGCACTGGCACACCAGGCAAGGTTCTGACAAGTCCCAGTGCCCAGGCCCTGAGCAGATGGTAAACAACCTATCCAGAAAATGAATGTAGGAATGGGCAACAGAGAGGAGACTGCACAAAGAAAGATACCAAAGAACTACCAACACAGTAACACCTATCAGTCTAGGCTTGCTGCCTGAAGGTTACAACAACAGCTTTTACACTGTATAAGTCATGACCTTAACTGATGAACAAAAATCAAATTATGACAAATACCCTTCTAGTTTACAAAACAAGCTAGATCACTTTGTAATTATGGGAACAAATTACTTACATGGGTGACACACATTCCAACACAAAAACACACAGTTAATCCTGTACTGAGGGTGACTAGAATGAGATGGTCACAGTAAGAGTCATATCAAACCCTATGGGTTCCAGAAGACTTTGGAACCCTCCATGCTGCCTCCTACCTCCTTTCAAGAGGGGTGTCACCTTATGTCTTGAACAAGGTAAAACATGCAGACCCTAGGCAACCTATCCAGGGGAGCTGCTGTGCTGGGAGCAGCATGGACAGCCCCCAAGTCACAACCCTGAAATCTCCACAGTGCCTCTGCCTTGGCAGGTACTAGGTGAACACATATCCTCAGTTGGCCTAAGAAGCAGAGCCTCAGGACTCTTCTGGGAAGAAATATTTTCAGGAAGAGGGGCAAGCTGCACCTGAATCCAGACCCACTGCCCTTGATTGCAGAGTTCCATGATCCAGTAACTTGCTACTGAATGTACCCAGCTGGACTCAAGATTATAAATCACACACAATGAAGAGTTTCCCTTGCCCCTCCATCTCTGATGGCCCACACAGCTCTGGCTTCAGACACAGGACCCTCCACACAACCGAATTCCTCTTTCCAAATCCAGACAGACCCCCACCAACAAGCTTGTCAGGAAATGTGATCCACAGAACTGTATCTTTAAAATTCTCATCTCAAGAAATCAATGCCCTTCAGCTGTTTAAAATTCAGGCTCATTTGTCAGATATATATACGCCAAATTTACTTACATAATCGTGTTTAGTGAACATTTTTAGCCCCACAAATGGATGTGAAAGGGGAGGCCAGATTAGATATCTGAGGGCATAGGTCATTCACTTGGTGACCACAGTACAGCCATTCAAGCTCTCTGGGCCATGGCCTCCCAATGGCACTCAGATCATATCTATTCTATCCCTCCCAGGGCGTTTGAGATCTTTCAAGTAAAAGAGCTTTGCCATCATTATCATAGTGGCCCAAAGAAGGCAGAGGGAAGTAGGGAGTGGGCTGGGCTCCAAACAGGTGGAGAGAGGGACATGACCACCCTCATCCCCAGCAGACCTGTTCTGATCCATCTCCTTTCCCCTAGAGCCCTCAAAGCCATCAAGACATTTCAGGCCAGTGATTACTGCAGGGGTGCCCCAACCAAAATTGGGAAAAAAAAAATGTTACTTTAGTCCCTGCTGCACCTGGAACCAAACAGCCAGGCTACCCAAAGTCAAAAAATAAACATTTTATCCCCACATTACCACATAACCAAGAAATAAAGTACAATTTTAAATTAATAAAGCCATTTATCTATTCAATTATGCCATGTCAAATTCCTCTTTATCTAGATTTTTAACCTTCAAACCACTGTCAGTTATTTAAAAAGTTATTGAAACAGTTACTAAAAATAGCCAATGGAAAACATTAACCCAGGCCTCACTCAGATTGGCTCAAGGCGTTTGGAGAAAGAGGAAGTGAGGCATGATCTCTCTCTTTTTAAAAAACAACAACAACTATTTAATGTGAAAACAGAAGCAGTACATTTTTATTGCAAAAATTTAAATAATACTGGCATACTGTAAGAAAACTAGAGACCAATCCCCACCACCCACATCTCCAGTGAGACATTAGGGGATATTTTCAGTCAAAAATGAGATCATACTGAATGTAATGTTTTGCAACTTACTTTTTAAAAATCAAAATTCCTAACCTCTCCATTTAAGATTACAAATGTTGCCCTGGCCAAGTGGCTCAGTTGGTTGGAGCATCAACCCGTACACTAAAAGGTTTCAGGTTCAAACCAGTCAGGGCACACACATACCTAGGTTGTGGGTTCGATCCCTGGTTAGGGTGCATACGGAACACATTGATGTTTTTCCTACTCTCTCCACCCCCTCTCTAAAAGCAATTATATACACTTACACACACACACACACACATAAATATATCCATCCATCCTTAGGTGAGGATTAAAAAACACACAAAACATTACAAATGTTGTGCATGGGCAAACTTTCCCTAAATCAGTGGTATTCAACCTTTCTAATGCCGCGACCCTTTAATACAGTTCCTCATGTTGTGGTGACCCCCAACCATAAAATTATTTTCGTTGATACTTCATAACTGTAATTTTGCTACTGTTAATGAATCGTAATGTAAATATCTGTGTTTTCCGATGGTCTTAGGCGACCCTGCTAGCGGTTCTCAACCTGTGGGTCTCAACCCACAGGTTGAAAACCGCTGCTGTAGAGCCTAAGACCATCGGAAAACACAGATATTTACATTACGATTCATTAACAGTAGCAAAATTACAGTTATGAAGTAGCAACGAAAATAATTTTATGGTTGGGGGTCACCACAACATGAGGAACTGAATTAAAGGGTCGCGGCATTAGAAAGGTTGAGAACCATTGCCCTAAATTAACACTGAAACGCATGAGTGATTACCCAAATCTATGCATAGTTCTACACTACTTATAAAATTGCAAGGACCCACAATCCTAACCTGTTTTCCCCCACTGCTGTTTAATAGCAGAAAAGTAAAAATTAAATAATTTATTCCAAGGTGCCAAAGACGGTGTTTACCTCGTCTCCTAGAACAGCATGCAGGGACATGAACTATACTGTCACTCAATGTCTAGTGGGACACCACCCATGTAATTAACACATAACAGAAAATGCTCTGACTTCGGAATTCATCTGTGAACTCCCCACTGGACAGCTCCTAGTGACAGGAACTTGGGGGCATCACCAGTTCCTGCTTTCCTTGTACTAGGCCCCACTGGCTTCAGTCTCTCCAGGCCGCTGCTAAACCATGACCAGCAGCCTGTTGTCACCTGGAAATAAATACCTATGACCTAAGGCCAAAAAAAAAGGGGGGGGGGAGGGGGAGATGCCAGTGGTGCTGACTGAGGTGAGAGACAGGTGTGTAATGCCAAGGTTATCTGGGATATAGAGAGAGATCACAGAAGGAAATGATGAATTTGTGGATGAAAGTTGCAAGATAACAGATAATATTTAAATATTTGATGATTAAAACAGACAATTCACGTAACCTTTCCTCCTTATATCAGTACAGCCAGGTTTTAAATGACATGACAGTACCAGGAAACATATGCTAATCTTTGCTGTCCCTATTCATGAGACACCTGTTCTTCCAGATCTGAGATACTGAAAAACTGCAGCCAACGTGGTTGTATGGACACAACAGCTCAGCAACTCAAAGGGCCCTCTTTTCTCAGCGGTGACGGCTGAGAACAGAGAACACAGCACAGCTATCAGGAAGAGTAAGGCCTTCCAGAAAACCACAGGGAATGGTCTCCCCTAGAATGACTGTTGCAACCATGGGGGTAAGGGGGGTTGGGGCTGCCAACACTGGCTCATTGGCGTTTTATCGTAAAAGACACCTGGTTAGAAAACAGTATTTCTAAAAGAAGCCTTCAGGACACAAGTAGTGACATACGTGTATGTCCTGACTTAGTAAAATTACCTTCTGGCAAGGAGATAAAGCAGATACTTTCGCAAGTTACAAAAATTTTTATTTAAGAAAATAATAGCCTTACAAGCATAGACTATACCAAGTCAAGACACAGAGTCATTTTCAGATGATGCACTGACTTTTAAACAGCATCATCATAAAATGGAAGCCTGACAAGTCAATTCCATCACCAACTGAGCTGCAGGTAAATGGACGTCTCATAACTATGGTGTGCCTGAAATGCACACCCCAGGCACCAGCAAGACACCTTGGAATCAACTCCCTGTACCATGAGCATCCTAGGTCCGTGGTCGGCAAACTGTGGCTCGCAAGCCACATGCGGCTCTTTGGCTCCTTGAGCGTGGCTCTTCCACAAAATACCACGGCCTGGGCAAGTCTATTTTGAAGAAGTGGTGTTAGAAGAAGTTTAAAAAATTTGGCTCTCAAAAGAAATTTCAATCGTACTGTTGATATTTGGCTTGTTGACTAATGAGTCTGCCGACCACTGTCCTAGGTCAAGGCCAGAACGGGCTTAATAATGTGCCAATAATATGCATCTGTGGTGAAAGCAGTAAGGGGTCTCACTACAGGCTTCCCAGGACCCTCTGAGAACTTGAGGTCACCTGCAGTCATAATCCAAGGGCCCTCCACAGAGTGTGGTATTGGCGGGGGGAGGGGGGGAGGGAGAGGGGAGGGAGAGGGGAGGAAGAGGGCAGGGAGAAGGGCCACAAGGAGAGAGCTGAAGGCCCTGCAAAGAGCCAGGAGACAGCATTCCAGACAGGTGGGAACACATGAAGCGTGTAGATAGGATGTATAAGAAGTGTGGCCACACAGAGCAGGACAGAAAAACCAGGAGAGGTAGGCCATGCCAGCCACCACCAGAGTGATGGTGAAATAAAACAGTGAAGCCCAACTAAGGAAGAGTGTACAGCAGGAAATATCTCTAGGAGTTGACAACAAGTTTTAAAAAGAAAAGCCAATCCGCTGAATAATGCAAATACAATATAAAAACAGGGGAGGGCCGAAACCGGTTTGGCTCAATAGATAGAGCGTCGGTCTGCGGACTGAAAGGTCCCAGGTTCGATTCTGGTCAAGGGCATGTACATTGGCTGCGGGCACATCCCTGGTGGGGGGTGTGCAGGAGGCAGCTGGTCGATGATTCTCTCTCATCGATGTTTCTAGCTCTCTATCCCTCTCCCTTCCTCTCTGTAAAAAATCAATAAAATATATATTTTTTTAAAATAGAAAACAGGGGAGGAAGGACACTCCCTAAAGAAGCTACCTCCTGTCTAGAAAAGAGGAGGGGTTAGGAATGATGGGAAGGGTGAGAAAGGAGGGGACATTCAGGTTTCACACCATACACTTGTGAGTTTCAGCCATTTCTATTACAACTGTACTCATTTTGTGAAACATTGTGAACATCCACTGGAGGGGGGGGAAGGGGACTGTACTTATCTATTGGATTCCTTTTTAAATGTTTTATTTTAAAATATTTTAGACCTATAATATGTTGCAAAAAAAGTTCAGAGTTCCAATATACTCTCAACTCAAATTTCCCTGAATGTTAACATCTCAATGCAACCACAATAAAATTATTTAATTCCAAACACCTATGACACCATGCTATGAACAACTACACAGACCTTACTCCAGCCCAGGACCTACCACCCTGCAGTTGGGGTCATGTGCCCTTGTCCTCCTAATCAGGTTACTTTTAATCAGGTTAGTTCCAATATACTCTCAACCTATAATATGTTGCATTGAGATGTTAACATTCAGGGAAATTTGAGTTGAGAGTATATTGGAACTCTGAACTTTTTTTGCAACATATTATAGGTCTTTCAAGTAATTTACAATACTTTTCAAAATTACATGAAAGAAATACAGAGTTATAGAAAAGCCCACAAGATGATTTAAAAAGGCAGATTTCGCCCTAGCCGGTTTGGCTCAGTGCATAGAACATTGCGGACCAAAGGGTTCTGGGTTCAATTCCGGTCAAAGATATATACCTCAGTTGTAGGCTCCTCCCCAGCCCAGGCCCTGGTCAGGGCTTGTGCAGAAGGCAACCAATTGATGTGTTTCTCTCACATCAATGTTTCTCTCAGTCTTTCCCTTTCTCTTTCAGTCTCCCTAAAAAATCAATGGAGAGAGAAACCAAGATGGTGGCATAGGTAAACACCTAAACTGCTGCCTTGCACAACAATTTCAAAACTACAACTAAAAGACAAAAAGGACATCATCCAGAACCACAGGAAAGCTGGCTGAGTGGAAATTCTACAACTAGAAGGAAAAAAGAAAGCACACGGAGAATCAGAGGAGCTGCAAAGGACTGAAGTACGGAGACACGTGCGCAGAGAGGAAGGGCGGCTGAGTGCCTGGCAGGCGTTCTCTGCCCGGAGAGAGAAGGAAGCCCCCGACTGCACTGAACCCCAGTTCCGGGTGAAACGCTGTGGAGCCAGGTTCATACGGGGGGAGTCTGGACTGTCAGGTAGAGAGGAAGGCACACGGAGACTCAGAGAAGCCGCGGCGGGCAGGGGTCTGGAGTCGCACACGCACGAGTGCGCGCAGAGAAGACTGCTGAGGTTGCTGCTAGCTCTCCCTAGCAGAAGGGAGTCGGAAGCTCCTGACTGCACTGAACCCCAGTTCCAGGCGAGCCTGGGGGAATCTGGACTGTCAGGCGGAAACTCAGGGGAACCGCGGAAGGCAGAGGTCTGGAGGTGCGTGCAAGGGCAGGGCTGACGGGAAGCCAAGACTGTCTGCTCAGCCCTGAGACTCCACCCCATCCAAGCTGAACACAGAGGCTTTTGCAATTTTGCAAGTCTGGTCCTATAAGGCTGTCTCCAGCACAGGTCTCCCGGCATAGACACAGCTGATACACCTAGCCAATTGGCCTGGAGGTCAATTCCTCCCAGTGATACCAACAACAATCGAGACTTAACTACAACAAGGCTGTACACACAGACCACAAAGAGGAGCACCAAGAGTGTCCACCTCAGGTGACTGGGGAGGCTGACCCACTGGGCCCTATAAGAAACCTAGCACACAAAGCAACCCTACCAACTCAGGGAAGCAGAGAAAATGTGGAGACAAAGTAACAGATCACAAACGAAAGAAATGGAGGAAAATAAAGGACTGGATATAGAATTCAAAACCACGGTTATAAGGTTTTTCAAGAATTTCCTAGAAAAGGCCGATAAATTTAGCCAGACCCTAGAGGATATGAAAAAGGACCAACTAGAAATTAAACATACACTGACTGAAATAAAAAATACTATACAGAGACGCAATAGCAGACTAGAGGAACGCAAGAGTCAAGTCAAAGATTTGAAATACAAAGAAGCAAAAAACACTCAACCAGGAAAGCAAAAAGAAAAAAGAATCCAAAAAGTTGAAGATAGTGTAAGAAGCCTCTGGGACAACTTCAAGCATACCAACATCAGAATTATGGGGGAGCCAGAAGAAGAGAGAGAGCAAGATACTGAAAACCTATTTGAAGAAATAATGACTGAAAACTTCCCCCACCTGGTGAAAGAAATAGACTTACAAGTCCAGGAAGCGCACAGAACCCCAAACAAAAGGAATCCAAAGAGGACCACAGCAAGACACATCATAATTAAAATGCCAAGAGCAAAAGACAGAGAGAGAATATTAAAAGCAGCAAGAGAAAAACAGTTAATTACCTACAAGGGAGCACCCATATGATTGTCAGCTGATTTCTCAACAGAAACTATGCAGGCCAGATGGGAGTGGCAAGAAATATTCAAAGTGATGAGTAGCAAGAACCTACAACCAAAATTACTCTACCCAGCCAAGTTATCATTCAGAATGGAAGGTCAGATAAAGAGCTTCACAGACAAGAAAAAGCTAAAGGAGTTCATCACCACCAAACCAGGATTACATGAAATGCTGAAGGGTATTCTTTAACCCTTTGCACTCGCTTGCTTTTTTCTCGATTCCTTTATTCTACTCGGGATTTAATTTTTTAAATACCCCAGATTTTACAAAGCGCAGCAGTAGAATAAAAACTAGAATTTCTTTTCATACAAACTTATTTATTTGGATTTTTTTATATTTCAAATTATTGATACATTCAAAGAGTATAAAAAGAGCTGCTACCGATGCTAACCGTGTCGAGTCCCACTTGACATCCGAGTGCAAAAGGTTAAGAAGAGGAACAAAAAAAAAGTAAAGATAAAAAATTATGAACAACAAATACATATCTATCAACAAGTGAACCCAAAAATCAAGTGAATTAAAAATCTGAGGAACAGAATAAACTGGTGAATATAATAGAATCAGGGGCATAGAAAGGGAGTGGACTGATAATTCTCAGGGGGAAAGTGGAATGGGGGGTGCAGGAAGAGACTGGACAAAAATTGTACACCTATGGATGAGGACAGTGAGGGGGAGGTAAGGGCAGAGGGTGGGGTGGGAACCGGGTGGAAGGGAGCTATGGGGGAGGGGGGGAGAGAAACTATTGTAATAATCTGAACAATATTTATTAAATTTTTTAAAAAATCAATGGAAAATTATCCTGGGGTGAAGATTAACAAAAAAATAAAAATTAATAAAAATTAAGCCGAGGCCGGTTTGGCTCAGTGGATAGAGCGTCGGCCTGCGGACTGAAAGGTCTCGGGTTCGATTCCGGTCGGGGGCATGTGCCTTGGTTGCGGGCACATCCCCAGTGGGGAGTGTGCAGGAGGCAGCTGATCGATGATTCTCTCTCATCGATGTTTCTGGCTCTCTATCCCTCTCCCTTCCTCTCTGTAAAAAATCAAAAAAAAAAAATTAAAAGGCAGAATTCTATATCTTCACCCCTCTATCTTACTTCTCCCCTCCCTCCATCCACCTCCCTTCCTTCTCAAATTATCCAAAAATCTGCAGAGGTACCCTTAGATCTGCAGCAAGCAGGAAACGACCCACAGGCAGGCAGAGAACCAGGATGAGGCTGTGCCAGTCTCCATCAGCCAAATCATAGCCTAAGGACTGATAGAAGGTCAAGAAGATCTCAGCCAAAGGAGCATTAGCCCACAACTAAGGAGACCCTATATGCCTCACAAACCTTAAGAGCAACAAGACCTAAAAGGAGCAAACTGCTTTCCACAGCAAAACTCGAGAGGATTTACAGGAATGCAAAACTGCAGCACCCAATGAGGCAAAATTCATAGTGTCTGGTATCTAGATATTCCCAAGCATAGAAGTTAAAACAATCTGAGAAAAGAAAAAGAAAAAGAAGAAAAAGGATGGTATAATATAAATATACACAAATTCATACTAATGTAAATTAAAAAATGAATAAACAAAAAAATGGGTAGAAAAAAAAAATCTTCCCCACAAATCCTCCTGGATGGGTACTGGATTTAGTGCTGGCATTTGAAGGACAAAGGAAGAAAAGTAAACAGTAAACACAGTTTAGGGACCTTCTCCAAGCAAGGTTAGCATCCCAGATGCCATGGTGACAACCTGTACCCCCTGACAGGATGTCATGACAAGGCACTTCATCTCTGTGGTCATCTCCCACCAAAACTAAAACCAAAACTCCTTCCTAAGGAGAAGACATCAGACAAGCCCAAATGGAGGACATTCTACAAAATACCTAAATGGTGCTTCTCAAAATTGTCAAGAAGAGAAAATCTGAATCAAGTCTGCAGTGTAATTTATAGTAATGAATCAATGCTGGTTTGTTTTGACAAAGGTACCATGGTAATGTAAGATGTTAGCAATCAGGGGAAGTTAGATCAGAGATACACAGGAATTCTCTATTATATTTACAATTTTTCTGTCCATCTACAACTTTTCCAAAATAAAAAGTATAGTGAGAAAAAAATCTCGTCATGTAATTAACAAACTATAACAATTAATGAGAAAAATCAATCAACTGAAACCAACCTAGACTTGACACAGATGGCAAAATTAGTAGACACAGTCATTAAACAATTACTATACCTGAGTTCCCCAATATTCAAAAGCTTAACTAGAGGCATGTTAAGTATAAATTTTGTAGGTGAAAACTATACCACGAGAAATGAAAACCACACTGCATGGGATTAGCGGCAAACCAGACATTCAGAAAGAAAGATCAGTGAATTCCACTATCCTTTGCTGAACAGAGAACAGATGATTGTAGAAGAAGATGAGTGCAGCACTAGTGAACTGGGTCAACTGCAATCAATTGAACAGATGTGTGACTGGCATTCCCATAGGGTGTGAGGGACAGAAAAAATATATGAAGCAATCAAATTTTCAAATTTTGATGAAAACTATAAACTTGGAAATTGGAGGAGCTCAATGAACCCCAAGACCAAAGAAACATGAAGAAAACTGCACCAAGGTACATCACAGAGATAAAAGGAAACTCTTAAAGAGCAGCCAGAGCGAAAGACCACACGAAAAAGGACACAAGGATGATAGCAGAGTCTCAAAGGAAACAACCTGAGCAAAAAAACAGGGAGCAGCATCTGTGGAAAATTAAAAGAAAAATACTTGTTACCTGGGGTTCAACACCCACTGAAAATCCTCCAAAAACAAAGCCATGTGAATACACTAAAAATCATTCATTGTAATACTTTATATGGGTGAATTATTTCAATAAAAGTGGTTTCATACACATACACACACACACACACACACACACACACACACACACAGCTGAAATAAAAACTTTTTCAGACATACAAAAACTGAACTTATGAGTAAAAAAACCACACCACAAAAAATGTTGACAGGAATACTTCAGCCTGAGGGAATGACACTGGATGGAAATAGGAATCTACACTAGAAATGAAAAGCACCAGAAATGGCAATGACGCAGACAGACACTTCAGACTTTTTCTTTTAAAGATGCTCCACTGTTTAAACAAAAACAACAGCTTAGAACACATGTAAAAGTAAAATGTAAGACAACAGCAGGGTACTAGGAACTGCGGCAGCTGGCAGGAGGGAGGTGGCCAGGGAATCTGGATGGTGGCCTCCGAGTGAAGCCGGCAAAGGTTTTTATGGGCGCACTGGGTTAGCAAGGAAGAGGATGTCAGCAATGCGAGGTTTTTTGGGGTGCTGTTTGGAGAGGAAGGTAAAGCTGCAGCTTCCGGAATGAGAAGGCGAAACCTTGTCCTGGTAAGGCTGAGGGGAGCTTTAAAGCTCCTAAAATTGCGGTCTCGTAATGGATTGGTAAACAAGAGGAATCACAGAGTCTGCTACCTCACGCTGAGCATCTCCTAACAAATAATAGACTGAGCTGAAAAGCTCTACAGAAATGGTCAGGAGAAGCTGGATGAGCTAGCTGATGGAGGCCAAAGCGTTTCAGAAACAACCAGAAAGAAATACACATTAGTGACCTAAGCCACCTAATGAGAATGGCTGGGAAGTCTGAGTACCCTCCCCCACACCCCGACTGTCCAGTGGACCAGCGTGTCCAAAAAAGAGCAGATCCTAGAAGGTTCTGTGAAAAAGAAACCAGGAAAGCACAGCAGCTATAAGAGCAAGGGGCTCTTGAGAGTGTGGCCAATGTCAGCTATTAAGGGAAAAAGAAAGACCTATTAGAAGGGATCTTGCATTTTGTGCTTATCAGAGGAGACTCAACAAAAGAGGTAAGAACTTGAACAAGATAAAGTTTAAGTTACTTAATTTGGCATTATGTTTGTTCGCAGTAATTTCCTTTGGTGTCTCCAACACACACATACACCCTGGTGTTTTTACTTGAGGTAAAACAGTAATGCTCTGTTAAGCATTGTTAAGCATTGTCAAGTTCAAACTTATTGCTTTACCAATGAATACGTATTTGCTACCTGGTGCTACTTCACACTTAGAAGAACTGGAATTATAAATAGCAGTGAATTCATGTTTTCCCCGAGGCTACACTAAGGAAAGTAAAAGCAGAAAGGCTTCTATTCCAAAGGGAACTAGTACAAAGGAAGTGATTTCGAGGGGAAAAAACAAAACCCAAGTCCCTGATTAGTTGTGGAGTAAAGTAGTATGTGTATAATACAATGTGAAGTGCATAGGATTCAGATCCAAGAAATGTAACCTCACACCATGGCTATTATCTAAATTATCTTCATCTCTAAATGACCTGATTGCCTCAAAGGTTTGTTTTGAGGCCTCATGAAGTATTATAAAGTTTTAGACAAATGTTACTCATCCTTCTAACAGAAAAAGAAAAGAAAAAAACAATAGCAGGAAGACTGGGAGGGGAGACATAGATGTAAACTATTTTAAGGTTATTACACTATGAAGTAATACTCGGTAGATTTAAACTTAATCATATCCATAATCACACTAGATGTAAATGGTCTAAACACCCATCAAAAGGGAAAGATTGTAGACTGAGTTTCTTTAAAAAGCAATACCTGAAGGAGTGACATCAGAGTAATGGTGGCTTGAGAGGCACCTTTTCCTCTTCCCATGAAATTTCAACAAGTTAAACAACTATAATTCAACAAAGAAATCCCTGCTCAACTCAGACGGACACCTGAGAGACCCACGCACTGAAACATCTAAAGGTGAGCAACCAGGAATAAACGGGGAGATGAGAAGGGAGAGCACAAACGACCCTGCAGACACAGTCCTGCAGCCTGGAGCTCAAGGCTGAGGGCGAAGGGAAGGGGAGAAACAGGGCCAGTGAGTGGCAAGGGAGCAAACTGACTAAGCAGACACCTGACAGAGCATCAAGTTCTGCCATCAGCCATCAGTGGTGTTCCAGAGAAAGAAAAGGAACCATAGAACCCTGCTTCCCCTTAAGACTCCCCAAAACTATCCTCCCGTTGCCTTGAAGTTGGGTCCAGGAGCATATTATCTGTAAACTAAGAACTGTTGTAGTAGAACCGCTGTTTCCCTCTGTGTCTAATCTGCAGGAGGGGTGCTTGGGGTGGGACCCCACAAAAGTCAGGGGTCGCCATGATGATGAGGGCAAAAGAAACCCCACTCTCATTCACTCCTGGTGGGAATGTAAACGCGTACAACCACTATGGAAAGCAAGCTGGTGATTCCTCAAAAAATTAAGAATAAAGCTACCATACGACCCAGCAATCCCTCTCCTGGATGGATGGATACATATATATATATACCAAAAAAACTCAAAATCATGTATTCACAAAGATATATGCACCCCTACGTTCACTGCAGCATTATTCACGGTGGCCAAAACATAGAAACAACCAAAGTGTCCCATGATAGAGGACTGGACAAAGAAGATGTGGTACATAGTATACACAATGGAATACTTCTCAGCCATAAGAAAGGATGAAATAGCATCACTTATAACAACGTGGAAGGACCTTCAGAACATTATGCTAAGTGAAATAAGTCAGTCAGAAAAAAATAACTATATGATTTCACTCATATGTGGGATATAAAACTGAAACTCGTGAACACAAACAGCAGTGTGGTGATTGCCAGAGAGAAGGGGGTGGGGTAAAAGGGGGTCCTAATATAAGATGACAGGAGAAGATTTGACTTTGGATGGTGGGTGCACGGTGCAATATACAGATATTGTAATATAGAAACCCACACCTGAAACCTATATGTTCATATTGACCAATGTCACCCCAAACAATCTATATATATAAAAGCCTAAGCAACCAGCCAACCGGTAGCTATGATGCACACTGACCACCAGGGGGCAGACGCTCAACATAGGAGTGGAAATCACAGGCATGGAAACATGGAAAAGACTGATGAATCTCAGAGGAAAGGGGGGAGGGCAGGAAGAGATTAACCAAAGATCTTATATGCACATTAGAGGACCAGTGCATCATGCACTGGTGGGGTCCCTCGGCCTGGCCTGTGGGAATCGGGCCAAAACCGGCTCTCCAACATCCCCAAGGGGTCCTGGATTATGAGAGGGCGCAGATCAGGCCGAGGGACCCCACTGGTGCACGAATCCGTCCACCGGGCATCTAGTTTAATTAATAAATATATTTTTTTAAAGCAATACCCAACTCTAAGCTATCTACAAGAACCCTCTTTAAATATAAAGTAGTTTCTACTTTAAAAGATGGAAAGAATACAGCATAATAATACTCGTAAAAAGAGAGTAGCTATTGTAAAAATCAAAATAGCTTGTAGGACAAAGACCATCAGAGATAAGAAGGTCATTTCGCAATAATAAAGGGGCAGATTATCAAGAGGATGTAAGTCTCAATGTTTATATCCCTAAGTAACAGAGCTTCAAAATACATGAAGTAAAAACAAACTGCACAGAGAAATACACAAAATCACATACATCCTTAGAGATTTCAATACCTTTTTCTGAATGCAGTTGTCCCTCAGTAGCCTCAGGGATTATTAATTCCAGGACTCCCTGCAGATACCAAAATGCAGATACTCAAGTCCTTATATAAAAGATAGTTGTATTTGCAAATAACCTACACATACCCTCCAATATATATTTTTTAAATATATTTTTATTAATTTCAGAGAGAAAGGGAGAGAAAAAGGGATAGGAACATCAATGATGAATGAGAGAGAATCATCGATGGGCTGCTTCTCCCACACCGCACACTGGAGATCGAGCCCACAACCCAGGCATGTGCCCAGACCGTGACCTCCCAGTTTATAGGTCAACGCTCAACCACAAGGCTACACAGGCCAGGCCTCCTGTATACTTTTAAATCAGGCGTCCTCAAACTACGGCCCGCGGGCCACATGCGGGTGTTTTTGCGGTTTTGTCTTTTTACTTCAAAATAAGATATGTGCTATGGGGGGGAGAGGGGGGGAGGAACACCTGTAATAATCTGGACAATAAAGATTTATTTTAAAAAAAAAACACACAAAATAAGATATGTGCAGTGTGCATAGGAATTTGTTCATAGTTTTTTTTAAACTATAGTCCGGCCCTCCAACGGTCTGAGGGACAGTGAACTGGCCCCCTGTTTAAAAAGTTTGAGGACCCCTGTTTTAAATCATCTCTAGATTACTTGTAATACCTAATATGATGCAAGTGCTATATAAATAGTTGTTATACTGTATTGTTTAGGAAATAATGACAAGGAAAAAAAAGTCTGTGCATGTTCAGTATAGAGCAACCATCGTAGGCCTAAGTACACAGTATCCATCAGCAATTACGTAACGTTTTTTCCCCCAAGTATTTTCTATCCATAGTTGGTTGAATGCATGGATGCAGAACCTAAAGATGCAAAGGGCTAACTGTAAATGATAGGACAGGTACATTGAAAGTCAGTAAGGATATTAATTGTCCACTGCTGAAGGGTAGTTAGTAAGACTCATCGCCAGGATGATGGGGTTTTAAGGTAGATTTTACCCCCTTTTCATGTTTTCTTATACTTTTTACATGGGTGGAAAATGGAAATAAAGAAAAACAATGTTTATTTTTTAAGAAATTCATAATGGCCCTCCTGGTCCATTTTCTAAGCAAAAGGAAAATAGTGAAGCACTGGCTTAGGTGCTTAGAAAATCGGTTCCTAATTCAGGAAACATTTATTGAGAACTGACAATGGGCAGGCTGTGTGAGAAATAAACCTCTCTTGACTCTACCTCAGAATCCAGCCACAGCAGCTATTTAACCCATCACCTAGAACCGTGGTCGGCAAACTGCAGCTCGCGAGCCACATGCCGTTCTTTGGCCCCTTGAGTGTGGCTCTTCCACAAAACACCACAGCCTGGGCAAGTCTATTTTGAAGAAGTGGTGTTAGAAGAAGTTTAAGTTTAAAAAATTTGCCTCAACAGAAATTTCAATCGTTGTACTGTTGATATTTGGCTCTGTTGACTAATGAGTTTGCCGACCAGTGACCTAGAATGCAGACATTAACAGAGCTGAACCTATGGTCCAGGGCCTCCAATTAGCCCAGAGCCTGTACTTCTTAATCAAAACTTCCCCCCAAGCAGCTTTTCTCTGAACACTATGTTAGAAAAAAGTAACACAGGAAACAGATTTTGACCAACTCCATTATCTAATCAAGAAAACACCCTAGCCCTGGCCAGTGTGGCTCATGCACCAGAAGGTTGCCAGTTCCATCTCCCTAGCCCTGCCCCAGATTGCGGGCTTGATCCAGGTTGGGGGGCGTGCCGGAAAAGTTTCTCTCTCTCTCTCAAAATCCATTTTAAAAATCTAAAAAGAAAGGAAGACACCCTGGAGAGTGAACCTGTATCTAATCACTACCAGTGATCTTGCTAGTGGCTGACTTCATCCAATTTAGCAAACACACTTTGATATCATTACTCCCCGCCCCAAGTGATAAAGCTTAAAACCAATTAATTCATAAAACAATATCAACTCTGAAGAACTGTTACTCAATTATTTCAAAGTACCAGACAAGCATAAGCCCATATCCATTCCAAAAGAACTTCTCCCTGCCACCCAGCAACCACTTCCCCACCCTTCCAATTATCTATTTAAAGCCAACATCATAGGATGGGTGAAGAGGAGTGAGAATGTAACAACCCATGTTGGTCTGGAAAAACTAAAAACTGACATATAAATGTGTCGTTTAAATTAGAAAAAGAACATCCCCCTAACAGTCAGAGCCATGGTGACAAGGGTATGAGTTCCTTTAGCTCTGTTACCATCCACTCAACCTCCCTCTCAGTCATTCCTTCTACTGCTCAAATCCATTATGCCCAAATCACAGCTTCTGTCTCCTGTCTCCACAGCAACACTGCCATCCTAATCACCATGTCTCAAGAATCTAATTGCACAAATTCCCAAGCCCCACACTCTGTGGAACCATGCCTTGAACCCTCCATCCCAGAGCAGTCATGGAGATAAGGGTCTCATGCCTACCTCACTGAGTTTCCTGCACTACACCCCTCTTCCAATACCTGCTTCTGCTCACCACCTTTCAGGACCCTCCTAGGTCTGGCATTCCAACCTTGTCAACTCTCTGTTCTAGGTCCATTCTGTTTTCCTCGCCCAAAATTCATTTTCTAATCCCCATGGCCATTTGTTCTAATTTTACTTATTACTCAAAACCCATCCAAATGCTACTGCCTTGGTGGAGCCTTTGTCAACCCCAACCCCCAAGAGACATGGTCTCCTCCCTTCCCATTGCACACTTCCTCTCACAGGAGTTTCTAGCTGGTCTCTCTGTGAGCATTGCATCTTATTGCAGACTGTAAGTGCCTCAAGGGCAGAAGCCAGAGCTTCATACACCTATGTTCACAAGTAACACTATGGCCTCATGGAATAGCATGCCCTTGGACTGTGGGAGTCCCATACAACTTTAAACTTCCATTTTTCTTCTGTAATTGGAATAATGCTCACATCAGAGGGTCTTTAAGGATTAAAAGGCAAAGCAGCTGCCCAATGCTGACAGACAGTAAGCATTCCAGGTGCCGTTACTCTTCATCCTGGAAATCCAGCTGAGTATTATACAGCATATTGTACATAACAGGTGTTAAATATTTACTGAACAGAGAAGGAAGTATGTCGGACAGTGAGAATTATTATTTTGATTTACATGATTAGGTGTATTAAAAAAATGTATGCCAGTCCTAGCCGGTTTGGCTCAGTGGAAGGGTTACAAGTTCAATTCCAGTCAAGGGCACGTACCTCGGTTACAGGCTCCTCCATGGCCTGGGCCATGGTGGGTGCGTGCAGGAAGGCAACCAATCCAATGTGTTTCACATTGATGTTTCTCTCTGTCTTTCCCTCTCTCTTCCACACTCTCTAAAAAGCAATGGAAAAATATCCTAAGGTGAGGATTTAAAAAAAAAAAATGTATGCCAAAAGATTCACAAAGCAAGTTCTTATAATAGAGACTGATTTAATTCTGAGGGCTACGAATAAGGAAAGCTCAAACACTACTTGTCAAAAATGGAATTGAGTGTTGCTGATCCACAGGTGGATATGCAAACCAAACAATGCTAGCAATTCAAAGGGTTGCTCCAATCTGGCCTCTTTCACCATGTCCCAGATGTAGAGTGAGCACTGAGCAGCTATGTCCAATGCAGAGGTGAGAGCAATTCACAAGGTCCATGAAAGACAACAGGAGCTCTTACCTGGTTCTCTCCACAATGTAGAACATGCTAAAACTGTTTTCCCAACCAGGCTTCCAGGTCACTGGAAAACAAATGCCCTTGAGTTCTCCAACCCTGCCATGCCATTCTCAATAATTAAGAAATTTCTCTTAATATAGAAATACCTCTGACAGAAAATTAGGAGTACTTTCTCTTTCTCATCTCAAGAAAACCTGAAAAATATCATTTTCATATACAGGAATTACAACTTATGATAAAGAGCTCCAGTAAAGATGCTTATGACTGTATGTCATCATTTCATAATAAATGGCCTAAAGAGGTTATTGACTTATTGAAAGAAAAGGTCCTGAGTCCTCATTTTCAATTAAAGCAAATCAGCTCTAGCATTATTAGAAAGTGTGTTTCAAGGTCTCACTACAGCCAATTCAGAGATAGCAATTTTTAAATGATAAAATTTGAGTATACGGAATTCCATAACTTTTTAAAAAGTCCACAAAAATGGCAACTCCTATAAAATAAAGAGGTAATATGCAAATTGACCCTCAAGCCATAACACTGTCACAAGATGGCTGCCCTGCCCAGCCCCTCCCCCCACCCCACCCCTGATCAGCCTCTCCCACCCCAATTGAGGGTGGGGCGGCTAGCCAACCCCCCACCCCCGCCCACGGCCTCTCACCCAGGCCAGCCACGCCCCCATGCTTTCCCGGGGCTGGGGGTACCCCAGGCAGGCTGCAGGCAAGGCATTGGTCAGAGGCAAAGGTCCTGGCTGTCCCTGGCCTAGAGAGTCCAGAAAACCTCAGCATTGACCAAAGACCAAGACCGAGTGGAAAGGTCCCTGCCGGCACGTATGGCTCAAAGTGCCAGGAGAAGGCAGAGCGTCTTAAACCTGCAACCCTGGAGTCAGCACACCAAGCCTTGGGGCACACCACGCCGGTGGCGCCTATGGGTGAAAGGGGGAGAGCAGGGAGCTAGGGTGCAGAGCTGGAAGGAGCCTAGAGTCTTCGGGAGCAGCCCACCTGCCAAGGATGCTGGGACCTGCGCGCTCAGGCTTGGTCAAAGCCTCTGGTCAGCTCTGCCACTTGCCTTCCAGGTGCGGCTAGCCCTGAGCCAGCTGGCGTTGTGCTCAGAGAAGCAACTGTCACTAGGCTCAGTTAAATAAGAGAAATCAAAGAGCCGAGAGTAAATATCCACCCAGCCCCTTCCTACTCCCCCGGGAGAGGAGGGCTGGGGATGGGGGTAATAGAAAACGGCTGGTGCTTTGCATTTTATAATGAAAAGACTCCTGCTATGTAGAGAGGAGACTGATTCATTTCCAGCAACACCTGGCGTGTTCCCTGCCCCAGCCCTGAAGCCTGACAGCACCTACCAAAGGTGTGTCTGCACAGCCATGCTGGCCTGGCTCCTGGAACACTGGGAGCAAGTTTGAGCTGCATTGATAAAAAAAAAAAAAAAAAGGTAAAGATTGAAAAACACCTCTTTGTACTCAGATGGCACTATAAAGTGCAGATTACAGCATCTGATTTTGTGTTCTGTGTTGATTTTGAGACAGAGCACAAATAGGTTCATGGGAAAAGCAGAAAAACAAACAAACAAAGAGAAAGGGAGAGGATTCTGCTGTTCACAGCACTGAACGTTGTTTTTTGGGTGTTTTGTTTGTTGTTGTTATTTTTCCTTCTGTTCTTCAAGTCAGTATATGCATGCCATTTAAACCACTTTATGGCGTTAAGTAATGAGCTCATGCTTCCCCTATTAAGAGCAAGCAGCAGTGCCTTTCATAGGAGTCACATACATTTAATCCATTCAAATGGAGCATACTGAGTGGAGAGAATGGTATGTGTCATTATATAAAGAACTTGGCATTATGATGCTATCTGGCTGAAGATCTTATTTATTTTGCAATTTAGAGAACGTAGACAAATCAGGCATTGAAAATGAATGTGCATGCTTAAGTGCATGACTTTATTTTCATCCGTTACGACCAAATGACCAGTCACCAGGAAGTGCATTGATGGGTCCCACAGCGCAGTGGGTCTGGGAGACCTTAGACTGTGCCCCCCACCCCCAGGGCTGGGGGACCTGAGACTGCACCCCCTGCCCAGGGACATGAGGCTGCGTCCCTCACCCAGTGGGGCTTGACAGGGGTGGGACCGGCCGGGTCTTAGTGTCGCTCAATGGCGGTGGGGCCAGCCGGACACTTCTATTATAGAGAAAAGGCAAAAGGCATATTAAAATATTTCCTCTAATTAATTCCCTTTTAATGTGCACCAATTAAAAATTCGTGCACCAGGCCACTAGTATATAATAATATACTTCAAGCCACTACAATCCAGATCTTCTTTAAAAATCTACAAAATTTGGAAAAGCAAAGACAAATTTTTAAACCATGTGACCAGGCTGAACTACAAGACAAGATTATAGTGAGTCCAGAGAGGCAACATAATTGAAATAATCCAAGAGAATCAGGGTCTTAAAAATATGAGATACATGATCCATTTTGAGGCAGCTTCTTAAAAGGAAGAATTATGCAAGTAAACTGGATGAGCACCAGGAAAAGGCTGTTCACTGCCAGAGGAATGGGCTGGACCTCATCCAGCAACCTACCCAGGGAGTAGAAGTTGAGTTCATATCCCTAAAAACAAGCTAGCTAGCTATCATTCAAGAACCCAGTCTGCACTGTGGGGCTCAGTCCATTTGCTACTGGTAGCAAGATCAAAAAAAGGGCACACAAAAAGTGAGCCAACACACAATTGAGGATGTGCTGATGTGTGAGCACACACCCAGGACAGATACTCAGATACACTTTAAATGGGAACCAGTTTTTAAATTTCCACAGCTGTAGGAGGGGTGTTCTCTGCCAAGGGTCCCCTATGAAAATGCATACAAATTGTGAGCTATGCAGGGGGGGGGGGGGGGGGGGGGCGCGCACGCACAATCAGATTCTGTAGAATGTTTAATTATCAATAAGTATTTAGGTTGACATAATTTGTTCAGCTACATTTTCTCTCAGTATAGCTGTTTTCAAAGTGCTGTCCAAGAACCCTCCTCTTCTGAAACTCTTTTCATAATAACACTTCCTTTTTAGCTGGGGTGATAATTGTAGTGATGATGCAAAGGTCCAAAATGCTTAACAATTTCCATGATAAAACAATAACTGTTAATTTAGTGAAATCTTAAGCCTTGAGTGAGAAGTGTGCATAAAGCATTTCTGCCATGCACCAAATACAACAATTCTCTCCAGCAAAAGCACTTTTTCAGGGAAGACAAGTTTTTTGTGAAAGAATGACTTATATACAAACTCCAAATATTCCAATGTAGGTATTTAACAGATCATTTCTAGAAAATGAACAAAACGAGAATACTAGTTCAAGAAAAACACCCGACCTAATTTACTGCCAAGGCTAAAATTCAAACATTCATCAAATATTAAAAATTTCAAAAACTCTGCACTATAAGCAGATAGCATCTGGTGGTTTAAATGCTCTTCTAAAGAGAGGGGTGGCGACAGCAAAAAATGTATTTTTCTATAATCTATCCTATATAATAAAGAGCTAATATGCTAATTAGACCAAACAGCAGAACGACTGTCCAGACGATCTTCTGGATGAAGCCAGGGCTGCGAGGGCTGGCCGAGGCTGCAAGGGCCGAGCCCCTTGCACGAATTTCATGCATTGGGCCTCTAGTATATATAATAAAAGCCTAAGCCAGTGGTCGGCAAACTCATTAGTCAACAGAGCCAAATATCAACAGTACAATGATTGAAATTTCTTTTGAGAGCCAAATTTTTTAAACTTAAACTATATAGGTAGGTACATTGTTATTAACTTAATTCAGGTACGTGGTATTTTGTGCAAGAGCCACACTCAAAGGGCCAAAGAGTCGCATGTGGCTCGTGAGCCGCGGTTTGCCGACCGCTGGCCTAAGTGACCGTTAAGGGGGAACAACCAGAACGACCAATCGCTATGATGTGCACTGAACGCCAGGCGGCTGACGCTCAACAGAAGAGCTGCCCTCTGGTGATCAGTGCGCTCCCACAAGGGGAACTCCGCTCAGCCAGAAGCCGGACTCACAGCTGGTGAGTGCAGAGGCGGTGGTGGGAGCCTCTCCCATCTCCACAGCAGCGCTAAGGAACAGCAAGGCAAGTGGTAAGGAGCAGTGAGCAGTAAGGAGTGAGGGGTCACAGACTGCGAGAGGGTGTAGGCCAGGCTGAGGAGACACTCCACCCTCGGTGAACAAATTCCGTGCACTGGGCCTCTAGTCTATCCTATCCTATATACTAAAAAGGCTAATATGCTAATAGAGCAAACGGTGGAACAACCAGAACAACCGATCACTATGATGTATGCTGACCACCAGGGGGCGTGTGCAGAACATGGCTGGTGGAGCAGGTGAGCGGGAAAGCCAGGCCAAGACAGGGCGCCAGTAGCTGTCATCCGGGCGAACCTCCGGTGGTTACTGAAAATTCTTTGCACCTGCGCACCACAGTCCCGCCCAGCGCTTGCACATGCTGCCGGCGCCGGCCCCACTTGCACCAACTGCCGGCGTCGGAGCTGCCACTCACATGACGCAATCAGCGGGTGTGAGTGGCAGCTGCCGGGCCCAATGGCTCCTCAGGGCTTCTCCACCTCCCCCTGCTCCTGAGGGGAGATCAGGGCTGGCAGCCACCTCTCGCACCTGCTGCCAGTGAAGGGCCCGCTTGCACTCACTGCCAGCGCCAGCCCCGCTCACACCTGCAGCTGGTGTCTGGCGCTGGTCCCTATCTCTCGGCGCCATCAGCAGGTGCGAGCAGAGGCTGCCAGCCCTGATCAACCCCCTGAGGAATTCTCCACCTCCCCCTGCTCCTGAGGGGCCATCAGGGCAGCAGCCGCCACTCGCACCCGCTGACGGCACCAGCTCCTCTCTCACCTGCTGCTGGCACCGGCCCCAATCGCTCCATGCCGTCAGCGGGTGCGAGCAGGGCCGGCGCCGTCATCACATGGGGGCAGCAGCAGCAGGAGTGGGGCTAAAGACAATGCTCTGCGTTTGGTGGGATCAGGAAGGTATGGTGTATTATGAGCTTCTAAAACCAGGTGAAACGTTAATACTGATCGCTACCGACAACAAATAATCAATTTGAACCACACTTTGATCATGAAACAACCAGAATGGGCCAGAAGACACAACAAAGTAATTTTGCTTCATGATGACGCACTATCACACACTTCAAAACCAGTTAAAGACACATTAAAAGATCTTGCCTGGGAAGTATTAACCCACCCACTGTATTTACCAAACCTTGCTCCTTCAGATTACGACTTGTTCCAATCGATGGCACACACACTTTCTGAGCAGCACCTCAAAACATACAAGGAAGTGGAAAATTGGATCTCTGAATGGTTTGCCTCAAAACAAGAAAATTTCTATTGGGACGGTATCCACAAATTACCTAAAGATGGGGGAAATGTGTAGCTAGCAATGGACATTACTTTGAATAAAGCACTTCTGATGTTTCTCTTGAAATTATCGTGTTTTCTTTGATTACAAAATCCGCATTATTAACCAGTACACCTGGTATAAAAGCCTAAGCAACCAAACAACTGAACAGCCAGTCAACCGGTCGCTATGACACACGCTGACCACAAAGGAGCAGACAGTGCAGGAGCTGCCCCTTGGTGGTCAGTGCGCTCCCAAGGCAACCTCCTGCTGTCCCTCCCCCCAGATGGCCAACCTCCCATGGCCTCTTCCCCCACCGGCCAACCTCCCGTGGCCCCAATCGCCCCGATCACCAGCCAAGCCAAGGGACTTCACTCATGCACAAATTTGTGCACCAGGCCTCTAGTAATAAAATAAGTATATCACAACCTGGAAGATCTAAATAACTCAACAAACCAAACACAGTTGTAAAAGATCATCTCACAGTGCAAGGAAGGACAGTGGGTTTAAATGTAGCTGAAAAGTAACATTCTATGACTCAATGGAGGTTTCAGGCTGCCATTGACCTTTCCCCAAGTGACCATTTGTCCAGTTTTGCTGTCATATAAAAACAAAACAACTCCAAAATTATGTCAAGAAGCTATTCAAATACTCTTCCATATTCCAACTACGTATTTTCTTGGTATACTTTAACCAAAGCAATCCCATATAATAAAGATGTAATATGCAAATGGTCGTTACGCTGTGAAGCTTAACAACCAGATCACGGATTAGCAAGAGGGTGAGGCAACGAGCTACAAGAGAGGGCAGGGCAGAAAGCTGTGGAGGGGGAGGGCGCATTGGGGTGAAGGGAGCTACAGGAGGGCAGGGCAGCAGACAGAGAGGTACAGGAGGGTGGCAGCTAGCTACTGGAGCAGGTGCGCAAGGCTACTAGCATATGATAATCACCAATATTTTGTTTTGGAAAATAGTTATTTTTAGTAAACATTTGTTATTTAGAGTAATATGCAATGGGTTTATCATTCCTACTAGAAAATAAACATTTTATCAACAGATATACCCATATAGACAAAAATTTCTTTGACTCCTAATTATTTATAGCATAAAGAGTTCCTAAACCCTGGTTGGGTAGCTCAGTTGGTTAGAGCATTGCCCCCGATATGACAACGTTGTGGGTTTTATCCTATTAGGACACATACAAGAAGCAACCAATAAATGCATAAATAAATAGAACAACATATATTTATCTCTCTCAAATAAAAAAAATTTTTAAATATATTTTATTGATTTTTTTTTTTTTTTTACAGAAAGGAAGGGAGAGGGACAGAGAGTTAGAAACATCAATGAGAGAGAAACATCCATCAGCTGCCTCCTGCACCCCCCCCTACTGGGGATGTGCCTGAAACCAAGGTACATGCTTTTAACCAGAATCAAACCTGGGACCCTTCAGTCCACAGGCAGATGCTCTATCCACTGAGCCAAACCGTTTAGGGCTCAAATAAAAAGTTTTTTAAAGAGTTCTGAGATGATAAAGTGTGAGGACAGGGTCCAGGACAGGAGAGAGTCCAGGACCCCGCCTTCAATCACAGAGCCTGTCAAGACCTCACCTGTGACAATACCCTTTCAATTGTGTATCCCACTCCTTGAACCCACCATAAATGCTATTAACTAGATGCTAGATGTAATTTGAGCATTTATCCCAAAGAAGTGTCGTTTTCTGGCTGTTTCCCTGGGGTAAGTAACTCCAGATGCCCAACACAGGGTTGTTCCATGTCAGGAGCACAGAGGCAGTCCTGGCCCCACCAGGTGAACTTTTCTGCTGTCTACGCTCCTTTAGGAAGAGGAAATGTAGCCATCTCCAACTAAGATGTGTGAAAACCAACAGAGCATGTCCAGTAGGGCAATGGGATGGGAACTGGGTACACAAGAGGCCTGTCTGCCTCGGGCTGAGGGAAGACTAGGACTGTGTTCCTTTTGCTCAGCAAGGATAAGACACACTATTTCAAATTTTGCTGCCTCCTTTTGTAGACCCAGACACATTACTGTCCCTTGAATGTCAAAATGAAAAGGATCCAGAATTATGTAATGGGTGTGACAAGGATAAAAGCCTAAAGGAGAGGCTGCAGCACGGGCTGAGTGCACTGGTTCTAAGTCAACCCAAGCTGGCTACCAGCCCAGGACACAATCTTTCGCCTCTAGACATGTATTCCACCGGGTAGGATTCCACCTCGGACAAGATGGGGGTGTGGGAGAATGGGGGACTGAGAAGCAATCCTGTTGCTGAATCAGTATAAAGAGCTCCCTCTCAAAAATGATCAGAAAATGCCATGAATAAAATTAAATTATGTTTCAAGAATCTGATGACATTTTAAACAGCTAAAAATCTAAATCTAGGTTAAGAATTATTAGTCTAGTCTCTGAAACAAAAATTAAATGGCGTGGGCAAAGGCACATTGGCTGACACAGTGGCATACGTTGTCCCAAGGAATCCAGCAAGGACCTCACACATCTCTGGACTCATCCCAGAGAGACTACAACCTAAGGCCATCCTTCTCACTCCCTCTCTCCCATCACCAACTCTGCAGTGTTTAAAATGTTGTGGGAATGGTTTCCATGCAAGGTGTTTCCTAAGGTCTGCATCATTCCTGAGCAATATCCTCCTGTTACAGTCCAGGGCTTTTGTAATTAACTGGGGACACAACACAGCACAAGCTTTGGGAGGGAATAGCCCCTCTCTTCCAGGCAGTTCACAGAGAAGCCAGAACTGAGTTCAGAAGTCAGCAACTGGCTTTGTTTCTCCATCAGAGAAGATTGGAAAGATGATTAAAAGTGACCCAAGTTGCCCTTTTGTAAGTGAATGGATCAACTGTAGAAAATCCAGATAGATCATTATTCAGCACTAAAAAAATAAAAAAAAGCTGTCAAGCCATGGAAACCATTATGAAAAGGCTTAATACTGTAGGATTCCAACCTTTGGACATTTTGGAAAAGGCAAAACTACAGATACAGTAAAAAGATCAGTAGCTGCCAGGAATTAAAGGGAGGCAATGAATAGGTAGAACACAGAGGAGTTTTAGGGCAGTGAAACTATTCTGTACAATGAACTCTTAGAAATGTACACCACCAAGAGTGAGCCCTACGTAAAGTGAGGACTTTGGGTGATAATGTGTCAATATAGGTTCAATGATTGTAAAAAATATGCCACTCTGGTGGGGGAATGTTGATAATGGGGAAGCTTGGGGATGGGGATATGGGAAATCTTTGTACTTCTGCACAATTTTGCTGTGAACCTAAAATTGCTCTAAAAAATTGTTTTGTTCTGTTTAGTAATCCTCCTGCCAGAAAAACACAATGTGCAGCAGAACAGGCTCACAGTACTTACTGGGTCAGTTCTCAGGGAGAACTGAGGTCCCAAGAGAGGGCCCCAATAAACAGAATAACTGATTTACATAACAAAGGCAATCCCTTCCCAAGCGGGGCCCCATCAGGAACAGCCTGGACAACCAGGAACAGCCTAGATAGCACCAGGCCCTGGCCCCCCCCACCCAGCTGGTTGCCCAGGCACCCCACCTGATGATGCCCCTCCAACCTCCAGACCTGCTTTTCACATGGTCTCTGACCTCTTGAGGTTCACAGACAAGCTCAAGTTATCTCTGCCCACCCTCATAAAGCACCTGCCACCCATTGCCGGTTCGCTCAGTGGTTAGAGCGTTGACCCACAGACCTAGGGATTATGAGTTCAATTCCCAGTCAAGGGCACGTACCTCGGATACAGCTGGATCCCTGCATGTGGGAGGCAACCAATAAATGTGTCTCTCTCATATCCATGTTTCTCTCTCCCTTCCACTCTCTCTAAAAATCAATGGTGCCCTAACCGGTTTGGCTCAGTGGATGGAGTGTCAGCCTGTGGACTGAAGGGTCCTGGGTCCAATTCCAGTCAAGGGCACATTCCTGGGTTGCAGATTTGATCCCCAGTGGGGGCCATGCAGGAGGCAGTCAATCAATGAGTCTCTCTCCCCATTGATGTTTCTATCTCTCTTTCCCTTTTCTTTCCTCTCTGAAATCAATAAAAAATATATATATTAAAAATAAAAATTAAAGGAAAAATATCCTCAGGTGAGGATTTTAAAAATAGTAATAATAAAGTACCTGCTAACTGTGCTGATGCCTTGTGTGCTCCCACTAAGATGGAAAAGAAACCAAGGTGCCAAATGGAAAAGGTCCCTTCTCCAGAAAATGTGAAAATTAAAACTTTATCAGACACATTATTTCTCTTTACACTGAAAAAAACATTAAAAGCCACATTTTGAAGATTAATATCATGGGAAATTAATATTAAGTTTTAAAATGCAGAATATGAAATTATGTACAGCATAGTCCTTATTTTGTGAAAAGTATAACATTAAAAATTGCCCATTCAGATCTTTAAATTTGATCGGTCGGATTGCACACTTTTTATGTTTTTATTGATTTTTTTTTTTTAAGAGAGAGAGGAAAGGAGAGGGAGAGAAAGAATGAGACAGTAACATCGATGAGACAGTAACATCCATTGGCTGTCTCATGGACATCCCCTACAAGGGATCAAGCCTGCTGCAACTTTGGCATGTGCCCTGACCAGAATAACCAGCAACCACTTGGTGCATGGGATGACATTCAACCAACCAGAAGGATTACACATACTTTTATTTTCTTTTTATTCAACTTCATTTACTAAGTGTTACTAGTTGAATTGTACCCCCCTAAAAAGATATATTGGGATCCTTCTAACCCCCAGTATCTCAGAATGTGGTCTTATTTGGAAAAAGGGTCATTGCAGATGTAGTCAAGATGAGATCATTATAGGGTGGGTCCTAACACAAATATGTCTGGTTTCCTTATAAAAAGGATATATTTGGACACAGAGACGCAGGCAGGGAGACAATCATGTGAAGATGGAGGCAGAGATGGGACGATGCTCTACACACCAAGGAACATCAAAGATTATCAGCAGCTCAGCAGGACTGGGAGAGAGCCTGGACAGATTCTCCTCAGTGCCAGCTCTACTGACATCTTGGTCTCGGGCTTCTGGCCTCCAGGACTGTGGGAAGATAAATTTCTGCTGTTTAAACTGCCCAGTTTGGGGGACTTTGTTACAGCAGCCATGACAAACTAATACACTTTTTTGTTCAATGTGCATAAACTACTTCAATAATAGGAAAAGCTAACTGTTCTAAAAGACACTACATAACATAACTCTTAGAATAAAGATAAGATTTCCACAGTTCATTGCACAAAAATACTACCCTTTCATCAAAAGAAAGCAATAGCCTGGCCATTATGTTTGGATACCTATACTTTATTTTAACCAGCTCTTTGTAGAAAAAAAAAATGGGGGTTACCTTACTGATACTAGTTTGTAATTAACCACTCACATAGAGACATACAGAAACATCCCCACTAACCTTTCAACTGAATCTTCTCTTGCATCTGAGTCATGTTTAGAGCAGGCCCTGAGGCCTCAACCCCAGGATCTCTAAATGGGCACTGCCCCAGAAGGTCACCTAGATGACTAGGACAGTAAGTAACGTTAAATGGGACCTTCACATTAATATATGCAGAGATACTATGAACTACACAATGTGAATGAAATGTTCCTTAACTCTTCAGGTAAAACACTTGCAAAAAATTCCTTCTGGACAAGTAAAGATAACGCTCCTCATGGCCTAAAATGTATGAAATATCTGTGCCAACTCAGACCAGCTACAAAGCAGCTTTAAAATAATCACTGTGTGGCTAAATCCTATCTGGTCTTGATGTGACTCTCCAAGAACTCAGAGCCTGACTGTCCCAACCAAGTCTAAGACCATGTCTCTAATGGTCTGGCTTCCTGGAGGGTCTGTGTGATTATAAGGAGCCAGGCTCAGTGAGGGATAGCCAGATTGGGAGAAGCCAATAAATCATAATACATAGGTAAACTGAGGCCAAAAGCTCTGTGATGGTGACCCCAGTGATGGAGGCTTAAAATGCGTTCCCAGCCCTGCTGGTGTGGCTCTGTGGTTGAGCTTCGACCTATGATACAGGAGGTCTCGGTTTGGTTCCTCGTCATGGCACATGTCGGGGTTGTGGGCTTAATCCCCAGTGTTGGGCATACAGGAGGCAGCCGATCAGTGATTCTGTCTCATCATTGATATCTACACTAATAAAAGAATAAGCTGCAAATTGACCTACCTTCGCACCACCCACCAGCCAATCAGAAGGGCGTATGCAAATTAACCCAAAATATGGTGGGTTGATTTGCATATACATGCACTGAGCGGACGGGGGCGGGGCAAGATGCAGGCGTTCCACACCGCCCCAGCTGCTCCAGGCCTTTGGGCAGCGTGGGAAGGCAGAAAGATGGCTCCGGGCCAGAGCAAAAAGGCAGTGCCGGCAGCCAGGGTAAAGAAGGCCCATTCTTGCACGAATTTTCATGCATTGGGCCTCTAGTTTCTATAATAAAAGGCTAATATGCATATAGACCTAACGGCGGAATGACCAGTCACTATGACACACAAGGGCCACCAGGGAGCAAACGCTCAATGCAGGAGCTGCCCGCTGGTGGTCAGTGCACTCCCATAGAGGGAGCACCCATCAGCCACAAGCCAGGCTCACGGCTGGCAAGTGCAGCGGCGGTGGTGGTAAGCTCAGCAGGCCGGGCTGAGGGCCCCTCCCCGAGTGCACAAACTTTGTGCACCAGACCTCTAGTCATTGATATTTCTATCTCTCACTCACTCTTCATTCCTCTCTAGAATCTATAAGTATATATTTATTTTATTTTATTTTTTTTGAAAGCACTCCAGAAACTGACAGTCTCCAGCCCACCAATATAGAAACTAGGCAGCCTCCCTAGGAGGGATCTGGTGCATATCTGTGTCACAGGGCACAGACAGGAAAGAGACTGTAAGATAACAGAGCAGAAGCAGAATCCAAACCACAGCACAGGTATGACAGGAAATCAAAGCTGGACAAAAAAGTTGTGGGCTGGGCATTACTGAGGGGACAAGTTGTTGTTGTTTTTAAGGTGTTTTTTTTTAATTGATTTTTATAACGAGAAAAAAGAGGAGAGAGAGAAACATCAATGTGTGGGGAACATACGGATTGGCTGCCTCCTACACGACCCCCACTGGGGATTGAGCCCTCAACTTGGGCATTTTCCCTGACCAAGTACCGAACCAGTAACCCCTTAGTGCCCGGGACGACACCCAACCAACTGAGCCTTACGGGCCAGGGTGGGGACAAGCTTATTTAAGTGTCCTCATAGAAGTCCACTATCAAAATGGTGGACTGTATGGGAGAAGATATTTGCCAATGATACATCTGAGAAAGGGTTAATATCCCAAATATATAAAGTACTCACACAACTCAACAAAAGGAAGACAAATAATCCAATTTAAAAATGAGCAAAGAATGCGCTAGCTGGTTTGGCTCAGTGGATAGAGCGTCGGCCTGTGGACTAAAAGGTCCAGGTTCGATTCCGGTCAAGGGCATGTACCTGGGTTGCGGGCACATCCCCAGTAGGGGGTGTGCAGGAGGCAGGTGATCGATGTTTCTCTCTCATCGGTGTTTCTAACTCTCTATCCCTCGCCCCTCCTCTCTGCAAAAAATCAATAAAATATATATTTTTTTTTAAAAAAAGCTGTGGGCCTGGTGTGTGTGGCTCAGTGGTTGAGCGTTGACCTATGAACCAGGAGGTCTCCGTCTGACTCCTGGTCAGGGCAATGCCAGGGTTTTGGCCTCGATTCCCAGTGGGGGGCATGCAGGAAGCAGCCAATCAATGATTCTCTCTCATCATTGATGTTTCTCTCTCCCTCTCCCTTTCTCTCTGAAATCAATAAA
Organism: Eptesicus fuscus; assembly: GCF_027574615.1. Lineage (NCBI taxonomy): Eukaryota > Metazoa > Chordata > Mammalia > Chiroptera > Vespertilionidae > Eptesicus > Eptesicus fuscus. The sequence continues at coordinate 22,798,108 of NC_072493.1, read as the reverse complement.
AATATTTTTTAAAAAGCTGTGGGACATAATGGAATACTATACCACTGTAAAAAAGAGGGATCTCCTACTCTTTGGGACAGCATGGATGAACCTGGAGACTCTTATGCTAAGTGAAATAAAGTGCATCTGAGAAAGACAAACATCACATGATCTCACTTATTTGTAGAATCTAATGAATTAAATGAACTGACCAACAAAAAAAGACCCAAAGCATGGAGGCACAGAAAAGACCTCAATGTGGGGGTGGGGGGACAAGGAGAGAGAAACCAAAGAACTTATATACTTATATGCATAGCCCAAGAACAAGGACAATAGGATAGTGAAGACCTGCGGGTGGGTAGCAGCTAGTGGGGAGGAGGGATTTGGGAGATACCTATAATACTGTCAACAATAAAAAAGTACATATTTTTAAAAAAGAAGTCAACAGTCTAGCACAATGCCATACACACCTCTTGGGCAAGAGGCTGCCAACAACCCCTGGAGGCTTGAGTGTGGAAGCCAGGGACCAAGTGTGGGAGTCAGGTGTCTTTTCAGACACCTCTGCCCAAGCACTGAGTCTTGAGTAAAAGCCTCTGACACTACCAACCTCCATAACTAAAGGAAATGGAACTGTGGGAAGGGAACCAAAGACAAGGAAAACACTGACTTCACTGAAAAATGTAGAAACCTTTTATGGCTCCCATGTAAAACTTTTGATTTTAAAGGATTACTAGCAAGAAAATTTTGTTTTGTCCTTCTGGTATCCTTCAGAAAATTCAGGATATTTTCAAAGGTCTGGGCAAAAGAGAAGAAAATGAAAAGCAGTCCTACAAGATGCCGATAAGCAATTCTAAAGCCAATGTAACCCACCCTGGGGTCATGCCCCTCCCAGGAGAGGTTCTGAGCATGAGATACTGACCATTACCAGAGACTTCGCCCCAGAGAGGTGTGTTTTTAAGAGTGCAGACGCCAATTCCATGCTCTCTTCTTCCAACCTCACAGGGTTGTTCTGAGGATCCAAGACTTCATGTACCCACATGGATGGAGATTTGGTTTTCAAAATACTCCCCAATAAGAGGGCACTATCTAAATACATTTGCTGACTTCTGATTGACCTTTCTTTTCTCTGGAATGGGAAATGTGGACACATTAGCAATAGGGTGGTAACCACAGATCATAAGTGAAGTGTGTTATTTTAAGTAAACCTAAAATCAAACTTCAAAAAAGAAACACCTGTTAGTCTCTCCTGTCTGTACCTTACCTCAGGATCACAGTCAAGACTACAGCCCACGGTCACTCTCACATGCTCTCCTGCACAAACCATCCACTGATTAACCTGGAGGCGGCTGGGGCAAAAGGGGAGGGAAACCTTTTAATATTTCTCTATGGTTATTTCTAAGTGATTTTCAGAGTAGTTTTCCCCCCAGAATCTGTTATCTCAAACAATTTTCACTACCTTATAATAGACCAGAGGCCTGGTGCACGGATTTATGCACTGGTGGGGGGCATGGCCTGCGGGGATCGGCCTGCTGTGGGAATGCTGCTCATCCCGTTCAGCCAAGCAGCTGTGGACCCACCCTCCGAGACATAATGGCAGAGGCACACGCTTCATACCACTAAAGCACAGCCTCACCAACACTACACACAGGGGAGGGTGGACCCAATAAAAAACCACCCAATGTGCTTCTGGACTTATAAGCAGTCCTGCAGGAGAAACAAAAGTCTGCAGCCCTCAGAAGGGTATGAGATACAAAGGCACCACCATGAGCCATAGAAACAGGACAGCTGTAGTGAAGAAATCAGATGAGCCCTTGGTGCTTAGGGTCTTAGGGGAGAGGGGGACACAGAAAACAGAAAAGGGCAGCACAGGGGCAGGAGAGCAGATGTGGCATCTGCAGGGATGACTTCTTCTAAGAAGCTAGGCCTAAGTGCCTTCTCAAAGCTCACAGCACTAGCACCAGGCTACTGAGAATGCAGTGTGCTATGTAGAGAGGCAGAAGCAAAATGCAAAAGAGGAGAGGTGGGAGACTCTGAAACCCACAGCCCAAGGGAGAACATGAAAGAAAAGGGCAACGAAGGGAACCCTAAGAAAGGTCAGCACATTAAAAAAAGGAGGAGGAAAACTAAAGAGAGCAGATGGCAGAAACTAATAAAAAATATAATATGGTCACAGAGATTTGAAGAAAGAGAGTAAGAATGAAGCTCAGGAAACCCAGCAGAGCTAAGACTGCAGGGTGTGTTTTCCACCGGCCATTGTCCTAACCCCAAGGGCAAAGGCACCCAGCTCACCAGTGTTAGGGCCACTGGAAAACACATGTAGAGTAAGAAATTAACTCCTTTGTTCAAACAATAAAACTCCATCTTCCATTTAACTTGAAAAAGCAAAGGCTCAAATAAATTATTGGGTCAAGAATGAGGATGCCGATAACTATGTGGGAAGTCATGGCTGCCCTTCCTCAGCTACAGATTCAAGCAGTAGTGCTGCTTTCTCTAAAGTCAATCCTGGACAGGGAGCCACTGGCATATGTGTGACCACAGACGAAGAAAGGGAAGAGGCCACAGCCACAGCTGGCAGGACTCTGAGGGTGTTACACTATTTGAAGAATACTGGTGTACACAGTCAGTTACCAAACCAATGCTGAGTGAGTTACCAGCTGAGACACCTCATACTTTCTCCCTTAGAATACCTTTTGACCAACACCACAGGGCTTTACTGAGCTTCTCCTGTGGCAGCAAGCTCTGGCAAGGCCAGAGGAGACTAGGCCCTCAGGACATAGACTGTATTATATAAATGAAACAAACCACTAACTCAGCAAGCCTTTCATGTTTACTTAAGTCTCAGGCTGTCATATAAACAGACAAGAGGAAAAACAGTGTAAAAAGGTCAGCTATGTAGGTAAGCCATCTGACTGGGCAGAAAAGGCCAGGATCAGGAGCTAGTTCCCTGGAAAACAGAGAAGGAAAGGATGGCAGGTCGGAGGCCTTTAGAAAATAGGCTATGCCAAATGAATAAACTCCTAGAAATATACAATCCTCCGAGACTAAATCAAGACACAGAAAATCTAAACAGACCAATTACAATAAAAGAAATCAAAGTAGTAACCAAAAAAGTCCCAATAGGCACTCAGCTGGCCATCCATGCCGCCGTCGCCACCAGCTCCACACAGTTTAACAAGGGGCCCTTGGCTTTCGGCCAAGGTCAAGAACCGACACCTGTCCAAATATGACCCTCAAAAGGAGGCAGAATTCCGCACCTGGATCAAAGGACTCATGGATGGGCCTATCAGTCCTGACTTCCAGAAGGGTATGAAGGATAGACTTATCTTGTGCATACTACTCATGAATAAGCTGCAGCCAGGCTATCTCCCCAATATAACCGCTCCATGCAAAACTGGCAACATCTAGAAAACCTCTCCAACTTCATCAAGGCCATGGTCAGTTACGGCATAAAGTCCGTGGTCCTGTTCGAAGCCAATAACCTATTTGAGAGTGGAAAATGACACAGGTGCAGGTCTCTCTTCTGGCTCTAAAACAGCGGTTCTCAACCTGTGGGTCGCGACCCCTTTGGGGGTCGAACGACTTTTTCACAGGGGTGGCCTAAGACATCCTGCATATCAGATATTTATATTACGATTCATAACAGCAGCAAAATTACAGTTATGAAGTAGCAATGAAAATAATTTTATGGTTGGGGGTCACCACAACATGAGGAACTGTATTAAAGGGTCATGGCATTAGGAAGGTTGAGAACCACTACTCTAGCAGGAAAAGCCAAGACAAAGGGGCTGCAGAGTAGCGTGAACTTTGGCATCAAGTACTCAAAGAAGCAGGAGCAGAATTACAGTAACACCACCATGAAGGCAGACCAGTGCGTCATCAGGCTCCAAATGAGCACCAACAAGAGTGCTAGCCAGTCAGGCATGATAGCATATGGCATGAGAAGGCATCTGTACAACTCCAAGAACCATATCCTGCCATCCATGCACCACTCAACAATCAGCCTGCAAATGGGCACCAACAAATGTGCCAGGCAGGTGAGCATGACAGCTCCCGGGACCAGGGCAACACATCTATGATACCAAGCTAGTGACCAACAAGTGTGACAACTCCTCCATGTCTCTGCAGATGGGCTACATGCAAGGAGACAACCAGATTGAGCAGGTCATTGGCCTGGGCTGGCAGTTATACAACCCCAAGTAGTGCCCACAAGGCCCAGGGGCTGACTGGGTTCCAGGGTCAACTGGCAACTGCCCAAGTTCAGGGAAGGTCCTGGAGTACCCCCTCCTACTACCAGGCAGGCTACTGAGCCCCCCTTGTAGGTGTCACCCCACATCATTTCCCCATCTGAAATTTCAGGGCTTTCAAAATTTTCATTCTGTTTTTCTTTATGTTCAAGTGTTTTCCAGCTGAGGGTCTGTGAAGGCCAGGACCAGATGCATGTAGTGCGGGAGTCCCTGCCAGGGCACATCCAAGTAGCAAATTTCCCAGCAGGCTTTGGGACAAGCTGGGGGACGGGGGAATGACACCTGTGCACGGAGGGAAACTGGCCCCAAATGGCTTCCAGTTGCTTCCACCACCCTACCCTTTTCTCTGATCACTTTGTGGTTTCTGTACCCACAGAACATTCAGCAGTTTTAACAAAACAAAAGTCATTTTACTTTTTTCAGGGGAATAGGGTGTGAGTTGTGGAGGGGGTTTCTGGGAAGGAAGTCCCGCAGAAGAGGGCCAAACCATAGTCCCCAGATATTTTAGGCATCATGAGGGACTGCATTTCCTCAGGACCCTCCCAAGGGCCCAGTGAGGAAACTGAGACCCAGATAGGACAATGGAGTTCTGAGTGGTTGATGCAAAACCAGACCCCCATTTCCATATTTGTTCCCTCTCCATCAGCCATGTATTGCACAGGGAGTTACCAGGAGGCACTCCCTGGGACCAGGAGATAATGTGAAATACCAATGGTGGATCAAAGGCAATAAAAACTAGAAAACGAAGATGGCCATGTAGGTAAAGACCTGTACTCACAGCCTCCCACAATCACATCAAAATTACAAGTAAAATACAGAACCACCACCATTCAAAAACACCTGAAAGTTGGCTGAATGGAAGTCCTACAACGAGAGAAGTAAAGAAGAAAGCATACTTAGACTGGAAGGAGGGGTGGAGGCATGAAATGGGCTGGTCCGACACCCAAGTGTGGTGGGGTTTTTTTCCATTGGGAGGAATGTCTCAGATGTGGAGGCCCCTCGTGAGGAGCTAGGGGTACCAGGCCCACACCAAACCCCCAGCACAGGGTTCCAGAGCTGGGAAGAGAAGTCCTCTTAACTTCAGGCTGTAAAATACCAGTGGGGATTGTGGTTGAGTAACACAGAGGCTGCTGGAGACCCAGGCAATTCCTCATAAAGGGCCCACAAACAACTTACACGGACTTGCTCCCTCTAGCTCAGGGGGATGGATCCAGGGACATACAGGGAGGAACTGGAATGTCTGGCATCGAGGGTGGCTTTCTCCAAGACAGAGGTGCTCACATGGGTCACTGTTTCTATGCTGAGACCTCCCCCATCACAGAGCTGACTTACAGCCATACCTGAGTTTCCATCAGCCTGGCCCACACTGTGCACTCAGCTCTGGTGATTCCCTGAGACCCTGCCTCATCTAATTTGCAGCCCCACCCAAACTATTTGGAGGAGCTTTTCCTTATGAATGCCCTGTCCTGGCTGAAGCTTCAGACTTTCCTAAAATTTCTCAAACAAGCATCAGCTGGCTTCAGCAGGCCTCAAAACTATCAATAAGAGGCCAAAGACAGCTTGGCCTCACATGGGCACTTCCATGCCCAACACAAGGAGAAGTCATCTGCAGATAGCTCTGTAGCTCCTGCCAGGTGGCCTCAGGCAGTAGCTGATTTTGCACCACCCAGGAGGCCCCAGAGCCAGTGCACCCAATGGGTAGCATCAGACCATAACAACTTGCAACTTTACGCATCCACCAGCAACACACTCAAAGTAAGCACTGAAGCAAGTCCTACTCCATAGGAGTATCTCCAACACAGCAGCTCTTTCATGGTAGTTGCAGCTGGTACTCACAGCCAATTGGCATGGAGGTCAATTCCTCCCAGTGATGCCAACAGCAATCAAGGTTCAATTATAAGACTAAACACAGCCCACACGGGGCACACTTAGGAGTGCCCAGTTCGGGTGAATGGGGAGGCTGAGCCACTGGGCCCTAAAGGACATCTACTACACGAGGCCACTCCATCAATTCCAGCAGCTCTACCTAATACATAAAAACAAACACAGGGAAGCAGCCAAAATGCAGAGACAAAGAAACATGTCACAAATGAAAGAACAGAACAAATCTCCAGAAAAAAGAACTAAATGAAATGGAAGCAAGCAAACTACTGGATACAGAGTTCAAAACAATGGTCATAAGGTTGCTCAAGGATCTTAATGAGAGTTTCAAGGGAATCAATGGGAGCTTCAGTGGACTTAGTAAGACTTTCAAGGATCTTAGAATGTCAAAGACATGAAAAAGGACCAGTAAGAAATTAAGCATATACTAACTGAAATAAAGAATTTACAGGGATTCAACAGTAGATTAGAGGATTCCGAGAATCAAATCAACTATTTGGAATATGAGGAAGCAAAAAACACCCAATCAGAACAGCAAAAAGAAAAAAGAATCCAAAAATATGAAGACAAGGTAAGGAGCCTCTATTAACTTCAAGCATACCAACATTCGCATTATGGGGGTAGCAGAGGGAGAAGAGAAAGAGCAAGATATTTAAAACCTGTTTGAAGAAATAATGACAGAAAACTTCCCCTATCTAATGAAAGAAATAGACTTACAAGTCCAGGAAGCCCAGAGTCCTAAACAAGAGGTACCCAAGGAGGCCCACACCAAGACACAACTTAATTAAAATGCCAAGGATAAAAGACAAACAGAGAATCTTAAAAGCAGCAAGAGAAAAGAAGGAAGAGGAGGAAAGGAGAAAGAGATAAAAAAATATGAATGATAGCCCTGGCCGGCTTGGCTCAGTGGATAGAGCATCAGCCTGCGGACTGAAGGGTCCCAGGTTCGATTCTGGCCAAGGACACATTCTTGGGTTGCGGGCTCAGTACCCAGTAGGGGGTGTGCAGGAGGCAGCCGATCAATGAGTCTCTGTCATCATTGATGTTTCTATCTCTCTTTCCTTCTCCCTTCCTCTCTGAAATAAATAAAGAAGTATATTTTAGCCCTGGCTGGTTTGGCTCAGTGAATAGAGCGTCGGCCTGCGGACTGAAGGGTCCCGGGTTCGGTTCCAGTCAGGGGCATGTACCTTGGTTGTGGGCACATCCCTGGTAGGGGGAGTGCAGGAGGCAGCTGATCGATGTTTCTAACTCTCTATCCCTCTCCCTTCCTCTCTGTAAAAAATCAATAAAATATATATTTTTTAAAAAATATATTTTAAAAAATATGAATGATAAAATGGCAATAAATACATATGCATCAACCACTGAATATAAAAATCAAAATAAATGAATAAGGAATCTAATGAACAAAATAAACTGATAAATAAAATAGAACCAGAGGCATGGAAAGATGGAACAGACTGCCATACCTCAGAGGGAAAGGGGAGGTGGGAAGAGATTACCTAAAGAACGTATATGCATATATGCATTATCTATGGACACAGACCCTATGGTGAAGGCTTGGGATGGGGCAGGAACTGGGTGGAGGGGGGCAATAGGGATAAGCAAGGGGAACATCTGTAATAATCTCAACAATAAAAGTTTTTTTTTAAAAAAAGGCAATAATAATCTCTTGGGAGGGGTGAGGGGTTGGAGTGATGGAGGGAACGAACTCCAAACAAATAAAAGTCCTGGACCAGATGGCTTCACAGGTAAATTTCACCAAAAAGTCAAAGAAAAATTAACACCTATCTTTCTCACACAACAGTGGAACCTTGTTTCTCAAATATCTCCCATCTCAAACAATTCCCTTCCCAACCTGACAACCCTTTCATCATGCTAATACTAGTATAATCAGTCAAGCATCTCTCAGGTGACAAACAAAGGAGAGAATGCAAGAATATGAGTCACTTCAACACTGTTAAAATCTCAGGAGATTGTGCTGTGTTTTGCTTTTGTTGCTGCTTATACTTATTAATTTTTATTTTTTTTACTGTATCCTTTCCTTTTAGTTAAATTTTCATTTACATTTCATGTCCTTTCTGTTTTTAAAGTGTTTATCTATAGATTAAACAGTACAATAAACATGTACTGTATAAGAAAGGTTAAAACAAAATCATTTGGGGTCTGGAATGGACTAATTCAATTTACATTATTTCTAATGGGGAAAAAAATGATTTGTTTCCAAACAGCCTTCCGGAACGAATTAAGTTTGAGAAACGATGTTCCACTGTATTCCCAAAAAATTCAAGAGGTGGGAAGACTCCCAAGCTCATTTTACAAGGCCAGCATTATCCTAATTCCAAAACCAGACAAAGACACTACAAAGAAAAAAAATTATAAGCCAATATATTTTATGAACACAGATGCAAAAATCTTCAACAAAATATTAGCAAACCTAATTCAGCAATACATTAAAAATATCATACACATTATTAACTGAGATTTATTCCTGGTATGCAAAATTGGTTCAATATCTAAAAATCAATTAATGTGATATAAACAAAATGAAGGATAAAAATAATATAGCCCTAGCCAAGTGGCTCAGATGGTTGGAGCATCATCTTGTACACCAAAAGGTTGCAGGTTCAATTCCCGATCAGGGCACACACCTCGGGTGTGGATTCTATCCCCATATGGGGTATGTACAATAGACAACCAATATCTATCTATCTATCTCTCTTTCTCTCTCTCTCTCTCTCTCTCTCTCTCTCTAAATAAACATATCCTAGGATGAGGATTTTAAAAAATCATATGATCATGTCAGTAGATGCAGAAAATGCATTCAACAAAATCCAGGACCCATTTACAATCAAAACTGTCAACATAATAGACAGGATTGTCCACTTTCACCACTCTTATTTAACACAGTATTGGAAACCCTAGCAACACAATCAGACAAGAAGAAGAAATAAAAGGCACCCAAATTGGAAAGAAAGAAGTAAAACTGTCATTATTTGCAGATAACATGATACTATATATAGAAAACAGTAAAGATCCCACCAAAAAACTACTAGAAATGATAAATTCGGTACAGTAGTGGAATACAAAATAAATATACAGAAATTGGTTGCATTTTTATACACTAACTTAGTGGCCAGGTGCAGGAATTCGAAGAAATATTTTAATATTGCTATTCGCCCTTTCTCTATAATAGAAGTGTCAGAGATGAAAGAAAATTAGTAAAATGCATATGAAAATTATATAAATTAATAAACAATAACATAATATAACAACAAAGACATGATATAAAAACACTGATAAAAACAATGACTGGTAAATTGATTAAACTTATTCTAATATCTCCCGGTATACCACAGTAAGAGTAAAACACTTTCAGAGTGCTTGACTAATTTCCCTTGTGATTAAGTATTTACAACTTTAACTTTGTCACATGCTTTTTCGAAATCAAGAGAAGGCAACATATAACTGACCATGTCCAAAAACGGGTTCAGGTAGGCATATTCCTTCTCTGTCTAGACTGGCGCCAGCAAGAGCTTTATATATATTGCGCATGCGCGAGTCAACATTTATTTTTAAATTGCCAATGCGCGTCATATGTACCGGCCAGTTGGTCAATCGGACGGTCACTTAGCCTTTTATATATAGAGAGAATGAATTATCTATCAGAGGAGAAACTAAGAAAACAATCCCATTTACAATTGCATCAACAGAAAATACCTAGGAATAAATTTAAACAAGGAGGTAAAAGAGCTGTACTCAGAAAAGTATACGACATTGAAGAAAGAAACTGAAGATACAAATAAACAAAAGCATATATGGCGCTCATGATTAGGAAGAATTAACATCATTAAAATATCCATACTTCTGCCCTAACCAGTTTGGCTCAGTGGATAGAGCGTCAGCCTGCGGACTGAAGGGTCCCAGGTTCGATTCTGGTCAAGGGCATGTACCTTGGCTGCGGGTACATCCCCAGTGGGGGTTGTGCAGGAGGCAGCTGATTGATGTTTCTCTCTCATCGATGTTTCTATCTCTCTATCTCTCTCTCTTCCTCTCTGTAAAAAAATCAATAAAATATATTTTTTTAAAAATGCCCATACTTCCTAAAGCAATCTATAGATTCATTGCAATCCCTATCAAGATACCAATGGCATTTTTTTTTTCAGAACAAGAGCAAATAATCCAAAAATTTATATAGAATTACAAAAGATCTAGAATAGCTATAACAATCTTGAGAAAGAACAAAGTTGGAGGTACCACACTACACTGATCTCTGTGTCTTTTTTTATTACTATAGCCTTATAGTATAGTTTGACACTATAGATCAATGAAACAGAATAGAGCCCAGAAATAAACCCACATCTATATTGGCAATTAATATATGACAAAGAAGTCAAGAACATACAATGGGATATAGACAATATACTCAATAAATGGTGTTGAGAAAATTGGACAGATACATGCAAAGAAATGAAACTAGACCACTTTCATACATCTAAACTCAATTAAAGACTTAACTATAAGACTCGAAACCACAAAACTCCTAGAAGAAAACATAGGCAATACACTCTGACATTTCTCTTAGCAATTTTTTTTTCCTGATATATCTCTTTGGGCACAAGAAACCAAAGGAAAAATAAGCAAATGGGACTACATCAAACTAAAAAGCTTTTGCACAGCAAAGAAAACCATCAACAAAACAAAGACACCCTATTGAATGGAAGAAGATATTCACTAATGTACACTAGTGATGATACATTCAATAAGAAGTTAATATACAAAATTGTAACGACCTCATACAAATCAACACTAAAGAAACAAACAATCCAATTTAAAAATGGGCAGCCCTGGATGGTGTTGTTCAGTGGTTAGAGTGTCGGCCTGTGCACCAAAGGTGCGGGTTTAATTCCTGGTCAAGGGCATGTACCTGGGTTGCAGGTTTGCTCCCTGACCCTAGCTGTGCAGAAGGCAACAAGTCAATGTATCTATCTCACACTTCTCTCTCTCTCTCTCTCTCTCTCTCTCTCTCTCTCTCTCTCTCTCTCTCTCTCTCTCTCTCCCTCCCTCCCTCCCTCCCTCCCCCTTCCCTTTTCCTCCCCTCCCACTCTCTCTCTGAAAAGCAATGGAAAAAAGATCCTCAGGTGAGAAAAGGAGGGGGGTTGGGAGGAATGCAGAGGACTGAATAGACACTTCTCCAAAGAGAACATACAGATGGCCAACAGACATGAAAAGTTGCTCAACATCGCCCTAACCAGTTTGGCTCAGTGAAAATAGAGCTTTGGCCTGCGGACTGAAAGGTCCCAGGTTCGATTCTGGTCAAGGGCATGCATGTACCTTGGTTGCGGGCACATCCCCAGTAGGAGGTGTGCAGGAGGCAGCTGATGGATGTTTCTTTCTCATCGATGTTTCTAACTCTCTATCCCTCTCCCTTCCTCTCTGTAAAAATCAATAAAATATATTTTAAAAAAATAAAACCACAATGAGATCTCACCTGATACCTGTTAGAATAACTATCATCAATAAGTCAACAAAGTATTGGCAAGGATGTAGAGAAATTGGAACCCTCGTGCACTGTTGAGAATGCAGATTGGTGCAGCCACTATGGAAAACATTAAAAATGGAACTGCCTGATGACCCAATGATTCCACTTCTGGGTATCCAAAATTAACTTTATAACAGTTTACTATTCTGCTATAGGGCAGAATTTAACATAAGATAGGCATATCAAGCCCTGGACGGTTTGGTTCAATGAGTAGAGCATCAACCTGCAGACCGAAGGGTCCCCAGTTCGATTCCTGTCAAGGGCATATGCCTGAGTTGCGGGCTCGATCCCCAGTAAGGGGCATGCAGGAGGCAGCCAATCAATGATTCTCATCATTGATGTTTCTATCTCTCTCCCCCTTCCTCTCTGAAATCAATAAAAGTATGTGTTTTTTTTAAAAAGGTAGGCATATCATGAAACCCAATTGTGTGGGTACAGTCACCCGATCATCACATGATATTCTCATAAGGTCATCTGTCTCTAAAGGTGGCATCTGGTCAGCCACTAAGATGTAATGTTTAGAACTCTGGTTTCCACTAACAAAAAATGAACAAAAATAAATTTTAAACAGAGGTTGACCACCATCAAGGAGATGAAGAAAATGCACAGAGACAGTGTTGGGAATGAATGATCTAGGCACACATATCAAATGTAAAATGCCCCGCCAAGCTGACACCGTCATCAACTGAGCATTTGCTCCCACAGAGACCAGGCACTGAGGGAAAACACTGCCCTCGACTCATCATCCCTCTAGCTCTGCCTTTCTGCCTTCCAAAAATACCCAGGATCCAGACAGTGACTGCTACCTTCCTCAGATAGGGACAAAGGCCTCAGGGTTTATTTTTTCTAATAAACTATCCATTAACAAAAGATCAACAAAGTCAAAAGCTTTCAAAGAAAAGTGTCATTTGATTTACAAAGAACCCCTCCTTTACCTCTTTTCCTATTGCTGCTCCCACAGGAGCTTCAACCCAGCCTAAGGCAGGGACTCAGAGTTTAAACATAAAGTGGGGAAGGAAGAAGCAGAGCTGTGAAGGAAGAAACGGAGAGGTGTCTCTCTCTCTCTCTCTCTCTCTCTCTCTCTCTCTCTCTCTCTCTCTCTCTCTCTCTCCCCCCTCCCTCCCTCTCTCTCTCACACACACACACCCCTCCCTCCCTTCCACTCTCTCTTTAAAATAAAAAAAAATCAATGGAGAACGTATCTTTCGGTAAGGATTAACAAAAATACAAATAAGAACTTATGGAGCCTTGGCCAGTGTGGCTCAGTTGGTTGGGCACTGTCGCGTACACCAAAAGGTTGCAGGTTCGATTCCCCGGTAGAGGGCATGGGGGAGGCAGCCGATGGTCTGCTCTCACATCAATGTTTCTCTTTCTTTCTCCCACTCCCTTCCTCACTCTCTAAATATCAATAAAAATATTTTTTAAATATATTTTATTGATTTTCTACAGAAAGGAAGAGAGAGGGATAGAGAGTTAGAAACATCGATGAGAGAGAAACATCGATCAGCTGCCTCTTGCACACCTCCTACTGGGGATGTGCCCGCAACCAAGGTACATGCCCTTGACCGGAATCGAACCTGGGACCCTTGAGTCTGCAGGCCGACGCTCTATCCACTAAGCCAAACCGGTTTCGGCAATAAAAATATTTTTAATAGAAAAGGACTTATGGAGCATCTATTCTAAGTCAGGATACAAGCAAATCTCTTCACCTTCAAATATAAAACATGAAGGAAATCCCTTCAGTAAGCTTTAAAATTTGATGGTATTAAAAAATAAACACTGGCTCCGTGAGTGCCCCTGTAATTAACAATGAAAGGAAAATAATAGAAATATTATAAATAACAAATGAGGGATTACAAACAGCCCACAAACCCTTCTCTGTCCCAAGCATGCCTCCCTTCCCTGTGCAGTTGGGGTCACAGAGGCCAGAGGCCCTTAAGAAACTTCTTAAAGGGAAAGAAAAGTCCCAACAGCCAGAACTCACAGCACTTAGCCACTTGGGGGACCAGGCGCCCCTTCTGCTCTGACCTGCCTTTCCAAACCCTTTCCCCCGCATGTCAACTCTCCAGCAATTCAAATATCTTGGAATAAGAGGACCAAAGTTCTATTAATCAACAAGGGCTGAGCTAGGAGAGCAAGAGCTTCTGGGGAAAAGTGTTTGAATGCAATTACCAACTTTTATATTAACAAAAAAGATGCACTTAATGAAATCTAATTTATCTGATATCTAATATTCTGTACTTTGTATGCAGTTTAAAAGAATGTAGACAATATTCCCCAGAACCCTAAAATACAATAAAAACTCATTATATTAAAAGATCAGTAAATTATACTGGCATAATTAGCTATGCATATCTCTCTAATAATGAAGCAAAGTGTGTGTTACCTATTTTTAAATCATAAAAAAACTTCTTTGTTAAAAAGACAAATGAATTAGCATTAGGACATACATGCTCCTAACAACCTACAAATCCAACCCAACCAGCTGCCTAGACCATGGCAACTGCATATGCCCTGACCAGGAAGGCACCTAATGGCCAATTAGTAACCTGGGATGGTGGTAGGATCAGGAAGAATGGCTAGTCCTACCATACAAGCTGGTACAGAGACCTGCCTAGGGAAAGCTTCTCTCTCTGCTTCAATATCAGATGGCAAGACACTCTCTGTCAGGAGGAGCACCAAGGACTGGACTCTCTCCCCTACTCCCTGCCCCCTCCAACCTTGGTGCTCAGGCAGGATGTGGTTCTGTTACTAATAATACTTCCAGTCCCCTAAGTTGACAGGGATGCAGGGTCAAGCATTAGAGGTGCAAACCTCTCTACAGTGAGCACAGGCTGGTCAGAGTGCACTGGCCAGTATTGCCTCCAGGGACACTGAGAGTCTATGCACATCACTCTTCTGCATGCCTTGCAAATTCAACATTTCAGCACGTCAAAAAGTGATCAATTTTCTATTTTATGTTTGTAATCCTCACCCAAGGACATGTTTATTGGTTTTAGAGAGAAGGGAAGTGTGTGTGTGGGGAGGGGGGGGGGGGGTCCGGACATCAATGTGAGAGAGAACCATTGATCAGTTAGTTGCCTTCCCCTACGCTTCCCAATTGGGGATTGATCCCACAAACTAGGTATGTGCCCTGATAAGGAAATCGAACCCGCAACCTTTTGGTGTAGGGGATAACAATCCAACCAACTGAACCACACCAGCCAGTATTTTAAGTAGAGGTGTGCAATTAAAAATATTAACCATTAAATCTAAGCCTCCATTCATATAAACAACACTGCCTTTATTATCCTAACATGCCAGTTTCAGAAACCATTTTGTTTTTTAAAATGTAATTCAAAATTCCTGATTCACAGTAAGTGTAAATGTAACATTCACATTCCACCTAGGTTGTCAGTCAGTGCTTGGAAACAATTCTCATCAGCCGCATGGCCTCACTCACTTTGACTCTCATATCTACATCCATCTAAACCTGGTGAAATGTGTGTCATCAAGAGATTTTTCAATCTCATCACTTCTCTGGAAAGGCCTTGACCAAGGTATTACCAAGAAAGATGTTAACAAAGTGAGAACTCTAACAACTGTCAGCTGAAACTAGAGTTTTATGCTAGAGTTTTAAAAAAATCTAATTATTTTAAATTTTACATTTTCATGGAGCTCTATTTTCATAAACAGTGTCACATAATCTCTAAAGAAATCTTTCAAATGGGTATCACCATTGCTACTTCATAGGGTTAAAGACAAAGGCCCAAGATCATAGAGCTAGTATCAGCTTCCACAGATTCCTGTAACCCACCATAGCCATGCCTAGAATATTTCAGAGAAGAACCAATCCAGAATCTACCCAAAAATCACTAAAGGTTCTTTAACAAGACTACCTTCCCAAAAGAGTGATTTGAATCTGATCTAAATGGCTCATTTTCTACCTTAAATGGTCAAAATGAAAGTAAAAATAATAAATAATATGAATAACAATGAAAAATTATTAGAGAGCCTGCAAAATAATTGTATTTTTTTAACCATTTGCCTGCCATAGCCTCTATAGACCAACTTTAAAATCATTTTTCGTGAGATTTTCAACTGAAAATATTCAACACCCGGATTGTGAGTAATTGTGACGTGCCGGCACAGCTATGGCTGAACCTGAGAGGGGGCGGTGAAGGATTTAGAAAAGATAAGAGATAAGCAAATAAAGCTGGGGCTAGGTGGGACGATGCTTCTTGATGGAGAGACAGCGTCACAGCCTGCAAGCTGAGTCTTTATTTTATAGCCAGTTTCCATGAGGCAAAGTAAGGGCGTGGTCAAGATGTTTACAATGTTCTGGAATCTACTCAATTACATGCACCTCCTACAGCCTACATCACTTAGCCACAGGTTCAGACCATAAGGTCAAGCTTACAACTATAGCCTTGGCTATGATTGTGCTGGGAGGGCTTTGCCCTCCAAGCTAGGACTTTGCATGTGACTTTGGCGCGAGAGGACCATGCCCTCTCATTAGTCCAAGGCTTGAACCTGTCCAAACACTGTAGCCACTCTCCACAAGTAATATATTTATTTTTATAATATTCATTGCAAATTGATTTTTTTAAATTAAATTCAAAATCGTGGCGTGTGGGGATGGTTTCCGTTTTGGATGCATGGCAGTTAACTGGTTAAATTCTGCCTTTTGAAGCCAGGAAAGGTCATGAAGGGTCTACAGCCCTTGAGCCCTGGCCCCTGCTCTCACACATTAGGGCCATTGCCTATCTGCTGGGCAGTCACAACAGCACCTCATGTTACTACGAATCTTTACCTTTATTCAATTCAAACACTGCAGATTATTAACTGCATATTTATGGTTCATTACAGTGTTAAATGGCATTAGACACCTTGGACTATTACTGTGGTATGGTCAAAAAGCCAATCCTTCAAATGTCAGAAAAACCTTCTAAACATTAACATATCCATTGCTCTCAATCCACCCAACCAATTAGGGCAACCCAATAATCTTTCAGCAAAGAGTTGCTATAATTGTTTTCTTTTAATCAGGAATCACCAAATACTTATTAAAAAATCTAATTTAAGCAGCATTTTGTTTTTCCTTGTTACAAATTAAGGCCAGTATTATAGTTTCCAAACAAAGACAGAGCTCAGCCTCTAGGCATGGGTCTCTCGTGGACCTAGTCTCTCAATGGCTGACCCAATGGGTCTCTCGTGGACCTAGTCTCTCAATGGCTGACAACCAACCTGAGTCCACATGCACAACCTGGGAATGCCTGGGAAGCATTCTCAGGGTGTCACAAAGCCTATCACATCCCACCTGGTCACCAACACCCCCACTGGCCAGGATGGCTTCTAACTGCTAACCACTCTACAGATTAAGAGGAGACAATTCTAGGCCTACTCTCAGAGACACTGAAATATCTTTTCCATCAAACCTTATCGCAATTACCAAAAAAAAAAAAAGAAAGAAAGAAAAAATACCTGTCAAGTCAAGGAAAGCACCCAGGTGCATTTCAAAGTGGCCCGATTCACTGATGGCTGAGATAAAGGACAGGTTCTGTTAGATTAAGAACACTAGCTCGGTTGGCGTCGCTCAGTGGTTGAGCATCGAACTATGAACTAGGAGGTCATGGTTCGATTCCCGGTCAGGGAACATGCCCGGGTTGAGGGCTCAATCCCCTGTGTGGGGTGTCTCGATCAATGATTCTCTCTCATCATTGATATTTCTATCTCTCCCTTCCACTCTGAAATCAATAAAAATATATTTTTTAAGATTTTAAAAAAAGAACATTTGCCAAGACAGTAGCAGGAAAGATTTCCTTCATGTCTACTAGGAACAATGACACAAAATAAATGATATACTTTTGAACTGTTTGCTTAAAAAACACTAACACCAGGCATGGTATGAAAAACTAAAATGAGCTAAGTTTCCTTTCCAATTGTTATCAATCCACATATCAAAGGAAATAAAGCATATGCCAATGTGACACATTTCCCAAGGAAGGGCTTTGTTTAGGAGCAACAGATGTTAGGTCAGACCCGAGACCAGAGTCTTTAAGGAAGCAGCTGCCCCTCCTCTCAAACTTCCAGGAATACCATGGAGTAGTTACCAAGACTACCCAGAAGCTACTGGCTGCCCAGACACACAGGACACCAGATGAAACCACAGCCAAGCCTCACGGCTTCCCCCAGGACAGAAGCAACAATTCTCAGACTAGAAAAGTTCTCCTCTTCGTGCAAAGTGTTAATGCAAGATGCATAGAGCACAAGACTAACACAGTGAGTGAGCAAGCACAGGGTCCCAATAGCCTCCAGACAACTTGGGGATGGAATAAGAAAAAGGAAGTTGAGAAGAAACAAACTTCCTTCAGGCCCAGATACCAACCTGTTTAATTTTTCCAAAGAATTCCTCACTGGGACACCATGGATGCTGTTTATTAACTCCACACAGCTCATTACCACTATTCTGAAACACTTTCATCAAAGTGAAATCCAGAACAAAATTCAAAACACTTAGCAAAAACTCTATCAAGCCCAATAAGTCACCTTGGAGACTGAACCATTATTTTTGACACTCCTTTTTACAAACCAATGAAAATACACACACACACACACACACACACACACACACACACACACACAGAAAAGAAAATAAACACACACAAATTGATGAGAGGCAATGCAATAAAATATTTACCGATTCCATAGCTGAAAGTTGATGTTGATAAGGACTGTCTGTATATTAAATCCAATAGAGGTGTGTCCAGAGCAGTGCAGTGTATATTCTGAAACAAGAGAATAAAAAATTAGCAGAAAGTAATAATTTCTACTTCAGTTCTATTTACAATTTGTCTCTCCATTTGGAGAAGCCATTTATTCTATTACTGTCTTGCTTCATTTCACTTAACACCAGACAAGCAAAAAGTTTGTAAGATGTTTGTCTGATTTGGGGTTATAAAGGGAAGTGAAGCCCAGGAAAGAGGATCACACCAGATGATTTGTTTTAGGATACTATTCAAATGGAAATCTCTATTCTCAGTAATTTTTCCTGGAAAGCAATACCCAGGAAGGCCAAGCTGAAGAAAGAACACTCAGGTGGGCCTGTTGTTCTCCCAAGAGATGGGACCTCAGGACTGGGGCTTGGGTGATTCACAGACTTTTCTCTTTACAAGGACTTTGATAGAAATCTCACAATTATTAAACCTTTGCCAAAGTTATATATTTTGCAAGCTTCCTCTCAAACTCAGAATACATCCAAACTCTCCCTTTGGTTCACAAAACTCCGATGGCCCACCTCTCTCCACCTCCCACAGCCTCCTAATACACTGCCTCCACTACTACCCCATCCCCAACTCCACTTTCCTGTTCTGTATAGCCTCAATCTGGACACTTCCCTCTCAACACTGCCCACATTCTCTCTTCCATTTTTGGTCTGTGTCTGTGCTCACTGGTCCCTCTCAGCAGGACATTCCTGACCACCCTTAAAACTATCCCTCAGTCTCTCCCTCAATCTACTTATGGGTCCATTATCAAAGACAAAGGACCATAATTCAAACCAATGTGCTTCAGATGAATCCAATTCAGAAATGTGATTCAAGCCTCCTATCATGCATTTCAGTTCCTCCCAACACAACTAAGGACAAGCAGGAAGATCAGGGCAACCCCAGGAGGGTCTGAACATTTTGTAAAGTGATTAAAAATGTTGTCTGGACTGGCTGATGTGACTCAGAGGTTGAGCATCGACCCATGAACCATGAAGTCACCAGTTAGATTTCCGGTCAGTGCAGATGCCTGGGTTGTGGGTTGATCCAACCCCAGGGAGGGGCATCCAGGAGGCAGCTGATCGATGTTTCTTTCTATCCCTCTCTCTTCCTCTGTCTCTAATAAATCAATAAAAACATATGTTTAAAATGTGTTACTATGATTTATTTTTAAAAAAATAAACGGCCCTAGCTGATTTTGCTCAGTGGATAGAGCATTGGCCTGCAGACAGAAGGGTCCCAGGTTCGATTATGGTCAAGGGCACATACCTTAGTTGCAGGCTCCTCCCAGGCCCAGGCCCTGGTCAGGGCTTGTGCAGGAGGAACCAATCAATGTGTTTCTCTCACATCTATATTCTCTCTCTCTTCAACTCTCTCTAAAAATCAATAGAAAAATATCCTCAGGTAAGGATTTTTTTTTTTAAATGTTGTCGGGGGTGGGGGGTTAGTATCTAAATACTGTGGCAAGAACACAGTGCTGAGGCTCATGGAGCAGAGACTCCTTCCAATTCATTCCTAACAGAGGTAGTCCACATGTAAACAATCTCTTTATTAATTACTAAACTACAACCATACATCCTTATAATAAAAGGCTAGTATGCAAACTGACCAAAGGGTGGAACAACCAGTCGCTATGACGCGCACTGACCACCAGGGGGCACTCAATGCAGGAGCTGCCCCCTGGTGGTTAGTGCGCTGCCACAGGGCGAGCAGCGCTCAGCCAGAAGTTGGGCTCATGGCTGGCGAGCGCAGCGGAGGTGATGGGAGCCTCTCCCGTTCCGTGGCAGCGGGAAGGATACCCAACTGATGGCTCCCGGACTGTGAGAAGGCGCAGGCTGGGCTGAGGAACAGCCTCCCCGCCCCCGCTCCAGTGCATGAATTTTGTGCACCAAGCCTCTAGTATCAACATAATCAAATCTCAAATACCATTAACAGTGAATGAAAAAAACAGGTCTCAGAGGAATATACTAAATATACCTGTGTCTTTCAAAAGTATAGGAAACTTAAAATACTTGACTTAATATACATACAGTAAAATGTCAGTGAAAAGCAAATCATCATAAAATGCAAAATTCAAAATAATGCTTCTTCTTGTGGGTAGGAGATAGACACCAACTGGGAAGTGCACCAGAAGTTTCAACAATATTGCTAAAGCAGGATTGGCTGGAACACAGGGTATAAAGAACTGGTTTTCATATTTATACCATTATAACCCCTGTACCTCACATGATATACTAGCTATAGTCTTCAAAAATTCCAACAGTAACAGAAGCTGCACACTCCTTACCCCCTCTAATGCCCTGACAAAGAGTGGAGAGGAAAACAAAGCCAGGTCCCTAAATTGAACAACTGGTCCTATAATTCTATTTGTGATTAATTAAAATAATTTATTTCTATCATTTACAACTAAGAATTTAATGGTATACAGACAACTAAAAACTTTATTTTCATTCATCAAATATTTTTACATTAAGATGTAGCAATTTCAACAATTTTAAGGTAAACTGAAAGTTTACTATCAAAAAAGAACAAATTACAAAATATACAATCTTGCAAAATAACTGAGAAACAGATTTTATTTAGAAGCCTCTCAAACTTTCTATACACAAGAAACCAAATAAATCAAGTAACCACTATAGCCTGGACATCTGACACAATAATATTGCCAGTAAGAAAGGAAGAAATCATACTAGTTTCATGAAAAATATTAATTCAATAAAAATGTATCACCTCCCAGGACAGCTTTGAGATCTTTAACAATAAAACAAACCAGTATTAATTTAAAAAAAATACCATTCATGCCCATTTTCCATAATCCCATCCAAAAATCAGCTCTATCTCCAAACACATCAAAAGTGCAGAATCAGGCAGGGAAACACACAGACAGGAGACAGGGAGAAGGTTCTCAGGACGTGGGATTCCCAGGCCCGGCACTCACAGTGGTTTCCTGACCTTACAGGTGTGTGTGTTTTGCAAAAATAAAGTGAGATTTTTCTGTCCTTCTATTTCTGTATAGGGCTTTTCAAAGCTGGCATTAACCTCAAGGACTATTAAAAATGAATATGGAAAAGCAGCTTCCAGTCACCACAACTCACTTTTAGTGAAAAGCAACATGTCATTAAGTTTTTCAATTTTCCAATAAAAACAGTAATGAGCAATAGAGTGTATAATGAATGTCTACAATAAAAATACAGCAAATAATATCTACTAATACAACTGAAGAAAACTTGAGGCCCCTGTAATCCATGGTTTCTCCAACTCAGCACCACTGATATTTTTGGCCAGACTATTCCCTGTTGACCTGCCACTGGCAGGTGTTGAGCAGACCCCAGCCTCTACCCACTAGCTGCCAGGAGTGATCCCCCACAATGTGACAACCAGAATATCTACAGACACTGTCACGTGTCCCCTGGGAGCAAAATCATCTAGGTCAGTGGTTCTCAACGTTTCTAATGCCGCGACCCTTTAATACAGTTCCGCATGTTGTGGTGACCACCAACCATAAAATTATTTTCGTTGCTACTTCATAACTGTAATTTTGCTACTGTTATGAATCGTAATGTAAATATCTGTGTTTTCCGATGGTCTTAGGCGACCCACAGGTTGAGAACCACTGCTGGGGGAGGGGGGGCCTGCTGGGGCGGGGGGGAGAGGCGGGGGGAATGCGCCTCCACTGGCACCAGCCTTGCCTGGCTTGGTGCCAGCCTGCTTCCCAGCCAGCACAAACCCCACCTTCGCCCACTCGCTGGCCACCTCTGCCCCCTTCTGGCACCCACCTTGGCTGGCCTGGGGCCTGCGGGCTGGGGGCAGTTCCTACATTGAGCGACTTCCCCCTGGTGGTCAGTGCGCAGCATAACAACCAGTCGATCCACCATTCGGTCGATTTGCATATTTACCTTTCATTGTATAGGATATATACAGGCAGTCCTTGGGTTACATCAGACCCAACGTAAGTCGTTTTGTGGTTACGTGGCCATCTCCCATCCTATCTAATAAAAGGGGGAATATGCTAATTGACCATCACACCCTCATAAAGATGTTGACGCCCACAACCAATAAAGAGGGAATATGTTAATTGACTGCCACACCCTCAAATATGGTGGCGCCGTCCCCTCAGCCCCGCCAGGGTAGCAGGCACACAGCATGGCCAGGCCCTCCCCCAGGCGGGTCCGGCCACTCTGCACGCCTACCTCCAGAGTCCCCCAGTCCCCCTCAGTGCCCCAGCTGCCCAGGGCCAGCCTGAGGTACAGGCAAGCCTCAGATGGCAGCTGCCCAGCTGCCTAAGGCCGGCCCAAGGCACAGGCAAGCCTCAGATGTCGGCTGCCCAGCCAACACCCGAGGCTCAGGAGAGCCTCAGATGTCGGCTGCACAGCCGCCCAGGACGACTTGAGGCTCAGGTAACCAGGGCTGGCTGAGGCTTGCGCTGCCAGCAGTGGCAGCAGCAGAGGTGTGATGAGGGTGTTGCCTTCCCCTGATCGCCAGGTCGCATCCTGCCCCTGAGGGGTCCTGGACTATGAGAGGGGGCAGGCCGGGGTGAGGGACCCCCCTCCAGTGCATGAATTTCCATGCACCGGGTCTCATTTATTTATTTAAAGAAAAAAAGCTAAGTCATTTTGACGTATGTACATATGTGCTTTATGTTTTTTATTATTTATTTACTAGCAGCCCGTTTGCACGAAGATTTGTGCAATAGACCTTCATTCACCTGGCTGCCTGTACCAGTTTTCTGCCGGCACCAGGAACCCAGGCCTTGGCTGTGGCCACCGCCTTCTGCCTTCTTTCAGGGTCGGGGCTTGGCCCTGGGCGGCAGCCTTGGGCTCGGCTGCACCCCAGCCACCCTGCTACGGATCGCAGGACCCAACCCCCGGTGGTTGCAGCAAGAGAAAAACAGTTAGTTACTTACAAGGGAACACCCATACGATTATCAGCTGATTTCTCAACAGAAACTATGCAGGCCAGACAGGAATGGCAAGAAATATTCAAAGTGATGAATAGCAAGAACCTACAACCAAGACTACTCTACCCAGCAAAGTTATCATTCAGAATTGAAGAGCAGATAAAGAGCTTCACAGATAAGAAAAAGCTAAAGGAATTCATCACCACCAAACCAGTATTAAATGAAATGCTGAAAGGTATTATTTAAAAGGAGGAAAAAGAAGAAAAAAAAGTAAAGATAAAAATTAGGAACAACAAATACATACCTATCAACAAGTGAATCTAAAAGTCAAGTGAATTAAAAATCTGAAGAACAGAATAGACTGATGAACATAATAGAATCAGGGGCATAGAATGGGAGTGGACTGATAATTCTCAGGGGAAGGGGGTGTCTGTGTGGGGGGTACGGGAAAAGACTGGACAATATCATACACCTATGGATAAGGATAGCGAGGGGGGGAGGTAAGGGCAGAGGAAAGGGTGGGAACTGGGAGGAGGGGAGATATGGGGGTGGGGAAAACAATTGTAATAATCTGAACAATAAAGATTTATTAACAATGAAAAAAAAGGATTAAGCTGAGCATATAAAGCCAACACCAAAAAGTTACACTTACATTTATTCCACTTATATGACATTCTCATATGACAAAATTTTAGAAATTAAGGACAAATTGGTGGTGTCAGGTTAGGTACAAGGGTGAGGAGATGAGCCAGAAGCAACAGGAGGCCTGGCCAAGTGGTTAAGTTAGTTGAAGCGTCATCCCCTACACCAAAAGGTAGCAGGCTCAATTCCCAGCCAGGGCACAAACCTAGGTTGCAGGTTCGATCTCCAGTCAGAGAGTGTGCAAGAGGCAACCGATCAATGTTTCTCTCTCTCTCTCATTGATGTTTCTCTCTCTTTTATCCTCTCTCTCTCTCTCTCTCTCTCTCTCTCTCTCTCACACACAGCATGAGTGAAACTGGGGTGATAAAATATGATTCAGAGATTGTATCGCTGTACATATCATGATTGTGACGTTTACTATAGTTCTGCAAAATGTTTCCACTGGAAGAAAATGGGCAAAGTAGACTAATCTCAATTTTTAAAAGTGTCTAATATTAGCAACTTCATATGGTATTCATTTTATCATCACAACAATACCATAAGCTAGATATCTTTATTATCCCCACTTTACAGATGAGAAATCTGAAGCCCTGAGAGGGTGAGAAACTTAGCCAAGGTCCCACTTTAAATGGTGTGGCCAGGATTCAAATCCAGGCTGGCTGGCTCCAAAGCCTACACTCACAACCACCCTCTCTCTTGAAACTGAAAATGTAAAATACGACCATGCATGCTGTTCTCAGTACAGCTTTGAAAATCTCTTTAAGCCCAGCTGGTGTGGCTCAGTGGTTGAGCATCAACCAATGAACCAAGAGGTCACCATATCGATTCCCAGGTCAGGACACATGCCCAGGTCGCAGGCTCAATCCCCAGTAGGGGATGTGCAAGAGGCAGCCAAACGATGTTTCTATCTCTCTACCCTTCTCCCTTCCTCTCCAAAATCAATAAAAACATATATTTTTAAAAATCTCCTTAAAATGTAACCTTAGAGGACTTCAGTGGACACTGTTTAAAGACCACTAATCTAGCCTCAACTGAATCACAGAAAGCTACAACAGACTAAATTCTATCTGCACATGAGCCATAAAACATTCCTCCCCTGACAGTGTCCAGAGCCCATAATTCGAGAGTCTCACTCTGCTGTGGGAGTGGAGTGGGTACCACCTGTCATCTTTAGTCAGGGCTATTATCCTTACCTTGATCAATTTCCAAGGAAACAAAAGTTGTGAGAGTGTGTTTTTGTTTTGTTGTTTTTTTTTATGGGGAGTGCAGGGTATTTGTATTGTGGTTTCAGATGGGTGCTATTTGTTTAAAGTTTTCTTCATTTGATTTGAATGAGCAAGAAGGCTCAAGGGAATAAAGCAACTAAGCAAACTTTAGCAATAATGTGAGGTAGGAAAGAAGCTGGAGAGAAAATAAATGCTCCTCATACAGCTTCTTTCTTCAATTCAAATGCTTCTTTTTCACTTCAAGACAAAGCAAAAAAGAAACAGAAAATTAATGTTTCAAGACAATTCTCTTAATACACAGGAGTGGGGAACCTTTTTCCTGCCAAGGGCCATTTAGATATTTATAACATTATTCACTTAATGTAAATTTATATTGCTATGAAAAAAAGCTCCTAGATTTATTGAATTTCAAGTCCCAACTGTGATTTCCTTGTCAGGGCCACCAAGTGATTTATCTGGCCTTATACAGCCCCTGGGTCAGATGTTCCCCACCCCTGCCTTAACAGAAGAAAGTGCAAAGTGAATAGATGCAGAATGAACACAGAGAGGGAATGATGTGGCACAACTGCCCCCACTTTCTCAGACAATTGTGCTGAGAGTAATCAAACACGAAAGCGCTTTGGCCAGTGTGGCTCACTGATCACAGCATGAGTCCATGAACCGGTCACAGGTTCGATTCCTGATCAAGGGCACATACCTGAGTTGCAGGTTCAATCCCCGGCCCCACGTTTAGAGAGGTAACCAATTGATGTATCTCTCTATCTCCTCCTCCCTCCCTCCTTTCCACTAAAAAAATCAATGAAAAAGATCCTCCAGTGAGGATTTTAAAAAAGGCCCACATACCACAAGCCCTGAGGGAAGCTCCAGTCTAAAGTGAAGTTTCATGCTCATGCTACCAAATCCAGGGAGAAGACAGAAAATGGGCTTTTTAAATAAATAGCTATAAAGAAAAAAAAAAAGGGGGGGGGGCTGGAAATTCCTGAAAACTAGAGGATAAAAACATGAACTCAAAAGGGGCTGCAAGCTAACTGTGAAAACAGGCCTCTGTTTAACAAAAGACAGGCTGGTAACCAGTGTCCTGACTCCATAACATTAGGAAGGCAATCCACAATTCTTTTTTTTTTTTAATTTATCTTTATTGTTGAAAGTATTATAGATGCCCCCCTTTGTTCCCCATTGAACCGCTCCACCTTGCACCTGACACCACCACCCCCAGGCCTTCACCACACTATTGTGATATCCACAATTGTTAAGTTTACAGGTTCCCTGACTCCCTAACTCACCCTCAATATAAAAGTCCACAATAAGGAACAGTTGTTTAGACATCACACACTTGAAATCCTGATTAACAGGCATAAAATGGCTATTCCTGGGCTCTAAATCAGGAAATAGATTACCAATATCAGCTCTTAGCCATACTACTTTTAAAATTCCAAATCACTATCACACTCTAAGGGCAAGACTCAAAAGAAAACATGAATAGCCTTGCCAGTGTGGCTTGGTGATTGAGCATCGACCTATGCACAGAAGGTCAGGGTTCAATTCCCAGTCAGGGCATATGCCTGAGTTGTGGTCTCAATCCCCAGTACAAGGCATGAAGGAAGTAGCCAATCAATAATTCTCTCATCATTGATGTTTCCCTCTCCCTCCCTTCCTCTCTCTGAAATCAATAAAAATATATTTAAGAGAAAAGAAAGAAAACATGAATATGCTGTGATCTGTCCATCTTTATTTTTTTTTAAATATATTTTATTGATTTTTCACAGAGAGGAAGGGAGAGGGATAGAGAGCCAGAAACATCGATGAGAGAGAAACATCGACCAGCTGCCTCCTGCACACCTCCTACCGGGGATGTGCCCGCAACCAATGTACATGCCCTTGACCGGAATCGAACCCGGGACCCTTCAGTCCGCAGACCGACGCTCTATCCACTGAGCCAAACCGGTTTCGGCGATCTGTCCATCTTTAAAGTGCACTGTTGGCCTCACCATTTTATGATCAGGGTCATGGGCCCTGGAAACACACAAGATAACAGAAATCAGTGCTGGGGCTATTTAACTTCATTAGTGTGAAGTACCTACAGAACAACTGCTTATTTATTTGCAACCTCTGACAACACTCATCTGTTTTATTTCTTATAAAATGAATAACTGAAGGAGGATAGACTACAGGGCACTGGATAACCAGTCTGTCTTTTGTTAAGAGAATCAGACACAGCACCATGAAAATACTGTCCTCATTCTACACAAGACTTATTCACAAAATCCATTAAAAGTGCTCTACATTCCCTCCCCCTTGAAAACCTAAGGCAAGACTTGTAGTGACATAGTTTAACAGAAGCAATATACCAACCACACAGGGACACAGTCAGGAAATCAAAACCTATCACCAGTGGGACACAACTGAAGCTTGAACTGAACTGGTTGTCCAACTAGAACACTTAACATAAAAAAAGGATGTAAAACCCTAAAGAATCTATACAAAACTATTAGAGCTAATAAATGAGTACAGCACAGCAAGGTTGCAGGATACAAGATAAATATACCAAAAAATCAGCTGTATTTCTATACACTAGCAATAAACCTAAAAAGGAAATTAAGAAAAAAATACACCATTTACAATAGCATAAAAAAGAATACGACATTTAGGAATAAGTTTAACCAGAGACATGCAAGACTTGAACACTGAAAACTACAAAACAGGGCTGAAAAAAAAATTACAGAAGACCTAAGAAAATGGGGGAAATGCTGTGTTCATGGGTAGAAGACTTAATATTAAGATAGCAATTCTCCCCCAAAGAGTCTACAGAATCAATGAGATTCCAACTGCCTTTTTTCCAAAACTGGACAAGTGATCTTAAAATCCATGTGGAATTGCCTTTAAATATCTTCTATACTACACCTTACATTAACTATAAAAATTTTCCTAAGACTTTTTTAAAACAGACAACGAAGACATAGCTGAAATGTCTAGTACTTGTGTGTTTCCGTCTTTCTCTTAAAAGGGTGACTATTTATAAGAACAGGCAGGGGGGGTTGGGGAAGTCTCAGATTATTAATATATTTTTTAATTTAACTTTATTTTATAATCCGTAACACCCCTTTAGTTCTAAAAGTTTAGAATTCTTCAATATCCAACATAAAACATTGTTTCACATTACTTTCCCTAAGAGCAGCTGAGAGAGAAGAGAGCTGCTGAAGTCCCATGCATTCCTCATAAAGGGTCTGTACTCAGACTTACTCCAACTCTAGCTGTGAGCTCCAGCTCTGAGGCAGCAGCTCAAAAGATGCCATAAACATACGGAGAGGAACTAGATTGTCTGACATGAGGGCAAGGGCTGGAGGGGCAGCTTTCTCACAGACAGAAGTGCTGGCTAATGGCATTGTTCCCTTGCTGAGCCCTCCCCACTCCCCCACAAAACCAGCAGATGGTTGCCATATCTGAATGCCCATCAACACTGTTCACCCTGCCCTTGTGATTGCCTGAGACACTCATTGCTCCACCCAACTTTCGGGCCCCACCCAAGCCTTTTCCAGTGGCTCATGCGGCTGTCTTGGCTCATGCTGCCAACATTCCTAAAACCTCTCAAACATGCAGCATCTGGCCTCTATACCACCTCTTCCTAAGCCACCCCAGGCCCAACACTAGCAGCAGCGAGCCTCAGTTCACAGCCTGGCCTCTCCAGGCGCCTCCAAGCCTACAGCAAGTGGCAGCCTTCTACATATAGCTTTGTAGCTCATGCCAGGTGGTCCCCAACAAGGCACAGGCAATGGCTGACCTTGACCTGCAACTCCTGGGAAGCCCCTCCTGGGAAACCCCACAGCCAGTGAACCAGTGGACTATGCTGAAGCACCACCCAACCACCTCCACACGCAACACATTCAAGAGGCAGATTTAGCAGGCATCAGAGCCCTGCTGAATTAAGTCCTGCTCTGTGGGGTTGGTCCCTGCAGAGCATATTCTCTATTGTGGTCAGGCCAATCCTCACAGCTGATCGGCTGGGGGTAAATTCCTCCCATGACATGCCAACAGCAATCAAGCCTAAACTACCAGAGGAGGGTGCACACAGCTCTCACAGGTGACCAGGTACTCTGTGCCTCTGGTGCCTACAAAACACCTATTACATAAGACCACTCTACCAAATCTGGGAGACGTAGCAGCTCTACCAAATACATAGAAACAAACACAGGAAGGAAGCCAAAATGAAGAGACAAAGAAACATGTCCCAAATGAAAGAACAGAACAAAACTGCAGGAAAAAACAAAAACAAAACAAAAAAACTAAACTAAATGGAAATAAGTAATATACCAGAAGCAAAGTTCAAAACACTGGTTACCCGGCCGTGTGGCTGGCTCAGTGGTCAAGCGTCAACCCATATACCAAGAAGCTGCTGGTTTGATTCCCAGTCAGGGCACATGCCTGGGTTGTGAGATCCATCCCCTGTACAGGGTGTGCAGGAGGCAGTTGATTGATGTTTATATTTTTCTCTTCTCACTTTCTTTCTCTTTAAATCAACTTTAAAAAAACAACCCACTAATTATAAAGGTGTTCAAATGAACTTAGGGGTAGAGTAGAGGAACTTACTGTGAACTTCAAAGAAGAAATGGGAAACATAAAAATGGAGATTAAAAAAACATGAAAAAGAACTAGTCAGAAATAAGGATTACACTATAGAGCAGTGATGGGCAACCTTTTGAGCTTGGTGTGTCAAACTTCGCCAAAAAACTGAGCTTAACTCGGGTAGTGTGTCACTTTGAGAAAAAAACATTATTTCGCAAATGTTTCATCCTCAGGAGCAGCAAATGTTTCATCCTCGGCATGCGGCCACCTCGGCAGCCGCGTGTCATCAGAAATGGCTACACATGTCAGTGCTGACACGCGTGTCATAGGTTCGCCATCACTGTTATAGAGGAATCAACAGTAGAGTACATGAAGCAGAGGATCAAATCAGCAACTTGGAAGATAAAGAGTTAGAAATATCAATGAGAGAGAAACATCGATCAGCTGCCTCCTGCACACCTTCTACTGGGGATGTGCCCACAACCAAGGTACATGCCCTTGACCGAAATCGAACCTGGGACCTTTCAGTCCACAGGCTGACTCTCTATCCACTGAGCCAAACTGGTCAGGGCAAGAAATCAATATTTTAAACATTTTGCAGATTTTCCTCTTAAGGCCCTCTTCTCTTTTTTTGGCATCTTTTTTTTTTTTTTTCTTTTTTTTTTTTTTGGCATCTTAAGGAGTTGTTCTTCCTGTTTTCTCCACTGTCTAATCATACACTCAGTGGGAGGAGGTTCAAATTGTCTCTCTGCAGCTCTATTTCCATGCTCTTTTGCATGGCTGATTACATTTAGTTTGAATTTTGCAGATAAGACAATTGCTTACCGGTATTTACCTTTTTGTTTTTTGACATCTTTATGGGCTCGGAACGCTTAGGTCCCTGTTGCATCTGCACACTCTCCACCTCCACCTCCAATTACTAAGGCATCAGCAGACGTCAGTAACAATAAGGCTCGGGATTGGAGGAAGCCTGTTTGACAAGGTATGGGCAGCTACGCACCCATGCTGGCTCCCTCCTTGGCTGAGTTCCATGTATAAGATGCCCCTCGATTTTCAGTCTAACGATTTTAGAAAAACATAATGTCTTATACATGGAAAAATACAGTAGTTTAAGGAGCCTCTGGGACAATTTCAAGTGTCCCAATATTTGCATTATGGGGGTGCCAGGAAACAAGATGAACCAAAAAAAACTCACACCAAGACACATCATAATTAAAATGCCAAAGGTTAGCCCTATCCAGTTTGGCTCAGTGGATAGAGCGTCAGCCTGAAGGGTCCAGTGTTCAATGCCACTCAAGGGCACATGCCCGGGTTGCAGATTCGATCTCCAGTAGGGGGCATACAGGAGCCAGCCAATCAATTATTCTCTCATCATTGATGTTTCAATCTGTCTCTCTCCCTCTCCCTTCCTCTCTCTGAAATCAATAAATATTTAGCCCTAACCAATTTGGCTTAGTGGATAGAGCATTGGCCTGCGGACTGAGGGGTCCCAGGTTCGATTACGGTCAGGGGCATGTACCTTGGTTGCGGGCACATCCCCAGTAGGTGTGCAGGAGGCAGCTGATCAATGTTTCTCTCTCATCGATGTTTCTAACTCTCTATCCCTCTTCCTTCCTCTCTGTAAAATATCAATAAAATATATTTTTAAAAGATTGTGATCTAACATAATCGAAGCTGAAGTATTAAAAATAATGATAAAAAATAAATATTTAATAAGTAAATAAAATGCCAAAGGTTAAAAACAAAGAGAGAATCTTAAAAGCAGCAAGAGAAAAGCAGTCAGTTTCCTACAAGAGAGCTCCGATAAGGTGTCAGCTAATTTTTCAACAGAAACTTTTGTAGACCAAAGTGATGAAAAACAAGGACCTATAACAAAGATTACTCTGCTCGGCAAAGCTATCATTTAGAATTGAAGAACAAAGAGTTTCCCAGAGAAGAAAAAACTAAAGTTCATCACCACCAAACCAGTATCACAAAAAATGTTAAAGGGTCTTCTTTAAGAAGAAGAAAAAAATATTTAAAATGTGAATAAAATGGCAATAAATACATCTATCAACAATTACTTTCAATGCAAATGGATTAAGTGCTCCAATTAAAAGACATATAGTGGCTGAATGGATTGCAAAACAAGACCCTTACGTATGCTGTCTACAAGAGACTCAATTCAAATGGAAAGACACACACTAACTGAAAGAAATGGACAAAGATATTTCATGAAAATGGACAAAGCAAACAAAAAAGGCTGGGGCAGCAATACTTATATCAGACAAAATAGACTTTATAACAGAGACTATAACAAGAGACAAAGAAGGACCCAGAAATTCTACTTCTGGGTATTTCTCCAAAGAAACCCAAAACACTGAATCAGAGAGATATACTAGGCATGCTTCGTTATGTCTATTGCAGCATTATTAATAACAAGAGGCCCAGCGTGCAAAATCATGCCGTAGTCCGCCACCCTGCCACACTCGCCCACCCGCCTGCAGCTGCTCACAGCATATGAACTCTCTTCAGCGTGCTGGGAGGAAGTTTCCAATCCCACTCCTTTTCCTCTAATGGTTTTCCTGCCCCTCCACCCTTTCCCTATGCTGGTCAGGAGAGCTTCTGGCTGATCCCCCCTCAAGGGCTCATCAGGGGAAAGAGCCTTTGACCTTGGCTATAAAAGCACCTGTCTAATCACTGAGCTTATTAGGCCACCCAGAGTCCAGATGCATAACTTATTTCAAATAAACATTTTTGGGGTGTCTGTGAAAATGTAGATCTCTGATATTGAGAGGAAAAAACTATTGCTTTAAAATAATGACAACACCTATTTCAAATATTGTAATGAAAGTATGAAAAAAAAGTCATATAAAAAGGCTGCAAAGAATAAACCAAGATGGCGGCATAGGTAAAACACCTGAACTTGCTGCCTCGCACAACTTCAAAACTACAACTGAAAGACAAAAGGGACATCATCCAGAACCACAGGAAGGCTGGCTAAGTGGAAATTCTACAACTAGAAAGGAAGAGAAAAGCACACTGAGACTCAGAGGAGCTGCGGAAGTAAAGTGCAGAGGTACGGAGGTGCGTGCGCAGAGGGCTGGCAAGTGAGTATGCAGCTAGCTTTTTCAATCTGGAAGGAGACACAAGCTCGCTACTGCTCTGAACTCCAGTTCCGGGCGAGATCCTGGGGACCCAGAATCATACGGGGAGAAACTGGACTGTATGGCAGCGGGTGGAACTCGAGGGTGGCTTTCTCTCAGAGGTGCTTGCAGCCATTACCAAGGGACACTGAGACCCGGGGGCCTCTTAGGGCAGGGCTGACGGGAAGCCATTGCTGTTTGCTCCGCCCTGAGACCCCGCCCCATCCAAGCTGAATGCAGAGGCGTTTGCATATGAATGGCCTGGTCCCTTGAAATCTAAACTTACCTAACAAACTGCAGCTGAGTCAGAGAGACCCAGAACATCCAAAAGAAGACCCAAGGCCACACAGCAGCTTGCATTGCTTCACAGCTGGGCCTCATCTGGGCACCTCTAAAATCCAAAATAAGAAGAGGAATCTGCAGCTCTCTCCATAACTCCTGCTGGGTAGCCTCAGGCAGAGGCTAAATTAGCACCTCCTTGGAGATCCAAGAGCCAGTGTACCCAGGGGTCAGAGTAGGACCATCCAGATTACAACTCCTCAGATCCATAAGGGACACACTCGGGGCAGACTCAGTGAGCACCAAAGCCCCACTGAAGCAAGTCTTGCCTCATAAGGGTGTCTGCAGCACAGAAGTTTTCCCATCGAAGACACAGCTGATCCTCACAGCCAATTGGCCTGGAGGTCAATTCCTCCCAGTGATACCAACAACAATCAAGACTTAAATACAAGGCTGTGCACACAGCCCACAAAGGGGTGCACCAAGAGTGTCCACCTCAGGTAACTGGGGAGGCTGAGCCACTGTGCCCTCTAGGACACCTAGCACACAAAGCCACTCTATCAACTTAGGGAAGCAGCCAAAATGCAGAGACAAAGAAACAGGTCACAAATGAAAGAAATGGAGGAAAACAAATTACTGGATATAGAGTTCAAAACCATGGTTATAAGGTTTTTCAAGAATTTCCTAGAAAAGGCCGATAAATTTAGCCAGACCCTCGAGGATATAAAAAAGGACCAACTAGAAATTAAGCATACACTGACTGAAATAAAAAATATTATACAGACACCCAACAGCAGACTAGAGGATCAAGAATCAAATCAAAGTTTTGAAATACAAAGAAGCAAAAATCACTCAACCGGGAAAGCAAAAAGCAAAAAGAATCCAAAAAGTTGAAGATAGTGTAAGAAGCCTCTGGGACAACTTCAAGCGTACCAATATCCAAATTATGGGGGTGCCACAAGAAGAGAGAGAGCACGATATTAAAAACTTATTTGAAGAAATAATGACAGAAAACTTCCCCCAGCTGGTGAAAGAAATAGACTTACAAGTCCAGGAAACGCAGAGAACCCCAAACAAAAGGAATCCAAAGAGGACCACACCAAGACACATCATAATTAAAATGCCAAGAGCAAAAGACAGAGAGAGAATATTAAAAGCAGCAAGAGAAAAACAGTTAATTACCTACAAGAGAGCACCCATACGATTGTCAGCTGATTTCTCAACAGAAACTATGCAGGCCAGACGGGAGTGGCAAGAAATAGTCAAAGTAATGAACAGCAAGAACCTACAACCAAGATTACTCTACCCAGCAAAGCTATCATTCAGAATTGAAGGTCAGATAAAGAGCTTCACAGATAAGAAAAAGCTAAAGGAGTTCATCACCGACAAACCAGTATTGTATGAAATGCTGAAAGGTATTCTTTAAGAAGAGGAAGAAGAAAAAGGTAAAGATAAAAATTATGGACAACAAATACATATCTATCAACAAGTGAATCTAAATATCAAGTGAATAAAAAAAATCTGATAAACAGAATAAACTGGTGAATATAATAGAATCAGGGACATAGAAAGGGAATGGACTGAAAATTTTCGGGGGGAAAGGGGTGTGGGGAGTGCGGGAAGAGACGGGACAAAAATCATACACCTATGGATGAAGATGGGGGGGGGGGGTAAGGGCAGAGGATGGGGTGGGAACCAGGTGGAGGGGAGCTATGGGGGTGAAAAAGAGGAACACTTGTAATAATCTGAACAATAAAGACTTATTTAAAAAAACCAAAAATAAATAAAATTCCCTCTACATAAAAAAAAGGGGGGGGGCCTGCAAAAATGTTATTTTACTTTGAAGACAGTAATAACTGAACATAACAGGTTTCTTTTAGCTAGCTTAAAAGGTAGCTGCTTTTTTTTTTTTTTATGTCTTAGGCCTATACAAAAGTCTTAAAAGACCCCTGACCCTGCCTTCTGAAGATTTTAGGTTAACACTTTTGTCTTAAAAACTGTGAGGTGCCTAATTTTTAAAAACAACCAGCCACACCCCCTTCCTCAACCATATTGTCACATCATCCAAGTTATACTTTATAAACAGCCTTGATGTGCTACACACGTGCAAAAAGTATACAAAGTGGGTAAACTACTTTGCCTTAGAAGTATATATTTAGTAATCACTTAGTTACATTATTTTATTTTTGTGAAATGAGAACTGATTGACCAAACCTTTCAAGCAGACCCACCAGATGATAAATATTACCATATGTTTGATTCACAGTACATTTGAGAATAAACACTTCAATTACAGCTTCAGCTTTGTGTTTAGTATCAAAAACCTTTTCTGTGTGCGTGTTTTTGCTACAGATGCCTTGCTCTGGATTACATTTTGAAAACTGCCTATTACAGATAAAGCACCTTTACAGGTACACTTCAGGGAAACAGGTGTATTTATGCACACAAATGTTCATATGATGCCTGCGCCACTCTCCCAGCACATGCCACTGCATGTGTGGCCACACACCCTGGTCCTGGCATAAACAGGCTGCCCCCGAACACACCAGAGCCCCACCGGCCTGTTTTTTGTTGTTGTTTTTAATTTGAAATAGTTTTACAAGCTCATAAGACCTTTGCATATTAAAAAATACCCTAGAACACTATGCAGTATTAAATCACCATTACATTTTTTCACCAATTAAAACTACCCAGAATATACATTTTTAAAGGGAAAAAAATCCTACAAAACTGAATTCTGAAATGACATTATGATTTAAATACTATGACAAAATAGATAATTCCTTATAACATTAATTCATTACACAAAGCTGCCAGACATTTCCATACGTATAATCACTGCAGAGTGCAAATGAACACAATTCAACATTACACACATAGCTGAAGTAGCTGTGCCTCCACTTAAGAAACTCTCAAATTTCTGGCACAAAAATTTGGGCTGTTTTAACTTTTACCAGGAAACCAACTTCCAATCCATTTACTCTTTTTTCTGGCCATTCCCATTAAAAAAAGAAGAAGAAAAGAAAGTAACATCCTTCTGCTGTCATAGCCACAAAGAGTCAGCATCGCCTCTGCTTGAAGAAATCCACTCCTCTCAATTCTTCAGGCATGTATTCCTGGTCCACAGGCTCGCTGTACATGGGGTTGAATTTGTAGCCCTTGCCTTAGTAGACTTGGGGCTCTGGCAAAATAGACTACACGCTGGGCCAGAAGCACCTCACATTCGGGCAGGCCTATGAAGTGACAGCCCTGGTAGGCACCCACTGCTTGTGGTAATGCGGATGGATCTGCCAGACCTATGTCTTCACTGGCAAACCTCACCAGCCTCCTTGCCACATACAGCGGGTCCTCTCCTCCTTCGAACATGCGTGCCAGCCAGTAGAGGGAGGCGCTCGGGTCTGACCCCTGCATCGACTTATGAAGAGCAGAGATTCGGTTATAGTACTCTTCTCCTGCTCAGTCATATAAAATGTGAGACTTCTGGAGGCCTTCCTTCACATCATTCTCAGTGATCAGAACTCTACTGGGAGAATAGGCTTGCCCACTCTTCTTACAAAACATTTTCCTGGAGCTTAACCTGGCCAGCACAGCCAGCTGCAGTCCATTCAGTATAATTCGGACTCCCCAGCAAAGTTAACCAGGGTTGCTACACCGGCTGCAGCATGAACCTCTCCACCCCCACACCCACCCGAGCTGCTCCTGCCCCTCAGGGGGGGGGGGGGGGGCCCGGCCAGTGCCTGGAGGCACCTCGGAGCGCCAGCGGGTATTTATTTTTAGTATATGTGCTGCCGAAGCGAGCACAAGCGGGTATTTATTTTTAAAAGACTGTGCGGCACATGCCTGGCCCTCAGCGTCCCCCCGCCCCTGCCCCCGGCCTGGATGAGGGGCACTGGCAGTTTGCAGGCCAGCCACAACCACGATCTAGGTGGGGGTCCCCTCATGGTGACCAGTTGTTTGGTCATTTAAGTTGTGATGCCTCTTGGCCTTTTATTATTATGATAGCCAAGATATGGAAGCAACTAAGTATCCTTGAATAGATGAATGGATAGCAAGCCAGTGTAGCTAGTGGTTGAGCATCGACCTATGAACCAGGGGTCACATCACAGTTCGATTCCCGGTCAGGGCACATGCCTGGGTTGCGGGCTCAATCCCTGTGTGGAGCATGCAGGAGGCAGCCAATCAATGATTCTCTCTCATCATTGATGTTTCTCTCTCTCTCTCCCCGTCCCTCTCTGAAATCAATAAAAATATATTTTTTAAATAGATGAATGGATAAAGAAGTGGTGCATATATACAATGAAATGTAACTCAGTCTTTAAAAGAATGAAGTCTTGCCCTGGCCAGGTGGCTCAGTTGGTTTGAGTGTCGCCCTGTATGCTATAAGGTTGTGGGTTCATTTCCAGGTCAGAGTTGTAGGTTTGATCCCCAGTCGGGTGTGTATGGGAGATAACCAATAGATTTTTCTTTCTCCTACCTTTTTCTCTCTCTCTCCCCCTCTCTCTATCTCTAAAAATCAATAAACATATCCTCAGGTGAGGACCCAAAAAAAAAAGGAATCTTACCATCTGCAACAACATGGATGGACATGAGGGTATTGTGCTGCATGAAATAAGTCAGACTGAGAAAGACAAATGCCATTTAATTTTACTTATATGTGGAATCTAAAAAACAAAATAAATGAACATGCAGAATAGAAACAGACTAACAGTTACAGAAGACATTTTGACGATTGCCAGATCAAAGAGGGTTGGGATGGATGAAAATGGCGATGGGATTAAGAAGTACAAATTGGTAGTTACAGAATAGTAATAGGGATGTAAAGTACAGCATAGGGAATACAGTCAATAATATTATAATAACTATATGTAGTGCCAGATGGGTAATAGATTTATTGGGTGATCACTTTGTAAGTTATATACCTGTCTAATCATGGGGTTATACATGTGAAATATTGTACGTCAACTGTAACTGAAAAAAATTTTTTTAAAGAAAAATGCATCCTGGCAGGTGTGGCTCAATTGGTTGGAGAGTAATCCCACACACCAAAAGGTCACAAGTTCAATTCCCAGTCAGGACACATACCCAAGTTGTGGGTTCAATCCCCAGGCAGGCTGCGTACTGGAGGCAACTGAAGTTTCTCACACTGATGTCTCTCTCTCGCTCTCTCACACACATCAATAAAAACATATCCTCAAGTGAGGGTTTAAAAAAAGAAAAAAATAGTAATAGTCCTTGCAGGGAAGTGTCATCCCAATAGGCCAAGGTTGCAGGCTCAATCCCCAGTCAGGGCATGTTCAAGAATCAACCAATGAATGCATGGATAGGTAGAACCACAAATCTCACTGTCTAAAATCAATAAATTTAAAAAAGAAAAAAGATTAGTAATAAAAATAAACTAAAAGTACATCATTTTCCCTAAATATGTGCTTCTCTTTTCATTTGGAATGTGAACCCACAGCAATGGTTTGTGCAGTTTAACATTAAGATGCAATGAATAAACTGTAAAGAGGGGGTGTGAGGAAACGATAGGTAGGATGCACAAATTTTCACATTATAGAACTGAAATGTAGTTAAGCAGGCAATTCTCAACTCTGATGTTGAGATATTCTAATATATGGCAGCTGAGTTGCTTCCATGTAATAAGGACAAAGTTTAACAACTGTCTGCTGAATGAATGACTTATTAACAGGTGTTCTACACTACAGGCTCTATTCCAGCCCTGATGGATATTCACTCTTCTGAAGTATTGCTTCTCTAATTTCACTAATGCATTCTGATGCTCAGCCACTGGAATGAAAGGAACATAACCAAAACAAATTAATCTGCTTTCTTAAGTCAAACAAGAGAGTTTATTCTTTTGTTGATGTTGTTAATCTTCACCTGAGGCTACCGTTCCCATTGCTTTTCAGAGACAGTGGAAGGACAGATGGGGGGGAGGGGAGGAATGTGTGTGTGTGGGGGGGGGGGGGGAGACATGGATGTGAGAGAGACAAATCGATTGGCTGCCTCCTGCACCACACGCGCCCCAACCCGGGTCTCGGAGTAAACCTACAATCCAGTCATGTGACCTGGAATCTAACCCAAGACCATTTGGTGCATGGGCTGATGCTGTCAGGGCAGGGATTTATTCTTTATATCAGCGGTCGCCAATCTTTTGGATCTCACGGGCCACCAGTGGTCCGCAGACCACCGGTTGGCGATCGCTGCTTTCTATATCTTTTCCAATTTCTATTTGGAAATCATAATGTTCATTAGTATTGACTGTACTCTTCCACTTCTGCTTTCTCTCCCATCATGAATGAAGTGCTACAGCCATTGTACACAGGATGAGGTGGCTCAGGTGGCTCAGTTGGTTGAGCGTCCAAGAGAAGTGACCAACCAAGAAGTCAATCTAAGCTCCATCCAAGCCTTTCAGCAAAGCCTTCACATACTCACTAAACCCTGCCTGACAGGCAGAGTTTACAGCCAGTTCTATCCTTCCATTAACTCTCAACAGATCCTTTACCTCCCCATCCCCCAGGGGCTGCCACTCAAAGTCTTCCTGTTTATTAAGAACTGTTTACAGAACATCCAGTAGCAATGGTGAAGTACAGAAGTAAAAGCAAGCTGGCCCAAGTGAGAGTAACTTGATATGTAATGTATTTATTTACTGTTTGTATATGCTCTGACACATCCAAACATCTGGAAGGTCCTGGCACAGAATGGTATCCTCAGCCAACTCTTTCTTCCCCACCATCTACCAGGAATGTTGGTGGATTCCAGGGTCTTACAGCAAGACACCATTTTGTAGTGTTCTCCCTGCAGTTACCCTGGCTTCCCTGGAAGGTCAACTCCCAGCAGCACAAAAGTCAGCACTTTTACTACTGCCTCCAGCCCCTATCACAGGCCCCAAACTCCCTTGGCCAGCCTCTAACCTGGCAAACCTCCAGCGGACCCTCTACCACTTCTTCCAGCGGGCCCTCTACCACAGTTACTGACCACTTCACTACATTATCCACCTTTCTACCTCTTTCATTAGAAAGATAAATACCTTACTCTAGCTGGTTTGGCTCAGTGGATAGAGCATCAGCCTGTGGACTGAAGGGTCCCAGGTTCGACTCTGGTCAAGGGCACATGCCTAGGTTGCGGGCTCGATCCCCAGTAGGAGACCTGCAGGAGGCAGCCAATCAATGATTCTCTCTCATCTCTCTTTCCCTCTCCCTTCCTCTTTGAAATCAATAAAGATATATTTTTTTAAAAAGAAAGATAAATACCAATTTTTACTCTAGCCAAAATATTTGTCAAATGGTAAATAAGTACTTGAAATTAGACTTATTCTTAGTCGGCAAAAAGAAACAGGTAACTGCACTCCAGTGTATCAGGTGCCCTCCAGTCAATGAGGAGGTGAGAAACACAGAGTGCTCTGATTCCTGACAAACATCCTCCCCCAGCAACACCCTGCACTGCTTTGAGAGTCAACATCACATGTGGGTAACTATGCCAGCCACGCACTCTACTTGCCTCCTGCACATGGAAAATTCTTAAACAACACCCTCTCCACCCAGAGGCTACCCACACCTGTTAAGCACTTCCAACCAGGTTTTGCAAGCAAGAGAATTCAATTTATTAGGGACACTGTACTTATGAGTGAGAAACACCATTTTTACATGTAAAGTTATACCAATAGGATGAATTAGTAAGTGGGGGCAAAGGCAATGACCTAGTACCCACATAGGTTAAGAAACAAGTTTGCACATGTGGTGAGAAATGGACCAACAGCCAAAATGGGCCCTGGCTGGGAAGCTCAATTGGTTAGAGTGTTGATGCTGATACACCAACATTGTAACTTTGATCCCCGGTCAGGGCACGTATAAGAATCAACAGTGAATGCATAAATCAGTGGACAACAAATCAGTATCTTTCTCCCCGCCTCTAAAATAAATAGATAGACATAGACAGATAGACAGACAGATAGGGTGAGCCAAATGGGTGCAGAGTGAACCCACTTTGAGAACAGGCATCTGCCCCTGAAAGACAGTGTGAACAAAACCTGTGCAAATGTGTAAAGACTGCGTGCAAGACATGTGTCAGTACAAAGCACCATGTTGAACTGGACAGGGCAGTAAAGTCTGAGGAGCAAGACCTACCTATGAGGTTTTAGTAAAACATTCATAAACACCAAGGCTGAGTCAAAAGTTGATGAAAAGTGCTCTAGCTGGTTTGGCTCAGAGCTCGGCCCATGGAATGAAAGGTCTCGGGTTTGATTCTGGTTAAGGGCACGTACCTTGGTTGCAAGCGCGTGCAGGATGCAACCAATTGATGTGTCTCTCCCTCTCCCTTCCACTGCCTTTAAAGAAAAAAAAATCAAGGCAAAAAATATCCTCAGATGAGGATTAAACAAACCAAAAAAGAATAACTCACTGAGATGCTTTAAAGTACAGTAAACCCTCAATTTTGTGGAC
Organism: Eptesicus fuscus; assembly: GCF_027574615.1. Taxonomy (NCBI): domain Eukaryota; kingdom Metazoa; phylum Chordata; class Mammalia; order Chiroptera; family Vespertilionidae; genus Eptesicus; species Eptesicus fuscus. The sequence goes on along the minus strand of NC_072493.1, from coordinate 22,756,549 downwards.
TTTGATTTAATGGACTTCATATTTAAATGAACAAAATTTCCAGTCAGTATGTCATATGCAAAAATTAACACCCTATTAATTTTAAAATGCTATTAACCAAGATTTGCTTATAATTAACAGGTTATTTTTGTTGTTGTTGATTCACTGTTATTTTTAACAAATTTTAGCCAACAGGCCGTATGTTGGAAAAAACAATGCAGTAATTTTGCCAACATAAATATGTCTTAGTCCACATACCTACAACTATAGTCCACATACTTAAATCCAAGAGTCACCACTCATAAGCAATGTCAATGTCCAGTGAATGATTAGCATGTGATCACACCGAATCCCGTGCAGTAAATGGTTCTGTTGTCTCATCCTTAACTTTCTGCAGCAGTTGAACACCTTCGGGGAGATGTTCCCACGTGCACTAAGCCTCAGGCCCCACCCCCCCACCCAGCAGGGTTCGACAGGGGACCTCAAGGTGCACTTCCCATTCTGGTGCTGGGCTAGGAGACCTCAGGCTGCTTCCCCCGCCCCAGAGCCAGGCCAGGGGACTTCAGGCCGTGCCCCCCACCCGACAAGGCTTGACGGAGGACCTCAAAGTGCGTTTCCCGTCCTGGTGCTGGGCTAGGGGACCTCAGGCTGCTCCCCCTGCCCCAGCGCCAGGCCGGGGGACCTCAGGCTGCGCCCCCCACCAGGTGGAGCTTGACAGGGACTTCAGGCCACACCTCCAACTCCAGCACCAGGCCAGGGGACCTCAGACCACAACCCCCGCCCAGCAGGGCTTGACGGGTGACCTCAGGCCACGCCTCCCGCCCCAGCACTGGGCCAGGGGACCTGAGGCTGCCCCCCCCTGCCTGGCTGGGCTTGACAGGGAACCTCAGGCCATGCCCCCCACCCAGCGGGGCTTAACAGGGGACCTCAAGGTGCACCCCCAGTGCTGGCTGGGGAACTCAGGCCATGCCCCCACCCAGCAGGGCTTGACGGGGGACCTCAAGGCACGCCCCCTGCCCCAGTCTAGGCTGGGGGACCTCAGGCTATGCCCCCTGCCCAGCAGGGCTTGACAAGGGTGGGGCTGGCCGGGGCTGGATCTAGCCCAATGGGGGGGTTGGGGGGGTCGCCGGCCGGGTCTGGGTCTCACACGATTTTGAGGCGCATGTGGGTGGGCGGGGACTTGACTCTGGGTCCTGTGGTGCAACCCAGACTCTGACAGGAGGAAGGTTTTCATATACATTTTACTAATTTTCTTTCATCTCTGACACTTCTATTATAGAGAAAAGGCAAATAGCAATATTAAATTATTTCCTCTAATTAATCCCCTTTTAATGTGCACGAATTTCGTGCACCAGGCCACTAGTAATAAAATAAAATAAAATAGTAACAAGACTCAAAACAGATCAATATTGCTACTCAATGTTTAAAATTATAAGCAGAATAAACAACACTCTGTACTGAAAAAAACACCACATCAAAAAGCAGTGAACAAAAGAATTTATCAATAGAAAAGTTTTCATGCCCAGAGTACTTTGAACAAGTGGCTGCTCACCAGAATTCCCTGTGCATAAAATACTTTTTTCTGGGAAGAGCAGCTGAGCATGAAAACACTCTTTCTCCAGACTGCCTACTTTAGGGGAGGGTTGTGCAAGATGGAGAAAGCTGTCAGCATTAAGCAGCTTTAGTGAGACCTGGATCCTTTCCCCTGGACTGCACCTGAAATCCGATTATACCAGAACACCAGAGGAGCCAAGTTATCATGACACTTAATCCACTGCCTCTTATCGTTAAAAAAAAAAAAAAAAAGTAAAATAAGACCAGTGGATATGAAACTATTATGGACCACTTCAGGACTTATTAGTATACAAGACTAGTTTTAAAAACTCTAATAAATAGAAATAGAACATGAAGCACCAATCAAGAGACCTTACAGTCTCTGCAGGAAGTTCATTAGGGGTTGGACTGCTTGGGAGCTTAAGGGAGTCTAAACAAAGCAAAGAACTCACGGAAGACAACACAGCACCCCCAGGGCTGACAGAAAAGCGGCACCACCAAGCTGGACCCTAAGTCACTCAGACCCACATGACATCTACCATGCACTACCCAACCTGGCAAGTTTGGAGGCCTGTTCCTATTAGCCTACAAGGGACCGGTGGGGGAGGGGGAGCGCGCATTAGATGGGGGGGAATGGATATTCAGACACACACTTACAGAACCTCTATCTCTCTCCACTGCAGGTCCAACTATTAATGGCTGATTCCTTCCCAGAAAGCTAAAACCTTATCTGTGTGGCTTGTTTGTAAAAGGAAAATGGGTTGTTTGGATGTGGCATTAAGAGATAAGAAGACTGAGGCACAGGCTTGCCCTGCAACCTGAGTCAGGTGAGTGCCAGGTTGACTGTGGTTGAGTGTCAACCTATGAACCAGGAGTGGCTCGGTGGTTGAGTGTCAACCTATGAACCAGGAGGTCACAATTCAATTCCCAGTCAGGGCACATGCCCAGGTGTGGGCTTGATCCCAGTGGCGGCGTGTAGAAGGCAGCTGATAGATGGTTCTCTCTCATCACTGATATTTCTATCTTTCTCCCTCTCCCTTCCGCTCTGAAATAAATAAAAATATACTTTAAGAAGAAAAAGAAGTGTAGTTGGACCTACAGAAGCATCTGCATACACACCTATATTGCAGCTCCTTTTTCAGACAACCTGTGAAGGTGAGCATCTCCCAAGACACATTTCCTCCAACCTAGAGCAGCAAGAGCACCACCTCTGTGGTATAACATAGGAACATGCAATTAACTAACTGAACAGGAAATGGGGAAAATGCACCACAGAGCAGCCACTTCATACCCTCTTTCTAACGCCAGGAAAAGTTAAGGACAAGTGGTGTCCTTAAGGGAAGCAATCAGCAGAGGAGGGCTCCAAAGGAGACCCAGGCCATAGTCCCAAGTCCCAGTACTGACTCAGCACATCCAAGCAGCCTCTCTGGTTTTCAGGGAAACTAAGAGACCATCTTCATGGAGCCCAGGATGCTGCCCAGAAGCAGTGTCCTACCTTCCCTGGGTATCACTAATATCCTCAAACTTTAACCCCCAAAAACCCTCCTAGGATCAGTGCTGGACCTCTCAGGGAATACTCCCCACCTCCTCCAAATGACCAGTCTATTCCAACTGTGGGAAACAAGAATAACCATTACAAACAGGTGTATTTTTTAAAAAGGAAAAAGTTTTTAAAAGATTAGCTTAGCATGCATTCTTTAACAAGTAAACAGGAAAAAGAATGTTTTATATTGCTTTTGAGAGGGATCCACTTAAAACCAGTGTTTTAAGGAACATGCCCTTTACAATTTTATAGTAGTAATTTTAAAAGAACATTTTTCTAACTGCATTTTATACAGAATGTAAGAAAACCATGTTAGGTGTGTTTTCAAAGAATGGACTCGTGGGACAGAAAGATAAGGAGAAGCGAAGAGCAGCCCTTTCCTTATACCCAGATAAGGGATCTGACGGAGGCTGCACCTGGGGTTCTCCCAACAGTGGGGTCCCCTACAGCCTGTGCTATGATTTAAAAAAGGGCTAACAAACAAGCTCTGAACAGACTCCTAAAGCTTGGGCCAAAATCATGGGTGCTGAAAATAAGGAAAAAGCTTATAATGTAAGAAGAGGTAATGTTTTCCTAAAGTTCCCCATGGCATTAACATCTAAAAAAAAAGTTTAAGACAAAGTCAATTCTGGCCACCAGGCCATTAAAATCCTCCTGATGGCACAAGTAAAGCCACTCCCATCACTCAGTTTCCAGCCACAATGGCAGCCACTAAGCATCTTCTTACACACACACTCCTGCCCACACCTCCACTCTTGTCAGCCTCTCTATCCTCCTTACTCTGGGGTCCAGGGATCATCTCCCACAACACTTTTCCTGTGACCAACTGCCACTCCTGCACCTACAATCCACTGTCAACCCACCAAGAAAGTCATTCTCTCTCTCTAAGCAGCCCTCTTTGTACATGGGGATGGGATGTTAGCTCCTCCTTCCCAGACTAGGTCCTAGTTAAGGCTTCAGTGGAGCAAAGCTTGGGGAAGACCCAACAATAAGTCCAGCCCACAGTCCAGGCCCCATCAAGGACACTGAATGAGTCACCCTCTTCCCCCAGCTTAGCCTGCACTAAATCCATATGAAGAACACATCCAGCTATCTAACAACATAGCTCCATGCTCACCTCTAGTGACCTTCCCACCTCCAGCCCATGTCTGCAACCCACTATCACCATATGAATATCTCATCCTTCTGACATCACGCTCACTGCACTTCACAAAGAAAACAATGCCTGGGTGGCCTCTTCACCCACAAACAAACTAACTCTAGTCTTCCCACCAGATCATCCCTGCTTGTCACTAAACCAGCAATTCTGACCACCAACAATGGGGCCTGAGAAACTACCAGAGGAAAAAAAAACAGTGTGATGCAGACAGTGGCATCCACAAAATTTGGGTATCTAAACCACAGGGATGCATAACAGCGTCAGACCCCTCTTCATGTCTCTGCTCCATCTGGATTCTCCACACTTGATCCTAAGAACCACGTTTTCTCCCTCTTCCTCCTCCTCCTAAACAAGTGGCTTACAGGCCCTCAACTTCCATGACTGCTCATCCCATGCTCTTCCCAGAACTAACTGGGATCCTTCCTGCTTAAGGCTAATCCTCCTAAAGAATCTCATCCCTTCCTGTGTACTGTGGGAACCTCACCAACCATCTCTGCCAAGCTTTACTTTCCATATCTTGTACTACAAAACAAGTTCTGTATTTTTACACATGAAACATATTAATACATAACAACCAATACCTACTACAAAAATTCTTCTGGCCCTGCTGGTGTGGGTCAGTTGTTTGGGCTTCTCCCATGCACCGAAAGGTAGCTGGTTCAATTCCATGTCAGGGCAGATGCTCGGGTTGTGGGGGCATGCAGGAGGCAGTTACTCGACGTTTCACTCTCACGTCGATGTTTCTGTTTCTCTCTCTCTCCCCTTTCTCCCTTTCACTCTAAACATCAATTTAAATATATATTTTTTAATTTTTTTTTCTGTAGCCATGGCCTGGTAGCTCAATGGGTTAGAACGCTGGCCCTAATATGCCAAGGCTGCAGGTTTGATCCCCAGTCAGGGTACATACAAGAATCAACCAATGAATGCATAAATAAGTGGAACAACAAAATCAATCTCTCTCTCTCTCTCTCTCAAATCAAATATTTTCAAAAAGTTTTCTCTTAACAGGCAAAGAGTTCCTTAAGGGCAGAGCTTGAATGTCTGGTTTAGTTTTTTATTTTTAATGATATGGGGTGGAGGGGGAGCGCGGTGGCAAGAGTGTCTGGTTTACTTCTATACCCAGCATCCTAGCCCAGGACCTGGCACATAGTAGGCATTCAATAAATATTTGCTGAAAAAATTAAGTAAAGCAGAATCTCAAGAGGTGGAAAGTCCCTTCCAGGTCATTCAGGCCAGGAGTTCCCTTTTTTTTCTAAATACAGTACATGGTAAGAAATACAATTTACACCTTGGCCCAAAATATACCACATCCAAACAAAACAGAAACATACACAGTATTTCTGTGAAGTATGTGTGACCCATGATGTTTTCTATTCTATTTCCTTAAATTAGAAACAAGCAGGCAAGACCCATCCTGTTGTGCTATCCTTTGCCCCATCCAGCCAATGTTTGCTAAACTCGCTCATTTAGGTACTATATGCTTAAGTTTTTGCCATAATCATGCATTTCATTACCCATACCTTCATTTACCTAGTATTTTTTATAATATAAAATTTTCTTTAATATATAATTTTATTTAATATGACACTGTTTACTTGTTTAAATGAAAGTAAAGTTCCCTTTCATAACAGTAAGAACCACTTTCCATACATAGACATAACCCTATAATGCACCATTTGCCCCACCCTCAGAGTCAGAGCTTCAATCCCTACTTGGAAGAATCCCCTATGAGACTTACCATTTCCTTCAGGTGAATCCCCAGGCCCCACCTACCTCCCAACCTTGGCAGAATTCACAGCATGTTCCAGAGCTGCAGGTAGGAATTCAGGGCTGACATTCCCTTGTAGGCCACCTTTGCACTACAACAAGAACAAGCCTCTGTGCCCAACCCACTCAAATCACCATCACCACACTTCTGCACAAGTGTGGCAAGTTTATGCTCACCTACAAGACTCAGCTCAGCCCAGTCTATGAGTTCTGGAACAACCCTGTACAGATCTTTCTAATCCTTCCCCAATACTTTTCACTATCTGTTGTCAAGTCTGTCTCCACAGGCAGGCAGCCAGCTCCTCTAGGTCAAAAACTATGCCCTTCCTCTTGGTGGCCATAATAGTGAGGCATGGAGTCAGATACACGGTGGGTGTGACACCTCTGCTGAGTGAGTCCAGGATGAGCTCATGGCACACACCTGTTCCCTGACCAGGACTGGACAATGCCTGCCTGCCAAGAGTGAATGTCCTTGTCACACTCACTCTCAAAGGTGGTGGGCACAGAAACTCACACTAAAAGCTGAACAGGTTAGTTAGCACATAGGTGCATATTCCCATAGAATGTACAAAGAAGAAAGTCTCTTTAAGAAGTTCTCAATCATAAAACTAACATACTCAGGCCCTAACCGGTTTAGCTCAGTGTATCGATAGAGCATCGGCCTGTGGACTCAAGGGTCCCAGGTTCGATTCTGGTCAAAGGCATGTACCTTGGTTGCAGGCACATCCCCAGTAGGGGGTGTGCAGGAGGCAGCTGACTGATGTTTCTCTCTCATTGTTGTTTCTAACTCTATCCCTCTCCCTTTCTCTCTATAAAAAAACAATAAAATACAATTTTTTAAAAAACTAACATAATCAGTCAAAAGATAAAATCAAATGACTCCTTTAAATTTTGAATTGAAAGACAAGTCAAAATAATTCTAATGCTAATGGTCAAGGAAAAACTCTCAATGACCCGTCAGAATTCACACTATGGGTTCCAAATCCTGTCAAAGCATTCAACATCCTGGCCTAAACAAACCTAGATATGCATGAATACAAATCTCCATTATCAATATAAAGAAAAGAATTTGCCTTACTGTCATATTATTTAAAGTTTGAGCCCTAGCCGGAATGGCTAGGTGGTAGAGCATCAGCCTGAGGACTGAAGAGTCCCAGGTTCGATTCTGGTCAAGGGCATATGCCTGGGTTGCAGGCTCGATCCCCAGTAGAGGGCTCGATCCCCAGTAGAGGGCGTGCAGGAGGCGGCCAATCGATGATTCTCATCATTGATGTCTCTCTCTCTCTCTGTCTATCTCCCCTTCCCTTCCTCTCTGATATCAATGAAAGTATATATATTTTTTAAAGTTTCAAACCAAAGACTGAAATTTAAAATATAAACCTGAAATATGACACAAGTACAAAAATATCTTCCAAATAATATTCAAGTGTGCCTTATTTTTAAAATCATGTATTTAACTGCACAAATTCAATAAATTTAACATTTACAAGCAAAGTCAAAGGCTAGCTGTTACTGGCCTAGCATTTTAGCACACCAACAAATAGCTAAGTCCTCTCACTACCTCTGACTTGCTCTGTGAGTACAAGCAAAACTACACTGCCCTGCCCTAATGCACCATCTGTTTATGTTCAGCTTGCCCATATCACCATTTTCTTCAGTTCTTGTTGGCAGCTATCAACCATCATAAGCTAGCTTATTTCCTTCTTTGTTGTTTCAAATCAGGATAAAAGAGAAAAATCCAAGAATTGAAACATTCTAATGGAGGGAGCCAGTGTAAACAGGATCTCTTAAAACTGGTTATTTAAAAAGCATATACATACACATATTATTCATATACTAGAGGCCTGGTGCATGAAATTTGGGAGGGGTTCCCTCAGCCCAGCCTGCACCCTCTCCAATTGGGGACCCCTTGGGGGATGTCCAACTGCCAATATAGGCCCACAGGGATCGGGCCTAAACCAGCAGTCGGACATCCCTCTTGCAATCTGGAACCACTGATTCCTAACCGCTCACCTGCCTGCTTGCCTGATCACCCCTAACCAGTCTGTCTGCCTGCCTGCCTGATTGCCCTTAATCTCTCTGCCTGCCGGCCTGATTGCCCCCAACTGTTCTCCCCTGCCGGCCTGGTCGCCCCTAACTGCCCCCCTGCCAGCCTGGCCACCCCCAACTGCACCCCCTGCCAGCCTGATCACCCCCAACTACACCCCCTGCCGGCCTGATCACCCCCAACTGCCCCTCTCCCTTGCCAGCCTGATCTCGCCCCCAACTGCACTCCTCTGCCAGCCTGATCTCGCCCCCAACTGCCCTCCCCTGCCAGCCTGATCTCGCCCCCAACTGCCCCCCTTGCAGGCCTAATCTTGCCCCCAACTGCCCTCCCCTGCAGGCCTGATCTCGCCCCCAACTGCCCTCCTCTGCCGGCCTGATCTCACCCCCAAACGCCCTCCCATGCAGGCCTGATCTCACCCCCAACTGCCCTCCCCTGCCAGCCTCATCGCCCCTAACTGCCTCTGCCTCAGCCCCCACTGCCATGGCTTTGTCTGGAAGGAAGTCGGACGTCTGGAAGATGGCTGGTCAACCCGGTCTAATTAGCATATTACCCTTTTATTAGTATAGATAGATTATATATGACAGATTGCTTAAATGGGGGGGAAAGCCTTTTTCAGCAGGAGGAGATGCTCTTCGCAGATAAAAATACATAATCCCTATATCTGGACTGATAGCCAGCCATATGCACTATACTGCCAAAAAGATTATTAAAAAATTGAACCAAGGGGGAAAACCAAGATGGTGGCATAGTTAAACACCTAAACTGCAGCCTCGCACAACAATTTCAAAAATACAACTAAAATACAAAACAGACATCATCCAGAACCACAGGAAAGCTGGCTGACTAGAAACCCTGCAACTAGAAGAGAAAACCACAAGGAAAATCAGAGGCGCTGTAAAAGCCTGAGGTACAGAGACACGGGCACGCACATGTGGAGAGGATGGGGCAGCTGAGTGTCTGGCTGACGTTCTCTAGCGGGAAGGAGATAAAAGCTCCAACTGCACTGAACCCCAGTTCTGGGCGAGACCCTGGGGACCCAGGCTCACACTGGGGGAATCTGGGCTGTAAGGCGGAAACTCAAGGGAGCGGCGAAAGGCAGAGCTCCGGAGGCACGCACGTGAATGCGCACAGAGGACGGACTGTTGACTGTGCCGCTGAATTGCCCTAGTGCAGTGATGGCAAACCTATGACACACGTGTCAGCACTGACACGCGTAGCCATTTTTGATGACACGCGGCCGCTGAGGTGGCCGCATGCCAAGGATGAAACATTTGCTGCTCCTGAGGATGAAACATTTGCGAAATAATGTTTTTTCCTCAAAGTGACACACTACCCGAGTTATGCTGTTTTTTGGCGAAGTTTGACACACCAAGCTCAAAAGGTTGCCCATCACTGCCCTAGCAGTAAGGAGACAAAAGCTCCGGACTGCGCTGAACCCCAGTTCGAACTGCACTGAACCTCAGTTCCGGGCGAGAATCTGGGAATCCAGATTCATTGGGGGAGAGACTAGACTGTTTGGCAGTGGGCGAAACTCCAGGGCGCTTTTCTCTCAGAGGTGCTTGCAGCAAGTACCGAGGGAAACTAAGGGACAATGAGACCCAGGAACCTCATAGGGCGGGGCTGACGGGAAGCCAAGGCTGTAGGCTCCAACCTGAAATTCCGCCCTATCCAAGCTGAGAACAGAGGCTTTTACAATTTTGCAAATCTAGTCGAATAAGGCTGTCTCCCTGCGTAGACACAGCTGATCCTCACAGCCAATTGGCCTGGAGGTCAACTCCTGCCATGGATACCAACAACAATCAAGACTTAACTACAACAAGGCTGTACACACAGTCCACAAAGGGGTGCACCAAGAGTGTCCACCTAAGGTAACTGGGGAGGCCGAGTCACTGGCCCATATAGGACAACTACCACACAAAGCTACCCTACCAACTCAGGGAAGCAGCGAACATGCGGAGACAAAGAAACAGATCAAAAACCAAATAAATGGAGGAAAACAAACGACTGGAGATAGAGTTCAAAACCACGGTTATAAGGTTTTTCAAGAATTTCCTAGAAAAGGCTGATAAATTTAGCAAGACACTCGAGGATATGAGAGAGACCCTCAAGGATATGGAAAAGGACCAGCTAGAAATTAAACATACACTGACTGAAATAAAAAATATTATACAGACACCCAACAGCAAACTAGAGGAACGCAAGAATCAAGTCAAAGATTTGAAATACAAAGAAGCAAAAATCACTCAACTGGAAACCTAAAAGAAAAAAGAATCCAAAAATTTGAAGATAGTGTAAGAAGCCTCTGGGACAACTTCAAGCATACCAACATCAGAATTAAGGGGGTGCCAGAGGAAGAGAGAGAGCAAGATACTGAAAACCTATTTGAAGAAATAATGACCGAAAACTTCCCCCAGCTGGTGAAAGAAATAGACTTACAAGTCCAGGAAGCGCACAGAACCCCAAACAAAAGGAATCCAAAGAGGACCACAGCAAGACACATCATAATTAAAATGCCAAGAGCAAAAGACAGAGAGAGAATATTAAAAGCAGCAAGAGAAAAACAGTTAATTACCTACAAGAGAGCACCCATACGATTGTCAGCTGATTTCTCAACAGAAACTATGCAGGCCAGATGCGAGTGGCAATAAATATTCAAAGTGATGAATAGCAAGAACCTACAACCAAGGGTACTCTACCCAGCCAAGCTGACATTCAGAATTGAAGGGCAGCTAAAGAGCTTCACAGATAAGAAAAAGCTAAAGGAGTTCATCACCGACAAACCAGTATTATATGAAATGCTGAAAGGTATTCTCTAAGAAGAGGAAGAAGAAGAAAAAGGTAAAGATAAAAATTATGAACAACAAATACGTATCTATCAACAAGTGAATCTAAAAATCAAGTGAATTAAAAATCTGATGTACAGAATAAACTGGTAAATATAATAGAATCAGGGGCATAGAAACGGAGTGGACTGACAATTCTCAGGGGTAAAGGGGTGTGGGGGTGCAGGAAGAGATTGGACAAAAAATTGTACACCTATGGATGAGGACAGTGGGTGGGAGGTAAGGGAAGTGGGTGGGATTGGAACCAGGTGGAGGGGAGCTATGGGGGGGAAAAAAGAGGAACAACTTTAATAATCTGAACAATAAAGATTTATAAAATTTAAAAAAAAAATTGAACTGCTTTCTTACATCTTACACCAAACAGCTGTTGCCCTTAAAACCCCTCCTCAGCCCCCACCTTAGGTTCTGCCTTTGTGGTTCACCCAGATTTGGTTCTGATTGGTCGGTTTCTATGCCAGTCAGCATCAAAAGCTCCGCCTCCTAGGCAGCCATTGGCTCTCTGGGAAGTCCAAAACAGCCCCACTGACAGCTATCTCTCTCTCCCGGCCTGATCTGCAGCAGCTGCTGATCAGGCCCTGCCTCTCTCTCTGGGCCTGATCTGCAGCTGCTACGCCCACCTCGCTCCACCCACCCCCACTGCCCCGCCTGCCACCAGCCTTGTGGGCTGCTGGGGAGGGACCGAGAGGTGCTCCATGCACTTCCTGGTGACCGGTGGTCTATCTGGTCGTTTAGGTCATGACAGACCTAGGCTATTATTAGTATAGATATACAGACACATCTTGTATTCTTCCATCCATCAAAATGCATGTGTATCTTATAAAGCACACCAAGTGTCACCTGACCAAGGTTAGTCAAGAACTTCAATAGAAGGAGCAGGTGACAAGTTCAAAATCACAGGAACAAGGCAGAGACAAATCAAGGAGTACAGTGCTCCTAATTCCCAGTTCCTGCTTCTTCCACCATACTGTACTCCCTAATGTGTCATGGCAGGGACATGTCTTTATTGCAAAGTGCATTCTTTCACCTTGAATTTCTCAGAGCCCTAATTATTTTCGTGTAGAGCATCTGCCTTCAGTATCTGTAAACATGTATGTAGTATTAGTTAAATGTGTCCTATTTCCCTCCTTGTTACAGGGAAAGCAATGGCTGATGATACAGTAGGACAATTCTGACTTGATCCCTGATTTCTTCTTCTTTTTATTTTTAATATATTTTATTTGATTTTTTAGAGAGAGGGATAGAGAGTTAGAAACATCGATGAGAGAGAAACATCGATCAGCTGCCTCTTGCACACCCCCACCCCCTACTGGGGATGTGCCCGCAACCAAGGTACATGCCCTTGACCGGAATTGAACCTGGGACCTTTCAGTCCGCAGGCCGACGCTCTATCCACTGAGCCAAACCGGTTTTGGCTCCCTGATTTCTTCTTTACTTCTATTCCCAAATCTCATATCAGGTCCCTCATTGATAGCTTAACAAAGCAGAGCCAGCCCATCTCATCTCAGTTACTGAGCTATCCCAAAAATTCCAGAAGCCAGCTTCTACCGAAAGGACATTCCATTAATTATTTCTAGTCATTTCAAATACCTAAGAAATCCACCTAAAAACCACATTGTTACATAAGCCTTTTTAAACTCCAGCTTGAAATTCTAAAAGAGGCAAAATGTATCTATGACAAAAAGTAAATCAGCCCTAGCTGGTTCAGCTCAGTGGATAGAGCGTCAGCCTGCAGACCGAAGGGTCAGGTTAAATTCTGGTCAAGGGCATGTACCTTGGTTGCAGGCTCTTCCCTGGCCTGGGCCCTGGTCCTAGTCGGGACTTGTGCAGGAGGCAACCAATCAATGTGTTTCTCTCATATCTATGTTTCTATCTTTCCCTCTCTTTTCTACTCTCCCTAAAAATCGATGGAAAAATATCCTTGGGTGAAGAGTAACAAAACAACAAAAAAAGTAAATCAGTGGTTGCTTGGGATGGGGCTGGGGCTGGTTAAAAAGGAACTTTTTGGCCCTAGCCAGTTTGGCTCAGTGGATAGAGCATCAGCCCACAGACTGAAGGGTCCCAGGTTCGATTCTGATCAAGGGCAAGTACCTGGGTTGCAGGCTCGATCCCTGGCCCTAGTCAGGGCATGAGCTGGAAGCAACCAATCAATGGGTCTCTCTCACATTGATGTTTCTCTGTGAGTGTGTCTCCCCTTCCCCCCGCCCTGCTCCCTTCCACTCTCTCTAAAAATCAATGGAAAAAAATATCCTTGAGGGAGGATTAACAAAAAGGTAAAAATAACAATAAAAACTGTTTGCAGTACTGGAAATGTTCTATATCAAAATTCCCTATTAGTTACATGGGGTAACAAAACTGTCAAAATTCATCTAACTAAAGATTTGAGAATGGGTACCTTTATTGTCTAAAGTATACCTATATATGTCACAATCACAGGTATAAAGTGATTATCCTAAGAAACACACAAACACAGAGATGGATGGATCATGAGAACCATACATAACAATTAAGATCAGATCAAGTTAAAGGCCAGAGGCTCCATCTAACAATGAACTCCTAGCATAGAAAGACCCCTTCGCCAGAGCTTTAGGGACCCTCCCTCCTTGGAACAAAAGCCTATCAGCAATCAACCTTGTGTTCTCAGAGACACCACTATGGAAGGGAAGCCAAGAGAAAAAAAGTGATACTAAAAGTTTTCTGAAATGACTTAATTTTAAAGTTTATTCATGCCCTGACTGGTGTAGCTCAATTCCTTGAGAATCTTCCCAATCATGGCACATGCCCAGGTATCCGGTCAGGGTGCGTGCAGAAGGCAACCGATCAATGTTTCTCACATTTATGTCTCAGTGTGTGTGTGTGTGTGTGTGTGTGTGTCTGTCTGTCTCTCTCTCTCTCTCTCTCTCTCTCTCTCTCTCAAAATCAATTTAAGAATATTTTTAAATAATAAAATCAATTTAAAAATCAACTTTAAAAAGCTTAATCAAGATGAAATTCAATTTTTTCTTCAAAATATATACTCCTGCTCTTTATTACTTTAGCACACATTTTATGTAATTTAGATATGCAAATGTCACTTTTTAGGAAGCAAACATCGCACATTAACAAAAAAATTTTTGCAGCACTTCCATTTATGTTACAATTCCATTGGAAGGGTAAGCATTACCCTAGCATGTTGGGACATCTTCCATTTAATCACCTCCAAAGCTGCTGGGTACCAAGTAGCTGATTCATTCAACAACATTTCTTTAAACAAAATCCAAACCTGTCTTGCCTAAGGTAGCAAAACGTAATTTAAATTCCCAAAAAGGGAAATAGGTCTTCAATGTATATTCCATATCCTAAAGATAATTCAAACCCATTCAATACCAGAGCTGCAACGCTTATTCATTTTCACCAATTACTGCCTCTAGACATTCTCTAATCCAGCAGTGTACTAAGTAGGATCTGTGAGATCAAAACCATTGTCATAATATTCTGAAAAATAATTTGTCCTCTTCACAGTCTACATTTGCAAGAATGGTAAAAGTGTTGGCACGTCAGCACCTGTAACACTAAGTACCATATTCTTCATTGCCACAAAATCACTATTTTAAAAATGCCCATGTCAAAAAAAATAAAACAAAATAAATAAAAATAAAAATGCCCATGTCACTTAAGACTGTTCTGGATTCATCAGTAAAAATTAATTTTATTGAATTTCAACACTGGAGTACATATTGTCTAAATACTCTGTGACACAACCAAAGAGGGCATAAAGCACACATCTATTGAAGACAGATGTACAATGGGTCTCAGAACAAAAAGCACTTGGTTCAACTGTTTGAATTGCAATTTTATGGGAAAGTAAATTTTATTTAAATAAAAAACTAACACACCATAGTTATTCAAGTAAACATCTGTCAGTATTTGTTGTCAATTATGAAATCTGAGCTTTCAAGAAATAAGAATTTTTGAAAAATGTCTATCCCAGCTTCCACTCTGACCAAGATGGAATAAAGGAAATGGATTCACTATTCTCTTAAACCTGGATAGAAAGTAGAAAACAGTGGTTTACAAGACACTGGACAGCAAGCAATGAGGAAAGTGATCCCTGGGTGATGAAAACTAGACCAAGTGAACTCTACAACTGCCACGCTTTACTGACCAGAGAGAGTGTCCAGGCTGCAATGTTGGCAAGAGAGACCCAGGAGCAGACCAATGGGTCTCCTTGACTTGAGAGGATGAAGCTGGGATTCCAGGCAGGCCAAAGCTGTCACAGTTTGCAGGGAGAGCGCAAAAAGAGAGAGCTGCACAAGGAGAGATTCCAAAGGTCTGTAAAATAAGCCTGGACAAAATACTGCTCTGGTGCCATCTAACAAAACTTGAAATAAAGAGCTGGGGGGGGGGGGGGGGGGTGAAACTGTTTCAAAGTAGTTTTACTACACCCAAGAACAAAGCCCAAGGATATTTATAGTAATACAAAAATATCCAGCAACAAACAAGGCAAATTTAACAATGCCTAGCATGTAATCAAAAATTACTTGACATACAAAGAAGCAGGAAAATGTGAGCAACAATGAGAAAAATCAATCAAACAACCAGAAGTGACACAGATCAATTATAGACAAGAACATGAAAGCATTCTATATATTCAAAAAACTAAAGATTGAGCATGCTAATTAGACACATGGAATATGTGAAAAGGACCCAAATCAAACTTCTTTTTTTGGTTAATCATCACCAGAGGATATTTTTTCCCCATTGATTTTTAGAGAGAGTTGAAGGGAGGAAATGAGGGAGGGGGAAGTGTGTGTCAGTTGCCTCCTGCACTCAGTCCAGGCCGGGATTGGACCTGCAACCCAGGTACATACCCTTGACCAGAAATCGAACCTGGACCAATAGGTCTGCGGGCCAATGCTCAAACCACTAAGCCAGATCGGCCAGGACTCAAACTTCTTAAAATTAAAACTACAATGTATGAGGTAAAAATTTTCAAGACAAAAATGTCTGACATATTAGACATTACAGAAAAAAGGGGTAGTGAGCTTGGAGACAGAATAGAAATTATTCAAAGACAGGAAAAAAAGACAAAGAAAAAATGACAGGGCATATAATTGTTCTGTTTGACAATTATAAGCAACCTCATATAAATGGGAGTGGAGTCTCCAAAAGAGAAAAGGGAGTGTCAGAAAAAGTAATTAAAGACTGACCAAGCCGAAACCGGTTTGGCTCAGTGGATAGAGTGTCGGCCTGCGGACTCAAGGGTCCCGGGTTCGATTCCGGTCGGGGGCATGTACCTTGGTTGCGGGCACATCCCCGGTGTGGGGTGTGCAGGAGGCAGCTGATCGATGTTTCTCTCTCATCGATGTTTCTGACTCTCTATCCCTCTCTCTTCCTCTCTGTAAAAAATCAATAAAATATATTGAATTTAGATATGCAAATGTCATTTTTTAGGAAGCAAACATCGCACATTAACAAAAAAATGTCACTTTTTAGGAAGCAAACATCGCACATTAACAAAAAAATATATTTTTTAAAAAAAGACTGACCAAAAACTTTCCAAATCTGATGAAAACTATAAACCCAGAGATGCATAAAGCTCATCAAACCCCAAGCACAACAATCATAAATAAAATTACATTAAGCTACCTCTTTAAATATCTTAAAAGCAGTCAGTCCTAGCCGGTTTTGCTCAATGGATAGAGCGTTGGCCAGCAGACTAAAGGGTCCCAGGTTCGATTCCGGCCAAGGGCACCTGCTTGGGTTGTGGGCTTGATCCCTCCCAGTAGGAGGCATGCAGGAGGCAGCCAATCAATGATTCTCATCATTGATGTTTCTATCTCTCTATCTCTCTCCCTTCTTCTCTGAAATCAATAAAAAAGTATATATTTTTTTAATAGGCAGAGAAAAAAAAGGCACATTATATACAAAGGTATGAGGACAAGGATTACAGTAGACCACTGGTTGGAAACAATTAGTGCGAGTCAGAACCCAGTGGAGCACCATGACTAAAGTAGTCCCAAAAAATGGTCAACTGGATTCTCAAAAGACAAAAAAGACACACTTTGAGAAAGAAGCTTAAGGAGCCATCGTATCAGCAGTCCACTATAATTAATACTAAAGTAAGTCCCTCAGAAAAAAAGGAAAATAATTGAAATCTGGATTAGCACAAAGGAATGAACAACACTTAAAAATAAAAACTATCCAGTTTTACTGAAACTTTACTAAAATTTATAGAACTGCCAACTATATCATACAATTTAGGTTACCTAAGTTCTTCAGGTCTAGATTTACCTTATTTAAATCTATTTAAAAGAAAACTGACTGTTTAAAGTAAAAATGATATAATGTATTATGCACTTTATAACATGTAGAAGATATATCAAAAAATAATACAAAGACCTAGAGAGGAGAGAAAAAGTTAAAGACATATACCATACACCTTAAGCAACCACTACAGAAAGTAAAATTTTAATTTCTTCTGTACAAGTAAAAACATGGTGAAAAGGCTTTCTGCCCAGAGTGCAATTATGTTTACAAAAAGATCAATACTATTAGATCAAAATGGTGGAATCTATTATCCCTTTTGTCTTACAGTTTCTTACAGTGACAAACATTTTGTAAAGAATAAATCCATAACAGCATTAGAAAACAGAATGATATACCAATAGCTGACCAGATCAGACATGGAGAAACAACACAAGTCTAACAAAACCACAGATCAAACTATACAGAAAGAACAAAGTCAAGATTGCTGCAGACTTAAAAGAAAGCTTCAAAGACAAAAATCAATGAACTCAAGCAGCTCCAAATTCATCAAACATGACATGAGTCAGCAAACTGGGGCCAGAGGTCAAATCTGGCCTACTAACATTTTTTTTATAGAGTCCGTAAGATAAGAATGATTGAAAAAGAAAAAAACATCTGTGACAATTGAAAATTACAATTGAAATTCATATTTCAGTGTCAAAGTTTTATTGGAACGCAGCCAAACTTATTTGTTTACTATGGTCTATGGTTCCTTTCATGCAACAAGGGCAGAATTGAGTAGGTGAACAGAGAACATGTGGCCCACAAACTATAAAATATTTACTATCTAGCCCCTTACAAACAACTTTTGAGAGATGAATTTAAGATGATCCCAGTTCCTCCACTATACACCAAAGAGAAATTTCTTTGCCGAGTATACAGCAACAACCACATGATTCTTGTTTACTCCCAAGATGTCACATGTACAGAAAGCGACTCTACTAAACTCCACAATCGCCAATCACATTTTCAAAAATGTCAGGATGCTGACGACACCAGAAGAATGAGATTATATTGGCACAAACTCAACACCAAGCCTAAAAAAAGATGCTGGCAAAATCTGCTCCACTAGCCATGGGGCAGTTACATCACAATTGCGAAAAACACATTCACATTCCTTTCTGTAAACTAGTCCAATTTTGCTGTCAGTTCAGTTCTCTGGAGAAAAAATGATTCTCTCATTTATCTAAAACCTGAAAGCCTTACTTCTTAACCTCCTCACTAAGCCTCAATTTGGTCATCAGTAAAATAAAAATCATCCTGTTGATCACACAAAATCATTAGGGGGATGCAGAGCACTTGAATAGTGTCTGACAAATACACAATTAAGTACCTGACAAACATTAGCATTATTATTGACTAAAAACTAAATAAATTTTGGAAGAAAAATCACACTAACATCAAAGAAAAAAAGAAAAGTTTAACTGCTCCCTAAGCTTAGGAGAACCAAAACAAGTCCCTCAATTAACATTCTGATACCAATAAATACTGGTTATCAAAAAGCAGGTACCAGCCCAGTCGGTGTGGCTTAGTGGTTGAACATCAACCTATGAACCTCCTAGGAGGTCACGATTCAATTTATGGTCGGATCAGGGAACATGCCGGGTTGCAGGCTTAATCCCTTGTGTGGGGTGTGCAGGGGGCAGCCGATCAATGATTCTCCCTCATGGTTGATATTTCTATCTATCTCTACCTCTCTGAAATCAATAAAAGTATTTTTATTTCTATTTTTTAAAATATATTTTTATTGACTTATTGATTGCAGAGAGGAAGGGAGGAGAGAGAGATAGAAACATCAATGATGAGAGCAAATCATTGATAGGCTGCCTCCTGCACACCCCCTACTGGGGATTGAATCTGCAACCTGGCATGTGCCCTTGACGGGAATTGAACCCAGGACCCTTCAGTCCGCAGGCCGATGCTCTATCCACTGAGCCAAAACAGCTAAGGCTAAAAATATATTTTTAAGAAAACAAACAAAAAAAGGTGCCAGGCACTTGCCTGCATAGCTCATTGGTTGGAGCATCTGCCCACCAACCAAAGGGTCACGGGTTCAATTCTGCCAAGGGCACATACCTGGGCTGCAGGTTCCCCAGCCCAACTGGGGTGGGGGGAATTGATGTGGCTCTCTCACATCGATGTTTCTCTTTCTCTTTCCTCTTTCCCCCTAACCTTTCCCTTTCACTCTCTCTAAACTCAATGGAAAAAAATATCCTCCAGAGAGGTTTTATCAAAAAAAAAGGCAGGTGCCAGATTAGAAGAAACAATGCCCACATTTGCACAGGGCAGCCCATCATGCATACATGCATACATGCATATATATCATCAATCAAGACATCATAGGATAATATTATGTTTTAAAAATCAGGTAAAACAGTTAAGCTAGTCACTACCCAGGTTCTTTAACATTTCAGACGATGTAATCATGAAACCTGGCAAGAAGGATATTAATTTAGTGAATATTAACCTAAAAAGAAAAATCCAGGCAAAGAACTAAACATCTGTTAGAATAATTACAGCAAAATTAAGAGGATGAGTGTAAGCTATTGAAAAGACTGTGCCCCACAGCAGACTTGAACAAGTCACCAATTCTTGCCCTCCTTTATCCACACCTGCAATGTGACTCTGCAGCTACTCCCATCACAAACTGGAGTGGTAGAATCTATTTTGCATCCCTTAAATCTATTGTGGTTTTAAGACTTGCTTTGCTGGGCAGAATAAGGCAGGAGTGAAGCTGAGAGCTCTGGGCCTCTGGACATCACAGCGCTGCTACTTTTGTTGTTCCACTAACATAACAGCCACAACTGCCATGGGGAAGCCTGGCCCCGCCTGCTAGATTATGAGAGGCATACAGCCCAATCGCACCATCAAGAGAGCCAAGCAACAGATAGAACCAAATGGGTTTTAGTCCCAGAATACAAGATTGGATTGACATTTGAGGGGGGAGGAGGGGAATCAATGTAACCAACAGTATTTACAAACTGATAAAACAATATGATCAACTCAATATATACAAAAAGGTTTTTAGCAGGCTTGAAGAGGTTAATGGGGGGAAGGGGGAGGACCTATTCAATACTTTCAATAATAAAGATTTTAAATAAATAAGTAAATAAAATAAAGTTTTTTATAAAATCCAATGTCCATTCCTGAGAAAAACTTAGCAAACCCGAAATAACAGGGAATTTCCTCAGTATGATAATGTGCATCTATAAAAACCCTGCAGTTAACATAGTTAATGGAGAAAAAGTGAATGCTTTCCCCCAATGATCAGAAAAAAGCCTCAGACTGACGTCTGCCCTCACCAATTCTTTTCTAGACTGTACTGAAAGTTCTAGTCAGGGTAATCAGATCAAAAGAAAAAACATAAAAGGTACCCAGATTAGAAAAGAAGAAGTAAAACTGACTTTCCCTAGTTAGTGTAGCTCAGTTGGTTGGGCATAGTCCCAGGGCACATGCCTGGGTTCTGGGCTCAATCCCCGGTAGGGGGCATGTGCTCTCACATCCATTTCTTTCTCCCTCCCTCCCTCTCCCTTGTTCTCTCGCTAAAAATCAATTTTTTTAATCTTTTTTAAAAATTTAAACTAGCCCTAGCCAGTTTTGCTCAGTGGATAGAGTGTCAGCCTGCAGAGCAAGGGGCCCTGGGTTTGATTCCAAACAAGGGCTCGTACTTGGTTGCCGGCTCCTCCCTGGCACGGGCCCCGGTTGGAGCTTGTGCAGGAGGCAACCAATCGATGTGTTTCTCTCACATCGACATTTTTCTCTGTCTTTCCCTCTCTCTTCCACTGTCTCTAAAAATCAATGGAAAAATATCCTGAGGTAAGGATTTTCTTCAAATCCTATATAATAAAAGCCTAATATGTTAAGTGTCCTGTTGTCTGGTCAGCCATTCAACCAATCAAAGTGTAATCCTATCTAATAAGAGAAACATGCAAATTGACCGTACCTCTGCTACACCCAAGAGCTACTCCCACCAGCCAATCAGGAGCGAGTATGCAAATTAACCCAACCAAGATGGCGGCGGCCACGGAGCTAGAGCAAGCAGGAGGCTTGGGTTGCCCCCGGCGATGGAGGAAGCCAACCTTCGCCTGCCGTGGCCTGCCCTGGCCTCCACTCAAGGCTACAAAGTTTCAATTATAGAAGATAAATAAATCCTAACCAAGATGGCCGCGGCCACAGAGCGGGAGCCAGCTGGAGGCTTGGGTTCCCCCCGGCGATGGAGGAAGCCAAGCTTCCCCGCCCTGGCCTCCACTCAAGGCTACAAAGTTCAATTATAGAAGATAAATAAATCCCAGACACCAGGGCCTCTGCTTTGGTCACCGGGGTGCGTGGCTGGCCTGCAAACCATCACAGGCCCCTTGCCCAGGCCACCTCAATCCCCAAGGAACCCTCACCCTGATCCTGGACACCCTTCAGGGCAAACCAGCCAGCCCCCACCCGTGCACCAGGCCTCTATCCTATTTAATAAAAGAATATGCAAATTGACTGTCACTCCCACACACAAGATGGCTGCCCCCATGCGGACACAAGATGGCTGCCACAAGATACCCAGCAGGGGAGGGCAGTTGAAAGGGACCAGGCCTGCAAGGGAGGGCAGTTGTGGGCAATCAGGCCAGCAGGGGAGCGCAGTTGGGAGGGACCAGGCCTGCAAAGGAGGACAGTTGAGGGCAATCAAGCCTGCAGGAAAGGGCAGTTGGGGGGGACCCAGGCCTGCAGGGGAGAGCGGTTGGGGGACACCAGGCCTGCAGGGGAGGGCAGTTGGGGGGAACCAGGCCTGCAGGACAGGGCAGTTAGGGGTGACCAGGCCTGCAGGGGAGGGCAGTTGGGGAGGTACCAGGCCGGCAGGGGAGGGCAGTTGGGGCGGACCAGGCCTGCAGGGGAGGGCAGATGGGGGCAACCAGGCCTGCAGGGGAGGGCAGTTAGGCATGACCAGGCTGACAGGGGAGGGCAGTTAGGGGCAATCAGGCTGGCAGGGGAGCAGTTAGGCATCAATCAGGCTGGCAGGGGAGTGGTTAGGAAGTGATCAGGCTGGCAGGCGGAAGCAGTTAGGGGCAATCAGGAAGGCAGGCAGGCAAGCAGTTGGGAGCCAGCAGTCCTCGATTGTGAGAGGGATATCCGACTGCCCGTTTAGGCCTGATCCTACCGGTATCAGGCCTAAACGGGCAGTTGGACATCCCTTGAGGGGTCCCAGATTGGAGAGGGTGCAGGCTGGGCTGAGGGACACACACACACACACCCGTGCACGAATTTCGTGCACCAGGCCTCTAGTATGCTAATAATATGCTAAGGCCAATCAACCACTCGCTATGACATGCACTGTCCACCAGGGGGCAGAGAGCCGACCGATGGACCAGTCAGTATGATGTGCACTGACCACCAGGGGGCAGACAGCCAACCGGTGGACCTGTTGTTATGATGTGCACTGACCACCAGGGAGCAGACGCTTCGACTAGTAGGTTAGTTTGCTGCTGGCGTCCGGCCAATCGGGACTGAGCAAGACAGGCCAGACAAGTCCTGGAGCCCTCCCGCAGTCGCTCCCTGGCTGACCAACCTCCTGCATCCCTCCCTGGCCCCAATTGTGCACAGGTGGGGTCCCTTGGCCTGGACTACGCCCTCTCGCAATCCGGGCTGAGGGAGATACACATACACGAGAGCACGAATTTTGTGCAGCAGGCCTCTAGTAATAATAATAAAAATAAACTGACTTCGTTGGTGAATATCATCATATATACAATACTCATTGGAATTTAGAAAAAAATCACTAGAATAAATGAGTTTATTAGTATGGTTGTAGGATAGAAGATCAATTAAAATATTGACATGTAGGCCCTGGCCAAGTAGCTCAGTTGGTTAGAGCTTCATCCCAATACGCCAAGGTTTCAGGTTTGATGCCGTCAGGGCACATACAAGAATCAATCAATGAATGCATAAGTAAGTGGAACAAAATATCTCTCCCCCAACCCAGCCCCCGCCTCTCTATAAAACCAATTAAATAATTTTTTAATTTGACATTTATACTAGTACAAAAATTATCATAATTTAAAAACAATACCGCCATAGCTGGTATGGCTCAGTGGATAGAGCTTCGGCTTGTGGACTCAGGGGTCCCAGGTTCAATTCCCGGTTAGGGCACATGCCCGGGTTGTGGGCTTGGTCCCCCGTGGGGGGAATGCAAAAGGCACCGATTAATGATTCTCTCTCATCACTGATGTTTCTATCTCTCTCCCCCCCTCTCCCTTCCTGTCTGAAATCAGTAAAAATATTTAAAAATACATATACCATTTACAACAGCATCAA
The DNA here is from genome assembly GCF_027574615.1 of Eptesicus fuscus. Lineage (NCBI taxonomy): Eukaryota > Metazoa > Chordata > Mammalia > Chiroptera > Vespertilionidae > Eptesicus > Eptesicus fuscus. Next base: position 22,733,078 of record NC_072493.1, on the reverse strand, counting down.
AACATTTAAAACTTTAGGGACACAGCTGACAAGAGATGTGAAAGATTCCAACACACTGAAACTTGAAGCACTACTGAGGGAGACTACAGTATACCTCAGTCAACAGAAAGATATATCATGTTCATGAGCCAGACAATTCAATAAAGTTACCATGTCAATTCTCTCCAACTCTGTCATACTGCCAATGCAATCCCAATCAAAATCCCCACAGGTTTTTTGGTGCAATTTAACATATTGATCCTAAAATTCATATAGAAATGAGAAAGACCTAAAATAAACAAAACAACTTTGAAAAAGAAAAAACAAGCTTGGAGGAGGAACCAAGATGGTGGCATAGTTAAACAACTAATCTGCTGCCTCACACAACAATTTCAAAAATACAATTAAAAGATAAAAACGTCTACCACCCAGAACTACGGGAAAGCTGGCTGAGGGGAAGATTTACAACTAAGAAGAGAAAGGAGCACAATCGCTGAAAAGCTGAGGTACGGAGGCACGCGAATCGGGCCGGCGGCGGGCGGCTGGGTGCGCAGCTTTTCTTCAACCTGCAGGGAGTCAAGCTCCCGATCACTCTGAAATCCAGTTTCTGGGGACACTCGGGGGACCCAGACACCTACGGGGAGAAGCTGGACTCTCGGCCATCGGGTCGGAAAGTGAGAGTGACTTTTTTGCAGAGGTGCGCCCAGCAAATCATTGTTTACTGCGTTGGAGCGCAGGGCGCAGGGACTTGGAAACGGGAAAGGCAGAGACAGCTGACGGCAGCCATCGCCGTTGGCCACGCCCCAGCCTAGTGACGCCCTGAGACCCCGCCCAGCCCTGAGACCCTGCCCCGCACATTCTACAAACCCGCCCAGGCTCCACACAGCGGCTTTTGCATATAAATGGCCTGTTCTGGGGCAGCTCAACCAAATTAACTGCAGCTCCAGTCAGACTGCTCCAAAACCACCCAAGCAAAGGAGGAGAAAACTAGCCCTTGCTGTAGCTCCTGCTGGGGGACACACAGTACACAAGGGTACACCAAGAGTGTCCACCTCAAGTAACTGGGAGGCTGACCCGTTGAACCAATAGGACACCTAGTACACAAAACTACCCTACCAACTTAGGGAAGCAGAGAATATGAGAAGGCAAGGAAACAGATCACAAACCAAAGAAATGGAGAAGAACAAGCGACTGGACATAGAGTTCAAAACCACGATTATAAGATTTTTCAAGAATTTCATGGAAAAGGCCGATAAATTCAATGAGGACCAACTAGAAATTAAACATACACTGACTGAGATAAAAAATATTATACAGAGACCCAAAAGCAGACTAGAGGATTGCAAGAATCATCTCAAAGATTTGGAATACAAAGGGGCCAAGGACACTCCTCCAGAGAAGCATGAAGAGAAGAGAATTCAGAAAGTTGAAGATAGTGTAAGAAGCCTCTGGGACAATTTCAAGCGAACCAACATCAGAATTATGGGGGTACCAGAAGAAGAGAGAGAGCAAGATGCTGAAAACCTATTTGAAGAAATAATGAACGAAAACTTCCCCCACCTGATGAAAGAAATAGACTTACAAGTCCAGGATGCGCACAGAACCCCAAACAAAAGGAATCCAAAGAGGACCACACCAAGACACATCATAATTAAAATGCCAAGGGCAAAAGACAAAGAGAGAATCTTACAAGCAGCAAGAGAAAAACAGTTAGTTACCTACAAGGGAGCTCCCATACGATTATCAGCTAATTTCTCAACAGAAACCATGCAGGCCAGACGGGAGTGGCAAGAAATATTCAAAGTGATGAATAGCAGGAACCTACAACCAAGACTACTCTACCCAGCAAAGTTATCATTCAGAATTGAAGGGCAGCTAAAGAGCTTCACAGATAAGAAAAAGCTAAAGGAGTTCATCACCACCAAACCAGCATTATATGAAATGCTGAAAGGTATTCTTTAAAAAGAGGACAAAGAAGAAGAAAGATAAAAATTATGAACAACAAATACATATCTATCAACAAGTGAATCTAAAAGTCAAGTGAATTAAAAATCTGAGGAACAGAATAAACTGGTGAACTTAATAGAATCAGGTATAGAATGGGAGTGGATTGATAATTCTCAGGGGGAAAGGGGTGTCTGTGTGGGGAGTACGGGAAGAGACTGGACAAAAATCATATACCTATGGATAAGGACAGCGGGGGGGGGGAGGTAAGGGCAGAGGGGGGGTAGGAACTGGGTGGTGGGGAGATATGTGGGGGAAAAGGAGAAACAATTGTAATCTGAACAATAAAGATTCATTAAAAAATAAAAATAAAAATAAAAAACCTGCTCAAAAAAAAACAAGCTTGAAGGGGCTAACACCACTGGACATCAAGGCTTATTATAAAGCTACAGTAAGTAATTGTGCTGGTGCACTATGGCCCAATGACAGATGAACAGAGTGTCCAGAAACAGACCCACCTACAGACAGACAACTGATTTTTGACAAAGATAAAAAGGCCAGGAAAGAAAAAGACTTCCCTTTATATAAACTATGGGTTTATATAAAGCATATGTGGGGCAAGGAGGGCAGGTTGGGAGGGAGAGATTATAAAAAGGTCCTAAAAAACTAGCCGAAACTGGTTTGGCTCAGTGGATAGAGCATCGGTCTGCGGACTGAAAGGTCCCAGGTTCGATTCCGGTCAAGGGCATGTACATAGGTTGCGGGCACATCCCCGGTGGTGGGTGTGCAGGAGGCAGTTGGTTGATGTTTCTCTCTCATCGATGTTTCTAGCTCTCTATCCCTCTCCCTTCCTCTCTGTAAAAAATCAATAAAATATATTTTAGAAAGAAAGAAGAAAGAAAGAAAGAAAGAAAGAAAGAAAGAAAGAAAGAAAGAAAGAAAGAAAGAAAGAAAGAAAGAAATCGCCCTAGCTGGTTTGGCTCAATGAACAGAGCGTCGGCCTGCGGCCAAGCCCCCTGGGTTGCGGGCTCGATCCCCAGCAGGGGGCGTGCAGGAGGCAGCCAATCAATGATTGTCTCTCATCATTGATATTTCTATCTCTCTCTCCCTCTCCTTTCCTCTCTAAAAATCAATAAAATATATTTTTTTTTAAAAGAAAGAAATCATGTCAGGCTCACATAATAAATCCAGCAATGAATAAGTAAACTTATTGACACTCGAAGCAAATGAGAAGCCAAGTGGGTCAAGACAGCCATAGATGATGGATGCAGTATAACTAGAGTGATCAGGAGTCACATACATGCCACATCCCTATCTATTCCATTTTAAAGGCTGTAATGTGCAGTGACACTGTTTTATTAAATATCCACCATGAGCATGCCACGCCCTGTGTTTGGTGCTTATAGATACAAGCTTCATTTATTGGAAAGACAACCAAGTAAAGGATGAATATAACACAGAACAATAAATTACTACCAGAGAGGCAAGACAGACGATGAGAATCTAGTCAACTGAAAGCAACAAAAAAGCTAAATTACGAGATTAAGAAGGTTCACTGGGTGATACATTCGGTAAGGGGTTAATATCCAACATTTATAAAGAACTCATACAACTGAACACCAAAAAAACAAACAATCCAATTAAAAAATGGGCAGATGACCTGAATAGACACTTCTCCAAAGAGGACATACAGATGGCCAATGAAAAGATGCTCATCACTAATCATCAGAAGAATGCAAATTAAAACTACAATGAGATATCACCTCACACCTGTCAGAATGGCTATCAATAATTAACAAACAACAAAGAGTTGCCAAAAATGTGAAGAGAACCTTCATGCACTGTTGGTGGGATTGCAAATTAGTGCAGCCACCATGAAAAACAGTGTGGATGTTTCTTTAAAAATTAAAAATAGAACCTTGGCCAGTGTGACTCAGTGGTCAAGTGTCCACCTATGAACCATAAGGTAACAGTTCGATTCCAGGTCAGGGCACATGCCTGGGTTTCGGGCTCGATCCCCAGTAGGAGGCGTGCAGGAGGCAGCCAATAAATGATTCTCTCATCATTGATGTTTCTATCTTTCCCTTCCTCTCTGAAATCACTTTTTTTTTTAATTTTTTAAATTAAAATAGAACTATTTTGTGACCCAGCAATTCAACTTTTGGGTATATATCAGAAGAAATCTAAAACACTAATTCAAAAAGATATATGCACCCCTATATTCAATGCAGTATTATTTACAATAGCCAAATTATGGAAGTTACCAAAGTGCCCATCAATAAATGAGAAGATAAAGATGATGGGATAGCCCTGGTCAGTGTGGCTCAGTTGGTTGAGCACTGATGCACAGAAAAACATCCCCGGTTTGATTCCAGGCCAGGGCACATGCCCAGATTGTGGACTCAATCCCCAGTAGGAGACATGCAAGAGGCAACCAATTGATCTCTCTCTCTCATTGATGTTTCTCTCTCCCTCTCTCTAAAATCAACAAAACATATTTTTAAAAATATGATGCGATACATATATACAATGGACTATTACTCAGCCATAAAAAATTATAAAATCTTACCATTTGATAAAACACAGATGGACCTACGTGAAATAAGTCAGACAGAGAAAAACAAATACCATGTGATTTCACTTATTTGTAGACTCTAAAGAACAAAGATGAGAAAACAAAACAGAAACAGACTCATAGATATGGGGAAAAACAGAGGGTTTCCAGACGGGAAATAGGTTGGGGGGGAGGGAGGAGGCTGGATGAAAAAGGTAAAGGGATTAAGAACTACAAATTGGTAGTTACAAACCATACAGCATAGGGAACGTAGTCAATAATATTATAGTGACTAAGTATACTGCCAGGTGGGTACTAAAATTATCCAGGGCATCGTTTAATAAATTACACAACTATCTAACCATTATGCTGTACACCTGAAACTAATATAATAATACTGAATGTCAACTGTAATTGAAAAATTTTTAAAAGGAATCAATTAGTACTGAATACTTTCTGTGTACTCTGTCAATATGACAAATAATGAGCTGTGAAAAACAATAACAGAAAAGAAGACTCATTAGGAAGCTGAGGCCTGAAGGATGAGTAGACATCATGAGGGAAAGTGGGGAGCAGAGAACTCCAGGTAGAAAGCATAGCACTTAAGACTTGGGAGATAGCAGTCTCCTCTAAAGAATAGGGGCCCAGTGCACAAATTCGTGCACCTTGAAAGGAACTGTGGGCCACGAGGCTGCAGCGGGCACAAGGGCAGGTCTCAGCCCATCCTCTACGCCTCTGCCTGGCCCCTCCCACCGCAGCCCCCAGTCCTCTGTCTGTCTGCAGCCCTGCTCCAGCTGCCGCTGCTCCCATACGCTGACAGTGCCACCCCGCTCGCACCCATGGATGGCACAGAGCGATTGGGGCCGGTGCCAGCAACAGGTGCGAGCGAGGCCGGCCCTGTCAGGGGTATGAGCAGCGGCTGCTGCCCTGATCACCCCTCAGGAGCATGGGGAGGTGGAGAAGCCCTGAGGGTGATTGGGGCCGGTTGCCGCCACTCGCACCCACTGATAGCGCCGAGCGATCGGGGCCGGCGCCAGGTGCCAGCAAGCTGGTGTAAGTGGCGGCTCCAGTGGCGGCTCCAGTGGCAGCTCCAGTGGCAGCTCCAGTGCCAGCAGTGGGTGCGAGCAGGGCAAGCAATGGCAGCAGGTGTGAGCACCTGGCAGGACCGTGGTGTGCAGGAGCAAAGAATTTTCAGTAACCACCAGAGGCTCACCCCGATGACAGCAACCAGCACCACACCTTGGTCTGGCACCCCTGCTCACCTGCTCCACCATCCTGCTGCCACCAACACCCGCCATGTTCCACATGTGCCCCCAATGGTCAGCGCACATCATAGCAACCGGTTGTTCGGTTGTTCCGCCATTTGGTCTATTTGCATATAAGGGTTTTATATAGAGAGATTATATATAGAGATGGGAATAATAGAATCAGAACTTCATTTTGAAAAATCACTTTGGTAATTGTGTGGAAATGCAAGGGACCAGTTATGGGGCTGCTGGCATAATAAAAGGGAAAGAAGGAGGACCAGCAACAAGGGAGTGACAATGGGGACATTAAGTGGACAGCTTGGAAGATGTTTAAGAGGCAGAATGAACAGTGGCCAATACTATCTAAAGGCCTCAGAAAATGCACCCCACTAAAGGCCCAATACAATCCACAGAGCCCAGACAGTAGGAACAGGAAATTTGAGAGGCCACAGCAAACTGACAATTCTACACTTTTTCCTGAAAAGAACCAATCCACTGCCTGGAGAATGGAGAAGCAGTTTAGTTCACTTGGCTCAGAGACCAGCATGCAACAAGCCATGCCCAGCTGGCTCACTGACCACACCCACTGTCTTATCTATCTTCCCCAAAAACTTAAGAGGCAGGCAGGACAGCTGAGAACAAGAGACATTGGGTAAACACCATAAGGTGGCAGAATAAATGTGCTATCAATCCAAGCCCTCTGTCCACCCAACTTGTGGCTCAGTTTTGGTTCTAACCCACACCTGTGCCACTAGGCCCACAGTGCCTTGAGAATGGATAGGGCATTGGGCGAGAGATTCTGACATGCCACCCCAAGATTGGCATGTCAGAATCCAAGGAATGAGAATTCTAAAAAGCATCCCATTCCAATGGACACCCCACATGGCAGACAGACCCTAATGTGATCCCAGTGACCCCACCTCTGAGGGTCCATACCTTCATGTAACTTCCTCCCCTGGAGTACAGGAACTTCGACTTGCTTCCAACCAACAGAATATGGCAAAGGGGATGGAATGTCTCTTTCTTTATTGAGTAGCATTACATGGCAAAATTGGTGTGGTGGCAATCCTATGATTACATTATGTTATATGAGACTCAGTCTTAGCAGGCTGGAGGCACAGGACTCATTGCAGGTGTGTGAGAGGGATATATGGCAAGGAATGGCAGGAGGCCTCTAAGAACCAAGTACAGTCTCCAGGTGAAAGCAAAAAAACACACAACAACAACAACAACAACAAAAAACCAGGAACTTCACAACCACAAGGAGATACATTCTGCCAACAACCTGAGAGAGCTTAGAGGCAGACCACTCTCCAGTCCAACCTCTGCTGAAACCACAGTTCCTTCCACCTGACACCTGGACTGTAACCAAGTGAGGCTCTGAGCAGAGGACCCAACTAAGATGTGCCCAGACTCCTGAGCCACAAAAAGTGCAAGATAATAAATGTGTATTGTTTTAAGCTGCCATGTTAGTGGTCATTTGTTATGCACCGGTACACACATATCCCCCAACAGCACTCTTCCAGGCCACCTTTTTCATGCACCAATATTAGCTAGAAATAGGTTGCCCAAAGGGTACACAGGCCTCTCAAACACTAAGTTCAAGAGAAGAATATCAGAACTATAAGTTCTTTAAAACCTATTACTCAAATAGAATACACCAATCAAGCTGAGACCAAGTTCTTCATAACTGACTTTGTAGTTTCCAACAATTACTATACTACAAGTTTTTTTTAACAAATTTGTATTGATTTCAGAGAGGAAAAGAGAGGAAGAGAGAGAAACAGACAGACAGAAACATCGATGAGAGAGAATCACCAACTGGCTGCCTCCTCCATGCCCCCCACTGGGAATCCAGCCCTCAAACGGGGCATGTGCCCAGACCGGAACAGAACCGTGACCTGGTTCACAGGTGAAAGCCCAACCACAGAGCCATGCCGGCTGAGTTATAAGTTTTTTATAATTTAAAAGAACACCGTTTCCCAGGTTGAAGTCCACCACCAACTCTAACCCCAGAATAGCGCATACTAGACTAAAATTCACTCATCTATGTAGTTCACACAAAAATCTAACTTAAGTCTTCCAGCGCAGTCATGCTTGTGGTCCAACACAAAAGTGATTGGGTTTGTTCTCTCTTCTAACCCTCTCTTCCTGCCCTCCTGGTGCAGTGAGATGAAGCGCTCAATTAGAGGGTTTGACAATTCATGACAAATTTTAACATTTCTTATTCAAGTAGTAATTGTTCAACAGACCCTCCTGAATGCTTCCTGGGAGGTGACCTTACAGGACAGGCAGAAAGGGACTGGAAAGGTCATCTATGGCCAGTTGGGTTGCACAGAGATGCACAGGCCAAAGGAAATCCATGACCATTCATTCCAAAAACAGAAGTCCCAGAACTTAAGCTGGGAGAAAAGAAAACTACACCGTTCTAATCATCCAGATCCACATGCTCTTGTGACCAAAAGGAATGAAAAAAGAAGACAATCTGGGGCCTGCCCATCAAAGCCAGGTTGCAGCTGCTGAGAGCTAGAGCCCAAAACCTGGGTAACCTGGCACTTGATTAGCACTCACTACCACACTGAACTGTTTCTATAGCAACCAGAAAGAAAATATAAAGCAACCACTTTTACATGAAAATTATTCTTTATTACAATGAAATGTTGCGGTCAGGAAAGCATTTTTTTTTTTTAAAACATACTCCATTGACCCCTTACAGAGAGGAAGAGAGAGGGACAGAGAGCCAGAAACATCGACGAGAGAGAAACATCCATCAGCTGCCTCCTGCACACCCCCCACTGGGGATATGCCCGCAACCAAGGCACACGCCCCTGACCGGAATCGAACCTGGGACCCCCGAGTCCGCAGGCCAACGCTCTATCCACTGAGCCAAACCGGTCTCGGCAGGAAAGCATTTTGATAAAGAACTAGATAGAAGATATCAATAATATTAATGCTAATTATTTACTCATCATCCATACGAATAATTTTCCCTTAAATTCTAAAATAATTTTATATTATTCACACCAGAAATCTGAAAACAATTTGATGAGCACTAAACACTATTAGCAATAAAATAGACTGGGTCCACCATTTTTAAACTAGGAAACAGTAGCAAAAGATACAAGAGCAACTCAATAAGTACAAAAATTACAATCAATCAAAGTTGTAGCCCTGGCCGGGTAGCTCAGTTGGTTAGAGCACTGTCCCAATATGCCAAGGTTGTGAGTTCAATCCCTGGCCAGTGCACATACAAGAATCAATCAATGAGTGCATAAATAAGTGGAACACAAATCGATAAATAAAATTTAAAGTTCTGATTTCTGCTCTAATATCTACATTGGGCAAGAAATGCCCTCAGAAGTCTGAAAGGAGATGAAGAACTTAAAAACAACTAAGCAGAATTATTTTTATTAAAATACACATGCATTAGCAGTCCTAAATAAATAAAACCAACTGAGCAAAACAATGATGAAAACAAATATGCATATTCTGAGACCTAAATAATTTTAGCCAATCCCTTCTCACATTAAAATACCAAATTCAGGTCCATCAACCCAATCTCAAAAAATGGAATCAAGCCGAAACCGGTTTGGCTCAGTGGATAGAGCGTCGGCCTGCGGACTCAGGGGTCCCGGGTTCGGTTCCGGTCGGGGGCATGTATCTTGGTTGCGGGCACGTCCCCGGCGGGGGGTGTGCAGGAGGCGGCTGATCGGTGTTTCTCTCTCATCGATGTTTCTGACTCTCTATCCCTCTCTCTTCCTCTCTGTAAAAAATCAATAAAATATATTTTTTTTTAAATGGAATCAAATTCTAAAGACCTAGCCTTCAAGGTCTCTAACCCTAACTATTACTTGTCACAAACCTTACTAACCCATCACAATTAGGATAGTTCATGCTGCCCTTAAAAGGCAATCAAAACTCTTCATTGACAAACAACAAGTGTTGGCGAGGATGCGGAGAAAAAGGAACCCTCGTGCACTGCTGGTGGGAATGCAGACTGGTGCAGCCACTGTGGAGAACAGTATGGAGTTTCCTCAAAAAACTGAAAATGGAACTCCCATTTGACCCAGTAATCCCACTCCTGGGAATATATCCGAAGAAACTAGAAACACCAATCAGAAAGGATATATGCACCCCTATGTTCATAGCAGCACAATTTACAATAGCTAAGATTTGGAAACAGCCTAGGTGCCCGTCAGCAGATGAGTGGATCGGAAAACTGTGGTACATCTACACAATGGAATACTATGCTGCCATAAAAAAGAAGGAATTCTCATCATTTGCAGCAACCTGGATGGAATTGGAGAACATTATGCTAAGTGAAATAAGCCAGTCAATGAAAGAAAAATACCACATGATCTCACTCATTTAGGGATAGTAAAGAACATTATAAAGTGGTGAACAAAAAGATAGATACAGAGACAGTAAAGCATCAAACAGACTTTCAAAGTACAGGGGGAAAGTTTGGGAAAGGTGGGGGAGTTATGAAATCAAACGAAGGACTTGTATGCATGCATATAAGCATAAACAATGGACGCAAAACTCTGGGGGGGGAGGGCATGTGTGGGTGTGGGGTGGGGGGGGTAATAGTAAGATATGTACACATATAATACCTCAATAAAAATATTTAAAAAAAAAAAAAACTCTTCATTGGAGGAACGTTAATATTTCACATTGTCCTCTGTTCTGAAGTTGTTTATAGAACAGTAAAGTGATTTTCTTTGTAACAATAAAATTACTATTTACTTGTCAACATAAGGAAGAAATACTAGTACAAACCAAAACCTGGCCAAACAGGAGAGTTGTCTGGACCCCAAGGGCTCACGCCTGCCTCTGACCAGCCCAGGCAAGTGGGTAGATCTTGACTCAGCAGGGCGCGGTCCTCCAAAAAGCAGCTACAGACGCTTAGACCTCAAGCCCCAGGGACTGAGCTGCCCAAAAGACTGTATTCTCCTTGATCTCATGCTTGACTGGGGTGACTGGTTCTTCCAGAAAGAGGCTCTTGCACCTCATTCCTGCCAATTCCACCACAGACTGCAGCCAGCCTGCACATAGGCAGGAGAAGAGGCTGAGCCATCATCAGCCTCTCCCTTCCCAAACACAAGGCCCACCACTCCTCTCCCTTGACTTGTAAGTCCTTCCTCAAATCCACTTGTGCTTCTGGAAACTCCGTTACACTCTCAGAGGAAAAACAGTCCAAGAGATGCTTCCCCTTCTTCCAGACTACATTGGCTTTGAAGATTACTGAAACTAAGAAGGGACTAACCTCACAGAACTCACCATGGCTATGCTGCTCTACAGTCCAGCAGGCAGACTTTCAAAAGATATTATGAGTAATTACAAACTAAAATCACAAGATAACATTAACTATTTAACCAGTAACTTTTTCAGCCTTTTCTAGACAGAAATAGAGAAGTCTCTATAAAATACAAACACCGGTCCCTTAATGTGTGAAATCTTTCAACCTATTCAGAAAGGCTAACCAGTTCGACACTTCTCCCAAAGGTCAGAATTCTATTGCTTCTGAACACAGCCACCTCAAATCATGTAGAACATAGAGCAGACAAAAATGATCTTTGAAAACAAATCAAAAGCATTCACACATCATTGATGAGTGTGAACCAGCACAATCTTAACCAAAAGCAAGCTGGCAAAATCAAAACACCCATAATCCTTGACCTAGAATGCTAAAAACATAACCAAGAGGTAATTTATACCTGTGCAAAAGTATGCACAATGACGCTAGTCTGTCACAGTGAAACACTGGAAACAAGAAATGTTCATTAATAACAGACAAGTTAAATAAGCTTATATATTCTCCTAAATAAGCTGTGACACTCTCATTAACACGATGGAAAATCATGAAGCAGCTCCATTGGCTTAATCTGTAGTAAATTCCAAGAATAAGTAAAAAAGGCAAAGCACAAATATTTACATTACGATTCATAACAGTAGCAAAATTACAGTTATGAAGTAGCAACGAAAATAATTTTATGGTTGGGGGTCACCACAACATGAGGAACTGTATTAAAGGGTCGCGGCATTAGAAAGGTTGAGAACCACTGGTGCACAGGATAATGCGCCAACCAATTAAGCAACACAGGCCAGGGTGACATAAACCATTTTAAAGCCATTTTGTTTCCTCCCTCCAAACCAAGGTCCAAGCAGGTTTCATCACTGCATATGCTCATTAATTCAGACTTAGGATAAACATTATGTAAGAATAGTTCATAGATAATGCTGACTCAGTATTAGTGATGCTGAGTTTGATCACTTGGTTAAGATGGGGACCACCAGGTCTTCTTCCCATTATAAAGATACACGTGTCTGTCTGCAACCAAGAAGTAACCTATGGGTTGATCCTTTATCACTATGTGAATACTACGAACCAAAAAATTTACCTCTAAAGGTAAAAATGTTTAATCAAACTCTAAACAAGCCTTCCAACCTAACTTCCAGTTTATAGGAAACGCAGGAGAGAGAAACAAGTTAAACCACACAACCTGGAAAAACCCAGACTACCCAAGAATGCACTCCTGTCTACAGATGACTGGTCTATACTCCTGAAGAAAAAACAAAGCACAAGGGTTGTCTGACATTAAAGGATACTAAAGACAACCAAAAGATAGGTCTCCCAGGGTTTGATTATGGACCTAATGGACTACTGTGCAACACGATTCTCTTAGGGGCGATGGGGTTCTGCAATTCACAGAAGACAATTATTTTACAAAGATCTCCATAAAGATGCAGGGTCATGAGGTTTATATCTTACTTCCAAATTGTCAGGCAACATATACACATGCGCAAACATGGCACAATGTTAACAAGGTTTAAATCCAGATGGCAGTACATGGGTTATCACTGTATTCCTCTTCCTTTTCCGTATTTCTGAAATTTTTCATACTAAAAAGTTGGGGGAAAGGAGAAAACATTGAATTTTTTATTTTGCTTGAGTTACTGGACTTACAAAATCAATTACTAAAAGTACTCTATAAACTAGGTATTGGATGATAAGGAATTGTTTATTCTGTTAGGTGTGACAAAGGTAAAGTGATTGTGTAAGAAACTGGCCTAACTGAAGTTTTTGTGGATTTGTAATTTGTTTTAAAATACTTCAACAATAAACCCTGACTGGTGTTGCTAAGTGGTTAGAGTGCAAAGCAGGGGTGCAAAGCCCTGGCAGGTTTGGCTCAGTGGTTAGTGTGTTTGCCCATGGACCGATGGGTCTCAGGTTCGAATCCCGGTCAAGGGCACATACCTCGGTTGCAGGTTCCAAGCAGTCGTTATGTTTCTCTCACATCTGTTTTTTCTCTCTCCTCCTCCCCCATCCCTCCCTCCTTCCCTTCCACTCTCCCTCTAAAGATCAATGGAAAAAAATACCCTCTAGTGAGGATTGAAAATAATATTAAAATAAAATACATCAACAAAATAAAAAGGGAATATGGTAAAATTCTAACTATTAAATCTAAATTATGTATACATAATGTTCAGCCCTGCCAGAGTGGTTCAGTCGTTGAGCTTCAACCTATGAACCAGGAAGCCATGGTTCAATTCCCCGTCAGGGCACATGCCTGGGTTGTGTGGGCTTGATCCTTAGGTATGGGGTGTGCAGAAGGCAGCCGATCAATGATTCTCTCTCATCATTGATGTTTCTATCTCTCTCTCTCCCTCTCCCTCCCTATCTGAAATCAATAAAAATATATTTTTTTTTAAAAAATGTTCATTTTACCATTTTGTCTACTGTCCTGCATTTTATAATAAAAAGTCAAAAATGAATGCTCCTTTAAAAAAAAATGTTACTGGTACAGCCACTATGGAAAAAGGTTTGGCAGTTCCTCAAAAAGTTAAACATAGACCTACCATATGATCTACCAATTCCACTTCTGGGTACACACCCTAAAGAACTGAAAGCAGGAACTTGAACAGATAGATATTTGCACTCCCATGCACATAGCAGCATTATTCAAAATAGCCAAACATGGAAACAACCCAGTGCCCATCAACAGATAAACAGATAAGTTAAATTGAAATTTACCGACTGGAATATTATTCAGCCTTAAAAAGGAAGAAAATTCTGCTATAACATGAATGGACCTTGAGGACAATATGCTAAGTGAAATAAGCCAGATGTGCAAAAGAAAAATATTATACTATTCCACTTTATGAAGTACCTACAGTAGTCAAATTTATAGACAGAAAATAGAATGGTGTTTACCAGGTATGGGGTAAGGAGGATGAAGAGTTATTATTCAACTAGAGGCCCGGTGCACGTAATTTGTGCACGGGGGTGGGGGGGTGTCTCTCAGCCCAACCTGCACCCTCTCCAATCTGGGACCCCTTGGGGGATGTCCAACAGGCAGTCGGACATCCCTTTCACAATCTAGGACTGCTGTCTCCCAACTACTTGCCTGCCTGCCTTCCTGATTGCCCCTAACAACTCTGCCTGCCAGCCTGATCACCCCCTAACCACTCGCCTGCCAGGACGATCAATGCCTAACTGCCATCCCCTGATACCCCGGTCAAGCCCAAATGCCCTCCCTTGCATATTCCCTCTTTATTAGATAGGGTTTTTTCTTTAGCATATTGGACAATCCTAACTGGTTTGGCTCAGTGGATGGAGCATTGGCCTGCAGAATCAAGGGTCCCAGGTTCAATTCTGGTCAAGGGCATGTACCTTGGTTGCGGGCACATCCCCAGTGGGGAATGTGCAGGAGGCAGCTGATGGATGTTTCTCTCTCATCGATGTTTCTAACTCTCTATCCCTCTCCCTTTCTCTCTGTAAAAAATCAATAAAATATATATTTTTAAAAAAATAAAAAAATAAAAAAATAAAAAAAACATGCCGAAACCGGTTTGGCTCAGTGGATAGAGCGTTGGCCTGCGGACTGAAAGGTCCCAGGTTCGATTCCGGTCGGGGGCATGTACATGGGTTGCGGGCACGTCCCCAGTGGTGGGTGTGCAGAAGGCAGCTGGTCGATGTTTCTCTTTCATTGATGTTTCTAGCTCTCTATCCCTCTCCCTTCCTCTCTGTAAAAAAAAAAAAATCAATAAAATATATTAAAAAAAAAAACACACATGTAAGATTCCTCCCTTATCTGCCTGGCTGGTGTGTGACTCAATGGTTGAGACCCCAGGCTGCCACCACTGGAAGGGGATCGAGCCCTGGCCAGGCTGAGACCCCAGCCCAGGCTGCCGGCTCAGCCAAGCCAGGCTGAGATCCCTGCCCAGGCTGCCATCTCAGCCTGGCTGGGGATAGCCCAGTGTGGGTGCACGGCTCCAGCCCAGGCTGCCTTTGCTGGCCTAAAGATAGCATGGTGGGGGTGCACCGCACTCCCGGTCTGAGACCCCAGCCCAGGCTGCTGCCACTGGCTGGGTGATCATGCAGTGGGGGTGCCTGGCCCTGCAGGCATGAGACCCCAGCCCAGGCAGCCAGCTCGGCCAGGGGATCCTGCGGCTTGGGTGCCGGGCCCTGCAGGCCTGAGACCCCAGCCCAAGCTGTCCTCACAGCCAGGGGATCCTGCAGCTTGGGGGCGGGGGTCTCAGCCCGGCTTGCCAGGGGATCCTGAGGCTTGGGAGCAGCTGAGACCCCTGCCCCCAAACCGCCCCGGCTTGCCAGGGGATCGTGAGGCTTTAGGGCAGGGGTCTCAGCCGGGCTTGCCAGGGGATCCTGCAGCTTGGGGGCAGCTGAGACCCCCGCCCCCAAGCCACCTGCTTTGCCAGGGGATCCTGCGGCTTGGGGGCGGCTGAGACCCCCGCCCCCAAACCACCGCCACTTGCCAGCGATCCCGCGGCTCACGCTGGGCACTGGTGCCTCCCAGCCGGACACCCTGGACTGCTGCTACTGGGTGGACTCTGCTGGGGCTAAGAGGACTGGGCGCTGCCATCTTGATCTTCTCAACAGCCGGATAGGCCACCCCGAGTCCCGCCCCCTAGCCTCCCGCCTGCCCAATCGTGCTCAACCACTATTTTGGACACTTAAAAATGGTTGAGCTCAGCCAGCATGGTTCAGTGGTTGAGCATCAACCTTTGAACCAGGAGATCTGGGTTCGATTTCCAGTCAGAGCACATGTCCGGGGTTTGGGGCTTGATCCCGGAGGCAGCGGATCAGTTTCTTTCTCACTGATCTATCTTTCTCCCTTCCTCTCTCTCTAAAAAATTCAATATATTTAAAAAATACAGAAGGATGAGAATAATTTATGAATACATAGATCAAGGTCACAATCCCCAACTCTACAACAAAGAGAAGTCTCTAGCTAAAAATGAACAAGCAAAAGGGAAAATCTATACAGTGATGAAGAACTTTCTTAAGTATCCCTAGAGCCTGAGCCAGGTTGCTCAGTGGGTAGAACGTGGGCCCACAGAATGAAGTGTGTCCCGGGTTCGATTCCGCTCAAGGGCAACTACCTGGGTTGCAGGCTCCATCCCCGGCCCCAGTCAGAGCATGCCGAAGGCAACCAACATCTATGTCTCTGTCAGTCCCCCTCCCTTCCACTCCCTCAAAAAAAAAAAAAAATCAATAGAAAAAATATCCTTGGGTGAGGGTTAGCAAAATAAATAAAAATAAAGTATTCCTAGAAAGCATGGGTATTATCCTATGTAATAAAACCCTAATATGCAAATTGACCAAATGGCAGAATGACCGACAGAACGACCAGTCGCTATGATGTGCACTGACCACCAGGGGGCAGCTCCTATGTTGAGCATCTGCCCCCCCCACCCAGGGAGGCAACTGGCGGAGGCAATCGGGGGCAGAGCCAGCCAGTGGGTGGTGCCAGGCCGCCAGCCAAGGCGGGTGCCAGCAGGGGACCACCCAATCGTCCTGCCTACCAGTCACTCCACAGATGGCCCTGATCACTGGCCAGGCCTAGGGACCCTACCCTATATACTGGGAACAATCTCTTAGATTTAAAAATTAAAACCTGGCAAGGCTACCCTAACACTGAAAAAACAGGATGATGCAGCGATAACATGCATGGGCTCTGGCTTGCACATTTTGTGGTCAGCCTTGATTCTGACACTTATAACTGTATGACAAAGCCAATTACTTAACTTCTCTGCTTCCGTTTTCCACCCATTAGATGGGGGAAATGGTATTACTGCCCCAGAAGGATCATGTTATGTACTACATTTTATAATGAGGGCAAAAAAATATAGCTGCCCATACAACAGCAAGATACCTTTCACCTGTATAAAAGTATGGTCACTGGTGAATGCATCGTCCTGGATTGCAAGAGGGATGTCCAACTGCGGGTTTAGGCCCGACATCCCCCGAGGGGTCCCGGATTGCGAGAGGATGCAGGTTGGGCTGAGGTACACACTCCCCATGCACGAATTTTGTGCACCAGGCCTCTAGTAGTTTCTATGAGGAGGAACAACATTCTCTTAATTAGCTTATTTATACTACATCTGGTAATATCTCTTCGTTGAACTGACATGCCCGATATAAGGTGTTTAGCTATGAGCAGGAAACATTAAATTTTCTTTATAATGATGACTCAAGATGATCCCCTTTCTTCCTCAACACACTGTGATCTGGTCCCACTGGATGTCAGAGCCTTAGAGAAGTTGTGGAGGAATATGGCCAGTTATCCTTTCTCTATCCTTAATGTGCATTTGTTCTTCTGCACCAGGTTTTCAGAACACTGGTAACAGTACATCTTTGGTATGATTAATTGTGCTTCATGAAAAAATAAGTCACAGTAAATTGATAAATTTTAAATGTTAAAAATTGGACCACATATTTGTTTACTGGAATCTATTATTTTATTTCCAATTTATTATGGCTTCAAAAAAAAACCAAAAAAATTTAAAAAGGAAAAAAAAGGCTTAATGTGGAGAGTGCTTATTAATAAGTTCATTTTCTTTGATTCTTTCAGTAATAGTTCCTAACTGCAATCTTTTTTTTTAATATATTTTTATTGATTTCAGAGAGGAAGGGAGAGGGAGAAAGAGAGAGAAACATCAGTGATGAGGGAGAATCATCTATCAGCTGCCTCTTGCATGCTCCCTACTGGGGACCGAGCCCGCAACCCGGGCACATGCCCTTGACCGGAATCAAACCTGGGACCCTTCAATACACAGGCCAGGACCCTTCAGTCCACAGGAAGTCACTCTATTACTGAGCCAAAGCAACTAGGGCCCTAACTGCAATCTTTGTGAGGACAAAGCAGCAGCAGGAGGCCTCAGCCACCTGAACTTGGACTCTGGGGAGCAGTGCACAAACAGGGCCCTCAAGGCTGGCTGGCAGGCACAGACCATGAAACACCCCCATGACTCAAGGACCCTATTTTTATGGCCAGGATCTGATAAACAGGAATGCACATAGGAACAATCAATCACCCTACCAAACACTCCGATTGCAACAATAAAAAAGGGAAAGACACAAAAACTGAAAAATAAAGCCAAACTAAAAATATGACATTCTATTCCAAACATCTCAGTAGAAAATAGAGACACACACACACACACACACACACACACACACACACCCTACTTGTTGCCCTGGCAGGTGTGTCTCAGTTGGCTGAGCATCTTCCTGTGCACCAAGAGTTTGAAGGTTCGTTTCCTGGTCAGGGCACATGCAGGCTTCATCCTCAGTAAAGGGTGTGCAGGAGGCAGCCGATGGAAGTTTTTCTCTCTCTTCCCCTCCCACTTCCTCCCTCCCTAAAATCAATTTTTTTTAAAACACATATTACTTTTTTTTTTTAAAGGCCCCTACATATTAACCAACACGATGTGATGTCTCCATCCCACACGTGAACATTCCCCCAGCCCAAGTCAGCACACAATGTCCCAAAGAGATCAGGTCTCAGGTCTCACAAACTGCCTGCCTGCCTCCCCAAGCAATCTGGATATCCTACTGACATAAGCAGCCAAACAGCATCCACATGTGTCCCTTTCATCCTTGCTCAACAGTCATACACCAGCTGGAGGTTGCCCTCCCTTCATGAGCACTCCTCTTCCAGCTGTTGGCTGGGGGAAAGCCATTCTCAAGCGATTACCTGCATCATCTGGCTACACGTGGCAGCTTCTTCCTATTACATTTCTCATTAGGACTTCTCATAAACAATTTTTCTTTATTACTCCTCACCAGAGGATATTTTTCCCATTGATTTTTAGAGAGGGAGGGAGGAAGGATGAAAGGGAAGGAGAGAAACATCTATGTGAGAAACAATGGTTTCCTCCCATACTCGCTCTGACTGGGGAAGGGGATGGAACCCGGGGCAGGGGATGAACCCACAATCCAGGTACACGCCTTGACCAGGAACTGAATCATGGGCTGACACTCTAACCACTTAGCAACACCTGTCAGGGCTCATAATTTTTGATGCTTAATAAAAACTACTTATCCCCATAATCCTAACATAAAAAAAAAAATCACACCTCAAGCCCTAGCCGGTTTGGCTCAGTGGATAGAGCGTCGGCCTGCGGGCCAAAGGGTTCAGGGTTCGATTCCAGTCAAGGGCACATACCTTGATTGCAGGCCCCTGGTCAGGGTGCATGCAAGAGGCAACCAATCGATGTGTTTCTCTCACATCGGTGTTTCTCTCTGTCTTTCCCTCTGTCTTCCACTCTCTCTTAAAAAAGGAAAAATAATCCTCAGAAGAGGATTAACGAAATAAAAAAAATCACACCTCAACAGAATGAAACCGTGATTATTCCCAAGTTTACCAGGATGAGGTTGTCTGGAAAAATAAACCTATCTGAACTGAGCCATCCTCACATAAAAATAACCTCACACCAGAAAAACATCCTACCTTTGATAACTTTATGGACAATGTGTCCCCTGTTCCCAGTGGGTCCTCAACCTACAACTCAGTCCCTTGAAAATCATGGTTCCTAAGAGTTTCCGATGTCAGATAATTGACCTCAGGGAGGTGTAACCACTAGAAAAACATTAATTACAAGGCAAGTTTGCCTCCTGTATAAATCAAATGTGGCTTGTTATAAAAACTGTCTCACTACACAGAAATTATTTTTAATAAAACTGAGGGAGCCCTAGCCAGTGTTCTCAATGGTTAGAGCATCAGCCCATGCACCAAAGGATCACAGGTATGATTCCCAGTCAAGGGCACATACCTTGGTTGCAGTTCACTCCCTGCCCTGAGCCTGGGCACATTTGGGAGGAAACTGGTCAATATGTCTCTCTCACGTCAATGTTTCTCTCTCCACCTCTCTCCCTCCATTTTATTCTCTCTGAAAAGCAATGGAAAAATATACCCTCAGGTGAGGATTAACAACAACAACAAAAAAAAAAACTTGAGGACTATTTAAAGCAGCCTGAAAAACCTACTGCCCTTGATTAATAAGCACTTGATATCTGCCTTTTAATATATTCAGTTTATAGACATGTGAACAGGTACCTTTTAAATTACCTATCAAAGCAAAGGCACATATACGTAAACTAACACTCCAGCAAAAAAGACAAGGGAGGGAGCCTAGCAGTCAAAGGGAGAGGCTGCACAGAATTTGGTGGAAGACACCAAAGCCCTCCAAGAGGGCAGAAATCCAATGGCCTACACCTGCTCACAGGTTTTATATTTTTGTTCTTTAGGGGGCGGGCTTATTGATTTTTAGAAAGAAAAACACTGACGTGAGAGATAAATATCAACCATTTGCTTTCCCTGTGTACCCCTACGGGGGATCCAGCCAGCAACCTGGGAATGTACCCTGACAGGGAATCAAACTGGTGACCTTTAGGTGCACAAGGCAATGCCCAACCAACTGAGCCACATCAGCCAGGGCTCACAGGATTTTTTTAATGTCATTACTGATACTGA
The DNA here is from genome assembly GCF_027574615.1 of Eptesicus fuscus. Taxonomy (NCBI): domain Eukaryota; kingdom Metazoa; phylum Chordata; class Mammalia; order Chiroptera; family Vespertilionidae; genus Eptesicus; species Eptesicus fuscus. The sequence goes on along the minus strand of NC_072493.1, from coordinate 22,712,574 downwards.
GCACTTATGCCTTTTAAATTTTTTTCAAGTTTTATTGAAAAATAATTAGCATACACCACTAATAATTAGCATAAGGCATAAAGCATGAAGATTTGATTTACATTTATTGTGAAACTAGAGGCCCGATGTGCACCAGTGGGGTTCCTCGGGCTGGCCTGCGGGGATCAGGCCAAAACCAGCTCTCCAACATCCCCCAGAGGGTCCCAGATTGCGAGAGGGCTCAGGCCAGGCCTAGGGACCCCACCAGTGCATTATCGAGGCCTGGGAGGGACTTCGGGAGGGCTCCAGGGCGTGTCTGGCCCATCTCACCCAGTCCAGATCGGCTGGACTCCAGCAGCAAGCTAACCTACCGGTCAGAGTGTCTGCCCCCTGGTGGTCAGTGCATGTCATAGCAATTGGTCGAATAATCAAACGGTCGGACACTTAGCATATTAGGTTTTTATTATATAGGATTATTATACAGGATGATTACCACAATAGGTTCAGCTAACATCTATCTTCTTGTATAGATTTTAAAAAGAGAGAAAAAAATGTTCTCCTTGTGATAAGAACTCTAGTCAACATGTTGTACAATACATCCCTAGGATTTAATTATCTCATAACTGAAAGAATGTATCATATGACCACATTCCTCCAATTACCCCTCCCTCCACCTTCCATAACTCTGCTTAGTACAAATATGAGCTCTCTGAATTTGGTTTGTTTTTAGATTCCTCATGTAAGTGAAGTCATATAGTATTTGTCTTATTCTGACTTTACTTAGTATAATGTCTTCAAGGTCCATACATGTTGCCACAAATGGTAATTTTCTCCTTTTTTATGGCTGATAATATTCCATTGTGTATATCTTACCTAATAGACAAACATGTAAATTGACCATACCTCCGCTACGCCCACAGCCAATCAGAGTAAGTATGCAAATTAGAAGGCCAAAGATGGCGGCCATCCAGCTACTCCAGGCACGGAGTGGCCAGGCTGGGCAGGACGCCTGCCATGAGAGGGAGGGCGGGGGGCGAAGGGATCTACAGGAGCAGAGTGCCGCAACGAAGTCAAGACTGCAGACTCCGGAGTCTGCAGCGAAGACGAAGATGGCAGACTCTGGCCGGAGCAAAGGCCTGGGTCCTGGGTGCTGGAGGAAAACCGGTGCTGGAAGCCAAGGGAAGGAAGGCCTATTGCATGAATCTCTTCGTGCAACGGGCCTCTAGTATAATATATATACCACAATTCCTTAACCCATTCAACTATCAATGGGCACTTAGGCTGTTTCCATATCTTGGCTATTTAGAATAATGCGGCTATAAACAAGGGGGTACAGATGTATTTTTGAGTTTTTGTTTCCTTTGGAATTGCTGGAACACAGGGGTGGGCAAAAGCAGGTTTATAACTGTTCACATGGAAAAAGACACACAGGTTATCCTCTCTAATAAAATGGTAATATGCAAATTAACCATCACTCTGCTACATGAGCCACGCCCACCAGCCAAGCCACGCCCACCAGCCAATCAGGGCCACTATGCACATTAACCCCATCCAAGATGGCTACAGCCACAGAGAGCAAGGTTTCCCAGGTAACAGAGGAAGCCAAGCTTTCTATAGCTGTTGCAGGCCTAAGCCTCCACTCAAGCTACAAAGTTCCAATTATAGAAGGTAAACAAATTCAAACAAATGGCGGCAGAATGGAGCTTGAGAGAGCAGGCCAGGGTTGCCGGCGGCAACAGGGGAAGCAAAGCTTTCCGCACACCCTGGCTGGGCTCACCCGCTTAAGGCTACAAAGTTTCAATTGTAGAAGGTGAGTTAACTGCCACAGAAATGGCTGCCGCCCAGGAGGGAGTAGCAGGGTTGGCTCCACTCAGGGCTACAAAGTTTCAATTGTAGAAGGAAAATAAATTACAGATACCAGGGCCTCCCCTTGGGTTGCCAGGGGGCGTGGCAGGCCTGCAAACCACCACAGGCCCCTCGCTCAGGCCGCCCCACGCCCCAAGGGAACCTCACCCTGATCCGGGACACCCTTCAGGCCAAACCAGCTGGCCCCCACCAGTGCACCAGTCCTCTATCCTATCTAATAAAAGAGTAATATACAGATTGATCATCACTGCAACACACAATATAGCTGCCCCCATGTGGTCAAAGATCCTGCCCCCATGTGGACACAAGATGGCCACTACAAGATGGCCAGCAGGAGAGGGCAGTTGGGAGGCACCTGGCCTGCAAGGGAGGGCAGTTGTGAGGGACCAGGCCTGCAAGGGAGGGCAGTTGAGAGGGACCAGGCTTGCAAGGGAGGGCAGTTGGAGGTGATCAACCCTGCAGGAGAGGGCAGTTAGGGGTGACCAGGCTGGCAGAGGAGGGAAGTTAGGGGCAAACAGGCTGGCAGGGGAGCAGTTAAGCATCAACCAGGCTGGCAGCGGAGTGGTTAGGGGGTGATCAGGCTGGCAGGCAGAAGTGTTTAGGGGCAATCAAGAAGGCAGGCAGGCAAGCAGTTGGGAGCCAGCAGTCCTGGATTGTGAGAGAGATGTCCCAGATTGGAGAGGGTACAGGCTGGGCTGAGGGACAACGCCCTGCCGTGCACGAATTTCGTGCAACGGGCTTCTAGTGATTATAATAATACGACTTCTGTCAAACCCTGTATACTAGTAGTAGTTCTACTTTAAAGTTTTTTGAGACTCCTTCATAATATTTTGCAGAGTACCTGAACCAATTTACATTCCCACCATCAGTGCATCTCCACATCTTTGCAAGCGTTTACCTCATATATAATTTTTTTTTGTTAATTCTCACCTGGGGATATTTTTCCATCGATTTTTAGAGAGAGTGGAGGGGAAGAGACAGAGAGATAAACACTGTCAATTGGTTGCCTCTCACATGCACCGGGGCCGGGAATAGAGCCTGCAACCAAGGTATGTGCCCTTGACCAGAATCGAACCTGGACCCTCCAGTCCATGGGCCAATGCTCCATCCACTGAGCCCAACCAGCCAGGGCTCTCTCTTATATTTTTTTAAATATATTTTTATTGATTACAGAATGGAAGGGAGAGGGAGAGAGAGAGATAGAAACATTAATGATGAGAGAGAATCATTGATCACCTGCCTCTTGCACACTCCCTACTGGGGATAGAGCCTGCAACCAGGGCATGTGCCCTGACCGTGAATCAAACTGTGACCTCCTGGTTCATAGGTCGACACAACCACTGAGTCATGGTGGCCGGGCCCTTTGCCCATTTTTTAATTGGGTTACCTTGGGTTTTTTTGCTATTGAGTTTTATGACTTCTTTATATATTTTGATCCTTGTCAGATACACAGCTTACAAACTTATTTATTTATTTTTGGTTAATCCTCGCCCCCAAATTTTTTTTAATATATTTTATTGATTTCAGAGAGAGGAAGGTAGAGGGAGAGAGGAAAATATCAATGATGACAATCCTTGATAGCATACCCTCACTGGGGAATCAAGCCCACAAGCTGGACATATGCCCTGACCCAGAATCTCACCATGACCTCCCGGTTCACAGAACAATGCTCAACCACTGAACTGGCCCTAAGGATATTTTTTTCCAGTGATTTTTTTTTTTTAAGTGTGTGGAAGGGAGGGAGAGAGGAAGAGAGGAAACAAGAGGAGAAGGAGAGAGAAAGAGAGAGAAAAAAAAGGGAGAGAGAGAGAGAGAGAGAGAAACAGTGATGTGAAAGAGACACATGGATTGGTTTCCTCCTGCACATATCCTGACAGGGGCCAGGGATCAACCCTGCAACCAGGTAACATGCCCTTAATCAGGAATCAAACCCCCACGACCCTTCTGTGCTAGGGCCTACACGCTAACCACTGAGCCCACCAGCCGGGCCGGTTTGCAAATATGTAGGCTGCCTTTTCACTTTGTTGATGGTTTGTTTTGCTGTGCATGAACTTATTAAAGAAAGGTTTATGAAACAAGAAAAAACACAAATGATAACAATATAATGCCCTACCAGTGGTTGGCAAACTCATTAATCAACAGAGCCAAATATCAACAGTACAATGACTGAAATTTCTTTTGAGAGCCAAATTTTTTAAACTTAAACTTCTTCTAACAGCTCTTCTTCAAAATAGACTCGCCCAGGCCGTGGTATTTTGTGGAAGAGCCACACTCAAGGGGCCAAAGAACCGCATGTGGCTCGCGAGCCGCAGTTTGCCGACCATGGCCCTAACCTGTTTGGCTCAGTGGAGAGAGCATCGGCCTGCAGACTCAAGGGTCCCAGGTTCAATTCCGGTCAAGGGCATGTACCTTGGTTGCGGGCACATCCCCAGTAGGGGGTGTGCAGGAGGCAGCTGATCAATGTTTCTCTCTCATTGATGTTTCTAACTCTCCCTCTCCCTTCCTCTCTGTAAAAAAAAAAAAAAAAAAAAAAAATCAATAAAATATATATTTTTTAAAACAAAACAATAAAACATTAATATAAACTCACCAACATCTGGAATGGGCTTGACTTTTAGATTTTACATTCCAAATAATTAATTTTTATTACTTAACCAAATCGGAACATTTGAGAAATAGGCCCACATGGGGATGAAACCTAAAACCACTGTTTCACCCACACCAGGCTCTACCTGCCAGAACATATCAGCCATATACTGAGGCCTCCAGGCAAGGAAGCCTGCATGCTCTCCCCTATGACCAAAGCCAGGGAGAACCATTGGCTGAGGGAAGACCTTTTCTCCTGGGATGCAGTGAGCAATACCAGAAGCATCTATTCATGAAAATCAACATCATCAAAAAGTATCAACTATTGCCGAAACCGGTTTGGCTCAGTGGATAGAGCATCAGCCTGCGGACTGAAGGGTCCCAGGTTCGATTCCGGTCAAGGGCATGTATCTTTGTTGCGGGCACATCCCCAGTAGGGGGTGTGCATGAGGCAGCTGATCGATGTTTCTCTCTCATCGATGTTTCTAGCTCTCTATCCCTCTCCCTTCCTCTCTGTAAAAATCAATAAAAATATATTTTAAAAAAAAAGTATCAACTATTAATAATGAGTGTCTACTTCTCTGAATTATATGGTAGGCTTCCACATCAAACTGTGAAGTTATTTACTTCAGTAAAAAAATTGTGAACTATCAGCTCTAACTCTTATTAGATGACAAAAGTAATTACAAACTCAGCAGTAAAAGCTACAATTTAGGAAATTTAGCCACTAATAACAAATATTTACATGGGAATGTTTAAAAGTACCCTACGTTGTTGATAAAAACACACGTTCTATTCCAACTCTCAAACCTTATAAATGGAAGTGTGGACTGGAATTAAAACCTGCATGCCAGACTATGCACAGAATGAACACGTTAACATTATTGTTTGCCAGAAATCTCCCTTCCTTTACATGCCGGAAACCAACTTACAGACTCCCCAAGAGGTCTAAAGTTGTCATTTTTAAAATCAGGTAAAGCTTGGAACCATAGTTAGTATATATCTGGTACCCTTATATCTATTATTTAAAACTCCATGGTTTAGCCCAGCTGACATGGCTCAGTGATTGAGCGTCAACCTATGAACCAGGAGGTCACAGTTCAATTACCAGTCAGGGCATATGCCCGGGTTGCAGGCTTGATACTCAGTGTGGGGCGTGCAGGAGGCAGATGATCAATGATTCTTCCTCATCAATCATGTTTTTATCTCTTTTCCTCTCCCTTCCTCACTGAAGTCAATAAAAATATATTAAAAATAAATGAAATGTCATGGTTTAACCTCCCTGGCCAGTGTGGCTCAGTTGGCTTAGTGTTGTCCTGTGCACTGAAAAGTCACCGGTTTGATTCCCGGTCAAAGCACATGCCCACGTTGTGAGCTGGATCCCTAGTCAGGGAGCATGTGGGAGGCAGCCATTTGATGTTTCTCTCTATATATAAGTCCCTCTCCCGTCCTCTCTCAGTAAAAACATTTTTTTTTTAATGTTTAACACACACACACACACACACACACACACTTTAAAAAAATGCCATGGTTTAAAATCTCTTAGGGCCTGCAAACAACTCCATTAAAAGAGCACAGTCTGAGAATGAAAGTGGGCACAAAATGTTTCCCTTTACCTTAAACCCAACAGCACAGGACAGACTGACTTCACCCCCAGCTGCAAACACTTGGAAACCAAATAGCCTTGATTAATTAGCCCATTAATCTTAAATTCTTTTTATGTAACCTAACTCACTAAAAGCATAACCCTCAAAAGTATCCTGGACAAACAAAGAAACAACAACAAGCCAACCACAGGTCCCTCAGTTTGACTCAAATAAATTTTTATAAAATTCAAACAGAAACACAGTGGCTGCTATGATCCCTGCCAGAGGTTTTCCCCGAGTTCTTTGTCCCATCCCCAGTGTGATCAGTTAAGTCATGGGTAACTTACAGACCTAACTGAACTGTTCTGTATCTTCTAAACATGATCTCCTAAATCAGTGATGGGCAACCTTTTGAGCTTGGTGTGTCAAACTTCGCCAAAAAACTGAGCATAACTCGGGTAGTGTGTCACTTTGAGGAAAAAACATTATTTCGCAAATGTTTCATCCTCAGGAGCAGCAAATGTTTCATCCTCGGCACGCGGCCGTGTCATCAAAAATGGCTACGCGTGTCAGTGCTTACACGTGTGTCATAGGTTCGCCATCACTGTCCTAAATCAAGAAAGGACAGTGGTTGGATTAGCCCTGTGACAGTGTAACAACTGAAAAAACTAGTCCTGCCTCCAGATAAATAACGGTTGTCAACCAATGAAAGAGCACAGTCTGAGAATGAAACCAACCCCTCTATTCCCCATCTCCTTTGCCCTGTCCTTTTATAAAACTGCTCACCACTTCTTTAATGTTATGGAGGGGTTAGTAACAAAGGGATTTAGCAGAACTGTGAAGATTTTAAGTAAAAATAAATACACGGAAGTTAGTGCACTACACACAGGCCTAACCCTGAGGCAACTCCCTTCAAGTGCACCTTGCCCTGGTCACTTGCAAAGGTCAGGCTGACCAAAACATTTACTTTTGCTCTCCACTTATTTCTGTATCTGCGATTAAACTATATGCAATTCAAGGCCCCAATAGAAACAGTAGAGCTTATGGAGAAAGACACCAATCCAAGGTTCTCTAAGCCAGATGCCTGAGTTTTACCACTGCCCACTCACAGACAGACCAAAGAACAAAGTTCTCAGGATCACAACACATGATAAATAGTGCTATGATAGAGCAGGATAAAGGGTACATTCTATTGACTAGAGGCAAATCATACTAGTTAATGTGTTTGGCACAGACTTAAAATATTAATGTTTCTTTCATCAAGTATTATGTATTTCTTGCCAGTATTACTCCTTTCTCGGGTCATAAGCCCTTTTTTAACTTTTAAGATTGATCTTTCAAGCAAACATTGATTAGAGATCTACTGATATGTACACAGAACTATGGGAGATACAAAACAAACACAAGCCCAAGATTAAGTCTAACAATGAATTTGGACAAATAGCACAATCCCTGTTCTTCCTTCTACATAACCTCCACCAGCAGGCTGACTACTTCTCCAGACTCCAAAATCCCTAGGCCCTCCTATATGAACCCAAAACTGCTATCCTTGGCCTGCAGTTTATACTGTCTAATAAAATCAACTGCTTAAGGGCAAGGACCAAACTCTGTCTTTGGACATAAGAGGTGTTCAGCCGAAACCGGTTTGGCTCAGTGGATAGAGCGTCGGCCTGCGGACTGAAGGGTCCCGGGTTCGATTCCAGTCAAGGGCATGTACCTTGGTTGCGGGCACATCCCCAGTAGGGGGTGTGCAAGAGGCAGCTGATCGATGTTTCTCTCTCATCGATGTTTCTAACTCTCTATCCCTCTCTCTTCCTCTCTGTAAAAAAATCAATAAAATATATATTTAAAAAAAAGAGGTGTTCAAACTAAAGGCTAAGCTGAACAGTGTTACCATTCCCAGGTTCTTGGCCTCTGCCTGTCAGACTTCCCTAGAGAGCATTTCCTCTCCTGACCAAACTGCCCATTTCTCCCTCCAGAATGCAAGCATCACAAGGCCAGGTTTGTCACTGCATAGAGATGGCGTATGGCATGCAGCAGGCACAAGACAGACAAGACAGTCAGCACTGAACCCTAGTCTCCCCTTCCAGCCCTCTATTCCCCATCTCCTTTGCCCTGTCCTTTTATAAAACTGCTCACCACTTGTTTGCCCCATTGCATCCACTCTGAATCAACCTACCCTCTCATTTCCAAGTATTTTTTAAATATCTAAATACTTTAAGCTAGCAACACCATTAGGTCTTTACAACTTGCCCATGCAGGCCACTTTAAGAGTCCCTCCCTGTTTTAAGAATCTCTAGATCCTCTCAGAAACCTGTTAGCTCACACTGCTCTACTAGAGATCTCATCCTCCTCTTGCCTGAGGCATCCCTTTCTCACTGACAGGCCCCAATTCAGGTTCTCCTATATCAGTGATGGCGAACCTATGACACGCGTGTCAGCACTGACACGCGTAGCCATTTCTGATGACACGCGGCCACTGAGGCAGCCGCATGCCGAGGATGAAACATTTGCTGCTCCTGAGGATGAAACATTTGCGAAATAATGTTTTTTCCTCAAAGTGACACACTACCCGAGTTATGCTCAGTTTTTTGGCGAAGTTTGACACACCAAGCTCAAAAGGTTGCCCATCACTGTCTTATATGCACTTCACTCCCATTACTTTTCTGGTATGGGCATTTTTGCCATTCTTCTGAATTCAAGTATTATTCCTACAATAAATTTTAAAGCCCTTCCTCCATTGATAACTGGTTTTTACATTTTTTTCCCTAGAAAATGGTCTTCCTACCTTCTATAATAGTGTTTCTAGTGAGACACATTTTAAACCCAATATTCATCCAAAGCAGAGAATGGTGGGGGTAAACATACAAACTGGAAGACAAAACAGTGGCCTTATATTCACCTCCTTTCATAAGCAGTAGCCAACCTGAGATGATTCTCTCTCTGCCAAATTCCTAGAATCCCCTCTCTTTCTTTCTTTCTTTCTTTCTTTCTTTTTTTTTTTTTTTTAGAATCCCCTTTCTTGATAATCCAAGTTTAGGCACAGGAGTACTGCAAAGCGTTCCACTCACCAATCACTCTACTTTCATCTGGTCTATCCACAGTCAGACTCTGACACATCATGTCCTACTTCAGGCAGTAATGCTTCCTCCTCAGCAGGCCAAATACAGGCATCATTCCAAATTCCATACAATTTGACTCCAGTCCATTCTCCTAACTTTATCTGCTACCATTTTCTTTCATGGACTCCATGTTCAAAAAGGTCTAGTTGACATTCTCATGTTACATCCCACCTCCCAGACTTTGTTCAGAGCCTTCCCACAGTCTACAATGGCATCACCCTGCTCTCTTGCACACTGACATTGCACCAATTCTCAAATAGCACTGATTCTTAAATAGCACATCCTCCATTACATCTCCCAGATTACAGAATCAAAAAGATCTCTCCCCTGAACTCTTGCTTCTTTTCATAGTACCCCTAAGTGCACTTCTTTCGACCCACTCTCAGTGAGGCAGGATTATGTCACAGTCATCTTTGTTTCTACAACACAGCCTTGCACACAGTGAGCAACCAATACACATGACTACATCTGTGTAAGTAGGGGAAAAGTGTAAGTTTTTTCCTAAGTCTTAGAAGTTCCCTCATAAAACATGTAACTCATTCTAGTTGCAAAAAAGACCCAAAATTTTCTTCCATTATACAAGTCCATATTTGGAAAAGTAGTCAGATAAACCAGATATGAGCTATATCATATAGTGCTTTACAACTGTGCTAAATGGGTGAATAGCTACAAAGACATTTAAAAAAAATCATACTCTTCAAAACTGCCATGGTCATAAAAAAAAAAAAGAAAAGACTGAGAAACTGTTAAGACAGAAGATCAGTAAGGAGACATGACAACTAAATGCAATGTGGGATCCTGGAACAATAAAAGAACATTAGAGGGAAAACAGGTTAAGTCCCAATGAAGTCTGAGGTTTAATTAATAGTAACATACCAGCCCTGGCAGGGTGGTTCAGTTGGTTGGAGCACTGTCCTGTACTCCAAAAGGTTTCAGGTTTGATTCCTGGTCGGGACACATACCTAGGTTTCAGTTTCTCTCTCACATTGATGTCTGTCTCTCTCTCTCTCTCTCTCTCTCTCTCTCTCTCTCTCTCTCTCTCTCTTTGTCCTTCTCTCTCCCTCCTTCCCTCCCTTCTTCCCTCTCAAATCAATAAAAACATATTCTCAGGGTGAGGATTTTTTAAGTAACATACCAATGTTAATTTCTAAGTGTGGACAACCTTACTATTGTTATGTAAGAGGTTAACATTAGAGACCTGGATAAAGAATATACTGGGCCCACCCGGTGTGGCTCAGTGGTTGAGTGTCAACCTATGAACCAGGAGGTCTGTCAGATTACTGATCAGGACCCATGCCCAGGTCGCAGGCTTGATCTCCAGTAAGGGGGCATGCAGGAGGTAGCCAACCAATGATTCTCTCTCCTCATTGATGTTTCTATCCCTCTTTCCTTCTCCCTTCTTCTCTCTGAAGTCAATAAAAAGCATTAAAAAATAGTAATAAAATAGTCTGGCTTAAAAAATAATAATAATATAATGGAACTCTCTGTACTACTTTTGCAACTTTTCTGTGAATCTAAAATTATTACAGAATAAAAGTTTATTTAAACATAACTGTCCAGGACATGTATTTTCCACCACACTCACTGATCCCCCATCAATGCCAGACAACATTGGCTGACCAGTGGCACTGAGGCTTTCCAAGAATCAAGATCTTTCTGGTGAACCAAAGCAAAGCACCAGAGCCAGGTGCACAAAGATCAGATCCAACCTCATCTGCAATGACAGCATCCAGGGAATCTTAGTGTGGTCAGCAGAATAATGCTCCCAGCATTATTCTAATCCCTGGAACCTGTGCATATTTTAGATTACACAGCAAAGGATTAGAATCGAGGTCGAAGGTGAAATTAAGGTTACTAATCAGAAGATAGGAAGAGTATCCTAGATTATCCAAGTGAGGCATATCTAATCACAAGGGTCCTTAAAAGAGGAAGAAGGAGACAGAAGAAAGAGTGGGGAGGACATGTGACTTTGGAAGGTCAGAGTGATGCAACACTGCTGGCTTTAAGAATGGAGGAAAAGCCCAGCCAGTGTAGCTCAGTGGTTAAGCGTCGACCTATGAACCAGGAGGTCATGGTTCGATTCCTGGTCAATACACATGCCCAGGTTGCAGGCTTGATCCCCAGAGGGGCATGCAAGAGGCAACCAATCAATGATTCTCTTTCATCACTGATGTTTCTATCTCTCCCTACCTCTCTGAAATCAATAAAAAATACTTTAAATAAATAAATAAGGAGGAAAGGGCCAAGGAATGTTAACAGCCTCTTAAAAAATGGAAGACACAGGAAATGGAGTCTCCCATAGAACCTTCAGAAGGAACCAACGTGCTGACACCTTGATTTTAACCCAGTGAAATCCATGTCAGGCTTATCTTCAGAACTGTAAAATAATACATTTGTATTGTTTTAAGGCACTGATTGGTGGCAATTTGTTACAGCAGCAACAGAAAACACTAAAGTATTTTTTTAATCACAGTTTCTCCAAATTATGAGAGCATATGTTTTCCTTCTGCCCTCACAACTCCTGTCACCTCCTCTAACACACCCTCCATCTACATGTGTCCTCCATCCCCCTGACAGAATATATTTGGGAGCGTAGAAGAAAACTAACAAGAAAAAAGAGAGGCTATAGTTAAAATTCTAGGACATGATTTTTCTCCCCAACTTTCTAAAACTTCATTGTGCCATTGATCTTTACTTAAATATCCTTCTTTAAAAATTAAAGTTATTGCTTCAACATGGTCTTCCTTACTCAGTCATCTGATAAGAACCCAAATTTAGCAGAATCAGATCTAATCTCTTCACCAAAGAAAAACAAGCTTGCATGTAAATCTCTTTAAGGTTACATCTGCTGAAAATTACTTAAGCTATGAGTGAAAGGACATAACACTTTCTTAAGTTTCATATTAAAAGATAAAGCACACAATTTGCCCTAGATGGTTTGGCTCAGTGGATAGAGCATCAACCTGCGACTGAAGGGTCCCGGGTTTGATTCTGGTCAAGGGTCAGGGTTGGAGGCTCAATCCCCAGTAGGGGGCATGAAGGAGGTGGCCGATCAATGATTCTCTCTCATCACTGATGTTTCTCTCTCCCTCTCCCTTCCTTTCTGAAATCAATAAAAATGTATTTTTAAAAAAGATAAAGTACACAATTCAAAGATTACCCTTTTCATGTGTGTGTGTGTGGGGGGGAATTCCTACAGAAAAATATTTTGAGAGTTTTAGCACATCTATATATATAAAAAGCTAATATCCTAAGTGTCCGACCATCCAGGTAATGTCATATAGCAACACCCGGCTTCCTCTTCTTAGCAACTAGCCTCCTTGCAGTTTCTTCAGCCCAGGAACACCACTTGCTTTATAGCCAGGTGAAAACATTTCACACTGTAACCAAATGTTTGTGAAGCGTTTTCATGTGCCTCATCAAATTTGATCCTCACAGAAGTCCTGGAGTAGATAAATAGGAGACTTGGTGGTGGAATCCTATTTTCTTTTCATTAGCCAGAAAATGGAGATTTAGAAAGCTTAGAAGCTTGACCCGACTGAAAAGAAGAAATGGTGGACCTTGAATATGACTTCAGGTTTTCTCACTGCACAGAATATAGTCAAACACTGCTGCAGTTCAATATTTTACCCTTTGTTCTCCCTGCATGATCTATAATAATAATCTGCTTCGTGTTGATATTTACTGCTGTGTTGCTGACAATTACCTGAAAGACAAGTTGGGGTGCTTCACTGGGCTGGAAAAAGTTTAGCTACATCAGAAAGCAGGCCTAATGAAGCAAGTTTATTCTGTATCTATAAAGACTAAGTTGACTTGCACATGTGTAATACATATAAAGCTCTTGCTGGCGCCAATTGCACGCATGTTTTGATCTGTCATTGTCGATTGTGAATTTGGTTGACACTTCTATTATAGAGAAAGGACAAATAGTGATATTAAAATATTTCTTCTAATTAATTTCCTTTCAATGTGCACGAATTCATGCACCAGGCCAATAGTTTAATGTATTAAGCACTAAACTTCAAATTTCAGATAGACTAGTCTTAAAGTATTGAAAATACTATGTGGGTAATCTAAATACATTTGGACCAAATCATACACCTCTAGCAAAGAAAAAATTCAGTCTAAAAATTCCTTGAAATCAGAATCACCCAAGGGTTTATGGACTACTAACATAACATTGCAAGTTCTTCAAAGTTTCAGACCCCTAAAGGCCAGGTTTTATTCTTTGTAATAATCCAAAAAAGCAAGCTTTTTTTTTTTTTTTAAGTGTTCTGTGCATTCTATAATTAGCCAGGCATTTTAGTAATTTTTTTTTTCATCCTCACCCGAGGATATTTTTTTCCATTGATTTTTAGAGAGAGTAGAAGGGAGAGAAAGAGACAGAGATAAACACCAATGTGAGAGAGACACATCGATTGGTTGCCTCCCACATGCCCCTGACCAAGGCTGGTAGCCTGCAACCGAGCTACATGCCCTTGACTGGAGTCGAACCCGGAACCCTTCAGTCCTCCAGCCAAAGCTCTATCTTCTGAGCCAAACCAGCCAGGGCTAGTAAAAAAATTTTTTAAATATATCTTTATTAATTTCAGAGGGAAAGAGAGATAGAAGCATCAATGATGACAGAGAATCATTGATCGGTTGCCTCCTGCACGCCCCCTATTGGGGATGGAGCCTGCAACCCAGGAATGTGCCCTTGACCCTTCAGTCTGAAGGCTGATGCTCTACCCACTGAGCCAAAGCAGCTAGGGCAGTAAATTTTTTTAAATACATTTTTATTTATATATGAGGACACATGACATCAAAGAAACCTTGGACCAGCAACAGGATTCAGAGAGAAAGGAAGAGGGAGAGAGAGATAGAAACATCCATGATGAGAGAGAATCATGGATTGGCTGCCTCCTGCAAGTCCCCCACCAGGGATTGAGCCCACAACCCGGGCATGTGCCCTTGACCGGAATCGAACCTGGGACCTTTCTGTTCGCAGGCCGACGCTCTATCCACTGAGCCAAAGCAGCTAGGGCAGGGCTAGTAAATTTTTTTAAGTTAATTCCTTCAAGAATATTGCTTTGGGGTTTTATTGTGCTATTTTTTTTAATTCTTACTTCCTGTTTTACAGGATGTAAAACCACATTTAGAAATGTGGTACATACTAGCAAGGCTTAATTTAAGAGTAATAAGGTTCCTCACTGCTTCTCTCACCCTCTCTATTTTAGATAAGTTTACACAGTATAACACAACGATCTCAAGTTTACACTGTCACCCAGAATTAAATGAGAGTATTTTTTGTTTATTTTGCTGTATACGAACCCAGCGGGGAAAAACTAATCACAACTTTAGCCAAAACCTTATGAACTAAGTACCCTATGCAATCTTCTCATTATTTAGAAATATTCATTATTCCAGAACATTAGCATTCTTGGTCTGAAGACTACCTTTGGGAGGAAGGGACACCTATTAGTAACAAGCTGAGAAAAGTCTACTTGCTACATTTTATTTTTAATTGGAATTTTATTGTATTGGTAGATTTGGGGGTACTTGCTACATTTTCGATGAAAAGATAACCTGAAAGTTATTAAGCATTTACAAGTTAAATTGCAATTTCAGCCATCTTAAAGGTCACTTTTATTTAGAGTTAACTCAATAGGGAAGAGGGGGATTTTATGTATCTTATTTAACCTTGACAAAAAATTTTGATCTAGCCCTGACCAGTTTGGCTCAGTGGATAGTGTCGGCCTGCAGACTGAAGGGTCCCAGGTTCAATTACAGTCAAGGAATTGGTTGTGGGCACATCCTCAGTAGGGGGTGTGCAGGAGGCAGCTGATCGATGTTTCTCTCTCATCCACGTTTCTAACTCTCTATCCCTCTCCCTTCCTCTCTGTAAAAAAATCAATAAAATATATTTTTTTAAAAGAAAAAAATTTTTGATCTAAGTGATCAAAAATGTTTTATGTTGAAAAGAGGCTGACATTTTTATGCAGTGAACAGATGCACATTGGTTTCTTTACAAGTGAAAAAAGAGTGCCTACAGATTTTCAGGATAATAAATAATTCACTGCACAGAAGCCAAGGACAGAACTGGAAACTTGGGTCTTGCCCTCAGCCAGGCAGTAGGGACACTATACCACTGCTCCCCTGACAACTACCTCAACCTTGGGGGAAGGGGGTAGGGGAGACAGACAACAATCCAGGACACATGACATCAAAGAAACCTTGGCCCAGCAACAGGATTTTCAGTCCTTTCACAGTGAAAACCCACTTTACTCTGTATTCACAGAACCAGCAAGTTCTAGAATGGTATCTTTTAGTTTTTTCAACTACAGCCAATTCCTCTCATCCCTTTCTACCTAAAAAGTTAAAAAAATCATACAAATCCAACTCACTGTACCGGAACCAAGAACTCAAATGTCTATCACCTAAGTTATATCCATGATTAGGCTTTACAAAAGCAGCCATTTTGTCAATTACATAACAGGTTCCTTCTTTTTAAAATTTATAAACAAACATAAATGGAGAAAAAATAACACAAAACTCCATTTTGGTGTATTTCTCTCCAAAGAGATTTTTTTTATATTATTAAAATGATAAAACTGGTGGAGGGGGAAATGTTAAGGGGCCACCTCCATTCTGGGGTATTTATACTTAAGCTAAGGCTTTGGTGTCACACCCAGGAACTTTTTTATACAGTCAGTTAGGACGTAAAACAATAAACAAATAATAAAATACTGAGCTGAATGGCTCAGTTGATTGAATGGCAATCTCATACACCAAAATGGTTTCGGGTTTGATTCCCGGTCATGGCACATTCCTGGGTTGTGGGTTTGAATACCAGTCAGGGCATGTATGGGAGGCAACCAATCTATGTTTCTTTCTCTCTCTAAAAAATTAATAAAAATAGAAAAATAACATATCCTCAGGTGAGAATTACAAAAAAATAATTTAAAATGCTAACACTTTCAAAGGACTATACTACAGTGCTAACCCACTGTTTCTATTACATGTAGCCAGGTGCTCAAAATTCTAAATTAAATATGTAAGGGCCACGAGCAGGAACAGCAACAAACTACACTCAGCAAGCCTCAAACTATGTCCCCAAAAGCAGCAGTCCTACTAAAACTGCTTTTACAGAAATCATTTTTTTCTGTGACAAAGACAACCTCCCCTTTATTATTTTCCTTTATTTCTTGTCTGTGACAATTTTATAAGTCATGTCCCCACACCTTTATCTAAACTGTAAAGGCAAACTTATAATGAAAACAAGTGGAAAAATGGCTGATATGCACATAGCATAATTCCTAATCAAATAAATAAAAGTTCATAAACCTACATTTTGCCTTTCAAAATTACTCAAATACTTCCATATATATTGTATTTTCCGGCGTATAAGACGACTAGGCCTATAATATTTTCCTGGGTTAAAAAGTTGTCTTATATGCCGGAAAATACAGTAGTCCAATATATCTAATCCATTATATCTAATCCCATCAATATAGTCCAATATGCTATATTTTCCGGCGTATAAAACAACTTTTTAACCCAGGAAAATCTTATACGCCTAGTCGTCTTATACGCTGGAAAGTACAGTATATAGGCTTTAAACAATTCAACAAATATTTCTCTCTTTTTAAATATGTTTTATTGATTGTTTTACAGAGAGGAAGGAGAGGGAGAGAGTTAGAAACATCGATAAGAGAGAAACATCAATCAGCTGCCTCCTGCACACCCCCTACTGGGGATGTGCCCACAACCAAGGTACATGTCCTTGACTGGAATTGAACCTGGGACCCTTCAGTCCGCAGGCTAACGCTCTATCCAATAAGACAAACCGGTCAGGGCCAACAAATATTTCTTAAGACAATTCTACAACTAGTATCATGCCCTAGGTTGGGCCCTGGGTGCCCAGAGACTCTCTAAGAAGCAGCAATATTTAACTAAGACCCAAAGGTTAAGTAGAAGTTATCTTGGGAGATTTTTTTTTTTTTGGGGGGGGGGGGCGGCGGAGGCGGAGGCAGGTGAGATTTGCAAGGGAAGCGACTCAATGGGACCCTGGTCCACTGGTCCAGACAGAGAATCAGCAGGTGTTACAGCCATGAAAGAATAAGGTGCATTGCTCAATTTAGGAAATGAAAGCCAGTGTAGCCAAAGCACCAGTTCAGAGGTAGTGTGACCCAGCATAAGAGTGGAGTCTAAGGGGAAGGGCCATGCAACCAGGGTCTGATTGTTAATAAGCATTTGGGACATTATCATAAAAATAACATTTGTAGCCCTGGCCTAGTAGCTCAGTTGATTAGAGCATAGTTCCAATTAGCCAAGGTTTCAGGTTCAATACCTGCTCAGGGCACATACAAGAATCGTGAATACATAAATAAATGGAACAATAAATCCCTGTTTCTCTCTCAGTGTCTCTTCTTCCCTCCCTCTCCCATTCTCTATAATCAATCAATCAATCAATCAATCAAAATGCTATTTGGTTCAAAGGTGAATTTAAAGAAAAATTTAAATACTGAGGTGGAGGAATGGGAGTTAAGTACAAAAGAATAACAGAAACAGACAGTTAAGTACACAGCTGAGTCTGGCTCAGGCTTAAAAAATATCATGAATAAGATCCATGAAACAACAACAATAGCAAAGAAGAGCCACTTAGAAATAGAAACATCTTGCCGAAACCGGTTTGGCTCAGTGGATAGAGCATCGGCCTGCGGACTGAAGGGTCCCAGGTTCGATTCCAGTCAAGGGCATGTACCTTGGTTGCGGGCACATCCCCCGTGGGGGGTGTGCAGGAGGCAGCTGATCGATGTTTCTCTCTCATCGATGTTTCTAACTCTCTATCCCTCTCTCTTCCTCTCTGTAAAAATATATTTTAAAGAAAAGAAATAGAAACATCTTTATCAGAATTAACAAAGTTGTTACCCAGCCCGCATGGCTCTGTGGTTGAGCATCGACCTATGAACCAGGAAGTCACAGTTTGGTTCCCAGTCAGGTCATATGTCCGGGCTGCGGGCTCCATTCCCAGTGGGGGATGTGCAGGAGGCAGCCAATCAATGATTCTCTCTCATCACTGATGTTTCTCTTCCTCTCTGAAATCAATAAAAATAAAAACATATTTTTAAAAAATAATTAACTAAGTTGTTAACGTGAACCATTTCCTAAACCTAAAAAGGCTTTAAATGTTGGTTATCTCTAATTGCCAGAGTTCTAAGAGTTGAGGATTAACACTCACTTCATATAACTTTAAGATAAAACTGAAAAACCTGAATTGCACAAAAATTCCATTTGAAATGCATATTAAGAGAATACACACTGAAAACATTTCCAGACAATATTTAGTTATTTGAGTTCATGCAATTTTTATATAATGTTTATCAACCAGCCAAACTCAATCCCCACAGAGTACTAACTAAACAGCAATAATAAACTGACAGCATGTGGTCAGACAAGCAAAGCATCATCATTTTCACGTATTAACTAGCAAACATCTTGCTATTGAAGGAAGCTCATCCATTACACTTACCATTTACGGGATAAAGGGACTTATACAGGGTAATGAACAGATCAAAACACTTATTTTAGCAACAAATACAGACTATGCTCTGAACCATCATTTACTGACACTCTCTAATTATGTTATCTAATTGATGATGGGCTCATTGCCCATATGCAAAAACCTCTCCGTATGTGTGATGAAACATAATCTTACTATGTGAAATATACTTAAAAATCTAAGGTACACAAGCCTTCTTGTAAAATATTCTCAATATTCCTTAACTCTATTGTAGAAAGTTCAACTTGTCCACTGTATCAACAATGTAATTATAGCTAACATGACAGCCACCAGTCATAAGCAGTCCATCTGGTTTAGAAAGATGAAAAGTACACTGCTGGTGCAGTGTGATTAACATGGCTGGTCCACAGAGGGTCTAAAGAGAAACATCTGACAGTGGCAATTCAAGGAAGAAAGCTGACACAAACTTAGAACTGCAAATGAGATATAAAAACTATATGACACCTTTAAAAACAAACTTTCTGGTAAATTATGTTATGTATATTTTACTACAATAAAAATTTCCAGAAGAAAAGAACTTCTGGGGGTGGGGGGACAATGGGGGGGATAAGAACATATATGTAATACCTTAATCAATAAAGAAAAAAGAAAAGAACTTCTGAAAGTTTCCAATTTAGATCAAATCAAGCAATCTCTTTGGGTAGCTTCTTAACTAACTCAAGAGTCATGCACAAAGAACACAGAAAAATGTCATAGCAACTTGGTCTTTGTTTCCTCCCATCTCATTCCATTCAAGAGGCCCAGCCTCTCAAATGAGATCCTGCTCTTAAGCGTGAAACTACAGAAAGAGAACAACAGCTGAATGGAGGGTGGGGGAGGAAATACCAAAATAGGGATTCAATTCTAGGGTCACAATCAAAGTCAAGCAAGATGTTTTTCCTCCCTTTTTTTTTTTTTTTTTACTATAGTTTCAAAGTAATATCAGAGTATTTGTGCAATCATTCTCAAAAGACACAAACAAAATTCTAGGTCTTCCAGGACAGCCAACATTTATTAAGAGAAATCAAGGTCCCAAAGACCAAAGAAACAGTCTTAGGGTCTCTTGATTTAGAACTATCCAAGTAATGCCATTGACTGGGTTTGCACAAACCAAAAATAGTAACTGTTTCAATGGCATTTTTCCACAAGCAATATCATCTTTCATCACTTTGCTGAATTCATCTTATCAAAAGGACCAAGATATTCTGTTTTGCAATTCAACAACTGCACACGTTTACTCGTCAGTTAAAAAGAAATTTAAGAATATTGTCTAAACACAATATAGAGAAGCCTGAGATTTTATTTCTCTACAGAGAAATTTGCAAAATCACTCTGTTCTTGTAAACGGATATGAAACTGTCTCACAACCCATAGAAACCATGATACCTAAGTATGCTGCATCTTAAACGTTGAAAAAAAAGATGGTTTTCAAAACATAGGGCTCTCTTAGACTAGCTTCATCTTCCAATACTCCTTGAAAGCAGAGACAGAAGACTGGCTTTCCAAAAACACAACAGAAGCAAAAAGCCTGGATGAGGCAACAGAAACAGAGCAAACCTCAAAAAATTAAGACTCACCTCCCCCGCCCCCACCCCCCAAACATGGCAGGGATACAAGATTTAAAAGCACAATCCCTCTTTGAGAGGGGACTGAATCCATGAGGCAGGGCCAAAAACCACATACACACACGCGCGCACGCGCGCGCACACACATACACATACACACACATACACACACATACACACACATACACACACACACACACACACACACACACCACTCCCCCCCCCCTACCGCCCTGCCAGGGAATGATGAAATGAGGAACGGAAATTAACATTTCAAGCAACGTCTCACATTGTTCCTTGAGGCCAAGGGCTGCAGTAGCAGCCACCACCGCTTCCCTCCAACCCGCCCCCCAGTCCCGCCTACCCTCCCCCCACCAAACAACACCCCCCGCGCTGCTGCCCCGAATTCCTGCCCCTCTGCGAGCCCACGCGCTCTTCCTGCAACCCCGGCGCCCCCGCTTTCCCTCCAGGGCCACGGCTCTCTCGCCTCCTCCGGCTCGGAGCCCGAAACCCGCCAGCTCCCATTTCAAAACAACGATAATAATAGAGACTGGGAATAACAACTACCATCGCTACCGTGAGGGCGCCCCTCCGACGGGTCAGAGGTCGGTGCCCCCACTCCCCAGGTGCTCTGGACCCCCCGGAGACCACCCTAGCACCTCACAACAGCACAAACCTCCCAGACGCCCCCCTCAGTCCCTCAAGGCCGCCCCGGGCGCCCAGCCCCACCCCTGAGCTCCTCACGGCTGCCCGGGACCCCCAACCTCCCAGCACCGCCCAACATTCCCCTGCAGCGTCTTACATCAGCTCCTCAAGGCTGCTCTGGGCCCCCCAGGCCCACTGTCGACCCCTCAAGGCTGCCCTGAGCCCCACAGGTCCCCCCCAGGACCACCCCATAACCCACTCCCAGTCCCTCATGGCTTCCCCGGAACCCCAGGCCCACCCTGTCCTCACGGCTACAGCGGGCCCCCAAGCCCACCTTCAGCCCCTCACAGCTGCTTCCGGACCCCCGAGGCCCGCCCCGGAGTCCACCCTCAGCCCCTCACGGCTGCCCCAGGCCTACCCAGAGCCTCCCGTAGGCCCCTAGCGGTTGCTCGGATCCTGAGGCCGTTCCCTTTAGGCCATTTACTAGTGCCCAGACCCCGAGAGCTGCCCAAGTCCGCCCGGAACCTACCCTCAGCCCTCACGACTGCCCTGGACCACCCCAGACCCCCCTCCCCACCGCTCAGTCCCTCACGGTTGCCCCGAGCCCCCCCTCGGCCACTCGCCGCAGCTCCGGGCCCGCCCGGAGCCCCTGTCGGCTCCTCGCGGCTGCTCCAGGCACCTCAGGTCCGTCCGGAGCCCACCCCCCGGCCCCTTAGGGCTGCCCCAAGCTTCAAACCCACCCAGAGCTCCCCCGTCAGCCCCTCACAGCTGCCCCAGGCCCAGAGGCCCAGCCGGAGTCCCCGTCGGCCCTTTGCGGCTGCTCCGGGCCCCCCAACCCACTCGGAGCCCACTCTCGGCCCCTCAGGGCTGCCCCAAGTCCCCGGGCCCACGTTGAGCTCCCCCCACCAGCCCCTCACTGCTGCCCCAGGCCCCCAGGCCCACCGGGAGCCCCCCGCCGGCCCCTCACGGCTGCCCTGGCCCCTAGGCCCGCCCGGAGTCCGTCGCGCTGCTCCGCCCTGCCGGGAAGGCCTGCAGGTTGCGAGACCGTCTTACGACTCGGTGCCCACCAAACCCCGACCCGGTGACGGTTCTTACCAGCTCCGGACGGCGCGGCTACGCGGGCTCGGCTCAGCGGCGGCGCGCAGGCGAGGCCATGCAGCCCCGGCCCGGCTCCCGGCCCGCGGCCCGCGCGGGAAGGCGGCGGAGGCTGCGAGGACTCCGAGGCCGGCGAAGCGGCCCGTCGGGCGCGACCGGACTCGGCGGCGCCGCAGCGGCTCGGGTGATCACTGAGGGGGCGTTAGGCCGCGCGCTCCGCGGCGGTGCCTCCCCGCCTGTGGCCCTCGCTCCATCGTGATCCGGCTCGGGCGGCCTCTGGCTCGGGGACCCGCGGTGGCTGCGGCGGGCGCCGGCCTCATGAAACGACGCCGCCCATTGGCCCGCCGTATCCGCCACCGCCATTGGCTCGAGGCGCTGAGCACCGGGTTGTAAACGTCACGACGTCAGGGAGGAACTCTACGCGGGGTGAAAGGGCGACGGAGTGATTGACAACTCTTGTGACAGGCCTGAGGCGGGACCAGACGGACGTCCGAGGACGGATTGGTCAAGGTCGTGGGTCCAGGCTCACAGGACGTTAGGGTATCGAGCAGCTGGATTGGCTGCTTGAATCGCGAAGGGGAGGCTAGGTTTTTCGTTCTCGGGCTTGATAATTGGCTTTTCCAAGTGCCGGAAGCGACTGAGGGAACTGTGGAGAACCAGGGCCTGGTGTTGAAGGACCTGGAAGACGGACTGTGTGCCGTTGCACACACATGATGCGGACATGAGGCCCTCGGCCGTAGTCTAAGAGACGTGCCCCCATGGACCCGCAGAGCTGTGCATCCTTCACCGACGCCTGTGACCTCACAAAGCGCGGAATGGTCGTTGGGATTGTGCGGTGGTACCTTGTTCGGGACTGAGTCCGGCCCCACTTTTTTAAAAATATAGATTTTTAAAAATATTTTTCATTTGATTTCAGAGAGGAAGGGAGAGAGAGATAGAAACATCAGTGATGAGAGAGAATCATCAATGGGCTGCCTCCTGTACGCACCCTACTGGGGATCGAGCCTGCAACCCCAGGCATACTGGTATGCCCAGACCTAGAACCAAACTGGTGACCTCTTGGTTCCTGGGCTGGCGCTCAACCGCTAGGCTACACCCAGCTGGGTGCACATACATTTTATAATATAATACTGAGGCAGAACAGATGCTCAATATTATAGGAATTAATATATTTTGTCACTAAACCCAGCTTTAACTTGCAACTTTAAAGTATCCAGAAAATATAAGGAAAGATTTCATATGAGTTGAATATAGAAATGATACCGCCTTTGGCTCCTAGATTTTAGTGTTGAATACTGTATATGATCTTTCAGTGACCCACAGCACAGCACCCATGCTGTCCAGTGAAGCTGGCTTTCCAGGCCCCAGTGGAACGGCTGCCTTGCCTTCTTTCCCCAGACCTCCCAGACATGTGCTTCAGTTCTTCCCTTTTGCAGTAGAGAGGCCTGTAAATATATTCTAAGGGATTTGTTTTATTTACTCTGTTTATGAAACTGTTAACCTCAGATAGGATTGCCTTAGAGTCCAAGTAAGAAATAAACTGTCAAGTGAAATAAAACAGCAGGAATGGAGATGGCAAAACCCAAATTGCATGCTTTGATTTGAGGCATATACAAAGCCAAAGAAAGCGCCTGGCTTCAAATCATCTCCAGGTGAACTCAATCAGTTCTCCAGCTTCCTCCAACCAGGGCTGGCCATGACTTCCAGAAACAAGATCCTCTGGGGAAAACTGCTGAGTGCACCACAGGGTGATCCTGGTGCCTAGCCACAATCTGCTGGTGTGTATGTTTTTCCTGTATATATGTATGTGTGTGTTGGGGTAGGGGCTTAAGTGAGCCATGGTTCAAATTCTATGTAGAAGTGGCCACCTCTTTCTCTGTCAAATCAACCATGTAAATTACAGTGAAAGGGAGGGCCATGCCTGAAACTTCTGTGAGACAGCCTGGTGGCTGCTGTTCCTGGCCAGCTTGTCAGAGAGGGAGGCTTATCTGGGTGCTCAGGCTAAGTAGTCATGTCCTGCTGGCACTGTGCCCATCCAGCCTTGGCTCCATGGGACTGCAGGTTCAGCAAAGCAGCCAGCCACCCGGGTAAGGACAAAGTCACCCAGGCTTTCCTGTGCCTCCTGAAGACCAGATTCTCTCACCTAGCCGCTCCTCCACCCAGATAGCGTCTTTCTCTCTGGCCTTGTTGCAGCCTCCTGTTCTTACCCCTTCCCACCTCTGGCCTCTCTAGACCCTATTTGCCATGAAGCAGCCAAAATGATGCTTTCAAAACAGACCAATCAGTCCTTTCTCAAAATCCTCCACACCCTCCTCCACTTCAAGCACAAAGGCAGGATCCCAACGACAGCAGCAGAGCCCAGCACCATCAGGTGCTCCAGCTTAGGCCTGACCCTACCCACTCCCTCCAATCTCCTTCCACCACACCTGACTCTCATCCTAGCACACTCCCAGTTGTCATGGGGCGACACTCTTCCCTTCACTCCTGCTCTGAAGTCCCCTTTCAAAATAGCAAATGGTATGTTATATATTGTAGGCCTCTGTGATCCATCTTCAGCATAGTCAACTTTTAGAAAAGTAACAGCATGTGGCCAGTCGGTTACTGAATTTCCCCAAGGCAAACAGGATGTGGGGGGGGGGGGGGGGCGGGTAGGAGAACAAAGAACTCTGCACATGACCAGTAGCACATTTTCCAGAAAGATCTGCCTAGACAAAGGGAGGTGGAGACAACTAGTACAGGCCTCAGCACACTTTTTTTTTTTTTTAACAGCCCAGTAGAAGAGAATAAGATCTAGGCAACATACTGGAGAAACTGTTAACTCCATAGTACTCAGCCAATGAGGAACCAGAGGAGGGACTCTCGTGCCATAGGGTTAAATTGCCTGTGATTGTTGCTCTGTGCCTGCCTACCTGTGCACAGACACTAGCTCTTGAGGACATATTAAAGGTCTCATTTTCACCATGCTTCATGTCTCTGAGTCCGTTAATTGAATTCAGACAGGTGAGCATTTCTCACAATTTAGGAGTGCGTCTGGGACTTCTGTGCCCGTGTAGAGCAGGACCCTGTTGAGGGGGAGAGGTGTCCCACCTGATTTTGGGTGGCCTACTTTGGCTGGGACCTCTTCTCTTCATGAAGGCCATAGATAGACCGAAGACTGCTTTTTTCAGAAGATGGTGAAACTGACACAGGGGACAAAAGACAGGCACCCACAGCAACCAGGCAACCCTTGAGCATGGGTCAAGGTAGGAAAAATTGGACTACAAATACTACCTTGTTGGTTGGATATCCTGGGAGGTCGAGTGAATGTGATTGAGCTGTGTCCTGGAGAGGAAGAAGTGCAGAGTCCTAATCTGCAGTTCTGTTCTCCCATGAGGGAAATGGCCAGAGATGGATGAAGCAGATCTTGGGATGTGCAAGAAACCTCCAGCAAGGGGGGTTGAGCACATAGAATAATCACAGGGACTCTCAGGATATGCAAGAAATCTCCAGTAAGGGGGGGTTCATGCATAAAATAATCACAGGGACTTGCCAAAGATGGGAAATAAAAAATCTAGGCTTAGGGAAGACATTCCCCTGGATAGTCCATTGGGGAGAATCCTTAGGTTCTGAGGGGACAGTCCCTGAACCAGGGAAAAAGAAACAAAAAAATGATCAAATATTGTTGTTTTATGTGGCCTAAAGACCCAATTTGTAGACCTTCTGTCATTTGGCCCAAGTTTGATTCAGGATGAAGACTGGGTGAGCCAGATCAGCTCCGAATGGCAAGAGACCTACAGTGGTCCTTGGCCTGGTCTTCGAGCCCTTAGTGTAATCTGCTCTGAGACAAGAGACACTGCTCTGCTTCAACAGTTTGGTGTGTGTGTGTGTGTGTGTGTGTGTGTGTGTGTGTGTGTTTAAATACATTTTTTTAAAATATATTTTATTGATTTTTTTACAGAGAGGAAAGGAGAGGGATAGAGAGCTAGAAACATCGATGAGAGAGAATCATCGACCAGCTGCCTCCTGCACACCCCCTACCGGGGATGTGCCCGCAGCCAAGGTACATGCCCTTGACCGGAATCGAACCTGGGACCTTTCAGTCCGCAGACCGACGCTCTATCCATTGAGCCAAACCGGTTTCGGCTAAATACATTTTTATTGATTTCAGAGAGGAAGGGAGAGGGGGAGAGATAGAAAGATCAATGATGAGCCGAAACCGGTTTGGCTCAGTGGATAGAGCGTCGGTCTGCGGACTGAAAGGTCCCAGGTTCGATTCCGGTCAAGGGCATGTACATTGGTTGCGGGCACATCCCCGGTGGGGGGTGTGCAGGAGGCAGCTGGTCGATGTATCTCTCTCATCGATGTTTCTAGCTCTCTATCCCTCTCCCTTTCTCTCTGTGAAAAGTCAATAAACATATATTTAAAAAAAATAAAAAAAAAAAATAAAAAAAAATAAAAAAAAGATCAATGATGAGACAGAATCACTGATCGGCTGCCTCCTGCACGCCCCCTACTGGGGATCGAGCCTGCAACCTGGGCATGTGCCCTTGACAGGAATTGAACCCAGGACCCTTCAGTCCACAGGCCGTCTCTCTATCCACTACCAGGGATCTTAGCTAGTGAGAGTACTTGTCTGTCTGTCTGTAATGTAACTTGGTTATTAATGTTCTTTGCTTGCTTTCTTATCTTTGGGGGACTTAAGTTTGCTGTTTGCCATTTTATGAGCATAGGGAATTATTAGAATTGAATTATTTTTTCCATCCATCAGACCATTTGTCATAATTCTTGCGGCTCTAACTTTTGAAATTTTATAACATAGTTTGTCTCCACCAGGTTATAAGCCCTACTCATACTCAGGGAATACCACCGCTAGACACCTCCTTCTATGCCCAAGCCTCATGGTCCCTCCGACAGAGAGCAAGGATCTCTTGGCTCTGAGAGAAAACTTTTGTCCCTCCTCAGCATGAAGTAGTCTCAAAAGTGACACTACACCCTTTTCCCACAAAAGAATTCAGAGCCAAGATCCTTAAGGAGATGTGGTAGGCAGTTAGATAGACATAAACAGAGCAAGGACGATGGGCCAACTGGAGGAGAAATGGATGGGACCCTGAGACGTGGCTTCTCACCACTCCACCTGCTCTGCAGCTGGCAATGGAGGAACCTGTATAGACTCTCTCCTTCTCCCTTCCTTTAAGAAAGCCAACAGGTTTTAGAACAGTTAATGAAGATAGGATCAATTGTTATATTATAAATCAGAAGACGCCTTAATCAATAAGCCAAATTAATTTGGAGTCTTTTATTACTACGCTAGTGCTAGAGGGCTCAGAGTAGAATGTCTCTGTCAAATTCTGGGCCCCCAACATGGTGGAAGTCTTCTCTATTTATACTTTTTTTAGACCTTTGTCTTCCAAATTTGAAACGAGACTTCCGGACCTTCTGAGAAAAAAGTCCTGTGTGCTGGGACTGGGCCGTGAGATCATATCTCAAGGACTGGCCTGGCACCAGCACTGACAACTCTGTCTGGGACATAGTTTATGGCCTCTCTGGAATGGGAGTAGTCTTATTTTTCCCTATTATTTAAGCAAGCAAGTGTCTACAGAAGCCAAAATAGCAGGGTTAAAATTTCAAACAGCAGTTTTTACACAAGATGTAGGTTACTATGCTTCATTCCCCACTGGTTTTATGTACATGAGTCAAATCATTGACTCTTGTGGGTCATTGTCAGGGAGGGAGTTATATTGACCCCTGAGGACTCTAATCTTAATTTTCTGCCTAATAAAGACAGTAAGCCAGTTCATAAGGGCCCGGATGAGGGCCAGAAGTAATCTTTAGAGGGTCCGGAGAGTCCTGGACTCTCTTTTCTGCCTGGGCTGCCTTAAGCCACATGTGATGAAGCCACGTCGGGATCCCATCGACCTTGGCTGCCGTGGGGTGGACAAGATGACCGTGTGTGGTTCTTTCCAGGTGGGAGTCAGTCTTTGGGTGGCAAATTTCTTTATCAAAACAGAGTAACCAGGGTGGAAAGGATGAACCAGATCAGAAGTTGGTACAGGCAGAGCATCTCGGACATGCTTCTGAACTGCTTTCTGGGTGGACTGTAAAGCCTATAAGAACTTGAATAAAGATTGGATATGGATTTCAGCTTTTCTAGATTGGGTAGATAGTACTTATCTCTTAGAAGCTCTGTAAGCTTAGTGTGGTTCCATGTAAGATGATGAGGTGGGTAGGTCAGGGACTGGAAGTCACTAGAATCTGGAGAGGGCCCCACTGGTTTTAGGGCAGCCTCCTGGGCCACTTTGCCTGCAGCCTTGACAAGTATAGTGGCAGCTGCTACTGCCCGAAGGCAGGTAGGCTACCTAGACACAACGGGGTGAAGTCTTTTGGATAAGTAGGCTACAGGCCTTTTCTAGGGGCCGAGACTTTGGGTGAGTACCCCTTTGGCTATGCCCCTTGTCTCACATATGTAGAGGTGGAAAGACCTAGTTACATCTGGTAGTGCTAGTTGACCCATCGTCCTTGCTCTGAAGATTACTATGCTTCACGATTAGTATAAAAAGAAGAGGAGGGAATTTGTAGGAGACAGGCCTCTGTGATCCATCTTCAGCATAGTCAACTTTTAGAAAAGAAATAAGCCCTACCCTGTTTGGCTCAGTGGATGGAGCGTCGGCCTGCAGACTGAAGGGTCCCAGGTTCGATTCTGGTCAAGGGCATGTACCTTGGTTGCGGGCACATCCTCAGTGGGGGATGTGCAGGAGGCAGCTGATTGGTATTTCTCTCTCATCAATGTTTCTGACTCTCTCTCCCTCTCCCTTCCTCTCTGTAAAAAAATCAATAAAATATATTTTTTTAAAAAGAAAAAAGAAAAGAAATAACATGTGCCCAGTTGGTTACTGAATTTCCCCAGGGCAAACAGGATGTAGGGAATGGGGGGAGAGGGTATGAGAACAAAGAACTCTGCACATGACCAGGAAGATCCACCTAGACAAAGGGAAGTGGAGACAACTAGAAAAGGCCTCAGCCCATTTTTTAAAAAATAACCCAATAGGAGACAATAAGACCTAGGCAAGCTACTGGAAAGACTGTTAACTCCATAGTACTCAGCCAATAAGAAACTGGAGGAACTCTCGTGCATAGGGTTAAATTGCCTGTGATCACTGCTCTCTGCCTGCCTGCCCACAGACAACCACTCTTGAGAACGTATTAAAGGTCTTGCTTTCGCCATGCTTCATGTCTCTGAGTCCGTTATTTGAACTTAGGTGATCATGTTTCACATGTATGTTTTACCACAATTTTCTAAAAGCCCCTTTCCCTGTAAAGCCTGCCCTGCCCCCATCCCATCTCAGGTTTTATTTGTCTCTGTGGCCACTTACCATCTTCTCACATACCATGTGTTTTGTTGACTCATTTCACTTTTGTTTCTCTCCCATCACTAGAAGGGAAGCTTCTTGAGGACAAGCATCATTTTGCTCACTGCTGTGTCTCGAGTATCTAGGATATGGCTACACAGTAAATATGCGTTAAAGACAATTCCATTATATCCCACAAAAATCTCCTTTTCTCTCTAGTTCTTCATTCTCTGGAACTGCTCTGGGGTCCTAACCAATCTCCCCCAAAATTTACCCCCTGAAACTCCACCCATTTGCACCTTTCATTCCTCCTCTCCCTCTTTCTGTCATCTTTACTTTGGGGACCATAATAGCTCTGGTGTATCTTTCCTCCATCTTTAGGCATCTCTTGTCCTTTCTTTTGACCTATTTTTTGTCCTTTCTCTCTCTTTTTAAAAAATCCTCACCCAAGAATATATTTGTATTGATTTTTAGATAAATAGGAAAGAAGAGGAAGAGAGAAACATCTATGTGAGACAGAAACATAATTGGTTGCCTCCCGTATGCACCCCAACTGAGGACCAAACCCACAACCTGGGTATATACCCTGACTTGGAATCAAACCTGCAACCTTTTGGTGCAGGAGACATTGCTCCAACCAAGTCACACTGGCCAGAGCTTTCCTTTCTCTTTTTGTTCTGCATTACAAAACATCCAGGAGTGGACTAGCAATCTCTGAGGATGGGGAGTTGGAAGTTCTGAGTGGACAAAGGCAAGGTTTTCTTTAGCAGGCTGGCAGAAAAGTCTGAACATTTGTCCTGCAGAAGGCAGGTGATTATTTCTCATCATTGATGTTTCTATCTCTCTTCCTCTCCCTTTCTCTCAGAAATCAATTTTAAATATATATATTTAAAAAGAACGAACTCTGTGATTATGAAATCTTATTGCATGTGTAATGAGTAAAAACCCAGTTAACAAGTCATATGAGAAGAAATAGTTTCCTAAGACAGATCTTTAGTTCAGAAACAAAGTTTACCAAAATTCAGAGATAAATGTTTATTCAAACATTCCACAAGGAAGTACATTTTATAGAAGACATCCTAATATTAGCCAAATACCTAGTTGTAGACCAGATCATTCAACGCTGCATGAATGACTTAGCCTCAGTAGGATGAACTCACCTTCCTAATTACAGTGCAGCAATTATATGGTATTGAGCAACAGTCCAAGGGCTTCAAAGGCCAGGGTAAGGATGGAAGCAACCAAGCTTTTAAAAAAAGTTTAGCAGTTTAGTTGCTGCCAAACTGTCTAATTTGTAAAAAGAAAGTAATTATTTGTTCTGATATTAATAAGGAAGCCTAGAGATGAAAACCAAAAAGTTCAATTTCTATCTCTAGACTGCTAAGATATTATTCCTATTTGACAGGCAAGGCAACCAGCAGATGTTCCAAAAGCAGCTTGCCTAAAGCCCTTCAGCTAATAGCGAGCCAGGACTCCTCCTTGCTGAGGAACAGAGGGTGGGGTTCTTAGGATGAGAGTGGAGCAGATGCACTCTCTGCTCCTCTCCCTTTATTGCAGCCCACGCTGAAAGGGTGGCCCTTCCTCACCTCCTGAGGCTCACTTCGCTCATAAATCTCGAACAGGATATAGAACAAATGGCACCCAGTATAGGGTGGCTGTGCAGAGACCTACGACATGCCCTGACTCAAACCCGGAGTTCACCATGAGATTGCCTCTCAGATGGTTAAGGTAAGCCATGCTGAAACCTCCTGATGAACAGTTTAGAGAGCTGAGGAAGTACAAATTAGTAAACAGAAGTTGCAGATAGAATAAAGAATAAAGATAGCTGTAATAGAAATGGCTGGGGGGAAAGTGAAGCTGATATCCTGGTGGGAGATGAAGGAAGTAGGGCCTGAGAGCCAAGTTAGATCCAGTGAGCCAACTCTCTTACAGAGCCTTGCCCAGGGCATGGGGCACCCGAATCTTTAAACTAAATCCCTATTGCAAGGCCACAGGAGCCTCTGCTCTGGGACACGGCAGGAATTGGACTGAGGCAGTGAGGGGTTCAGAGTCACAATTCACCTTTCACCTGAGGCCTGGAAGTCACGGTTCCACATGCCCGGATTTCAGGATTTCAGGGTCAATGGAAACAGCCAGTTTTCAAAGCACATTTGTTAAATAAATGTGTTTGAATAAGTGAATCAATAGTCTTGTTTTCCCAGGACCTTAATTTCCCACGGCATCCTAGGAATAACTCCTGGGTATGAACACCTTCTGCCTTCCTGGTTCGCAAGCTGCTTTCACATACTTTAATTGCCTTTTATCTTTACAACAACCCTGTGAGAAACCCAAGGCTGATATTAGCCTCACTTGGAAAATAATTATCATCCCCATTTTACTGATGAGAAAATTGAGGCTTGGAGAAGTTAATAACATGCTCAAAGTCACAGGCTGAGGACAGAAGCCAGCGTTCTTTCACCAGAGGCTGGCCCCCTGCTTACAAGTGAATCACAGGCAAAGAGGTTGGAACACAATAGCAACTTCATTTCAAACAATATTGATGGGATTACATCCTATACTCTTCCTAGACACATTCATGTATGTTAGTGGCTTTGAATCACAAATCCTCTGGGTGATGAGGTAACAGGCATGAGGGTGGCGGGGTTGGTTCTTTCCTGCCAGGAAGGCTTTGCACAAGCTTTAATAGGCTGCAAGAAACCACTCCTGTAAGTTTGGTTAGTCATTAGACTGGTCTGGGGAGAGAGTAGGGGCAGGATGGCAAAATGTGGCAGGACAATTTAACCAGGAAAAGAAAAAAATGATGGAGGAGGAAAATTGGGAAGAATGGATTGACTGGGAAGGAAAATTGTAAGAGTACAGGAGAAACAAAAGGAAAGGCAGTTCAGTTGTATAAATCAGCTGTAGCCCTGGGCTTAGTGGCTGCTTTCTCCACCAACAAACAACAAGTAAGAACCTCTGCAAAAGCGGTGGTTGCCAAAGAGCCATGGTCCAATAACCAAGGCACTTAATTAAAAAAAAATGTTCCCAAACTTTCCTAGTTCCAGTGGGGAGGAAGGGGAAGGATGTACTAGTTATATATGTTACTTTATAACACTTAAGGTGTAATGGTGTGTGATCCAGAAACCAGTGAGACCAGCTCTGAAACTCTGTGCCATCACTTCTTAGATATGACTTTGGACAGGTTACTTTAATTTTGTCGGTCCTTATCTGTAAAATAGATATTAAAAGTATTTGCTGCCCAGCCTGCACCGCGGCTCAGTGGTTGAGCATCAACCTATGAACCAGGAGGTCACCACATTCCCTGGGTTGCAGCTGGATCCCAGTGTGGGGCATGCAGGAGGCAGCCAATTAATGATTCTCCCTCATCATTGATGTTTCTTTCTCTCCCTCTCCTTTCCTCTCTGAAATCAATAAAAATACATTTTTTAAAAAAGTATTTGCTTCTCAGAATTGTATTAAATCAGAGGGTATTAAATGGAACCAGGCACTAGTTAGCACTCAGGAAAATGGTTGTTCTGATTCATACTCAGGAATTCAGGGACTACAGAAAAGCACATCCTAACCCTACCACTGTAATACATCCACCTTAGTCTTTGCTTTTCCTACTCAACAAGCTTTACAGCTCTCAGCAATCATTCTATTAACATTCATGCCCAGAGCTAAAGTGGGCCAAGAAAGGGGTGGGTTGGGTGAGGTCTGGAAGAAGCTGGCCAAGGGCAGGACCCCCCAGAGTGAACAGTTTGAGCCGGGGATTAAAACAAGACTTCTGACTGTCCAAGAGCAGCTAGTGGACTCTAGGTGCGGGCGGTGACCCTGCCCGCCCAAGCTGGAGATGACTTTCAGAATGGAGTCGGCGTGCCTCCGGAATAGAACTAACTAGCTGAGAAGTTGTTGTCTACTCAAAATTAAACATCTTGTAGGGCGAGATTCCACACTTGTGTCGGCGCCGGGGTTACCGCGTGACCCTCCTTCTCCACGTTCTTCATCTCCACGCAGCCCAGTCCGCGCCAAGGGCCTAGTCCGCGCTCCTCGCGCTAAGATGCGCCCGAGCGGGGATCGGACCCCGCTGACTGCTCACGTTCCCCTCGGTTCTCGCGCTCCACTCGGTGACCCGGAACCTGCTGCAGCCAGTCCCTCCCCACCAGCGGCCTGGCGCCGGAGTCGCTATACTCCCCTCCAGGGCCCGCCAGGCTGCCGCTATCCCAGGGGCACTCTCCGCCGCGGCCCCTCCGTAAACCTGTAGGAAGTGCCAGTTCCACCGGTGCCAAGACGCTGCGCGACCCGGAAGCCGGGTTCGGGGGGACGAAACCTTGGAAGCCCCAACCGCGCAGGCGCCTCGAGGAGTCCCAGACCGGGCCGGCGCCGCTTCCGGGCCAACATGGCGGCCGCGTGGCTGCTGCTGCGAGCCCTCCGGCAGGGCCAGGGTCCGGGTCCCGGGCGGCGGTGGGGCCCTGGCTTGGGCTGGGGCCCAAGTCTCTACGTCGGGGTCGGGAGGAGGTGGCCGTACTCCGTCCACAGGACTCCGATGGGTGTCGCCGAGGCTGGAGGCCGAGTCCTGCAGGTAACCCGGGTCGCGTAGATGCCGCTCCCGCCGGGGCTGGGAGGAGGTAGCGCCACGTTCAGGCCCTGGCTTGGGTGTGTTTCCAGCCCGTACTTCGTGTGTGGATATTTTCTGCCTGTATTCCTGGAGTTTTAAAATGGAAGGCAATAAGAGTTTCATCATTTTCCAGCAGGGAAGTATTTTACATTTGGCTCATAGATCAGAAGCCCATCAAGTAGCTGGCCACAGTCCTCAGTGGCCTGAGGGATTTGTGTGAGCAAAATACCACGTAGCTGTATTTTCCTTTTGTCGTGTAGCAGCCTCAGACGGTGTCGATACAAATTCATGGAGCACCTTCGATGTGACTGCTGTGTTCCAGGCCCTGCTAAGGTTGACATTTCATCCTGAAAGCAAACCCTAAGTCCTGGTGCGTTTTTGGCAGATTTCCTCCCCCCGCCCCGCCCCCAGCCCTCTCTTAGCAATTCAACCCTCACATTTTAGGTCGAAATTTATTATTATTTTTACATAATTTGAGGACCAATTTTCATTATATCCCTATTCTATTTTTTAAAAAAATATATTTTTATTGATTTCAGAGAGGAAGGGAGAGGGAGAGAGAAATAGAAATATCAATGATGAGAGAGAATCATTGACCGGCTGTCTCCTGCACGCCCCCCACCAGGGACCGAGCCCACAACCCCGGGCATGTGCCCTTGGCTGGAATCGAACCTGGGACTCCTCAGTCCACAGGCCGTCGCTCTATCCACTGAGCCAAACCAGCTAAGGCATAGCCCTATTCTAGATTACTGGCCACTTTCCTGAACCTGAGGGCAACTATAGATAGCTACCCCCCCCCCCCCTTTTTTTTCATTTTATTGGGAAGGAACATAACTTATTATCGTAAGTCTGATCTTTGCTTATTCTGTAAAATAAGGGCTGAAATAAACAATTCACACATACTTGTGAAATCTAAGAAAATTCTCTCACCAATAGCTATAATAGTAATTAAGTAAGCTGGTTTAAACAGTCTTTGGGGCTGACATTGAAGAATGATGATTTTTGTGTATGCTATATTTAACACACTGATGTTGCTTATTTATTAGGTCCAGTCCACACTCTGTGGCCCTCTTTTATATGACCTCTTCTTGTCACTGAGTCAAGAATAGTAGTATTAATTAAATGGGACAATAATTTTATAGACTAGGAATTTTCATCCTATTGCTAAAGGAAATTGCATGTAATGTGCTCCTCATTGAAGGGCATTGAGCAGGGTGTTACTTTTCTTTTTTTTTTTTAATACATTTTATTGATTTTTTACAGAGAGGAAAGGAGAGGGATAGAGAGTTAGAAATATCTATGAGAGAGAAACATAGATCAGCTGCCTCTTGCACACCTCCCACTGGGGATGTGCCCGCAACCAAGGTACGTGCCCTTGACTGGAATCAATCCTGGGACCTTTCAGTCCGCAGGCTGACGCTCTATCCACTGAGCCAAACCAGTTTCGGCTGTTACTTTTCTTTATAGCAGCAACAGACCAGGAATGAGCTAAGGAAAAACAATTAAAAATAAGTGACCCTGGCTGGGTAGCTTAGTTGGTTAGAGCATCCTCTCGATACGCCAATGGTTTGGGTTTGATCTCTGGTCTGGGCATGTACAATAAGTAACCAATGAATTCATCAATAAGTGAAGGCTCCTTGTATTTGAAACATGCTTTCTATTATGCATTGACTGTATGCATTTTGTTATGCATATTTCATTTGTTTAATGTGTATAAGACACCTTTTTAGATGAAACTCTGTGTGCCACACTTTGCTCTACTCATAACATAATGATAACCTCAAGACTATCAGGAGAAATAGTTAAATTTCCATTTTATGAAGAACCAAATTATTAGTTATGCTTTTTAAAAAAATTACCAGTTTACATAATTAATCAGGGTGCATTTTTAAGTTCTAACTTTTTTTGTTGATTGTATAATGCATCATTTGAAAATACCAAGGAAATAATCCTTTTGTTTTTAATGATGCATGAGTGGAAGTAATGCTAGTTGGCAGTATTTGATTATGAGGCATCAATAAAGTAATTGTGTTTATTTATTTTTTATTTTTTTTACACTTCACTGTAGTTTATTGAAAGCACTGTACTCACAGTCATGAATGTGGTTGTCTTAGTGTCTCAGATTTTTCTAAAATTATAATGTGATGCTGGCTATTCACACCTGTTGCAAATATGGCCCTGCTTCGTGGGCACACTGCTCCCTCCCTCTCAAACAGAAGATTCAAGTGGTTGGAATTCAAGATCAGCTTGGCTCCTTTAAAGTAATTGTGTTTAAAAAAATAGTAAGTGAAACAACACATAGATGTTTCTCTCCTCTTTCTTTTTCTTTTCTTTCTCTGTCTCATATCAATCAATCAATCAACCAATAAAATAAATAGTAGAACAAATAGAGAAATTGCCAACATAGATACAGAAAAAATTAAATTAGTCTTAAGAATATGGAACATATTCAAGTGGGAGAATGCTCATCTTGAAAACAGAATTTTGGAAATATAGATTGGTACACTACTGTAGTACATGGAAGACTGATCCTGGTTGTCATTCTTTTTTTTTCCCCAGAGTTTCCAATACCTAACCCCTACCTTTGAAGGGATCCATGGATTGTTATTGAAACAGCATCTTGTCCAGAATCCAGTGAGGCTCTGGAAGCTTTTAGGTGTGTATCTGTTGAAAGATAAGTGACAGGCAAAGCCTGTGCCATTTGTGAGTAAATTAAGGATAATGTTGCTGGTTTGACATTGACAGAAAAACGAAATCACTAATAGGACCTTTGGCTTCTATATATCATGAGTCCTTAAATGCTTTGAAATAAAGTTTACAAAAAGGATGGTTATCTAAGATCAGAAAAGGCCACTTTTGCTTATTTTGAATCATTTGTGTTTTTTTAAATTCTGGTGTAGAGCAATAATTGGGCTGCTTGAAAAGTTTTGTCATGTTCTCATGTTCTCTAGCCAGCTCCAAGAATGTTTGTAAGGATCTACAGAGTGGCTCATGTGTTTATAACCAGAAGGTAACTAAAACTAGCCTGGAAATAATTTGCTCTCACTATAGAGTTGCACTGTTTAGTGAGACTCTGTGACATCCTGCTGTCTCTCTTGACTTTAAGTCAAAGGACCTTAAGGAGTGACTTCTGTAATTTTACTCCCTCCTTTATCCAGTTGGAATAGGGAAAAATTAAAATCTTTTGACTCCAAGTGTATATCAAATAGCGTGGTGTCCACACATGGTGAGAAAGCTGTGACTTGGGGCAGTTTGCACATCTGGTATCTGTGTTTTATCATTTAAATCTACGCATGTACTCAGTGGCACACCCTTCACCCTTCAACAGCCTGATCCGTGTCAGGGGGCCATTAAGGTAGTTTCACTTGTGATTCTGTTAATGCTGTGAAGAAAAGTACAACTCGGTCATAGTTTTGAGAATCTTTCCCCCCCCATTTTTAACAGATTTGTTAAGACCTTGGATAAGATAGGCTTTTTGTGTGAGGAGTGTTATGTAGTCCTGTTTTGGTGATGGTGACGGTTGGCTCGTTGCCTTACTGCATGTGCCAAAACCAGTTGTGTCCTTTATTTGTTAATTTAAGTGACTGTATATATTAAAGGGATTATTCTTCAACAAATTCCTGACACTTTCTCAAATTTACGTTCATAACTAATTTTCACTTCCTCACATTTAAATCACAAAGATATTTCGTAAGTTGAAGTAGTTTATTATTCTATAACTAGAGGCCCGGTACATGAAATTCGTGCACGGGTAGGGTCCCTAGGCCTGGCCGGAGATCAGGGCCGATCTGTGGGGTGATTGGGGATAGGGGGGCCTGCTGGCACCCGCCTTGGCTGGCCTGGCACCGCCTGCTCTCTGGCCCTGCCCTCCCGCCACCACCAGTCGCCTCCCTCTGCGGGGCAACCCGCAGGGCAATCGGGGCTCCCGCTGGCACCTGCCTTGGCTGGCCTGGGGCCTGCGGACTGGGGGCAGCTCCTGCGTTGAGCGTCTGCCCCCTGGTGGTCAGTGTACATCATAGTGACTGGTCATTCCACTGTTCAGTCGATTTGCATATTAGGCTTTTACTACATAGGATTTGTAAATATTATACTAAGAATGATAGAAGGAAATGCTTTATCTCAAACTTCTACATCTTATAGGTTTTGGATAGTTTCTATTTTGATTTGGTTATTTGAAAACATACTCTTCTCCTAAGTGTTCCACTATAGTTGCAGATCTTGATTGTTAAACACTTTCCCTATTCTTGTAGGTGGCACTTACTATTTTAACACCTCAAGGAAGAAGCAGAAGACTAAGGACCATGATAAATCCAAGGGGAGGACTCCTGAAGATGATGAAGGTAGCTCTATTGGATGTTCTGGAATGATGGCTGGCTTCGTTGCCTTCACAAGCACATTCTAGCCGAAGCAACAGGAAACCTATTTTAATTTTTTCCATTGATTTATTTATTTATTTTTATTTTTATAGAGCGTGGAAGGAAGGGAGAGAGAAAGGGCGGGGGGAGAGAGAGATCAATTGTTTGCCTCCCGCATGTGCCCCAACAAGGGCAGGGGATCAAACCTGCAACCCGGATATGTGCCCTTGAGCAGGAATCAAAACTGCATACCCACTGACCATCCTGGTCAGGGCAGAAAACCTATCTTAAAAGTAGAGCAAGCCCAGGCAACTGTGCTCCTCTCCCTGTGAGTACACCTATCTCCAATCTCTAATTCTGTTGCTGGATTCTTCCTGTCTGTCCTTTTAAAGATGCTTTCATCAACACCTGTCTCGTGAACTCTTCAGAATGCCTAAAGACAGAGAGCATTTCTGTTCTTTGCATGGAAAAAGTGAACCTTAGATCTCCCCCATGCTCAAGAGTTCTGGGGCACAAGGAAGGCACTAGGACTCCTTGGCTAAACTCAATCCCATACACACCTGGTTAGTATTGCCACAGCCTCCAGGCTTGAGAAGTAGCCCCCAGAGGAGAGGAGGGTGCAATGTAAGGAGAACATAGGAGATCACTGTTCTGTAAGAGGACCACTGTGATCCTGTCTCAGCCTCCAGTCCCAGTTCACAGTGAATTCACTTGCAAATGTTAAGTCTCATCTCTACTCTGAAATTGGGACCGAATGATCATATAAGGGTGAGGGAAATAAACATGTAAGTTTGAACTGAGTTTACCTCTAAGGAGCTGATGATAATGAGAATGAAGGAACTGGGGCAGCTTGTGCTAAGGGTGCAGCCGTGTGTGTGTGTGTGTGTGTGTGTGTGTGTGTGTGTGTGTGTGTGTGTGTGGTGTGGTGTACGTCCATATGTACACACCAGTCTAGTTTTTATTTGAAAAGAATTGAACTTTTGTGAAGAAAACAGAACAGGTATTTAGTGGAGTCCAAATCCTAACTGTCCTTTTATTGTTTTTAGACATTCTGAAAACTGTCTTATTTATTTATTTATTTTTAATATACCTTTATTTATTTATTTATTTATTTATTTTAAATATATTTTATTGATTTTTTACAGAGAGGAAGGGAGAGGGATAGAGAGCTAGAAACATCGATGATAGAGAAACACCGACCAGCTGCCTCCTGCACACCCCCTACTGGGAATGTGCCCGCAACCGAGGTACATGCCCTTGACCGGAATCGAACCTGGGACCCTTCAGTCCGCAGGCCGATGCTCTATCCACTGAGCCAAACCGGTTTCGGCAAAACTGTCTTATTTAACACCAAGCTATATCTTTTGAAAATTGTAGATTTGTTTCACACTGTAGAACAGATGGTTGTGAGTCACAGAGTTACTTTTTTAAACCCCTTTCACATGGGGTGTGGTGGGCATTATGTACAGAGCATTGAGGAACAACAGTTGATTTGTGCATTGCAGCTACCAGTCAGGAACAGGGGATTTACAAGTGTCTTAAATGTATCGAAAATAGACATTATGATCATATAAAGTCTCTAAAGGAGAGATGTTTGCATGAAACTCATTTAGGTCAGTGTGTTGTGGTTAGTTTGATGGCTGTCAGCGTTATTTATTAGAAAACAAGATTGAAAATAAAATACTTGAAATAGATGGTTTCTAAATAATTAGTACTCACCTGAGAACATAAATTTGCTTTCCAGAATAATTTGTAGCCTCTATTTAGCTGCCTTTTGTGAGTATAAACTTTAAATATTAGGTTTATTACTATAATCTATTATAACAAGATATGAAATACCAGATTTACCATTATGTTTTTAAAATGATTACTAGGACAGCCTTCTTAGTAGGTTTCATTTGTGTGTGTGCTTTTTCAACTTTTGAATTCTTTATTTATTCTACTGTTCTCTGTTTTGTCACTTGAGTTTTAAGCTGATTTAAAATGCTTTTGAATTCCTCTAAACTGATGTTGGAGAGGAAGATGGTGTGTTTGTGGTGATACCTCTAGGCAGTGCAGAGAGGAGCAGGTGCACAGTGAGTTCTACCTGTGCTCTTGTCCTTGGAGGAGTGACTACATGTATAGCTTGCTGTGGACCCCCCTGACCTCAGGCTTTGGGCTGAGCCCTGCATTTGTCCTGGGTCCTCTCTGGGCTTCCCCTGAGTGGATGAGCACCTTTGTGCATGAAGGAACACGTGGATTGTGGGGAGAACAAATAAGTGGCTGAAGTTTTGGCTGCTGAGATCTGGATCCATCTTGGACAAAACGTGAAAGATTGCTTGCATTTCTCAGTGGGCATTATTAGCAACAGGTCTGGTAAAATCTAGTGGGGAGTGTTGGGGAAGATGAGCCATACTGCACAGCTCCACAGGATTAGTTCTAGGGCCTCTTTTTGTAAACAGAGGTGCCGGATGGTTGTAAGGACGGATAAGTGGGCCATAACCATGGAGAGCACCACATAATTAAAATACAGCACCTTTCCCTCCACCTCAGCAGAGGAGGGGGCTTATCTGATTAGGGGACTTGGACAGAAGACTGTGTGGTCTGGCCTTTGGCGGGTCACTAAAATCCAGTCCACCTGTAGGACTCTGTTTCCCAGCTTCGCTGTGGCCCAGAGAAAAGTGACCCCTGCACGTGCTTTCTGTTCCTCCCCAAAAGTTTCTCCCTCATTCCCTCCTTCCTGGAGTGTTCCTCTCTCCACCATCTGCTGAGGTTGACTCATCTCTCCCGAGGTTTCCTCATGACTCTAGATCTGGGGCTGAGTCTTCTGTCTTTTTCCATTCCCAAGAACTGAACTTGAAGCTGTCTATATCCTACTAGCTGTACCCGGCCTCGTGTTGCTGTGGCTCAAGTCTGGTTAAATGGAAAAGAAAGAAAAGAGAAAGCGCACGTTTCTAATATGTTTAATTTCACAATGCTTGTGGGTATACAATATTTTTTGTTGTTCCATTGTCTGTGCAGATATAGAGATTGTCTGGTTTGCCGACTCTAGAACACGCAACATATAATTGTCCATGTGAGAAGCAATCCGTGTCTAGATCTAAACTGCACAGTTCTAAAGATTGGCCCTGAGCTTTGTTGAGAGTGATTGCAAATGCCAATCGAATTGGGAATTGCAATATCTTAAATTGAAATGGCATATCCGTTGGAATCTTAGGAATGTGAGGAATGAGGACATCTTCACCTTTGAAAGGTCCTGTCAAGATTGTTGCTTCTATGACATTGCTCATTAATTTTTTTTTAATATATTTTTATTGGTTTCAGAGAGCAAGGGAGAGGGAGAGAGAGACAGAAATATCAATGATGAGAGAATCATTGATCAGCTGCCTTCTGCATGCCCCCTACTGGGGATCAAGCTGCAACCTGGGCATGTGCCCTTGACCAGAATCAAACCCGGGATCCTTCACTCCGCAGGCCGATGCTCTATCCATGGAGCCAAACCAGCCAGGGCTGCTCATTAATTTTTTTTATTGCAAGCCGTGTGCTGTTGCAAAGCTTTGGCTGGTTGATATTTCGCAACATGATAATTGGCACGCCGATTTTCAATTGCAGTACTTGTGGTGGCATCCCTGGCAGATCGAGTGAATTAAAAAATTCTGTTGGATAATTAACCGCTTCATCTGCTTCCACAACAGTGTCGATGGACTTGTATGTGACTGCCTCGCTTTGAATGTTAGACTGAAGAATATTGTTAAGTTCGTAGACGTCTTTGTTCTTGGCCGCAAGAATAGCTCATTCACCTAGCCAATCGTGATTCTTATTATTGGGAAATACTTTTTCAACCAGTTCTTCTTTTGACGTCACTAAATTGCAGAAGTTACGAGGCAATGAAATTTGTCCTGAGGTCAGGTCAACCGGCACCTTTCCGTTCCCAATTTCCAGCAATTGATGTGAGAATATCTCAGCTGATTGATCGTTTTGCAGCTGGACACGCATATTTGTTGTTAATTTTAACGTCTTTACTTGTTGCCACAAGCATTTATTTCATCCGCTGGTGTTGATCGAGGAATTACAGGTAATGTTTGCCTGAAATCTCCTGCAAGCAATATTAATGCGTTCCCAAATGGTCTGACGTTTCCACGCAAATCTTGCAATGATCGATCAAGAGCCTCGAGCGATTTTTTTGTGTGCCATTGTGCATTGATCCCAAACAATAAGTTTGCATTTCTGCAATAAATTTTGCCATGACGGATGTTTTGGAAATGTTGCACATGGAAGTTTCAATGAATTGCATGTCCAATGGCAATTTCAAAGTGGAATGAGCAGTTCTTCCACCTGGTAGCAATGTCGCAGCTATTCCGGATGTCGCAAGAGCTAAGGCTTTGTCATTTTGGGATCAAATTGCTGCCAGAATCGATCTAATTAGGAACATTTTACCAGTTCCTCCTGGCGCATCTAAGAAGATTTCTCCAACCCCGTTATTGACAG
Source organism: Eptesicus fuscus (assembly GCF_027574615.1). Taxonomy (NCBI): domain Eukaryota; kingdom Metazoa; phylum Chordata; class Mammalia; order Chiroptera; family Vespertilionidae; genus Eptesicus; species Eptesicus fuscus. Next base: position 22,669,845 of record NC_072493.1, on the reverse strand, counting down.
TTTGCATTAGTTGATCGTAAATGCCTTTTTGCTCAAGCGTTAGCTTAGGAATATTTGATTGCACATACGACAAAAGATCACCCGTGTTGTAATTTTGTTCACGATGCAATTCTACATCGAACGAAGCAGCAGCAGATCGATTCGGTGATGGCATTCCCAATTGATTTAGAACTTTGTTCGTAATTTCTAAGCACATTTCTTCAATCATTATCAACATTGAAATGGAATCGTAAAATTGGAAATTTGGAAATCGTAAATGGATCGTAAATCGGAAACATTGAAATGGAATTGTAAAATATTTACTATAGCGTGTGTTGCTTTTACGTCCAACAGATGGCGCTGTTTTTTTCAAAAAAGCATGTTTTTACCTGTCACAGGTGTGACATCTATATAATAGTAGGTATAAAGTATATAAAAACGCGCGCGTATTCGAATACAACGTTGTGTCAAAATTTCAAAGCAATTGGTGAAGAACTTTCGGAGATTTAAGATTTTGAACAAACGAACATTTACATTTTTATTTATATAGAAGTGGGATATTAATAACTGAGTACTGTGCCCTAGCTGGTTTGGCTCAATGGATAGAGCATCGGCCTGCGGACTGAAGGGTCCCAGGTTCTCTTCCAGTCAAGGGCACATGCCCGTGTTGCAGGCTCGATCACCAGTGGGGAGCGTGCAAGAGGCAGCTGAGTGATTCTCTCATCATTGATGTTTCTGTCTCTCTCTTCCTCTCTGAAATCAATTTTTTAAAAATTAAAAAAAATAACTGAGTAATGCAATATGGTGGTGATGGGGAGTTACCTGATGGATCTGAGAAAGAATTGTTCTTTAAGAATAGTCTAGAATTAAGTAGTTCCCAGAATTAAGTGGATCCTAGTATATGTCTAATGACTAAACATATCTTGCACTTTAAATATTTATTTATTTATTTATTTATTTTTGGAGAGAGTAAGAGAGAGACACAGAGAGAGAAGAAATCTATGTGAGAGAGGTATATCCATTGGCTGCCTCCCGTACATGTCCTGACCGGGGACCAAACCCACAACCTAGGCATATGCCCTGACGAAATCGAGCCAGGGACCTTTCAGTGTACAGGATGATGCTCCAATCAACTGGCCAGGGCTACCTTGCACTTTTCAAATGTAATTGTGATGAATGACATATAACTTATTTGTATATTACTCATTATGATAAATATCAAGTGTAACATAGTGGTTGGGGGGAGGGTACATGGGGTCTTCAGAGGTGTCGGAAAGGTATTATTTCCTTTATTTTAATTTATTAGTAGTAAATATATTTTTATTGATTTCAGAGATGAAGGGAAAGGGAAAGAGAGATAGAAACATCAATGATGAGAGAGAATCATGGATCTGCTGCCTCAAGCCCGCAACCCGGGCATGTGCCATTGACTGGAATTGAACCCGGGACCCTTCAGTCCACAGGCCAACACTCTATCCACTGAGCCAAACCAGCTAGGGCTTATTTTTTAAAAATAATTTTTTTTTATTTCAGAGAGGAAGGGAGAGGGATAGAAATAAAAACATTAGTGATGAGAGAGAATCATCAATAGGCTATCTTCTGCTATCTCTCTAAGCTCACAACCCATGCATGTGCCCTGACCAGAGTCTAACCATGACCTTCTGGTTTATAGGTTAACGCTCAACCACTGAGCCACATTGGCCAGGCAGGAAAGGTATTATTTCGTAAGCTAGGTGGTGGTAAAACGTATTTGTTTTATTATTATTAATACTTACACATGTGTCATAAATACTCTGTTGATGATGTTTAGTATCTAATCAAACCTGGAACCTGAAGTACCTGACTTCATTACGGCTTGGGTCAGATATGTTTTCAGTGAAGGAGTTTACTATGGAGCTGCACTTTATGGTGGTCCTGGGAGTTTTTTTGTTTTTTTTTTAATGTTTTTATTGATATTAGAGAGTGAGGGGGGAGAGAGAGAGAGACAGACAGACAGACCAACAGACATCATTCAGTTGTCTCCTGACCGGAGCTCAAACCTGCAACTTGGGTATGTGCCCTAACTGGGAATCAAATTGGCTTTCCTTCGGTGTAGGAGTTGATGCTTAACCAACTGAGCCAATTTCCAGGGCCTGGAAAGCTTTTTTATTTTAAAAATGGTTTCATATTATCTAAGCTGGTGGGACCTCTGAATGGAATGTTTGTGACTTTGAAAGGCTTGTGATTAGCGTTTGTCTCGAATCACTTTGTTGAAAAATAGGCCAGAATGTAGGATTTTGTGGGAGATGAGACACTACTGTCATAGTGTTGAGCTTTCCTGATGAAAGGATGTAAAGCATAAAGGGTGGGCTTGGCCTCTGGCCTGTGTCTAACACTTCTGATCCCTACTCACAGAGGAGAGGAAACGCAAGGAGAGGGAGGACCAGATGTACCGTGAGAGGCTGCGCACATTGTTCATCATCGCCGTGGTCATGAGCCTGCTGAATGCATTTAGCACCAGCGGGGGCAACATTTCCTGGAATGACTTTGTCAACGAGATGCTGGCCAAAGGCGAGGTGCAGCGGGTCCAGGTGGTACCTGAGAGCGACGTGGTGGAAGTGTACCTGCACCCTGGAGCCGTGGTATTCGGGCGACCTGTGAGTGATGGCAAGGGCACGAGTGTGGAAAGACCTAGAGACGAGTGTGTATCCTCCTTTTCACTCAGTCCCTGCCCACCCTTATTTTTTTGGTTGTCATGTTTTTATGTTTTCTTAAAAGAAGATGTGAGTATCTTTATTTAAAGGAGGATTTCTTGGAGGTTTTTGAGTAGTGGCCCAGTAAGATGGAGCTTGAAATGGAGAGAGGCAGTGTTGTCTTCAGATAGAAGCTAGTGTCCACAGATGCCATGATGTCTGTACTAAAAGGAAGAGTTAGAAGTAATCACAGGGTGGTCATAGTGGTGACTCCCTGGTAATAGTGACTAAGTGGGGAGGAGCCAGCTGCAGTCCTGAGCTTTTGTTCATTCTGTTTAGATGTCTGGTGTGGTGCTGGCCAGAGGTTAGCAGACAGGGTAGCTTGTGGCAAATGGAGGTGATATGAGGTGACTAGGGGTTGGCGAAGCAGAAATCTCTTGGGGATTTAGGGTGGGGGCAAGAAACTTAACAGTACTGCCCTAGCCTGTTTGGCTCAGTGGATAGAGCGTCAGCCTGTGGACTAAAGGGTCCCAGGTTCGATTCCGGCCAAGGGCACATGCCTGGGTTGCGGGCTTGATCTCCCCTAGTAGGGGACATGCAGGAGGCAGCCAATCAATGATTCTCATCATTGATGTTTCTATCTCTCTATCTCTCTCCCTTCCACTCTGAAATCAATACTATATATATAGTCTAAATCAATACTATATATATAGGATATATATATACCTTCCACCCTGAAATCAATACTATATATATATATATATAAATATATATATATAAAGAAACTAACAGTACTGAGAGGGGGTGGCTAAAAGACTAGAGTCTGCAAGGGCTGGTCCTCCAACAGGAGCAGGAAAGGAACAAGGAGCCTTTTTCATTTCCTAGCTCAGGCATCCCCCTCGCCTCAGGAGAGAACCCCAGCATAGTCAGAACTGGAGAGCAGTGCCCTAACCAGAGGAGAGGTGGCAGACACTGCAGAAGGGTCAGGAGTGTGGGATTTCATACCAGGTATGAGGTTAAGACATCAAAGATTGGGGGAGACACACCCTAGTGTCAGTGGCCTAGTTGTCTGGCACTGCTGGGAAATGAGGTGAGGCGTATGAAAATGGCCCCAAAAGTTTGACTGGGTGAAAACCCTGGGTGAAAATGAATCACTCTCCAATCTCTGATTCCCTTCTTTTCATTCTCTGGTAGCCACAGCACCATAGTTTGGCCCAAGAAAGGTAATATTGCATCAGAATTTTTTTTACTTTTGTCTTTTTTCACCCAGGACTTTATTTTTTAATTATTTAAATATATTTTTATTGATTTCAGAGAGGAAGGGAGGAGTATTCTCTTCCCTCACATCATGCTCCCACTGCATGCCCCAGGTGCACTACATTCTCTACTTTGGTTTTTGAATATGGTTGAGATTTCAGTGGAGTGCTTATCCTGCCCTAAGATGCTTGGCTGTGAGTACAGCACAACCCAATGACTCTTAGATCAGATATCGAGCATGGTGTTTGCAGCTGGTTGTCAACTTATAAGGGCTTGTAATTTAGTTGGGACGATAGGATCAACACATAGTCTGCTGAAAGTAAAAGTTAAATTCCAGCACACTTCAGAAATGAATGGTGATGCCCTCATTGGATAGCTCAGTTGGTTAAAACATTATCCCAATATGCCAAGGTTGTTGGTTCGATCCCCGATCAGGGCACATGCAAGAATCAACCAGTGAATGCATAAATAAATGGAACAACAAATCAATGTTTTTTTTCTCTCTGTTTCTGTCTCTACAATAAAAAAGAAAAAAAAAATGTGTGATGCTGAGTGCTGCTTGTCTCTGCGTATGTGACCTGGGTGGCTCCAGAAGTGAGAGGATGATTCAGGCCCAGGTGACCAGACAGTTTTAAAGAGGACATGGGAGTCTAATTGGCTTCTGGAATCATATGTTGTGCTCTTGGATCTTGGCATAGAAAGAGGGTCATTTCTACATTTTTTCTTTCAATTAAATTGTGACACCATTTACATGGTTAAGCCCAGTTTGAGTGTTCAGAGCACTGAAGAAGTCCAGATCAAACATATGGGGTCTGTTACATTATTCAGCAACTGAGGCAATTGGGTGTTCCACATGGTCATTGTATTGTGACTGGTCCTCTTGTCTGCCTCTCCATCTGGTCTATTACCCTACAAAGTGGAGCCCAGCCAACTGCCCTCATAGTGACATTTACTCCACAAGAGATTTTTTGAGACTCTTAAGGTCTAGGGATAAATCTAGTTGCTCAGTTTAGATTCCAGAGTGTGTTTAGAATCTGAGCTTGGAACAGTTTAACTTTGGAAAGCATGTGGAACAGGATCTTAGGAAAATGATGTGGGATCTATGCTCCTCCCTCTAGAGGGTTGCACAGATATTTCTTCTGTGGAAGCTTCAGACCAGCTAGCCCAGGAGCGATCAATCCCTGTGACGAGTTCAATTCATTGAGAAGGGACTTGGGGACTCAGTATGGATTCCTAGACTGGTTTTTAGCTTCCTTTCTCAAAAGACTGTGTACCTGGAGGAGGCAATCTCTTCTATGTCTAGGAAAGGTTTACTGAGAATGACACCCACTTAGTTGAATTTCAGATTCAGTCAGTGGTTAAACACACACCTTCATATTTTGCCTTAGGTAGTAGACTGTGTCCCCAATCCAGTACTGCAGAATTATCACGGTGTCTCTGTGCTCTGCACACAGCTGTGTGGGGCAGGGTACTGAGTTTAAAATGCAAATGCCTCTCTCCATTTTCTTAAATTGTTCCTATTTGTGAAAATAAGAGAAAGCATATCTGTTAAAATTTTGATGTAATTGTGTTTGAGACAACTAAAATTTTTTAGATGTGGACATAGTTTCTGAATGACATCTGTATGTTTGAGGAATCGGCATCACTCACAGGCCCTGTGCCTTCTGCCCCCAGAGGCTGGCTTTGATGTACCGAATGCAGGTCGCAAACATCGACAAATTTGAAGAGAAGCTTCGAGCGGCTGAAGATGAGCTGAATATCGAAGGCAAGGACAGGATCCCGGTTTCCTATAAGCGTACAGGATTCTTTGGAAAGTATGTGTCAATTTTGTTGGTCCTTGAACTAAACCAGGCTTGGCTTTGTAATGCAAGAAACAAACTATAAGCAAAAATTTCAAACTGGCCTTTCTACAGTTAACTAGACCCCCTTGTGGGAAGATAAATAATGTATATAATCCTGAAAAATTTGGAAATGTGTGGGATTTGTCTTAGTCACTTGCTTTACTTGTCTGGTTGTATTTATGAATTTAGCACATTGTGGGGTTGCTGTCTTCTACAAATAGGAAAGTGGAATAGAAAGGGGAAAAACACGGATAACCAGCAGAAATTCTTGATTCAGTGTTGCAGAGAGAAATAGAGACTGTAGGCCATAGGCCAGCAGACTCTTTAGTGGGAGCAGATCAATCAGCACAGACAGGGAGCTCTAACTATATGCTGGGACTAAAAGTGGCTGAAGGCCATGTGCAGAGAGAGGTTTACTGTTGACTCGTGGACATACTTTGTAATTCTTATAAGACTTAGTGACTGGCAAGCACATCTGTGAAATGATCTGTGCCTTTAAATTCTATAACCTACTGGCTCCCGAAGGCTCAGGGCTCTGAGGCTGCGCCTCTGGTTTACTGTAGGAATAATAGGGATACAAGGCAGATGGGTGGCTTCCCTCTTCACGTGGAGGGTTGACATCCCGGGGTGTACTATTTATTCTAAGCTTATCCTGCCTTACTAACCAAAATTAACGACCTACTTTTTTTAAAAAATATACTTTTATTGATTTTAGAGAGAGGAAGGGAGTGGGAGAGAGAGAGAAACATCAATGATGAGAGAGAATCATCAATCGGCTGCCTCCTGCATGCCCCCTTCTGGGGATCGAGCCTACAACCTGGGCATGTGCCCCTGACTGGAATCTAACCCGGGATCCTTCAGTCCGCAGGCCGACGCCCTGTCCACTGACTTAATGCCCTATTTTTGAAAACGAAATTTATCGAATGTGAAAACCTGCTCTTGTTGGTTTGTTAATTATCACAAAGCTCTAGATAATTGAGTGTGTGGCATCAGCTATTCTAGCTTCACACCAAGGTTATATATACTGTATCTAGAGTTTCTACACTCCATCTGACACTTTGGAAAAACTTTATGAAAGAGGGTAATTGGTAAGAATTGGACAAGGAAACCCATTTCACAACCATTTGTTCTACATGTTGCTCTCAGAGGGAGGGGTAGCTCTTCTCATCTTTGAAATGTCCATGGTCCCTGGTCCCTGACTTTATAAAGCGTGATTGTCAGCTGCCTGGCTGCCACTTCTGAGCCTGTAACTGCCTCTCTTTCTTGCACTAGTGCCCTCTACGCCTTGGGAATGACAGCGGTGGGCTTGGCCATCCTGTGGTATGTTTTTCGTTTGGCTGGAATGACAGGAAGGGAAGGAGGATTCAGTGCTTTTGTAAGTTGTGCAAATCGCATCTCATTGAACTTGCAGTCTTAGGATTTGTGTGTGTGTTCTGGCTGAATGCTTTTCCCATAAACAACAGAATAAGTGTACAGTGAAAATGAACCTGTTGCAGAGGCCAGCCTGGACCCATAATTTGGCAGTTCATCTTTCCTTCTGTTTGGCTGACTGGACGGTGTACAGTAACCAGCTATACCTGAGGGCCCTTTTCCTTGACTTGTTGGGTGGCTGAGCCAAGGGAGTTTATAGGACAGCTTATTCTGCAGTTATCAACATTAGCTGGGCATGACTGTTTTTGGTTTCCCTACTAGCTACACTAAGAAATTTTAAAGGTTGTCTTTAAAAGAACATCCATCATACACTTTAAAGGTATTCTATTGTGGCATTCGACATAATATGCACTTTCCACCCCCATCAGAGGGGCCAGAGTGGGGGCAAAGTCTGCATAAGGCATCTCCTACTTCCTCCCCAGGATCTGTGACAAGGAGGGACCAGGAGGGGCCCTGTATCAGGGACACAGAGTGTCATCTCCTAGTTTCCACTTAGACTAGGACCACATTCCTATGTCTGTAGCTCAAGACTTAACAGCCTTACTTTTAATGGCAGCATGGTGTCTCATGTGGAGATGCGCTATATTTTGCTCAACCAATTTGATAATTCTTGCACATTTATGGCTATTTATTTTTGTTGTTGTATTTAAAGAATACTCTGATGAATTCTATGCACATGCATCTTTTGAGTGCCTAATTATTTGCCTCATGTGCCTTACTAAAAGTAGATTGGCTAAAGTTTACACACCTTTCTAAGACCTTTACCTACCCTGCCAGATTCCTCTCTAGAAATTTACCTACTAACATTTATACCAAACTTCCCAGAATTGAGCGTTATTATATTACTTTTAAAATTTTTTAATTGAATTTATTGGGGTGACATTGGTTTATAAAATTATATAGGTTTCAGGTGTAAAATTCTATAATACATCATCAACATTTACATTACTTTTACAATCAGAAAAAAAATTTACATGGTAGTGAGAAAGTCATATAATATAAAATAATGCAAAAGATTGTTAATCCCTAGCTGGTTTTGCTCAGTGGGTAGAGCATTGGCCTGCAGACTGAAGGGTCCTGGGTTTGATTTCAGTCAAGGGCATGTACCTTATGTATCTTGGTTGCAGGGCCCTCCCAGCCCTGGCCCTGGTCAGGGAGCATGCAGGAGACAACTAATCGATGTGTTTCTCTCATATTGATGTTTCCTCCCTGTCTTTTCGTCTCTCTTCCACTCTCTCTAAAAATCAATGGAAAAATGTCCTCAGGTGAGGATTAAAAAAAATAGACATTGTTAAATTACCTAATTTGTGTATGTGAGTTTTGGGTTTTATTTTATTTTTTAATATATTTTTATGGATTACAGAGAGGAAGGGAGAGGGAAAGAGAGATAGAAACATCAATGATGAGAGAGAATCATTGATCAGCTGCCTCCTGCATGCCCCACACTGGGGATCGAGCCCGAAACCCTTCCCATGTGTCCTGACTGGGAATGGAACTGTGACCTCCTGGTTCACAGGTCGACGCTCAACTACTGAGCCATGCCTGGCTGTGCTGGTTTTATTTTTTTGAGGCAAATTGCTAGATGCTAGAGAGCTTTCTTACAGTTAATGATGTAAAATAAACATTTCCCCTTGTATGTCTGAAATATGACGTTAACTGCCATCTGTCTGCATAAGTGGAGAGGGTGTGGGCTGGTCCTTCTGGGTGGTGGGAGGAGGGTTCCATGAGATCCTCCAGAAATGGGGTGGTGGGGACTAAGGGGCGGCACAGGTGGAGCCAGCACTGAGGCATTCATCCTCCAGCTCTGGGAGTGCACAGCTCGCTGCCCTTTGTTCTTTCTGCCCAGAATCAGCTTAGAATGGCTCGTTTCACGATTGTCGATGGCAAGTCGGGGAAGGGAATCAGCTTCAAGGATGTGGCAGGGATGCATGAAGCCAAACTGGAGGTCAAAGAGTTTGTGGATTATCTGAAGGTAAGCATATGTTCTGAACAGGAGATGGTGAGAACTACATTGATCAGATGTGTGTGCCGCCTGGTGAGCTCTCTGTGCTGAGGTGGGGGACAGCATGCACTACACAAGCTAATTGCACAGTTTTGATCAGCAGAAGGGCTGATAGCCGATCACTGATTATACCCAGAACTGGCTTTTTCCAGAACCATGTGCACCATTGCTGATTCATGTCAATATATGAATTGACTTTCAAGGGGTTAATTTCTTGAAAATTACATTAGAAAAATCTGTGGTTAGTGTCACATTATCTGCTGCTTTTGTAGAGCCCAGAGCGCTTCCTTCAGCTTGGTGCCAAAGTTCCAAAGGGTGCACTTTTGCTCGGACCTCCTGGCTGTGGAAAGACACTGCTGGCCAAGGCTGTGGCGACAGAGGCCCAGGTGCCCTTCTTGGCGATGGCTGGCCCGGAGTTTGTGGAGGTCATTGGAGGTAGGCATTACTTGGGGGGCTGCAGACAGGCTCGCCTGACCATTTGTGCATGATGGCCCGCCTTTCACACGTTCTCCCTTAGGTGACTGAATTAATGAGGAAATGGGGGGAATAGAGAAGGAAAAATGAAACCTGATTTATGGGAAACATTGTATTTATATATAGAATTGGGTGGTGATGTTCTTTAAAGCTACTTCTGCTTGTGTTTCAGGAGGGTGAGCATCCTCTAGGGTGACCTCCACTGGTTTTGTTTGCATGAGTGGATGCTTGCTGAGATTTTATCATCCTTACTGAGCACTTCTGGCCTCTGACCCAAGAGTAGGGTTCATTTCCAATTACCGGTCTGCTTCCTGATCCTCTGTGTCCCTTCAGGCCTTGGCGCTGCCCGTGTGCGGAGCCTCTTCAAGGAGGCCCGCACCCGGGCCCCCTGCATCGTCTACATTGATGAGATTGACGCCGTGGGCAAGAAGCGCTCCACCACCATGTCTGGCTTCTCCAACACAGAGGAGGAGCAGACCCTCAACCAGCTTCTGGTGGAAATGGATGGTGAGCACTCTTCTCGGCTGCTTCTGTGAGGGGAAAAGGGTTTTCAACTCTTTCAGAATAGTCGTTTTCTAGGTGGATCATGCTGCTTATGTTTGTTATCCCAGAACCTTATACTTATGCTCATAGGCATTTTATTTTTTTCTAATCATTGGTCTGTACTGCTTCTCCACCTCACCACTTGCCACAGGTGATGGTGATCTCAGCACACAGAGAATCATTGTTTAGCAGATAAAAGCTAGAAGCAAGATCAGCTTAAAAACTATTCATCATTGTGCTGTCCTCAAGAAACAAAGCTTTTAATTTTAAAATGTCAAGGGAATATAAAGAAAAGCAACTAGGAATACAAGTGGCAGGTCAGGCCCGGATGATGTTTTTCAGTCTTGAATGACCCAAGTTGATTGTGCTGTAGTATGTGTCTATATACGGTCCTGGTTGAAGGGTGACCCAGATGGAGGGTGGAGCAGGACAACCTGGAAACTGATGTGTCTGTTGCACTGAGGGAGGTTCTTTGTTTGCCACCCTTGAAAATGACCTCTGGATGGTTTCCACACAGTTTCTTTTTCTTTCCTTTTTTTATTTTTTAATGGAAAGGACCCAGTAAAGGTGACATGGAATTATTTTCTTTTGAGCTACTTTGGTAAGATATTTTTTTTGTGTTTGTGTGTGTAGATATGCTATGTTTTATTGTAGTGAAGGATACATAGAACATAAAATTTACTATTTTAACCATTTTTCTGTGTACAGGTCAGTGGCTTTAAGTACATTCTAATTGTTGGTCAACCATCACCAGAACTTTCTCATCCTAAACTGAAACTCTGTCCCTGTTAAACACTAACTCACCATTCTCCTTTCCCAGTCCCTGGCACCCATTCTTCTACCTTCTGTCTGTGAATTCAACTATTCTAGGGACTTTATATAAATGGAATCATATAGTATTTATTCTGTTGTATTTGACTTATTTCACTGAGCAGAATTTCCTTCCTTTTGAAGACTGAATAATACTCCATTGTATAGATAGACTACATTTTGTTTATCCATTCATCTGTTGATGGACACGTGTGGCTGTTGTGAATAATGGGCATTCAAATATCTCTTCATGTCCTAGCTATGTAAGATCCATTTTTAGCTTTTCTTTAATCAGAATTCTAGTTGTATTTTAGCTATTGCAGATGAGGGAGACACTTTTTTCTCAATGTAATTTTGGTTCTAAGAAAACTATTTATTTGTGTATTTATTTTCCCTTTTAAAGTTTTCTTACCATTTGGGATGTATATCTATTGTCTAGGATACGGATAATTGAATTTGATTGTATGTGACTAAGGGCAAAACTTTTTTTTTAACCTCTCATTTTCAAGTAAAATAATCCCAGACTTACAAAAGCATTGTAAAGCCGTCAGAAGAGTTTCTTTATACCTTCCCCCAAGCTTTCGAAGGTTGACATGGCTGTGACCAGGCTGTAAGTGTCCACAAAGGTCGCTTCTCAGCCCATGGATATTCCTTTTCTGGTCCAGGACAACATAGCACATTTAGTTGTCCTGTCTCTTTGGTCTCTTCCATCGTGGGTCCAGTTCTCTGTCTTTTTTTATGTGTGACCATGACACTTTTAAAAAAATATATATTTTATTGATTTTCCACAGAGAGAAAGGGAGAGGGATAGAGAGCTAGAAACATCGATGAGAGAGATACATCGACCAGCTGCCTCCTGCACACCCCCCACTGGGGATGTGCCCGCAACCAATGTACATGCCCTTGACTGGAATCGAACCTGGGACCCTTCAGTCCGCAGACCAACGCTCTGTCCACTGAACCAGACCGGTTTCGGCGTGACCATGACACTTTTGTAGACCAGTTTCATTTAAGGATGCTGTGCTGGGTCCTCAGATATAGGTTGAGTCACGCATTTTTGACAGGAACAACACAGCAGTCTTGATATAATTCATTGCAAGTGGCATTGCTATGCCTCATCCCTGGTGCTGAGATTCTGACTGAGATGGCCTCTGGCGGGCATGGCAAGGCCTTTCCACACACATTGTTGAGCAGGTCAGATGGACTGATGCATGTGGAAGCATTTTATAAGCTCTGCAAGCTCTCCAGTTTTAAAATTAAGGTATAATTTCTAACAAAGCTTAGGAAAGGGCTGTGTTACTCTGTAAGAATGGTCCTTTCTGGTGCTACCTTGTAGACACAAACAATAAAGATCGGAAGAGCTGCCTTCCACATAAAGAGCAAGCTTTCCTGAGGAGGAATTTTCCAAAGAACTCAGTGTTTTGTGTTTTTATTTTTAATATATATATATATTTTTTAACAATATGTGGTTCTGTTTAATGGTCCTAATGGGATACAACTTCTGAATCAGATAACCATCACACAACTGGAGGGGAGAAAAAGCCACATTTTTAAGTTTTTATTTATTTATTTTTTAAAATATATTTTATTGATTTTTTACAGAGAGGAAGAGAGAGGGATAGACAGTCAGAAACATTGATGAGAGAGAAATATCGACCAGCTGCCTCCTGCACACCCCCTACTGGGGATGTGCCCGCAACCAAGGTACATGCCCTTGACCAGAATCGAACCTGGGACCCTTGAGTCCGCAGGCTGAAGCTCTATCCACCGAGCCAAACTGGTTTCGGCTTTAATATATTTTTGTTTATTCTATTTTATTTTTGTTAATTTTATCCTAGGATATTTTTCCCATTGGTTTTTTTTAGAGCGAGTGGAAGGGAGAGGGAGAAACAGAGAAACATTGATGTGTGAGAGACACATCACTTGGTGCCTCCTGCCTGTGTTTGGGGATTGAGCCTGCAACCCAGACACACGTCCTTGACCAGAATCAAACCCGTGACCCCTCAGTCTGCAGGCTGATGCTCCAACCAGTGAGCCAAACTGGCCAGGGCTGTTTTTGTTGGTTTTAGGGAAAGAGAGAAAAACATCGATTCAGAGAGAAACATCAATCAGCTGCCTACTGCATGCCCCCTACCAGGAATTGATCTGCAACCTGAGCATGTGCTCTGACTTGGAATCGAAGCAGCGACTGTTTCATGCACAGAATGATGCCCAACAAACAGCGGCCAGGGCAAGACCTGGGTGTCTTTAGAGATGTTAGTAGAGTAAGTTGTTGAGAGACACACCCTCAAAGATAGGGGCTCTTCAAGAGTACTTTCCAGGCCAGGTTCCAGGGACTCCTACCCTGGAGTCCTGTTTGCCAGACCCGCTCTGACTGTTCCTCCACCCAATGCTTGGCTGTGGCGATTGAGATATGCTTTTCAAGTGAGGCACTATTTTATAGTTTATAAATTTGCCCGGCTGGTATTGTACAGTGGTTGAGCGTCGACCTATGAACCAGGAGGTCACGGTTCAATTCCCAGTTAGGGCACATGCCCTGGTTGCAGGCTCTATCCCAGTAGGAGTGTGCAGGAAGCAGCCGATCAATGATTCTCTCTCATCATTGATGTTTCTATCTCTTTCTCCCTCTCCCTTCCTCTCTGAAATCAATAAAAATATGTTTAAAAATATATATACTAGTATGTATTAAAAAGAATTTGCTCTCTGCCCTGGCTCGGTTAGAGTGTTGTCCCGATATCCCAAGGTTGCTGGTTAGGGCACGTACAAGACAAACAATGAATGCATAAATAAGTGTAATGACAAATCGGTGTTTCTCTGCCTCTCTCTTTCCCTTTGTTTCCCTCTATCCCTCCATTTCTGTCCCTCTCCCTCTGAAGGAACCTGAAAAACCTCTCCGGTTTTGTCCATTGATGGGCAGGTGGGCAGATGGTGGAGATGAGCCAGTCCTGAGGGTACTGGAGCCTAAGGTCTGCTGTCAGCTGTCACTGACCAGGCTGGGACCCATTACTGTGCATGTGATGGCTCAACTTCTGGTTGTCTCTTTATTTTTTTAAAAACATCAATGATGAGAGAAGCATTGATTGGCTGCTTCTTGCATACCCCCTACTGGGTATCGAGCCCACAACCCGGGCATGTGCCCTTGACCAGCATCGAACCTGGGACTCTTCAGTCCGCAGGCTGATGCTCTATCCACTGAGCCAAACCGGCTAAGGCTGGTTGTCTCTTTAAAAGAATGAATAATCTTTGTGATACTGAGTGGACAAAGATGATTAGTTGGCTGTCCAAACCCAATTTGTCACCAAGTCTCACTGCCCTGCTCGATGCAGTGATGTCCATGTTTGTCAGATGTCTGTCCAAGCCTTGGACCCCAGGCGTGCTCATGGACTGGAAGGATGCTGTGGGGTTCACACTGGTCCTCTTCTCTGAGCCATGGTTTTCTGAGGTTACAATGATGTTAAAGTTCATGACCTCACTGTGGTTCTGCACCCTTCTGAGTGTGACAGAGCTTCATTCCTGGTGATTATGCAGGGACTCCCACTGGCTCTCACTGTGACTGAGCACTCTGGGTCATGGGAAGCACTACACATCTGTGTCTTTCTGTTTATATTGCTTTTTGCAGTGAAGACAGAGACCACCTTTTTGGGCAGGCTTGAGCCCACCAGGAAGCATTTACCAGATGGCATCTTCCTTTGAGCTGAACCTCTCTGTGCTGCCATGAAAAGAGCTGCTTCCGCCCTAGGATTTGCTCATGCCCGGAATCCCTGACTGAAGTCCTCTTGTTGGGCTAGGCCAGTAGCAAACAAGTCCCTGTGTGCACAGACACAACTGAGCATTCTCAGCCCTTCAGCTGTTTCTGAAGAGTCTTTGTTACTCCTTTCTATTCATTGAAGTACAGAGTGTGGAGCAGATGCTATGCCGGTAGTGGGAAAAGCTCACTGAGGAAGAGAAATCTTCATCTCATGGGTCAGGCGCAGTACACCCTGCAGGACTGCCAGACTTATGTGGAAATGGCAACTGCATCTAAGAGCACTAGGCCCAGCTGAGCGAACTGTAGGCTGTCACTGCTTTTTAGTTGTTTATTTTTATTTTTTTAAAATATATTTTATTGATTTTTTTTACAGAGAGGAAGAGAGAGGGATAGAGAGTTAGAAACATCGATTAGAGAGAAACATCGATCAGCCGCCTCCTGCACTCCCCCTACTTGGGGATGTGCCTGCAACCAAGGTACATGCCCTTGACCGGAATCAAACCTGTGACCCTTCAGTCCGCAGGCCAACTCTCTTTTTTTTTTTTTTAAAATGCATTTTTATTTATTTATTTATTTATTTATTTATTTATTTATTTATTTATTTTTTAAATATATTTCATTGATTTTTTACAGAGAGGAAGAGAGAGGGATAGAGAGTTAGAAACATGGATGAGAGAGAAACATCAATCAGCTGCCTCTTGCACACCCCCTACTGGGGATGTGCCCGCAACCAAGGTACATGCCCTTGACCGGAATCGAACCCGGGACCCTTGAATCCGCAGGCCAACTCTCTATCCACTAAGCCAAACCAGTTTCGGCTATAGTTGTAATGATTTCAGAGAGGAAGGAAGAGGGGGGGAAAGAGAGAGAGAAACATCAATGATGAGAGAGAATCATTGATCAGCTGCCTCCTACATGCCCCCCTTCTGGGGATCAAGCCTACAAACCAAGCATGTGCCCTTGACTGGAATCGAACCTGGGACCCTTCAGTCTGCAGTCTGATGCTCTATCCACTGAGCCGAACCAGCTAGGGCTCACCTCTTTATAGTTTGATTGGTAGAAAGAAGGCTTTGCACTGAGTGCCCTCTGCGTTTGTCTGAACTCTGTATTAGAAAGTATGGGAGAACATAAACTCTGATTCTGCTTGGAGTCATTGGAAAACCCCAGTTACTGTGCATGTGGCCTTTTTCATTTTGTTTTTTTGTTTTTGTTAATCCTCACCTGAGGATGTTTTTTCCATTGATTTTAAAATATATATATATATTATTAAAATATATATATATATATATATATTTTATTTCAGAGAGGAAGGGAGAGGAGAGAGAGAAACATCAGTGATGAGAGAGAATCACTGATTGGCTGCCTCCTGCATGCCCCCTACTGGGATCAAGGCAGAAACCCGAGCATGTGCCCTTGACTGGAATTGAACCTGGGACCTTTCAGTCTGCAGGCCCATGCTCTTATCACTGAGCCAAACCAGCTAGGGCTCCATTGACTTTTAAATAGAGTTGGAGGGAAGAGGGGGCGGGGGGAGAGAAACATCTATGTGAGAGAGACATATTGATTGGTTGAGTCCTGCAAGAGCCCCAACCAGGGCCCGGAATCAAACCTACAACCCAGGTATGTGTCCCCCCTTCCCCCCTTATTTTATGTTTTTATTGATTTTAGAGGGGGGGAGAGGGAAAGGGGGAGAGAGAGAGAAACATCAATGAGAGAGAAACATCATCAATCGACTACCTCCTATACACACCCCACTGGGGATTGAGCCCACAACCTGGGCATGTGCCCTGACCAGGAATCGAACTGATGACCTCTTGGTTCATAATGATGCTCAACCACTGAGCCACACCCACCAGGGCTTGCCTTCTCCATATTAACCTAGGGTTCCTTTTGCATTAATACTTGCATGAGTTGTAAAGTTTTGGTCCTGGTTTATTTTCTGCTCATGGGTGTCTGGTTGCTCCAGCACTCTTTAAAACACTGCTTCCTCCACTGAATTGCTTTTGCACCTTCATCAGAGTTCAGCTGGTGTATTTAGGAATGTTCCTGGGCATTCTGGTCCGCGTTGATCTCTAAGTCTATGTCTGTGCTATACCACAACATGCAGCCTTCTTCACTGAGCTGCCCAGATGGAGGAGTCCTCCCACTTTGCTCTTGGCCAACAATGTTGAAGTGCTTCTCCTTCCTTTGCCTTTTCCTATAACTTTTAGAATAAGCTTGTTCCTACCTACCAAGTAGTCCTGCTGAGATTTTGATAGGAACACTCACCTAATAGGATAGTTAGAGTAAAAAATCGTGGCAACACCAGATGCTCGTGAAGATGTGAAGGAATTGCATCTTCTATACTGCCCGTGGGAATGTGAAATATGTAGCCTCTCTGGGAAATAGTTTCTTTTTTTTTTTTTTTTTACCCCCCCGGGAAATAGTTTCTAAAAAAATTAAACATAGACTTACCGTATGACACACCCCTGGTTGCTCTTCCTAGAGAAATGTTTACACAAAACACCTGTGCAGCAGTGTTCATTTTTTGTAATAGCTGAAAACTGAAAACAACCCAGATGTCCTTCAGTGGGTGCATCAACTCTGCTATGTCCTTATCATGGTTTCCATGCAGCAATCAAACAAACTGGCCCTCTCCGGGTGGCTCAGTTGGTTAGAGCATCGTCCTGTTCACCAAAAGGTTTCAGGTCGTCGTTTTTTTAAAATTTATTTTTATTGCCCTAGCCTGTTTGGCTCAGTGGATAGAGTTTCGGCCTGCGGGCTGATGGGTCCTGGTTCAATTCTGGTCAAGGGCATGTACCTCGGTTGCAGGCTCCTCCCTGGCCCAGGCCCTGGTCAGGGCTCATGCAGGAGGCAACCAATTGATGTGTTTCTCTCACAGTGATGTTTCTCTCTCTTTTTTTTTCCCTCTCTCTTCCAATCTCCCTAAAAATCAGTGGGAAAATATCTTCAGGTGAAGATTAACAACAACAACAACAACAACAACATATATATATATATATATATATATATATATATATATATATTTTATTGGTTTCAGAAAGAAAGGGAGAGAGAGTTAGAAACATCAATGATGAGAGAGAATCATTGATTGACTGTCTCCTGCATGCTCCACACTGGGGATTGAGCCCGCAACCTGGACATGTGCCCTGACCGGGATTCAAACCGTGACCTCCTGGTTCATAGGTCGATGCTCAACCACTGAGCCAAGCTGGATGGGCAAGGTTTCATTCAGGTTTGATTCCCAGCCAGGGCACATATGTAGGCTGTGGTTCGATCTCTGGTTGGGGCATGTACGGGAAGAAACCAATCAGTGTATCTCTAGCATATCGATGTTTCGATGTTTTTTCCTCTCTCTCTCTCTCTTTCTTCTCTTAAAAAAAAAAAAGAACAATTACAAAAGAAACCCAACTGTCCTTATACAAAACTGCTTGGATGGATCTCAAGGAAAGTATGCTGAATGAAAAAAGCCAGCCTCTAAATGATACATATTGTAGGATTCAATTTATATGAGAATGTCAAAATGACAAAATTCTAGAGGTGGAGAACAGATTAGTGGTTACTAGGGGTCAGAAAGGTGGGAGATGAGGGGGTGTGACTGTAAAGGGAGGTCTTCATGATGGTGGAATCTACCTGAGTTAATGTGGAGATTATAGGAATCTCACATGATAAAATTGCAGAGAATGAGGCACACAGAGAAACAAGTGCATATAAGACAGTTGATGTTGAATAAGGCCTGTGGATTGTGCAATGTGGGTTTCCTGGTTTTGACATTGCCCTGTAGTTACTCAACATGCCACTGGGAAACTGGGTGGAGGACTTGTCTACACTATTTTTGCAATTTGCTGTGTATCTACAACTATGTCAAAATATAAAGTTTCTTTTAAAAAAATATTTTGGGGAGAGAGAGAGACATTGATTTGTTATTTCACTTATTTATGTATTCATTGGTTGATTCTTATATGTGCCCAGACCGGGGACTGAACCTGCAATGTTGGCATATCAGGATGGTGCTCTAACCAACTGAGCTACTTAGCCAGGGTAATGAAAATATAAAGTTTCAAAAACGGAACCCTAGGAGATCTACACCCTGAGGTCCATATGACCAGACCCTGGAGTGAGGGCTCCGTTATGCAGGGAGGTCAAGGTAACTTGTGGTGACAGAACTTTATTTATTTATATATTTATTTAATTATGTTTTTATTGATTTTCAGAGAGAGAAAGTGAGAGGGAGAGCAAGATAGAAACACCAATGATAGAATCATCAATCGGCTGCCTTCTGCACGCCCCCTACTTGGGATTGAGCCCATAACCCATACATGTGCCCTGACTGGGAATTGAACCGTAACCTCCTGCTCAACCACGGAGCTACACCAGCTGGGTGATGGCAGAGCTTTGAGTGTCACTACTCCCATTTTTGCTTGGAGCTCACTGACATGGCATCCACCCTTGCCTTGCTATTGTTTTTCTTCTACAGCCACTCTTCCTGCTATTTTTCAACATTTTGTTCCTGTGTGTATAACTTCAGATTTCTGTATTTACAACCTTGACCTGTGGAAGGAACACATTTCAGAAATATGAGTGGTGAACCCTGCCAGATCTTCCCAACTAGCACTCTGGAATGAGTTGCATAGGGTCCCCCTGACACTGAGGAGTCTCTCGGGAAGTGAAGCTGCATCTGGCCAGATTGCCTCCCTCCTGCCGCTTCTCATTTTCCATGTCAGTGTTTCACTTTTCCTTAAATGGGAGTGTGAGCAAATGGAGCAGAGAGGTTGGATTGTCACATGTGTTGGGTTGTGCTCCCCCCCCTTTTTTTAAATAGATTTTTATTGATTTCAGAGAGGAAGGAAGAGGGAGAGAGAGAGAAACATCAGTGATGAGAGAGAAACAATTATTGGCTGCTTCCTGCACGCCCCCTGCTGGGGATGTAGCCCACATCCCGGACATGTGCCCATGACTGGAATCAAACCCAGGACACTTCAGTCCGCAGGCAGATGCTCTATCCACTGAGCCAAAACAGGTAGGACTTGCTGTTGTTTCTGAATTTGTTTCACAAGTCAGAGTGATTTTAAGACATCACCTTTGTCGAAACCGGTTTGGCTCAGTGGATAGAGCGTCGGCCTGCGGACTCAAGGGTCCCGGGTTCGATTCCGGTCAAGGGCATGTGCCTTGGTTGCGGGCATGTCCCCGGTGGGGGGTGTGCAGGAGGCAGCTGATCGATGATTCTCTCTCATCGTTGTTTCTGACTCTCTATCCCTCTCTCTTCCTCTCTGTAAAAAATCAATAAAATATATTTAAAAAAAAAAAAAAAAGACATCACCTTTGCCTCAGCGAAGTGTATACCTTTCTGCATTCTCCACTCTTGGCAAATGAACAGGACTGGACTCATCGTGGCATCCTGGCTTACTGCACTCCACAGTGCAAATGAGAGTGATGTCGCATATCTGGGAGATGTTTCTTTGAAGTTGTGGAGTGATTTTCTTGGGATGGCATGTGGTTTGGGCTGTCCTGGTAGCTGCTGCTCAGTGACATGGGTGTCAGCTCCTCAATTAGGTGGCTGCCTTCCCTGAGCTGGTACATTTGGCTGGGTCCCTCACATTGTCATGGGATCCTGGAATGGAGTGAACAACAATCTGCTGTGAGGTGGCAGTGCCTGCCATGCTCTCAGGGTTTAATTCTGCAATATTTCTTCTGAATTATACTTTTGTTAAAAGACTTTATGGGTAGTTTAAAATTGTATCTGTCTATGTCAATTTATTAGAGTTTTTTCAAGTTGGGAAAAGTTAGGTCATGGCATCTTTATTTTTTACACTTTGTATTATGGAACTTCTCAAACATCCACAAAAGCAAAAGTGTGCAGTGAGCCCCCATGTCTCAGGTCAGCTTCAGTCTTGCCTGTGCTTGTCCAGCCCTACTCCATGCACACCTCCCTCTCTTTTCCTTCTTCCCAGAATGTTATTTTTTAAAATATATTTGTATTGGTTTCAGAGAGGAAGGGAGAGAGAAATAGAACATCAATGATGAGAGAGAATCATTAATCGGCTGCCTCCTACACATCTTACACTGGGGATTGAGCCTGCAACCCAGGCGTGTGCCCTGACCAGAATTGAACCGTGACCTCCTGGTTCATAGGTTGACACTCAACCACTGAGCCATGCCAGGTGGGCCCCAGTGTGTTATTTTAAAGCCAACCCAAAGTTCTGAACCTTAAATGCTCTGAATGTATTTCTCTACATTCAGAGAAATATCATATAACTTAAATTAAAAATAAGTTATTTATACCATCCAATGAGGTTCAGAGTCCTCAGTTGCTTCATAAATGTGTTTTTGCAGTTGTAGATCTGGGCGACTCATTGGGACCGTTTCTGGACTTGCTTTTAAATTCTCATGTGAGAAACCTGGGGCAAAAAACCCAGACCCAACTGTTAGAAGTAGAATGTTCCAGAATTCCCTGTGGTGGTCACTTTGGCTCAAGGAAATGCAGTGATGAAGCATAAGAGGAGGGCGCTTGCTTCTGGGTCCACCCTGTTAGCAGTTCCCTCCGTGGATGCTTTGTGGACCTAGAGGATGGCTGTGGACAGCAGAGCCCAGGTTCCCATCTGCGGTTCTGCCCCCGGGGAAGTAAAATTTATTTTTATTGCCCTAGCCTGTTTGGCTCAGTGGATAGAGCTTGGCAAGTTCTTGCTCTTGTGATGATTTTGGTAGAAAGCTCGCAGGGCAGGATCAATCCTGGGTCGGTGCTTATAGACTCTCGTGGACCCTGGTAGGAAATCTGTCCAGTGTCTAGGACCTCAGGGGGAAGGCCACAGTGTTGGGAACGCCTACCATAAAGGCCACTGTCTGTCTCTCAGGAATGGGCACCACTGACCATGTCATCGTCCTGGCATCCACCAACCGAGCTGACATTTTGGACAATGCTCTGCTGAGGCCAGGCCGACTGGACCGACACGTCTTCATCGACCTCCCCACACTGCAGGTCAGTGTGGCCTGAGGCTGCCCTCCTTGGTCAGATGCAGCTGCTGATTCCCTCTGGTGCTTGTCTCTCCAGATTTTCTTTGGCTCACCACTCTTCTCATGGTTTTGCAGCTTGTTTTTGTTTGTTTGTTTTTACCCACATTGTTTTTCCCTTTATCCTTAAGTATCTGGGGTTGAATCGACATGTCTCAGTTGAGTTTTCTAGTATAATTTTTGGAGAACCTCAGAATTCTCATCCTGACCAGCTCAAGTCCTTGGTGCCACATGGTTGTGGAACATGAGCTCTGCAGCTGCCCTGAAAGCAGGTTGAAGGGGTGGGAGATCTGAACCTCTTGGCCCCACCAGCCTCCATATCAGTCCTCTGGTTGGATGTCCACCTCTGTGTAGCCAGGCCTTTGTGGTGGCCCCAAGGGAGCAGGAATCCGGCATGCAGTGATAAAAGGATCACGTGTGTGGTGGAGACCACCATGGGTAGGGACAAAGTTTGGAGGGTGAACCTAACAGTTGGTTAGTTGGTTACTGTTTCTGTAGGTACACACATGGGGGCATAGGGGTGTGGCTTATGGCACACCCAGTGCTCATTGTGAGTTCGTCTCTCAAACTATTACTCAGTCTAAGAAGTGGATTGAGGCTACCCTCTGACAGCTTCTAGAGGAGTGGCTGTCCATCTTCCTGACTGAAGGAAACTTTTACATCATTTACATATGCATGAATCAAAGGCTCCACAAAATAACTGCTATTTTGATGCGCTTTATTTTCTGTTCTGTTTCCTTTTTTTCCCTTCTCATTTTGTAAGGCTGCTTGCAGCTCTAAATTGGTTTCACAAACTATGGTTGTGATTAATGATGAAGAAACCCCGGAGAGTGCCTCCCTGGTGGCTCCTCTCTGCGTGGCAGACGTGCTGACCCACACTTGTATCCTTCTCCCCTGTCTTTGGTAGGAAAGGCGGGAGATTTTTGAGCAGCATCTGAAGAGCCTGAAGCTGACCCAGTCCAGCAGCTTTTACTCCCAGCGTCTGGCAGAGCTCACGCCAGGGTTCAGCGGTATGGGTGCCGGTTCTTGTTGATCCTGAGGGCAGAGGGCAGGTGGTCTTTCCTGCATGTATGAGTGCAGGCTTTCCCCGGGTGCCCTCCATTCCCTCCTCTGGGCAGCACAGCCTGGTTGAGAGTGAGGTTGTGCACGCAGAGCAGGCTGGAGGTAGAAGAATTGCACAACACTTTACTTCTCCTCCCCGAGTGGTGGAAAGCCCATTAGTGGTTCTGCATTTAGACTGCCCCATGTGTGTGTCCCCACTATGGGCACTCCTAGAAGTTCCGCCTTTAGGGATCCCCACAGAGGCTCTTCAGTTCCTGTCCAGCTCAGATCATGAGATTCCGCTGCTCCCACCAGCTGCTGCCATGGCTAGGCCTTGTCACTGATCTCCCTCACCATCTCTGCTTTAATTTGTAGACACTGATATCACAAATCAAGAATTTTGGGGGAACATTTTGCTTCCCAGCATTTGTCATCAGTTTGGCTCAAATAAACTCATAAAATTTAAATTTAAAAGTTTTTTTTCTAGCACTAACCGGTTTGGCTCAGTGGATAGAGCGTCGGCCTGCGGACTGAAAGGTCCCAGGTTCGATTCCGGTCAAGGGCATGTATTTGGGTTGCGGGCACATCCCAAGTAGGAGATGTGCAGGAGGCAGCTGATCGATGATTCTCTCTCATCGATGTTTCTAACTTTCTATCCCTCTCCCTTCCTCTCTGTAAAAAATCAATAAAAGATTTTTTTTTTAAGTTTTTTTTCTATAAGGCTCTCATTTTAAAGGGCAATGTACTTTTTTCTTTTGAGTTTCTTAACTAGAATCTTTTGGATACTAGAGAGCCTTTAATTCCTTCCTTCCTTCCTTCCTTCCTTCCTTCCTTCCTTCCTTCCTTCCTTCCTTCTTCCTTCCCTCCCTCCCTCCCTCCCTCCCTCCCTCCCTCCCTCCCTCCCTCCCTCCTTCCTTCCTTCTTTCTTTCTTTCGGCTGGAAGTCCTGTTAGTTATTTTGTTGTTTTTTAATTGATTTTGGAGAGAGAGGAAGGGAGCAGGAGAGATAGAAACATCCATCAGCTGTCTCCTGCACATCCCCTATTGGGGATTAAGCCCACAACCCCGGCATATACCCTGACTGGGATCGAACCAGTGACCTTTTGGTGCATGGCATGGTGAGCCACACCAGCAGGACTGTTTGTTTTTAATCATCATTCAAAGATGTTTTTATTAATTTTTAGAGAGAGAGGAAGGGGGAGAGACAGAGAAACATCGATGTAAGAGAGAAATGGTCATCAGTTGCCTCCAGTATGCTCCCTGGACCAGGGATTGAACCCACAGCCTTGGTATGTGTCCTGACCCGGAAACAAACCTGCAGCCTTTTGGTGTACAGGATGACGCTCCAACCCACTGAACAACCTGGCCAGGGGTAATTTTTTATCCATCAGTGCACATATGAATTACAGGGTGGAATAAAACACCAGATGGTACATGGAAGTGTGCTGATAACAGTTGTGTAATAAAGCAGTGGAGAAGGCAGAAAGACTGAAAGAGGTTGGAG
Source organism: Eptesicus fuscus (assembly GCF_027574615.1). Taxonomy (NCBI): domain Eukaryota; kingdom Metazoa; phylum Chordata; class Mammalia; order Chiroptera; family Vespertilionidae; genus Eptesicus; species Eptesicus fuscus. Next base: position 22,645,536 of record NC_072493.1, on the reverse strand, counting down.
TGGATGTGAAGAGGTGGTTCTTGGGGTCCAATAGAGCTGGAGCACTGGCTCACAGCCCTTATCATGCCTTACCCCTTGTCCCCTTTTCATTTATTTGTGCAATTCTTTCCTTTCCTTTCCTCCCCTCCATCCCTGAGGAAGCAGAACAACACCCCTGCCATTCCCTGTTTTGCTGACAGGTGCTGACATCGCCAACATCTGTAATGAAGCTGCTCTGCACGCTGCACGAGAAGGGCACACATCTGTTCACACGTTTAACTTTGAGTACGCTGTGGAGCGCGTCATTGCGGGTATGAGGCACAAATGCCAAAAGTTAACTCAGGGAGGTTGGGGGTGGAGGGAGTAGGTCAAGCTTAGATGTCACATGATGGACCTTATCAGCAAGGAATTATTGGACAAAGGAAAATACGTAAAGTATTTGTATTTTTTATAATTCAGGGCTTGACACTAGGACTTAAAATATTGTCAATTTTCATAACAGCAGACACTCTTTAAATCTCTATATATAAAAGCCTAAGTGACTGTTGGACCATTTGCCCAGTAGCTATGATGCTCAATGACCATCAGGGGGCAGATGCTCCAACTAGTAGAGGAGGGAGCCCGATTCCTCGCGGAATCGGCTGTGGGTTAGGTTGCTTCTAGGACACTGTCGGCCCCAAAGCTGCTTCACCCCCACCCCGGACCCAGAGAGGAGGGAGGAGAGAGCCTGATTCCTCACGGAATCGGCCGTGGGTTAGATTGTTGCTGGGGTGAGGGTGGAAAGAGATTAACCAAAGATTGTATATGCATACTAGAGGCCCGGTGCATGGATTTGTGCACCGGTAGGGTCCCTTGGCCTGGCCTGTGGGAATCCTGCCAAAACTGACTCTCCGAGATTCCCTGAGGGGTCCGGGATTGCAAGAGGGCTCAGGCCAGGCCGAGGGACCCCACCGGTGCATGAATCCATGCACCGGGCCTCTAGTAGAAGTAGAAAAGGATCTTGCAAACCCAAATGTGAGTGGGGCTCAGCCCATTAGCCATCATGTGGTGCCTGAGAGCCAACTACAAATGGACAGGCCATTGTGCATGTTGTCGGGGGTCTGCACTGCTGCTGCCTAAGGACAGAAGGAATGAATGTCTGCTGAGGGCTGTGCTCTACTAGTTAACTCTGTCTCTGCTATTCCTGTGCTCTGCTTGGGACATGAATGGGAGATGTGTTTGGGTAGTGAAGGGCTGGGGTGCTTCTGTCAGTGCCTAACCATTGTTGCTCAAAGTAGAGTCTTTGGCCTTCTATGAGGAGAGTAGGACTGAAAATGAGAGAAAGCATCTAGAAGCTTTCATAACTCCATGTAGCAACATCCAGACATGAGTGGTACATCTTGTCCTTGAACAGGGTTGAGAACAAAAGCACTAGTCCAAGACACTGAAAGTTTGAAAAAGGGAAACTGGTCCTTCCTATAGATGTTTGAGAAGCACAGGCTCTGCATGTAGGTAGTGAGCCCTCTGTCGTAAGCTGTCCCTACAAGAATCGTGTTCCCATCACCCTCAGTTTGAATTAAAATCTAGGACAAATGCCACCAGGTTCTCAGGCTGCAGCTTGGGAAAGAAGCAAACTTGTGTGACTAGAAGGAACTATAGTTGCTGTTTTCTTACTATAAATTTTGGTTTTATATAAAACCATTTATTTTTACATGGAAATTGATGAACTTACAGTAATATTATCAAAGCAGGAAAGACCAAAGAAAATACTAATAGAATACTGTCCCCACATCCTCCCTCCCCTGTATGCAATGCTTAGAACAAGAAGAGCTCTCTTGTCCTTACTTTGGTGTGGACTGCCTGAGCTGGAACATGTTTGTGTTCAGGTAAAGCCCATCTTGTGGGGCTGTGATATCATGTTTAGCGGCTCATATAATCAGCTCTGGTTGAAATGATTCGTCTGCCACAGCTAATGCATCTTAGAAGGAATTTACAGCCTTATGGTAAATGTGGGTGATCCTAGTAGCATGACAAAATAAATACCCTGAACCTAGAGCTTGCATAAAATGGAAACTTAAGGATGTTTGGAAAACTTGGGACAGTGAATGAAATCTTAGCAACAATTTGAACAGGTGAAATGTAAGGTAAAGTTACCAAGACAAGAGATAGTCAACTACTAAGAGCAAAAGAACTGTAGAATCACAGGGGCTGCAGTTATCCCTGCTAACTCTGGGAGAAAAGCCAACAAAAAACCTAGAATTTGGAGTGGAGCCCATACTAATCCTGTCAGCCCTGCAGCCCCACCCAGGAAGTCTGCAGGAGCTGTTTGGATTATTCCAACATTTATGGAAGTGGGAACAAACATTCCCCCCTCCAACACCTCTCATACCTAATGAGTTTCCCTTTGAATTGGAGCAATAGTTGTGGATGGGGTCAGCTTGGGGCAGAAACACAGAAGGTGACCATCCCATGAGGATCTCGCAACAACATGGTAAACAACTTAAGGCCAAGCAAGGAAGGTTCCTGCATGCTTACACAGGATTATTCGTGGGCCTAAACTCCTGGGCATTCTTTCAGGGACGGCCAAAAAGAGCAAGATCCTCTCAAAGGAAGAGCAGAAGGTTGTTGCATTTCATGAGTCAGGCCATGCTTTGGTTGGCTGGCTGCTGGAGCACACTGAGGCTGTGATGAAGGTAGGGTGTCGGAGAGTGGGAGCCAGGGAGGGTCTGGGGTCTTGCAGACTGGGGACCCAACTGGCCCTTGAACAAAGCTGACTTGGGGAGCACCACTGTTTGTGCTTGATGAAGAGAAAGCACAGCCTGAGGTTGACCTGAGTGGGAACAGGTGGAAGGTGACTGCAGGATCCCTCACCTTGGAGTCATAGGGCAGGAAGAGGTCTGACCTCTAAACCAGTTGGGTCCAGTTATGGGCATGACCATTTGAAATCCAAATGACTATTTGGGGTCTTCCCATCTACAGTCAGTTTTGGAATTAAGAACCGTCAGGTTTACTATCAGCTCTAACATGTGGATCTAATGATTCCTAATTGTAAAAAGAAGTGAGTTGAGTACACTTTTTTAAAAACACTATTCTTCTAGACATTTGTGAGTTTGATGAAAATTTGATAGTTCCCCCAAAATGTGTGGATTTGTGACCATAAGATCCTTGAATGACCATTAAGAAAAATGTAAACGTGTGGGATGCAGGTGCCCAGTCTGTAAAGATGAGGGCACGGATTGTAATTGAACCCTCCACCAAAGCAAGTGGAGTCACTGGGAGCCTGTACAGGTGGTTTGGTTCCACCAGCAAGGAAAGAGCTGCATTGCAGTTCCCTAAGACCCAAACATGGGAACAATGTAGCAATTGCCAGCCTGGTAAGTGAGTGATGAATGTCGGACAATCAGTGATGTTAATTGTAGCAGTGTAGTTTTTTTTTATTATTATTTTTTATTGATTTGAGAGACAGACATGGATTTGTTCCACTTATTTATGCTTTTTTAAAAATTTATTTCAGAGAGGAAGAGAGAGATAAATAGAAACATCAGTGATAAGAGAGATTAGCTACCTCCTGCACGTCCCACACTGGGGATCGAGCCCACAACTGTGACCTCCTGGTTTATAGGTTGACGGTCAATCCCTGAGCCATGCCTGGCAGGTTCGTTGGTTGCTTCTTGTAAGTGCCCTGACCAAGGATCGAACCTGCAATCTTGACATATTGGGATGATGCTCTAAACAACTGAGATACCCAGCCAGGGCCACAAAGTAGATTGTTAGTCTGGGAATCTGTGATTATGTCCTGCTGACCAGGCCAGCTCCTTTTATATGCTCATCAGAGGGCTGAGTCTACTGTTTTGTGACAGAGATAAGTGGATGCAGCAGTCACTGAAGTAGGTGATTGGGGCTGGGTCCAAGGTGAGGCAGGCGGGACAGTTACCTATAGTGTGATATTTATGGGACACTAAAATATTCAGAAATCAAGTTAAATATTTTAAGCCCGACTGGCGTGGCCCAGTGGTTGAGCATTGACATGAACCAGGAGGTCATGGTTCGATTTTCGGTCAGGGCACATGCCGGGGTTGCAGGCTCAATCCCTGGTGTGGGGCATGCAGGAGGCAGCCCATCAGTGATTCTCTCTCACCATTGATATTTCTATCTCTCCCTCCCTTCCTCTCTGAAATCAATAAAAATACATATTTTTAAAAAGATAATGCATTATTAACAAAATAAATATTAATGCAGAAAAATCCACAATGATGCAAATATCACTAAAATGAACTCAGAATTTTTGCTTTATTAGATGGCTGAAAGTCATACACTAGTCATAATGAGAAAAACTCCCTCGAGAGGCTCATACTTTGCTAGGGAAAGATAACTTCTCATTGCTGTTTGGTTATTTCCAGCTTTTTAATTGTAGTTTACTTTAGAGTTGGATTTTAAGTTTCCCCTTTCAATTTTCTGGCTACTGTGAGGTGGTTCTCTTGCTGATGTAACCCTCAGCAATGGCACCTGCAACCCAAGTCACTCCTTGTTGCTCAGGAACAGGCCTTGTCCTGTTGGAGCTGTACACACACCTGGTGTTGGGCAGTGAGGAGGCTAAGGCAAGGTTACTTTCCATTTTCCCCATATAACCTCTTCGTCAGAGGGCTATGGTGCAGGGGCAGGGGGCTTCCTTGGTGGCCTTGGTTCCTGTACTTCCTGGTTGCTTCACCTAAGAGCTCCTGTCTGGGCGGTTCTTTACTTCATATATACCTAGTAATGTACAAGAAAGACACACCCACAGTGCGTGAGCCATTCTCTTTAATGATGGTAGCTTCTTTTTATAAAAATGGGGATAGTGCAGCTTTGCTTAACAGCTTTGAAACCCTCTGATTAAAGATCTCATATTTCTCACCTTCATCTTTAAAGCCCACATCTTGCCTGCTAACTCAGGCCACCTGACGTTCTGCAGGTCTCCATCGCACCTCGGACAAACGCTGCACTGGGCTTTTCTCAGATGCTCCCAAGAGACCAGTACCTCTTCACCAAGGAGCAGCTGTTTGAGAGGATGTGCATGGCCCTGGGTGGCCGCGTGTCGGAGGCCATCTCCTTCAATAAGGTCACTTCTGGTAAGGAGCTGGCCCTGCAGGGCCTGGAGTTCTTACAATGTTTTAACATCCATTATCCCTCTGCATGGGGAGGGGAGGAGGGGGGTCATATCTGATGAAAGGATTTGAATAGTAGGATGCAAATATCCTTTAAATTTCATTAAGTGTGTTTTTGTTTAAAACAATTTTTAAAAAATATGTTTTTATTGATTTCAGAAAAGGGGGAGAGAGAGAAAGAAACATCAGTGATGAGAGAGAACCATTGATCGGCTGCATCCTGCACACCCCACACTGGGGATCGAGTCCACAACCTAGGCATGTGCCCTGACTGGGAATCGGACCATGACTCCTTGGTTCATAGGTTGACACTCAACCAATGAGCCAAGCCGGCTGGGTTCATTAAGTGTTTTATAAAGATGAGATATGGTGAAAGGAGATTTGAAACTAAGCAAGACTTTTAAAATAATTTATTTGTTACAAAAACCTTTACATACATTTAGACTATAAATGCATTTACTTGGCTAATTATTGGTAATTCAAGTAACTTCACTGTTCTCAAGCTATTATTTCACTGTAATGGCTGGAGAGCAGGCAGAAAACTTGCCCTGCTTGATCCCTGGCATTGGGGTTCAATGTAGACAAGTGTGCCCCGTGTATACCTGGACTTGTGCTGGAGAATTGCTGATGAAGCAAATGCAAATATGCAACCCATGTAGTTTTTTACTTTATTTATTTATTTTAGGTGGGTGGCACAGAGATATATAGAGAGAGAGACATTAATTTGTTGCTCTACTTATTTTTACATTGCATTTCATTCATTGGTTGATTTTTTTATGTGCCCCACCTGAGGATTAATCCCGCAACCTTGGCATATCAGGATGATGCTCTAACCAACTTAGCCACCTGGCCAGGATCTGAATAATTTTTTGGACAAAAGAGCATTTTTAAAAGTTTCCAGTCTCTCTCTTAAGGAACAGTAACAGGATACTGTTGTCCGTTGGAGACTCTGCATCTGCTGTCTGGCCTAGGTGTTTGCCAGTGGGGTCCCAGGATGCCTTGGCTCTGCACTCCCAGGAAAGAAACCTTTTCTTGGCCCTATTCTCCAGGAGCGCAGGACGACCTGAGGAAGGTTACTCGTATTGCCTACTCCATGGTGAAGCAGTTTGGGATGGCACCGAGCATTGGGCCCATCTCCTTCCCTGAGGCTCAGGAGGGCCTTGCAGGCATTGGTCGGCGCCCCTTCAGCCAGGGTCTCCAACAGATGATGGATCACGTGAGTTCACAGGCCTTGCCGTTGCACCTTGTGCCAGCCTCTGCTCCATTCAGCCCCACAGTGTGATAGTGGGCAAGTCATTGTATTCAGAGGAGGCCCCCCACCGTGCCCTGTCCCTGAGCCTTCACATTGGGCTGTTTCTCCTGACCTCTGTTGTCTCTCTAAACTGCCTAGTGTGTGTTCTTGGATGAGGACCCCTGTGTGGCTCCTGATGAAATTGTAGATGATGGGAAACTGGGAAGAATATCAAATAAATGCATCAAATGCACAGAGCCAGTGCCAATTATCCCTGTGGCCAGCAGGGACACGCTTCATTGTCCAAAGGAGATTGGGCCAGGACAGTGTCCAGCCTGTCCTGGGGCAGCTCTAATTGGCCTGGTGCATGAGCATGTGAGGCAGCTGCAGGAATGGAGGACAAACACAGGGTCCTTAGCCTCTAGGAAGGGCTGGGGGGCATCTACAGGTGGGAATGGCTGCTGTGGGCAGGCATCCTGAACTAGGACATTCCCAAGGTTGTGATGGGGGGCAGAAACTGTTGGGAGCTGACCTTTCCTGGTCATTGTGAGAGACAAAAGGCTGTGTTTCTGAACCTGCAGTTCTTTGGTGTACTTTGGTGTCAGAACCAGCCTATAGATGATGCTGTGAATAGTGGTCAGCTGTTCTCGTTACAGATCTCCTCTCTCATTCGCAGGAAGCTAAATTGCTGGTGGCTAAGGCCTACAGGCACACTGAGAAGGTGCTACAGGACAATCTGGACAAGCTGCAGGCGGTAAGACTTGGTGCATTCTAACCTCCAGGCACCTGTCTGTCTCTTCAGAAGTTGTGTGTATGGGTGCTATTACTATGTTGTGCTGGCATAGCTAGTCATGCTTTTATGGAATACTAGTGGCCTGGTGCACAAATTCATGCACGTTGAAAGGAAGTTAATTAGAAGAAATATTTTAATATCACTATTTGCCCTTTCTGTATAATAGAGGTGTCAACCAAATTCACGATCGACAGTGATAGATTGAAACACACATGTGCGATTGGCGCCAGCAAGAGCTTTATATGTATCGCACAATGTGCGAGTCAACTTATCCTTTATAGATACAGAATAAACTTGCTTCATTAGGCCTGCTTTCTGACGTAGCTAAACTTTTTCCAGCCCAGTGAAGCACCCAAACTTGTCTTCCAGGTAATTGTCAGCAACACAGCAGTAAATATCAACACGAAGCAGATAATTATTATAGATCATGCAGGGAGAACAAAGGGTAAAATATTTAACTGCAGCAGTGTTTGACTATATTCTGTGCAGTGAGAAAATCTGAAGTCATTTTCAAGGTCCATCATTTCTTACTTTTCAGTTGGGTCAAGTTTCTAAGCTTTCTAAATCTCCATTTTCTGGCTAATGAAAAGAAAATAGGATTCCATTGAGTCTCCTATCTACCTACTCCAGGACGTCTATGAGGATCAAATGAGATGAGGCATGGGAAAACACTCTACAGACATTTGGTTAAAGTGTAAAATGTTTCCATTTACACTTTAAACTTTTTTTTTTAATATATTTTTATTGATTTCAGAGAGGAAGTGAGAGGGAGCGAGAGATAGAAACATCAGTGATGAGAGAGAGAACCATTGATCAGCTGCCTCCTGCAAGCCCCCTACTGGGGATTGAGCCTGCTATAAAGCAAGTGGTGTTCCTGGGCTGAAGAAACTGCAAGGAGGCTAGTCACTAGGGAGAGGAAGCCGGGCAATGCTACATGACATCATTACCTGGATGGTTGGACACTTAGCATATTAGCTTTTTAGATATGTAGATTTCAGATGAACACAGAAATTTTTATTTTTTTATTTTTTTAGAGAAAGAGACAGGTGTGGGAGGAGAGAAAGAAACATCGATTTGTTGTTCCACTTATTTATGACTCATTGGTTGATTCTTATATGTGCCCTGACCAGGTATTTAACCCACAACCTTGGCGTATCAGGATGACACTAACCAACTGAGCTACCTGGCCAGGCCTCAAATGAACGCAGAAATTTAGAAAACAACATACCAAATATGTATTCCACCCAGCTCAGCTGAATTACAATGTTTTCCACTTTTTAGCATTTTATTATGAACATGTCAAGCCAATTCTTTCAAAATAGAAAAACATAATAAACCCTCATGTGTCCATTACCCAGTTCTGGCAATTATTAATGTTTGGTCAATTTTGTTTATTCTTTTTCCAACTCAAACTTTTCCTGAAATTTTTAAAATAAAATTTTAAGTTTAGAATAGTATTATTAGATTTACAGAAAAGTCACAAATGTCATAGAGTTTTTTTATACCCCACACCCAGTTTTTCTATTATTCACATCTTCCATTAATGTGTTGCATTTTTCAGAACCTAGTGAGCCAATATTGATATACTAACTAGATTTCCGTAGCCTTTTCCTAATGTCCTTTTCCTGCAGGGGCACCCCCAACCCCCCCACATTTACATTTGATCATCCTGCCTCCTTGGGCTCCTCTTGGCTGAGACAGTTCCTCACTTCTCTGTTGCTGATGGCCTGCCATGGCAGTGTAAGGAGATGGGTCTGATGTTCTCACAATAAGACTAGGTGTTGGGTTTGGGATTAACTCTTGACTTCAGAGGTGAAGTTACTGTGTCCCTATACATGTGGGCAGCTCTTGGTTGATAGGCTGTTTCGTTAATGTGAGGCCCTGGCAGTTGTGCGTATTGGGTCTTCCAAGTGTTGCCACTCACTAGCAGCACCAGCTTCCCTCAGAGTTGTGGTATTGTAGAATGCCAGGCCTACCCGGCCTGCTGAGCCATAAACTTTTTTTTAAAATATATTTTTATTGATTTCAGAGAGGAAGTGAGAGGGGGCAAGAGATAGAAACATCAGCGATGAGAGAGAGAACCATTGATCAGCTGCCTCCTGCAAGCCCCCTACTGGGGATTGAGCCTGCAACCTGGATTTGTGCCCTTGGCCAGAATCGAACTTGTGACCCTTCAGTCCGCAGGCTGATGCTCTATCCACTGAGCAAAACCGGCTAGGGCAGAGCCATATACTAGTACTTGTTGACAACATCCTTGCTGTCACACATGTCCATTGTCACTGCCACTGGGCAGGACCCAAGCTCCCTGTGATGGGCCGAGGATGTCCTGCCTTGGTTTGCACTGTGATCGTGATAGACTCACATCATCAGTGGGTTACAGAGCTTAACAGTATATTAGAGCAGTCACACAGATTAGGTGGTCACCTAGTTTGGGGATGACAGAAACCAGTCCAAGTAGCTGTGGCAGCATTCCTTGTAGTGGGACTGAGCAGTAGCAATTGAGTGATGGCACAGAACATCCCAGGATTCGTTCAGCATGTTTTCCATGATCATATCTAGAGAGGCAGAGGCCCCCTTCCCAAACTGTGAGGTCCCCCAACTTATACCTCAGTGCCAGCATTCCTCCCAAGTTCCAGCGAGGATGTTCTGCATTTTAGTCCCCTGCCCCCATACAGACACCCACACCTTGTTTGGTAAAGGAAATCGAAGGTTGCCCAAAATAAGCAGAGATTTGGAAGGGAAGCAGACAATTAATGAGGCTGCAGCTGGCAAATCATCTCCAAGGTTGAGACAGGGAGTGATTCTTTGCTTAAGCTGCCTGTGTGTGCTACTTCCCTGGGAAAGTGGCCTGTCTGGGGGCATCCTACTCACAGACACCCCTTTCTGGGAGGGTGAGAGGCCCCCCTCTCAGTGCTCTGCTCTCAAAAGGCTCTTGTCTGTGTCCTTGTCCTCCAAGGTTAACACACTGTCCTTTGTTTCTCTTAGCTGGCAAATGCCCTGCTGGAAAAGGAAGTGATAAACTACGAGGACATCGAGGCCCTCATCGGCCCCCCGCCTCACGGGCCCAAGAAGATGATTGCGCCTTTGAGGTGGAGAGATGCTGAGAGGGAGAAACAAGACACTGGGGAGGAGGAGGCGCCTCAGCAGCCCCCGCTTCGAGGGGAGGAGCCTTCTTAGTCCAAATAGCTGGACCTCATTAATTAATGGTGCCTGTGGGGACCCAGGGAGTGTTCGTTACTTAGCTGTTCCCCAAGTTCCTTTTCACCGGAGATTTGAACCTCATCGCCCACCCTGGTCCCTGCTGAAGGCCTTTTAAGAGCTGTTGGTTTTTGTACCTGTGATTAGTAAAGACTGCAGATGTGAATGATTTGGTTTTGCTTTTGCAGATTGTTTTTCCCCTGGCGGGGAGTTGTCAGTGCTTGTTACAGGTGCACCTGGAAGAGCTCCCGGGTTTATGACCCAGCAGTCGGGCTCATGCGGGGCTTGTGCAGGGGCTCTTCCAGCTCCTGCGACTTTGTCAGCATGCTAATCAGGATCCGGGATGAAAGGACACTCTGAGCCAATGTCCTCATCCGCACTCAATGGGGGTACAGAATAGGGGACAGGCACCAGGCTCTAAAGGATTAAAACACTGCCATCTACTGCCTTGCTGACTGATGTGTATAAGAGCCTCTCCTCACTGGTCTGGTGGGGGATACCTGAGGACTGTTGATACTTTATGATAGAGAATCCAACTTTGTACCATGTGGTCAGCTCTAACCCAGAGGGGCTGTTGGGTTTGTCCTGGAACACAGGATTGTGTGTTTACAAAGTTATAATTTCAGCAATTGAAGAGCCCCTTTTGTAGGAATCTGGGATAAGGGGCTAAGGACACCTCACTACCACGCAAGACAGACAGGTGCACTCAGCTCCCGTCTCCCTGGAGGTGTGCAACATGCACTCAGATGCTCCTACTTGCTGCTCTCACCACTTCCCCAATTATGGGTACTTCCTGACAGAATGGTGGTTCTGTTGCTGTTCCCTCACTGTGCCGAGGAAATGCCTGCTGAGCTATAGGTGGGCAAATATAGGTGTGATTACACACCTGGGGCGGGGGGGACACAAGCTTTTTTTTTTTAACTTTTGTTTCTTTTTTTTAATATATATTTTTTTATTGATTTCAGAGAGGAAGGGAAAGATAGAAACATCAACGACAAGAGAGAATCATTGATTGGCTACCTCTTGCACGCCCCCCACTGGGGACCGAGCCCACAACCCGGGCATGTGCCCTTGACTAGAACCTAACCCAGGACCCTTCAGTCCACAGGCCAACACTCTATCCACTGAGCCAAACCGGCTAAGGTGACACTTGCCTTTGCTCCAGTTTCCCTCATTCATTTCCAAAGATCTGCATATAGTCTAGTACCTGAGGGCAGTATCCTTTGTTACCTATAAAGGTGGATATGGACAAGCTCATCCCTTGTATTTTATCCATTAAAATGGCGTATGTCTGTATATCCTTTGGAAAATCATTTGCTGAGCCCAGAAGATGCTTAGCAAGAAACAGGATGTAAATGGCATGAATGGGCTGCCTTGCTATAGGAGGGGGCAGGTGTAGCTGGCTTCCCAGCACTTGCTGATATGAGTGGGTTCATGGCCCCTCAGCCGGAGGGCAGGGGGTGCTTTGTGCTGTGATTAATAGTTCTTTCATGACTTTGGCCCTCTGGTCAAATTATGTTACCTCCCTACCATGAGATATGGCATTTGAGAAGAGTGCCAAGAATTTCACCTCCTCTACTATCTCACTTGGATGATGTGCACACCTCCTTTATTTTATTTCTTTTTTGTTAATTCTCACCCCAAGATATTTTTTCCCATTGATTTTTAGAGAGAGTGGAAGGGGAGCAAGTGGGTTAGGGAGAGAAAAACATTGATTGGTTACCTCCCAAATGAGCCCCAACCAGGGCTGGGGATCGAACCTATAACCCAGGTACGTGCCCTTGACTGAGAATCAAACCTGAGACCCTTCATTGTGTGGGATGATACTCTAACCACTGAGAGCACCGCCCATGGCTCACACCTCCTTTAAAGAGGATCCTAGCCCAGCCCTTGTTGCTCAGTGGTTGAGTGTTGACCTGTGAACCAGGTGGTCATGGTTCAATTTTCAGTCAGGGCACATGCCCGGGTTTCTGGCTCAATCTCGGAGCGGGGGTATGTAGGGGCTGGTGGATCAATGATTCTCCATCATTAAAAAGAGGATTCTAAAGGTGAAGAGGCTTCAACAGTACATGGTCCCTAGAGCAGTCAGACCAAACCAGGCAACCTGTGTGCTTGATTCTGGGAACAAAACTCTGACCCTCTGCCCTCTGCCCAGCAGAGGCAGTATATCCTGGCCTGATTATAACTTCTGGAACTCTGTCTAAGTTAGGCATGTGTTTATCTCCTCATTGAGATAAACACATGTTCCCTAAATAAACATATACACAATTAGAGCCTCGGAAAATCATTAAATAAAAATAACTTGTTTTTAAATCAATACAAATTATTCTTCACTCTGATCTATACTCATGTGTTTTGTTTAAATTTTTTTTTGAGGTATAACTGACATACTAGCACATCAGTTTTAAGTGTACAATGTAATGATTCAATATTTGTATATATAGCAAAATGATTGGCACAGTAAGTCAACATCAACACAGTTAGTCTTTTTTTTGTTTTATAAACATTTTTTTATTGAATTCAAAGAGGAAGGGAGAAGGAGAGAGAGAGATAGAAACATCAATGGTGAATCACCGATCGGCCGCCTCCTGCTCGCCCTCTACTGGGGATCAAGCCCACAAGCTGTGCATGTGCCCTCGACCGGAATCAACCCAGGACCCTTCAGTCTGGAGGCCGACGCTCATCCACTGAGCCAAACCGGCTAGGGCCAGAGTCTTTTTTCTTGTGATGAGAACTTACTGACTCTCAGCAACTTTCAAACAAAACATTTATGATGATGATAATGTACTTCCAGTTGTCTTTCACTGAAGTTAGTGTTTTCTCATATTACAGGAACCTTTGAGTTAACCTCTATCTGGTTTACGTGCAGGCCATGATTTTGCAAAGTTGACAGACTGAATGGTGATGAGTTCTGTGATGAAGCAGTGTAACATTATCCTGTTCTTTTTTAAAAATATATTTTTTATTGATTTCAGAGAGGAAGGGAGAGGGAGAGAAGTAGAAACATCAATGATGAGAGAGAATCATTGATCAGCTGCCTCCTGCACGCCCCACACTGGGGACTGAGCCCACAACCCGGGCCTGTGCCCTGACTGGGAATCGAACTGTGACCTGGTTCATAGGTCGATGCTCAACCACTGAACTACGCCAGCTGGGCTATCCTGTTGTGGTTATTAGGCTATTGCTTTGCCTAATTTAGCCATCAGCCCAAATTGATATGACAAAATTAACGTGCTAAGTTTTGCAAAATGCTATAGAGATAGGACTTTTTTCCCCCACTGTCAAATCACTTTGCTGCTATGATACTAATTCTATTATTATTTTTTTTTAACTTTTATTGTCCTAGCTGGTTTGGCTCAGTGGATAGAGCATCGGCCTTCCGGACTGGAGGGTCCGGGATTTGATTCCAGTCAAGGGCACATGCCCAGGTTGCGGGCTCATCCCCAGTAGGGGGCCGTGCAAGAGGCAGCCGACCCATGAATCTCTCTCATCGTTGATGTTTCTCTCTCTGTCCCCCTTCCTCTCTGAAATCAATAAAAACATATTTAATCAATAAAAATGTATTTAAACTTTTATTGATTGTGCCCTTGACTGGAATCAAACCCCGGACACTCCAGTCCACAGGCCGACACTCTATCCATTGAGCCAAAGCAGCTAGGGCTATGATACTAACTTTAAAAATAAACCAAGACTGTGAGTCAGAAAGGGTTCCAGAAGCTATTGCTGTGTTAGATTTCTTTGAGGCTGACCCTCAAAGCACCAGATGGAGGAGGCCAGTCAGGTGCAGGTATGCAATGAGCAGGCACTGCCATGAGTAATTGGGGCTCAGTCTTGCAAGGAAATACTGAGTGTGCAGGGTATACTCTCACACCTCCAAGGGTACATACCTAGGAATCTGGCCCCCTTAGTTGAATGCTGCTTCCAGGGGCATTAGCCCTTTTTTGTCCACAGGCTGTGCCAAGGGATGGGCTGTCACTACAGTTAAAGGTAAAACCCTTGAGCCAGTTAAGTTTTTGTATCAGAAGGATTCCTGCATGACAGTTCACTTCTTTAACCTTTTGCACTCGGATGTCAAGTGTGACTCGACACGGTTAGCATCGGTAGCAGCTTGAGGAAAAAGCAAGCGAGTGCAAAGGGTTAACCTTTCCCAGTGGGAAAGCTGAGTATGTTTTCAGCAAAACTTTCCTATCAGAACTTTTTTTGGCTCGATATTTTGCATACTTTTCGAAGGAAGTATGGAGTATTCAAGTGTGAAAAATTGGATTCTACCCCGGCTGGTGTAGCTCAGTGCTTTTGCCCTATGAAACAGAAGTCACAGTTCAATTCCTGGTCAGGGCATATGCTGGGGTTGTGAGCTTGATCCTCAGTTGAGGGCATGCAGGAGGCAGCCAATGAATGATTCCCATCATTGATGTTCTGTCTCTCTCCCTCTCCCTTCCTCTCTGAAATCAATAAAAAATATTTAAAAATAAAGAAAAATTGGATATGTTTAACGTGGTTATGTGCAGTAGAGTGAGGTCCTCAAATGATAACTTCACCTTATTAAACCACTATATTCTGAGCAGTTTGCAACTTCAGACCTCTCACCCCCATCCAGTGACCCTGACAACTTCATAACCAGGTGCAGCTGGAGCTCAGGTGAAGGTGAGGGTTAGGGCAGATGAAGCTGCATGAGTCTCTGGGTCTGTCTAGAAGAGAAATTGGGAATGGAGATAGGAATATTTGATATTACAAAGCAAGGTATCTTGGTCCATGGTGAGCTCATTGAAAGGGGCCTGATAAAATTTAAGCAAAATTGCCCTTAGTCATATTAAACACATAACTATTAAATGGCAGTCTGGGTTTGAACTTCCCATGTAGCCTCAGTATATTTGTCTGAATAGATTGTTCCTCATCTGTTAACACATATTGTCTTCCTGATCATAGTAATTCCTCAGTGAGCCCCAAACCTGATTTTTCTAACACCCGAGGCTATCCCAACAGAGAAGAAAACTTTATCAGCAACCTGTTTACTCAGTGCAGGGCACAGGCCTCCAAATTTCTCGTTTTGTGTCATGATATTTTAAAAATACTAAGTTTTGCTAGGAGGAAGACTGGTAATTGGGGTGAGGGTGGGAAAGAAAGAGGGTTACTGGGATGGTAAGGCCCATAGATAGCAGTGGAGTGTTGAGTTCCCATACTCGTCCTGGAGAACAGGAGACGCGCAGGGCACAGGTTACAGATGTATGCCTGGCTACCTAATGTTTTTGATGTCTGTCTCTGTGAAGGAGGCAGTCGGCCACGTGGTTTCCTGGTGCCACCACCTGCTGCCCTATTTCAGAGAAGTTACCCGATCCCTCCGACGAACAAAGGAAGTTGTACGATTAAATGCATGTGAAGTAGTGGCTGCCCCGCTTACAGAAGCTGCCTTATGTGTTGGGGAAACGTAGCGAATTCCGTAAGGGTGGAGGCTGGAAAGGCCGGGCGCTGCAAGGAGTTCGCAGAACCCACGTAGTCGTGGCAGTCTCCCAGCGTGGGATGTGCGCCTAGACTCTCCAGGGGCCGCGAGGGCGACTGGGAGTGTGTGACATCACTTCCGTATTCCCGGCTCTGATTGGTTAGGACGCGCCATCGCTTCTGATTGGCCGGGCTCACTGCCATCCCGGGGTGCTTTGCGGCGCCGCTTTCTTTCCGCCGGCCGTTCTCCTTCGGAGAAGGTGGGTACGTGTAAAGCCACGGCTGGTGGGGGCCATCGGTTGCCATCCGGCTCCATCCGCTGTCATCGGCGTAGGGCCACGCCACAGACGGCGGCGACGGGCTGTAGCCCGGCTCTGTGGGCGCGCCGTCCGCCCGGAGCTCGGGCCGTGACTCGCTTTTCTCCGTAGGCCCGTAGGCAGCAGCCATGGCGCCCAGCCGAAATGGCATGATCCTAAAGCCCCACTTCCACAAGGACTGGCAGCGGCGCGTTGCCACGTGGTTTAACCAGCCGGCGCGGAAGATCCGCAGGTGAGTGGAGTGCTCAGCCAAGTGACGGCGGTGTCCGATATCGCTGTAGCCTTAGGGTGCAAGTGCACTTGAACCCTATAACCATGTGATAACCGCGCGACTCTTGAAGCTCCACGTTAAAGCCGACGTTGTAATGATGTGATTGGGGGCGGCTTTGGGCTTGGGGTCGCAGATGGGCGGCGTTGTCTGCGTTTTCCACGTCCCCGCTGTGGTGCGGGATTGCAGACGCCCGAGTGGGAAGATCGGCCTTAGGGTGTGGTAACTGCCGCCTGGCTTCTGTCTGGTCAGACGCAAGGCCCGGCAAGCCAAAGCGCGCCGCATCGCCCCTCGCCCTGCGTCCGGACCCATCAGACCCATAGTGAGATGCCCCACCGTGAGGTACCACACCAAAGTGCGAGCCGGCAGGGGCTTCAGCTTGGAAGAGTTACGGGTGAGTATCCGAAAAAACGCATTATTAGAGCCAAATAAGGTTTGCCTCTTGGGCTCACAGTCAAATGATGACATTCTCCGGAATCGCTGTACTGCCTTGATGAAAGTACACTTGAACCCTTTTCCATCTGATGACTGAGCCCTTTCATGAGGGTATGGGGATTAGAGACTCTTGGGACTTCACTGGTGTCTGTCTCCGCGGGCAGGTGGCTGGCATCCACAAAAAGGTGGCCCGGACCATTGGGATCTCGGTGGATCCGAGGCGGCGGAACAAGTCCACCGAGTCCCTGCAGGCCAACGTGCAGCGGCTGAAGGAGTACCGCTCCAAGCTCATCCTCTTCCCCAGGAAGCCTTCGGCCCCCAAGAAGGGAGACAGTTCTGTGAGTACAGCCCCCCAGGCTCCTGGTGGGGCGGTGAGGGTTATGGAGGGTCTCTGAGAGACTGCAGACTTGCAGGGTCGGGTGACTTGTTCTGGTGTAAGTGGCGTCTCCCTGGGTCCAGCTGTGGTGAAAAGGAAAATATTTGCCTATAGCCCTTTTGTCCCCCAAAACGTGGTCTTCATGTTTGGGTGGTAAAGAATTGTTAATGAGAAGAAAGATTCTAAGAATTCTCAAATTAACCCATCAGAACTGCCAAGATTCACTCATGTTCCTCAAACACGAGCTTTTCTTTGTTTTGTGGTAATAGCAAAAGCTGTTTGTTGGGAAGCTTTTTTACATTGGAAATGTTTTGCTCTAAAATGCTTTATAAATAGCACAAATGTTTCTAAAGGTGTTTTGGGGTTTTTTCCATTTTTTTTGTTTGTTTTTTAAAGAGAGGGAGGGAGGGGGAGAGAGACATCAATGTGAGGGAGACACATCGATTGGTTGCCTCCCACATGCTCCTGACCAACCTGCTTGGGCCGATGCTTTTACCAGTGACCCACATCAACCAGGGCCATGGTTGATTCTTGTATGTGCCTTGACTGATGATTTAACCTGCAAACCTGCTGTGTCGGGGAGGACACTAACCAAACAAGCTGTCTGGTCAGGATTCTAGAAAAAAGTAAACAGTGTCCACCCAAATGGGCTTCCAGGGAGTTGTGTTGGGGAGTCGCTTTGTGCTCTAGTTGACAGTTGCTCTGCCTGCATCTCTGAAACAGACATAGGTGCTCTTGCATGTGCCTGTATCTGTCAGAACAGGAATTCGGTGACATGCCATTACTTGGCACAGTCACCCAGGGAGAGGTCTAGGGCTGGTTTGGAGCCCATAGGGCAATGAGCTGAGCCCAGTTGATTCTCCCTTCTCATTCGTAAACAGGCTGAAGAACTCAAATTGGCCACACAGCTGACCGGACCAGTCATGCCCATACGGAATGTAAGTAAAGGTGTTGGGATGATGCTCAAATGAATATTTCTTGGGGTGGGGATTGGCTTAAGGGATTAAAAGGCGGCAAGAGCATCCTGCACCCACCCCCTTGAGCATCCTGCATTCTTAACAGATGGGCTCCTTGAAGAGGGAGGGCCTTGTCTTCTCTTTGAGGAAACTTTGGAGACCCATGTCTCCTTTTTATCCTTCCATGTTG
Source organism: Eptesicus fuscus (assembly GCF_027574615.1). NCBI lineage: Eukaryota > Metazoa > Chordata > Mammalia > Chiroptera > Vespertilionidae > Eptesicus > Eptesicus fuscus. The sequence continues at coordinate 22,627,237 of NC_072493.1, read as the reverse complement.
GGTTCATTTTCCCTCCTCGCTGTTTGGAAAGCTCATGGCGTATTTGGTGATTTTTGTCAACTGCCCATCAAGTGACTGGCCCCTTAAGGTTACTCTGGGAGAGAGGAGGTGGGCCCAAGCCTTCCTTCGCTCAGATCTTTTGTGTCCAAGCACAGCACACTACCCCATCCTTCATGTCTAAGGAGGTTGCTTCTGCCTCTTCTCTGAGTTTGGGTCCTTTTCTAAATCCAGAGGATACCTTCCTTGGTGGCCTCCAAGATCTCTCCAGGTTCTAACATTTGGGTTCTGAGCCTTGTCACAAGCCTTACTGTAGGCGAGACTTTGACCTCCTGTGCTCCTTCTAGGTCTACAAGAAGGAGAAAGCCAGGGTCATCACAGAGGAAGAGAAGAACTTCAAGGCTTTTGCCAGTCTTCGAATGGCCCGTGCCAATGCCCGGCTCTTTGGCATCCGGGCAAAAAGAGCCAAAGAAGCTGCAGAACAGGATGTTGAAAAGAAAAAATAAAGTGCTGTTGGCAACTTGTGATAAATCTGTAGTCTCCCTTATCAGTCTGTATAAGGGATGGGTGTGGGGCCTGTTTTTCTTTAGGGAGTTCTGGGGGCTGGGCAGGGGATGAGGATGTTCTTGTAAGGCAGCTCAGATCCTGGGTTGCATCCTACTTCCTGTATTTTAGGATTACTGTTTGTTGATTGAATAATTTAATCTGTGGCAAGATACAAATCCTAATTTTCAAGTTGAGTTTCCTTTTTTCATTAAACCAGAGTAGTTTCCAGTTATTTTAGCATCTCTGGGCTTGTCTGCACCTCTGCTGTGCTGACTTGTATGTAGGCTTGCATGCTTTGGTGCAGAAGATAATCCTCTGGCTGTCCCTGCTTGGCTGAGAAGTGGCCATCGGGAAGTTCCACTGCTCACCCCAGAGGGAGGCTGGAGCCCAGCCAAGTGTTCCCTTTGTGGGCAACATGGTACCAAGAGAGTTTCGTTTCTCTACAAGTGAGATGCTCAGTTAAGGCTCCATTCTTGTCCCTGGACTGTTGAGTTTTAACATCTAAAATGTTAAAAGATGCTGATTTCAATGGAAGTTGTGTGGGACATAAAGGTCAGCTGAGGTGGAGGTATGGGAATTTGAGCCTAAGGTGTATCCAACAGTCCATATGTGGAGGGACTGCCTCTGAAGGGCCAGGGGGCACCTGTTCTGTTACTTTGCTTAGGGCCTGGTGAGGAGTTGGAATGACTTCTAGATGGCTCCGTTCTGTCAGGGCCCTGGCTGTGGTCTTCGCAGGTTTGGAGCACAGGGTTATGCAAGGCATAGGGCCCCACTCCACTGCACTAGCACCTTCAAGTTCTGTGTTGGTGGGTAAAGGGAAAAAGCACCTGCCTCTCAGACAGTGGCTTCTACCTACAGTCACATGTGCATGCCTGTCCACCTTCCGCCCTTGTGCCACCAGCTATACTCCACAGAAAAGGGTCTTAGCTCTCAGAACAGTCCTAGTGTGTGCAGTGCCAGTGAGACAAATGCTTAGCAAAGGCCCCCTCCCCCCCCAGTGCAAGAATCGTTCACCTCTAGTATACATATAATGGAATACTTTTCAGCCTTAAATAGGAAGAACATTCCAACACATGCTACACCATGAACCGATCTTGAGGACAGCATGCTAAGTGAAATAAGCCAATCACAAAAGGACAAATATTCTATGGTTCTATTTATGTGAGGTAGCCAAAATCATAAGGGATAGAGAACAGAATGGTGGTTATTAAGGGTTGGGGGAGAGGAGGTTGGGGAATTATTTAATGGGTATAGTATAGAGATTCAGTTTTATTAGAAGAAAAACATTTACATGAATGTACTTAACACTACTGACTATACATTAAAAATAGTTTAAAAGGTATATTTTATATATTTTTGCCATTGAAAAAACAGCTGGTGTATAACCTGCATGAGTAATAGGTTACTCCACACACACCAATACCCCCACTTCAAAGACGCAACCTCCCCCTCAACCCTCCACAATGCAGTTCACCCAGCCCCAGCTGCCCACCCCAACAGCCTCCGACAGGCCCTGGTGGGGAAGTGGATGTCCAGAAGTTTATATCACACCCCACAGTCCCCCCGCGCCAAAAGCCTGTCTGTTTCCAAGTCTCACCCTCCAAGTTTGCTTTAACTAGGCTTTTTTTAAAAAATATTTTATTGATTTTTACAGAGAGGAAGGGAGAGGGAGAGAGAGTTAGAAACATCAATGAGAGAGAATCATTGATCGGATGCTGGATGCCTCCTGCACACCCCCCACCAGGGATGTGCCCGCAACCAAGGCAACATGCCCCTGACCGGAATCGAACCTGGGACCTTTCAGTCCGCAGACCAACGCTCTATCCACTGAGCCAAACCGGTTTCGGCCACAGTCCAGTCTTAGACCATTTCCATCACTCCACTTAGCCTTTCTAAGGCCCGGGATCTTCATCTATAAATGGAGATAACACGAGCTTAACACATAATAGGCCACCAACAAATTTTGCCTGTTATTGTGCTTGCTGTGTTTAGATTGCTCTTACCTCACTCGCGGCCAAGCCCTAGCCACGTGATGCCCGCAAGTGCACCGCGTCAGCCGGCAGGGGAGGTGGGGCCGCGCAAGAGAAGGCTACCAGTAGGTGCACCGGTTCCGCCGACTGCCCCGCCCCATGCCGACCCCCTGCGATCGCGGAATCGGGCCTCTCCAGGCGCACTGGCTACGTCGATCCTGCGATCGCGGAATCGGGCCTCTCCAGGCGCCCTGGCTACGTCGGACGGCGCGGCTCCGGGCTGGATTGGCGATGCCTGGGAGTTGCGGGCGCCTGCGTAGTGGGTAGGGCCGCGTTCGCCAGGCCGGGCCGTAGGAGATAACTCGGAGCGGGCCGCGGCGGGGTGGTTGTGTGTTCTGCCCCGACGGTCGCACCATGGCGGAGGAGGAGCTGGAGGCTCTGCGGAAGCAGAGGCTGGCGGAGCTGCAGGCAAAGCACGGGGTGAGCGCGCCCGCCGCCCGTCCGGCCTCTTTTCCTGCGGGGCGCCGCCCTCGCCCGAGGTGGAGGGCGCGGCCGCTCTAGGCGCTTCGGCCGGTGCTCGGCCCGCGGGCGGAGAACCCCGCGGCCGCCCCCGAGGCCGTCCTGGGCCTCTCCCCCCCCGTCGCGTGGGCTTTCGGCGGCCAGCCGGCACGTGCTCTCCCGGGGGGTTCCCGGGTGGGTCCGGCTCGGGGCCTCTCTCGGGCAGGGTTGGGCTCGCCGGGCCGGCGTCGGTCCGAAGCAGAAGGTTGAGCTCCTCGGGTCTCTGTGTCCTTCGCTTTGGGATCTAGCCTGTTTCCACTGCTGGTTCCAGCGGAATTGTTTTCCAGAATTCTGTCCCACGTAACCGACCAGCATTTGTGGAAGGTCTGCTGTGTGCCCGGTGCCGAGGGGACAGTGGGGAGCCTCCCGTCTCCCGTGAGGGAGAGACGGTCTGGGGAGGAGCCAGACACCAAACAGGAATCCCGTGGATAAAAGACCCCAGTAATGGCTGTGCTGTACCAAGAGGGGGGAGACTGTAAGGGATGGAACGCGGCAGTCTCCAAGGAAGTGCCATCGGAATCAGCGTCCCCCAGTATCCAGCACATTCCCTCCCCCGCCCCCCCCCCCCGAAATTATTTTTACCCCATAAAATGCGGTTTCATTGTACAGGGACTCCCCTTCCTAATGATTGGTTGTATTCTAAAACATTCTATTAGATTGTGACTTTAGAAGCTTATCAAAACATGTATTGAAATTAATTGATACATTTTTCACGGATTTTAGAGAGGGAGAAGCATCAATTTTGTTATTCCACTTATTTGTGCATTGGTTGATTTTTAAATTTATTTTTTAATCCTCACCCGAGGACATGATTTTATTGATTTTAGAGCGAGAGAAAGCGGGGGCGCGGGACAGGGGATGGGGAGAAAAACTTGGATGTTCGGCTCCGACTGGGGATCAAATCTGCAACCTAGGTTATGTGCCCTGATTGGGAATTGAACAGGCAGCCTTTTTTTGTTAATCCTCACCCGAGGATATTTTTTCCATTGATTTTTAGGGAGAGGACCAGAGAGGGAAAGAGAGAAACTTGGGTGTGAGAGGAACACATCCATTGGTCGACTTCTGCAAGGGCTGGGGAAGAGGCTGCAACCGAGATGGGTGCCCTTGACAGGAATCCAGCCAGGGACCCTGGGTCCCCAGGCCAATGCTCTGTGCACTGGGCCGGACTGGCTGGGGCTTAATAAGCGGAAACTATCCCACTGACTTCTTGGAGGCCCAGCTTTTAATTATTTGGCAATAAGTTGACCTCTACCACTGCAGGAGCCTCTTAGTTCTCAGAAACAGGACAGAATAATTTGTATTTTTCCTCTGTGCAATTACTCAACTAAAAGATAAAATTATATTTCCAGGATCCTGGCGATGCAGCACAACAGGAAGCCAAGCACAGGTACGGGCTGGAGACCTGAAGGGTGGTTTAACCAAATGCTTTTTTACTTTAGTTATTTTAATTGTGTGTTAATCTAAGTTTTTCCTGGAATAGTGATTTTTCCTAAATCATCAGGGTATTTGTTATTAATTAGAGAGTTTAAACGTATAGAATATTACAGCACTTGCTACCTTGTTAATACAATTACTGGTTGATGTTTGTTTCTCTGCTAAACTGCGGTTGCCTTAAAATGAGTATAATGCTAGGACTACGTCATAGGGATGTTGTGAGGGTTACAGAGGTCCATTACTTTGCATTTAGGTACATTAAATGCAGTACCTTGCATTTAAATGCTGGATAAATACTGTTAATTTTATCCCAGCACATGGCGTGTTTATTGAATGGTTAGTTATCCCATCATGCTACCTTTTTTCTAACTGTGATAAAAGAATACATAAGATAAAATTTACCATAGTAAGTGTAAGTGTATGAGAATAATGTTATATTCTCATTAGTGTGTAACAGATCTCTAGAACATTCTCATCTTGCAAAACTGAAACTCTATACTTATTGAACAACTCCCCGTTTCCCTCTTTCTCCATCATGCCACCTTTTAACTCATTCAGCAAATATTTATTGAACACCCGTTCTAGGTCAGGCACTATGCTGGATCTTTGGAAATAGGCAAGGCAGAGAAGGGTCCTGCCCATACGTGGCTTATTTTAGTGGGGGAAGAGTTGGTAAGCACCTGGGATAGTGCAAAGAAAGTGAAACTATGTGAATTCCATTGATTCTAAGATGGACTTTTTTCACATTTTAACATACCTGAAATTGGGGTGATTTTCATAATTGATCACTTGTCCTGGATTCTTCCAGAGGACTTACTTTTGCTTCTGCTACCACTTGGGTACATTTCTAATCTGAGACATCTTAAAATTAAATTCTATGTTTAGGGTTCCCACTCCCTTCCTCCACCCTGATTGCGTGAATTCAGACAGCAAACTTGCACGACTAAAGCTTGAAGTTCAAATTCTCAAAGGAACTTTTTTCTTCCTCCACTCAGGGCCAAGTTTGATGCATGCATCCTTCCTTGCTGTCCCTTTCTGCATGGCAGGCTTATTCCTTGTTTACCTTGTATGTGGTTGTTGCTCTTTGAGGCCCGAGCTTTGAGTGTGGGGTCTCTTATTAGACTCCTCATCTAGGGTGTTGTTGTTTTTTGTTCTTAGAAGTACATATCGCTGTGGTCCATCTTACAATCAGTGGTATTTTAGATTCAGTGAAATATAGTAACAGTAGTTTACTGCAGGGTTAAATTGAAGTACTCAGGTGCAATAAGGAAATGCCCCTGGAAGTGGGCTTCAAGTTGTGTTACATGAACCCTAGGGCTCCTCCGATGGGGGCAGGTAGTGGCACAGCCAGCCCCAGCTCCCCCTCAGCCCAATTAAAGAATTTCTGCTTTTGTCTGTGTTGAGTATTAAGTTCCTTGAAGGACTCACTTAAAAAAATTTGCTGCTACCTAAAGTTTGAAACCATTGTCCTATGAACATGAACTAGTTTCTACTTGTATAGGTAGGAGTATAAGGACAGTTGCAGAGTTATAATTTCACTCACCCTCCTCTCCCAAAAACGTAGAACTGAGAGTCTTGGAATATGGGATTTGGTTCTAGCTTGGCCACAACTACCTATATCCCCTTATAGCTTCCCTAGATGTCTCAGCTTTTCTTTTCTTTTAATTGTGTGGGTTTTTTTTTAAATGTTTTTATTGATTTCAGAGAGAGGGAGAAGGAGAGAGATAGAAACATCAATGATAAGAGAATCATTGATTGGCTGCCTTCTGCATGTGCCCTGATCGGGAATTGAACCTTGAACTCCTGGTTCATCGGTAAACGCTCAGTCACTGAACCACACCGGCGAGGGGGTGTCAGCTTCTTCATCACTTAAGATAATTACACGGATTAATCATTTGGTCCTTTAATTGTTGGAAATCTCACTACAAATTTCTAGCACTTCTTACACACTAAATACATAATAAATGTTAGTCATAGTGGTTGAACTGAAACTCCACCATGAATTATGAAAATGTAAGGTTTTATCTTTCAACTTGGTAGGTTTACACCCACACAATATAAAGCTGGCTTTTGAGGGCAAGAGTGGTTTCTTCAGTAATAATAGCTGTTGCCATCCATACAGCACCTACTATAGTGCATTCTGGCATGCAGTAACCTTCCACCTTGGGAAACGTGTTGAGTGAGTTACATTTTCGTGTGTTCAGTAGGAATGCTGACAGCTGAGTTCTAATTTTGCTTGACCTGTTTTTGTTGTAGAGAAGCAGAAATGAGAAACAGTATCTTAGCTCAAGTTCTGGATCAGTCAGCCCGGGCCCGGTGTAAGCATTTTCAGTTTCTTTTAAATTATTTCCATAAAATTGGCTTGGGTTAGTTGAATGGGGAGATATGAAATTATTGCTCTCTCTAGATTAAATATTTATTTAACCTATAAACACTTAAAATATAGATATTTATAAGAAATGTGCTGTTTGTAAACCTAAAGAAATGGACTTAAATTATTATTTTTTAAATATATTTTGATTTTTTTACAGAGAGGAAGGGAGAGGGATAGAGAGTTAGGAACATCGATGAGAGAGAAACATCGATCAGCTGCCTCCTGCACACTCCCTACTGGGGATGTGCCCACAACTAAGGTACATGCCCTTGACCAGAATTGAACCTGGGACCCTTCAGTCCGCAGGCCGACGCTCTACCCGCTGAGCCAGACCGGTTAGGGCTGGACTTAAATTATTGAATATACCTGCTTGGTTCTCTCCTATCAAGGAGATAATTTCCCAAGTGCTTATTAGGTAAAATATATAGCCAACAAGTCTTAAGTCAGTTACAAAGTGTTGCTGGTAGTTGACATATGTAATAGGAGATTGAGGGGCTTATTTATTTATTTATTTTTGGAGTTCTTTTTAAAAAAAATATGTTTTTATTGATTTTAGAGGGAGAGGGATAGAGAGATTGAAACATCAATCAGCTGCCTCCAGCGCGCCTCCTTCTGGGGATGGAGCCCTGCAACATGGGCTGTGCTCTGACTGGGAGTCAAACCAGTGACCTCTTGGTTCAGATCTTGGTTCATGGGTTGATGCTCAACCTCTGAACCACACTAGCCAGGCTGAGTTCTTTTTTTAAGTTAATTTTGCCTGGCTGGCGTGGCTGGTTGAGCATGGACCTATGAACCAGGAGGTCATGGTTCGATTCCCAGTCAGGGCACACGCCTGATTTTCAGCAGCCCATCAGTGATTCTCTTTCATCATCGATGTTTCTATCTCTCTCTCCCTCACCCTTCCTCTCTGATATCAATAAAAATACATTAAAACAAAAAAAAAAAACTTTATTTAAAAAAAATTAAGTTAATTTTATCTTTTCCATTGCCATTTAGCCTTCTTTGGCATGAGAGATTTATTGTATTCTCCATTTTAGTTAATAATTTTTCATATTTAAAAACCAAAGAGAAAACCATGTAGAAAATAAATTAAATGAACCAATTGGATGAACTAGTATCTTCTTGAACCCTAGCTTAGAATAGGCAGTCTAGATAGATACTGATTATCTATACTGATTATGTCTGTAGTAATATGGAACATATTTTCCAGAGGGCAATCATACATATTTTTAAAAAGCATGGGGCTTAGACTCCGAGGAACCAAGTTTAATCTTGGCTCTGCCACTACTTCTGTGTGGCCTTGACTGAGGTTGATATGGCTGAACTTTAGTTTCCTCATTTTTAAGAGGGTAATAATACCTCCTGCCACCTCTACCTTGCTAATTTCAAGACATAAGTAAGTCTGTGAAGTGCTTTGGAAATGTTGGTGCTTAGCTTTGTTACAACATAAATGCATTTAGTTTTGACGTTTTTGTATTTTTTTTCTTTTTAGTAAGTAACTTAGCACTTGTAAAGCCTGAAAAAACTAAAGGAGTAGAGAATTACCTTATACAGATGGCAAGATATGGACAACTAAATGGGAAGGTAAGCTTAGGACTGCCTTGAGGTAGTTTTACCTATTGTTGTGTACTTTATCCAAACATGAGTCCTTTCGGTACACGGGAGGATGCCCCGACCAACTGAGTGAGCCACACTGGCCAGGCCTCAAGAAAGGAATTTTTAAAGGTGCCTTTCCTAAGATCCTCTGCTGCTTTTCTTTCCTGACGTTGTGGAACCTTGTTGGTGTCTGTGTGACCCAATGACTGTTAGGGTCAGCTGGCTTAAATTGCTTCCATACTGGAAACAGGGATTCTCAATAATACAAATTAAGTCAGGTAGGTCAGTTGTTTGGAGCATCGTCCCAAAATGCCAAGGATGCCAGTTCGATTCCCATGGGTTCAATTCCAGGACAAGGCACATACGAGAATCAACCATGAATACATAAATAAGTGGAACAACAAATCGATGTCTCTCTTCTCTCAAATCAATCCTACCTAATAATAGAGTAATATGCAAATTGACTATGCCTAAACCACACCCACTAGCCAAGCCACACCCACCAGCCACTCAGGAGCAAATATGCAAATAACCCAACCAAGATGGCTACAGCCACTGAGAGCGGGAGGGTTTCCACAGTAACAAAAGAAGCCAAGCTTTCCTCGCCTCCTGTTGCCGGCCTAAGCCTCCACTCAAGGCTACAAAGTTTCAATTATAGAAGGTGAATTAACTCCAACAGAAATCGCTGCCGGCCTCGGAGCGAGCAACAGGCTTGGCTTTGCTCCAGGCTACAAAGTTTCAATTGTAGAAGATAAATAAATCCCAGATACCAGGGCCTCCTCTTGGGTCGCCAGGGGGCGTGGCCGGCCTGCAAACCACCACAGGCCCCTCGCTCAGGCTGCCCCACGCCCCAAGGGAACCTCCACCCTTCAGGGCAAACCAGTCAGCCCCCACCCATGCACCAGGCCTCTATCCTATCTAATAAAAGAGTAATATGCAGATTGACCATCACTGCAACACAATATAGCTGCCCCCATGTGGTCAAAGATCCTGCCCCCATGTGGACACAAGATGGTCACAAGATGGCCAGCAGGAGAGGGCAGTTGGGAAGCACCCGGCCTGCAAGGGAGGGCAGTTGGAGGCGATCAACCCTGCAGGGGAGGGCAGTTAGGGGTGACCAGGCCAGCAGAGGAGGGAAGTTGGGGGCAAACAGGCTGGCTGGGGAGCAGTTAGGCATCAATCAGGCTGGCAGCGGAGTGGTTAGGGGGTGATCAGGCTGGCAGGCAGAAGCGGTTAGGGGCAATCATGAAGGCAGGCAGGTGAGCAGTTGGGAGCCAGCAGTCCTGGATTGTGAGAGGGATGTCCCAGATTGGAGAGGGTGCAGGCTGGGCTGAGGGACAAGCCCCCCCCCCTCCGTGCACGAATTTCATGCACCGGGCCTCTAGTTTAAGAAATAAAAACTGATACACTACTAGTATAGGTAGACATTAAACTTGTTTTGCAAATGAGGATGTGCTAAAATTTCTGGTTGTGTGTGTTGCAAGAATGTCCTTCAGGATGCAGATGCACCCCGTCTGCACTGGGAAGCCCTCCGCAGGGATCAGTCCTACCCTGACCCCCTTCCTCTAAGAAAGGTGTGGAAGAGACAATGACTGGTTCATCTTTTTTTAGTGACTTGTCTGCTGCATTTAAGCTTTTCAGGGTCTTAAGAGCAGAGTCAGTGTGTGTCTATCATTGATACAATAGAGGGTTGTAGGTGGCTGCCTATGTCTGCTAGTGGGGATAAAGGTGTTCTTTTTAAAAAATATTTTTATTGATTTCAGAGAGGAAGGGAGAGGGAGAGAGAGAAACAACAATGATGAGAGAGAATCATTGATTGGCTGCCTCTTGCACACCCCCTACTGAGGATCAAACCCGAAACCCAGTCATGTGCCCTTGACCTGAATTGAACCCGGGACCCTTCAGTTTGCAGGCTGATGGCTCTATCCACTGAGCCAAACCAGCTAGTGTGATAAAGGTGTTCTTAAATACCTGTTAACTTTGGACTTTTCTGAGGACGTTAATTGATGTTTCCCCCCTCCTCAAATGACTGGCAGAGCAAATTCTATTTGGCACTTAAACTAATACAGGTATACCTCGGAGATATTGCGAGGCCGGTTCCAGACTACTGCAATAAAGCTAGTCATAATCTTTTTGCTGGAGGGTCTTCCTTTCATTTTATAAAATATGTAACATGTTCTGTGAAGTGCAATAATGGGAGGCACAATAAAACGAGGTATGCCTATAGTTATAACTGGTAGTTTCAACCTCCCTGTCCCACCTCTCTTCCCTTTGACCTCTACCTCCACACCCGGAAAGACTAAAATGATTCAATCTCCTGAGGTCAGTTCTTTGTTTACAAAAAGTACTGTTTTTCTTTTTGGTTATCCTAGGTAACAGAACAAGGTTTAATAGAAATCCTTGAAAAAGTAAGCCAACAAACAGAAAAGAAAACCACAGTTAAAGTAAGTTTCCCCAAATATACATGGCAGAAGAGAAATATTGATATTTTAAATGTTGTGTTGAATATACATCTACTGTATCAAAATGTTACAGCCCATAGACATTTCCATTTTGTAACACACGGACGTTTGGGGAGCAGGGCTGCATATATTGAGGGGTCTAATTTTTAAGGCTCTTGTTTCATCGTTCCCCCTGCCCTTATATCTAAAACACTAAGTTGTTTTAAAGACAGACAAAAATGTCTTGCTGTAGTAGTTATATTTCTTCTCAGAAAATCTGAGTTGTGCTTTATTAAACAGGTAATAACACTTGTTTAATCTCCCTCTCCCCAGTTCAACAGAAGAAAAGTAATGGACTCTGATGAAGATGACGATTATTGAATTTAAGATGCATAGACACTGGAACTTAATGGAACAATTCCAGGACAGATAATACTTGGCAGTTAAGATCTGATTGAATGTTCACTTTGTTTATTGTTTATATACTTTTAGAAAAGTAAACTTGTTATGTAAAATAAATAATTTGGGCAAAGTCATTTTAGTACTGTAGCTGAATCAACAGCAGATCTGCAGTTTGCATTTTTCCTTTCCTACCAAAAGCTTTTAAATGTGTAGCAGCATGGCCATGGCAGAAATAGAAGCTGCTTGAGTAGGCTTCAGTAAGAACAAAATAGCATCCAGTAATGTCATTGGAGTTAAAACCTGTGGATTAAGCTAAGTCAACTTTAATATTCCTAAGACATAGGTTCTGAAAGCAGGCGAGCTATTTTTCTCCCTGTAAATAGTACTTACATTTAATGTAAGAATATTCCTAGCTTTGGTTTCATTTATAATCTGCTTTTCAAAAGCACTGAGGTATTTTAAATTATCTAATAAATATTACCCTTATCCAAAAAACCTCCATAGGGTGGGATCGGGCCTAAACGGGCAGTCCGACATCCCTCTCATAATCCAGGACTGCTGGCTCCCAACTGCTTGCCTGCCTGCCTTCCTGATTGCCCCTAACCACTTCTGCCTGCCAGCCTGATCACCCCCTAATCACTCCCATGCCAGCCTGTTTGCCCCCAACTTCCCTCCTCTGCCGGCCTGGTCACCCCTAACTGCCCTCTCCTGCAGGGTTGATCACCTCCAACTGTCCTCCCTTGCAGCCTGGTACTTCTCAACTGCCCTCCCTTGCAGGCCTGGTCCTTCTCAACTGCCCTCCCTTACAGGCTGGGCGCCTCTCAACTGCCCTCTCCTGCTGGCCATCTTGTGTCCACATGGGGGCAGGATCTTTGACCACATGGGGCAGCTATATTGTGTGTTGCAGTGATGATCAATCTGCATATTACTCTTCTATTAGATAGGATAGAGGCCTGGTACAGGGGTGGGGGCCAGCTGGTTTGCCCTGAAGAGTGTCCCTGATCAGGGTAGGGTTCCCTTGAGGTGTGGGGCGGCCTGAGCGAGGGGCCTGTGGTGGTTTGCAGGCCGGCCACGCCCCCTGGCAACCCAAGCAGAGGCCCTGGTATCTGGGATTTATTTTCCTTCTACAATTGAAACTTTGTAGCCTGGAGCGGAGCCAAGCCTGGGGCTCCCTCCGTGGCGGCAGCCATTTCTATTGGGGTTATAATTGAAACTTTGTTGCCTTAAGCGGGTGGTTCCGGCCAGGGTGTGTGGAAAGCTTTGCTTCCCCTGTTGCCAGTGGCAACCCTGGCCTGCTCTCTCAAGCTCCATTCTGACGCCATTTCTGTTTGAATTTGTTTACCTTCTATAATTGAAACTTTGTAGCTTGAGTGGAGGCTTAGGCCTGCAACGGCTGGCGGAAAGCTGTTTCCCTCTGTTGCCTGGGAAACCTTGCTCTGTGGCTGTAGCCATCTTGGATGGGTTAATTTGCATACTCACTCTGATTGTATGGTGGGTGTGGCTTGTGGGTGTGTTGGAGGTATGGTCAATTTGCATATTTGTCTATTAATAGGTAGGAAATACTAGAGGCCCAGTGCATGATTGAATCATGCATGTGTAAGGTCCCCTACACGCTTTCGCTTTTGATCGCGGTGGAGCTGGGTGCCTGTCCGCTGGTGCACCAGGCCTTTCAGGAGGCTTCTGAAAGGCCTGGTGCATGAGCAGACAGGCATCCAGCTCCCCTGCTTTTTTTTTTTTTTTAATATATTTTATTGATTTTTTTACAGAGAGGAAGGGAGAGGGATAGAGAGTCAGAAACATTGGTAAGAGAGAAACATCAATCAGCTGCCTCCTGCACATCCCCTACTGGGGACGTGCCCGCAACCAAGGTACATGCCCTTGACCGGAATCGAACATGGGACCCTTCAGTTCACAGGCTCTATCCAGTGAGCCAAACCGGTTAGGGCCTCCCCTGCTTTTGATGGTCCGAGGCGGGATGTGAGCTCACTGCCCCAGAGGCCCCTTCTGTTCCACAGCACAGCCATGGCGCAGACGCTGAGCTCGAGCCACCACTGGCGACGCGAGCTCAGCGTCCCGCTGGCCCAATCAGCTACCCTGGCCACCCCGAGTCCCGCCCCCTGCGCCTTCCGCTGGCCCAATCGTGGGCGTAGCGGAGTGATGGTAATTTACATATTACCATTTTATTAGGTAGGATATATACACACACACACACACACACACACACACACACACACACACATATATGAAAAAGCTTTGTCTTTATAAATATATATAAAATAAAAATAGTTACCTTTTGGTAGAAATGTTCTGGGTTCTTCACTGATAAAACAGCAGGTAACTTAAAGCAAATATCATCTCTTATATCATGCTTCACTCCCACTAGGTTATGAAAACTGCTCATAAATTTAAAGTGAGCTGTTTGGTGTAAACCTTTTAAATATTTTAATTATGTGAGACCCAGCCCAGGAGGAAGTTATAACATTTAATGAGATGAATAGAATTAGAAGCGAAAAGTGATAGAAAATGTGGTTTACAGTCCAATCTCTGTTTTAGCTAGCATACTGCTGCTGTATATTTAAACTACATTTGAGAATTTACTATATTAGAGACTAGAAATTTGTAGCTAACTATATAGTCAATGAAGAAAGTCAGTGTTGGAATTATGTGTCTAGTATTCCTGAAGGAACAAATGAATGAGTAGAACCATTAAGAACATCAAGATTTTTTTTAAAGGAACAGAATTAAATAGTCAAAAAATTTTCATTAAGGATTTTGAAAAAACAAAACAACACAAACCAATTGCAGGTAAATTTTGCTTTAGTTCTCATTTACATAAAAATGCTGGAGAGAGATTTGTTACATGCTTTCTCTTGCAGAATAACCACTGTCCTAATGGCAAGTTAAGTCAATGGGTTGTGTTGTTCAATAGGATGAAAAATGAGTCAAATTAGCAAAGCAACAGTGCTCATTTCCGGTGTAGGCTAAAAAGCTGTAATACATTCATTTTTGTTCTTCTGATTTTAAAAGAAAACAGTTTTGGGGCACTAGGCACTGTATCTAATATATTGCCAGCCCTAGTCCAGGTAGATGGGTAGCGATCTCTGAAAGATGCAGTTTATGTTTCAGTCACAGTTACTTCTGTAACTGAAAAATAAAAAATATATCCATACAATGGGTGGATATTTTACCACACACAGAGCATATGGATATAGCAGAGAGGCTTAGAAACATATATCTCTTTAGCAACACATTAAAAAAAGTACACCATGACACGCTCAAGAATCATAAAGTTTACTGTTTCTTTTCCATCATTTGGCACATACCCAAGGCACATTAGAAAATTAGAAGTCATAAATTATTTTGTAGAAAAATAATCAGCCCCTCCCTTTTGTACATACACAAGTATTTCTAAGAACATGCACAAAACCTTTCCCTATTACAAAGTTATTTGAAAATGTACTCAGGATAAACCCATGTTTTGGATCTAGACCAATTAATAAAAAAATAAAAGTATAATTAGTAGAAACTCATAAAAAGGAATAAGTGGCAATAATTTCTAACTCAAAGTTACTTTGACCTGGTTTGTGCTGTAAGTTTTGAATCTGATCAAAAGACAGAATAAATCCCTGGCTGGAGTAGCTCAGTTGGTTAGAGTGTTGTCCCCATATGCAAAGGTTGCAGGTTCAATCCCTAGTCTGGGCACATACAAGACTCAACCAATGAATACATAAATAAGTGGAACAACAAATTGATCTCTTTCTCGTTCTCTCTCTAAAAAATAAAAACTAAGAAAAGATGTGCCAAATCTATTTTCTATTACCACCATCCTTCAAGGGTGACATTTAAGGAAAGGTTCTTAACAGAGAGGGATGTTTCTCAGGTGCACATGTGCAGTGACCAAATAGCTGTATTTTGTTGTAAGAAAAATTATACCCACCTTTTCCCACATACATAGTGTAGAATAGATTGTATATGTCCTTTTTACGAAAATGAACATCAAAATGGCGTTTAGGCATCTTTGGGTTCAAGTGTTGCTTTTCAAAGGAACATTTTCCAGGTCCTATTTTCTTCATTCAAATGTGACATTTCTGCCAGGCCTCCATCTATATATATAAAAGCCTAATATGCAAAGTGTCCCCTGGGGAGTTCCACGGACCAGGAGTTTGATCGCTTGCTATGATGTTTGCTGACCACCAGGGGGGCGGTGTGGAACAAAGGAAGGCCCCGGCTGGCAGCCAGCAGCCACTAGGGACCCTACCAGTGCACACATTCTGTGCACTGGGCCTCTAGTAGTACCATAAAACTTAAATTACTTCTCTTCAGCTCATCCCAGGTAGAGGAATTCTTTTAGCTTGTGGTTTGTTAATTTATATAGGTGACAGAGGTTTAGCACCTTTCAGGAGGAGGACAGAATCTGGTGATGAAACATCTCACTATAACCAAGGCACCCTAATACTTAAGAATAAACAGCTCTAGCTGGGTAGCTCAGTTGGTTAGAGCATTGTCCCGACATGCCAAGGATCTCTGGTCAGGGCACATACAAGAAGCAACCAGTGAATATATAAACAAGTAGAACAACAAATTGATGTTTTTCTTCCTTCATGTCTCTCTAAAGCAATAAAAACATTTTTTTAAAGAAGAAACACCCCAGCCCTAGCCGGTTTGGCTCAGTGGATAGAGTGTCAGCCTGCAGACAGAAGGGTCCCAGGTTCGATTCCGGTCAAGGGCACATGCCTGGGTTGCGGGCTCAATCCAACGTGCAGGAGGCAGACAATCAATGATTCCCTCACATCATTGATGTTTCTATCTCTCCCTCCCTCTCTGAAATCAATAAAAATATATTTAAAAAAAACAAAAACACCCCAGTCTTAAGGAACTGACACCCCTGGAATTTTTGTCTATTCCTTTTCAAGGGCATTCATTAGCTCTGAAGAGGAAAGGGATGGTGATTTTTTTCTTTGTTGTATTCTTTGAGCCACAGGAAAGCTTTCAGGAACTTTCTGCTTTCTCTTAAGCCAAACAGAAAGTACGTTTAGTTCTATGCTGTCTGTGTTCATGCTCGGCATCTTGTTAAGGACTCACTTCTAGGTAGCAAATTTAATTCCTTATTCCTATCAAGACTGGGGAATACTAGCCTCGTGGGGAGTGGTTGGGTTGTCAGCAGTCTCTGGGCCTTCGGTGCAGCTGCGTCCTTGACATTGTGTCTCCGGAGCATTCGCCTGTTCCCAGGAGCAGTTTGTTTCAGTCCAGGCCTCAGGCTGGTCACCGTCTCCTTTGTCAGTCTGCGATGTGCTCAGGTCTGATAGGTTCTTCTGCTTCTGTGCAACTTTTTGCCTTCCTGGCTAAAGAGAAGGTTCAATTTGAACAGTTCACATGTGTGCAGTAGTTTCAACAACCACCATGACAATAACAGCTACCTTTGAGAACTTATATGTACTTTCCAGACATAATTATTTTTAAATCATCACCTGAAAATATTTTTCCATTGCTATTTAAAAAAAAATTTTTTTATTTAAAAATGTATTTTATTGATTTTTTTTACAGAGAGTTAGGAAGAGGGATAGAGAGCTAGAAACATCAATAAGAGAGAAACATTGATCAGCTGCCTCTTGCATGCCTCCTACTGGGGATGTGCCCACAACCAAGGTACATGCCCTTGACCAGAATCAAACCTGGGACCTTTCAGTCCACAGGCTCTATCCACTGAGCCAAACCCGTTAGGGCTACATTGCTATTTTTAAAAAATATTTTTTATTGATTTCAGAGAGGAAGGGAGACAGAAACATCAATGATGAGGGAGAATCACTGATTGGCTGCCTCCTGCACGCCCCCTACTGGGAATTGAACCTGCAACCCGGGCATGTGCCCTGACCGGGAATCAAACTGTGATGATGCTCAACCACTGAGCCATGCTGGCTGGCCAGGCTCCATTGCTTTTTAGAGTGAGTGGAAGACAGGGAAGGGGGGGGGGGAAGGGAGAGAGAGAGAGAGAGGGGGAGGGAGAAAGATTGATGTGAGGAAGACACATTGATTGGTTGCTTCCTGCACGCCCTCCCCACATGTGCCCTGACCAATGGGGGCTGTACTGGGGCCATGAAAACCAGCAACCCAGGTACGTGCCCTTGACCAGGAATCAAATGCGAGACCCAATGGCATGAAGGCTAATATTCTAACCACTGAACAACACCAGGCGAGGCCAGGCATAATTTCAACTCTAACATCCCTGTGGTGATAGTCTGACATGTACATGTTCCATGTGTTAGACACAGCATAAATGCTTTACGTGTTCTCACACTTAATCTTAACAATTCTAACAAGTATGCGCTATTGTTACACACATTCTACAACTGAGGAAACAGGACCAGCAACGTTAAGCAATCTGCCTAAAGTCCCATAGCTAGCAAGGGAAAAACTAGCACCTGACTGAACCCAAGCAGATCTCAAATGTTGCTGGTTTCCCACCCAGCAGATCTATTAGCAAAGCCATGAAAAATTAAATATGAAATAAAAATTAGTCATGTGAACAAAATCACTAATTCTCTAAAGCAAAGATTGAGAACATTTGTGTATTTGTTCCAACAAGCCTATGCTATAAAATCAAATTTTCATCAATAGCCACATATTACATTGGCAAGTAGCAGTGAGAAAAGTCATGTTTCTGAGAAGAGTCACCTAATAGCACTACAGAATGTAAAGCAGGCTTTTTATAATTGAACTAGAGGCCCGGTGCACGAAAACTCATGCACTGGGGTGGCGGGGAGGGCGCGTCCCTCAGCCTGGCCTGCGCTCTCGCAGTCTGGGATCCCTTGGGGGGATGTCCAACTGATGGCTTAGGTCCGCTCCCAGGGGGATTGGGCCTAAGCTGGCAGTCAGACATCCCTCTGGCAGCCCAGAAGCCCTTGGTGGATGTCTGACTAACGGCTTAAGCCCGCTCCCCCCTGCAGCTCCTGCCTTGAGTGTCTGCCCCCTGGTGGTCAGTGCGTGTCATAGTGACCAGTCGTTCCTGGTCGTTCCACTGTTAGGGTCAATTTGCATATTACCCTTTTATTATATAGGATGACTAAATAGTGCTATAGGAAGATGGTCACATGCAGAATTGTCTAAATGAGCAACTTTATACCATATTGAGAGAAGTTTTTTACCCATTTATATACAAACTTAGTTTCTTCTTTACGTTAATGATTAACATATTAGCAAATCTGCTTAGTGAAAGTTGAGAGATCTCACCAAGTATGCACCCCATGAACTGCAATGTCTTTCCATGCATATAACTATTTTCCACTTTTTCTTCACTATCCTTTCTTCATTCAGAAATGCATTATTAAATATAACAATAAATGGCATCTATACTCTTGACCATGCCACTAAAGAGCTCGTTTTGTTATTAACTCTTATAGTGAGGGGAATAATGAAATGAGAAATGTGTTTACCATGAATTAGTTTTGAAAAAGCCAAACTTTAAAAAATATGATTATAATCCAGTGTTTAATAACTCACCTCATGTAAAGACTCTTCAGGGAAATTAGTGACACTTTTATCTCTTGCCATAATCTCCCTTGAAGTCCTTCCCCTGAAATCCAAAACAAATTTAATGTTTGAGATAGTGGTGCAAAACACTGTGGTTGGCCACAAGGTGGCAGCATTTGATGAGAGCATATTTGTCTCTAACCCATTCAAGCTGCACAGAATGCTTATGTTTTCAGTAAAGGTAGGGTCAAAAGCACAGACATCAACTCAAATTTTATACTCACTTAAACTGACCAACTGAGTGGACAAAGTAAAACTGTCTTGTAAAAGGTTCATCTTGTAGATTATACATTTTTGAGTTCCCTGCAGATAAAAGGATAAACATTTGAAAACTTCCAAATAGTTTAAGAATTGTTTTAAAATTATGGCATACATATAACCTTTCAATTTTCTTACTTTAACAACATTTTGAAAATTAAACACTGCATGTGCTTAAAGAAACATATTTATATCTCTGTGAACCCCCATGAAACAAAGATAAATCCTTAATACATTAACCTCGCCACAGCCCTGAGATAGTCTTGGGATTATTCAAATATGTATGTGGGTTTATTCACATTATTGCATTGCAAACTCATATTGTAATTAAAACAAAAGAAAACATCTAAACTATAACAAGTTAAAAAAAGGGGGGGAGAAAATACTTCAGCCTTATCTGTTGGGAAAATGCTGTTCTAATTACCATCAACCAAAAAAATTATTTAAAGGTAGCATTTACCCTGATGTTCAGGAAATGCTTAGAAAAAGGACTGGCTTTGGAACATGAGACATGAGAAAAACTACCAGATGTTGCTCCTCTCCAGTTGGAGGCCTGACCTTCAAGGTAATGCTAAGATTCATCATCACAACCAACCAGAACACTAGTACAGAAATATCTGATAAATTAGGATGTAACATCGATTTCTTTGGTGCCTAATCTACCCTCAGTCAGGATTATAGTTACATTGTACATTTACAATGAAATGAAAACCAGCAACTACTCATGAGCTTCCAAATAAACCCAAGCTGAGAATTACAGAAAGAAGTTCTTACATTTTTTCCTGATCTTAACAGTAACGTACTCCTTGGGGTCTGTTTCGCCAACATCATCTAACGTGGCCACACAGCTTGGTACTACCTGCAGTAATTCCATTATTTTTGAATTCTATAATGTGAAAGGGAAAAGTTAACAGTAGTATTTTTTATTCTTTTTCAGCAGTTAATTGCCTATTTTTGATATAAATGTCAGTATTAGGATAGCTGGACAGAAGAGCTAAGAAGCAACGACAGATGAAACTTCGAGGCCATAGTGTAAAGCAGCCCTGCACTTGGAGCCAGGCTCCGCCCTCTGCTAGGCACTCGGGATGGGGCACTTCGCCGCTCTGTGCAATTAGGTTGACAACAATAGGATCGATAATTTTAGTTATCAAGAGGCTATCCAAGGCCAAGCACATAGTAAGTCCTCAGTAAAAACATTCATCAGAATGTTTGAGAAAGTGCTCAATTAAAATTTTAAAATATGTCAATACTGTTAAGAAATGTCTGAAACTTAAAAGTCATTTAATAAGCCTATGAGTATGTTGGCTTTCTGTGAATTTAACATGTCAATAGTGTCATTTAACAGCCTATAGTTGTCTACCCCAAGTGGGAAACTAGATGAAGATTCAACATGGAAACAGGAACAGTAAAGAGCTACCTCCTCCCATTTCTCCATGGTAAGCATGGCGGCACTGGGAGTGGTCCCGGGCCATCACAATTGTCCATGCAGAATTCAAGGACTTTTAAAGCCACCAGCTGAACAAACTTCCACCATCGTGCTGCTAAGACCACAGGTGTATTTCCAATGCAGGGAGCGGGGAACCAGAATGCTGTCTAAACTTGCTACTTCTCTGCGAGGATCTGACTGCTCGTCAGGAGGCCAGACTAGGGCCCAGACCTGCGGTTGGTGAGAGAAGCACCTCTACTCAGGCCTTTGAAAACTACCCCTGAAGGACTGACTCCTGGATCCCGAGCAGCCCACTGTCCAGGTGACCAAGTTAACCATATTGGCAGACTTCTAGCAATTCAAAGGTCTGCTATTTCAGATCTGGTTTACACACAAGGCTTATCCAAAGTGAGCTGGGAGGGAGTTGGGTGCCCTCCCCCTCACCTGCTCAGCATAGTCTAGAGCGGTGCACTGCCTCTTGTTCAAAAGCTGAACCGATGCTCCGTGTAGCAGCAGCAGCTCCACGACGAAGACATGCTTCTCTATCACAGCCTCATGCAGGGCTGTGTTGCCCTTATTGTTAGAGGCATTAATGGAGGCCCCGTGCTAGAAAGAAGCAGCACAATCAAAAGAAATGCTGAAGACGATATTAATGCAGAATCTAGATGGGTGTTCACTATAAAATTCTTTCAACTTTTCTGTATGTCTGAAATTTCTCTTAAAATGTTGGGGTTAAAGTAATACTGAGAAAAAACATTTATGTGCACAGATAGTCACTGCAGCATTTATCATTATGGCAGAAAAAATAGAAGTCACCTAAATGTATAAAGCAGGAACAGTTAAACAAACACTCTATGGTACATCCATAGATACGCAACCATTAAAATTTGAGGTTTTAATAAACAATTTTCTACCATAAGCAAAAATAAGCAAGATAGAAAACAAGACTGTTCTAAATTATGCACATTTTCTTTCTTTTTAAAAAAATCCTCATCCAAGGATATTTTTCCATTGCTTTTAGATAGAGTTGAAGGGAGATGGGGAGAGAGAGAGGGAGAGAAACACTGATGTGAGAGACCCAAGACACACTGATTGGTTGCCTCCTGCATTCGGCTTGGGAATGGAGCCTGCAACTGAGGTGCGTGCCCTTGACCAGAAAAAAAAAAAAAAAGGGACAAAGGACATTCAGCTCACACTAAAGGTAACAGTTCAACTTAACCCAATACAATTCAATCTACCCTACAGGTAAAGAAGGCAAGATCCAAACCTTCAGCAAAAGCAGTGTCTGTGCCCTTACCTCGGCATCCCAGCAGACACGGAGAACCACTGTATGGAAATTTCATGCAAAGCTTCTCTCTCCAGGGGCAGCTTAAAGCAAAGGGCAAGCCCTGCCCATCTGCAGTGCACTGCCAGGGTCTCACCAAGTGACGAGATGCCATCACTGACCAGTGCCAGCAGCTCCTGGGCTGTGGGGCCCTTACCTGTAGCAACAGCGCTGCAACTTCATGGTGGCCACTGGCACAGGCGTAAATGAGGGGTGTGCTTCCACTTACATCCTTTTTATTGGGTTTTGCCTTGGAGTCTAGTAGATACTTCACCACCTAGCCCAGAGAAGAACGATTTTTAATTAAAATTGTCTGGGAGAAATCCTGTAGCTTGATATTCTTTTTTTTTTTTTTATTGATTTTTTACAGAGAGGGATAGAGAGTTAGAAACATCGATGAGAGAGAAACATCCATCAGCTGCCTCCTGCACACCTCCCACCGGGGATGTGCCCGCAACCAAGGTACATGCCCCTGACCGGAATCGAACCCGGGACCCCTCAGTCCGCAGGCCGACGCTCTATCCACTGAGCCACACCAGCGAGGGCTTGATATTCTTTTGATTCTTCTCTAAGTTTATCTACTTTTCTCTAAGTTTATCAAGCAGGCTCTTTAGACCCAGGAGAAAGTAGACCAGTTGAAAGGGGGTGGGGGGGATTAACATCTGCTGAGGGTTGACTGTGTGCCAGGCACTTGTTTCTTCATTTAATCATTTGATCTACCCCACAGAGAGCTGGAATTATTACTCCAGTTTTACAGGTGAGGAAGCTGATGCTTGAAGCAGGTGTTAGGAGAGAGGTGGGAGACCTGAAATATGATTTTTTTTAAAATATATTTTTATTGATTTTTAGCAGAGAGGAAGGGAGAGGGATAGAGAGCCAGAAACATCGATGAGAGAGAAACATCGACCAGCTGCCTCCTGCACACCCCCCACCGGGTGTGTGCCCACAACCAATGTACATGGCCTTGACCGGAATCGAACCCGGGACCCTTCAGTCCGCAGACCGACGCTCCATCCACTGAGCCAAACCGGTTTCGGCTGAAATATGATTCTTGGCTTTAAAATGCTTATATCAGAATAAGGAAAAATGAAAAAAATATAATTTTCACAACAAAAAATGGGACATTAAAAAGGTCAGTCATCCCTTAGTTATCTCTTGGCCCTCCTCTAGAGGGCTGTACTCTACTTTTCATTATTATTATTATTATTATTATTATTTACAATTTTTATTTCATTTATTGATTTCAGAGAGAAAAGAAAGGAGAGGGAGAGAGAGATAGAAACATCAACAAGAGCCCTAACCGGTTTGGCTCAGTGGATAGAGCGTCGGCCTGCGGACTGAAGGGTCCCAGGTTTGATTCCGGTCAAGGGCATGTACCTTGGTTGCGGGCACATCCCCAGTGGGGGGTGTGCAGGAGGCAGCTGATCAATGTTTCTCTCTCATTGGTGTTTCTAACTCTCTGTCCCTCTCCCTTCCTCTCTGTAAAAAATCAATAAAATATATTTGTTTAAAAATCACCAACAAGAGAGAAACATTGATGAGCTGCATCTTGCACACCCCTTCCCCCACACTGGGGATCGAGCCCACAGCCCAGGCATGTGCCCTGACCAGTAATAGAACTGGTGACCTCTTAGTGCATGGAATGACATTCAGCCACTGAGCCACACCAGCCAGGCTATTATTATTATTTGTTGTTAATCCTCACCAGAGGGTATTTTTAAAAATATATTTTTATTCATTTTTTACAGGGAGAAAGGGAGAAGGATAGAGAGTTGGAAACATCGATGAGAAAGAAATAACGATCAGCTGCCTCCTGCACACTCCCCACTGGGTATGTGCCCACAACCAAGGTACATGCCCTTGACCAGAATCGAACCTGAGACCCTTGAGTCTGAAGGCCAATGCTCTATCCACTGAGCCAAACCGGTTAGGGCCACTGATTTTTAGAGACACTGAAAGGGAGGGAGGGAGGGAAAAGGGAAGGATGGAGAGAGAGCGCGAGCAAGTGAGAGAAACATCTATGTGAGAGAGACACATCGATTGGTTGCCTCCTGCATGCCCCCTGACAGGGCCAGGGATTGAACCCACAACCCAGGTAAGAGCCCTTGACTGGGAATCGAACCCTCAACCCTTCGATCAGATGCTCTAACCACTGAGACACCGGCCAGGGCTATACTCTATAAAGTGCTGAACTGTTTGGCACTGACCAAGCACTGTGGGAACGTCAAGGCGTTAACATGCTGCTGGAGCCTTGGAGGACCAACACCCAAGCAACAGAGAGCTCGGGTCAGGCTGGGGTCAGGCCAGCATGCTGCGAGGGCAGTGGGAAGGGGTTGGCTCCACCCCAGGAGCGTCAGATTCTGTGTTCTGTTGCTGAGTGGTCCATCCATGTGCACCTCTGAATCTCAGGCTGGGAGGAAGGAAGGGTGCTGGTCCTCTGGGCCACATGTTAAACCCCTGTCCCGAGGCAGCATTCCCAAGTGAGGTTCTAAGCCTGGCCTGAGGGCTGTGGAAGGCCTGTAAAATCATTTGGTCTGGCCTTGCCAAGGCTTTAAAGCTGAGTTAGTTACATGTTTGGCCAAATATAGCAGGCTAATTTTTAAGTTGACAATTCTGGATGGCCCGTGAATGATGTTGTAAATATCCAAATGGTCTTTGGCAGAGAAAAGGTTCCCACCCTGTTCTAAGCACAAGCAAACACCCTAACACTCTGCCCGAGACAACCTGTACCTGAAAGTGGCCTTGCTGGCAGGCCAGGTGGAGTGGGACAGCTTGGTTGGCGTTTCTGGCACCCACATTGGCACCATGCTTCAAAAGGAGGGGGATGAGGTCCGCCCGACCATGCAGGGCAGCAATGTGCAGTGGGGAGGAGCCGTCCTGGTGGGTCACATTCACACCGAGCCCACTGGCAGGAATCTTTGCCAGCTTCTGTAGGTCCAGAAGACAGAAACAGAATGTCCTTAGTATTTAAGAAACCAAAGCCATCTGCCCCTCATAGCCCCTCAGCAAATTCAAGGTCGCAGTGGCATCCAGAACCAGGTTACCCCCAGGTGAATCCCCACTACTTCATTTATTTATTTTATTTTTTGTTAATCCTCACCTGAGGATATTTTCCCATTGATTTTTAGAGTGGAAGGCAGGGGGAGAGACAGAGAGAAACATGGATGTGAGTGAGACACATTGATTGGTTGCCTCCCACACGTGCCCCAGATCAAGCCTACAACTGAGGTACGTGCCCTTGACCAGAATCAATATTGCGACCCTTCAGTCCATGGGGCGACATTCTAACCACTGAGCGACTGACGAGGGCCATCCCAATTACTTAAAAAAGGTATGAAAGTCAAAGTATTAACTTCTATTTTTCAAGAAAGCAACCCCCAAAATAATACCGTATTATGCCAAGAAAAGAAAAAGTCTGTTCAACAGATGACGCTGGAACAACTGGGTATCCATATATGGAAAAACTGCCTGTCAATCCTTATCTTACACCAAACACAAAAATTAAAATGCATCACAGATCTAAATGTAAATACTACAGTTGTAAAACTTGAAGAGAACACAGAAGAAAATCTTTCCAACATTGGGATAAGCAATGATTTCTTAGATAAGACAAAAAGCAAAAACATAAAAGAAAACCTCGATAAACTAGGTTTAGAAATTGTAAATCTATGCTCTCTGAAAGAGACAAGAAAATAAACCTTCCCCCTTTCCCTGGGAGAAACATGGCCACGAGCAGTGAGGAAGCGCCAGACTCTGGGCAAGGCACAGTGATTGTGGTCCACTGGCCAGGGTACACCTTGAACCTGTTCACACGCCCACAGTACCATTATGGAGATGGGAGTAGGTCCTCATACCTCATGGCATCATTGTGGACAGAACTGAGCGGCTAAGGATATTATAAAAAAAGACATAGGATACTGTGACATTTTGGTCCTGTGTGTGCTTAAAAAGGTTACAGGTTCTGTGCTGATCTTATAGAACACCGTAAGAACATCAGCCGAAATTCAGATACATTTGTCCCTATGAAGGTTGATTTCATCAGATTAAAAAGTTACAGGCAATACATTCATGGATGAAGAGACCTAACAGAGAGAATCTGATTGTGGCAATTTTATGGAATAGACAACTTGCCAACCCTCTTGTTACAAAAATGCCACGTGAAATACAATTTAAAAGCCTCTTAAATGTTTACTGGAGCTCACATGAAGATATACTAGTAGAAACTGAGACCTGAGATGTTAAGTAACATGTCCAAAGTGAAAAAGTTTGTAAATGGAAGATCTAATATTCAAACCCATGTTCAACTCCAGAGTCCAAGACTGAGACCACTAAAACTTACTGTCTCTCTAGAGATGTGTTGAGATGAATTAGGCTAAAGGGAGGAAAACTTCACAAAGAAATCAGCATCATTTTTTCCTGAGCTTAATTTTCATATTTACTGAACTCGGTTAAACTAGCTCCCACCATTTCTGGGAGGATGGAATATTTGTAAATAGTTAACTGCTATTATGTGAAATGTTTTATACATTATATTAATAAATTATGAAGAATTACATTCCAATAAAATATTGACAAAAAGGAAAATCAAAAGGCAGGAGAATCTGAGATCTTACTCCCCAGCTTATGTTGCCAGTTTGGCTCAAATAAACTCTTACAAAAAATTCTCAAAATAAAAAAATTACCAAATAAGAAAAAATGTTTGTGATATGTATATCCGACAAAGGGCTAAGCAGAATTAAAAACAAAACCCAAACTCTTACAACTCAATAATACAATCTGATTATTATTATTTTTAAAAAATATTTTTATTGACTTCAGAGAGGAAGGGAGAGGGAGAGAGAGATAAAAACATTAATGATGAGCCCTAACCGGTTTGGCTCAGTGGATAGAGCGTCAGCCTGCAGACTGAAGGGTCCAAGGTTCTATTCCGGTCAAGGGCATGTACCTTGGTTGCGGGCACATCCCCAGTAGGGGGTGTGCAGGAGGAAGCTGATGTTTCTCTCTCATTGATGTTTTAAACTCTCTATCCCTCTCCCTTCCTCTCTGTAAAAAAATCAATAAAATATATTTATAAACAAACAAACATTAATGATGAGAGAGAATCATTGATTGGCTGCCTCCTGCACAACCCCTACTGGGGATTGAGCCCATAACCCAGGCATGTGCCCTGCCTGGGAATCAAATGCTTACCTCCTTGTTTATAGGTCGATGCCCAACCACTGGGCCACACTGGTTGGGCTATTTTATTTTTTTTAAATATTCTTTTATTGATTTCAGAAAGGAAGGGAGAGAGAGACAGAAACATCAATGATGACAGAGAATCACTGACTGACTGCCTCCTGCACATCCCACACTGGGGATCGAGCTTGCAACTCGGGCATGTGCCCTGACCGAGAATCTAACAGTGAGCTCCTGGTTCATAGGTTGACCCTAAACCACTGAGCCACGCCACCCGGGCTAACTTTTAATAGCAAAAGATTTGAAAAGGTGAATGGTCAGCCAATAAGCACATAAAATAACATCTTTAGTTATCAGGGAAATGTAAGTCAAAATCAGGAAGGACAGAACCAAAGGGTAAGAAAACAGATTGTTGATTGTTGAAATGGGGCAGGGAAGGGGGATATCTACAGAGGGGCAGGAGAGGATATGTTGGGGTGATAGAGATAGTCTGTATCTTCACTGTGCTGCTGGGGGTTATAAGACCTTGAATTAATTTGTCAAACCTCATCAAATTGTCTGCTACTTACCTCTATAGTTCACCTTCATTTTTATCATGAAACTACCTTATTATCCACAGTGGTTTTAAAATCAATCATGTGGATGTAGAATAGTCAATCAATACTTAAAAGGGTAAAAAAAAAACACCCTGATTTATAAACCATATAACCAAAAACAAACAAATAGTGATGCTGAATCATATTATTTTGATAGTAGAATTAATTTGTCACTATTTTCTGTGACTGGTAAGGATTAAAACTTGTTTAATCATCAGAAAGTAAACTAGTTCACTTTCTGATGATTAAAAATGTCATTGTCTGACCAGCTGGCATGGCTCAGTGGTTGAGCATCGACCTATGAACCAGGAGGTCATGGTTTGTTTCCAGGTCAGGGCGCATGCCCAGGGTTGCAGGCTCCATCTCCAGTGTGGTGCGTGCAGGAGGTAGCCAATCAGTGATTCTCTCTCATCATTGATGTTTCTCTCTCCCCCTCTCTGAAATCAATAAAAAATTTTTTAAAAATGTCATCGATTAAAAAGCTAAGCTAAGCCGAAACCGGTTTGGCTCAGTGGCTAGAGCGTCGGCCTGCGGACTCAAGGGTCCCAGGTTCAATTCCGGTCAGGGGCATGTACCTTGGTTGCGGGCACATCCCCGGTGGGGGGTGTGCAGGAGGCAGCTGATCGATGTTTCTAACTCTCTATCCCTCTCTCTTCCTCTCTGTAAAAAATCAATAAAATATATTAAAAAAAAAAAAAGCTAAAGCTAAGCTAAATTTAAATGGTGAATTGTACAGCATGTACTAGTAAATTATACCTCAAAAATAAAAAACAAATTAAGTATGTGGGGAAAACAATGAAATACTCCTGCACACTTACCATGATGGTGGCTAAAGTTAAAAAATCAAAATACCAAGTGCTGACAAGGATGTGGGGCAACTAGAACTCTCATGCTACCGGTTGGAATGGAAAATGCTATAATTACTATGGAAAACTGGCTGTTTCTTATAAAGTTCAACATACACTTAAATCTATGACCCAGCAGTTATACTTCTAGAGCCCTAACCGGTTTGACTCAGTGGATAGAGCGTCGGCCTGCGGACTGAAGGGTCCCAGGTTCAATTCCAGTGAAGGGCATGTACCTTGGTTGAGGGCCCATCCCCAGTAGGTGGTGTGCAGGAGGCAGCCGATTGATGCTTCTCTCTCATTTGATGTTTCTCTCTCTCTCCCTCTCCATTCCTCTCTCTAAAACATCAATAAAAACATATTAAATTTATACAGGTGATTAAATAAACAAATTATGGTATATTCAACAAAATGCTACCCAGCAATAAAAATAAATGGGCTAGTAATGCAACATGGATCTCAAAAACAATCTGCTGAGCAAAGAAAGCCAGACTCAAAAGGGTGTGAACTGTATGGTTCCATTCATGTACAATTCTAGAAAACACTGATGAGTCTGTAAAGACAGAAAGCAGATCAATGATACATCTGACAAATTATCCGTGCTGGGGACAGGGCGGAAGGGAGGAAGGGCAGAGCTGCACGTGGCATGAGGAACTCTGATGGTGATGTGGATGCTCTGTATCTTGATTGTGGTGATGGCTTCATGGGTGCACACATCTGTAGGAACTCACCAAATTGTATTCTTCACATGGATATCCAGGAAGTCCTCACTTAACATTACTGATAGGTTCTGCGACGTTAAGCAAAACGACGTATAACAAAACCAATTTTACTACTGGCTAATTGATATAAAGCGTTAAGTTCCAATAGCATCTCATCAGCATTATATTGAAACTAGAGGCCTGATATACAAAAATTCATGCAAGAGTAGGCCTTCCTTCCCCCGGCTACCGGCACCAGCTTCCCTCCTCCAGCCGCCAGCAGGCACCTGGGACCCGGGCTGGCTTCCCCCAGGCTGGCTTCCTTCCGGCCCCGGCTTCATCAGGAAAGATGTCCGGAATGACGTCCGGTCTAATTAGCATATTACTCTTTTATTATTACAGATATTATTTGAGGACTTGCTGTACTTTATTGTATGTAAGTTATACTTCAATAAAGAGTTTTTAAAAAACTTTATATACATCAGTGGGATAGAAGAGAATGAGGTTGGGGGGAAGTTTTAATTTAATTACAGACATGAAGCAATTTAGTTTTGTGCCTTTTTGAGAACTTACAAGATGAGAAAAAGATAGGAGTTTTTAAAAAATATATATTTTTATTAATTTCAGAGAGGAAGGGAGAGAGATAGAAACATCAATGATGAGAGAGAATCAATGATTGCTGCCTCCTGCACACTCCCCACTGGGGATTGAGCCCCAACCTGGGCATGTGCCCTTCACCGGAATCGAACCTGGGACCCTTTAGTCTGCAGGCTGACACTCTATCCACTGAGCCAAGTGGCTAGGGCCAGATAAGAGTTTTTAAAAGAGCAGGGAACATAAGGCTTTTTTTGGGTCTGTTGGTTTTTTTATTGATTTTAGAGAGAGAAAAAAGGAGAGGGAGAGAGAGAAAAACATCGATCAGTTGCTTCCCCTAGTACCCAGACTGGGGATCAAACCCGTAACCTGGGGATGTACCCTGACCGGTAATTGAACCCAAGACCCTTTGGTACACGGGATGATGCTCCAACCTATTGACCCACACTGGCCAGGACCAATATGAGGCTTTAATCCAATAAATTCAACAGATATTGTCATGTGTTTTAAGCATCTTGTTACAGCTAGTGAACTGAGGTGAAGAACAGAGTATAGAAAAATAGGAAAAGAAGGGAGAAGGAATAACTGCTTCTAGTTGCAAAGACTCACTGACTGGAGCTGGGGGTTTTGTTACTTCATATCTTTTGAAACATCAGTTGCCTTCTTTTTTTTTTAATATATGTTTATTGATTTCAGAGAGGAAGGGAGTGGGGGAGAGAGGTAGAAACATCAATGATGAGAGAGAATCATCCATCGGCTGCCTCCTGCACACCCCCCACTGGGATTGAGCCCGCAACCTGGGCATGTGCCCTTGACTGGAGTTGAACCCGGGACCCCTCAGTCCACAGACCAACGCTCTGTCCACTGAGCCAAACGAGCTAGGGCATCAGTTGCCTTCTTAATCCCTATGTTTTTCATAGCCACCCATCTGGGGGGGAAAAGTTTTTGGACTGTACACATCCGGCACCATGGGAACAGAACAAAAGCTGCACAGTCTAATGTACACATTACCCTGCTGCTGAAAAGCTACACATGAATGAAAAATACAGTCATTTCAGTACTCTTAGGTTGGAGAAGCCCATGGTAAAGCTTTTTAAATGAGGTAGTATAATCTTACGATATGAAGCATAACACCACTATATCTATTTTGTAAAGTCAAATTAATTTTCTTAGTATGGAACACACAATGAGTTAAGAGCTAGCACATGAGTGCATACTATGTACATGATGCTATTTACAATTACACAAAAGAAAATGAAATACTTAGGTATACATTACAAAATGGACAGGATCTGTTATGCTGAAAATCACAAAATGTTGATGAAGAAATCAAAGAAGACCTAAATATATTAGAGATATACCATATTCATGAAGACTCAACATAGTAAAGATGTTATATCTCTTCAAATTGATCTACAGTTTTAATGCAATTCCTATCAAAATTCTAGCAAGGTTTTTTTGTAGACATAGACAAGCTTATAGTTTATAGGAAAAGGCACATGCCCTAGAATAGCTGAAACAATCCTGGCAAAGAAGAGTAAGTTAGGGAGAATTCACTCTATCCAATATTAAGTCTTACTATTCAGCTGCAATAATCAAGACAGTGTGGCACTGTGTGGCTCCCCCACAGATCAGTGGAACAGAATAGAGAGCTCGGGGATAGACCCACACCATACATAGTCCACTGAGGTCCAAAATGCAAGTTGGTGGAGGAAGGATGGCCTTTCAACAAATGGTGCGGGAGCAAGTGGACATCTGCAGGCAAAAAATAAACTGCAACCTAAATCTCACACCCTATACAAAATTTAACTGGATCATGGACTTAACTGTTAAGTGTAATATTATAAAACTTTTAGGAAAAATAAAAGGAGAGAATCTTTCAAATATAGGGCTAAGCACAGTGTTCTTACATTTAACCACAAAAGCATAATCCATAAAAGGAAAAATTGATAAACTGGACTTCTAAATTAGAAACCTGCTCTGTGAAAACCCATGTGAAGAAGCTACAGACAACCTATAGACCAAAAGAAAATGTTTGCAAACTACATATCTAACAGAGATAAAATCTAGAATAAACTAGTATAAAGAACTCTGAAAACTCAACAGTAAAAAACACCACCACCACTACACACACACACACACACACACACACACACACACACACACACCGGGCCCAGAAGCTCCAGAGTGTCGTCCCGATATGCCTGGTCAGGGCACATTCAAGAATCAACCAATAAGCCCTAGCTGTGGAGTGTGGGCCTGTGGACTGAAGGGTCCTGGGTTTGATTCCAGTCAAGGGCACATGCCTGAGTTGTGGGCTCGATCCCCAGTAGGGGACGTGCAGGAGACAGCCGATCAATGATTCTCTCATCATTGATGTTTCTCTCTCTCTCTCTCCCCCCTCTTCCTTCCTCTCTGAAATCA
Organism: Eptesicus fuscus; assembly: GCF_027574615.1. NCBI lineage: Eukaryota > Metazoa > Chordata > Mammalia > Chiroptera > Vespertilionidae > Eptesicus > Eptesicus fuscus. Next base: position 22,595,046 of record NC_072493.1, on the reverse strand, counting down.
ATAAAAATATATTTTAAAAAATCAACCAATGAATACATAAATAGGTGGAACAACAAATTGATGTCTCTCTCCCCTTTCTCTCTCTCTCTAGAATCAATAATTTTTTTTTTAAAGAAAGAAAAGAGTAACAAAGTGGGTAAAGGAAATGAACAGACATTTCACTGAAGAATATATACAGATGGCAAATAAGCAGGTTCAATGTCATCACCCAGCAGGGAAAGCAGACTGCAACCCAATGAGACAGTGTTACACACTTACTGGAATGGCTAAAATAACAAATAGTGACAACACCAAGCTGGTGAGGATGCAGAGAAATTGGACCGCTCAGAGATTGCTGGTGGGAATGTAAAATGTACAACCAGCCTGGGAAAGTCTGTCAGTTCCTTACAAAACTAACCACAGAATTAACATGTAATTATCACTTGAGTCAGCAATTGCACTCTTGGGCATTTACCTTAGAGAAAGAAAACTATGTTATGTTCTTACAAAAACTTGTACAAAATGTACATAGCAGCTTTATTTGTAATTTCCCATCTAGAAACAAGCAATATGTCCTTCAGCAGCGGAGTGGTTACACCAACTGGCACATACAACCATGAAATATTGCTCAACAATAAAGAAGTAAACTGTTAACTACATGCAACAACTTGGAATCATGCTAGAGAACAAAGCCAATCCTCAAAGGTTACGTGCTGTATGATTACATATATAACATTTTTGAAGTGGACAATAGATTAGTGGGTGGTGGGGTAAGGGTGACAGAGAGAGGTGGGTGTGGTCGTAAAAGGGCCACATGAGTGATTCTTCTCCTGGTGAGTGAACCATTCTGTACCTTGAATGTGGTGGTGGGTACACAAAACCACATATGTGATAAAACTAGATGGAACTAAACACACACACACACACAGGAGCACAGGTAAAAGGGGATAACTCAGTAAGGTGAATGGACTGTATGTGTCTATGGTTTTGCAAGCTGTTACCATTAGGGGAAACTGGATTGTACAGGGGACGTGTCTGCCACAGAGGAAGTACCAACGTGAGCAATGGTAGTGGCAACGGACCTCGAGTGCAGCCTCCCCAGGGGAATGTGGCCATATGGACGGACACCCTCAGGCGTGTCTATTTGTCAACTCCTGCCTGTGACTCAGGGGCCCAGAGAGCCACATGTGGATGTCCCTGCTCACTGACCTGCCTGTTCAGGAAGCAGGCAGCCCAAGCCAGATCCTGTACGGGCGCCAGCTTCTCTCCGCCCTGAGCTAACTAACCCTGTCACATCTCAGGGATACCCACTACCAGCCACTCAGAAATTAGCTGGCTGAGAAGCAGACATCGTTCTCAAGGGGACAAAGAAGAATGTTCCCTCCTATCACCCCCTCATCAACAGAAGCAATGCCAAACCTTTTGAGCTGGAGCACATTTTGGGCATTGGCACAAGGGGTGACAAAATTCAAGATCTGCAGCACTGACAGCATCCTCCACATCCTCCACGTCCTCCTCTGTCCACTCCAAAAGGTAACGCACCTGAGGTTGTACAGTAAAGGAGAAATAGGAACTTAAAACTCATCCTTAGCTCTTTTACAAGATGCAGTACCTTAAACTCTCTAACTGTTCCCAAATCAGGGCCACAGTCACTAAAAAATGACAGCTGCTGCTCACAAAGATTCCAGGGTTCACATGTGCTCAAGCTTTTTAAACCCTTACATGGTGATAGATTAAACTACTGTTTCTGTAGCTTGTGTTAGAGATTCTTTTCTTCTTTTTTCTTTCTTCTCTTTCTTCCTTTCTTTCTTTCTTCCTCTCTTTTAAAAAAAACTTTATTGTCGAGAGTATTACAGATATTCTCTTTTCCCTCCCATTGCCCCTCCACCTGGTTCCTGCTCTGCCCCAGGCCTTTGCCACCCTATTGTCTGTGTCCATAGGTAATGCATATCTATATAACAAAAACCTAAGTGACCATTACGGTGGAATGACCAGGATGACTGGTTGCTATGATGCACACTGACCACCAGGGGGCAGACGCTCAACACAGGAGGGAGCTCTCACAGGGGGAGTGTCGCTCAGCCAGAAGCTGGGCTCCCGGCTGGTGAGAGCAGCGGTGGTGGTGGGAGCCTCTCCTGCCTCTACAGCAGTGCTAAGGAGCAGCAAGCTGAGTGGTAAGGAGCCAGCAGGCAGGCAGTAAGGAGCAAGGGGTCCCGGACTGCGGGAGGGATGTCCACCTGCTGGCTTAGGCCCAATCCCCAGGGGCTCCTGGGGTGTGAAAGGGCACCAGCCAGGCTGAGGGACCAACCCCAATGCACAAATTTCATACACCAGGCCTCTAGGCTATTTATACTAAAAAAAGCCTAGGTGACCCTCGGGTGACGCCCTCACATCATCACAAGATGGCTACCCCCACATTGTCACAAGATGGCCAGCATGGGAGGGCCGTTGTAGGCGATCAGGTTGGCAGGGGAGGGCAGTTGTGGGCAAACAGGCCAGCAGGGGAGGGCAGTTGGGGGCGACCGGGCTAGCAGGGGAGGGCAGTTGGGGGCGACCGGGCTGGCAGGGGAGGGCAGTTGGGGGCGATCAGGCTGGCAGGGGAGGGCAGTTGAGGGCGACTGGGCTGGCAGGGGAGCAGTTAGGCGTCAATCAGGCCAGCTGGGGAGCGGTTAGGGGGCAATAAGGCTGGCAGGCAGAAGCAGTTAGGGGCAATCAGGCAGGCAGACAGGCGAGTGGCTAGGAGCCAGCAGTCCCGGATTGTGAGAGGGATCCCAGATTGGAGAGGATGCAGGCTGGGCTGAGGGACACCCTAGTATATATATAAAAGCCTAAGCAACTGTTATGAATGGATGGTAGCTATGATGCGCAATCACCAAGGGGCAGATGCTGAACACAGGAGCTGCCCCCTGGTGGTCAGTGCGCTCCCACAGCCAACCTCCCATGGCTGGCCAACCTCCCGCAGTCCCTCCTGCTGGCCAGCCGGCCCAGAATGGTCCCAATTGGGACTGGGCAAGATGGCCCCGATTGCCGGCCAGGCCAAGAGACCCCATCTGTGCACGAATTCATGCACTGGGCCTCTAGTATGTATATAAGATCTTTATTTAATCTCTTAATGCCTCCCCACCCCCTTCCCTCTGAGAACCATCAGTCCATTTTCATGCCTCTAATTCTATTTTATTCACAAGTTTATTCTATTCATTAGATTTCTTATTCATTTATTTTTATTTTTAGATTCAATTGTTGATATGTACTTATTGGCATTTTATTGTTCATATTTTTTATCTTTTTCTTCTTCCTCTTCTTAAAGAATACCCTTCAACATTTCATGTAATACTCGTTTGGTGGTGATGAACTACTTTAGCTTTTCTTTGTCTGTGAAGCTCTTTATCTGATGATACATTTGCAGGGTAAAGTAATCTTGGTTATAGGTCCTTGCTATTTATCACTTTGAATATTTCTTACCACTCCCTTCTGGCCTGCATAGTTTCTGCTGAGAAATAAGCTGATAGTCATATGTGTGCTCCCTTGTAGGTAACTGCTTTTCAGAGTATTTATCTTTAACCCTTGGCATTTTAATTATGTGTTTTGGTGTGGTCCTCTGTGGGTTCCTCTTGTTTGGGACTCTGTGATTCCTGGACTTGTAAGTCTATTTCTTTCACCAGGTAGGGGAAGTTTTCTGTCATTATTTCTTCAAATATGTTTTCAATATCTTGCTCTCTCTCTTTGCCTTCTGGCACCCCCATAATGTGAATGTTGGTACACTTGAAGTTGTCCCAGAGGCTCCTTAAACTATCTTCATATTTTTGGATTCCTTTTTCTTTTTGTTCTTCTGATTGGGTGTTTTTTTGCTTCCTCACATTCCAAATTGTTGATTTGATTCTCGGAATCCTCTATTTTCCTGTTGAATCCCTGTAAATTATTCTTTATTTCAGTTAGTGTATGCTTAATTTCTGACTGGTTCTTTTTCATGTCTTTGGGATTCTCACTAAGATCCTTGAAAGTCTAAGTCTCTTGAAGGTATCATAAAGATATTTTGAACTCGTATCCAGTAGTTCACTCTCTCCCATTTCTTTCATTTGTGACATGTTTCTTTGTCACCACATTTTGGCTGCTTCCCTGTGTTTGTTTCTATGTATTAGGTAGAGCTACTATGTCTCCTGGAGTTGGCAGAGTAGCCTTATGTAGTAGGTGTCCTATAGGGCCCAGTACCCGAACTGGGCACTATAGGTGCTTCCCTTTTTAAAAAAAATATATTTTATTGATTTTTTACAGAGAGGAAGGGAGAGGGATAGAAAGTTAGAAACATCGACGAGAGAGAAACATTGATCAGCTGCCTCCTACACCCCTCCCCCCACTGGGGATGTGCCCACAACCAAGGTACATGCCCTTGACCAGAATCAAACTTGGGACCCTTCACTTCGCAGGCCGACGCTCTATCCACTGAGCCAAACTGGCTAAGGCTAGGTGCTCCCCTTTGTGGGCTGTTTGCACAGTCTTATTATAATTGAGCCTTGATTGCTGTTGGTACACTGGGAGGAATAGACCTCCAGGTGAATTAGCTGTGAGGACCAGCTGCAACTATAGTGGGAGAGCTGCTGTGCAGGAAACATCCCTATGAAGCAGGACTTGCTTCAGTAGGGCTATGGAGCTCACTGAGTCTGCCCCTTGAGTGTGTTGCTTGTGTAGAGTGCAATGTGGTATGGTTTGAAGCTGTCCACTGGATCAACTGGCCCTTGAGTCTCCTGGGAGGTGCAAAGTCAGCCACTATCTGGGGCCACCTGGCAGGAGCTACAGAGAGATCTTCAGATTCTTCCTATTTGTATTGGGTTTGGAAGTGCCCAGATGAGGCCCAGCTATGAAGCAAGGCAAGCTGGTGCTGCTGCCAGGTGTCAGGCCTTTTATTGATAAGTTTGGGGTATGCTGATGCCAGCTGCTGCTTGTTTGAGAGATTTTAGCAAAGTCTAAAGCCTGAGCCAGGACAGGCCATTCATATGGAAAAGCTGCTGCAAATATCTTGGGTGGGGCTGCAAATTGGATGGGATGGGGTCTCAGGGAATCACCAGGGCAGAGCAAACATTGTGCTCAGGTTGATGGGGATTCAGATATGGTTGCCAGTCAGCCCTGGGACAGGGAGGTCCCACAACAGGAACAATGACCGCTGTGAGCACCTCCGTCTGATAGAAAGCTGCCCCTGAGTTCCTGCCCCGATGCCAGACAGTCTGGTTCCTCCCCATGTGTCTGGGTCTCCCAACACCACAGCTCCGAGGAAGTAAGTCTGAGTAAGTTCATGCCGGGCCTTTAAGATGGACACCTGGGCCTCCCCGGCAGCCTCCGTGTCCCTCAGCCACAATCCTTGCTGGTTTTTACAGCCCCAAGTTACAGGGACTCCTCTTCCCACCTCTTGAACCCTGGGTGGGAGATCTGGTGTGGGGCTAGGACCCCTTGCTCCTCACGGGCGGCCTTCACAGGGATAATTTCCTTCTGGATTAAGAAAAAATGGCACACGTCCCTAGTTGGTTTGGCTCAGTGGATAGAGCATTGGCCTGTGGACTGAAAGGTCCTGGGTTCGATTCCAGTCAAGGGCCTGTACCTCAGTTGCAGGCTTCTCCCCAGCCCAGGCCCTAGTCAGGGCTTGTGCAGGAGGCAACCAATCGATGTGTTTCTCTCACATCGATATTTCTCTCTGTCTTCCTCTTTCTCTTCTCTCTAAAAATCAATGCAAAAACATCCTTGGATGAGGATTAAACAAATAAAACAAAACAACACAAAAACTGGCACACATGGGTGTCAGGCCAGCCTGTTCTGTGCCTCCATCCGTCCTACCAGTATCAGTGTGCTTTCTTGTTTACTTCTTTGGTTGTAGGACTTCCATTCAGCCAGCTTTCAGGTGGTTCTGAATGATGGTTGTTCTATATTTTACTTGTAATTTTGATGTGGTTGTGGAAGGCAGCAAGTACTGGCCTTTACCTACACCGCCATCTTGGTTCTCTTTTCTTCTATCTTCTAAAAAGCAGAGTGGTGCTACTTGAAAATCCTGTCCCTGGAGCATTTAATAAGCACGTCCTCTTTGATCTAACTGTACACTTTCCAACCAGCCCTTCCCTTTTCACCGGAGAAAACTCACTCAAGAGGTCAATAACTTGTTCAGGGCCACACAACTCTTAAGTTGTGGTTTGAACTCCATACCAATGTCCTTTCCACTAGAATGCACTAGCTCACAGGTAAGAGCACTGAAAAGACCCCCAAACAGGTCAAATTTATGTTCCAGTAAAGAAAAGCTTCTAAGATATTAAATTTGAGAAAACATTCTAAATACATATCTAGGCCTGGTTCTCAGCACTGAGGAAGTCAGCATATGCCTGCAAGACTGACAAAAGGTTTCAGGAACCCCTCTTTGACCCCAAGCTTCTCTCTTCGAGGTCCCTTCCATCCAAGACGACAGACACTTGGTCAGGGTGGAAACACCAAAGGCCTTGACTGAGGGGCCTCACTGACCAGGTTAGCCGAGACTGAGGGCAGCTTCTCTTGATGAGAAGAAGGGAACAAGAATGGGGGCAGGGAGCTGAGGTGGTCCTGGGCAGGGGGTTGGAAGCTATCGCATGAATATTCGTTTGGATGGGGACCCCAGGGCATTGGAAAGTTAGTCTCAATCTTCTCACCCACCCACAAAAGGAAGGAGTTTGCTAAGCACCTAACTGACTCCTCCTTTGAAGACAAAACAAATCCCTTTCAGGAAGCCAAAGGCAAGCCAGGCAAACTGCCTGTGGGAATCTCATGAAGGCTGTCTCCACTCTCAAGTGATCTCATCACAGATGTTCCCCGTCACCCGGCACTGTGGGTTAGGACAGACACCTTCCCTTCCTGCAGGACATCCTCAACAGGTTCCGACCCACATCAGTCAGCACCATCTTGTTTGGCACCTGCTTGACTCTTTGGGGTCCCAAGCCTCAGACTTCAGCCTTCTGGCCCAGGTTTCCATAACTTCTCCAGGGCCACCCTAACACCCCCTGGGCTCTGCCCTCGCCTCCCCCACCCTCTCCTCACCCACTACCCTGTCTGCTCACCTTGTTCCTAGCTAGCGGGTCAGGCTTTGAGCCCATACTTTGAGACCTGGGTGTGGGCTAGTCTCTTGCCAACATCTCACCACCCTCCCAGAATATGAATGTCTAAGAGGCAAGGACGTGCTCACTATGCAGCTGTATGTCCACTCGCCTCATTATTTGTGGTGGAAAGGTCACATTGCCAGTGCCAAATATTTATTAAGTGCACCACCTTCTATGTGAAAGTGAACAACAAAGCCACACAGCTCCTAACTGAACCGAGAGCAAGCTTTGTAAAACGTACTTCTACAAACTCACCATTTCTAAATCTCCATCAGCAACTGCTCTTAAAAGTTTTTCCACCTTAAAAAAAAAAAAAAAAAAAGAATGTTAGAAAAATAAGTTTAATAAAATAATAATAAAAATAAGAAGCCCTGGCCAGGTAGCTCCGTTGGTTAGAGCATCATCCCAATACGCCAAGGTTGCGGGTTTAAGCCCTGGTCAGGGCACATACAAGGATCTACCCATGAATGCATAAATAAGTGGAACAAATCAATGTCTCTCTCTCTCTCTCTCCTTTCCTCTCTCTCAATAAATGAGAAAAAATATTAAAAGAAACCACCTTTCTGAAAGCCTAGTAGCTTTCATTTGTTTCTTAATTTGGAGTCTTGATTCAGTAGCTTTCAAACATATCCCTAAAACTGCTCAGACAGACAACCTAGGAGGTGCTGGTGTGCTCTGAACCCATCACCATGCAAGGTCTATAAAATGACACTGCTAGCATGTGGCAAAGTGAGATGATGGCCACCCTGAAGCACAAGCACTCCCTAGGCCAGCCACCTTTAGAACTACATATATTCAGCCCTCATTATCTGCTAGCTGAGAGTACACACGGGGGACACCCCTCCCAAGGATGATCCCAGGTCTCTGTTAGACTCTGGAGAGTGCCTGTTGGTTTTCTTTGCTGTGTTTCTGCATTGGCCAAGCTTGCTGGGTTATCCACGAGCAGGTCAGGGCTTGAGGGTAACATGGGAGGAGGGGTCTTAGGTAGAGTCAGTGAGGGTCCCCACCCACAGGGGAATGAGCAGAAGAGTTGTGGTGTGGCACATCCACGCAATGGTCTACTCTGTGGGCTGACACTGAACAAAATCTAAGATTAGAGGCAAAAAACAAATCCCAGGCTATAAATCAGCTTTTACTAAACACAATGTGTGAGTGTATATAAATGTCTATATAAACTTTGTAAGGAGTTAGGAAGGACCCACATCGGCTAACAGAGGTCTTATGGAGTGGGAGGTGAGGGCAGAGAAAATTTGCTTTATAAAATGATCTTATACCAGTGGACCTATAGGTGACGTTACTTATACTTTTCTTAGGCTATTCTCTCTCTCTCACACACACATTGTCCACCAAGCAAAGAGTTGCTAAGGGAGCAGACCATGAAGGGCAAGCAGGGTGAGAACATCTGGGCTCCTCTCCAGGCACCGACATTGGCCACAGCAGGCGAGGCTGTCCTGGTTATGGTGGTCAGGCCAACTAGGTGGCCCTTGTCAGGCCCTCTTTCTTTTTTAAAAAATGTATTTTTATTGATTTCAGAGAGGAAGGGAGAGGGAGAGAGAGATAGAAACATCAATGATGAGAGAGAGAGAATCATTGATTGGCTGCCTCCTGCATGCCCCCTATTGGGGATTGAGCCTGCAACCTGGGCATGTGCCCGTGACCGGAATCAAACCCGGGACCCTTCACTCTGCAGGCTGATGCTCTATCCACTGAGCCAAACCAGCGAGGGCAGGCCCTGATTCTTTAACCCGAGCCATATGCAGGGCCTCGCAGCCCTTCCTCCCACCTGGGGCCTCACCTCTCTGTAGTCCTTCTTGGGCTCCCTTTGTCTGGAGCTGGCGGACACAGAGGAGGAGCTGGAGGCGGAGGACCTCTGGCTGATGGAATCCCTGGAGTGTTGAGGGGGTGGCACAGGGACCTGCAGTGAGGCAACATGACAAGAGAAGAGACAGGTGAGGGCCAGAGAGGATGCTCTGGTCATAAATAGGGCCAAGGACTACCGCCCTGTTCACTTACCGCTGAAGACTGTTGTCTCCTTTCGAAGGATATGTGACGGGCTTCCATTATAGACAGAATCTAGGAGGACAAAGGGGACAAGCAAAGTACTGAATGAGATGGGTCACCAAAGCATCACCCATAATACCCCACTGACTGCCCATCTCCTCGGAAGGGCAGACAGCTCAGCCACACCCTTGGAGAGACAGGGAAACCACAGCCTGGGTGGAACTCGCTCAGAACCAGAGTAAGTCTGGGCTTCCTCTTGCCGCACCACACTCCTGCTGCCTGGCAGAGGAGCTGGTGCTTCCCATGAACGGGCTCAGAGGACAAGAGAAGCCCAGCCACAGAAGGGGCCTCAAAGGCTGCCCTGTCTAGCCCCCGGGCTATTTGTCCCCAGGAATAAAGTGTGGCCTTTTCACTGGCACCACGAGCAGCTCAGAGCAGACCCAAGCAGGCAGCCGTCTCCTTCCCTCTGAGATCTCCCTTGGAAGGGGCCTTTGGAAGAAGAAGAAACCCTCAGCTCCTCCGGGCATCTCAGGCCACAGGCAGCACCACCCAGTCCATCAGCTGTGGCTGCTACGGAGCAGAGACCTTGTGAGTGCACAGGAAGTATGGCCCACGGGTCACCTTCAAAAACTGTGCTACTGTAGATCTTATGTTAAGTGTTATTGTCACACACAAACATAGTAATAAAGATGAGAGGAAACTTTTGAAGGTGATGGATATGTTTATAGCACAGATTGTGGTGATGGTCTCACAGGTATGTACGTATCTCCAAATGCATCAAGTTGTGTACTGTCGTTCCTCATTTTATTGTGCTTTGCTATATTGCACTTCACAGATGTTGCGTGTTTTACAAATTGAAGGCAAGACTCTCCCAACAGCAAAAATTTATGACTCATTTTCTTGCAGTGGCCTGGGACCAAACCTGCTATCTCCTAGGTGTGCCTGTACATGAAATATGTACAGCTCTTTGTATGTCAATCATACCTCAATAAAGTAGTTTAAAAACTGTGCTACTCCTAGAAGATGACATAAACTGAAAGGCTTCCCTAGAAGAGAGTCAGAAACTAAAAGGAAGCCGAAAACATCAAGAAGCAAAAAGCGCCCTGGCCGGTTTGGCTCAGTGGATAGAGCATCGGCCTGCGGACTGAAGGGTCCCGGGTTCGATTCCAGTCAAGGGCACATGCCTGGGTTGCGGGCTCCATCCCCAGTAGGGGGCGTGCAGGAGGCAGCCGATCCATGATTCTCTCTCATCATGGATGTTTCCGTCTCTCTCTCCCTCTCCCTCTCCCCTTCTCTCTGAAATCAATAAAAATATAAAAAAAAAAAAAGAAGCAAAAAGCAAGGCCTGTCCAGAGGGAGACAACAGGAGGTCTGTATTAAAATGGAATCATTTTCCCTATCTGGTTTGGCTCAGTGGATAGAGCGTCAGCCTGCAGACCAAAGGGTCCCAGGTTCGATTCCGATCAAGGGCACGTGCCTCAGTTGTAGGCTCCTCCCTGGCCCAGGCCCTGGTCAGGGCTTGTGCAGGAGGGAACCAATCGATGTGTTTCTCTCACTTCAATGTTTCTCTCTGTCTTTTTCTCTTTCTTCCACTCTCTCTAAAAAATCAATGGAAAAGTATCGTTGGGTGAGGATTAACAACAACAACAAAAAAGAATTGTTTGCCCTGACCAGTATTGCTCTGTGGTTATAGCATTGTCTCGTGCACTGAAGGGTATGTAGCAGGTTTAATTCCCAGTCAGGGCATATACCCAGGTTGCGCGTTCGATCCCCGGTTGGGGTGCGTATGGGAGACAACCAATTGATGTTTCTCTCTTACCTTCCTTTCTCTCTCTCTCTCTCTTTCTCTCATCAATGAAAAATATCCTCATGTGAGGATTAAAAAATAAAATACATAAAATGGAATCATTTCTGTGAGCCACAAATCAGTGATGTTCTAGACACATCAACCTGGGACCTTCCACTGCACATGGCTCGGCTTCCTCTGGCCAGGTGGCCAACCATACTTCGCTGAAGGCATGCCTTCAACCTTCTGGGTGATGAGGTACAAAGAAATGGTTTTTCTAAGCCCCCCACTCCTCACTCCCCACTCACTCATGAAGTGAGCACTTTTACATGTTGTTAAAAACTGAATGCTAGTCCTGACCGGTTTGGCTCAGTGGAGAGAGCGTCGTGGTGAAAGGTCCCAGGTTCGATTCCAGTCAAGGGCATGCACGTTGGTTGCAGGCACATCCCCAGTAGGAGGCGTGCAGGAGGCAGCTGGTCGATGTTTCTCTCTCAATGTTTCTAACTCTCTATCCCTCTCCCTTCCTCTCTGTAAGAAATCAATAAAATATATTTTAAAACCAAAACAAAAAAACACACACACAAAACTGAATGCTCCCAGACATTACTCCCAGGAAAGGATGAGTAGTTCATTAACAAATCACTTCTGAAAGAAGTAATACCCAATGATGCTCAAAATTGGTCAAATCAGGATAAAGTTTTTAGGAGCTGAAGATGAAGTAATATCCTTTACTGCTTCCATGTCCCACTCCCTTTCTCCGCTTCTGCCGGTCAGAGTTACTCTCCCGTTTTACCCACTCCATTTGCTCATAAGGCAATAGCACTCAGAGGCTGGGGCAAACGCTGCTGGGAGTAGCTCGTAGAACAACACAAAGAACAACTCATCCTCCTAATATATAAAAACCCAGGGTCTGTAATGACTAACTGAAGGCTCGACCGAATACTGGAAGTCAGTCCTGCACTCAGTGCTGGTTTGCCGTGGTGACCCAGCACTGACTGCCACTGGTGAAGGCGCGGTGACCCAGCACTGACTGCTGAGGGGGCTGTGGATCAGGCCCGGAGAGAGGCCTGAAGAGAGAGGCAGGGTCTGATCTGCAGCCTCCATGACAGCTGTTGATCAGCTGTTGCCTCTCTTTCTCTCCAGGCTTCGCCAACAGCTGCGCCTCTTTTTCTCCCCGGGCCTCCACGGGGGCTGCTGATCAGCCCTGCCTCTCTGATCAGGCCTGGAGATAGGCCCAGAGATGCTGACTTGCATAGAAACTGACCAATCAGAACCAAATCTGGGTGAACTGTGAGGAGCCAATGGCTGCCTAGGAGGCGGAGTTTTTGACGCTGACTGGCATAGAAACTGAACAATCAGAACTAAATTGGCCGGTAGGGGAGGACAGTTGGGGGCGAGATCAGGCCTGCAGGGGAGGGCAGTTGGGGGTGAGATCAGGCTGGCAGGAGAGGGCAGTTGGGGGTGATCAGGCTGGCAGAGGCAGTTAGGGGCGATCAGGCCGGCAGGGGAGAGCAGTTGGGGGCAAGATCAAGCTGGCAGGGTAGGGCAGTTGGAGGCGATCGGGCAGGCAGGCAGGTGAGCGGTTAGGAGCCAGTGGTCCCAGATTGTAGTTGTCCAAGGGGTCCCTGATTGGAGAGGGTGCAGGCTGGGCTGAGGGAAACCACCCCCTCTGTGTACGAATTTCATGCCCCAGGCCACTAGTCATAATATAAATAAGTAAAAACCCATTAACCACCAAGTCCCAAATGCAGCAGAGAGGGTACAGGCAAAGTCCTGCCTTCAAGCACTAATGCAATTTGTCCAGCATAGCCAAGACCTAATCTATAGATAGTAATTTTGTTTTTAAAGTCATAGTCCTTTTCCGAAAAACAAAAACAAAAACACACACACACACACACACAAAACAAACAAACAAACAAAAAACACAAACAATTTACCTTTGAGTTTAATGCACACTTGAGGGGCGTTTCTTTCATTCTGTTCTGGATCTCTGTGGATGCTCCATTTTGTAGCAACGTCTCTATGATGCCCTGGTAACCCCAGCGTGCAGCTATGTGTAGGGGAGTGTCTCCTTTCTCATTACCAATATCTAGTTTGCATGACTGCACATCATAGTAGACCAAAGCCTTCACACACTGCAAAGAAATTGGGAGATGCCACCATTATCTCACATGCTAAGGCCCAGGCAACATCTGTGTACTCCACAGCCTAGATCCAGGTCCCAGCTCAATCAAGGCTCCACTAACCAAACAACTGCATAGTAACAAAGAGGGAACCCAAGGGCTCCAGGTTACCTGATCAGGACACCTCACTTTCTCAAAGAACTCACGGGTCCATCAGTTAGACATGGCTGAATAAATTGTGATGTCTCCATGTGCAGAAAGGAATGACCATAGCAGGCCCGAGACCACAGTCCCTTGAAAGGCCTGACTGCAAGGTTGGCCCTTGACTTGCAGTATTCCTTGGGAGCTTGGATTTAGGGTGTGTCTAAGTCCCCTACCTCATAAGAGGGGCTCACTGTGTCCAACCTTTTGTACAACAATGTGGTTGATATGAACACCTGCTTTCCTTCTGGGAGTCTGACATTTCGGTACATGCCAGGCAGAGGGTGTTTACATGACCAGCCTCCAATAAAATGTGGCCTGAGTGGCCCAATGAGCTGCCCTGGTAGATAATATTTCATAGGTATTATCACAACTCACTGAATCAATGGGTAGTCTTAAGAACACTGATGCAATACACATAATTGATTACTGCAGCGATGAAAGACAGGCCAGATCTATATTTACTGACCTAGAGAATTTCCATAATGTATCATTAAGTTAGGATAGCAAGTTGCATGAAAACGTGTAGGGTACGATCTCGTTTTTACACATCACCCACCTAACCCAGCTTTAACCGTATCTATAATAACCTATAATAATAAAAGCATAATATGCTAATTAGACTGGATGGCCTTCCGGACGACCTTCTGGATGAAGCCAGGGCTATGAGAGAAGCCTGGGTCCCGGGTGCCAGAGGGAAGCCCGGATGCCGGGTGCCAGAGGGAAGCCAGTGCCGGCAGCCGGGGAGAAGGAAGGCCTACTCTTGCACGAATTTCATACATCAGGCCTCTAGTATATGTATAAAACTACTTGTATGTTACTATGAAGAGAAGGGGGAGAGAGAATAGTTAGGAAAAAATAAAACACACTGTTAAATATTAAGTGAAAATGGAAATTATGAAATTCCTTGATATTACTATAAAAAAGTAAAAGATAGAAATTGAATATGAACAAAGGTAAGAGTCAGATGGTAGCAGGGATGAATGGAAACAACTTAATTTTATGACAGATAATGAGCAATTAAGTTTCAGGTTTGTTATTTCAACATAGCATCTATAATAAACTTATAATTTTTTAATTAAAAAAATTACACACCAAATTGTCCAATAATTATCTACACAAAACACACTACACTAAACTAAGTAAAATTTCACATTTCTTCACGAGAGAGAAAGGGTGAACGCAGCCAGGGACAGCAAGCACCACTTACGTCTTCGTGGCCGTGAGCGCAGGCCAGGTGGAGAGCGGTGTTGCCGTTATTGTCCTGCACATCAGTGCTGGCCTTGTAGTGCAACAGCAGCAGCTTGCAAAGGGGAGGAGAAAGCAGGTGATAAGGGGGAGGTCACTTGTTTCTATTTTCAATCTTATTTACCTATTCTACAAATAAATGATATCACTCTCATCCTTCCTTAGAGATAAAAATGTTTTGAGATAAAAAAAAAGTAAGGCCCTCCCTCCACTCTACCCCCAGATTATCAGGACATTTTAGGAAAGCAAGTCCTAAAATTTTTGTCCTGATAATCTACACCTCACAGTTCTGTCCGGGGCTGGAGGAGCCGCAGACACGCAGCCCTGCTGTGCAGCTGCAGCACAGCCAGTGGGACAGAGGAGCGCAGCCAGCACGACTGGAGTCAGTCTGAGCCCAGCTCATCCGAGCACGTGCACTGGTGGCGCCGTCACCCCTGCTCACCGTCACGCTCTGATAGCCCTTCTGACATGCAAGATGAAGTGGAGTTGAGCCGTGATAGTCCATGGCGTTCACCACAGCGCCTTTGGAAACCAGGAGGTCGATGAGGGATGCCTGCCCTACAGAACAGAAGGACTTCACAATGGAGAAAGACAAGAGGCTTTCAGGCCCTAAGTGTGAAGCCACGACATTACTTTACCCTCTTGTTCCCTGGCATGAGCCAGGCCAGGAGGAACTTTTCTGCTTGAGAGGAACCAGAGCTAACATCAAGTCAGACTCTGCAGATTCTGGGCACTTCGGGGTGCCTCTTAACGGGGACTTAGCTCCAATCTACTTCTTAGCAAGAGAAGGTTCTGGGAAAGAGCCTTGACACCCACAGAAGATCTCATGGTTCATCAATTCTTAAGATGAATACTGTGCAACCATTAAAAAATATGACAAGGAGAAATGTTCTCACCTATCACTGAGTGAAAAAAGCACAGTATAGAACAGTATGACCCCCACAAGATCATATGCTTTATATTTATATACACACAAGCACAGGGAAATTCCAGATACTCATAAATCAAAATTATATCTGGGAGACAGAAGGATGGCAGGTGATACTGGAGAAGTTTGTGTTTCTACTCTGTGCACTTTAAAAGTTATTTTTTCAAAGCGGGATATAAGAACCCCAATTCTAAGATCATTCTAATAGCTCGGACTCAAGCATTCCCTCCCTGGACCACCGGCCCAGGACAGAGAGAACACGGATAAGCCCAGGAGCAGCACAGGAAAGCCTGAGGAACGTCTGCTATTCTCTTCCAGCGAAGCCACCGGCGGTGGCCCATGATGCAGCCCTTCCCACACCCCAACTCCACTGCACCTGTCAGCCAGGCCTCAGGCCTCTGCTAGGCCATCCTTGGCTCCATCCCTTTTCCTTGACAACCCTCAGAGGCCCACCCAAGACCACATACCACAGAGGGCAGCCACATGGAGTGGTGTATGACCCCTGTCATCTCTGGAGAATGGAGTGACAACTGAAGGATCATTCAGCCTCCTAAAACAGAGAAAAGATACAGAGAAAGACGCCCGAGGAACGGCAGGGCAAAGCCTCCTCCTGACAAGGCTGGCCATGCCAGGGTCTTGGGACTGGAAGACAGAACTCAGGGTGTGATCCAAACTGGGCCTCTCTTATAGTGTCCTGGAGAGAATCCTCACCCTGTGAGCATCTCGTCTCCCTCCCGGCCACCCCACTCCTCTAGGCCTTGACACCCAGCAAAACAGCCTGATGAGGTTAAGGGGAGACCAAAATGGGTTGCTGGAGGAACCTGGCATTCCTCCCATCCTAAACACATTTGCCGAGGCTGGGCAGGCCCTGTATCTGCCTATCCTGCATCCAGCCCAGCAACGTGCCAAGTACTTTCAGGACCTTTATTCCATCTAATGCTCCAAAGAGGCAGAAATCAGTGTCCCCACTTTACAGCAGAGGAAGCTGAGTGCATCAAGTATAAGTGCCTCATTCAAAATCACATGACAAGGAAGTAGAAAAGTTCCATCAAAGCCCTGAGTATCCTGCTTTTTGGCACACGGAGCCTCCATGAGGACTCTCTTACCCAGAGACAAGTTTCTCACAGTCATCACAGAAGCACAGGGGGTGGCACATCTTTTGGATGGCATCTTTATCTTGGTCTTCTTGGCTCAGAAGTCTTTCCACTTCTTTTTGGTTACCTGAAGCAATGTGCTGAGAAGTGATATCAAAGATACTATCAGTATTGAGAAATTTGCTTTTTAAGGTGTGAATTTTTTGAGTGTTGCAGAAACACTAATATATGGATGGATGAATTGATTTGCTCTCTCGGATTTATTTCAAAATCATCCGGGTGGGTGAATAGGGAAAGGGGGCGAGGGTAGAGATGAACTAAGTTTGGGAGATGGCTATATGGAGCCTGTCCAAGACACTAATCTTTTATTTCTGTAGTTTGTAAATGTAAGAAATTTTCATAATTAAAAAAATGACATGACAAAATTCCCAAAGCAACAGGAGTAGAGAAGCAATACATTCAGAATTCAGAATCTTATAGAACAAGCCTCGGTCCTGTCCTCTTGTATCTGATAGACCTTGGCTTGGGGGGTGAGGGAGGAAACAGCTGCAATCAGCAGGAAACCCCATCAACAACCAAGCCTGCAGGGCTCACCCCTGTGATTCCTGGATGTGTTCCCCCAGGGAGTGAGATGTTCTGGGGAGCGCACCATCTCAGGAGGCGCTCTGGGCCTCCATGGAACCCACTCTGGCTCCGGGTGACCTCTTGGGGAGATCTGCCCTCTCCTAGTCCTCGCTTACTGCCCAGTGGGCACCTCGACAGCCTCCCAGCAGCTGAACAGATCTGAGCGGGGAGCTGGGTGCTGCTACATGATCAAACCACCACCAAGCAGTGCGCCCAGGGGATACACACACAGACACTTGAGATGTCGGGCTCCTGGAACTGAGAAGAGGCATCCCCTCTGTGGGGCCTCCAGTGAGGTACCACTGAACTGGCCTATGGACAAACTGTGCTTTGTCGAGTGGAGAAAGGAGGACAGTTGGGGCAGAGGGCTCCACAGGTGGAGGCCCAGGGCCCTCGGTGAACCATCCAGCGCAGCTATCACATAGCACACACTGTGCAGATGAGCATACGTGCTGATTTCACCTGTAAAACCTCAGCATCCCTACCACCCTGAGCACAAGGTGAACTTCGGTGTTTAACTACATCGACCACCATGTGGATTCTGTAGAGATGCTGAAAGATGGCGTGCTCCTCACAAAGAAAGACTTCTGGTGTCTTACCTTAAACAGGCAGTCAATGGGAGTTGAAGTCATCTGAGACAGTAAGCTCATTCTCTGCTTAAGGAACAGTCTGTCACCAAATCCCTCAGACTCCTGCAGGAAAACCCAACAGTCTGTTTTATCCCTCGCTCCTCTCTCCCCCTTTCACTGAGCCAGAGAGCTGACCCTCATCAGGCTGGGAGAAGGACTTCCGATCTGTCTCTCCAGGAAGTGGTAGCTCTGACGACCGTTTTCCAGGGGGGCTCTGGGAGCGTGTGTAGAACGTGTCATCTCTACGTGTGGAATGCTGCATGCACACACCATCCTCCTTCAGATGGAACCTGGACTGTGCTGGCCTCCTTCTCTCAAGCTTTGTCTAGCCTGCATAGCCCTATCCCCTGCCACTTTATCTGCAGCCCACAGGCAGGAAAACCATCGGACAGATGGTCTATATTTCTCAATGTCAACCAGCAGGGGAGAGGGGAGTCTTCATTTTTGAACATATTTATTAAAATAGCAAACAATAGGGCCATTGGCTCCAAGTCCAATAGGATACTGGGGTCTACCCCAATTAATAAAGTTATGATTACCCAGATATAAAAATCTAATAATGTACCCTTACTTTGTTTTTCTTTTTTATTGAATTTATTGGGGTGACATTGGTCAACAAAATTATATAGGTTTCAGGCGTACAATTCTATAACACATCGTCTGTATATGTATTGTGTGTTCACCACCTCAAGTCAAGTCTCCTTCCGTCACCATTTATCCCCCCTGTACCTTCTCTTACCTATTTTTATGAAATAATTTCTAGCAAGATACTTTAATAATGCTCAGTTGAGCACCTGCTACTAAACTGTCTAATGACAAATTAACTTTCTTAAAAAGTCTTTGTGGGTGGTAAAGGGAGTTTTTTTCCAGCCAGTTGCTGCCAGAAGAACTCACCACCCAGATAAAACTTTAGGATAAGGCTCTCTAAGTTCTGACTTACAGGTCCAGCTAAAGACAGAGCTGACAGCATTTCGAGGAGTGGACCATTTCTGGGGTCTGCTGTCAAGACTGCCCTCAGAGGATTAACTTGGCAAACAAATACCAACACCTCAGTATTAGAGCCACTTTAGCTCCCAGCTGTTATAAGCTATGAATGCTCTGTAAGTTTTATTCAGTGACTTACACCTGAGCAGCTTAGGGTCAGAGAAACATCAAAGACATTACTCTCCAGGTAAATTTGGTGTTCTTTCCTCGACTCTGGGGAACTATCAAGGGCAGCGATGAAGAGAGGCAAGTCTTCTAGGACTGAATCTTCAGGGGGAAATGAGCTGCCAGAAGACACAGCATATGAGAGAAGACCTATTTGGGAATAGGGTGAACACTACTTATTAGAAACCTGGTCAAGTGAGAAAAACCAGAGCCTGAAAAGCTAGAGCAGAGGAGGGTACAGATGCTTCCAGGTTCTCTCTCCTGGCTTTTCATCCCACTAATGTGTGTTTTTTAAAAAAGCTAAAAATCTTGGGCCCTGGCCCGATAGTTCAGTCAGAGCACATATAAGAGTCAACCAATAAATGCATAGATAAATAATAAAATAAATAAATAATAAAATAAAGGCACCTGCTATACCTGTACACCCGAAACTAATATAAAATAATATTGAATATCAATGGCAATAGAAAAATAAAGTCAGTCATGCTATGCCAAAAACAAAAATTAAAAAAGAAAAAGCTAGAAATTTTTATTTAAGTCTTTATGCTTAAAGAATGTTTATGGTCATCTCAAGTATAATTTTATCTTTGAGAGAACATTTCTGTGAAACTACATTATATAAAGAGTCAAGAGTAAGACAGAATTCAATTTACTAATATTTGGTCTTTAATGATTTTCAGGAACCTCGCCTACTGTGTGGAGATACCCTTGGGCTCTTTCCCCAGAAAACGAACTGATACTTGACAGTGGCCTTGAATATTCCTAAAGGGAACTGCACTACTGCAAAGAACTCAGCTAAGGTAGAAGTGATACCACAGACGGAATCCCAACGATGGTATCACAAAAGACAGGAAGCCACAACACCTGCTCTGTCAATAAAGTGCAGAGCATCTCTCAGGCCTGACCCACTCAAGACCGAAGGGACGGGCTTCCCAGCAAGCCAGATGCTGCACACCTTGTCCCATCATCTGATGGGACCAACCACCTCTCATCCAGAAAGGCAGAACCAGGGTCAGACACTCCTGCCTAGAGGAGCACCCTGGGCTGTGTTCCACACCCCCTTGCCCATCCATGCCGAATGCACCCAAGAACCAGGAGACAAAGACACTCACATGCGGAGGCATTAGAAGAGTAACTAAGGGCACCGGTATCACCTCACAATTCAAAAAGGCACTTGTGAATATTCCATTTGATTCTCATAACTACCTAGTAAGGGGTAAAATATACAACATTATCCCCAGTATAGACCGGAAGATAGATAGAGGCTTAGAGAGACAAACAGAAGTGCTGGACTCACACCAACACCAGCACTAGAAGGACCACTCCTCAAACACTCGCCCAATCCCACTTGAAATCTTTTTTCCCTTTATTTTCCCCCATCACCATTAATTCCCCTTATACTCTCTTCCACCTCCAACTGCACCCCCTCTTCCCTGTCACTTGGAATATATTCTAAAGCACAAGTAGGTATGGAGTCCTGGCCAGTGTGGCTCAGTTGGTTGAGTGTTGTCCCATGCACTGAAGGGTTCAATTCCCCATCAGGGCACATACCTAGGTTGTGGGTTTAATCCCTGGTTTGAACAGGAGGCAACCAATCGATATTTCTCTCATTCTCTCTCTCTCTCTCCCTCTCCTTCCTCTCTCTGTAGAATCAATAAAAAAACAACAACATATGCTCGGGTGAGGATTTAAAAAAAATTCAACTGAGACTGTTTGGTCAGCCACTTTCTTACACCCTGGCCGAAGGCCTTCAAGTGTTGGCCTTCCTGCCCACATGGAAAATAAGAAAGTAAGATGGCCACGGTATAGTATGGGGGCGGGAAGGGGACAGGAGCAACTTCAAGAGGTGGATACCTCCCTCCAGGTGACAGGGCACTTCTGGCCCCATCAAGGGCCATCAGGCAATTCTTCTGCAGGTTGGCAGAGCCAGGAAGGGAGTGACCTCTCAGATGGATGAGCGGGAAAGAACCAGAAGGGCAGGACCATCACAAAACCACTGCAGGCACCACAGGAAAACACATTCCTAGACTGACTGACTGCACTGAGCACAACGCCCTCTGGGTCCATCCATGCTGTTGCAAATGGTAAGATTTCATTCTCTTTTATGGCTGAGTAATATTCCACTGTATATAAACACCATACCACAGCTTTTTTATCCACTTGTCTATTGATGGGCACAATACCATATGATATGTATGTAAAATCTAAAGAACAAAATAAGTAAACAAACAAAACTGAAACAGACTCACAGACACAGAGAACAGACTGGTGGTTTCCAGAGGGGAGGAGGGCTTGGGAGACTGGGTGAAAGAGGTGAAGGGACTGAGAAGTACAGATTGGTAGCTACAAAACAGTCATGGGGATGTAAAGTACAGCATAGGAAATATAGTCAATAATATTGTATCAGTCGGGTACTAGAAATATCGAGGGGAACACTATGTAAAGTATATGATTGTCTAACCACTATGATATCCATCTAAAACCAATACAAAATAAAATTGAAAGAAAAATAAAATATTTAACTATGATCACATAAAGTAAAAAAACCACACACCCACATTTCTAGAACCTCACAGAAGACGATTTCCAAACTAAGAAATCTTACTTCGTTACTATGGGAGTGAGTGACAACTGCTTCTGCAGACTCCTGTGCATGTGGAGTGCACAAATGGCCCTTCTAGAATGTGAGTGATTTCCCCCTAAATTAGAAACACCTTTCCACAAGAGTCACAGCCAACCACATCTGAGAAGAGCTGGACAGCCTCTAATTTCACCTGCTTACATGTGAGAGGTCAACCCAAACCCAGACAAGAGCAGAACTTAGTTCTTCAGCAAGCACCATGATGCTACTGGGCTACGTGCCAACAAGTGTGTAAAATACAATTGTATGGCACTGAAAAAAGACATATACCCAAATGTTAATAAAAGTATCCCCACCTAGTGAGTTTACAAGAGGTTTTTGTTTCCTTCAAATATTGTTTATAAGCAAATAGTAGTTTTCTAATCAGAAAAAAAAAATTTATTCTTTTGGGGAAAAAACATAAACATGATTCAGTGGTTGAGCATCAACCCATTAACCAGGAGGTCACGGTTTGATTCCCAGTAGAGGTCATGCAAGAGGCAGCCGATCCATGATTCTCTCTCAGCAGTGATGTTTCTATATCTTTCTCCCTCTCTCCCTCTCTCTCTGAAATCAATAAAAACAAAAACAACAACAAAAATAAACATGTTAATGATAAATGAATTCTGAGAAACAGCTTTTACCCAAGTGCACCTGCCTGGACAGGCTTGTGCTCTTTTCCAGATGTTTTAACTTATTATTTTGGGAGATTCTAATATCAGTAGAAAATTAGGATCAAATAAATCTTTAATCCTCAGAAATCTCTTCACTTTATTAATTTTAACTTTGTGATTTCTGTGAGTACTGTCACATTTTGCTGGTTGGTATGCAGTGAAATAAGCTAGCAATGCAATCTTGGTTTAAGATCCTCAAAATTCACATAGAAATATAATTTCCTCTCCTTAGCCAAAGCTCACCAACCAACCAAGAAAGTAATAATAAGGCCACTGAGTCCTAAAATTGCATACATTAACCTCATTTCTTGCCTATATGGTCAAGATATGCGAAGTCACTGTTTCTAGCTTCCCCTCTGCCCATGGGCTTTTGAGGATGCCGAGGATCAGTGAAGTAGGATATAAACAATCAGTGAAGTAGGATATAAACAATATACCATTGTAAGTCCGATGAAAACCCACAAACTTTCACAGCCAAATCTGGTACTCAGTGTGCAGTGTGTGGGTTGCTGTCCGGGCTCAGGGCCTGTAAACAGCTGAGGCCCCATTCTCAAGAGACCATTTAAGTATTCACCCCTCCACACCAACCTCAGAACCCTATCAAATGTGCAATGACACCCCCCAAAGAAAGACCAAAGTAGGAGGGGATCTTACCAGCGGTTTAACAGAGAGGCTTCCTTGCCGAATATATTCAATTGCAGCTTCAATTGAGGTCAGGCAGTATCCCAATTCATCTTTTGTCGAGTTGCTAAATCTGAAGTTTTTGATATAACTCAAATTTGCCATCCTAACAAAAGGAAAAAAACGTTTTATTCTTGTACACAAGTAACACTTGCAGAAACAATGCCATTGGCTTAGGAGACTGAACTTGGTTAGCTCCAGGGAACACTGACTGCTAACACCTCACTCTCTATTCAGAGTGTGTGTACTTAGGAAATAAATAAAACTACTTGTTATTTTCCTGAAATAGGCTATTTTTAATTTTTATTTATTTTTAAAAAATATTTTTTAAAATTGATATTTAGAGAGAGAGGGAGGGAACATGTGAAAGCGAACCATGGATCAGCTGCCTCCTACACGCTCCTTCCAGGGAATTGAGCCCGCAACCTGGGCATGAGTCCTGAGAATTAAAACGGCAACCTTTCAGGGCACGGGATGATGCCCAACCAACTGGGCTGAAATAGGCTATTTTTTAGAAAGCTCATTATTGTAAAGTGAGCTGTGGGTTCCTATGGGAAGAAGATGAGCTTTGGGACCACACAGCTTCCTGCTTAGCCACTGACTAGCTGCGTGTTCCAGAACGAGAAACGTAAGCTCTCTGGACCTCCGTTTCCCATCTATAAATGGAAGGAGAGCCACCCACTGCCAAGTGAAGGTGGAGCAGGCATAGCACCTGACTCATGAGAGGTGCTCAATTTCTTAGTTATACTAAAACTACCATAGTATAGTACAGCCATTTGAAAAACTATTTTAACAAAAAATATTACCAATTAGGTATCTCTGTTTTCACAAGCAAATATAACAGGACTGATAGCAGATCATCAGCACACATAGTCTCCAAGTTAACTGCAAGGGGGAAACATGTTCAAAGTCATCATGAGACTCAAGTGGACTAACAATCCTCTCAACTCCTCACCAAAATTCAACCCCAAAACCACAATCCAGTAAGATTACATGTCAGAGAGAAATTCGGTTGCACAATTTCCTTCACAGTGTCCTGAACAGATGCCAGATTCAAGGGGAACACGAACGCCTAGCACTCCCAGAACATGTACAGAGAAGGGAACTCCACGCAAACCACCCTCGCCACCTTCCTGGATGGGCAAAGCCCAGGGAGGCCAGTGACGGTGGACACAAAGCGAAGGTGTGCCCAGAGCCACTGCTGAAAGCTCTTTCCTCCTGAGATCATTTCTGTTTTATGCACTGTGGAGTCCAATGCTGAAGTAGCCTATTTTTTTTTTTTAATCCTCACCCAAGGACATGCTTGTAGAGAGGAAAGTGTGCCACACACACCCCTGTTTATTTCATTTAATATACTTTTAAGATCATTCCCTATCTGCATACACAAATCTGCCTCATTATTTTTTTTTTCTTGGCTTATTTTGTTTAACTTTTTATACTGGAAAATTTTAAACATATACTCAACGAGTGCAGTCTAAAGGACACTTGAACCCCTATGTATCCATCACCAGCTTGGCTCATTTCTGAGGCTGCTGTTCCTCTGCCACCATTTTTTTACCACAGTCATGACACATCTACCCCCACCCCATTAGTAGGCACTCACTCATCAGCACAGAACCCAAGGCGCTCAAGCTAGAAGGCTAGGCTGCACACACCAGCCCATCTGTATGTCCTTTAAGACAGCCCTGCTCCTTAACAGACTTCTGCTTTTGGGTGGATGCATCTACCCCCCTGCCCGGCCTCTTCCCCAGCACAAACCTCTCTGGCTAGGAGACTGTGTAATTAGCTGCACCACCTTTCGCAAACAAACCAACTTCTGCTGTGGGGAGGTACATTTGTTGAGCTGAGCCAGTTCTCTCTTTGCACGAGGTATGTTGAAGCTGTAAAATAATTTGGCAAGTGACAACTTAAGAGCACAGCATAAGAGCCCTTTTTCTCTGGTCTAATAATGTACCTCTAATTTACATTTCTTATAATAAACCATAGTAATGAAAAATAAAAACAGAAACTCAGAAGCCATCTCACTCAAGTCAGTGGCAAAACACAACAGCTTCAAATGTCTCATTCAGGCTGCCTAGTGACAGCAGCACCCGAAAATTAGAGGGGGAAAAAAATCAAAAGTCCTTAGCCTCAGAATGAAATAGCCCAAAGGGAAAAAATAAGTAGTTTAAACATAAACACTTTAGACATTTTTTTATCCTAATGAAACTTAAATTAATCCAGAAGAAGGTGTCTCTTTGGCAGGGTTCCCTCGGATGGGCAGATGAGGAGAGCCGTCTCCATGCAGAACCTACCTGGGTGAGCTATGTGCCCACCTTGAGACCAACTGTGGGAAACCACAGCCCCTTTAGCTCCCACCCAGCTGGTACGTGGGCGGACAGTTGCAGGAGGGTGACAGCTACAACACAGTCATCTGCCAACGTCAGCACTTTAACTTTGGTCACGAATAACTGCACTGCTCCTCAATATGAACCAAGTCAAGCCAGCCTGTCGGCACAGCTGCCGAGGGCCCTGCTTCTGAGGATGCGGAGCTGCTGCAGTTCAAACCCTTACCTGAACTCAGGTTTCACACCAATATCTTTCTGCTGAAGATCTTGAAGGCTTCTTGTGATTTTGTTAAAGGCAGCATCCTAACAACAGATTTTAACGAAGCTTCAAATTTCCTAGAAAGCACAGAATAAGGCTTCCAACCTGGGCGATGCAGATTTAGAACCTACCTCACTTGCCTCCATGGTCCCCACATATTTAAAGATCAGATCATAAATATCGTGCTGGACGTACATCTGTGAAATCAACGAGCCCCAGTTCAGGGTGTGTGTGGGGGCATCAAGGAGAGTCGCAGCACTGCCGCCTTCTCTCCCCTCACTGCCCTGGCCTCTTACCTCTACCGCCTGCTTCATCAGGTTCATTTGGGCCTCATGCCTGGCAAGCATCTTCTAGAAGACAAGAAAAGTACAGTAAAAGTGTTTGGCTTTCATGTGGGCAAACTGCAATTCTCTCTTTGAAAGTCCTGCTGCTTACCAGGTGAGAGTCCCTCAGAAGGTGCTGGAGGCATTTGGTGTAGAGCGCATTCACTGCGTCCTAAGTGACAGAGGAGAGATAGGTCACTCTCATAATCCAAGGCCATAACACAAAACCCAGGACATGCAACATGTCCTGGAATGAAGAAAATATTTTACAAAATGTGACAGACTTTAAGTGCTTAAGCATGCTTAACAACTCAGTGATTTTTTTTCAACTTTTTTTTTATGCATTAAAAGTAGAAATAAAATCCTTTTGGAGTTAACAAGATGCATATATATATATATATATATATATACATACACACACACACACACACACACACACACACACACACACACACATACACACACACAAACACACACACACAGAGGTCCAGTGCATGAAATTCGTGCATTGTGTGTGTGTGTGTGTCCCTCAGCCCAGCCTGCAACCTCTCCAATCTGGGATAACCCTCTCACAATCCAGGACTGCTGGCTCCCAACTGCTCGCCTGCCTGTCTACCTGATTGCCCCTAACCACTTCTGCCTGCCAGCCTGAACACCCCCTAACCACTCCCCTGCCAGCCTGATCGACGCCTAACTGTTCCTCTGCCGGCCCAATTGCCCCTAACTGTCCTCCCTGCCGGCCTGGTCACCCCTAACTGCCCTCCCCTGCCGGCCTGGTCGCCCGTAACTGTCCTCCCCTGGTGGCCTGATCTCGCCCCCAATGGCTCTCCCCCTGCTGACCTGATCACCCTTAACTGCCTCTGCCTGCCTGATCACCCCTAACTGCCCTCCCCTGCCAGCCTGATCTCACCCCCAACTGCCCTCCCCTGCAGGCCTGATCTCGCCCCCAACTGCCCTCCCTTTCAGGCCTGGTCCCTCCCAACTGCCCTCCCCTGCTGGCCTGATCACCCACAACTGCCCTCCCCTGCCAGCCATCTTGTATCCACATGGGGGCGGCCATCTTTGACCACATGGGGGCAGCCATCTTGTGTGTTGGAGTGATGGTCAATTTGCATATTACCTCTTTATTATATAGGAGGATATATTTTTTCAATCCTACCAGAGGATATTTTTTCACTGATTTTTTTTTTGGGGGGGGAGAGTGAAAGGGGGGGGGAGAGAGAGAAACATTGATGTGAAAGAGACACATCGATTGGTTGCCTCCCACATGCACCCTGACTGGGGCTCCGTGTAGGACGATGCTCTAACCACTGTGCCCACCATCCAGGGTGATAATATTAATTTTTATACTTCTCTGTGATTTTCAAGTTTTTTACAGTGGCTTGTACTACTCTTATAGTTAGAAAGAAATATTTCAAACAAAATTCCAACAGTGGAGGCAGCAAAGCTTCAGAGTAAACTGAGGGATTCAGGGCTCTCAACTGAGACCAGGCATGCCTGGCAAAGCAAGACACAGATACTGACTATGTGATGACGGAGGCTCTTTCTTTCACATTCCCTGAATGTTCGCTGGAAAGAGGCAATGTTCTTGTCAAATCTCTCCGAGTGTCTTCCCAAAAACTCTCTCACATCTTCAATGGTTTTCAAGGAAAAGGTATCTGAGGGTGTTGAAGGCTCTTCTGAAAAAGAGACAGAGTCAGGATGATGGAAGCTTTCACTGTTTCCTAACAGGGGAAGTGCCACATCCTTTGCCCTGCTTCCCCAGGGTTTGGGCCCCCTCTCCAGGGGGGAAGAGGAGGATGAACCTATTTCAAGATATTGCCCAAGGGCAGCCCAGTTACAGGACAACCCAGGGCTCAGAGAGCCTGGTCCTCTTGAGACCATTTTCTGGGACAAAACCTGGACTATCTGGGACCTTGGGCTTGATCTGTGTGGCTCTGGTGAAGAAGCCCCGATTCCTGATAATAAGAGCCTCAGACTGCATTTGGCACGTTGCTGCCTCAATTTCCTAGAGCAGCTGAAGAATTATTATTATTATTTTAAAAATATATTTTATTGATTTTTTTTACAGAGAGGAAGAGAGAGGGATAGAGAGTCAGAAACATCGATGAGAAACATCGATCAGCTGCCTCCTGCACAACCCCCACTGGGGATGTGCCTGCGACCAATGTACATGCCCCTGACCGGAACCGAACCCGGGACCCAAAAAGTCCCCAGGCCGACGCTCTATCCACTGAGCCAAACCGGTTTCGGCCTGAAGAATTATTATTCATTAAAAATAGAGATCTCAAAAAATAAATAAATAAATAAATAAATAAATAAATAAATAAATAAATAAAAATAAAGAGATCTCAAAGAGGCACCACAGTTGGGCTGGGTGGGTAGTAATGCTGTAAGAGCTAGCTCTAAAGCCGAGGCCCGAGGCAGAGCCAGGGCTTTGCACAACTCTAGGGAACGACATCCACACTGAGGCCTATGTGAAGACTGCCTCCTGGAACTGTCATGTCCAAACTGTGAACCTTATGCAGCAGCCCAGGCCACACCTGAGCTCGAGAAAACCTTCAGATTAAGTTCTATGGGGAATTATGTAAATAATTATTCAGCTTTCTTGTGGGCTCTTGAATATTTTATGGGATGTTTGTAACAGTTATGTCCAGAAGAAATTCAATAAATACATTGCTCCAAATCATGAGAAAGGGTTTTCTTGCAGAATACCTGAACTCTCTCTCTTCTCCAAAGGATGCGCTATACACAGCAGGCTGAAACTTTCTTCTTTTTCGTTGTAGAAAGTTTCTTCAAAGAGAATGGGCACTGAGAGAAGATAGGCGAAACCAGCTCCTAATTTAATCCTGTTTCCTTGTATAAAGACATCCTAGAACAAGAGAACCATTACTGCACCACTCGCCAGCGGTGACCATTGACCCCTCCACCTGGACCCAATACAGTATTTTACCCAACCTGACGCTCTTTGCTCCAATGTGGGTTTGTAGGGACAGCACTACTCTTATTGATTTTTTCACACACACACACACACACACACACACACACACACACACACAGATTTGTTGTTCCACTTATTTATGCACTCATTGGTTGATTCTTGTATGTGCCCTGACTAGGTATCAAACCCACAAACTTGGCATATACGAATGATGCTCTAACTAACTGAACTATAGCCATGGGAGGACTACTCTTTAATTTGCTTTTTAATACTAAAATGTTTTTCTTTCTTCTTTGTTCACTCTGTATTGTGGCTACAGTAGTATCCTGATCCTTTTTATAATCTTTAAAATATATTTTTATTTCAGAGAGGAAGAGAGGAGAGAAGGATAGAAACATCAATGATGAGAGGGAATCATTGATCGGTTGCCTCCTGCACACCCTACACTGGGAATTGAGCCCGAAACCCGGGTATGAGCCCTGACCAGGAATCAAACCCATGACCTCCTTGGGTCCATGCTCAATCAGAGCCACACTGGATGGGCCCTGATCCTTTTAAAATGTTGCAACAGAAGAAGCACTAAGCTGTTCCTCAGAGTAGCAGAGACTACACCCTTCAGGAATGGAAGAGTAGGAAGGCTCTCCTATCTGAACAGAAGACCAAAGTGTCCGGTGTTCAACTGGGATGGGGCTGGACAATGATGCTGTGTCCCCTTTGAGGCTCACTACTCTGGCCATGGCCAGGGAGCCCAGGGCAGACCCGCTGTGATAAGCCTGACTGCTCTGCTCTTTGTAGATCTGGGTACCCCAAAGAGAACAAAAAACTAACAAGGGACTGGCAGCTGTGGTGAGCAGATCTCTGGCAGGAAAATAGTGGCATGCCTCGTGAGCCACTGAGCTGCTGACCCCCAAGCTGGTGTCCAGGTCACCCCATGCCCCATCACTCCTCTTCCCCACACAGTGCCTACAGCTGCTGGGTTGGAGGGTCCTGACTAGAAATGGAACCTCCTGCTGTCAGAACCTACCTGTTTACACTTAAAAAATAAGAAAATGCATATCCCAAAGTTAACCCTGACAATGAGATAGATGGATATCATGTGCCCCCTGAAATGATACATTGAGAAAGATAAAATACCCTTTGGAAGCATTCCTACCAGAAACGATAACTGCTAATCTAATCATGAGGAAACATCCGAGGGCCCTCACGGAGGGAGAGTCCCCAAAGCAAAACAGAAATGTCAGTGTCATGAGAGACAGACTGAGGGCCTCTTGCAAAAGAAGAAAACTAAAAATGCATTCTGTGACCCTGGGTCTGAAAAAAGAGTATTAGTGCAATTAGCATAGCTTGTATAAGAGCAGGATGTTGGAGGACAGTACTCTATCAATGTTAAATTTTCTGAGTGTGATCACTGTGCTCTGGTTATGTAGGAAATACAGATTGAATTGTTTTGAAGTAAAGGAACATGGTTTATGAAACATTTTCTGAAAAAGTTCAGAAAAAGTAATAGTAATGTATATTATGTATAGTGATAAAATAAATGTGGCCAAAATGTTAACAGTTCACCAATCTAGGGGAAGGGTATATGAGAGTTCCTTCTACTTTACTGAAACTTTCTGTAGGATTGAGATTATTTCAAAACAAAATTGTGTGTTTTTTTAAAAAATATTTTTATTGATTTCAGAGTGAGGAAGGGAGAGGGAGAGAAGATAGAAACATCAATGATGAAAGAGAATCATTGACCGGCTGCCTCTTGCATGCCCCCTGACCAGGAATAAGGACCTCTTGGTTCATAGGTCGATGCTCAATCACCGAGCTATACCAGCTGGGCTCAAAACGAAGTTTTAAAAAAATTAAACTTCATCCCTGATCTCCAATTTGTGGCCAAGAAACCAATGAGCTCTCAATGTCACAGGGATAAAATAGCTTGCTTTGCCAGGACCTCAAGGAAGAGATATCACTGGCAGGAAACCCATAGGCTGAGGAAGAGATGCCCAGCCAAGGCCCTGCTCAGCACTACCATCTCCTCTTTCCTCAAAGGCAGCAGGCCCTCCAACCCCATCCCACAGGGCTGCTGTGTTAAAGCTATCATTTAACATAGATGTGAAAGGGCGACAAGCAGGATTCTCTCCCCTCCAGCCCACCCAAATACTGAGTGAGTAACCCTGGTTGACCCACAAAGAAATGAATACCTTTCCATTTAAGGTCTGAAAGTGATCTTCCACTGGTTTCAAAATATAGGACTCAAACTGACAAGTAGACTGAACATTGCTTGTTAGGCTTCCTTTGCAGGGTACTAAGACCTGGAAAAAAATAATTAGGGTAAATACTAGAGAGATGTGTCATTTACAACTTCAGCAGAACAGGATGCATCACAAAATATTCCAGCTGGAACTGTTGTGGGGACTTACTGCAGAGATAATGCCCGGGTCACTTGCCAACATGGCAACAGGTGATGCCAGCGGACTCAATCTGTTGTCATTGTGATGGAGACCAGTCAGAGGGAGGTAGCTCCCACCCTGTAGGGTCCCTCCCCACAGCTGGACTGGGTGCCCCACTCAGTCATCAACTGGCTCATGAATGAATCCAGATGGAGAGAGGATAGTTTGGAAAGCACAGAAAAGTGACACTAAAAAGTCACATGTATTCCCACATCTAAATGATAAACACTGCACATGAGGACAGTTTCCTTCCCATCTTCCTTCCATGTTTGTTTTTTTCCATGTTTGTTTTTAAGCCGAGTTATGGTCACAGTTTGTAACAGAAGTACAGAAACTCAGTTTCCTATCGCACGCTGTCACCTCCACCAGAGATGCCTCAGCGTGCCAGACCCTTACTTTGGGGAAGCTGCAATCTGAAACCTGAATTTTTAGTCCAACAGTGGCTACCTCACTGACCAGACACCAGCTCCTCAGCTCCAAGCAGCACAGGAAGGAGCTGACTCAACACTGCCTACTGCCCTGGCACATGGATCTGTGCTTAGCTCAGGGACTCGTGTTTCAGAGGACTCTCAGACTCAAGTGTACCCGGGAGGAAGATGACCCAAAGCAGCTAAGCCATTCAGAGCCCCATCTCCTAAAGCAGCCCAGCCAAAAGCAAGCGGCTTCTGCGCTATCCCCATGTACAGAAGAGGAAAGTGAGACTCAAAGAGTTAAGTAACTTGCCCAGGGTCACACTGCCAGTGGCAGAGCCACGATTCCGACTCCTGCCGCCCTCCGAACCACTGCCCATCTCGCTGCCTCGTGGAAGCACTGCCCAGCACCTCCTGCACGGTCCTCTGCAAAGACACCATGGAACTGGGAGCCTCTGGGAGCAGTGGTCCTCAGGAGCTTCCTCAGGGAGCCAGAGAGAGCAGTGCGGCCTCTCTTCCCACGGAGACACCCAATCCCTCACAGCAGGAAAGGGAGGCACTGACGGATGGAAGAACTCAAGTGTGTCCACGAAGTGGCCTTGCCCTGCCTCAAAAAATCAAGACTGAACCAGATCAAGATCTAGATTTAACTACCAATTTCAGGAAATACAGAGAACAGAGGGCCATGTTAAACACCACTACATGACTGAAACTGGCAAAAGCCAGAATGCAGGAAGCTCTACAGAATAAATGACCAAAGAAAGAAAGAAAATTAGAAGAAAAATTTAAAAAGAAACTCAAGATTGCACATTAAGTATGAGCAGTTTAGTGTACTTCAGTTTAGCTCAATAAAGTTAGGAGAAAAAGAGAGACTTACCAATTCAACATAATGTGTGGATCTCCTTTTTATCCTGATTTGAACAAACCAATTGTAAAACAAACAAAAAAAATATGAGCGATTTGGGAAATTTGAACAGGACTAGATATTAGACAATGTTGAAGAAATATTGAGGTCCTAGCAGATTTGGCTCAGTGGATAGAGCATCAGTCTGCAGACTGAAGGGTCCCAGGTTCGATTCCAGTCAAGGGCACAATGCCCAGGGGGGGCTTGATCCCCAGTGTGGGGCTTGCAGGAGGCAGCCGATCAGTGATTCTCTCTCATCACTGATGTTTCTATCTCTCTCTCCCCCTCTCCCTTCCTCTCTGAAATCATCAATAAAAATATATTTATAAAAAAGAAATATTGAGAAATATTTTTAGCTGTGATAATGGCAATGTCATTTTTTATATTCTTAAATGATAAGAGCCCTTATCATTTAAAAATATATTCCTAGATATTTACAGATGAAATCCTATGAGTACCTTATATAATTTTCTGGGATTTGCTTCAAAATAATCCAGTGGCTGAGGATGCAGGGCAGGAGGCATAGAAATGGTATGTGACTGGCCACTGAACTGATCACTGCGATGGTGCATAATAATATTATTCTTTCCACTTTCATGTGTTTGAAATGAAACATAATTTAAAATTTTAATAACAAGAAAAGGAAGGCCCTCAAGTATGAGCCTGGATTGAGAAACCTCAAGGCTCCCAGAAGGCCTCATGGCAGAGTGAACACACAGAGAAGGAAGATCCTGGGGGCCTGGGAGTCTGCCACAGGCAAGGGAACGTCACAGACCAGACATAGGGGATGCTGGATGCCAAACTCAGAGAGGCCCTTCCTCGTATGGACCCACTCCAGCTGTGCATGAAGGAGTCACGTGGTCCCGTTCGAAGAAGGGCCTCCAAGGATCAGGAACTTCTGAGGTGCCTGGGGGAACTCCACCCCAAGGGTGAATATATTCTATTTCCCTGTTACAAAAGCCTCCTCCTCCTCCCTAACTTGCATAGAGTATGACTGGCTCCCACTGCACTATAACCTCATTACCCAGCACATGGCTCGAAGTATAGTACTGCCCAATCAATGTTTGTGGAGTGACTAGCGGGTCCTCCAACTTCAGGCCCTCGCTCCACACCCCCAGTTTTCAGGCAGACAATGCTGCCCGGAGCATTTCATTGCAAGCAGAAGTTAGCGGGTGGCTCTTGGTGGCTCCATCCATCTCCATCAGAGTCCTGAGTCCAGCAGGGGTTGGGGGGGGAGAGGAGAGGAGCTATGAAGCTGCCCAAGGGAGGAGGGGGCGGTCAAGTGCCTCAGGAATTCTCACAAGACAGAGCCTCAGACTACTTCTGGAATAGATATTATGGAATAGGCCGTAAGTTGGAGACCTACTCATTTCAAAGCTTAACAATAGAATACAGGCAAGAATCAGCATTAGTGACACCCACTCCAGGGTGCCCTCCTGACTCCTCCCCAGGTTGGGTTAGGCACTCCACAGGAACCCATGACTTCTGACACTCATTCCTCCGTCCTACAAATAGCCTGTGGAATTCCTGACATATGCTGTGCTCCCCACTCATCCGTGTAACCCTGAAAACTCAGCACACTGCCTGGCACATAGTATATACTCAATAAATGTATGTTGGTTGGATCTATAAGAAATAAATCCTGAGAACTGGAATATGGCCATCAGTGCCCCTAGCTGGGCTGTCTAGGTATTGTACTTGAAAGTCAGTTCTCTGGAACTTATAAGACATGCTGCTAAGCTCCCAGTCTAGCACTCAAAATCCTACCTACTCTATAATTAAAGGACCACTATGAAAGGAATATATTTAATCTCCTTTTATAATTTTTGTTTTTCCTATAGGCAAATGGATCCACCCCCAACCTACCCAGGAAACGTGAAGGATTCTCCCTCCGACACCCCAAGGACAAGAGCCCAGGGTGCAGCAGGCCTGTCAAGCCTGGTCTGAAGAAGTCACAGTGTATAATTAGCTAGGTGGTTGTAAGAAAAGGGGTGGCTAGTAGAAGCAGTGTGTGGGTGTCACAGGCCTCTGTGATTGGAAACAGGGAACATGGGGAAAAGAACTTGCGCTGTCCAGACAGAGAGCAAGATGATGGCAGGAGGTGAGTGCCTGGACAGGGAGGCATCCCCATCAAAGGAAGGCGTGGAAGGAAGACTCGAGGATGGGCTAGGGCAGTGGGGGAAGCAGCCAAGCTGCATTCTTAGCTGCCGTACACTTTGTGTGAGGATGAGGTGGCCTGCAAGCTCGGCTTACAGGGAGAGGGGTGAGGGGCAGTTAAGCCTAGGGAATATACATATTAAAAAGTGGCAATTTCACATTTTTTAGAGCCTAATAAAGGACTCTTATCCCCCAGGCAGATTCGAGGGCGGCCAAATTTGGCCCCGTGACCAAGCCCCATGGAAATGAATTTAGCATTCATCTGCTGAGGCCACATGGATTCTTTAGAGATGGCAGAAAGGATGAGTGCTCTTCTAGAGGCAACTGGAATATTCTACTTTTCATTCAACCACCAGTTGTGGAGGGAGTATTATTATGCATTAGACAGGGATGAGCCTGTTCCCATCACCCGGCCATCAGGAGGCAGAAGCTAGCCAACAATATCTGACCCTTGGAGCAGGCCAGTTCCTTCCCACCACTGCTGATTCCTGCTGAGAAGCTGGCCTCACTGATTCTGGAACTAAACAAGGCTGAGGAATTCAGTGCTGCCCAATGTGGGCCCTAAACAGCTCTTGTGGATCTCATGGCTTTCAGGAGGGGCTGGAGTAAGCAGCCTAGGGTACCACTGGGAACTTGGGATGGTACCGTTTAAGGAGAATCTCCCATTCCTCAGTGTACCTGAAAGGAAGGTGACCAAGATGCCAAAGTTCTTACTCAAAATTCCCCTCTTGCTAAAGTGAGCTTAAGCCGAAACCCGTTTGGCTCAGTGGCTAGAGCGTCGGCCTGCGGACTGTAAGGGTCCCAGGTTCGATTCCGGTCAAGGGCATGTACCTTGGCTGTGGGCACATCCCCAGTAGGGGGTGTGCAAGAGGCAGCTGATCGATGTTTCTCTCTCATTGATGCTTCTAACTCTCTATCCCTCTCTCTTCCTCTCTGTAAAAAATCAATAAAATATATTTAATAAATAAATAAATAAATAAATAAATAAATAAATAAAGTGAGCTTAAGTGTGATTCCACTACTTGCAGCTGGTAAAGTACCTACTGGATGACAAGGGAACTGTGCTAAGGGCTGGCAACAGTGGTGAGCGAGACAGGTCACACAGAACTTACTGAAAAATACAGCATTCCACAGTGTGGCATTTTTATTTATTTTTTAATCCTCACCCGAGGATATGTTTTTATTGATTTTAGAGAGGGGGGAAAGAGAGAGAAACACATTGATGTGAGAAACATCGATTGGTTGCCTCTCGCATGCTCCCCCACCAAGAATTGAACCTGCAACCTTCTGGTGTACGGGATGATGCTCCAACTGAGTCACCCGGCCAGGACCAGTGTGGCATTTTTAAAAAGCACCTGAAACTTACATATGTTATCTAGACAGTACTTATTAAATATCATAGAACAAAGATGGGAAGGAAATATTTCCCAAATTAGGTTAAGCCCTCCCAGTCAACATGATTGCTTTGCATCCTATACCTTTTTTCTATGACACTTACCACAGCTACAATTAGAGTATAACCATCTCTCCCACTAGAATTTAAGTTCCATAAGGGTAAAGATGATGATGTATATTCATATTTTTTGCTGAATTCCCAGCATCAAACATAGTGCCTTGCCTCGAGTATCATTTAATAACTAGTGTGAAATAGATAACAATGAATGTCTTTGGTGAGCTTTCATGAGATTTTTATTTTCTTCTTTGGCAACAGCTGTATTCTCCAACTGTTTGTTTTTTAAAATCTTTATTGTTGAGAGTATTACAAATGTCCCACAAATGTCCCTCTCTTTCCTCCCATTGCTCCCTCCACCTGGGTCCCACCCCACCCCAGGACTTCACCACTCTATTGTCTGTGTTCATAGGTCATGCATATATGCATATAAGATCTTTGGTTAATCTCTCCCTGCTCCCTCCCCTTCCCTCTGAGATGCCTAGTCTGTTCTATGTTTCCATGCCTCTGGTTCTATTTTATTCATCAGTTTATTTTGTCCATTAGATTTCTTGTTTGTTTGATTTTTAAATTAAGTTGTTAATAGATATGTATTTATTACCATTTTATTATTTATATTTTGGATCCTCCTCCTCCCCGCCCCCCTTTTTCTTCTTCCTCTAAAAGAATACCCCTCAACATTTCATGTAATACTGGTTTGGTGGTGATGAACTCCTTCAGCTTTTTCTTGTCTGTGAAGCTCTTTATCTGACCTTCAATTCTAAATGATAGCTTTGTTGGGCAGAGTAATCTTGCTATTCATCACTTTGAATATTTCTTGCCAAAATTATTCCCTTCTGGCCTGCAAAGTTTCTGTTGAGAAATCAGCTGACAGTCATATGGGCACTCCCTTGTAGGTAACTGACTACTTTTCTCCTGATGCTTTAAAGATTCTCTTTTTGTCTTTAACTCTTGGCATTTAATTATGATGTGTCTTGGTGTGGGTCTCTTTGGGTTCCTCTTCTTTGGGATTCTCTGGTCTTCCTGGACTTGTAAGTCTATTTCTTTCACCAGGTAGGGGAAGTTTTCTGTCATTATTTCTTCATATAGATTTTCAATATCTCACACTCTCTCTCTTCTCCTTCAGGCACCCTTTTAATGTGAATGTTGGTATGCTTGCAGTTGTCCCAGAGGCTCCTTACACTAGCTTCATATTTTTGGATTCCTTTTTCTTTTTGTTCTTCTGATTGGGTGTTTTTTGCTTCCTCACATTCTAAATTGTTGATTTGATTCTCGGAATCCTCTATTCTATTGAATCCTTGTAAATTATTCTTTTTTGCAGTTAGTATATGCTTAATTTCTGACTGGTCCTTTTTTATGTCTTTGACATTCTACGATCCTTGAAAGTCTTACTAAGTCCACTGAAGCTCCCATTAATTCACTTCAAACTCTCATTAAAATCCTTGAGTAACTTTATAATCATTGTTTTGAATTCTGTATCCAATAGTTTGCTTGCTTCCATTTCTTTTACTTGTGACATGTTTCTTTGTCTCCGAATGTTAGCTGCTTCCCTGTATTTGTTTTTAGGTAGAGCTGCTATGTCTCCTGGAATTAGCCTTGTGTAGTAGGTGTCCTGTAGGGCCCAGTGGCTCAGTTTCCCCAGTCAGCTGAGCTGGGCACTCTAGGTAGGCCCATGTGTGCACAGTCTTATAGTTGAGCCTTGACTGCTGTTTCCAACTGTTTTTAAAAAATATTTTTAAAATACGTTTTTATTTATTTCAGAAAAGAAGGGAGAGGGAGAGAGAAACAGAAACATCAATGATGAGAGAGAATCATCGATAGGCTGCATCCTGCATGCCACTGGGGATAGAGCTCACAATGCGAGCATGGGCCTTGACCAGGAATTGAACCATGACCTCCTGATTCATGGGTCAACACTTAATCACTGAGCCACACTGGCTGGATTCTCCAACTGATTTTTTTTAATAAATATGTTTTTATTGATTTCACAGAGAGAAAGGGAAAGAGAGAAAGAGAGAGACAGAAACATCAAGGATAAGAGAGAATCATTAATTGGCTGCTTCCTGCACCCCCTCACCCCTACTAGGGATTGAGCTAAAAAATCCAGGCATGTGCCCTAATCGGGAATCGAACAAGTGATTTCCTGGTTCATGGGTGGATGCTCAACCACTGAGCCATACTGGCTGGGCTCTCTGTTTTTATAATGAACTTTATGACTTCTAAAATCCAGAATAAGCCCTAGCTGGTTTAGTTCAGTGGATAGTGTTGGCCTTTGGACTGAAGGGTCCTAGGTTCGATTCCAGTCAAGGGCACATC
This sequence comes from Eptesicus fuscus, assembly GCF_027574615.1. NCBI lineage: Eukaryota > Metazoa > Chordata > Mammalia > Chiroptera > Vespertilionidae > Eptesicus > Eptesicus fuscus. The sequence goes on along the minus strand of NC_072493.1, from coordinate 22,556,681 downwards.
CCCGGGCTGTGGGTCCGATCCCCGGTAGAAGATGTGCAGGAGGCAGTCAATTAATGATTCTCTTTCATCATTGATGTTTCTATCTCTCTCTCACTCTCCCTTCCTCTCTAAAATCAATAAAATATATTAAAAATAAATAAATAAAATAAAATAAAAATAAGCCCTAGCCAGTTTGGCTCAGTGGAAAGAGCATTGGCCTGAGGAGTGAAGGGTCCCAGGTTCAATTCCGGTCAAGGGTACATGCCTGGGTTGCAGGCTCAATTCCCAGTGTGGGGCATGCTGAAGGCAGCTGCTCTCATCGTTGATGTTTCTATCTTTCTCACCTTCTCCCTTCCTCTCTGAAATTATATATATATATAACTTATATATACATATATATAAAATAAAAATTAAAAAACAACAACTCTGGATAAAATGTATGAATCACAAAACCAATCATAAAAATCAGAAGGGACCTCAAGAAATCAGGCTTCTGATGGCACAGGGATGACTGGGTGGTGTGAAAGTCAGTTCCAATTCTCCAGAGGGCAGCTGAGAACCTGACATCATTGGGTTAAAGCGACTCCTCCTTTGGTTCAAATCCACAGCCTCTTGACATACCTGAGTAAAATCACACCCCATGGCAAGAAAAGCGGGAACATAGTATGAGAAGAGGACAACACACAGAAAGAAGGCTCCTCAAGCACAGGACGGCACAGAGGCGCCCACACACTGTGTCCCGCTGTGCTGTGTAAGACAACCTCAGAAGTGGACAGACCTGCGGCGTGAGGCCTGCCTTCTCGCCAGGCAACAAGGCCCCACAGACAAGCTACGGTCTCTCTTACACACTTCCCTCATTCCTGTTACCTGGCTGCCTGTGAAGGTGTTTGAGGTTGTGGCCCCTATTATAAACATTCCTTCACTGTAGGAAACGCCTTTGAAAGTGACATGGGAATGTGTTCACAGGTTCTCTTATTCTATAGGAGTGAGCGCCCACCTCACACCAGGACTCATGAAGCCCTGAGAAGGAATGTCATTTCTGTCCTTGATAGCCCTCACGGTCAACATGGAAATAAAAGAAACAGAGGTGAACTCCATGAGACCTGTGTCAACATGGGCTGAGAGTGCAGAGAAAAGATCACACCCTGGGTTGGTACTCGTTCCATACCGAGTAGTCTGGGGTTTGTATATTGAGTAGGTTTGTAGCTGATTCCGTCTAAACTTAACCGAAGTCTACTACATTTCTGGCCTCGCCAGCGCTGCTTGGTCCACAGCTAATGGAAAAGGACAACCCTCAGGGTTGATGCACTTACAATGCCATGAAGTTGGGCCACCTTGTTGCACAAGTCAGGACGCCACTTTTGAAGGGCCAGGTAGAAAGGGTTTTTCAGGAGATCTTCATCATAAAGAGCCATATGGACTTCAGATGGGGCAAAGTGAGACTCCTGGGACAAGGGAGGAAAAGGCAGTAAATGACCACCATTGGATTCATAAAACACATGCAAGTCTGGATCTGGCAATTTCTAAAAATGATCCCTGACAGGTAGTACTCCACTCTACACACCTAACACTCCAGCAGGAAATGTCAAAGATAACCCATCAGTTCTAGGATGACGTGTTTTCACTGGTTAAATGTATAAATTATGTTCAGGAAATTAAACTCCAAGTCATTGCAAATGTGAAAATGGCTCTTTTTAGAACATCTTTGCAAAGCGACTTAACCATTCCCCCAATCAGAAAGTGGTGTCTACTGCCTCACCCCTTGAGTCTGACTCAGCCCATGAATTGCTTTAACCAACTAACAGAATTGATACTCTGTGATTTCTGAGTGTTGATCTCAACAGGCCTTGCAGAGTCCACTTTCATTCTCTTGGTGCCCTGAGTCTACCATGCTATGGAGAAGCCCATGGGATGAAAGACCATCAAATAAGACAGAAACCCAGGTGGTCCAGAGAGCACAGCCATCCCACCAGCTGAAGAACCACCTGCCACCCCACAGAACAGTAGGAAGTAATAAACTGTGGCTGTTTTAAGCTACTAAGTTTTGGGCTGATCTGTTATGCAGCAAAGGCTATCCCTGAAACCACATCCTTTCCAACACCAAGGCCATAAAAATAGTCCCTATTATTTTTAAGAATCTTTAAAACATTTTCATTTTTAGGTGGTCTTTATATTTATACTAATGGCCCAGTGCACAAAATTCATGCACTCAAGGAGGGGGATCCCCCAGCCTGGCCTGTGTCCTTTCATAGTGCGGGAGCCCCACAATCCATCGCCCCAAAGAGGTAGGCCGGAGCTAGGGGTCCCGCCTCCACGCCGTGTGGAGCTGTAGGACCCTTAGGCCTTGCCACATGGAGGTCTCCGCCGGGCCCCAGGCCTCCTGGTGATGGATTGTGACGGCGTGACGCAAGTCCCCGATGCTGCAAGTCCCCACCCACCCGAGCCTGCTGCGCAAACAGTCTGCGAACTGGTCATTATGTGTGAGGGCGTCCCGACCATTAGCATATTAGCTCTTTATTATACAGATGTTATAAATCAGACATCTAATTTAATTTTTTTCCATAAAGCAAATTGTCAGTCTGTTTGGATTGCTATGACAGAATACCATAGACTAAGTGGCTTAAACAACAAAAATTTATTTCTCACAGCTTTGGAGGCTAGGAAGTCCAAGATCAAAGTGCCAACAGATTTGGTTCTTGGTGAGGGCCCTGGATTGTAGACCTTCTCACTGTATTCTCACATGATGGAGAGAGAGTACTCCTGTCTCTTTCTGTTTTTATAAGGACATTAATTCTATAATGAGGGCCTTACTCTTATATCCTTATCTAACACTAATTAGATCCCAATGTCCCATCTCCAACTACCATATTAAGGATAGGGCTTCAACATATAAATGGGGGTATGTGTGTGGACAGATGACATAACAATAAGCCAATTGTGTGATTTTAAAAAATATATATTTTATTGATTTTTTACAGAGAGGAAGAGAGAGGGATAGAAAGTTAGAAACATCGATGAGAGAGAAACATCGATCAGCTGCCTCTTGCACACCCCCTACTGGGGATGTGCCCGCAACCAAGGTACATGCCCTTGACCGGAATCGAACCTGGGACCCTTGAGTCCGCAGACTGACGCTCTATCCACTGAGCCAAACCGGTTTCAGCCAATTGTGTGTTTTTTAATGTTTTTATTTTATTTATTTTTAGAGAGAGAGGAAAAGATAGAAACATTGATGTGCGAGTGTAACAGCGATCGGCTACCTTCTGCACACTCCCTATGAGGGATCAAGCGTGCAATCTGGGCTTTCAGTGCACAGGACAATGCCTAACCAACAGCCACATCGGCCAGGGCCCCATCATTGTTTTTTAAATAGTCTATTCCTTTCACATGGCTGATAATGCTATTTTTGCCATACTCGAAGTTCCCATACATGTTTCGTCTGTTTCTAGGCTCTATTCTGTTTCAGTGATCCAGACCAGTGCTGTCCAACATGTAGGAAATATAATAACATACATATTATGCATAGTTACATGTGTAATTTAAAATTTTCTAGTAGCCACATAAAGAAAAAGGGGAAATTAATTTTAGTAATATATTTTATTTATCCTAATATGTTCAAAATATTACATTTTTAACATTGATCAATATTTTAAAGTTATTAAAGACATATTTTACATTATTTTTTTACTCCTACTAAGTCTTCAAATCTGGTGTGTATTTTACATTTATAGCACTTCTCAGTTCATACTAGCCACATGTGCTTAATAGCTATTATATTAGACAGAGCAGGGCCACATTATGTTATGACTACAGCTTCACAATCTGCCTTGATATCTCATAGAGAAAGGCCTCCCTCCTTGTTCTCCAAAATTGTCTGTTTATTCCTAATTCTTTGCAATGTCACACGAATTAGAATCAGTTTACCAATTCCATGAAAAATCCTGTTGGGATTTTTATTGAAACTACTGAATTTGAGGACAAGAGAGTCAACATCTTTATAATAATCTTATTATCCATGAACATGGTATGGTATGTCTTTCCATGTATATCTTCTTCTATGTCCCACAATTAACTTTTCTCTATAAAGACCATATATAGCCCAGACAGTGTGGCTCGGTGGTTGAGCATTGACCTATGAACCAGGAGGTCAGAGTTAGATTCCTGGTCAGGGCACATGCCAGATTACATGCTTGATCCTCAGTAGGGGGCACACAGGATTCTCTCTCATCATTGATGTTTCTCTCTCTCTCTCCCTTTCCCTTCCTCTCTGAAATCAATAAAAATATTATTAAAGAGTATCATATATAACTTTTATTAACGTTATTTACATATTCTGTATAGATTTGTTCCTTTTATGAATGGGATCTCCATTGTCCCTGGTTTGCGGTTTTTACTGAGTTCTCAGAGAGGAATATGAAAAATGGGCACAGAAAAGGAGTCAGAGTTCTATCCATGTCACTGTACCTCTCGAGTCTCCATCTCACTCTGTGCAATGGAGAATACAAATATCTTTCTTACAGGATTTCCATTTACATTCCTCCCTCATCACTTTTGCCATACTGCATACCAATGTACCACCACTTACTGCTAGCCCACATGGTCCCTTTGTGAGAATTAAAAAGGGATACCAGGGCACATGGCTTGATAAACAGCTAATAGGCTACATATCAGCCCGTTTCCCACAGTGCCCCTCTCCCAAGCAGAGCAACTTTGCAATAAATAACCTGCACATTGTACACTATAGCTCTATTGTTAATGTTTGACATTTTCCTTTAAAAATCTACTCCCTTTTAAAAACTTATTTAATTAAAATTTATTTTTAAAAGAATATTATACTTAAATGAAAAAAAATCAGTATCAAATCCCATAAAAAGAAGATATTCTTAAAATTAAAAGTTATAAGAACAATTCACACTATTTAAAACCTTGCTAGATACTATTGCCTGCCAAAGTTTCTGAGCTCGAGCCTGTGGCTTCTTCATTAAAAAGAAAAAATTAGCCCTAGCTGGTTTGGTTCAGTGGATAGAGCGTCGGCCTGTGGACTGAAGGTCCCGGGTTCAATCCTGGTCAAGGGCATGTACCTCGGCTGCAGGCTTGATCTGGGCATGTGTGGGGGGCAACCAACCAATCGATGTGTCTCTCTTACATGTTTCTCTCTGTCTCTCCCCAAATAAATAACCTGCACAAAACTCAATGGAAAAATATCCTTGGGTGAGGATTAACAAAAAAAAAAAAAAAAAGAAAGAAAAAGAAAACTAGCAACTATTAAGGAGCATTAAGTAAATTTATCCTTGATATAATCAGGTGGATGAAATATGAGTGAAAACTAAATTACTTTCTTACTATGTAACAATATTCCAATATGCTTCCTTGGGAAAACACCAGAGCAGTATGCATACGTATATTATGAATTCTCTCCCTTATAGTTAATGATAAAAACAGCCACCATTTGAGAACATCCTTGGTCCAGGCACTGTGGTAACTTCTATACATCCTCATCCCATTTTAATGCTCCTGACAACTATGGGTAACTAATAATAACTAATACAATAACCATAGGTATCATTAGCCCCATGGCACAGATGAAGAAACTGAGGCTCAGTTGGCTAACTTGAGATTACACACAGATGTCAAAATTTATTCTAACACCTTCCCATTTATTTATTTATTTATTTATTTATTTTTTGCCCCCACCCCCCTAACACCTTCCCCTTTAACCACTACACCCATCATGTAAAATAAATATGCGTGGATTAGGGGTTATTTCATGAAGCTTGGATGCAAGGATTCCACACTTCATTTCCCCCCAAAGGAAAAGCCACCCTGACAGACAGCTACACAAGCCCCACATGGAATCTCCTCAGTCTGGTCCGGCCAGAGCTGTCCTGGCTGCAGCTCCTGGGGACTGCCTGAAGGAGAGGCCCTGCAAATCTGTTTACGGAGGAGTCTATCGTGAAAACAGTTACATATAATCCCTTCCTGGACCACAGAGATAGCTCTGCAACAATTTAGGTATTTGATTTGTTGAATTAAATTATTATAAGACCAGATAATCTTTTCATGAGTCCTTACCAGAAGAAATGAATAATGTAATTTTTCTGGGACAGAGTCACAAGAAAACAAAATTCTTCCAGGTTACTGACACAGTTGGTTCTATATGGCAGAGTGCAAAAATAAAGATGCGTTGGACAAAAACCTCACGAAAAACAAGATATGATATGGTCAGACTAAAGCTGCGAAGGGATACTCCTGCTCTTTCAGCAAGATGCTGGCAGAACACCAACACCTCTGCCCCCAGGATGAAGGTGACAAGGGCTAGCTTTGACAGAGAAACTAATAACCTAGCTGGGAGGCAAAGAATGTGCACCAGAAGAGTAAAACAAACCCCGAACAGTGCTGGGAAAAGTGAGGACCAGATAGAGACAGGAACAGGAGGGAGGAGGTTGGGGGCAATCAGGGAGGAAGGAGGACATCCTGGCAGGAGGCATGAAAAAGTTCTTGTGGGCCCAGAAAACCCGAGTAAAGCCCCAGCCGGTTTGGCTCAGTGGACAGAGCTTTGGCCTGCAGACTGAAGGGTCCCAGGTTCAATTCTAGTTAAGGGCACCTACCTAGTTGTAGGCTCAATCCCTGGCCCTGGTCAGGGCATGTGCTGGAGGCCACCAATCAATGTGTCTCATATCGATGTCTCTTTCTCTCTCTCTCTCTCTCTCTCTCTCTCTCTCTCTCTCTCTCTCTCTCTCTCTCTCTCTCTCTCTCTCTCTCCCTCCCTCCCTCCCTTCCATTCTCTAAAAAAAATCAATGGAAAAATATCCTTGGGTGAGGATTAACAAACAAACAAAAAAGAAAACCTGAGTAAACTTTTTTTGACTTGATGAGATGAGTCTATAGAAATAATAATAATTCAAACAGAGCAGGTAAGAGAGGTAATAATTCAAACAGAGCAGGTAAAAGAGGTAATAATTCAAACACAGCAGGTAAGAGAAGGCCCCTAAATGCCACATCAAAACATTCAGTTTAAAAGCATGAACTGTGTAAACACATAAGACTCCTAGCAAGTATTGCTGGTAAATGGGATGGAGCTTACTGTTTTTCAGTCCTAAATCATCTGCTTTCTCTTGGACATAGTCCTCCTGGTTGCCAACCACTGAACCCTGAACTCTGTCTAGAAGTAGATTCAAAGAGCTCAGTCTAGCACTGTTCTCAACCTTTCTGTCCCAGGGTTAAAAATATGTAATAAATCACATACAATATGTAATAAATCACACACAATACAATAAGTTGAATTCTTACATAGGGGTAAGTGCTTAAAAATAATATTTAATATTCTAACAAGTTTACTTGGAGGAGTTCGTTTTATATTTTAAAATATCAAGCAAAGTAAAGATGCCTTGGACAAAAGCCTCATGAAAAACAAGATATGATATAGTCAGACTAGTTTTTCTTTATAAAACTAAAAAGGTGAGTGAGTCCTCTTATAAAACTCCTTTTTTAAAAAATTACACCCCTGCCCTGGCTGGTGTGGCTCAGGTGGTTGGGTGTTGTCCCAATCACCAGACGGTCACCAGTTCAATTCCTGGTCAGGGCACATGCCCAGGTTTTGGGCTCCATTCCCGGTAGGGGGCATGCAGGAGGCAGCCGACTGATGTTCCAATCTCACATTGATGTTTCTTTTTCTCTCCCTCTCCCTTCTTCTCTTTATAAAAAAATCAGTAAAAAAATTTTTTTTAAAAATTGCATCCCTGCCTAAGCTCAAATAATGGGATCATTTACAGAAAACCTAGCAAAGTTCGAGATCAAATATCCCTGAACCTGAGTTATCTAAAGTTACTCTGTGGTCAGGACAGCCAGGCAAGGCCTCAAACCAGTACCAGGTATTTCAGGAGGCAGTGTGCACACTTGTGGTTTTGTGGTCTTCAACCGTCTTGCTAGCCTGGAGGACTCTGGCTGGCCAGGGACAGCTAGTGACAGTGTGCAGCCTGGCTCAGCAGAATCCAGCATAGAAGAGTCTGCACCTCCAGAGATGCATTCCCTGATGAAATCTCACTGCTGTGGCTCTTCCCACCCTTCCAGGGACCTGACCAAAGACCCTGAACAGGCATATTTTCCAACAGATGAGCAATATTCTCCAGCTGGAGGAAAAGGCAAAAAGGAAAAACTTTCTACTCATCTGTTTTAATCTCAAATGGAAGCAATCTGCTGATATAATGTATGGTGTTATGGTCACTTGTGTCCTTCTGGCCTAACATGTCTATGGATCTCGTACATATTTTTCTCAAAGCTCCTCTTTGAAGCACCCAACCTGCACCTGGCTTACTTAGCTCACTGTAGGCGTGTTACCTGTTCTCCCACTTGAACAAAATAATAGTGGGGTGTTAGAGGAAGCTTAAGCTCCCAGGGAGGGATCATCTCTCACTGGAGCTGGAAATCCACTGCCCATATGCAGGGGAGGGGGAAGGGCTGCCCCTAGGCAGCCATTGGCTAAAAAACAGAAACAAACAGTTCCCTTAGAGCTGGCTAAACACAGTGACAGCTGGACTGTGGAGGGTCACAGAGGGAGAGAAGGCCTCATGGTTGGAAAGGGAGCAGGAAAGTTTAGAGGGGCACAACTGCTCCCCATGGCATTCTGTGATGGATGGCATTCCACATCCATCACCCTGCTCCCGGAGTTGCAGGTGCAGTCACCTCCCTGCATAATCCACCTCCCTGCCAGTATCTTGGGCAGAAAGGCAGGAGCTCCAAGGGCCACTTTTCAGTATGTCTCAGATGTGGAAGCCACCTCAGGACAAACCAGGTCTGGATCCTTCAGGTGTAAACCTTTTCTAGGTCTGGTATCTATCATCACAGGTTCGCATTCCTCTGCTCCTCTAGGAGAACATGAAGTTACTGAACACCAACCTAATCCTGGCAGTTCATCAACAGAGGGAAAGCCCGGACAGACACACTAACAGGCACAGACACATGAAGAACAAAGAACCAGCAGCTGCCCTCCTGAGGGCAACACAATCCAAGGAGCCACAAGGAGGCACAATCAAGACCTGACGGCAGGCCCTATGCAGATACAACAGCCCACCCCCCCCAGGAACACTGCCCTACAGGGTTATTGCAGGTGACAAGCCAAGGATGGGAGAGCTCACCCAAAGTGTCTACCCAGCTTCACAGCCCCAACTGCCTTCTTGCCACTCGGGCGCGTCAGAAGTATCTGTCCCGGCTCTCATACTGCCCTTTCCCCTTGGAGGCCTACAGGCTCTGCCTGCTGATGTCACTCAAACTTGTTCACGGGAAGAGACCACAAAGTGATCTTTCCAACACAGGTCTGTGCAGGATTCCACAATGACTTCCTCTCCACTCCCTACCAGATGAACGCTTAACTCCTCTGGTTGGCATTAAGGGCCTCTTATAGCTGACCTCCCACTCATCTCCACAGCCTCATCTCCTTCTGCTGTCCCCACAACTCCCCAAACAGATGGGTTCTCCCTCCTTCTACCATTTTGTCCTGAAAACTACTCTTCCTCTGTCAAGGCATCCATTTGGCAGGTGGGTGGCCGAGACCCTCCTCGGCAAAGAATGGCCAAGGCCGAGAGAACCTGAGCCCCCACCACAAATGGCCACTGAATCAATGAACTAAAGGACAGTCTCCTGAGTGAGAGCAAGCCCCGAGGACCAGCCCTCTGGACCCTCCAAAGTGCCTCATCACCAGGGCCAAAGAGGTGACCTAGAAACGCCAATATCCCCTGCTCTGCTCTAACCCTAGTGCGACTGTGTGCTACCCCTCGTTTCTTGAACGTCCTAAATCCTCCATGAAGACTTGACAAACCTGCTCTGGGGGCCCAGCAAGGGCCCGAAGTGCCCAGGTCCCCAGCATCTCGAAGGGCATCCAGAGGGACGCGGCCTAGCACTAGAACCTGTAGGCTGTCCATTTCTAACCAAAAGAACTGAACAGACCTCAGTGTCCGGAATATCTCTTGGTGCTTAAGAATTTTCCTGGAGTAATCTTTACCTAGCAGGACGAGGAGACCCTGCTCCGCGAGAGGCAGGTAGGCAGGGGTTCCCTTTTCTCTCCCCCGCGCCTTCTTCACCCCTTACCCGGGGACCACAAGAGCCTGGCCCGAGGCCCTGGACAACCACTCACAGCCTTCTCTCCACCTTCACCGCCCAGGCCGCCCGCAAACCCAGGAGGCCACTCAGCCAGGAGCTACGGTCCCGCCCACTGCCCGCAACTCTGAACTCCGGAGACCCCGGACTCGCAGGCCCAGGCCAGCGCCGCGGGGGTCAGAGGACGCATTCTTCCCCACCCCACCCCACCCCATCCCGGAAAGGAGAGACAGAACAAGTCCTGCTGCAGACGGGACCGGAAGAGCGCGGGCAGGGCGGGCTACCGGCGAAGGGTCGGGGCCTTAGGAGTCGCCCGGGAGCCACCAAGCCTGCCAGGGGCGCCGTGGGGCGCCGGGGGCGGAAAGAGGAGTTTCCAGCTCCGGCCTCCTCCGGCCTCCGGGTCCCGAGCGCAGCCGTCCCGAGGGGAGGGAGGCGCGGGAGCAGACAGGAGAGAGGACACTTACTTAAAAGGCTACATAGTTTCACTCCCTGCCCTTTCGGGAGCAGCGGCGACACCACCGGCCCCTGGGATCCGGCCTCAGGTACCACCACCCTAGCGCGCGGCCCCACGCCACCGCCCACCCTCTTACTCCGCCGTTGGGCGGAGCCGCGTCCCTGAGTCAGCCCAATGAGCGGCCAGCCTTTCCCAGAGTGACGTGCGCGCAGAGCAATCATTAAGTCCGCCCAGCCGGGGGCGGGGTTCAGGCGGCGCACTGCGCTTCCTACTCCGGCGGGCGAGCCCGGAGCTGCCGACTGCGCGTGCCCAGAACGGGGGAGGGCGGGGTCGCGAGCAACTGTGTCACGGGAAGGGGTCCAAGCTTGGTCTCTGGAAAGCGGGCTGGATTGAGATTGGGGACCCAGGAGCCATACCTCCTCATGTGTCGCCCTTTACTGCTAGCTTTGGAGGACGGAGGTGCCCAGTCCTATGAAGTAGGGGCTGGGAGTCATGATCCTTAGGTTCTAAGCCCCTCACTTGCATGGATGTAGAGTGACACCCCCCCCCCCTTTATTTTTACCTGGGCCTCAGTTTTCCCCATCGGTAAAATAGAGGGTTAGATATGCGAAGCGCTATTATTCCAGAACTGCAATGGGGTGAGGAGGAGGGAGAGACAGGGGACCTACACGTGACCTCCCGCGCGGGGCCCCGCCTATCCCTTGTCCAGGGGATGGAAGCATCCCGCGAGGACGGGCGGGGTGGGTGGATCCTAAGAAACACGACCCAGCCATCCTTGGCAGCGGCTAAGGCGGAGCGCGCAGCTCGCGGGTCGGTCCTAGAGACGGTACCAGAGGAGGATGGGGACCGCAACCCGGGCTTCGCAGGGGGCCACCGTGGAGGCCAGGGCAGTACAGCGACTCAGCGTGTGACTTGAGCGTATCTGGGAGGATGGACGAGGGGCCCGGAGGCAGCTAACGCGCCCGGCGCACGTCGCGAGTCCCTAGCTCGCTCCGTCGACAGCACTGCAGCGCGGAGCTAGTCTGGGGCCATGAGGAAGGTGCCAGCGGCCCGACCCGGAGCCGCAGTAGGGATTGGCCGTTGGGCTGTGCGGAGGGCCTGAGGCCGAGAGGGGCGCGGGCGGTCAGGTCGTGCCGGAGCGCACCGCTATGGCGAGGGAGGAGTGCAAGGCGCTGCTGGACGCGCTCAACAAGGCGACCGCATGCTACCACCACCTGGTGCTCACTATCGGAGGCTCGGCAGACTCGCAGAACCTTCGCGAGGAGCTGCAGAAGACGCGCCAGAAGGCGCAGGAGCTGGCGGTGGCTACCGGTGCGCCGCTGACGACCGCGCTGCGAGACAAGGGCATGGGCGCCGAGGAACGCACCGAGTTCGAACGCCTCTGGGTAGCCTTCTCCGGCTGCCTGGACCTGCTGGAAGCGGACATGCGGCGCGCGCTGGCGCTGGGCACCGCGTTCCCTCTGCACGCGCCGCGACGGCCGCTGGTGCGCACGGGGGTGGCGGGCGGTGCGGCAGGCGTAGCGGCCCGCGCCCTGAGCGCCCGCACCCTGCGGCACGAGGCACGGCGCAACTTCGACGTAGACGACCTGCGCGAGCTGGAGCGGGATATCCTTCAGGTGGGCGAGATGATCTACGACCTGGAGACGAAGGTCAACGTGCCCCGCTGGACGGTGCAAGCCCGGCAGGCGGCGGGCGCCGAGCTCCTGATCAGCGCTGGAGCCTCCTCGGCGGGCTTTGTGTCCGTAGAAGAGCGCACCGGGCCCTGCGACCCGAGCAAGGCCCTGGCTGCCACTGTGTTCAGCGCCGTGCTGCTGGCGGCTGTGGCCCTGGCGGTGTGCGTGGCAAAGCTGAGCTGACCGACACCTGATAGCCTGCCGCTCAGCTCCTTCCTGACCGCCACCGCTCCTTCCCCAGAGACGCCCCTCTCCTGGAATGTCCCTTCCCGCTAGGACTCGGGATGGGAGTGGAATCTGGCATGTTTAAGGGGAGCAATTCTAAAACCCCGTGCGTGTAGGTGTACACGCGTATTTCAAGCACACATCTACCGGCAGAACGTGGTTTCCTCCTGCTGGCCAGGGAGGAGTTAATTTGCGCAGGTTGCCAGGGCATTACCGCTCATGTTTGCAGGAGCTTTATCCTCTATTAATAGAAAACGGTCCACAGTGACCCCAGATTCCTCCGAGTTAATGGGTTACCGCGTGTGCTGCTGGGGCGTGTTTGCACTGAGTCTGCGTTTGGTGCCACCACCCCTACTGGAGACTCCCACTCTCTACATGGGGCAGTTTGATAAAGGCGGCGATGAAATGAAGTGGGGAGAGGGGGGCTGTTTTGCTGGAGGGGGCTTGTTTCTTCCTGGACAGGAGGCAAATTGCAACAGGATATAAGCAGGTGTTTGTTTGTTTGTTTGTTTGTTTACTTTAATCCTTTGGGGCCTAATTTTAGGAGAGGGAAAATAGACGTTCATGCAAAGTGCTTTCTGGATGGCTCACGATTGCGCTTCTTGGCAGAATCACCAAAAGCAGCTAGAAGAGGTTTGGGGTTGTGCCCTCGCCGCTGCAGGGTCTGACTCTGCTCAGGAAACCAGAGAGGGGCCACAGAACCTTCCTTCATGGGGTTGGACCCACTGCACACACTGCCTATTTAAAAGGGCTCTCCCTCGCCTGCCTGGGCAGGGTGCAAGCTTTGGAAAGGGCCACATGCTGTATAAACAGGAACTTTCTCCTTCCCTTTGGCTTATTTTTGTTCCAGAACTAGACCAGAGTTTTTGATCCTCCTTTTCGCGGAGGGCTGGGGAATCCTCTTTGGAGCCCTTAATCCTGTCCATCCCTTGGAATTTGCTTGCCAGCCAGTAGGAGAGCTGGCTATAGAAGGAGCTGCACAGCTCTCTGACCCAAACACTGCCCCCTGAGGGGACATAGTAGCATCACTGGCGTGCAGAGAACGTAATAGTTTTAACTTGGAACTTAATGTGTTTTCAAAATAACAATCATTTTAAAGAAAAATCACATTGTGTACTATCAAAGCTGATTTTTTTTCTCTCTAAAGAACATTTGGCCACGAATTTATACGTGCCAATGAGTCAAACATAGTCTTTACTTATATGCTTTGGTTACTAAATATATATTTCCATTTAGTTTTAAAATTGATCTTGAAGGCAGGAGGTCATAACAAAAACTACTAGACCCACAGGTGTAGGTGACAGACATTAAGCAGCCCTTGCTTCTCTTGGTCAATAAACAAGGAAATGTTGAGAACACCCTGCGTCTGAGGCTAGAATTTGCCTGAGCTGGGCTGCCACCCCCTACCTGTGTTACCGAGAGAACATCTGTTGAGAAAAAAGATGCATTTACTCCGTAAAGGTAATAATTTGGCATAAAGTTCATAGGCATTGGTTTGGCTCAAAACTGACAAGGATTTTTTTTTTCTTCTTTTTTTACCCCCAAAGTGAGAAAAGGGACCAAGAGGAGAGAATTGGCAGGTTTTCACAAGGGCAACTTGAGAGGGCCAATGGCAGAGGCAAAGAGCAGCCTGAGTGCTATTTGGGCGCCCAATCCTAACTAAGGACAATCCTCCCAGCCCAGCCCACTCCCACTCCTCCTCAGCACACGGGTTCCAGTAACTTAGAATGTGAGATGCTTGCATAGCGGTTTTAAACGACTCACAGGGTCTTAAGCCGAATAAAAGTTTTATGACAATAACTAATTAAAAGGAATTTCTGCCTCATCCAGGTCTGGGTGAGTCTGAATAGCAGCCAACATAAAATTATTTTGCATCTGACAGCCCAGGGTACTTTCAGAGATGACACAGGAAGTTTTCTAACTCCTTTCTTCCTCTTCCCATTTACAACACAACATGGAATCTCTGTCACTTTCCCCAAAGTCTCATCCCAGGCAAGAGGAGGCTGGGGCATTTTGTGACCCAGTGTTGGAAAAGATCCCTAAAAACAGAGCCCTAAGTAAATTCTTCCTTTTCTAAGACTGTGATTCTCTGTTCTTTCTTAAAAAGAATAGTTTTATTGATTTTTTGAAAGAGAGGAAGGGAGAAGGAGAGAAAGAAACAGCACACTCCCTACTGGGGATGGAACCAGCAACCTCCTGGTGTGCAGGACAATCCATTGAGCAACACTGGCCAGGGTCTGACTATGTTCTTACCAAGGTGTTTTGTTCATGAGAAACAAATTGTTCAGCAGAACCTGTTTTAAAAAAAACGTTGGAAGTTGTGTAATCCATAGAGAGCAATTGGTTGTCACTCTTTCCACCCACTTGGCAGACCCTTGGGTCTTCACTGATAGGTGCAATCAGATGTGCACCTGATTCTGAGAGTCCTCTGCTCACTGAAATTAGTGACAAAGTGTTGCAAAATTGGGCCAAATTACAATAAACATATTTTTGCTGTAGACTTGTTAGCTTAAACAATACTCGGAGTTTGAAAATGTTAAACATTAGGAACATTTGGCATTGTTTGTAGTTATAACATTGCCTAATGGAACTTCTGCTCGATGATACAAGCAAAATCACTTGCTGCTTGAGCAATAGGCTACTCTTTCTCTCTGCTCTGATTTCTATATATATTTCAAGAAATTGCTTTCTTGTAGAAGCCTGATTTAATTTAGATGTTTGATAATTCTCTAAAAAACACTTGGTTAATAATTCTCTAAAAAACACTTGTTATGATCTACCATGATACAAGTGATAGAAAAGAAAACAAATTCAACATGTTTAATATAGGGTATGATGAAGCGGTCAATGTTAAGGTCTATGTCAGAGAACATCTAATTTCCCAAATTAAAAGCACAAGCTAAAGGATAGAGTTTTACTTCCAAAGTAAAATGCTGTTGTTAAGTAAAACCTCTCGTGAAGTTAAATACTTGTAAAGAGGAAACATACCTGGCTTTTCCTTTGGGAAAACAGCACTGCTTTTTTGTGATACTGAAAAGACAAGAACTTGATATGTCAAGGCACTTATCTTAGGAACTTTGAACTATTGCTATTCGTTTAAAAAAAGCACCAACTAATAATGTTTGTGGGAGAAAGAATGCCTGCTGGCAAATTCTTTTTTTATGTGCTCTAAAAACTTACACTTTTAAAATGCCAGAAGGGAAAATATTTTTGGTGAATAAAAGTAGAGCATAAACTTTATGATGTACCTAAAGTTTACAGTAAGCTACATATGAGATGTGTGATGTCGAGTGACTAAAAAGTACTTCTGGTTGACAAGAGAGAGAGAGTTCTGGTTTGCATGAGGACCCTGATAATGCTGCATTTTCCTTTTCAATGTGCACATTGGTATGTTTTTAGTTATTTGGTTGCTTTTCAAAATGTAGTTCTCTCTTTATTGAGTGCTTGTTAAGGGTGTGAGCCCCAGAGTGTGAGTCTGCATGTCAGTCTGAGAAACAAAGTGATTAGGACTGGTCTCTATGCGCTTTGAGGGCATGCCTTCTCCGGCAAGGCCTGACCAGCTGCAGTTGTCGGGGACTCTGCCTCTCTTTCCAGGTACCTCAGAAAAGTCACTGACCGCCCTGTGCCTCACTTCCCTCATTTATGACATGGGGGTGTGTGTGTGGGTGTGGGGGGGTCCTCACTAACTCCAAGGTCCCTTCCAGAGCTTAAAATGGAATGCAGTTAAACAAGAAAGGGTTATTTTGATTGTTTGGTGTGTTTTGGTGCATATTGAAATGGAATCTTACAGTTTGGTGGTTATTGTCTAAAATTAGTCTGTGGGTAAAATTCCATATGATTTTTAAAAATTAGAATGAACTAAGCTTACTGTGATTTTAGTCCCTATCAGAACTAGTGGGTGGACTTAAAAAGCAAATTTGTGTCAATGCTACTTAAATTAGATTAGGAATTTAAATTCAGACCCTAACTCTTGAGTCCAAGGAAGCCCAGTATTTATTAAATAGTTTGTTGTACCCAGCAGCTGGACCACCTAAACTGATTCTGGGAAATTACAGATGCGAAAACCGGTCATTTGTCACGCAGGCTGGGAGAATCCTATTCTGTAAGTAACCTGGTGCCCTCAGAACTATAACTACATTGGCCGCCTGATGTTGGGGAGTGTGAGCTCAGCATGGATTGTTTTGTACGTGGCATTGATAGGAGCAGGGAGGAAATGGTGGGCACTAACAATGTTCATAGATATTATAAATCATTTCTGTTCTGTCTTCATCAAAGAAGGTACACTCTGACCTGGTAACTGGCCCTCTCTGGGAGTTTGCCCCAGGAATGCTGTCCATTCTCTGATTCTGGGAACGGGCTAAGCTGTTTGACATCATAAAAGGATTAACTACCTTGTTATCAGACTTTAGGATTCTGGGATCGGACACACTGACCACATACCCCATAGCCCTGATCCTGCTATACGTAGCTTTTCTTCCCTATCCCTATGTAATCAGCCAACTGGTGGAAGCTGTTAGAGTAGTTTTTTTAAAAAAAATAGTTTTTATTGATTTGAGAGAGACAGAGAGAGAGAGGGGAAGGAAGAGGAATAGAGAGATAGAAACATCTATGAGAGAGAGAAACATCCATCTGCTGCCTCCTGCATGCTCCCTACTGGGGATCCAGCCCACAACCCACTGGGCATGTGCCCTGACAGGGAATTAATCTGATAACCTTTTGGTTCATGGGTTGATGCTTAACCACTGAGCCACATCAGCCGGGCAGAGTAGTTTTTTAAAAGATGCCACATCTGTTGCTCTCTCCTATTGCCGACAATTCGAACAAACATAAGATTCAACCTGGTCTCTACTCATTGACTTAATGGCGACTGGCAGCAACGGACCTGTTATGTCTGGTATCAGCATCAGATCCAAGGTGGAATAAAAAGCTTTGTGTCTTTTAACTAAAATGTTTATTAATAACTAAAAATTAAAGATAACATGCAGCATTTATAACTTAGTTGGAAAAGGCACCCTCAAATGATTCAGCTGTCATCTATTGTGATTTTAAAAAAAATTCCTAATCTTTTTCATGCATGTTTAAAGTGAATGTCCTGATCAACATATTTACCCTTCACAGATTTCATTATATAAAGAGGTGTTCAGAAATACCCCAGGATTATAAATCTCCAAGTGCTGTTCTACAATATGATTATACTCATCTTTTAATGCAGCCTGAAATCCAGGAAGAAAATAGTTAAAAAACTATTTTTTTTTCTTCGTGAAGGATCTTTGGCTGTGGTCAACAAAGATCAAAATCACATTTAAATATTGTTTCCTTGGCTCTTAGGAACAGACCAAAGGAGCAGGGACTGACCACATGCTGCGGCCCTGTGTCCATGAGGAATAAGTGGATTTCTGGAAAAGCATTCTTCTCTTTCATTTTACTTGTTTTCATCTCATTTCACAGAGGAATCTGAGTGTTTTTGTTGTAGTACTATGAGATTTTGGGCATCCTTGTTCTTTGGTGTGTAAGTTTAGAATTGTATGAACTTGAGGCTCATGTGACAAATGTAAATATGCCAAATGAGGGCTCCTGTTGGCAAAATGATTTTGAAGAGTCCTTTTAATATGCTATTGCCACAAGGCAAGTTTGAGTGTCTCCTGCTTGTATGTATGTGTTAGGCATATAGAGAAGATCTACAAGGAAATGCACAGAAATGAAAATATTAAGGTGGTGGGATTACGAATGATTTTTTTTTCAGTATTTTAAATTTAGTGTTGTTATGATGTTTTTACAATAAAAATTTGAATGCTCTTATCACCTAGAAAATGTTGTTATTAAAATATATACATATTTTACAGTTAGAGTCTCAATTATAATTAGAAACAATTTTAGAACCTTCCTCCCCAAAACAAGGCAAAAGAATTCTGGAATCTTACCCCAGAGAGTCAGAAGCATTCTTTGAAATATGGTATCATGACAGAATAGCATAGAGGTTAAGAGCACTGCCTATGGCAGTGATGGGCAACCTTTTGAGCCTGGTGTGTCAAACTTCGCCAAAAAACTGAGCATAACTTGGGTAGTGTGTCACTTTGAGGAAAAAACTAACTCCAAGACTCTAGTCACAAATGTTTCATCCTCAGGAGCAGCAAATGTTTCATCCTCGGCATGCGGCCACGTGTCATCAGAAATGGCTACGCGTGTCAGTGGTGACACCCGTGTCATAGGTTCGCCATCACTGGCCTATGGAATAAGATACACCTAAGTTCTGATCCGATTTCCTTAAATAAGTTCCTTAATCTCTCTGACCTCAATTGCCTTATCTTTACAATGGGAGTAATAATAGGGTAAGCTTCATAGGAATGTAGAGATGACTTTTTCCAAGCTGTCAGAATTCAATGAATGTTGGCTGTCATTGCTGTTACTTACCATCCGACTTTAGAAGTCCAAAAAATGGGATGATTGCCAAATATATATATACTAGTATATGAAAACATTTAACTTTCTAAAAATCAATTTGAAGATTAAAACTAGATAAACTTGTCAAATGAGAGAAGGTATGTAACAAAGAAGTTAAGGCTACAGAGGGAAATTCAGGTTGATGTAGAGGTTGGAATCCATACATTTACAAAGTCAAACTTATAGTTTTTCCTTTTCCAAAATGTCACATAAATGGAATCCATACATTTTTTAAAAATATGTTTTTATTGATCTTTGAAAGAGAGGAAGGGGAGAGGGAGAGAAAAAAACATGGATGAGAGAGACATTTATTGGCTGCCTTCTGCACGCCCCCTATTGGGGATAGAGCTCAAAACCTGGCAAGTGCCCTGACCCAGAATCAAACCTGCAATCTCAAGGTGCACAAGATAATGCTCATCCAACTGAGCCATACTGGCCAGGGCAGAATACATACATTTTTGAGAAAAAAAAAATGTTGTGAATCTTTTAAACTCTTCTCAAAAAACCCTTTGAGAAGTAAGTTTTAGGTGGTGATTCTTGGTGCACAGGATGTTACTGGTCATTCATAGGCGAATTTTGTTTCACAGCAGTGACATGCCTTGGTTTCTAGGCAGGGGGAACAAACTCCTGTTACTGTTGAATCTCTAAACTAAGATAATCTCTCCATGGCTAGCCCTGCAGATCACATTCTCTTCATTTTTCAAGTGAAAAAACCTGGTAAATAATGGATAATAGAAATGAATTTAGGATCGCTGAGAGATTGAAATAAAAGCCCACTTGGAGCCCTAACTGGTTTGGCTCAGTGGATAGAGCGTCGGCCTGCGGACTGAAAGGTCCCAGGTTCAGTTCCAGTCACGGGCATGTACCTTGGTTGCAGGCACATCCCCAGTAGGAGGTGTGCAGGAGGCAGCTGATCGATGTTTTTCTCTCATCGATGTTTCTAACTCTCTGTCCCTCTCCCTTCCTCTCTGTAAAAAATCAATAAAGTATATATTTTTAAAAAGCCCACTTGGAGCTGTGGGTAAGAAGCAATGTGACATATGTTTGTAACTTTTCCCCCCAGGATTTTTTTTTAAATATATATATTTTATTGATTTTTTTACAGAGAGGAAGGGAGAGGGATAGAGAGTTAGAAACATCGATGAGAGAGAAACATCGATCAGCTGCCTCCTGCACATTCCCTACTGGGGATGTGCCCGCAACCAAGGTACATGCCCCTGACTGGAATCGAACCTGGGACCCTTGAGTCCGCAGGCTGATGCTCTATCCACTGAGCCAAACCGGTCAGGGCATCCCCCCAGGATTATGCATGATCTAATAAATCAAATGAGGAAATTCTGTATTGTGAAGATAGCTAGGGAGGACTAGTAGAGCATAAGAATGAAGAGTCTAACATGCTACATGAAAGTTCTCAGGGCTGCCAACCTTATAGGAGAGGTTGAATAGTAGTATATTTCTCCTACATAAAAAAAAAAAAGAATGAAGAGTCAACTTTCCTTAGCTATGAAGTAACTGTTGACTCATTGTATTGTGAGGGAATGGCACATGGTAATTGCTAGCACTAGAAGGGGATGGCTGTGTGCACTTACTGTCAGGCCTGTGGTAGTTGGCGTTGTGCATGGCAAAACAGGGCTGGGCAGGGCATTCAGAACAAAATCTGGAGACAGTTTTTGATACTTGCTGTTGTGGGACCTTGCGTAAATCACAATGAACTATCTTTTCATTAGCTCTTGCCCATTTTTCTATACAATTGGAGTTTTATCTTTTCCATTTTTTCTAATTATTTTAAAAATATATTTTTATTGATATCAGAGATGGAGAGTGAGAGATAGAAACATCAGTGATGAGAGAGAATAATTGATTGGCTGCCTCCTGCACACCCCACACTGGGGATGGAGCCCACAACCCAGGCATGTGCCCTGACCAGGAATCAAACTGTGATCTCCTGGTTCATAGGTCAAAGCTCAACCACTGAACCACGCCAGCTGGGCCATTTTTCCTAATTCTTAATTCTTTATGACAGGCATCACAGGTAATTTTTTGTTTGGTTTTTATATCTCAGACTCTCTTCTGGTGTTTTTATCATAATAAAGTTATACATATGGACAGAAAATGTGTCAAATTGAAAGCCATGTGATTGAGGCATTATAGAAATGGACCCTCCTTCCCAGTGCCCAGCCAAATCCCAGCTGACTTGCTGACCACAATCTCATGGGAGATAGAGTCAGAATCACCCAGCTAAGATGCTCTCAAATTCCTGATGCAAAGAAACTGTGATAGTAAATGTTTATTGTTTTAAGCCACCAAGTTTTTTTTAAAAAGAA
Source organism: Eptesicus fuscus (assembly GCF_027574615.1). NCBI lineage: Eukaryota > Metazoa > Chordata > Mammalia > Chiroptera > Vespertilionidae > Eptesicus > Eptesicus fuscus. The sequence continues at coordinate 22,535,493 of NC_072493.1, read as the reverse complement.
TTTAACAGCAATAGATAAGTAATAAATCTATTAATTAGTTTTCCTGTGAGCAGAGCACATTAGATTTTAATATATTTGTATCTCTTGCTGCTCAGGGTCTATTCTTTGATTCTGTTCTGGCTCTTGGCTACAGTTCAGATAACTGAGGTTATAGGATACTAGAGGCCCAGTGCACAAAATTAGTGCACTTGGAGGGGGGGGTGTCCCTCAGCTCGGCCTGCACCCTCTCACAGTCCGGGACCCTTCGAGGGATGTCTGCCTGCTGTCTTAGGGCCTAAGCCGGCACTCAGACATCCCTTTCGTAGTCTGGGACCCCTCACTCCTTACTGCCTGTCTGCAGCGGAGGCGTGACTGCGCTCACCAGCCACAAGCCCAACTTCTGACTGAGCAGCGCTCCCCCTGTGGGAGCGCACCGACCACTAGGGGGCAGCTCCTGTGTTGAGCATCTGCTCCCTGGTGGTCAGTGCGCGTCATAGCGACCGGGTTGTTCTGCCGTTCGGTCGATTTGCATATTAGCCTTTTATTATATAGGATGATCTCTGGATACATACATAAAGTGGTGCTGCATTATCACAGAGCTGCCTAAGACCCACACAGCCGTGTGCAGTTCTGGAGACTGTTCTGCATCGGTTAAGATCTAACCAAAGTGCATCACTTTGCTGTGTACTCCAGAACTTGGCCATCTCTCAAGAGTGACCACCTTTGGGAAAACCACCTGACATAGAAACAAACATTTATACCTACAAACCATGGTGTTATTTTACAGTGAAGAGTGTGTCCTTTCTTAACTCTTCTGTGAATGATTTCTCATCTGTGAAATGCCAATAGCTATTTCTACCTTATAAGATTTTGTGAGGATTATACAGTTCCTAGTGCCTCACACACAGTAAGTGCTCAGTAAATATTAATGTTATTACTCCTAGAATTGAAGGATTGTTACTTCAGTCTCCCAAGCTAGAACCTTAATCCTTCTTCCCCCTTGCTCTGCATATTCAATCAAATACTTCATCAAGTCTATCTTCCTACATACTCTCTAAGTCATTCCCTTCTCCCACCTCACCCTCCTCTCCACAGCTACTCTCCTAGTTCAGGCCCTCATTATTTCTTGCCTAGCATAGTCCAGTTTGCAGCCATCTAGTAAATCCTATCTTCCCCAAAACAGGGACACTTAAGAGTAAATGGTTTGTACTTCTCCTCCCCAACCAGAGGGTAAATAGTTAAATCACCCTACTCAGGGAGACAGACAGCAGAAATCCAAATAGTGCCATTTGCCAACCAAATCCAAGGACAGATGAAGTTAAATGAATAAATCTCATGTTGGCATATCAGCATAAAGCTGACGAATATTCTATTGAGATCCTCCCCTCAATGCCCAGCCTTTAAAACCCCGCAAAATAGCCAAAACCGGTTTGGCTCAGTGGCTAGAGCGTTGGCCTGCGGACTCAAGGGTCCCAGGTTCGATTCCGGTCAAGGGCATGTACCTTGGTTGCGGGCACATCCCCAGTAGGGGGTGTGCAAGAGCCAGCTGATCAATGTTTCTCTCTCATCAATGTTTCTAACTATCCCTCTCTCTTCCTCTTTGTAAAAAATCAATAAAATATATTAAAAAAATAAAAATAAAACCCCACAAAATAAAGGTCCAGCTCCACGCTCCCCCTTCTCTCCTCACAGGCATGCATCTACAAAATTCTAAAGGACCCCACAAGGCTTGGAACCAGGGCAGCAATGGGCAGTGGCAGTTCATCTGGAACCAACTCCCTGAACCTCTCTTCAGGGCCCCTTTTCTCTGACCTCTTAGTGAGCCAATGCAGTACGGCCCAGGCTCATTTCCTCAGCCCTTCCTGCTTTCATTGCCCCCAGCTTTCTTTCTTTTTTTCTTTTCAAGTCCTCACCTGAGGATAGTTATTCCATTGATTTCCAGAGAAAGAGAGTGAAGGGGGCGGGAAGAGGACAAGAAACACATATGAGACACATCCATTGGTCGCCTCTCCTGTCATCCCAGTACGTGCCCTTGCCCTGAAATCCAACCCCGGGCTCCTCAGTGGTCGAGCTGACGCTCTAACCACTGAGCACTCCAGCCTGGGTCCAGCTTTAATAAATCTCCTCTAAAATTCACCAGGACTTGTGTTGTGAATTTTTCCCACAAACTACCGGCTGGCCCTAGGCTCACCCGCTCAGGGCCAGGTCCCCTTTTGGGTAACAAACACCACAGGCCTGGGTTTGTATCCCACTTTTACGCCGGCAGGTCACTGGGCCCGTGAGCATTCCCGCTTTGGGTCCCGGGTCCCGGGTCCCGGGTGAGGGCTGCGCGGCTCTCCTTTAAGGCGGCTGTGACAGCCCTGGTCCCGAGAGAGTGACCTGGTTGGGGACCAGGGCTCTGGAGGCGGTGCTTGCTCGCGGCCGCACCACGCCTCTCCCACTGGAAGGCACCGGCGGAGGCTCCCCAGCCCGGGTTCCCAGAGAGCTGGCGGTTGCGGTTCGACCTACGAGACCCAGGTTTCCATCCTCAGGCCCAGGAAGATCGCGGGCGGTCCCAGCGGGTCCTGGAAGCGCCGGCCGCGCCGGAACCCGGAGGCCGGAAACCATGAGCGGCTTCCTGCGCTCCGGCTCAAGCAACTGGCGGCGGGCGGCCACCTTGGTGCTGGCGGCGGGCTGGGCGCACCCAGGCCCCGGAGCCCCGCCGCTGCCGCCGCTGCCGGCCGAGGGCTTCCGGCTGCTGCTGCTGCAGCGCTCCTCGCGGCAAGGCTTCCTGCCCGGGGCGCACGTCTTCCCGGGCGGCGTAGTGGACGCGGCAGACTGTTCGGACGAATGGCTGCGCCTCTTCGCGCCGCACCACGGGCCGCCGCGCTTCGGCCTGAGTCCCGCGCCGCCCTCGCGCACCGCCTTCCCGGTGCTGCCCGCCGCGGAGGACCGCACGGGGCTGCCGGACGACGTGGCCTTCCGCATCTGCGCCATCCGCGAGACCTTCGAGGAGGCGGGCGTGCTGCTGCTGCGGCCCCGCGCTCCGCCGGCCGCCGGGCCCGAGCCGGGCCGCGCCCTCTCGCCGCCCGCCGGCCTGGACGCCTGGCGCGCCCGCGTCCGCCGCGACCCGCGCCACTTCCTGCGCCTGTGCGCGCACCTCGACTGCACCCCCGACATCTGGGCGCTGCACGACTGGGGCGCCTGGCTCACGCCCTTCTCGCGGCGCGGCGGCCGCCGCTTCGACACGGCCTTCTTTCTGTGCTGCCTGCGTGATCCGCCGCCCGTCTACCCGGACTTGGATGAGGTGGTGGGCAGCCAGGTAGGGCGCCCTCGCGGGACCCCGGCCGGAGGCCAAGACCCACCCAGAACCTCAGGATCAGGGCCGTACAGCCAGTAAGTGACTGAGCGGGCTTGGGGCCCGGGCCGTCCTGCCCCAGCCCTGCAGCCAAACCAGTCCTCCCCGCGGCTGCACAGCCCCAAGGCCCCCTCTCTCTCCCCACGCGGCTTCCCTAGCGGAGCCGCCTGTTAGGCTCCAGACTCCCTCCTAAGCACTTGACATACATGAAGGCATTTCACCTCCACAGCAGTTTAATTCCGTTTCCTTTTAAAAGCCATCGAGGCTTGTTTTATAGCCACACATATGGCCTATTTTGGTGGGTTGTATCCTTTGCACCTAAAAAGAATATTCTGCTGTTTGAGGGAGTGTTTGTAAAAATTGACAATTAGATTTCTCAATAGTGTCTTTTACGTCTTCCGAATTTACTTGTTCCATCAAATACTGTACTGAGAGAGGAATGCTTAAATTTTCAACGAATGGTTGCCCTTTTTCAGTTGTATAAGGTTTTGCTTCATGTATTTGAAAGCCCTTGTAAGGTGTTACATAGACATTTAGGACGTTAAAGCTTGATGGATGGACCCTTTGAGTATGATGAAACTAGAGGCCAGGTGCATGAAAATTCATGCACTGGAGGGTGGTTCCCTCAGCCCAACCTGCACCCTCTCCAGTCAGGGACCCCTTGGGAGATGTCTGACTGCCGGTTTAGGCTCAGTCCCTAAACCGGCAGTCGGACATCCCTCTCGCAGTCTGGGACTGCTGGCTTCTAACCGCTCACCTGCCTGCCTGCCTGATTGCCCCTAACTGCCTCTGCCTGCCTGATTGCCCCTCACTGCCCTCCCCTGCAGGCCTGATCTTGTCCCTAACTGCTGGCCTGATCTCGCCCCCAACTACCCTCCCCGGCCTGATCACCCATAACTGCCTCTACCTGCCTGATCTCGCCCCCAACTGCCCTCCCCTGCCGGCCTGATTGCCCCTAACTGCCTCTGCCTTTGCCCCCACAACCATGGCTTTGTCCAGAAGATGGCCGGTCGACCTGGTCTAATTAGCATATTACCCTTTTATTAGTATAGATACATTATATAGGCTAGGATTGCTTAAATGCAGGGGAGTGTGAAGCCTTTTTCAGCAAGAGGAGATGCTCTTGGCAAATAAAAATACATAATTCCTATATCTGGACTGATAGCCAGCCATATGCACTATACTGCCAAACTGGTCATTAAGAAATTGGACCGGGTGGGGGGGGTAATGGTAAGATATGTACACATATAATACCACAATAAAAAAAAAATTGTTTTCCTCAAAAAAAAAAAAAAAAAGAAATTGGACCACTTTCTTACACCTTACACCAAATAGCTGTTGCCCTTAAAAACCCCTCCTCAGCCCCCACCTTAGGTTCTGCCTTCACAGTTCACCCAGATTAGGTTCTGATTGGTTAGTTTCTATGCCAGTCAGCATCAAAAGCTCCGCCTCCTAGGCAACCATTGGCTCCTTGCAGTTCACCCAGATTTGGTTCTGATTGGTTGGTTTCTATGCCAGTCAGCGTCTCCCGGCCTGATCAGAGAGGCGGGGCTGATCAGCAGCCCCTGTGGCTGCTGGTGAGGCCCGGAGAGAAAGAGAGGCAAGGGCTGATCAACAGCTGCCAAGGAGGCTGTGGATCAGACCCTGCTTCTCTCTCTGGGCCTCTGTCTGGGCCTGATCCGCAGCCCCCTCAGCAGTCAGTGCTGGGTCGTCCCATCTAGCACTGACTGCAGGACTGACTGACAGTGTTCGGTCATCCATTCGGTCATTTTGGACGTTACGGACCCTGGCTCTTTATATATACATATATTCTTCTTTATCCCTGGTAATATTACTTGTTCTGAAATCTGAAGTTTACTCTGTCCGATACTAATGTAGCCACTCTACCTTTCATTTGATTAGCAATCGCATAGTAGCATAGTATATCTTTTTTTAAAAATATATTTTATTGATTTTTTTACAGAGAGGAAGGGAGAGGGATAGAGAGTTAGAAACATCCATGAGAGAGAAACATTGATCAGCTGCCTCTTGCACACCCCCTACTGGGGATGTGCCCACAACCAAGGTACATGCCCTTGACCGGAATCGAACCTGGGACCCTTCAGTCCGTAGGCCAATGCTCTATCCACTAAGCCAAACCAGTCAGGGCAGCATAGTATATCTTTTTCTATTCTTTTAACCTATCTGCATCTTTATATTTAAGGAATGTTTCTTTCATTTTTTTTTTTTTAAATCTCACCCAAGGACATTTTAATTGCTTTTTAGAGAGAGGAAGGCAGCTAGAGAAAATCCATGTGAGAGAGAAACCTCAATCAGTTGCCTCCTGCTCTCATCCCAAGTGGGACTAAGTAACCAACCCAAAACCTATATATGTGCCCTCACTGGGAATTGAACCAGTGACCTCTTGGTGCATGGGATGACACTCAACTGAGTCATACTGGCCAATATGACAATTTTTGTCTTTTAGTTTCTTTTAATATGAGCATTTAGATCATTTCTCTTTGATGTCATTATCAACAAGATTAGATTCAATTCTACCATTTTACTGTTAGTTTTTTTCTCTCCCATCTAGTCCTAGCACTGTTTTTCTTTTCTGGGCTTCTTTGGGATTATTTGAGCATTTTTTAGGACTGTTTTGTCTCCATTATTGACCTATTAACTATATTTCTTTGTGGTTGCTCTAGGGTTTGCAATAGAATAAACTATATGGGAAGAGATCAACCAATGAACTTGTATGAACTTATGCATAACCCAATGACACAGACAATGGGGTGGTGAGGGCTTGGGGTGGGGGGAGGACAGCAGCGGACAGGAATGGGGAGAAAAGGAGGACCTCTGTAACACTTTCAACAGTAAAGGTTAAAAAACAACTCTATGATACACTGATTATTTTTGCTTTAAACTGTAAAAATGAGGAAAGGTATTCTATTTTTATCTGCATATATACCATTCTTAGCACCCTTTATTCCTTTGTGTAGAATTTTTTTTTAGCAGACAATGAAGTTTTAAATTTTCCAATTACAGTTTACATTCAATATTATTTTTTGTGTAGAGTTAGATATACATTTAGTGTCCGTCTGCCTAAAGAACTTCCTCTAATATGTCTTGTATTTCAGATCTTCTGACAATGAATCCTCTAAATCTTATTTACCTGAAACATATTTTATTTTGCCTTTGTTTTTTGAAAGCTGTTTTGGCTATGTGTAGAATTCTAGGTTAACAGGTTTTGTTTTGTTTTCTGTCAGTGCTTAAAGATGTTGCATTGTTATTTTCTGGTTAGCATAATTTTTGGTTAAGAAGTTTGTTTTTAACTCATCTCTGTTCCTCTGTACGTGTGTGTGTGTGTGTGCGTGTGTGTGTGTGTGTGTCTTGCTACTTTAAATATTTTCTGTTAATCATTAGTGTTCATCAATTTGATTATGGTGTACATGTTTTTCTTGTTCTGTTATTTATATTTCTTGAAATATTTTTTACATTCTGCTATTTTCTGTAACTCTAGTTACATGTATGTTGGACTACTTGATAATTTCTCATAGGTCACTCAGAACTTGTTCATGTTTTTCAATCTTTTTTCCTCTCCTTGCTTTATTTTGAAGAGATTCTATTGCTGTTAAAGTTCTCTCTCTGTTTTCTTATGTAGTACCTATTCTGTAAATACCACCCAGTGTGTTTTTCATTTCAGATATTTTTCATCTCTAGAAATTCTATATATAGTTCCTTTAAAATATTTTCTATTTCTCTCTCATGTTCATATTTTCCTTTACATCTCATATTTGTACAATGGTTTTAAGGCCCTTTTCTGCTAATTTCATTATCTCTGTAACATTTGGGGTCTGTTTCTGTTGACAGATTTTTCTTCTAGTTATGGGTACTGTTTTCCAGTGGGTCTTGCAATTTTTGATTGGATGTTGGATATTGTGATTTTGAGTTGGGTACTGGATTTTGTCATATTCCTTTAAGGATTGTTGAAGTTTTCTTGGCAGGAAGTTAAGCTCTTGCAAATTAACTTGATCCTTTTGAAGTTTGTTAATTTAAGTGGTCTTAGGGTAGGTCTATGGTAGTCTATTCTAGGGCTAATAGCTGCACTTATAATGTGTGCCCTTATGTGGTCTACTGAATGAATAACTGTAAATTCAATGAGATCTCTCCACAGGGGTTGGAGGGAATTTGAAATACTTCTGGCCCAAGGTGAGTCCTGAAATTGTTAGTCTTAAAGCTCTCAGGTAATTGTTCTTTTCTTAGGAATTGTTCTCCAGTGTCATGTGGTTCCACTTTATGCATATGTAGATTACTGTTTAGTGAAGACTCAAGAGCTCCCTGTACATATTTCTGGAGGTCTACATTGTGTCAATCCCTCCTCTCAGGTACATTGCCTTTCAAATTCTCCCCTGTATTTGTCTTCCCAAACTCTGGTCCTTGTCCCTTCAAGTCAGTGAAAATCCTACATTAGGATGTAGCTTCTCCCTCTTTGTGCTGTAGTCTGGGGATTACCTTTAGGAAAGAAGCCTTGGTCACTCTTGGAACTTGACTGAGTTCACCTAATTTGTTTTTCTTTCTTCACATACAATTCTGCATTTTTTCAGCGTTCAAAACTGTGATTTTATAGATCTTGTCCACTTATCTATTTTTTACATCATGTTGGGGGAAGGTAATATAGCACTCATGGCTGGAAGAGGAGGTTCCAATAAATGATTCTTAACCTGGTCTAGTCTAATGGTTCTTCAATAGGGGATTTGCCCTCCCCACACCCAGGTACATTTGTCAATGTCTGGAAACATTTTTGGTTGTCACAACTCAGGGACTTCTGCTGGCTTTTACTGGGTAGAGCCTAGGAATGGTATTAAACATCCTTTAGTGCACAGGACAACCTCCCACAACAAAGAATTATCTGGTCTCAATAGTGCAGAGGTTTCAAAACCTAGTGGAAACATATAAAGTATTTGAGCAGTGCTTTACTAGTAGCAGGTAACCAATAAATGGTAAGTTCTTTTAACCTATGGTTTGAACTAACCTGAACAGGTTGGATGAAGTGGGTTGATGCTTATTGTTTAACCCTCATCTGGATTAATGTCATTGAATTCATAGAACTGACAAAGCAGAATGTTTTGTAAATAACTTAAAGATTGGGTGGTCCTTTGAGGTCCAAGCTTGGTTTACAAAATGTAGCCAACTTCAGAATAATCTGGGGTGCTTGCTAAACAGATTTCTGCGCCCTAGAGACTGACGTTTTAACAAGTTTCTTAGGGGATGTTGAAGCACATACAATGAACCTTTGGCCTGTAGTTATCCAAGGCAGAAATCAATGTCTACTCCCTGGGTTTGGGCGTGGGAATCAGTTTTCCCCAGTGTAAGTGGATATTTTGTAAACCAGTTAAAGAAAGACCTTTTGGGGTTATTCCATATTCATTGAATCAGCAGCTCTTTTTATGCAAATGTGTATGGAAGGAAGGCTATGGAAGGAGGGTAAGTCACTGCACTGAGACCACGTAAGTTAAATGGGCAAACTGGCTGGTTGATGCCCTGTTATTATTACATTCCTGGGACTGTAGACTGAGGTATACCCCTTGACCTTCCTTAAAGCTCCTACTGCTCTTTGCCTTTATCCCCCATTATGACCTGTGGTACATATCATGTTCCATTTTGGTTTCTGGAGACCCCCCCAGGGCCTGAGAGAGCTTTGTCTTGTCACTACCACATCCTCAGGGCCTAGCCAAAGCACCTATTTATGGGAGAAACAAATGGGTACTAAATTCTCAATCTGCTGCCATGAGTTTACACTTCACAGTCTTCTTAGACTGGAACTGCTTTGCCTTCTCAGTATCACCTGCCCTTTATTATTTTTATTTATTTATTTACTTTTTTTTTAAGTTAAGGTATTATATGTGTACATACCGTACTTTCCGGTGTATAAGACGACTGGGCGTATAAGATTTTCCTGGGTTAAAAAGTCGTTTTACACGCTGGAAAATATGGTATATTGGACTATATTGATGGGATTAGTTATAATGGATTAGAATTGGACTACCGTATTTTCCGGCGTATAAGACGACTTTTTAACCCAGGAAAATCTTATACGCCCAGTAGTCTTATACGCCGGAAAATACAGTATCTTACCATTGCCCCCCCACCCCACTCCCATAGATGCCCTCACCCCCCAATGTTTTGCATCTGTTGGTTATTCTTATATGCATGCATATAAGTCCTTCGGTTGATCTCTTATCTCCCCCACCTCTCCCTAACCTTCCCGCTATAATTTGACAGTCTGTTTGATGCTTTACTGCCTCTGTATCTGTATTTTTGTTCATCAGTTTATAATGTTTTTTATTATCCACAAATGAGTGAGATCATGTGGTATTTTTCTTTCATTGACTGGCTTATTTCACTTAGCATAATGCTCTCCAATTCCATCCAGGTTGCTGCAAATGGTAAGAATTCCTTCTTTTTTATGGCAGCATAGTATTCCATTGTGTAGATATACCATAGTTTTCTGATCCAGTCATCTGCTGACGGGCACCTAGGCTGTTTCCAAATCTTAGCTATTGTAAATTGTGCTGCTATGAACATAGGGGTGCATATATCCTTTCTGATTGGTATTTCTAGTTTCTTAGGATATATTCCTAGGAGTGGGATTACTGGGTCAAATGGGAGTTCCATTTTCAGTTTTTTGAGGAAACTCCATACTGTTCTCCACAGTGGCTGCACCAGTCTGCATTCCCACCACACCTGCCCTTTATGCTGAATGACTCTCAACCCTTGGTGATCTATCCTGTTTATTTACTAGTTCTCAGGGTCAGTATCCCAATAATCAACCTCTTAAGGGGATCAACACAGCTTTCCTTATCAAACCTTTTCATATTGTCTCCAAGTAATCTAGCAAGGCACATTAATGAATTAACTTCAAATATTCAATTAGACATTAGGTACTGATCTATCAGTCTCAAATCTTGTATTGTTTATGGAATAAACCTTAGGAAACCATACCTTTGTCTTCCACAGTGGTCATCTCCATTAGAGGCAACTGAAAGTTTCATATCAAAAGAAATTTGGTTGGCACCCCCACAGTTCTATGAAATAAGAAGACTGGAAAACTTTGCCTCTCTCTCGGACTTGCACAAGTTTTGTTTGGATCATGTATTAGAAGGGGTGGAAAGATGGATGCCAATCACATTATTAACTGCTGATGGGTATATCTCACTTTTACCAGGTAAAATCAGTGAAGCTTCAATGCTTTTGTTAGTATTCGTATTTAATTCACTGGGCTATATGGCCGTATTGCCCAAAAGAGAGGACACGATTTATAGTCTGTTTTATACACTACAGAAGTATTAATGAAATAAGATCAAAATCTATAAAATATCCATAGTATTTATTATAATCTAAAGTTCTGAATAAGTTACTTGATATATACACATACACATTTATGTAACTATATTTCCTAGACATTGACAAAGTTCTTTCATGTTATTTCACCTTTTTACATTTTAATTTTGAATTATGAGAACTTGTAAATTGTCATCTTATTTGAATTAGGGAGTTTGTTGGTGGTCAGTTGTTGGGCATCTATAAGATGGAGGTTTTGTGACAGTTTAGCATGGAGCTTTGTGACCTGTCCTATTTATGGCTACCTGTCTCAGTTCTCACAATAGTGATAATATTTGTTACTCATCCTACAGTGGGGGAATTTAGCAGTATTGATGTATAAATGATCATTTCTCTGATCTTAAAATTATTAGAGCATTCCACATTGAGACACAAAAATATGTATGGACAAGGCCAATATATATATTTTTAAATATATTTTATTGATTTTTTACAGAGGGGAAGGGAGAGGGATAGAGAGCTAGAAACATCAATGAGAGAGAAACATCGATCAGCTGCCTCTTGCACACCCCCTACTGGGGATGGTGCCCGCAACCAAGGTACAGGCCCTTGACTGGAATCGAACCTGGGACCTTTCAGTCCACAGACCAACGCTCTATCCACTGAGCCAAACTGGTTTTGGCACAAGGCCAATATTAATATTGACCATGATAAAGAGAGTCATGAACTATATAAAAGTTATAGTTTATGATGAAAAAGTATCAGTCGTAAATATTCATGTGCCCAGAGAAAGTTTTTGGCTGGGGAATGGGAAGCTAGGGAGTGTGGGTATTAAAAACACAAGAAAGAGTTCAAAACCAAGTTTTAGCACCTAAAAACACACACACACAAGAAAGAAGTTGAGATAAACTGATAAAACTAGGGTTATTTAACAACTATCTTAGTTCTAAGCACATGAAATAGATTAAAAAAAACTGATTTATGTGTCACTAATATATTGGAATGTTTGTAAAATAACACTGTGGATTAAAATATTTTTCAGGAGATGAACTGTACTTAGAAGATTCAAACTTCTTAGAAAATCACTTGTCCACTGAGAAGAAGACTGAAGAAATCATGAAGGAAGGCAAGACATTTCACCGCATAGTGATACACAGTCGCCATGTTTATAGTATCCATGTGACTGTTCAGTCAAAGTACAAACACGTTTATCCTAAGACCTATGTAATAAGTAAGAGCCATTTGTAGTGCATTGTTTACTTGTAAGCTGGCCTACTTGAAGTTGTCCTAGTAAAAAATGAGGGATAAATAGACTTGCTTGGAACTTTAAGGAACTTAGTGCCTATACCGTAAAAGTTATAGTACAGTGTTTTGTATTTCAAGTGTATTATGGAGCTCTCTGGCTTATTTTGTCTAAACCTTACAGTGTCACGCAAGTATAAAGTATTAATGATATTTTTACTAAAATGAGAAAAAAATTTCACAAGGGTTTCCACTTCTGTATTGTTTTATTATTAAAAGTTTAAATAAACTGTTTTACTGCCATTGTTTTTTTTAAATGTCCAGTGTATTAGCATTTCCTTTGATGTGCTTAGGAGATTGATCCATGAATTCCTTAGACAGTCTGCTAGAGTTAATTTAAGTGTGTCTGATTACATGATGAACAATAGACTTAGACAACCTTTTAGTGAAAATGTCATTATTTTTTAAAATATATATATTTTTAATATATTTTATTGGTTTTTTACAGAGAGGAAGGGAGAGGGAGAGAGAGAGAGAGAGAGAGAGAAACATCAATGATGAGAGAGAATCATTGATTGTCTGCCTGCTGCACACCCCACACTGGGGATTGAGCCCTTGAATGGAATCGAACCAGGGACCCTTCAGTCTGCAGGTCGACACTCTATCCCCTGAGCCAAACCAGCTAGGGTATAGTTACTTTTTTGTTAGTCTTTTGCTTGATGATAAAGATACAATTCTGTTGAAAACCAAATGGCATTAAATTATTTATTAGGTTTACCAAATTGGAAATCTGTCTTAGTTAATATTTTAGAGAAACATGATGCCATGTTAAAAGCTATAACTATTTTTACTCTGGAGTTCTAGTTAATGAAACAGGTTAGCGAGATGTAGAATTATTATTTAGTGGTGTTTATTAATGTTTATTTTCAGTATTTTTAATATGGGTAATTTTTAAGGGGAATAATATTTATTGATTAAAGATGGGAAAGACCTAGCTGGTTTGGCTCAGTGGATAGAGCGTCAGCCTGCGGACTGAAGGACCCCGGGTTCAATTCCGGTGAAGGGCATGTACCTCGGTTGCAGGCTCCTCCCCGGCTCCGGGCCCTGGTCAGGGCATGTGCAGGAGGCAACCAATTGATGTGTTTCTCTCACATCTATATTTTTCTTTGTCTTTCCCTCTCTCTTCCACTCTCTCCAAAAATCAATGGAAAAATATCCTCAAGTGAGGAATAAATAAGTATATATATGGGAAATGGTTCAGACACCAATTGCATTTGAGATCATTGACTGTATTATGCATCATAAAACGGATTTCATTTTTTATGAAATATCTTAATTTTCCTACTTATAAAATAGCGGTATTGGTGAATTAAGTTTATGCATACTATTTAATCCTGATTGGAAGAATATATATTGGAAGATCCTGTGCCATCTCAGCCGAGGACACTGCCTTTCAGGAGATGTTTGGTAATGTCTGAAAACATTTTTAATGGTCACAACTAAGAGTGAGATGCTACTCCTGTTACTGGTCTGCCTCAGGTTGGCCTGTATGTGGGTCCGTGTAGGAAAGATTTCGCAACACAAGTCCAGATGGGTTTGAGGATATGTTTATTAAAGCTGGGGACAGCCGAAACCGGTTTGGCTCAGTGGATAGAGCGTCGGCCTGTGGACTGAAAGGTCCCAGGTTCGATTCCGGTCAAGGGCATGTACCTTGGTTGCAGGCACATCCCCAGTGGGGGGTGTGCAGGAGGCGGCTGATCGATGTTTCTCTCTCATCGATGTTTCTAGCTCTCTATCCCTCTCCCTCTCTGTAAAAAATCAATAAAATTTATTTTAAAAAAAAAAGCTGGGGACAACGAAATAAAGGAGTTAAGGTAGAAGAAACAACAGGGGAGAGGCTAGGGGGTGCTCTGCCTTGGCTCTAGAAATGATACAGGAATGAAGTGAGCCAGGGCAGGGCTGCTTTAGCTCACTGGTCACAGTGATAGAAGTGAGCATATATATGTAGGACTGCTTTAGCTCAGTGGGAAGTGAGGGAAAAAGGGGGCCTTGGAGACAGGATCAGGGGATGAGCCCGCATTGAGCTGCCTACAGCTCCCCTGGCGGCATGTCTTGTAGAGACCCGTAGAATTTAGGAAGAAATACAAAGTTCATGCCTGGGGAGGGGCATGGGAGTGCCCTAGAGCAGCAGGCACCAACCTTTCGGACCTCACGGACCACCAGTGGTCTGCCGACGACCAGTTGGCAACCGCTGCTCTAGAGTGAGCCTGTTGAGTCTTTGTCCTGAGGATTTTTTTATCCTTTTTTTTTTTTTTTCTGCAGGCAAGAATCTTAGGGGAGGTTTCAGCAGAATATTCATCAGCTTTCCAGGTGCATTTTTAATATGCTGATGCATCAAAGTGAGTGTACTAGTATAGGGGAGTGTTGGATTATTCTTTGGTCTGTTTTACTTTTATCTTGAGTTTAGCTGCCTCCTGCACACCTCCTACTGGGGATGTGCCCGCAACCCATGTACATGCCCTTGACCAGAATCGAACCCGGGACCTTTCAGTCCGCAGGTCGACGCTCTATCCACTGAGCCAAACCGGTTTCGGCAAACCTCTATATTTTTCAACCTCTCTGCAAATTTGACAGTTTTCCACGCCTCCTTGCTCCCCCTCAGCCACTCCTCATCTGGCCGCCTTAATTTCTTCTTTTCAAACACTTTCAGATGTTAGAGTCCCTTAGTACTTGTTTTCAGACTCTCCTTTCCCCTTGGGTGATGTAAGCAACTTCCAAGTCACATTTTTTGAAAATGAAATTGTTTGCCCTCTATTTTCTATCTCACTGATTGGAAATGGTGACAATTAGAGCAGCTACCTTGGACCTAGAGATAGAAGCCAGATGTTAAGGCATACCTGCCTGCCAGACTCGGACTACTCACCTCTTGCTTGTTATGTGAAAGAAAATACACTTCTATTTTATATAAGCCACTACACAGGGGTGGGCAAAAGTAGGTTAATAACAATATTAAAAATAATGCAATAATAAATAACATAAGAATAAATGTTTGTATACTCACAAGTGTAAACCTATCTTTTTGTTTTAGTCTTTATGCTATTTATTTTTGCTCCAATCTTTATTATTTCCTTCCTTCTACTTACTCTGGGATTTTCTTGTTGTTCTCCTTCTAGTTCTTTAAGTTGTAGGGCTAAATAGTTTTTTATTAATTTTTCTTGTTTTCTTGTTCATAGCCTGTAGTGCTATGGACTGCTTTTGCTGTGTCCCAGAAATTTTGGGTAGTTGTGTGTTCATTTTCATTTGTTTCCCAAAAGTTTTTTATTTCTTTCTTGATCTTGTTTGTAACCCATTAATTGTTTTAATAACATGCTATTTAGCCTTAATGAGTTTGAGTGTTTTTACTATAGTTGATTTTTCTTTTTTTTTTAAATATATATTTTATTGACTTTTACGGAGAGGAAGGGAGAGGGATAGAGAGTTAGAAAATCAATCAGCTGCCTCCTGCACACCCCCTACCGGGGATGTGCCTGCAACCAAGGTACATGCCCTTGACGGGAATCGAACCTGGGACCCCTCAGTCCGAAGGCTGACGCTCTGTCCACTGAGCCAAACCGGTTAGGGCTACTGTAGTTGATTTCTAATGTCATTCCACTGTGATCTGAGAAGATGCTTGATAGGATTTCAATCTTCTTGAACTTGCAGAGACTTGTTTTGTGTCCTACCATGTGGTCTATCTTTGTGAATGATCCATGTGCACTTGAGAAGAATATATATTCTGCAGCTTTGGGGTGAAATGTTCTATAAATATCAATTAAATCCATCTGTTCCAGTGTGTCCTTTAGAGCAGTGGTTCTCAACCTTTCTAATGCCATGACCCTTTAATACAGTTCCTCATGTTGTGGTGACCCCCAACCATAAAATTATTTTCATTGCTACTTCATAACTAATTTTGCTACTGTTAATGAATTGTAATGTAAATATCTGTGTTTTCCTATGGTCTTAGGATCTACAGCAGCGGTTCTCAACCTGTGGGTTGTGATTGAGAACAACTATATGCCAACAAGCTGGACAATTTGGATGAAATGAACAAATTCATAGAAAAAATACAATCTCCCAATACTGAATCAGGAAGAATCAGAAAACCTGACTAGGCTAATAATAACTGATGAAATAGAAGCAGTAATGAAAAAACTCCCAGCATACAAAAGCCCGTGTCTGGATGCCTTCACAGGGGAGTTTTATCAAACATTCAAAGAACACCCATACTTCTCAAACTATTCCAAAAAATCCAAGAGGAAGGAACACTTCCAAGTTCTTTTTATAAGGCCAGCATTATCCTAATTCCAAAACCAGATAAAGACACTAAAAGAAAGAATTACAAGCCAAAATCACTTGATGAACATAGATGCTAAAATCCTCAATAAAATATTAGCAAATCGGATCCAGCAATATGTTAACAAAAAATCATACCCCATGACCAAATGGGATTTATTCCAGGGATGCAAGGCTGGTACAATATTCATAGGTTCAGAACTCACAGGTTGAGAACCGCTGCTGTAGAGCCTAAGACCATAGGAAAACACAGATATTTACATTACGATTCATAACAGTAGCAAAATTACAGTTATGAAGTAGCAACGAAAATAATTTTATGGTTGGGGGTCACCACAACATGAGGAGCTGTATTAAAGGGTTACGGCATTAGAAAGGTTGAGAACCACTGCTTTAGAGTCACTGTTTCCTTGTTAATTTTTTGTCTGGAAGATCTAACCAGTGAAATCATCCCCTCCTATGTCTGCATTGTGGTTGATCTCTCCCTTAATGTCCTCTAGAATTTATATATATATATATATACATATAAATATATATGTATATATATATATAAAAATATAAATATGTGTGTATATATATATATATATATATATATATATATAAATAAAATGGTGCTCCTATATTGGATGCTATATGTTTACCACGGTTATATCGTCAGAGTAATTTCTTTAAAAATGCTTCCCACGACTTGTTGGGGGTAGGGGGACTAGTTACAGGATCAGATACTGACCCCCTTCAGCCTTAAGGGGATGATTAGGTGACTGGAGCCCCAGGTTAGTGAGCTCCCATTTCAACAATCTTGACTCTTCATCCCTGTGTGAGGTCTAAATATTTCCATTTCCTGTGAGCTGTGTTGTGGAAACGTTTGGGAAGCACCATATTGTAGCATGGGTTCTAGTCAAAAGAAAAAAACACTGATCTACACTAAGAGCTGGGAGAAGGCTGTATTCTGCATCTTCTGTAGGGCTTGGGAGCTGTCTCTGGAACCTCCATTTAAATCAGATCTGGTGGTTTCTCATCTCTTTTTGACAAGGTCTAAGCTTTCAGGTGACTTGGCCCTGCCAGGTGACTGTTGGGAGTAGGCCTGGTTAGCCCCATTCAGCAATAGGTGAGCTTCACTTAGGTAGCAGCTTTTTCCTCCTGACTGGAAGTCAGCACACCTCTCCTTTCTAGCTCTCCTGCCTGAGACTACAAACGTGAGGTTTGCCCGATCTTGTGAAATCATGCTTACTTTTCCAATTGGATGCTTATGTGAACATTCTGTTTCCCAAATATATAACCTCACAACTGACATGCTCTTTCTGAAGTGGTGCAATCTGTTGCCTTCTTGTTGATTCCAGCACTAGGACTTAAGAAATTGTTTTTTTCACAATTGAAATATTAAATAATTCATCTGCAAAACCACTTAGGCCCATCACTTTTTTTTTTTTTTTTTTTTAGCTATGGTTCCTTCAATAGTTAAGAAATGTTCTTTCACTTTTTTTCTTGTTGGTTGGCTTATTCAAGTGTTCGTTGGGTTATTCCTGAGGTAGTAAGAAAAGCTGAGTGCTTCTTGGATGTCCTTAGTTTCATATAGTATGACCTCATCTAATTCTGAGACCCATTCTCCGAGTCCCAATTTTCAGGCTTCTAAGTGTTCAAAGTTTGAGAACTCTGTGGTGCCTTAACATAGCAAAATAATAATAATAATAACAATAATAATAATAATAATAATAAAAAATACACATCTGGGGAAGAACCTGGCTCATGATGCTGTAGTTTGTGACCCTTGATGACCAAAATTTGGGATATCCTGACGGTGGAGGGCCAGGTGGAACAAAAATCAGGAAGGAGGGCCTTTCCAGAAGGAGGAGAGGTAGGAGGTGGGGTGATGTTGCCCACAGGCTCCTACATACCAGGCATCAGTGGCTAGTCGTGATTCTCCCTTATCCCAAGGATGGGAGGTGAAGGGTGGCTAAGAGGGAGTCAGAGGGCCTTCTGGGAGTCAACCATGAACTAATTCGGCCCGCAAGCGGCCACTCTGCCCCTTGGTGAATGTACGAGTCCCTACTAGACCCTTGATGAAGGTCCGTGACCCCTTGAACCGCGTGAGGCCTGACCCTTACGGGCTAGCAGCCCCGCCTCCTGCGTCTGGCCCCGCCCCGCCCCGCCCCTCCGCGTGGGCGCGGGCGCGGGGCCGAAGTGCGCTGGGCGCCGACCTGCCGTTGTGCGCGCCGTTGGCGCACCACGTGGTTTCTTGGAGTCTCGAGGCTGGAGCGGCGGGGGCGGTGCGGGAGCCCCAAGCGCGCCCGCGGCGTCCGGGTTGGAGGACAGAGCGCGTCGCCTGTGGTGCGTGGCGGGCCGGGGCTGCGGGGCTGAGACGCGGGAGTGGGGGGTGGAAGTGGGGTCCGGAGCGGGGCGCGCGGAGTCTGAGGCGGCGAACGGGGAGGAGGCGCGACCCCCACGGAGGGCGGAGGCGGGCACTCCTAGAGACTCCGCTTTTGTCCCCCAAGTTTACTCCGAGTGACTCGCGACGGAGACCCGGAAAGGGGCGCGGCCGTGACCGCGGTGTTACCGTCCCAGGGCGAACCCGCGGGGTGCAGCGAGGCGCTGGGAAGATGCTCGAGGTGCTGGTGCTGAAGGTGAGCGAGCGCGAAGCCCGAGCGCGAAGCCTCCCCTGCAGGTTTCTGGCGGGGACGCGGCGTGTGACCGCGGGCGGGGGTGCCGGCTGTGGCCCTGGATTCTTTAAGGAGAACCACCCGGCATGTTAGCGCAGCCGAGTCCCATGCACTATTGAGGACACAGCCGGAGAGTGATTCGCCGTTTTTCCGAAATTCAGGTGAATGGGCGTGGCCAGCAGTTACTAATCCGGAACCTTAGGGTGCGGGCCGGACTGCTCTCCCACACACCCCGCCCGGGTCCGCGCTGGTTTGAGCGCTCCTGCACGCGCTGGTCGGTGGATACGGGGACCCTGCCCTGTTCTCCCGACCTGGGTCCTCTCCAGGGGGGTCACTGCCCCCGATGGACAGGGGCGGGGGGTGACCGGAAACTCCCTTCACTCCCAGCCCCTCACACCTGCGTTTGGTCTCCATGGGTGGTGACTCCTGCCGGCTCGCACCTCCTGCTCCGGCGGCCACTTCTTACCCGGCGCGCGCCCGCATCCTTGGAGCTGGGATGAGGGTCGGGGGTGCGCGTCGCGGTGGGGGCTCACCCCAAGAGAAGCCTGCTGAGTGGGGTGGGCAGCTGCCGTTTCTCAGTCTCTGAGTCAGGTGAGTGTACCTTGGCGATGCAAGAGACTTGGGAAGGCGTGCTGTGTTCACCGTGTTACTTGGAGGAAGGAGTTTATAAACCAGAGCAAAGGGGCGGGTTTCGGTTCCTGGGAAAAAAAGAAATATAAACTATGTTGTTGTTTTTAAAAAAAAATCATATTTCAGTGGGCAGAGGAGAGGGCCATAGCAAATGATGGGATTTAAAAAAAAACCCCAAACTTTACATTCCTATTTTATGTCATGTTATTTTATATGAATTGAGATTCATAAACATTTGAAGTAGCTGTTTCTGACAGGATTTGCTCTGAGACTTTTAGGGGTTTCAGATCCATCTGGCAAACTTCTCTACCATCGTCCTAAATAGATTAGTATGATTTCTCCTTAGAAAGATAGGGCTTGCCTGGCCCATACGGCTCAAGCACTGAGCGTCAGGAGGTCACTGGGATTCCGGTCAGGGCACATGCCCGGGTTGTGAGCGTGCAGGAGACAGCCAATGGATGATTCTCTCTCCATCATTGGTGTTCCTAACTCTCTTTCCCCCTCCCTTCCTCTCTCTGAAGTCAATAAACACACACACGTAAAGATAAGACTCTTCCAGGGGTACAGATGCTGCCACATGCTAATCCATCAGCGTAGAACTCTGGCAGGAGGAGCTAGACTTAAACTGCCTTGAACTTAGGAACCTTTCTCTTTTAATTGGATTCAGGAACCTTTTTATCTACCCCCTCAGCTTTGGTCTGCCTCCAACTTCCTGCTCTTAACCATGCTCACACTGAGCAAAATATATAGACAATATAGGAGTATTTATTTCCCCAAGTGTGGTGTACTAGTAATACCAGTTGTTGTTTTCCAGATTAATTTAGCTTTTACATAGATGAAATATTTTTCCTCACATGTCCATCAGTAGATGAATGGGCAAGCAAAATTTGGAAGATACATTCTATGGAATATTATTTGGCTCTAAAAAGGCAGGAGCCCTGGCCGGTGTTCTCAGTGGATAGAGTGCAGCCAGTACACTGAAGGGTTGCAGGTTCAATTCCTGGTCAAGGGCATGTACCTGGGTTACAGGTTCGATTCCTGGCCCTGCTTGGGGCGTGTGCAAGGAGGCAACCAATTAATGTGTGTCTCTCGCTTCCCTCCATCCCTTCCACTCTCTAAAAATCAGTGGGAAAAAGATCCTCAGGTGAGGATTAACAAAAATAAATAAAGGATTCTGGTGATCCAATTCCATTCAAGTCCCAGCTCTTTGGGTACTTGGGGGCTTTGATTCTGCCTGCTATTTACTTACTTACTTACTTACTTATTTGGGTTAAAATATCCTTACTGAAGGTATTTTTTTCCATTGATTGTTAGAGAGAGTGGAAGTGGGGCGGGGGGGGCGGGGAGAGGGAGAAGCATTGACGTGAGAGAGACACATAGTTTGGTTGCTTCCTGCACATGCCCGGACTGGGGTCAGGTATTGAACCAGCAACCCAGGTATGTGCCCTTGATCAGGAATCGAACCTGCGACCCTTTGGTGCATGGGCCGATGCTCTAACCACTGAGAACACGCTCCAGTGCAGTTCTGGGTGTTGTAGAAGGTCAAAATTCTCTCCTGTGAGCTTGCTTTGGTTACATGACAGGTTATTCCTGAAAAACAACTCAGCATCTAATTATAAACAGGACAAGGCCAATTTGAGCTGGTTCTGGGGTTACACATATCTCAAAGGGATGGGAAGGGTTCACAACTGTAAGCCCTTTAGTAAAGGGAGGTCAACGGCATTTGTCAGGTGTTGGCCAGAACAAACAAATTCTCCTGGCAGGCACACTAGAGTTTGGGTGGCCTCTTAGTGCAGAGGTTGAGACAAGTCTGTGTGCTGAGAGTTCTACAGTTCTCATGAGCAGCAGCTATACTAGTAAAACTATTTCTTTCAATCTTCCAATGCTGCTTTTCTCTGGACTCCTTAGAGTCTTACCTTCGAAATTCTGCCAAGGGTTGGGGGTTTTCTGATGCAGACTTTAGGGCTCTCCCTCTGTGGCTCTTCAGAATTTCTCCCCTTAATTATAGCTGCCCTGGCAGGTCCATACTTTGTTCTCTGGCTCCTCCAGCCACAGACTGTGGCTTTCTGCTTGAGTTTGTAGCTTCTCTGCACCACCTGGACTGGGGAGAGTTCCTGAGAAAGCTGCATGTAAATGTAGAAAGAAGACTAATTCGAACACCTGTATTCCTGCCACCTGGTACCTAGAAGCCAAATCTTGGGATGTCATTGTTTTTAGGAGGAGGGTTTAGGAAATAGACAAATAAGATAAGTACATAAATAAGTTCCTATTATTTTCAATTCAAATTTAATTTTTCATTTTATATTTGTACCTTTAATAGTGAAAATCCTAGTTTCTAAGATAACAAGATGCATTCAGAGAAATCCGACTTTCATCTCTGTCCTTTTGTATCCCACTTCTGGCTTCCTCTGTAGGTAATAATTTGTATTTGGTTTGTATTTGTTATCTACCTTCTTTATTTCTTTGGACATGAGCAGAATGTATATTTCCTCTTTCTTTTTAAAAATAACATATTTTTATTGATTTTAGACAGGAAGGAAAAAAGAGAAAGAGAAAGAGAGAGAAAATCAATGATGAGAATCATTGGTCAGCTGCTTTCTACACATCCCTTAATGGGGATCAAGCCCACAACCAGGCATGAGCCCTGACCAGGAATCGAACCAATACCTCCGGGTTCATAGGTCAATGCTCAACCATTGAGCACATCAGCTGGGGTATTTCCTCTCTTTCTTATGAAAGACATAGGATACTAAAAATATTGTCTGAACCTTGCTTTTACATTTTATTATGGATATTTTCAAAATACAGGAGCTCAAGGACATTGATCTCTGCTTTTTGAGTCACAATACATAATAAAGAATTACATATTATTGGTGACATGTTTTAGATTTTATTTTTGTGTCTTTTATCTTTTTTTCCCAGCTTTATTGAAAGGCAATTAACTGTAACTTTGTATAAGTTTAAGGTGTACAACATGATGATTTGATATGCATGTATATTGAGGGTCTTTTATCTTTGGTCTGACTATTTAAGACAGGTGCTTATCAAGAATTTGTTCGATCACTTAAATTAGAAACAGTCATTGTGATTCTAAGTTTTATTATTTTGTGGTTCTACTTTAAAATCATGCATTATTTTGTTTGTCTTAAAATTTTACAGATTGAAGATCCAGGTTGCTTCTGGGTTATTATAAAAGGGAATAGTCCCTTTTTAGATCATGAAGCTGACTACCAAAAACTAAATAATGCCATGAATGACTTCTATAATAGCATGCGTCAAGACATCAAAATAAAACCATTAATGTTGGAAGAAGGGCAGGTATGTATCTAAATGTGCTTTAAGCACCATCTCTTAAAATAGTACTCAAAATATAGAATATTTTGGCCGAAACCGGTTTGGCTCAGTGGATAGAGCGTTGGCCTGCGGACTCAAGGGTCCCAGGTTCAATTCCGGTCAAGGGCATGTACTTTGGTTGCGGGCACATCCCCAGTAGGGGGTGTGCAAGAGGCAGCTGATCGATGTTTCTAACTCTCTATCCCTCTCTCTTCCTGTAAAAAATCTGTAAAAAATCAATAAAATATATTTAAAAAAAAAATATATATAGAATATTTTGGCAACTAAGATGATAAAAGGTTTTGGAGTATTCTATTGCTTGTAATCATTGCCTTGTGTTAAGTTCTTTTGGTTGCACAAGATTTAGGTTAATCATGGAACATGGCAGTTGTATAGGGTCATATGGGACACAGGAGATGGACTGTTACGTAAATTCAGGCATTGGGTCCACCCTCTTGAGACCAGAGGGATTATTCTAGATCAGTGATGGCGAACCTATGACACGCATGTCAGCACTGACACGCGTAGCTATTTCTGATGACACGTGGCCTCATGCCGAGGATAAAACATTTGCGACTAGAGTCTTGGAGTTAGTTTTTTCCTCAAAGTGACACACTACCCAAGTTATGCTCAGTTTTTTGGCGAAGTTTGACACACCAAGCTCAAAAGGTTGCCCATCACTGTTCTAGATTTATCACAGGTGTCAGCACCTCAGCAAAGAGGGTATGAGGGTTTGCAGTCTAGGGTTGACGCCTCCCTTGTAGTTTGCGTATGACTTTGGTCAACTTGTGCTGCTTTGTTTTTCTTACCCTAAATCATTGTCTTTCCTTGCTTTCTTGTAGCCTCAATTCCAAATCCTGTTGTCTGATTCTGTCTACAGATCAGTTATTTCTCAGAAAAGTTTGAATTTTTCTAATAGCATGATAGGAAAAGATTTATAAACTCTTTATGAGAAAAATTATAAACAATTTTAATTTTTTAAGATGGCTGCGATGGGAAGGCAGGCTGCAAGATAGTATATGAATGAGAGAACGAAAGGAGAGAGTGTGGACGTACGGGGAGTGCCTATTTGTGAGTGAGGGACAGCTGTATTCCAAGGGACTGTTGGGGACTGCCGAACCGGGCTCCCCTGACTGGTCCGCCTCCACTGCTGCTGAAATCTCTCCCGGAGCGACTGGCTCTGCCACAGAGACCGCGCCACCTTGAAGGGGAGAGTGGCTTTGATCAGAAGCCGAGCCTTACCTTCAATCGGGAAGAATCGGATACCTCCTGGAACTCTACAACCACAACAGCTAGAGACCAGCTGCGAACCCACAAATACCGGGTTTCAAGCAGCGCGAATACACAGACTTGGATGAGCTCTGCACCTTCTCACAGGAAGGTCAGATTTCGCCCAGAGAAAGGTGAGGTCTGCGATCCAGGCTGGAGGGAGAAATGCGCAGCAGGATCTAGAGGTTCAGAGGAAGTCTGCGCCTCACAAAATTGGTGGCCATTGGGGCCAGTGTAGTCTGCGAATGTTTTAGGGCTGCTGATAGAAGGGAACTCTAGAAATCAACGCATTAGCTGGGCTGGGCACAAAAAGGCAGCCTGAAGCTTTACCAGTAAACTGGCTGTGCTGTGCTGTGCAGGAGGGCAGGGGGCAGAGAAGACGTGCACAGAGACATAAGCAGAGTTGCGCGCAGTGGTGGGGCGAAAAAGTCATGAGTTTGTGCACTTACTCTGACTCTTTTCTCTTTAAATCCTTGCTTTTGATTACTAAGCCCAGTACATAGGATCACCCAATTAAAAACATTCTCAGAGACTGCAGGGGAAAGTTGTTTTTGTGGAACCTGGGATTAGAGCAGGGAGAAATGATAAAAAAACCCAGCTCTGGGGCTGTCCATACCTCCAAACCAGTATTAAGTGCAGCAGGGAAAACAAATTGTAAATACTGGGTAGGGAAGACTTATACCCCCATATGTCAATCCAGAAACACTGCCACCCAGGGGTTGAATCACAAATTGACTCTTGTGT
Organism: Eptesicus fuscus; assembly: GCF_027574615.1. Classification (NCBI taxonomy): domain Eukaryota; kingdom Metazoa; phylum Chordata; class Mammalia; order Chiroptera; family Vespertilionidae; genus Eptesicus; species Eptesicus fuscus. The sequence goes on along the minus strand of NC_072493.1, from coordinate 22,510,650 downwards.
AAATACAACCACAGGCAGGCTGAGAAACAAAGAAGAAATACTGCCTGCTTGAAAACAAGATTGTGACCTACGACACAAAGGAGCAGTGGAACACAGGGAACTTCAATACTGTCCTGACTACCCGACTACCTGACAGGAAACAGGCATGTCAAACAGAACAGTAGAGGAAGTGAATGACCATCACTCTTTTTGAAAGAGGACATTCAGAAAGCCAAGAGACATATGAAAACATGCTAAAAGTCACTAATCATCCAAGAGATGCAAATCAAAACAACAATGAGGTACCATCTCACACCTGTCAGAACGGCTATCATCAACAAATCAACAAATGACAAGTGCTGGTGAGGATGCGGAGAAAAAGGAACCCTTCTTCACTGCTGGTGGGAATCCAGACTGGTGCAGCCACTGTGGAGAACAGTATGGAGTTTTCTCAAAAATTTAAAAATGGAACTCCCATTTGACCTAGTAATACCAGTTCTAGGAATATATCCCAAGAAAACAGAAACCACCATTCAGAAAGAATATATGCACCACTATGTTCATAGCAGCGCAATTTATAATAGCTAAGATTTGGAAACAGCCTAAATGCCTATCAGCAGATGAATGGATTAGAAAACTATGGTGCATCTACACAATGGAATACTATGCTGCTATAAAAAAGAAGGAATTCTTACCATTTGCAGCATCATGGATGGAACTGGAGAGCATTATGCTAAGTGAAATAAGCCAGTTGGTGAAAGAAAAATACCACATCATTTCACTCATGGATAATAAAGAACATTATAACCTGCTGAACAAAAAGATAGATACGGAGGCAGAGAAGCATCAAACAGACTTTCAAATTACAGCGGAAAGCCTGGGGAGAAGTGGGGTGGGAGAGGTAAGAGATCAACCAAAGGACTTGTATACATGCATATAAGCATAACCAATTGTCGCAAGACACTGGGGGGTGGGGTAGGGCATGTGCTGGGGGGTGGGGGAGGCTGGGGGAAGGTCAATGAGGGGAAAAAAGGAGACATGTACTACTATTTGTAATACTTGAAACAATAAAATGAAATTAAACTACAAAAAAAATACTCCATATTAAAAAGAAACACTCCACGTTTTGGATAGCCTGATTGTTTCCTAGTGGTGGTGGTGTGAACTTTCCCTCTGTATACCCTCTATTTTCTGTGGTCCAATAGTTAAACATAAAGCTTTGCTTAGATTTAGGGTCACTTGCCCCCGATCCCCTGAAACGATTGGTACTATGAGCTTCATCTTGTATTGAATTGGGAGATAATATCACTTTTGGTGATGCTAAGATTGACCAGTGGATTTAGATGGCGACAGCCTGAGCGCTCCCCTTCGGTGGTGCCATCAGTTTTTCATGTCATGGTTGTACCATCCAGTGATTACCACGGCCCCAATCAATGCTTTCATTTAAGCTTGCAAATTGGTTGTTTTCACATTCCTTCTGTGTTCACGAGCTGGAGTTCTGCAGAGAATGTTCCCTCGTGTTAGGATTGTTCGGCCACTCTGACATAATACAGTTTATCCTGGACAGTTAGGAACATTATTTGATTCTTTCCATTATCAGTTTTCAGCATAGTGATTTGTGCCTAGTTATCTACATTGGTGTCCACAGGGTGTTTTGTTTCTCTTTTTTATTTTTTTTTAATATTAATTTTTTACAGAGAGGAAGGGAGAGGGAGAGAGAGCCAGAAACATCGATGAGAAACATCGATCAGCTGCCTCCTGCACGCCCCCTACTGGGGATGTGCCTGCAACCAAGGTACATGCCCTTGACTGGAATTGAACCTGGGACCTTTCAGTCCGAAGGCCGATGCTCTATCCACTGAGCCAAACTGGTTAGGGCTCTTTTTTATTTTTTAAATACTGTATTGAACTCATGGCTTTTAATATATTAATCAGTTATAATCATTGTTTTTGATGCCTAACTTATTCCATTTTTGGCTAGTGGAAACCCTAATATACCACAATTTCAAAGTTAACTGGCTGTGTGAATTAGTATCTATTCATACCATTCCTACAAGTTACTTTGACTTAAGAATTAAACAGAGGCAACCTCCATCCTTTGGCAGAATATGTCTTGAATTATTTGCGTTTTGCAGAATGGCTGCAGTATATTTTCCAACTTTTAATTCCTGAGGGTAGATTCTCAGTTGGCCCACTTCTTCCTTGCTGGACACAGCTGTCCCCACTGGGCCACTTTACATTTTGTTTGCCTTTCTGTGGATTGCCGTTGAGTCACTTGTGGCCTGGCAGTCTTGTGGGACAGCCAGGATGCCAAGGCCTGTCCATTCAGCAGGTTAGTTTCCCTAAAAGGGGACTACAGACATTTATTTTTTTTTAAATGTATTATTAATATTTTAATCTTCACCCAAGGACATTTTTTAAAATTGATTTTTATTTTTCAAAAATGTTATTAATTTCAAAGAGGAAAGGAGAAGGAGATAGAAACATCAATGATGAGAGAGAATCATTGATTGGCTGCCTCCTGCACACCCCATACTGGGGATGAGCCCACAACTTGGGCATGTGCCCTGACTGGGTATCGAACCATGACCTCCTGGTTAATAGGTCGACGCTTAACCATTGAGCCACACCAGCCGGGCTAAAATTGATTTTTAGAGAGAGGAAGGGAGGGAGGAAATGAATGGAGAGAGAGAGAGAGAGAGAGAGAGAAAATTCTATTGGTTGCCTCCCTTATACACTCTGACCAGGGATAAAACCCACAATCTTTTGATGCATGGGATAATGCTCCAATCAACTGCCACTGAACAAGTCACTCAACAAGTCGTTTTTGAAGACTTTAGTACAGGCCAAACACTGTTCTAGGTGTTGGGAGTATGGCAATAAACTAAACAGACAAAAATCCACATCACAGAGCTGACGTACAGGTGTGTTACGTCGTAAACAAGTGTCAGAGGGCAGTAAAAGCCACGGGAGAAAATGGGGAAGATAACCTGGGGTTGAGGTTTCATTTCTTAAGCTTTGGTTTAAGAAGCCTTTCTTTAAATTGTCCTGTAAGCAGTCAAAAGCATTGTAGTAAGAAAAATAACGAACTAGAATTCAGTGTCCTGTGTTCTTTAATGAGATTCTTTCACTGACAAGCAGTGTCCAGCTTAGGCAGGGTCAGCCTCCTTGAATCTCTTTCCTCTTCTTAAAGGTGAAATGTAGGCTGAGATGATGTTGAGAGTACCTTTTAGACTCCCATTAAATGGCTAGAGATGTTAACGCTGAAGTTTTCATTTTGTAGGTTTGTGTGGTTTATTGTCAGGAACTCAAGTGCTGGTGCAGGGCTGTCATTAAGTCAATTGTATGTTCAGCAGACCATTACCTGGCAGAATGTTTCCTTGTGGATTTTGCCAAGTACATTCCAGTGAAATCGAAAAAGTACGTATGACTTTTTTTGCCTTATGCTCTTTAAGGAGACAAATGCCAGTTTTAAAGGAGTGTGCCAATGTTCAAAGTAAGGGGATAGAGGTTGTAAGCTGGAGGGTTTTTTTTTTCCTTCTTCAAGAAGGGCAGGGCAGCCTTCTTGAAGACTTCAGGTTCCGTTCAGTTCTACGTGGCAGTGAGTGTCGGAGCAAGTAGCCAGAATGAAGACTCAGCAGGCAGCTCCAGCCTCCTCCCACCTCCTTTCCTGGAAAGGGCAGGTGCTCTGCATCTCCTAGGTGCCCCTGGCCAGAAGGAACCCTCACTGATTCCAGGGCCACATGTCACAGTTCATGAGAAAATACTGTCAATAAGTGTTTATGGTAATTTTCCCATGGTTTCCCATCCCAGAGTAAGAGGATATCAGTTTAACAAATAAATATGAGGACTCTTCTTCCAAAAGAGAAGCACCAAATAGATTTCAACTGCAATAAGAGGTTTATCTGATTGAATTATCTTAAGAATGCTGTGGCAGAAGGGGGTATCAGACATTGGGAATTTTAAAAAAAAAGGATGCATTTCTAGCTTGTGGTTTGCAACTTTATAATTGTTAAAAACACACACACCTGTTGTGTTGAACTTTTGGGGGATGTTGTCTTTTAGTGTTTGGAATTTTAAGTTTAGTTTGTTTTGGGCAAGAGAATCATATGATTAAATAGAGCACAAGGAGGCCTTGAGGGGCAGTTAATGCCGCCACCGTTTTCTGAACTGAGACAGAAGGTGCCTAGACTGTCCATGCGGCATCTTCAGAACCAGTGTGTGTTGAAATGGTGTTTTCAAGCCTGTCGTTTACCTGGAAGAAGGTAAAGAAAGAATGTTGAGCAACTTATCAAATCTCAGTCCTTTCAGCTCTTTTGTGCAGAGTTGGCAAACACTACCTATGAAAACATCTCATTTATAGAAACTTTAAGGTAATTCTGGTTGTGTATTGAAATTGATACTTAAATATCTTAAAAATCTTTAAAAATTTTTAAATTTATTGATGAGAGAGAGAGAGAGAGAGAGCGCGCGCGCTCGAAGGAGAGACAGAGATACAGAGAGACAACATTGATTCGTTGTTCCACTTACTGATGCATTCATTGGTCCACTCTTGTATGTTCCCTGACCAGGGATCAAACCTGCAACCTTGGCGTATCAGGATGAAGCTCAACCAACTGGCCAGGGCTGATACTTAAAAATCTTAAATAAAATTTGCTCCCAAGTTTGATCATTATTTTTCAATGTAAGGAACCTCACGAGACATTTTTCTAATCTCTCCCCACTCCCATGCCATGAAATTTTTAAAAAGTATATGTTTTTATTGATTTTACAAAGAGGGAAGGAGAGGGAGAGAGAGAGAGAAACACTGATGAGAGAAACATTGATGAGCTGCTTCCGGCATGCCCCCTACTGGGGATTGAGCCCGCAATGTGTCCTGACCTGGAATCAAACTAGCGACCTCTTGGTCCATGGGAAAACGCTCAGTCCACTGAGTCGGGCCATGCCATGAAATTTTAACATCAGTTATACTGAATACCTGTGTATGTACTATATGTGTATCTGCGCTTTATACATAAAAAGAGTGCGATCCCCCCTCTCCCTTGCCCAAGTACTGGTGTTCGTCACCTTTGGCAAATGTCTCCAAGTATTTCTTGCTGTTAGTGGCTATATTAGAAAGAGAAATAATGGGTTTTTGTGTTTTGTTTTTATGTTGTGTATTAATTATATTGGTGTACTTTAAAGAAATATTATATATAATTTTCTTTATAATTGAACTATTTCTGTTTCACTGTTAAAGCATCCGAGTTGCAGTAGAAACTTTTATGCAGCTTCCCTACAGAGCGAAAAAATTCAGACTGTATTGCACAAAACCTGTTACATTACACTTTGACTTTTGTGAAGACAGTGCTAAAATTGTGTAAGTACATCTTCTAATATGGTAACTCATTGGTGAAATACTTAACTGAGTATTTGATGTATCTATGAGATTAATTCCTCTTGAGAAGTGCGAAGCGATCTCATGGGTCTCTTTTTTCTTCAGGAGATGTTTTCTGAGTCCGTGTGTGTCAAACCTGGTCATAAGCAGAATTCCCTGGGCAACTCCACCTACAGTGGCCGCAATTGAGGGGGTTAGAGTAGGGTCTGAACTCTGTGCTTTTCAGCTTCCTTTTTTCTTATTCTTTTTCACTTACAGAAAGTAATAACTGCCCGGCCTGTGTGTCCCAGTGGTTGAGGGTCAACCTATGAACCAGGAGGTCAATGTTAGAATTCCGGTCAGGCGCATGCTCAGGTTGTGTACTTGATTCTCAGTGTGGGGCGTGTAGGAGGCAGCCGATCAATGATTCTTTCTCATCATTGATGTTTCTATCTCTGTCTTCCTCTCCTTTCCTTTCTGAAATCAATAAAAATATATTTAAAAAAGTAATAACTGTAAAGGGTAACAACATGTAGGGTCATGGAGCATTAAGAAAAAAAAAATTCCGTTGCATTCTTCTCCAGCCCCACTTCCTCTCTTCTGGGAGGCCTCTGTGACCTGTGTAGGCTCTGAACTTGCAGACTCTTTTCAGAGCTTTTATACATATTCATTTACATGGAGCTTTTATGCAAATTTCAACCTACTGTCTTATTTGCAAATATAACTTAATGTATGTTGAAACTCTTTGTACCCTCTTCTACTTTCAGTCTTTTTCATGGGTAAATATAATGGCATACTTGCTGTATTTAACCATTCCTCTTTTGATAGCCAGCTAAATTGTTTCCAAACCATTTTGCACTTTACATTTTAATCAAAATATAGATATGTCCGTATAAAGCATATACATGTAGAGAGGTATACATGTGTGTACACACATGTGCCCCATCTTTGCTTTTTCTCCCTAGTATTTGGCCCCATTGCCAGTGTTTGTACAGGACAAGTGCCTGCATTGGGCAGTCCTGTGTTGGGAGTGTGGCTGTGATCTTTGCAGTCTTGAACAAGATTACCTGAGGTCCTAGGGGAAGCCCTATCTTTCCACCTGGGACTCCTCCCTCTTCCTACCGGAATGTGGCATTGTGGGAAGAAAAGCTACAGAAACAGCACAATTTTGACTCAGCTTGCTCTGCTTGCACATCCTGAGGTGTTCTCTTGTGGATGCTTTTGTGGAGTCTATGGACACCCTCCCATCTCTGTTCCTCCAACTCCCATCACCTACAGTTCCCTTAAAATGGTGAATGCATCACACTTGTTCTGGTCTTGGAACCTGCACTAAGAAGATACCAAGACAGCTTGTCTCTGCTAAGGCCATTGCACCCTGCCAAGCTGCCCAAGCAACCCATGCCTCCTCCCCTGTCCCTCTTTCAGATCAGCAGCTGCTTACCTCCTGGGTGACTTGGGTGCCTGCCTGTCTGTGTCCAGCTCTCCCTCAGAGGCAGTCTGCTTCCCCCTCTGCATTACCACTCTCCCAGCATACTGGGCTCCTCAGGGACCTTCCCAGCCTCGGACATACATACCCAGCCCTAGGATACCCTCTGTGTAGGCCAGTGATGGCGAACCTATGACACGCGTGTCAGCACTGACACGTGTAGCCATTTATGATGATACACGGCTGCTGAGGCGGCCGCATGCCGAGGATGAAACATTTGCGAAATAATGTTTTTTCCTCAAAGTGACACACTACCCGAGTTATGCTCAGTTTTTTGGCGAAGTTTGACACACCAAGCTCAAAAGGTTGCCCATCACTGGTGTAGGCAAAGGGCTTTAAGTAAGTGATCTTGTTGGGTTTTGATTACCGTATTTTCCGGCGTATAAGACGACTGGGCGTATAGAAGATTTTCCTGGGTTAAAAAGTTGTCTTATACGCTGCAAAATACAGTACCTTCTTTGACAAGTACCCTTCATCTAGAATGTGTCTCAAAATGCATATTGCAGTTTTTATAGATTTTATCAAATTTCCCTTCAAAATGACTAGCGATTTGTATTTCTGTAATTGGAGTGTAGGAAGTGCTGTTTTCCCCACCTGACACTGGATATCATCAGGGTTTTTCATTTTTGCCTGATGGCTAGGTGAAGATGATATATTTTTTAATACATTTTTATTGATTTCAGAGAGGAAGGGAGAGGGGAAGAGAGATAGAAACATCAATGATGAGAAAGAAATATCATTGCTTGGTTGCCTCCTGCACGCCCCACACTGGGGATCGAGCCTGCAACATAGGCATGTACCCTTAACTGGAATCGAACCTGGGACCCTTCAGTCCCCAGGCCCAACTGAGGTAAACCATCAAGGGCGCTATTTTGTTTTAATTTGTATTTTCCTGACTTGTAAACTTGGGTATCTATGATGTAGTTATTCTGTGTGTGGTGTGTGTGAGAAAGAGAGAGACACAGACAAATTCACTGATTGACATGTGAGAGAGACTGATTTACCTGTTAATTGTCTAGATTGATTTTTCTCTTGGGCCTTTTCCTTATTAGGATTCTATTAATCTTTCTTTGTTAAAGCTTATTAGGTAATTTTATTGTGTGTAGCAAGGTTCTAGAACCACTGTCTTTTTGTTGTTGTTAATCATCACCCAAGGATATTTTTTTCCCATTGCTTTTTAGAGAGAGTGGAAGGGAATGGGGGGAGACAGAGAGAAAGAGAAACATTGATGTGAGAGAGAGAGACATTGATTGGTTGCCTCCTGTATGTTCTCCGACTGGGGCTGGGGATGGAGCCTTCAACCTAGGTATGTGCCCTTAACCAGAATCAAACCTGTAACTTAATTTGTGGGCCAGTGCTCTAACCACTGAGCAACCAGCCAGGGCTAGAATCAGTCTTTTAAAGATTTATTTATTTATTTTTTTAATTTTAGAAAGGGAGTCTTGGGGACAGGGTCAGCAGGTTATCCCAGGACAAGATGCTGCTGCACATTGCTCCCTGGTTGCAAGCCTCGTGGGGTCCCTTAGAGTTTAGAGGATGCATGCTTGTAGGGAATAAGTGTGGAAAGGAAATGGCACAGGATCCTGGGAGGGAGAGCACACCTAGAACCACTGTCATTTATTTAGCCTTCTTTTAGAAACCCTTTGTAATTCTCTTGAAGTAATATGCTTAATGTCTTTCTTAATAAAAAGAAAAGTAAGTAATATTTTAGTACAGGCACTGGGCTATGTGTTTATGTACATTACCTTATTTGATCTTTAAAACAACCCTCGGAGGAGAAACCAAGGTGGCGGCATAGGTAAACACCTAAACTGCTGCCTCGCACAACAATTTCAAAATTACAACTAAATGACAAAACGTCTATCACCCAGAACCACGGGAAAGCTGGCTGAGTGGAAGTTCTACAACTAGAAGGAAAGAGAAAAGAGCATTGAGACGTGCACAAGCACTGAAAAGCTGAGGTATGGAGGCGCGCAAATGGGGCTGGTGGCGGGCGACTGGGTGCGCTGCTTTTTTCAGCCCGAAGGGAGACAAGCTCCCGATTACTCTGAACTCCAGTTTCTGGGGAGACGCTGGACTGTCTACCATCGGGTCGGAAAGTGAGGGCGGCTTTCTTGCAGATGTGCGCACAGCAATCATTGTTTACTGCACTGGGGCGCGGGATGCGGGGATTTGGAAACGCAAAGACCCAGAGACGGTTGACTGGCAGCCATCGCTGTTTGCCACACTCTAGCCTAGTGACTCCCTGAGACCCTGCCCCACACAATCTACAAACCCACCCAAGCTCCACACAGCGGCTTTTGCATATAAATGGCCTGCCCTATCGCAGCTTAACCTAACAAACTGCAGCTCTGGTCAGACAGCTCCAAAACCTCCAAACCCCAAGCAAAGAGGAGAAAACTGTAGTTCTCGCTGTAGCTCCTGCTGGGTGGCCTCAGACAGTAGCTGACCTGCACCCCATTGGAGATCCAGAAACTCGTGTATCTAGTGGTCAGTGTGAGACGACACCAGATTTCAACTACTCACATCCATAAGTGACACATTCAAGAGGCAGACTCAGTGAGCACCAAAGCCCCACTGAAACAAGTCCTGCCCCATAAGCGTGTCTCCAGCGCAGCAGTTCTTCCATTATAGACACAGCGGGTCCTCACAGCCAATTGCCTAGAGGTCAATTCCTCCCAGTGACACCAACAACAATCAAGACTTAACTACAACAAGGCTGTACACACAGTCCACAAAGGGGTGCACCAAGAGTGTCCACCTCAGGTAACTGGGAGGCCAACCCACTGGCCCATATAGGACACCTAGCACACAAAGCCACCCTACCAACTCAGGGAAGCAGTGAAAATGCGGAGCCAAAGAAACATCACAAATGAAAGAAATGGAGGAAAACAAATGACTGGATGTAGAGTTCAAAACCATGGTTATAAAGTTTTTCAAGAATTTCCTAGAAAAGGCCAATAAATTTAACAAGAACCTTGAGGATATGAAAAAGGACCAACTAGAAATTAAACATACACTGACTGAAATAAAAAATATTATACAGAGACCTAACAGCAGACTAGAGGAACGCAAGAATCAAGTCAAAGATTTGAAATACAAAGAAGCAAAAAACACTCAACTGGGAAAGCAAAAAGAAAAGAGAATCCAAAAAGTTGAAGATAGTGTAAGGAGCCTCTGGGACAACTTCAAGCGTACCAACGTCAGAATTATGGGGGTGCCAGAAGAAGAGAGAGAGCAAGATACTGAAAACCTATTTGAAGAAATGACAGAAAACTTCCCCCACTTGGTGAAAGAAATAGACTTACAAGTCCAAGAAGCGCAGAGAACCCCAAACAAAAGGAATCCAAAGAGGACCACACCAAGACACATCATAATTAAAATGCCAAGAGCAAAAGACAAAGAATATTAAAAGCAGCAAGAGAAAAACAGTTACCTACAAGGGAGCACCCATATGATTTGTGAGCTGATTTCTCAACAGAAACTATGCAGGCCAGATGGGAGTGGCAAGAAATATTCAAAGTGATGAATAGCAAGAACCTACAACCAAGATTACTCTACCCAGCCAAGCTGACATTCAGAATTGAAGGTCAGATAAAGAGCTTCACAGATAAGAAAAAGCTAAAGGAGTTCATCACCACCAAACCAGTATTATATGAAATGCTGAGAGGCATTCTTTAAGAAGTGGAAGAAGAAAAACATAAAGATAGAAATTATGAACAACAAATACATATCTATCAACAAGTGAACCTAAAAATCAAGTGAATTAAAAATCTGAGGAACAGAATAAACTGGTGAATATAATAGAATCAGGGGCATAGAAAGGGAGTGGATTGATAATTCTCAGGGAGAAAGGGGTGTGGAAGGTGCAGGAAGAGACTGGACAAAAATTGTACACCTATGGATGAGGACAGTGGGGGGGAGGTAAGGGCAGAGGGTAGGGTGGCAACCAGACGAAGGGGAGCTATGCGGGGCGGGGTGGGGGGGAAAGGAGAAACAATTGTAATAATCTGAACAATAAAGATTTAAAAAATGTATATTTTATTGATTTTTTACAGAGAAGAAAGGAGAGGGATAGAGAGAGAGAGAAACATCAATGAGAGAGAAACATCGATCAGCTGCCTCCTGCACACCTTCTACTGGGGATGTGCCCGCAACCAAGGTACATGCCTTTGACCGGAATCGAACCTGGGACACTTCAGTCCACAGGCCAACGCTCTATCCACTGAGCCAAACCGGTTAGGGCAATAAGAATTTATTAAATAATAATAATAAAAAAAAAAACGTTGGAGGCTGGGGGTGGCATCTCTGATAAATAAAACCAGTAGAGAAAACATTTCACTCTAACCTTATTTTATTTTTGTTCCTTGCTTCCAAATATTGGCTTCTCCTGATCTTCCTCTGCCTACAGCTTTTCTTGAAATTTTCTTTTTAAAAAAAAAAAAAACTTTATTGATTTTTTACAGAGAGGAATAGAGAGTTAGAAACATCAGTTATTTGCCTCCTGCACACCCCCTACTGGGGATGTGCCTGCAACCAAGGTACATGCCCTTGACTGGAATCGAACCTGGGACCCCCCCAATCTGCAGGCCGACGCTCTATCCACTGAGCAAACTGGTCAGGACCAATTTTCTTTTTTTAAAATAATTTTTTATTTTCAATTACAGCTAGCATACATTATTGTATTAGTTTCAGGTGTACATCACCATGATTAGATTATATGTCAGCGGTCGGCAAACTCATTAGTCAACAGAGCCAAATATCAACAGTACAACGATTGAAATTTCTTTTGAGAGCCAAATTTTTAAAACTTAAACTTATTCTAAAAACAAACAAACAAACAAAAAAACTTAAACTTATTCTAACGCCACTTCTTCAAAATAGACTCACCCAGGCCATGGTATTTTGTGGAAGAGCCACACTCAAGGGGCCAAAGAGCCGCATGTGGCACGCGAGTCGCAGTTTTCCGACCACGGATATAAGTGATCATCTCAATAAATCTTGCACCCATCTGACACCATATTTAGTTATTACAATATTATTGACTATATTCCCTGTGCTATACTTTACATTCCTATGACTATTCTGTAACAATTAATTTGTATTTCTTTTTTAAATATTTTTTTAAAGAATATTTTTAATGATTTCAGAGAGGAAGGGAGAGGGGGGGAGAGAGAGAAACACCAATGATGAGAATCATTGACCAGCTGCCTCCTGCATGCCCCGCCCGGGGATTGAGCCCGCAGCACACAACCCAGATATGTGCCCTGGCTGAGAATCAAACCGTGACCTCCTGATTCATAAGTTGATGCTCAACCACTGAGCCATGCCAGACTGGGCCAATTTGTACTTATTAATCTCTTCGCCTTTATCATCCATTCCCCCATTCCTCCCTACCGACTTTTATGTGCCACACATGGGTGTGGGACCATTCACTTCCCTGTGTCCACCTCTCCTACCAGTCTTGTCCCTCATACCAATCTCGATGTGGCTGCTGCTTTATATCCTTAGTTGTAGGACTTCTGTTTCAGTGAGATTTCAGTTGGTTCTGAATGATGGTGGTTCTGTAGTTTAGTAATTTTTATGTGGTTGTGGGAGGAGGTGAGTACTGGGTTTACCTATGCCACCATCTTGAGCAGATGTCTTTTGCGATTTTCTTTCCAAAGCATGGGAAAATGCAAGATGATAGAAAATGGGCGACAGTGAGAGGGTGTCGGCTGAGTGAGGAGTAGCATGAGACAGCAGTGGCTACTCTCAGAATGTTGGTTTGACCAACATGTTTGGAGCCCTTGCTTTGTGCCAGCCTGTGCTGAATACTGCACACTCAGGATTCCTGCCCCAGGGAGCTTATGTTCTGTTGGGGAGGCAGCTGTGTCCCAGGTAACTGGGGGCAGTGGTATTGGGACATATGATGGCAGGCCCATTCTCGAAGAGTCTGTGCACAGGTGCAGGCCTCAGCAGTGAGAGGAGCTTGTTGCTGGCAGCAGCTGGGACCATCCCCATTACCTGCATCATATGCCAATATGTGATGTTGGAAATACCCAGTGTATGTTACAAAATGATGTTAGTGTACTGACCTCAGATTTTTATTTAATGACGTTGCATCTGTCCACTGTTCCAGACCCGCCAAGAAGTGGGACACTGCAGCTGTTCAATACTTTCAGAACATCCTAAAAGGTAAGGCAAGTGTGCCATCTGCAGCCCGCTTTGAACCAACACCCACGGTGGTTTAACCTTCAGTTGGGGAGGTTTGAGATGTGCATGTTTAGCAGTTTGACCCTCCTCACATGGGTGCATAAGTTATCTGGAGCTTTTTCTACCCCAATGTCACAGTGACACTGCAGTCCTGGAATTTTTTTGTGGTGGATGTGGACATCAGTGATTGAGAGGTGAAGTTAGAGGCTGTATGGGTAAGAGATGCTTACACAAAAACACTGCTTGCCTCTTAGTTTGCATAGAAGCTGAAGCACTGCAAAATAAATTTACATGCATTTTACTGAACCAGCAATTGATTTAAAGCCCAAGTTATTGTGTGATCATTATTGCTAATTTAAGAGGTATAGACTGTCTCAGAGCAACTATGCAGTGTGTGTTCTCTTCATATTGTTGAGTAGCAATATAATATGGAGACTCATTTGTGGCAGCTGTCCAAACCTCTGGCAATCAAGAACCAAATAACTGTGCCTGCCTCTGAGGGCTGTTTTGAGAGGTAGTGGGTGTGAACTCTTGGAGTGCTGCCTGTACCTGTTGAGGCCCTGGCCCCTCTCCTCTGCTGCCCCACTGTCCAGTTAAAGCAGGGTGTGGAACCTTTTTCTGTCAAAGGCCATTTGACATCATTCTTGGGCCATACAAAATTATCATCTTACAAATTAGCCTGCTATATTTGGTCAAACATTTAATTAACTCACCCCTAATGAATTGGCAGGGGCCAGACCAAATGATTTCATGGGCCTTATATGGCCCTCGTGCCAGATCTTCCCTACCCCTGTGTTAAAGAAACAGCCAGATGCTTTGAGAAATCGGAGGTTGGGGGTGAGGGTCGCTGGTTTTGGAGTTTTGGTCCTTGTGAGCCTATTGGGGAATGCTGGGAGACAGAGTTTGGAAGAGGCAGAGTGCCTAGGTTTGAATACTGCCCTGTTACTGCTGAGCCTGGTCTCTTCACCCGTACAGTGACCCTCAGAGGTTATGGTAAGAGTGAAATGAAATACGTTTGTAAAGGACTTAACATAGTGTCTAATAGGTACCCATACATGGAGCTGCTGTTTGGATTAGTAAGTCTCTGAGAGGGTAAAAAGCTCTGCTCTGTGGGCATTTGGAAAGTGGACTCAAGATGAAAGACGGTGGGTGGTTGGGGACAGAGGATACAGGCTTCCTGCCTGCCAGGAGAGCTCCCCTCGACTTGCCTACCTCTAGACCCCTCCTGCATTAAGATCCACCTGCAGGAGGAAGCCATCGGACATGTGGTGCTGGGTAATCAGAAGTGGTTAGCAGAGATTAATAGGTGGGAAATAGTCAAGTTGTTTCAAATATACTTTTGATATCAGCTAATTACTGTTTTCATTTATGCCACTTAGCAACTACCCAGGTGGAAGCCAAGTTATGTGCTGTAGAAGATGATACTTTTGAGGTTTATCTTTATGTAACTATAAACAAGGAAAAAGTAAGTGAAAAAATTGGATTTTAAAAATAGTTTACCATTGTTTAAAAATATTATTTTAATAAAATAAAGAATAAACACCAAAGGAAACAATGTCATTCACACAACATAGACATTTTCTTAAACTTTCAAGGTTTGGCTTAGATCAGAAGTAAGCAGGACTGTTTCTTCTTTTAATTACTTTATTAATTACTTTAGTGTTTTATTTAGACAGCATTTTATTTAGTAATGGACAAGAAATTTTTCCTATTGTGATGAGTATGAAATGTTATTTCCTTATAAGAGGACATCTATACTAATAAAAGGGTAATGTGCAAATTGGTCACAACGCCCTCACAGTAACAACCAAACAGCAGGCTGCCTGGGGTGATAAGGCCAGCAGGGGGGTTAGGGTTAGCGAGGGATGACCAAATGACTGACCAGCAGGCTGTGTGGGGTGACCAGGCCAGCAGGGGGGACAGTGAGGAGCAACCAGGCTGGCAGGGGGGGCAGTGAGGGGTGACCAGGCCGGCAGGGGGGCAGTTAGGAGCCAGTGGTCCCGGATTGTCAAGAGGGATGTTCGATGGCCCAGGGATCAGGTTGAAACCATCTGTCGAACATCCCCCAAGGGGTCCCAGATTGGAGAGGGACCCCCCCCCCTGTGCACGAATTTCGTGCACGGAGCCTCTAGTAATTTTCATAAATACATATATTTGGTATAGTTCACTGCTTCTCTCACCCCATAATTTTCTCATCATGTATAATATGTGCACATTGTAAAGACTTCAGATAACAGCCCTGGCTGGTTTGGCTCAGTGGATAGAGTGTCATCCTGCAGACTGAAGGGTCCTGGGTTCAATTCCAGTCAAGGGCACATACTTCAGTTGCAGGCTCCTCTTTGGCCTAGGCCCTGGTTAGAGCTCATGCAGGAGGCAACCAGTCAATGTGTTTCTCTCACATCGATTTTCTCTCTGTCTTTCCCCCTCTTTTCTACTCTCTCTGAAAATCAGTGGAAAAATATTCTTGGGTGAGGATTAAAAAAATAAAAAATTCAGGTAACAGAAGTAGAAAGTGGGTATCACATGTGAGTCCCCCACTCCAGTTATAAGCTGTTACCATTTGGTTGCCTTTATGAAGGGTGCAGCTCAGCACCTTGTGTGGAGGTAGATGAGATGCTGATCTAGGCTGCTTGGGGCCCACAGAGGTCATCTAGATCACAGATTTATTTAAACATTTTATTTTGAAATATTTTTACAGTTACAGACAAGATGTAAAAATAGTGCAGAGTTGTGTATATGCTTTATCTGGGTTCCCTTCATGTTAACCATACAAACCAGTGGTTCAGTGATTAAAACCAGAAAATTAACACTGATAAAAATACTATTTTTAGAAAATCTACAGATCTTATTTGAATTTTGCCAGTTTTCCCACTAATTTCCTTTCTCTGTGCTAGGATCTGAGTGAGGATCCCACATTGTATCTGAATGTCATGTCTCTAGTCTTCTCAGTCTGATGAGACAGTTCTTCAGTCTTTCCTCATCTTTGAAGACCTTGACATTTATGAAGAGTACTGGCTATTTATTTTGTAGAATGTCACTCAATTTTTATTTTATTTTTTAATTTAAATTCTTGTTGAGAGTTTTTACCAATGGCATATTTCACAGACCTAGAAAGAACTCTCCAAAAATTCATCTGGAATAAAAAAAGACCCCGAATAGCCTTGCTGGGTACAGTATTCTTGGATTCAGTCCCTTCCTTTGCATGATTTTATATATTTCATTCCATTCCCTTCTGGCCTGATGTGTTTCTGTTGAGAAATCAGTCGCTAATTGGATGGGAGATCCTTTGTAGGTAACTTTCTGTCTCTCTCTTGCTGCTTTTAAGATTCTTACTTTGTCGTTGGTGTTTGCCAATTTAATTATAATGTGCCTTGGCATCAGTCTTTTGGGGTTCATTTTGCTTAGGACTCTGTGAGCTTCTTGGATTTATGTGGGTTTTTCTTCCCTATATAAGGGAAGTTTTCTGTCATTATTTCTTCAAACAGGTTTTCTATTCCTTACTCAGTTTCCTCTCCTTCTGGCACCCCTATTATGCGGATGTTGTTTTGTTTTGTTTTGTTGTTTTGTTTTGTTTTGTGTTGTTCCAAAGTTCCCTTAGGCTCTCCTGCTTTTTAATTTTTTTTTTCTAGAAGCTGCTCTTTGGATATTTTTTCCTATCTCTGCTTCTTCTAGTCCACTCTTGATGCTTTCTATTGAGTTCTTTATAGCAGCGATTTCATTTCTTCTTGGTTCTTCATTTCCTCTTGTTTCTTACACATATTGTTAAATTTGTCTTCCATTCTTTTCATCCACCTTATGACTATTTCTCTGAATTCTTTCTCTGACATATTGCTTGCCTCCATTTTGTTTACTGCCTTTTCAGGTGATGCCTGCTTTTCTTTCATATGCGGGCTGTTTCTTTGTCTCCCCATGATCTCTCTTCTCCGTACGTCTGGTTATGTAGTTCTCTATCTCCTGCATTGATTTTAAGGCACAAAGTACAACACAACAAGGTATAACGCACAAGGCACTGAACACAAATGAACTCACGATATTAATAACCCCAAATAAAGGTGACCACCAGAGAAAGGAGTATTAGAGGATAGGAGAGAAAGGAGAAGAGAAAAAAAAAGGAGTGCAAAAATGAAACTGGAAAAAGAAAGAAAGTAAGAGTGAAAAGAGAGAGAATAAGAAAGAAGAGGTGAAAACACTATATATATATATATATATATATATATATATATATATATATAAATATATATATATATATATATATATATATATATATATGGGGAGAAAACTCCAATAGAACAGCCACTAATCCCAACACATGCCAGCAACATGTACCTGGAGAGGAATGCAAACTGCAAACAACAACTAATATCAAGTGAAGCGAGGGAAAACAGAAGCAAAAAACAAACAAAACACAAAAAAACAAAAAAATAAGCAAAACAGTCTCACAAACAAGCATTAAAAAATTGATATAATCAATCAAGCAAACAACAACAAAAGGACACAGAAAAAATGTTTTCGATAGTGAAGAAAGAGAAGAGAGAGGTGTGTATGGATTTGAAGCACGGGATTGGAAATTAGATATATAAGTAGGTTGAAATTTTAACAGGGTAAACAGCAGTAATGGGGAAAATCTAAAGCAGGAATAGGGTAAGAGAAACAGGACAACAAAAGGGGAAAAAGTGAAGAAGAGAGTGATGGCATAAAGGTAAAGTTGAGATAGAGTAAAATGTTGCTAAGGAAAGATGAAAATAGAATGTAGAACACTAATCCCAAAGTAACGTAAAGAGAAAATAAAATGACACTTTTTAAAAAAAATGTAAAATAATAGTATTAATAATACTGATTGAAAATAAAAATGTAATAATTAAAAAGGTAAAATCAAGTGAGAAAAAATAAAAAAATTAGTTTCTTAAGTAAAAGATGAAAAAAAATGTGCAGTAATGAAGGTCATTCACTTCCTCTACTGTTCTGTTTGACATGCCTGTTTCCTAGTCAGGACAGTATTGAAGTTCCCTGCGTTCCACTGCTCCTCAGTGTTGTAAGCCAGTCCTGATTTTTAAGCAGGCAGTACTGGATTGACCTCTGGGGCTATAGATCCTCTCTAGCTAGTGTTTAGATTTTGTTTTCCCTGTGGCACTTAGTACTGGTTTGTGGGAGTGGGTTGCCCCAGAGCTGGTTCTCTGATGGTTATTTCCAGGTTCCAGAAAAACAACTTTCCCCTGCAGTCTCTTAAGAGTGTCCCCAGTTGGGTGATCCTATATATTGGGCTTAGTAATCAGAAGCAAGGATTTAAAGAGGCGGGTGAAAAAAAAAGCGCCAGAGTAAGTGTGTGAATTCCGGGGCTGCACGCAAGTCTGTGCAGTCTTTTTTACCCCTTGGGTCTAAGCAGCTGGCACACTTTTAAAATTTTTAGGCTGTCCTTTTGCGCCCAGATCAAATTGGGTTGCTTTTCAGAGTTCCCTTCTGTTAGCAGCTCTGAGGACCCCCTTCCACATTCACGGATCACGTCAGCCCCAACAGCCATGGATTTTTCTAGCCGCAGACTTCCCCAGGTCCTCCAGTTCCACTGTGCACGCATTTCTCTCGCCTGCTGGGACCACAGACCTCACCTTATCCCAGGCGAAATCTGACCTTTCCGTGGTAGAGTGTAGAGCTCCTCTGAGTCCGTGTGCTTGCACCACTTGGGGACTGGTGTTCTCGGGGTTGCAGCTGTTCGGTGGGAGCTGTAGTTATAGATTTCCCGGCCTTTTCAGGCTTCCGATAACATCCACTTTCCCCTTCAAGATGGCGTGGTCTCCGCATCCGAGCCGGTTGCTCCGGGAGGGAACCCAGCAGCAGTGGGGGCTGCCTGGTAAGGGGATCCCCGTCCAGCAGTCCCCCACAGTCTCCTGGAGTATAGCTGTCCCTCAACTCACCAACAAACACTCCCCATGTGACCACACACTCTCGCTTTGTTTTCTCACTCACACACTATCTTGCAGTCTGCCTTCCTGTCGACAGCCATCTTCATTTTCTTGCCTGGGTCTTTGACTCAACAACATTATTTTAAGATCCATCCATGTTGTTCATTTTATTGTCAAAAATAAAGAAATTGTTTTTGTCTGGATATACTTGTGTGTTTATCCATTCACTTGTTGATGGACAGTTGAGTTGTGGCCAGTTTGGGTAATTACAAATAAAACTGCTATGAATATTCATGTACAAGACTTCCTGTGGACCTATGCTTTCATTTCTGAATAGTAGGTATTGAGAGACTACCAAAGCCTTGGCCGGTGTTGCTCAGTGGTAGAGTGTCAGTCTGCGCACCAAAGGATTGGGGTGCGTGCTGGAGGCAAGGAGTCCATGTGTGTCTCTCATATTGATGTTTCTCTTTCTCTCCCCCTCCTATCTTCCCTCCCAATCTCTCTAAACATCAATGAAAAAAATATCCTTGGGTGAGGATTTAAGAAAACAAACAAAAAGACTATCAAATTGTTTTCCAAAATGGTTGACCATTTAAAATCCCCTCAGCAGTGTATGTGAATTCCACTTCCTCCACATTTTCTTCAACACTTGCATGGTCATTCTTATAGATGAATAGTGGTATCTCTTTGTGGTTTAAATTTGCATTTCCCTGTTGATTCGTGATGTTGAGCATCTTTTCATGTACCTGTTGGCCATCTGTATGTCTCCTGTGGAAAAATGTCTTCAGATCTGCCCACTTTTTATTTGGATTGTTTGTTTTTTTTGCTGTTGAGTTATATGAGTTCTTTATATGTTCTGGATACTAATTCCATATCAGATATATGATTTGCAGACATATTCTCCCATTCAGTAGGTTGCCTTTTCATTTTGTTGATGGTTTCCTTTGTTGTGCAGAAGCTTCTTAGTTTGATGTAGTGCCACTTGTTTGTTTTCTTTGATACCAACAGGTATCAAATTTAAAAAAATCATCAAGATTGATTTCAAAGAGCTTACCACCTAGGGTTTATTTTTGTAGGAATTTTAATAATTTGAGGTCTCATTTACAAGTCCTTCATCCATTTTCGAGTTAATTTTGTGTATGGTGTAAGGTAGTGGTCCAGTTTTCTCAGTACCTTTTACTGAAAAGACTGTCCTTTCTTTGTTGTATATTCTTGGTCCCTTTGTCATAAATTAACTGACTGTATCTGTGTGGGCTTATTACTGGGCTCTCTATTCTATTTCATGTATCTGTTTTCATGCCAGTACCATACTGTTAAATAATTTTTTTTACAGTTTACATTCCATATTGCTTTAGTTCAGATGTACAGCACAGTGGTCAATTATACACTTCACAATGTGCTTCTCCATGCTGCTTTGTTTACTATCTTTCACTCATTCTTTATGGGTTGTTTGTTTTCTTTTTATTGAGTTTTGAGAGTTCTTTATATGTTTTGGATACACATCCATCCAGATATGTTATTTAGAAATATATATTTTTAAATGTTATTGATTTTTCGAGAGAGAGATGGAGAGGGAGAGAGAAACATTGATGTGGGAGCAAAGCATTGAATGGCTACCTTATGGGCAACCCCTACTGGGGATCAACCCCACAACCTGGGCATGTGCCCTGACCAGGAATTGAACTTTCTGGTGCACCAGATTATGTCCAGTCAACTGAGCCACACTGGCCAGGGCTAGAAATATTTTCTTCCTGTCTTTGGATTGTTCTTAACAGTATGTTTTTAAGAGCAGAAATTTTAAATTTTGATAAGGCTTGTTTTATCAGTTTTTCCTCTTATGACTTGTATTTTGCCTTTGCACCCCGCCCCCCCCCCTCCCCCCCCCAGATCTTTGCGTGGCAAAGTTGTGTTAGCTCTTCAGTGCTTTTAAGAAGATTTTTTGTTTGGTATTTCATACAGATTCTTATTGTTTTTCTTATCTGGAAGAATGGTCAGAAATATCTGATTCATCATTACCAGTGCAACAATCAAGAGATCAAGTTCTATCAAATTATGTCCTATAAAATAATTTTTCTGAGGATCATAATTGTGGTTAAGTTTGGAATATTCTCTGAATAGTCATTTGACTATATTTGTCTTATAATTCATGAAATGTTTAAAATTGTACAGGTTTGTGTTAATGATGATCTGGTTGCAAAGAACTTCGCTTGTTATGTATCACCCATGGAGAATAAAAACCTTGATTCTTTAGAGAAACCAAGATTGAATATAAAGTCAGCATCCTTTCCCAATAAACTCAATCCAGCACTTAGTCTTTGGCCAATGTTTTTGCAAGGAAAAGATTCTCAAGGAATGGAAAGTGAGTAACTCCTCACCAATATGTTTCCTTTAAACTGTCTTATTTATAGGGATCTTAGTGTGTTTTTTAAACCTTTATTGTTGAAAGTATCACTTATGTCTCCCTTTTTCCCCCATTGACCTCTTGCTCTCCCCTTCCCCAATCTGAATCTTATTGTTTTGATATAAGTTATATAGATGTTTCCCTATACAGAGACAGGTACTCTCAATTTAATACTTAAATTATATACTTAGTGAATGTGTTACAAGTTTTGAGGTTCTAAAGCTGCTACAGTTTGTTTTTATGAGAAGAGGAAAAAAGTATTCTCAATTTCTTATTAACGGGAATTATGTTTTCAGGAGTCCATCCATGTGTTCATAATTCAGAGATACTGCCAAAACAAGATTTTGTTTGTTGACAGTTTTAGATACTTTTTAAAAGAACTAGTTAATAGCATGAACATAAGAGAAAAGTCAGTCATGGACAATGGAAACACTTCACCTGTTTCTACATTCAGTTTTCTTTAGTCCTTCACATCTTTCCTGTTGAGGAGCAATGTCACCTATAATCTTACTAGTAAAAGTGAGAGCAGAAGTATGTAAAAATTCACATTTGTATTTTGGGTTTAATTTCATGCTTTAATCCTGAAATATATTATTTCTGTCAGAGTCACATGGCTTAACTTTTCTGGAGCAGTCTCTCCAGCATTCGTGGCCCAAGCATGTTGTGAGTGATCCAGGGCCAACAGCTACTGTCCTGGGTAAGTTCTACTTGCTTGCTTCTTTTCAGATGCAGCATAAAACAACCCTCTTAATGGTATGAAGATAATAAGGGTTGTTTAGAAGGGCTATGGTAATTCTCTCTTTTCTTAATTTAATGGAACCAGTTTGTGATGTCTTGCTGAAAAAGATAATTTGCCTTGCAAATTAGTCGGTGCTCAATCCATACTTACAGGATTTGATTATAATGTAAGGAGCATAACAGGCACTTGTTCATGTAGAACTGATTTATTCCAGCCCGGATATAGATCAGTGATTGTTATTTATACTCAGAGTATACATATGTATATATGATTGATTTTTATTTTAAGTAATAGGATACATAACAATAAGAAAGAGACTTTTATGAGAGCAGAAATACCCAATCTTTAATTTCACATCTTTAAGATATTAAATTAATGGCAATTGTTGGACATGGGTGAAATCTGCCAGCATCTTTGATGCTTGGCTCACCCTGTGGTAATTCCTACACAGTGTTGCTACTACATTGGGTATATACATACTTGTGGATATAATATTTCATATGCATCCATAGTAAATCTCAACTAAGTTAAAGCTTTAGTCAACTAAAATATTCCCTATACTTAAAATTATTTTTAATTAGTTTGGTAATGTTCAATATAGAAAAATACAGATAATCAAAATTTCAAACACCTATCATTTTTATACCTACTTATTAAAATTTTAGAGTCCTTTTTCCAAAAGTTTTCCAGATGTGAGGGTGTGAATATAATTTTTATTTTCCAGAAATGGGATCCTACCATATATAACTCTGTGTAGTGTTTTTCACTTAATATATGGCTAAATTTCTTTCTAGGTCAAATGTGTCCAGTATAACATGGGTTTAAGGATATGGGCTCTGACATGAGACTGTCGGGATATCAGTCCCACTGCCTCCTCTGCGACGTGGGGAGGCATTATTTCTGTCGCATTGAATTGGTTAGGTGGGTCATTCATGTACAGAGTTTACATGGCCTCGCACCTGCAGCCCTGCCCCAGATGCTGATCTGCCTCCTGTAGGGGTCTTAAATGAGAATTGCTGCTGAAAGGAGCCTCTGGTGGGAATGTATTCTTTCCATTTGTGTTTCTTTCATTTTCATTGGAACAGGGAAAATACAAGGCATTTACATCGTGTTTAATCATTGCACAGCTTTCTATTGTGTGAATATGTCATTATTATTCTAAGTAGCCCCAGATTGCTGGACAGTCATTGTTTCCTATTGTTCTGTATTACATCAGTGTTGGAATCAACTATGCATGTCTTTGAAAAGGAAAGTTGATGGTAAACAAAATGTGAGATTTTACTGGATTGTCACGTAAAAACAAAATTATTAGCTTGGCTGGTATGGCTCAGTGGTTGAGCGTTGACTTATGAACTGGGAGGTCACAGTTTGATTCCTGATCAGGGCACATGCCCAGGTTGTGGGCTCGATCCCCCATTGTGGGAGGTGCAGAAGGCATCCAGATCAATGATTCTCTCTCATCATTGATGTTTCTATATCTCCCTCTCCCTTCCTGTCTGAAATTAATATAAATATTAAAAATAAATAAAAACCATAAAAAACACAAAACTATTAAGTGTTACTTATCTAAGCAAAGATTTATTTTTCCTTGTAATCATTGTGATTAATTTTTGGTATTTCTCGTTAAAGTTGCCTTATATTACTTTTTAATCAAAGTTTAATATTTTTTAAATACTTGGTTAAATAATCAAATAATATAGAAAGGCTATAATAAAAAGTAATTTTCTCTTGTCCAGCATCTTCTCATCCCAGGCTTTTTTCTTAGCCATTTATTTGGGCAGTTATCTCCAAATCTTAAAATAATTCTGATTAGATCTGAAGATGGCAACCGGCAGGAAGGTAGGGAGGGAGAGAGTATGAGAGAGTGAGGGAGCGATAGAGGAGTGTGTGGTGTGTGTGTGTGTATGAGCTAGGGACAGTTAGATCCTGCAGGTCTTCCAAGAGGCTGCCAAACTGGACAGACTTAGATGGCGAAGTCCCGCTGCCACCGTGGACACTGCGGGGGCAGCCAGTGCAGGCACAGAGACCACACCATCTTGAAAAACAGAGTTGCCTGAGACTAGGATCCTGGCCTCAGCACCACTCAGTTTGGTCTTAGACGCAAACCAGGACCTTGCAGCCACTGGGACAGAGACCTGCAACCACAGCTGCAGACGCAGACACCAAGAATCTAGACATCCCGGCCGCAGATTTCTGTGAGTTACAGAGCCCATCCCCCTCCCCTCAGGCTCACGGCAGCACCAGAGGAATGGCTAGACCCCTCCCCTTGCACAGGGCCGCAGCTCCGCTATAGGAATTTAAGCCTGGGCACTCGCGGACACTGGGAATTTGTTCCTCGCAATGCAATCGGGCAACCAAACCCCATGCCCACATAGGGCAACAGTGCCACCTGACTTCAATTTTGGGCAAGCGCACACGGAAGTCTTTTCTGCAGCACAAGAGTGGACTTCCTGCCGACACAGTGCTACTGTGCAACCCGGTCCCCCAAGCAGACCAGGGACCCTGATTCTCCACATGAGAGGCAGCACTGAGCACCAGTGACGACTCTGTTTCTCATTGTGTGCGCCTGGGATCCCTGATTCCCAGTGCATTCAAAATAAGAGCCAGTGACTCCAATTCTTGGTGAATGCACATACAGGGACCCTGATTCTCAGCGCGAGGCCGCACCAAGCAACAGAGACTCTGATACTTGATTCTTGGTGTGGGCACAGGGGGACTCTGATTCCTGCCACATGCTAGGGGACTCTTGATTTTTGACACATGCCAGCGGGGCCTCTTTTTCAGCATGGCACAGGTGAGGTCCCTGATTCTAGATGCACACACTAGGCCACACTGAGTGCTGGTGACTCTGATCCTGGGTGAGCGTGGCTCCCACCAACCCACGTCAGCCACATGTCTTGGTGTCAGAGCTCTTCAGTGACACTCGGATGGTGCGAAGCTCCCACTGCACACGGCCCAGGCCCACGCAACTCAGTGTTTGAACCTTCTAGTGATAGTCAGAATGGGGTGTCAATGACACAACCCCCGGAGGAAAGAAAATGAGGAATCACCAAGAAAGGAAATAAGTGAAACGGAAGCATGCAACATGACAGAAAAAGAATTCAGAGTAATGGTTGTACAGTTCATACACCAGATGGATGAGAAAATCAACAACCTATGCAAACATCAGGAAGAAATCAAAAGTGATATAGCTACAATCAAAAACACCATGGAAGGTTTCAACAGTAGACTAGAAGAAGTAGAGGACTGAATTAGTGAGTTAGAAGATAAGGTAGAGAAACAAGCCCAATCTGAATAGCAACTGGAGAAAAAAATTTAAAAAGCAGGAGGAGAGCCTAAGGGAGCTTTGGGACATCACGAAACGAAGTAACATATGTATAATAGGGTTGACAGAAGGACAAGAAGAGCAGCAAGGATAAGAAAATCTATTTGAAGAAATAATGACAGAAAACTTCCCAGATATAGGGAAGAAAAAAGATACACAAGTACAGAGAGTCCCAAGCAAGATGAATCCCAAAAGACCCACACCAAGACATGTCATAATTACAATGGCAAATGTTAACGACAAAGAGAGAATTTTAACCTTTTGCACTCGGATGTCGAGTATGACTCGACATGGTTAGCATCGGTAGCAGCTCGAGAAAAAAGCAAGCGAGTGCAAAGGGTTAAAGGCTGCAAGAGAGAGAGAGAGATACCTACAAAGGATCCTCCACCAGATTATCAACTGATTTCTCAACAGAAACATATCAAGCTAGAAGGGAATTGAAGGAGGTATACACAGTGATGCAAAGCAGAGGACTGAATCCAAGAATACTCTATCCAGCAAGACTATCAATCAAAATTGAACGGGAAATCAGGAGCTACGCAGACAAAAATGGCTAAGGGAGTTTATCACTACCAAGCCAGCAATGCAAGAAATACTAAAGGGAATACTGTAAAAAGAAGAAATAGGAAGGGAGGAAGGAACACATGCATAAAGTACAGAAATGGCTACAAACAAATACCTGTCAATAATAACATTAAATGTAAATGGATTGAATGCTCCAATCAAAAGACATTGAGTGAGTGAATGAATAAGAAAACATGACCCATATATATGCTGTCTACAGGAGACCCACCTTGGAACATGGGACTCACACAGACTGAAAGCGAAGGGATGGAAAAATATCTTTCAGGCAAATGGAAATGAAAAAAAGATGAGATAGCAATACTTATATCTGACAAAATAGACCTCAAAGTGAAGGCCATAACAAGAGACAATGAAGGCCACTTCAGAATTCTAAAGGGATTGATACAACAAGAGGATATAACTCTGGTAAACATTTATGCACCAATGAAGGAACACTCAAATACATGAAAAAACTTCTGGAAGATATCAGGGGAGAGATTGACAGCAACACAATCATAGTAGGAAACTTTAATACCCCATTAACATCACTGGATAAATCATCTAGACAAAAATTAGCAAAGAAACATCAACTTTAAACAACTCACTAGATCTCATGGACTTAATTGACATCTTTAGAACATTCTACCCCCAGACTACAGAATATACATTCTTCTCATGCAACATGGAACATTTTCAATGATAGACCACATATTTGGATGCAGGCAAAGTCTCTCCAAATTCAAGAGAATTAAAATCATATCAAGCATCTCCTCAGATCACAATGGAATAAAATTAGAAATCAACTAAAATAAAAACAATCACAAAAATTCAAACACTTGGAAGCTGAATAGGACACTATTAAACAACTAGAGGCCCGGTGCACAAAATTCGTGCACGGAAGGGGGTTGTCCCTCAGCCCAGCCTGTACCCTCTCCAATATGGGACCCCTCAAGGGATGTCTGACTGCCCGTTTAGGCCTGATCCCACCGGGATCAGGCCTAAATGGACAGTCGGACATCCCTCTCATAATCCAGGACTGCTGGCTCCCAACTGCTTGCCTGCCTGCCTTCCTGATTGCCCCTAACCGCTTCTGCCTGCCAGCCTGATCACCCCCTAACCACTCTGCTGCCAGCCTATTTGCCCCCAACTTCCCTCCTCTGCCAGCCTGGTCACCCCTAACTGCCCTCTCCTGCAGGGTTGATCACCTCCAACTTCCCTCCCTTGCAGGCCTGGTCCTTCTCAACTGCCCTCCCTTGCAGGCCGGGTGCCTCCCAACTGCCCTCTCCTGCTGGCCATCTTGTGGTGGCCATCTTGTGTTCACATGGGGGCAGGGTCTTTGACCACATGGGGGCAGCTATATTGTGTGTTGGAATGATGGTCAATCTGCATATTACTCTTTTACTAGATAGGATAGAGGCCTGGTACAGGGGTGGGGGCCAGCTGGTTTGCCCTGAAGGGTGTCCGGATCAGGTGGGGGTTCCCTTGGGGCATGGGGCGGCCTGAGCGTGGGGCGGCCTGAGTGAGGGGCCTGTGGTGGTTTGCAGGCCGGCCATGCCCCCTGGCAACCCAAGCAGAGGCCCTGGTATCTGGAATTTATTTTCCTTCTACAATTGAAACTTTGTAGCCTGGAGCGGAGCCAAGCCTGGGGCTCCCTCCGAGGCCGGCAGCCATTTCTGTTGGGGTTATAATTGAAACTTGGTTGCCTTAAGCGGGTGGGCCCGGCCAGGGAGTGCGGAAAGCTTTGCTTCCCCTGTTGCTGGCAGCAACCCTGGCCTGCTCTCTCAAGCTCCAATCTGCCGCCATTTGTTTAAATTTATTTACCTTCTATAATTGAAACTTTGTAGCTTGAGTGGAGGCTTAGGCCTGGCAAGGGCAGGTGGAAAGCTTGGCTTCCTCTGTTACCTAGAAAACCTTGCTCTCTGTGGCTGTAGCCATCTTGGTTTGGGTTAATTTGCATGCTCACTCTGATTGGTTTGTGGGCGTGGCTTGTGGGCGTGGTTTGTGAGTGTGTCGGAGGTATGGTCAATTTGCATATTTGTATATTATTAGGTAGGATGAGTGGGTTACCAAAGAGATCAAAGAAGAAATAAAACACACAATGGAAACAAACAACAATGAAAACACAACAATCCAAAATCTTTGAGACACAGTGAAAGCAGTCCTGAGAGGGAAGTTCATAGCATCAAAAAACAAGAAAAACTGCCGAAACCAGTTTGGCTCAGTGGATAGAGCGTCGGCCTGCGGACTGGAAGGTCCCAGGTTCGATTCCGGTCAAGGGCATGTACCTTGGTTGCGGGCACATCCCCAGTGGGGGGTGTGCAGGAGGCAGCTGATCGATGATTCTCTCTCATCGATGTTTCTAACTCTCTATCTATCCCTCTCCCTTCCTCTCTGTAAAAAAATCAATAAAATATATTTAAAAAAAAAACAACAAGAAAAACGTAATAAATCATCTAACTCTGCAACTTGAAGAATTAGAAAGAGAGCAACAAGAAAATCCCAGTGTGAGCAGAAGGAAGGAAATAATAAAGATCAGAGTGGAAATAACAGACATAAGAAACAAAACAAAACAATACAAAAGATCAATGAAACCAAGAGCTGGTTCTTTGAAAGGATAAACAAGATTGATGAACCTTTAGCCAGGCTCACCAAGAAGCAAAGAGAGAGGACCCAAATAAACAAAATCAGAAACAAAAGAGGTGAAATAACAACAGACCCCACAGAAATACGAAGAATCATAAAAAAATGCTATTTCTATTCCAACAAACTGGTCAACCTAGAAGAAATGGACATATTCCTAAAAAAATACAATCTTACAAAACTCAACGAGGAGGAATCAAAAAATATGAATAGGCTGATAACTATGGAAGAAATTGAAGCAATAATAAAAAAAACTTGCAACAAACAGAAGCCCTGGAACAGATGGCTTCACAGGGGAGTTTTATCAGACATTCAAAGAAGAAATAAAATGTATCATCCTCAGACTATTCAAAAAAATTCAAGAGGAAGGAGCACTTCCAAGCTCTTTCTATGAAGACAGCATCACCCTAATCCCCAAACCAGATAAAGATAATACAAAGAAAGAGAATTACAGGCCAATATCCCTCATGAACATAGATGCCAAAATCCTCAACAAAATTCTAGCAAATTGAATCCAGCATTACATTAGAAAGATCATACACCATGACCAAGTGGGATTTATTCCAGGGATGCAAGGATGGTAGAACATCCACATACCAATAAATGTGATACATCACATAAATTGAGAGAGAAAAACCATATAATCATATCAATTGATGCAGAAAAAGCATTTGAAAAAATCCAACACCCTTTCTTGATAAAAACTCTCAGCAAGGTGGGAATAGAAGGATCATACCTCAACATAATAGGAGCCATATATGACAAAGCCACAGCCAACATCATACTTAATGGGCAAAAACTAAAACCATTTCCCCTAAGAACAGGGACGAGACAGGGATGACCATTCTCACCACTCCTGTTCGACATAGTACTGGCAGTACTAACAATTGCGATCAGACAAGAAGGAGAAATAAAAGGCATCCACATTTGAGAAGAGAAGTAAAACTGTCCTTATTTGCAGATGACATGATATTGTACGTTGAAAACCGCAAAGACTCCATAAAAAACAACAAAAAGAAAACAACAACTACTAGACTTAAATGAATTCGTCAATGTAGCAGGATACAAAATTAACACCCAGAAGTCTATGGCTTTTCTATACACCAATAATGAACTCACAGAAAGAGAAATTAACCTTTTGCACTAGAATAAAGGAATCGAGAAAAAAGCAAGTGAGTGGAAAGGGTTAAAAAAGCAATCCCATTCACCATTGCAACAAAAAAATTAAGAAACCTAGGAATAAACTTAACCAAGGAGACAAAGGACATGTACTCAGAAAATTTCAGGACGCAAAAAAAAGAGATAGAGGAAGACATGAACAAATGGAAGAATATACCATGTTCATGGATTGGTAGAATCAACATCATTAAGATGTCCATACTACCCAAAGCAATCTATAAATTCAATGCAATCCCCATTAAAATACCAATGGCTTACTTCAAAGACCTAGAACAAATGCTCCAAAAATTCATCTGGAATAAAAAAAAAAAAGACACTGAATAGCTGCAGCAATCTTGAGAAAGAAGAACAATGTTGGAGGGATCCCAGTACCAGATATCAAGCTATACTACAAAGCCTCTGTTCTCAAAACTGCCTGGTACTGGCACAAGAACAGACATATAGACCAGTGGAACAGAACAGAGAACCCAGAAATTGACACAAGCCAGTATGCTCAATTAATATTTGACAAAGGAGGCAAGAGCATACAATGGAGACAAGACAGTCTCTTCAATAAATGGTGTTGCGAAAACTGGACAGATACATGCAAAGAAAAAATGAAACTAGATCACCAACTTACACCGTACACAAAAATAAACTCAAAATGGATAAATGACTTAAAAATAAGATGGTAAAGCATAAAAATCTTAGAAGAAGATTGCAGACAAAATTGCAGACATTTGTCGTAGCAATATCTTTACCAACACAGCTCCTAGGGCAAGAGAGACTAAGGAGAAAATAAACAAATGGGACAACATCAAAATAAAAAGCTTTTTTACAGCAAAAGAAACCATCAACAAAACAAAAAGAAAGCCCACTGCATGGGAGAACATATTTGCCATTGTTATTTCCAATAAGGGTTTAATCTCCAACATTTACAGGGAACTCATACAACTTAACAAAAGGAAGATAAACAACCCAATCAAAAAATGGGCAAAGGATCTAAATAGATACTTTTGACGGAGGACATTCAGAAAGCCAAGAGACATATTGAAACATGCTCAAAGTCACTAATCATCCGAGAGATGCAAATCAAAACAACAATGAGGTACCACCTCACACCTGTCAGACAGTTATCATCTACAAATCAACAAATGACAAGTGCTGGAAAGGATGCGGAGAAAAAGGAACCCTCATGCACTGCTGATGGGAATGCAGACTGGTGCAGCCACTGTGGAGAACAGTATGGAGTTTCCTCAAAAAATTAAAAATGGAACTGCCATTTAACCCAGTAATACCACTTATAGGAATATATCCCAAGAAAACAGAAACACCAATCAGAAAGCATAAATGCACCCCTATGTTCATAGCAGCGCAATTTACAATAGCTAAGATTTGGAAACAGCCTAAGTGCCCATCAGCAGATGAATGGATTAGAAAACTGTGGTACATCTACACAATGGAATACTATGCTGCTATAAAAAAGAAGGAATTCTTACCATTTGCAACATCTTGGATGTATCTGGAGAGCATTATGCTAAGTGAAATAAGCCAGTCAGTGAAAGATAAATACGACATAATCTCACTCATTTATGGATAATAAAGAACATTACAAACTGTTGAACAAAAATAGAGGCAAAGAACCACCGAAAAGACTGTCAAACTACAGTGGGAATGTAGGGAAGGGTTGGGGGGCAGTAAGAGATCAACCGAAGGTCTTGTATGCATGCATATAAGTACAACCAACAGACGCAAGACACTGGGGGTGGGGGGCGAGGGCAAGTGCCCGTGGGTAGGGGTGGCCAGTGGGAGGGTTGGGGGTGGGGGAAGGGGACATATGTACTACTATTTGTAATACCTTAAACAATTAAATTTAAAAACCTTAATTAGTTTATTATTTTTAGGTTTATCAATTCTAAATATGGTCTTGACATCTATGACAGATCAGCTTTCATTCCCCTTATCCACAAATATTTATTCATCAGAATGTCATAAAGTGTTCTAGCTGGTTTGGCCCTGTGGATAGAGTGTTGGCCCAAGTCCTGAAGATTCCTGGGTTCAATTCCGATCAAGGGCATGTACCTTGGTTATAAGCTGGGAGGCAACCAATCTATGTGTCTCTCTCACATCGGTGTTTCTCTCTGTGTCTCTTCTCTGGCCAATGTGGTTCAGAGGTTGAGTGTCTTCCTGTGAACCAGGAGGTCACAGTTTGATTCCCAGTCGGCACATGCTCAGGTTGTGGTTTTGATCCCAGTTGGGGGACATTCAGGAGGCAGCTGATCGATGATTCTCTCTCATCATTGATGTTTCCATTTCCCTCACCCTTCCTCTCTGAAATTAATAAAAAAAATATTAAAAAAAAATTAAAACTGCCTTATGACCTAGTTATTCCACTTCTGGGATTTATCCAAAAGAAACCCAAAACACTAATTTGAGAGAATTCCTATGCTTATTGCAGTGTTATTTATAACTAGAGGCCCGGTGCACGAAGTGCGTGTATGGGGTGTGTGTGCGGGTTGTCCCTCAGCCCAGCCTGCACCCTCTCCAATCTGGGACATCCCTCTCACAATCTGGGACTGCTGGCTCCTAACCACTCGCTTGCCTGATTGCCTCTAACCACTCTGCCTGCCAGCCTGATAGCCCCCTAACTGCTCCCCTGCTGGCCTGATTGACGCCTAACTCTCCCCTGCCAGCATGATCGCCCCTAACTGCCGTCCCCTGCATGGCTAAGGGGACTGGGGGACTGAGGCTTAATGAGGCAGGGCTGAGGGAACTGGGGTACTCTGGTTGGATGAGGCGGGGCTGAGGGGAATGGGCGCTGCCATCTTGTGGCTGTGGGCTTGCCATCTTGTGAGGATGTGACAGTCAATTAGCATATTCTCTCTTTATTGGCTGTGAGCACTGGCATCTTGTGAGAAGGTGATGGTCAATTAGCATTTTCCCTCTTTATTAGATAGGATAACCAGGATATGGAAGCAGCTCAGGTGTCCATCTGTAGGTGAGTGGATAAAAAAGCTGTGGTACATTTACACAATGGAATACTACTCTGCCATCAAAAAGAAGAAAACATTACCCTTTGTGACAGCATGGATGGACCTGGAGAATATTATGCTAAGTGAAATAAGCCAGTCAGAGAAAGGTGGCAAGTACCATATGATTTCAGTCATATGTAGAATCTAATGAACAAAATGAACTAACAAGCAAAATTGAGACAGACTCATAGAGAGCAGATTAACAGCTTCAGGGTGAGGGGTGCGGGGCTTGGTGGTAGGGGTGGAGGGATTGAGCAAAACAAGTGAAAAAGCTCATGGACACAGACAACAGGGTGATGATTGCTGTAGGGGTGGATGGAGAGGTGGGGAGGTGGAGGAGGGTAAAGGGGATAAATGGTGATGGAAGGAGACTTGACGTGGGTGGTAAACACACAGTACACAGAGGATATGTTGTGGAATTGTGCCCCTGAAACCTGTATAATTTTGTTAACCATAAATAAGTGCAAAAAAAGAAAAAAATTAGTGTATACATGTGAGTATACAGTGTTTCCCAGTATACATTATTTTATATTTATGATGATATATCTCCTATGTAGATTTCTAGAAAAAGGACTTCTGGGTTAAAGGATGATTTTATTAGAACACTGGAGGCCTGGTGCATGAATTTGTGGATGGTTGGTTCCCTTGGCCTGCCTGGTGATCAGGGCCGATTGGGGAGGGTGCCAGCCTGCCAGGGAGAGGGACCATGGGAGGTTGGACCCAGCAGCAAGCTAACCCATGGCCGATTCTGCTCCTGTCTGGGTCTGGGGTGTGGGTGAACCAGATTAGGGGCTGTTAGGGCCCCAGCAGCAAGGTTTGGGTCAGTGCGTGTCATAGCTACTGGCTGGTCATCTGGTCATTCGGTTGTAATGGTCACTTAGGCTTTTATATATATAAGTTGCCAGGTGCTTGTGCATAGGTGCCATATCATCCTGGAGTGTCACTGCGAATCTAGGGAGATTGTGCCTGTTTTTGCCCACAGCCTCACCAGCAGAGGGTATTCCAAGTCTGGGTTTTTTTTCAGTCTGCAAGTAAAAAATAGTATCTTAGAGTAGTTTCCATTTTTCCTATTATAAGTGCCACCTATGATTTTGTAAAAAGTCATGTACATTTATTGTGGTTAAATATGTATGCTGTTGCAAAAGGTAAGATTTCCTTTTTTATGGCTGAGTAGTATTCCATTGTATAAATGTACCACAGCTTTTTTATCTACTCACCTACTGATGGGCACTTGGGCTGCTTCTAAGATCTTGGCTATCCTACCTAATAAAATAGTAATATGCAAATTGACCGCACCTTTGCTACGCCCAAGCCATGCCCACCAGCCAAAGCCACACCCATCAGCCAATCAGGGCGAGTATGCAAATTACCCAACAAAGATGACGGTTAATTTGCATACGCTGAGAGAGGGAGGAGTGAAGACTGAAGACAACTTAGAAGGAAGAGGGAGGAAAAGCGGAAAGCAAGGTGGCTGCCAGAGGGAAAGCCTGGTCGGGGTGGAGCGGGGCGGGCGGCAGTGGTGAGCAGGTGCAGGCGAGGTGGCCGCAAAGGCAGCGGCAGTGGCAGCGCACGCGGCCGCAACAGCCGCTTGCAGGGTTATCCTGCAAATGGGCTACTAGTTGTAAATAATGCTGCAATGAACATATAGAATATGTTGATACACAATAACACACTAAGTAAATGTTGGTTATTCATAGTATTATTGCACTACTGGTTTATTACTTTTTCCTCAAGTACATATGTTAATAGTTTATACTATTAACTGTTAGTTCAACTTCCAGTCAGGGCACATAACCTAGATTGTGGGTTTGATCCCTAGTCAGGGAGCATATGGGAGGAACCACTGGATGTTTCTCTCCCTTCCTCTTTCTCTAAAATCAATTAAAAACATCTTCAGGTGAGGATTAAAAAAAAAAGATAGTACTTCATTTTCTTCTGATCTCTGACTCTGTTGATTATTCTTTTCTAAGTTCTTAGTATGTCCTGTTGATTGACTTTTTAGATTTTCTCTGTACCTTGATATTCTGTAGTTTATTTAAAATATATTTAAGAGTGGATGGTTCAATATTCATTTATTAACACTTGGAATTTTTCAATTACCGAATTCATGTTTAACATGAATTTCTGAAAAGTATTAAATTTTAATGTTTTCAAAGATTTTTTTCCCTACCTCTCTTCCTGAATCTATTGGCCATAAATTAGTGTTTGTTTTTTTATTATCCTTTTCTAGCTTCTTTTTTGAATTTTTCATTTCTCTGAACTGATTTCTGAGAAGTTTTCTTAATTTAATTCTTTAAATTTCCATTTTTCTCTTTGCTTCTAGTTCAGTATTTACTTTATCTTTTGAGTTTTCAATTTTATGACTATTTCTTACTGCTTAGAATTTTACTGGTTCTTCTTTATGTGTGCCTGTCTTCATATCCATCTGTTTTGTTTCATGTATACTATTTCTTCTTTTATCTCTTGGATATTTTCAATAGATTTATATAGGAGTTCTTTTTAGACTGCTGTTTTATCTTCATTTCCTCAGGTGTGAAGCTTCACCTCCTCGCAGACCTTTGTGAGGTGGTTTTTTTGGTTTGTTTTTTAATTTATGATGGCATCAAACGAATTTGTGATTTCAGTGATTTATGTAATTCAATAGGTGAAAGGTATATCTTGTCTTCTTTCTTTTAATCCTCACCTGAGGATATTTTTTCCATTGATTTTTAGATAGAGTGGAAGTGATGAGGAGAGGTAAAGAGAAACAACGATGTGAGAGAGACACATAAATTGGTTGCCTCCTGAATGCACCCTCACCGGGCCTGGGGATTGAGCCTACAACCAGGTTTTGTGCCTTTGTCCACAATCCAACTCGGGACTTTTCAGTCTGTGGACTGACACTCTATCCACTGAGCCAAACCGGCTAGAGATATACCTTGTCATTTAATTTGTGTTTCTCTTTTTGATACTTAGAGTAAACACTTTCCCAGAATTGCTCTGTAATACTCTAATAAGTGATTGCTGGGTTGAATTTCTTTTGTTTTTCTTTTCTTTGAAGTCACATTTTAATTTTTACCCAGCTTAATTATCCATATTATTCACTAAGCAAATTTTGTCACTTTTCAAAAGTCAGATTTAGTCCTGGAGGATAAATATATTTGAAAGAGTCTTCTTCAGAAATTTGCCACTTCCTGGTCATTCAACTTCAGCTTGTTTTCTAATATGTTTTCTGTCCATTGTGCTATTAAGAAGTGAAATGCACTATTATCCCAAACCGTTTCTGAACTGAGTTATAATTGGTGTTCCAGTTGTTGCTATATAACAAACATAATATTCAGTGATGTGAAACAACCATTTGATAATGCTCATGGATTCTTTGGTCAAGGATTCAGTATGGGCACAGTAGGAAGGCTTTAACTCTGTTCCACAGTGTGTGGGGGACCTCGGCTGGGAAGACTCGAAGGCTGGTGGTAACTAAATGGTTTGATTCATTTGAAGATTTATTCAGTCCTATGTCTGGCAGTTGATGCTGGCTTTTTCCTGGGACTTCAGCTTGGGCTGTCATATGAAATTCCTATCGTGGCCTTTTCATGTGGTTGCTTGGACTTTCCTCCCAACTATGGTGACTGGGTTTCAGAAGTAAGCTGGAATCCAGGAGAGCAAGTCGCAGTACATGACATTTTTGTGATCTAGCTTTAGAAGTCACATAACGCCACTTCCATGTTGTTTACAAGCCCACCCAGGCTCATTGGAAAGGAGTATAGAGCCCATCTCTCAGTGGGAAGAAGTGTCAAAATCACATTGTAAGAAGAGCATGTGTGTTGGGAGACATGTTCTGGCCCTCTTTGGAAAGTAGAGTATGCCAAGTTACAACAGTATATTATATTTAATTCTTAGTAAGCCAGTGTAAAGGAATTTTTAAAGTATTTTCTAATAAGAAGGGTTGAAACAAGATTTTAAAATTTAATTTTCTCAAGAGACCAACCAAAGGACTTGTATGCATGCATATGAGCATAATCAATGGACAGAGATAGTAGGAGGGTGAGGACATTTGCTGGGGGTGGGAGTGGCTGGGGAGAGGTCAATGGGGGAAAAAGGAGACATATGTAATACTTCAAACAATAAAGAATTTAAATTAAAAAATTTAATTCCCTCAAGTAAGATTTAATATAAAAGTCTATTCCATAATAGTTTTATACATTAAGATTTTATTATTATACTTTTAAAATATCCTTTTTGCCGTATTTTCTATTTATTAATAACACCTTTTATCACTATTTTTATTTTTCAGATAAAACTATGAAATGTAAAGTGGATTCCTTGACTGGTTCACCTAAAAAGATATCTGAAAAGAAACAACAGTGCATCTCTTTAAAAGATGTAAATAAGGTTGTTTTTTTTAAATGTTCATTAAATATACATTTAATATAATGTTAATTTTAGAATATTCTCCTTTAAAATCTAGGAACCAAAAATGTTTTTGTTAAAAAATCTTTGGCTATGATAATTCCATTCATGAAAAAGTGTAGTTTGCATGTTTGCTCTATTTCAAAAGAACAAAAACTCCAGCCAGCTCTCGCTTTGTTCTTGGCCTAGTGGCCTCTACAAAATTCAGTATTTATCCTCATTAAAATTTTTTTTTTATTTATTTCAGAGAAGAAGGGAGAGGGAGAGAGATAGAAACATCATTGATGAGAGAGAGTCATTGATCACCCTCCTGCACACCCTACACTGGGGATCAAGCCTGCAACTCGGGCACACGCCCTGACCGGGAATCAATCTGTGACCTCCTGCTTCAAAGGTTGACGCTCAACCACTGAGCAACACTAGCTGGGCTATCCTCATTTAAACAATGGTGTGAAAATCTGGGATTATGGGATACTATAATAGTTAAGTTCAGTACTAACCTGTCCTTCTAGTCCCTTTGGCAATAAAGGTGAAAGTTATTATAGGACATTTTAAATACTGAAATGCCAGCTCCTACTATGTGGATACTTCAATATAATGGTTATAGCAATGGCATAATCAGTTCTTTTTCTCTCTCTATCTGTGTTGCCTGAAAATTATCTAAGATGGTTGTTTATGAGAATAATTTCCATGGAATTTTCAATGTATGGAATGATGTCCACGAACTGAGCGACACTGGCCAGGGCCTCATGGAATTTTGATTCATCAAGAATATATATATTTGCTAGCATATTACTCTTTCTGAAAATATTGTTGTTTTTTTAACAGTGTGTTGAATCGTCAGTGTATTGGCCAACAAAAAGAGGCATAACCATATATGCTGATCCAGATATACCAGCAGACAGGTATGATTTGAAAATTTAGTGTAGTTAACTAGAGACTTAAGTATAATATTGTCTTAAGTAGTGTATGAGGTTGATGATAAGAAAGTATTCAATTTCCTTTTTCTAAAATTTATTGATTAAGGTATTACATATGTGTCCTTATCCCCCCATTTCACCCCTATCCCCCCCACTCATGCCCTCACTCCCTGTTGTCTGTGTCCATTGGTTAGGCTTATATGCATGCATACAAGTCCTTTGGTTGATCTCTCCTCCTCACTCCACCCTCCCCTACCTTCCCTCTGAGGTTTGATGGTCTGATTGATGTTTCTCTGTCTCTGGATCTGTTTTTGTTCATCAGTTTATGTTGTTCATTATATTCCATAAATGAGTGAGATCATGTGATATTTATCTTTCTCTGATTGGCTTATTTCACTTAGCATAGTGCTCTCTAGTTCCATCCATGCTGTTCCAAATGGTAAGAACTCCTTTTTTACTGCAGTGTAGTATTCCATTGTATAGAGGTACCACAGTATTTTTTTTAAATAATCTTTATTTATTTTTAAATATATTTTATTGAATTTTTACAGAGAGGAAGAGAGAGGGATAGAGAGTTAGAAACATCAATGAGAGAGAAATATCGATCAGCTGCCTCCTGCACACCCCCTATTGGGGATGTGCCCGCAACCAAGGTACATGCCCCCAACCGGAATCGAACCTGGGACCCCTAAGTCCGCAGGCCGACGCTCTATCCACTGAGCCAAACCAGTTTCGGCTACCACAGTTTTTTAATTCACTCATCTACTGATGGGCACTTTTAGGCTGTTTCCAAATATTAGCTATGGTGAATTGTGCTGCTATGAACATAGGGGTGCATATATGCTTTCTGATTGGTGTTTCTAGTTTCTTGGGATATATTCCTAGGAGTGGGATCACTGGGTCAAATGGGAGTTCCATTTTTAGTTTTTTGGGGAAACTCCATACTGTTCTCCACAGTGGCTGCACCAGTCTGCATTCCCACCAGCAGTGCATGAGGGTTCCTTTTTCTCCGCATCCTCTCCAGCACTTGTCATTTGTTGATTTGTTGATGATAGCCATTCTGACAGGTGTGAGATGGTACCTCATTGTCATTTTTTTTGGTTTGCATCTCTCGGATGACTAGTGACTTTGAGCATGTTTTCATATGTTTCTGGGCCTTCCTTCTGTCTTCTTTTGAAAAGTATCTATTTGGGTCTGTTGCCTCTTTTTTAATTGGGTTGTTTATCTTCCTTTTGTTAAGTTGTATGAGTTCCCTGTAAATGTTGGAGATTAAATCCTTATCGGTGATAACAATGGCAAATATGTTCTCACATGCAGTGGGCTTTCTTGTTATTTTGTTGATGGTTTCTTTTGCTGTAAAAAAGCTTTTTATTTTGATGTTGTCCCATTTGTTTATTTTCTCCTTAGTCTCTCTTGCCCTAGGAGCTGTATCACTGAAGAAATTGCTTCGGCATATGTCTGAGATTTTTCTGCCTGTGGATTCCTCTAGTATTTTTATGGTTTCCCATCTTATGTTTAAGTCCTTTATCCATTTTGAGTTTATTCTTGTGTATGGTGTAAGTTGGTGGTCTAGTTTCATTTTTTTGCATGTATCTGTCCAGTTTTCACAACACCATTTATTGAAGAGACTGTCTTGACTCCATTGTATGTTCATGCCTCCTTTGTCAAATATTAATTGAGCATAGTGGTTTGGGTCGATTTCTGGGTTCTCTATTCTATTCCATTGATATATATGTCAATTCTTGTGCCAGTACCAGGCAGTTTTGAGAACAGAGGCTTTGTAGTATAGCTTGATATCTGGTATTGTGATCCCTC
Source organism: Eptesicus fuscus (assembly GCF_027574615.1). Lineage (NCBI taxonomy): Eukaryota > Metazoa > Chordata > Mammalia > Chiroptera > Vespertilionidae > Eptesicus > Eptesicus fuscus. The sequence continues at coordinate 22,470,754 of NC_072493.1, read as the reverse complement.
CAACATTGTTCTTCTTTCTCAAGATTGCTGCAGCTATTCGGGGTCTTTTCTTATTCCAGATAAATTTTTGGAGCATTTGTTCTAGGTCTTTGAAGTATGCCGTTGGTATTTTAATGGGGATTGCATTGAATCTATAGAGTGCTTTGGGGGTAGTATGCACATTTTAATGATGTTGATTCTACCAATCCATGAACATGGTATATTCTTCCATTTGTTCATGTCTTCCTCTATCTCTTTTTTTGGTCTCCTGAAATTTTCTGAGTACAGGTCCTTTGTCTCCTTGGTTAAGTTTATTCCTAGGTTTCTTAATTTTTTTGTTGCAATGGTGAATGGGATTGCTTTTTTAATTTCTCTTTCTGTGAGTTCATTATTGGTGTATAGAAAAGCCATAGACTTCTGAGTGTTAATTTTGTATCCTGCTACATTGCTGAATTCATTTATTAAGTCTAGTAATTTTTTGATGGAGTCTTTGCGGTTTTCTACGTACAATATCATGTCATCTGCAAATAAGGACAGTGTTACTTCTCCTTTTCCAATTTGGATGCCTTTTATTTCTTCTTCTTATCTGATCACAATGGCTAGTGCTGCCAGTACTATGTCAAACAGAAGTGGTAAGAGTGGGCATCCCTGACTTGTTCCTGTTCTTAGGGGAAATGGTTTTAGTTTTTGCCCGTTGAGTATGATGTTAGTTGTGGCTTTGTCATATATGGCTTCTATTATGTTGAGGTATGATCCTTCTGTTTCTACCTTGCTGAGAGTTTTTATCAAGAAGGAGTGTTGGATTTTGTCAAATGTTTTATCTGCATTAGTTGATATGACTATGTGATTTTTATCTCTCAATTTGTTTATGTGATGTATCACGTTTATTGATTTGCAGGTATTGTACCATCCTTGCATTCCTGGGATAAATCCTACTTGGTCGTGGTGTATGATCTTTCTGATGTACTGCTGGAGCCGATTTGCTAGAATTTTGTTGATTTTGGCAACTGTGTTCATGAGGAATATTGGCTTGTAAATCTCTTTCATTGTGTTTTCTTTATCTGGTTTTGGTATTAAGGCGATGCTGGCTTCATAGATGGAGCTTGGAAGAGTTCCTTCTCTTGAATTTTTTGGAATAGTCTGAGGATGATAGATTTTAGTTCTTCCTTGAATGTTTGGTAAAACTCCCCGGTGAAGCCGTCTGGCCCCAGGCTTTTTTTTGCTGGAAGCTTTTTGATGACTGCCTCAATTTCTTCCATAGTTATCGGCCTATTGAGATTTTTAGATTCTTCCTGATGGAGTTTTGGAAGGTTGTATTTTTCTAGGAATATGTCCATTGTTATTTTGCCTCTTTCATTTTTGATTTTGTTTATTTGGGTCCTCTTTCTTTGCTTCTTGGTGAGCCTGGCTAGAGGTTCATCAATCTTGTTTAGCCTTTCAAAGAACCAGCTCTTGGTTTCATTGATCTTTTTTATTGTTTTGATCTCTATGTCATTCATTTCTGCTTTGATGTTTATTATCTCCTTCCTTCTGCTCACTCTGGGCTTTTCTTGTTGCTGTCTTTCTAATTTTTTGAGTTGTAGAGGTAGATACTTTATTGCCATTTGTGTGTGTGTGTGTGTGTGTGTGTGTGTGTGTGTGTGTTTGAGGTAGGCCTGTAGAACTATAAACTTCCATCTTAGGACTGCTTTCATTGTGTCCCATATATTTTGGATTGTTGCATTTTATTGTCATTAGTTTTCAGGATGTTTTTAATTTCTCCTTTGATCTCTTTGGTAACCCAATCATTGTTTAATAGCATGCTATTCAGCTTCCAAGTGTTTGAATTTTTGGGATTGTTTTTATTGTAGTTTATTTCTAATATTATGCCCTTGTGGTCTGAGAAAACGCTTGATATGATTTCAGTCTTCTTGAATTTGGGGAGACTTTGCTTGTGACCCAATATGTGGTCTACTTTTGAAAATGTTCCATGTACCCTTGAGAAGAATGTATATTCTGTGGCTTTGGGGTGAAATGTTCTGGAGATGTCAAGTCCATCTGATCTAGTGAGTCATTTAGGATTGCTGTTTCTTTGCTGTTTTTTTTGTCTAGAGGATTTATCCAGTGATGTCAGTGGTATATTAAAGTCCCCTACTATGATTGTATTGTTGTTGATCTCTCCCTTGATATCTTCCAGGAGTTTTTTTTTTTTAATGTATTTGGGTGCTCTTGCATTGGGTGCATATATGTTTATAAGGGTTATATCCTCTTGTATTGATCCCTTTAGTATTATGAAGTGGCCTTCCTTATCTCCTGTTATGGCCTTCACTTTGAGGTCTTTTTGTCAGTTATAAATATTGCTACCCCAGCTTTTTTTTCATTTCCATTTGCCTGAAAGATATTTTTCCATCCCTTCACTTTCAGTCTGTGTGAGTTTCTTGTTCTGAGGTGGGTCTCTTGTAGACAGCATATATATGTATGTATGTATGTATGTATGTATATATATATATATATATATATATATATATATATATATATATATTTATATCATGTTTTTTTATCCATTCAGCCACTCTATGTCTTTTGATTGGAGCATTTAGTCCATTTACATTTAAAGTTATTATTTAAAGGTACTTGTTTGTAGCCTTTTTTATGTTTTGTGCCTGTGTTCCTTCTTACCTTTTTATTTCTTCTTTTTACAACAGTCCCTTTAGCATTTCTTGCATTGCTGGCTTGGTAGTGATAAACTCCCTTTACCCGTTTTTTGTCTGTGAAGCTCCTTATTTCCCCTTCAGTTTGGATTGTTGCATTTTTATTGTCATTAGTTTTCAGGATGTTTTTAATTTCTCCTTTGATCTCTTTGGATAGCGTATTCTTGGATTCAGTCTTGCTGGATAGAGTATTCTTGGATTCAGTCTCTTGCTTTGCATCACTTTGTAAATTTCCTTCTATTCTTTTCTGGCCTGATGTGTTTCTGTTGAGAAATCATTGGATAATCTAATGGGAGATCCCTTGTGTGTAACTCTCTGTCTCTCTCTTGCAGCCTTTAAGATTCTCTCTTTGTCCTGAACATTTGCTATTGTAATTATGATGTGTCTTGGAGTGGTTATTTTTGGGTTCATCTTGTTTGGGACTCTCTGTGCTTGTGTGACTTTTCTGCCCCACATCAGGGAACATTATTTCTTTAAATAGGTTTTCTAACCCTTGTACCTCTTCCTGTTGTTCTGGAACTCCTATTATTCATATGTTGCTTTGTTTCATGTTGTCCCATAGCTCCCTTCGGCTCTCCTCCTGTCTTTTAATTTTTTTCTCTAATTGCAATTCAGTTTAGTGTGTTTTGCTTTCCTGTCTTCTAATTCATTAATTCGGTCCTCCACTTCTGCTAGTCTCCTGTTGAAACTTTCTATGGTGTTTTTTATTTCAGGTATATCACTCTTCATTTCTTCTTGATTCTTATAAAAGTTGTTGATTTTTTTCATCCATTTCTTCTTGATTCTTTTTTTTTTTTTTTAAAGGCAATGGCTTTTTTTCTTTTTTTAAAAAAATACATTTTATTGATTTTTCACAGAGAGGAAGGGAGAGGGATAGAGAGCTAGAAACATCGATGAGAGAGAAACGTCCATCAGCCGCCTCCTGCACGCCCCCCACTGGGGATGTGCCCGCAACCAAGGTACATGCCCTTGACCGGAATCGAACCCGGGACCCTTCCGTCCGCAGGCCGACGCTCTATCCACTGAGCTACACTGGCCAGGGCTCTTCTTGATTCTTACATAAATTGATTTTTTCATCCATCCGGTTAATGAACTATATTACTATTATTCTGAATTCTTTTTCCTGACATTGCATGCCTGTGTTTCACTTAGCTGCTTTTCTGACAATTCCTCCTTTTCTTTCCTTTGGGGGTTTCTTTGTCTACCCATTTTCTGTCTCACGGACTAAATGTCGAGTCATGCAGGGGCTGCGCCTTGGGTGGCAGTGGCTCCTCGGTCTGTGGTCACTCCTTGGGCAGTCACAGAAGCAGCTGCTCCTCAGTTGGCAGCGGCTCCTCTAGTGGGTGCTGTTTGCAGCAGTGGTGTCTCCTCTGGCTGGTGGGGGAGGCTGCTCGCACAGCTGCTGTTCTTGGATGGGGGTGGGCTGATCACGTGGCTGCTGCTCCTTGGATGGGGGCAGACTGCATGTGGCTGCTGCTCCTTGGACCAGTGTGGACTGTACAGGGCTGTCGCTCCTTGGATGTGGGCGGTCTGCTCGTGTGGCTGCTGCTCCTTGGGGTGGGCTGCTAAGGCAGCTGCTGCTCCTTGAATGGGGGCAAGCTGCTCGCAGCGCTGCTGTTCCTCGTACAGGGGCAGGCTGCTCATATAGCTGCTGCTCCTTGGACGGGGGTGGGCTGCTCACACAGCTGCTGTTCCTTGGACAGGGGCAGGCCACGTGAGGCTGCTGCTCTTAGGCCTGGGGCGGGCTGCTCGCGGACCTGCTGCTCCTTGGGCAGGAGCAGGCTGCTCACATATCTGCTGCTCGCGTGGTTGCAGTGCCCCGGGCAGCTGAGTCTCCTTTGCTAATTCGGGTTGAATGTTATTTGTTTCAGCTGCTCATTCTATTTGCTTTGGGTCAAGGCTCGGAACACGTCATCTTTTGAGCCGCCATTTTGTCTCTCCCCAATCTTCTTTCGAAAGTATTCAATTTAAAAAAAAGATTGGCCCTGGAAATTTTGGTTAAACATATATAAATTTAACAGAAAAATGTTGCGATAACTGGTTAGCAGCACAGTTGACCAAAAACGTAGTGGATCCAGAGTCTCCTGTTACCCTGTCAGACAAAGTTGTTTCCACAAGGCAGATTCAATGAAGTTGCCTTGATGTAAAGGATGGACAAATGTGGGCCAAATGGCAATATTGGTTGGTGGAAAGCAAAGGATGGTTATCTTCTTGAAGATGAGAATCAAAGACTTTTGACTATAACCTTATCCTTACTAAAACAAAACAAAACATTATTTTCAGAAAGAGTATATATGCTAACAAAATATATATTCTTGATAATAATGAAGTCGTAGAAAGGATGTAATATACCACTTCATGGATAGTTTAAGACCTTAAAATAGCATGCTTTCATTTCTCACCTCCTGGAGTTTATGCTAGTGTTGCTATACACTTTATATGTTTGTTATAAGTGCTACACTCTATAGTCATTTGTATTGAAAGTATCTTTCAGAGAGATTTAAATAAATAATAAGAAAATAAACTCTTATATTAAAGGCCCATGGCTGTCACGCCATAATGCCATCATGACCAAACAAGCAATGGCTCTCATGGCGGGCAGGGTGGGGCATTAGCTACTAGCAGTGGAGAGCTATGAGCAGTGGTGGGTGGGCGCGAGCTACTAGTGACGATGGGCAGGGCAGCCAGCTGAGGCAAGCGGAAGTGAGCCAGTCGTGCACGATTTCATGCTTTTCACTTTTTGTGGAGATCCAGATTTCTATCTGGTATCATTTTCTTTCTACCTGAAGGACTTTCTTTACTATTTCTTATATTGTGGGTCTGCTGGTGATGAAATTTTTATCTTTTGTATATCAGAAAAATTATTTTAGCTTCTTTTTTTTAATAAATATATTTGCTAGGTATAGAATTCTAGGTTGACAATCCTTTTCCCCCTATATTTTAAAGATGTTGCCCACATTCTGCTTCCTTACATTGTTCTCAATGCAAAATATATTGTGATCCTTTTCCTCTGACTGCTTTTAAGATTTTCTCCTTATTGCTGGTTTGAGCAATTAAAAAAAATATCCTATATAATAAAAGGCTAATATGCAAATTGACTGAATTGTGCAATGACCAGTCTCTATGATGCGCATTGACCACCAGAGGCAGATGCTCAATGCAGGAGCTGCCCCCTGTTGGTCAGTGTGCTCCTACAGGGGGAGCACCGCTCAGCCAGAAGCCGGGCTCATGGCCTGCGAGTGCAGGGGCGGTGGTGGGAGCCTCTTTCGCCTCTGCGGCTGTACTAAGGACAGCTGACTGCTGGCTTAGGTCCGCCCCCTGCCATCAGTCAGATATCCCCTGAGGGCTCCTGGGCTGCGAGAGGGCACAGGCCTGGCTGATGGATGTCCCAAGCACACAGATTTCATGCACTGGGCCTCTAGTATACCAATATATATATTTTAATTCATTTCAGAAAGGAAAGGAGGAGAGAGAAATAGAAACATCAATGATGAGAGAGAATCATTGATTGGCTGCCTCCTACATGCCCCACACTGGGGATTGAGCCCACAACCTGGGCATGTGCCTTGGCTGGGAATCAAATCATGACCTCCTGGTTCCTAGGTTGACGCTCAACCACTGAGCCACACAGACTGGGCTGGTTTAAGCAATTCAGTTATTATATGCCTTGGTGTTTTTTCTGTCATTTTTTTTGTGCTTGGAGTTCTTTATTTGTAGGTTTGTGTCCTTTATCAAATTTAGGGAGTATTCAGCAGCTGTCCTACAAATATTTTTTCTGCACCCATCTCTTTTTGAGACTGATGAGACAAATATTGATATTGTCCAAAAGGTCCCTGAGACTCTGTTCATTTTTTCAAAAAAATTTTGGATGCTATTCTTGTTAATAATTCTTAATTGACTATTTTGTCATCTTCATTCTGCTATTGAGTCTACCCATGACATTTTTATTTTATGTTTTTTTCTAAAATTTTCATTTTTTTTAATAGTTTGTATTTGCTGAGAGCTTTTATTATCCCGTTCAAGAGTGCTCACCTTTCCTTTTCTTAGGGAGCATGGTTATAATTACTGCTTCATAATTCCCACTTCTGAGCATTTAGAGGTGGCACCTGTTGATTGTATTTTCCCATGACAGTTGATCTGATTTTCCTGGTTCTTTGCATGTTGAGTAATTTTTGGTTATATTCTGGAATTTTGAATGTTATGATGTGAGGCTCTAATTTTTATTAAAATTCTCTGTAGAATATTAATTTTTCTGTTGTTCTTGTTCATTTGTTTTAGTGGGGAGTCAACCACTCCCTTAGGTTCAAACCTCAATTCTGTCTTTTTTTCTGTGGGTGGTGATTGCAATGTTGGCTCAGTCTCCAAGTCTTCGATTTGCTGCTTTGGGTCTGTTCTGAATATGCTCAACTTGGAGTGAGCTTGGGATGTGTTTTGGGTCATTAACAATAATAGGGGATACCCTCTCCCCTCTGGCTTTCTCTCTTTTTCCAGGATTTTTCTCACATACACTTTTTCCTTGTTGCTCCCTCTCCCTGTTCCTCTGACCAGGTAGATGATTTCTCTTGGAGAAACTGCCATGTTTCTGTGTGATTGGGACCACCTGTGGAGCAAAACAGCAAGAGAGAGAGAGAGAGAGAGAGAGAGAGAGAGAGAGAGAGAGAGAGAAGGAGCTTGTCCTCACACAGTCTTTAGACCACATAGTACCTGTTTCCCACGATCCACAGGTTGAGAACCGCTAGCAGGGTCGCCTAAGACCATCGGAAAACACAGATATTTACATTACGATTCATTAACAGTAGCAAAATTACAGTTATGGAGTAGCAACGAAAATAATTTTATGGTTGGGGGTCACCACAACATGAGGAGCTGTATTAAAGGGTCGCGGCATTAGAAAGGTTGAGAACCACTGCTCTAGAGGGAGGGGGAGGCTTTCCTCAGGGTTCCGGTGACCACACTGCTGCAGCTCTGTGGATCAGAGCTGATCTGGGGCAGGCCAAGGAGAGAAAAAGGGAAAGTCAGTTGGGATTCCCAGCTTCTTCACGAAAGCTCCACTTCCCCATTCTTTGGCTTGAGATTTCTCTTGAGGTTTTTATATCTATATCCTCTACACCCGTGGTCGGCAAACTGCGGCTCGCAAGCCATATGCGGCTCTTTGGCCCCTTGACTGTAGCTCTTCCACAAAATACCACGGCCTGGGCGAGTCTATTTTGAAGAAGTGGCGTTAGAAGAAGTTTAAGTTTAAAAAAATTTGGCTCTCAAAAGCAATTTCAATCGTTGTGCTGTTGATATTTGGCTCTGTTGACTAATGAGTTTGCCGACCACTGCTCTACACCACCCCAGGTATTCCTTAGTTTAATACCAAGCTATAGTGGAAGGTAAAAATCTAGGAAACTCTCCACGATTGTGGTTGTTTTTCACATTTTGACGCCTCACCCCTATAGTTTTGTACTTTATCCAGAGTTCCTAGTGGTGATCAGTAGGAGAGGGGCTGTGGTGTGCTTACTCTTGGCAGGCACCAGAACTGTTAAATGGTGTTTATACTTGAGGGGTTCAGCTCCAGTTCCCATATAAATTTACCTACATAGATCAACTTGTTCCTAAGTGGTACTTGTTAAATTTTCTCCCAGGAAATAAATATATTTTCAGGATTGGGTTTAAAAATTTTAATAAAATTTTTTTTTCTAGTGCTTCACGTCAGAAGTCAAATGAGAAACCACTCAGATTGGCTGAGAAAAAAGAGTACAATGAGAAGAATGGCTGTGTAAAGTATGAATTTTTTTCTTGGCCTAAATTTTTTATTGAAATAATTATGATAAAATTATAAGCAGGAAGAATTTACATATGATTTTATTATAATTTTCAAATCTTTGTTCCCATTTAAAAATATACATATAGTGGCTTCTTTAGGCTTTGAAGTTAGTTTTTTCTTTTACATAAGGTATATTTTTCTGTTTAAAGTTCTCTTCTACTATAAATATACATTTTCTATTTCCTCTTCTTGAATTTCTTTGGTGAAGTGAACAATTTTGTGAAACAAATTAGCTGTAGTTAATATTTTGGGGCTGTTGATTTTATATGGGTTGGTGTTTGCTTCTTTCCAGTTTTGTTATGTTAAATAGGTTTATCACTGGCTTGAGAAACTGTTTAATTATTTGCAGTGTGGAACTGGGGGATCTTTTTATCTTTGTCCTGCCAGATTCACAAAGTATTTACTTGTAAGTTGTTTACAGAGTAATAACTTCATTTTATACTTGTTTAACACACAAAATATTGTCATACCTACTTTTAAGATTTCTTATAATACCAGCCTAGAAACACTCTCGCAGCCCTGGCCAGTGTGGCTTAGTTGGTTGGAGAGTATCCTGTACACCTAAAGATCGCAGCTTTGATTCCCAGTCAGGACACATTCCCAGGTTGCAGGTTCAATCCCCGATCGGGATACCTATGGGAGGCAACCAATCTATATTGATGTTTCTCTCTCCCTCCCTCTCTCTCTAAAATCAATGAAAAAAAATAAAACCACTCTTACATTTCAAGTACTGCTGTAGAAGCTACCAGAGTGACAAAGAGTGTAAGACAGTTCAGAAATGGATATAAGTCATGCTGTTCACTAATTATCTCGAGATGACAGGGCAGAGGGTGTTGACTGTGGAAGTCCTTCAGGCTCCCCAGCTTCCCAGAGGCCACCCTGTGGGCTACAGCGTCGTCTCATCCAGCAGAAGCTCCTCAGATTGTTTCGAGGCCGGGAGCTCTGAAGGCAGCCATGGAGCCCGCAGATCTGGAGTGGCACCGGCATTGACATCCTCCTCCCTAACACCTGGAAGCTGTGGTGTCACAGTGGGTGTTTTCCTTGGAACAAAATGTTGTAGTGTAGCCCCCATCTTACAAAGGACGTCTCAAAAAAGTCGAATTATGGAGTCATTTATTAAAGGCTGGTAGCATACGAGGGCCTAAAGCTCCAAATCTCACAGCCCCGAACAGTTTGCCACTTCTGGCTTATATTGGCAGAATATCATAAAAGTATCGATTACATCTTTGGGTCTGGAATGAGGAACCTGTTTCGCGATTTTACAGAAGTGAAACTGAGCAAGTTAGTTATCTAAAGTATCTATGAATCACCGAATCAACAGAAACACATTACTGGGACCACCTGGACAATTTAGAATAATTGTGCTGTCCAGATTCTAGGATCACTGAGTCAACAGGAATGCACTATCTGTAGCTACTGAGGCAATTTAGGATAATTGAACTGTCTTGGGTCCCAGGAATGTGCTTCGAGTGCTTTGATGACCAGTGAGATCACAATCAATGGGATTTTCAAACCATCATCAATGGAGTATTGGGATAGCATACATAAGTTCAGAAAATCAAAATAACTTTCTATTGTTTTATCAAATAAGTACAGAACCCAAACAGCAGTTTCTACTACCATACTTCAAAAACACCTTGCATTGTCCATGTAACTCATTTCTTTCTTTTATTGCACTACTTAGTAAATGAACTCTGAGATTGCTCCATTGCCGTATATTTTTGTACTAGAGGCCCAATGCACGAAATTCGTGCACAGGGGGCATCCCCTCAACCCAGCCTGCACCCTCTCTAAACTGGGAACCCTTGGAGGATGTCCTGATCCCGGGGATCGGGCCTAAACCTGCAGTCGGACATCCCTCTCACAATCCGGGACCGGTGGCTCCTAATCGCTCACCTGCCTGCCTGGTCACCCCTTACTGCCCCCCTCTGCCAGCCTGGTTGCCCCCAACTGCCCCTTTTGCTGGCCTGATCACCCCTAACTCTCCCCCCCCCCCGCTGGCCTGGTTGCCCCCAATTACCCCCTGTTGGCTTGGTTGCCCCCAACTGTCCCCCCCCACCAGCCTAGTCGCCTCTCACTGCCTCCCCTGCCAGCCTGATTGCCCCCAACTTCCCTCCTGCCAGCCTGGTTGCCCCCAACTGCACCCCCCCTGCTGGCCTGGTTGCCTCTAACTGCCCCCCCTGCTGGCTGGTCACCCCCAACTGCCCCCCCATCCTGGTCGCCCCTCACGGCCCTCCTGCTGGCCTGGTCACCCCACATAGCCTGCTGTTCAGTCGTTTGGTTGTCCCTCACTAACTCCCCTGCCGGCCTGGTCATAGGCAGCCATCTTGTAAGGATGTGAGGGTCAATTTGCATATTACCTCTTTATTATATAGGATTAGAAGATTGTATCTTACCTCCTGTTTGACTGAGTGACCTTTACTTAGAACCCACTGATTATACTTCATCAGTCCACTGTGGGTTCCAGGGAGGTTGGAGGTATTCAAGGTTAAACAGCAAAGAAGGAAGGAGACGGTGGATATTTTAGAAACTGTGATGACCTGGGGATCATGCAGTCTTTCTCCTTGTTCAGAGCAGGTGGCCTGGGATTGGCAGTTCTATGTCTACAGCCTGAGGCCCAGGGTGGGGCTGGGGGAAGTGTGGGACGGCCTTGACCGCAGTGGCCTTTGTATCAGAGTGAATAGGCAAAACAGAACAAGTAGTCATTTATAGCTTTGCCTTGGGATATATAATTCACTTTAACTCTGCCAAGGAAGAATTAAAATTATATATATATGTATATATAATTGCAGAAGCTAAGTGACCATTGCAAAAACGTCTACTATCTTGTTCCTCAGGTGTACTGGGCCTGTGGTAGGTAAACTCCCTTAACTCAGAGAGTCAGAGGTGGGGGAGGGACAAAGGCCACTGTGGTCAAGGCAGTCCCACACTTCCCTCAGCCCCACCCTGAGCCTCAGGCTGTAGACACAGAACTGCCAATCCCAGGCCACCTGCTCTAAATAAGGAGAAAGACTGCATGATCCCCAGGTCATCACAGTTTCTAAAATATCCACCGTCTCCTTCCTTCTTTGCTGTTTAATCTTGAACACCTCCAACCTCCCTGGAACTAGACCATCTAGTTGCAGAAGCTAAGTGACCATCACAACTGAACGGACGACCGAACAGGCTGCATGGGGCAACCAGGCCGGCAGGGGGGTTACTGAGGGGTGACCAGATGATCGAGCAGCAGGCCGCATGGGGTGACCAGGCTGGTGGCTGGGGGGGCAGGGGGCAGTGAGGGGCAACCAGGCTGGCAGAGGCAGGCAGTTGGGGGCGACCAGGCCAGCAAGGGGGGGGTCAGTAAGGGGTGACCAGGCTGGCGGGGGAGGGGCAGTTAGGGGTGACCAGGCCGGCGAGGGGAGGAAGTTGGGGGTGACCAGGCCAGCAGTGAGGGGGAGTTAGGGGTGATCAGGAAGGCATGTGAATAGTTAGGAGCCAATGGTCCCGGATTGTGAGAGGGATGTCTGACTGCCGGTTTAGGCCTGATCCTGCCTAAACCGGCAGTTGGACATCCCCCAAGGGGTCCCGGATTGGAGAGGGAGCAGACTGGGCTGAGGGGAACTCCCTCATGCATGAATTTCGTTCACTGGCCTCTAGTAACTCAAGAAAGAGATACAATTTTTTCCCTTCAAATTGTCTTTTTAACTATCTTACAGATTATTGCAGTTTCTAAATCCTGATCCTTTGAGAGCTGATGGAATTTCTGATCTGCAACAGGTATTACAACTCTAAAAAAAAAAGTGAAAAAAGAAAGAAAACTTTATTCTTTAAATCCCCCTCCTTCCTCCCTTTAAATTTGAGATTAGAAGAGAAACCCCTTCAATTGGAGACTTTTCTAAAGACATTCTTTTAGAAATTGTCTAGTGAATCGGTGCTTTAGAGAATTTGTTCTTCTCAGGATTGGGGATACTAGAAGATCTTCCTTTCATTTTGGTAGTTTTGGTGGTTTTTGATAAGCATATACACCTAGGTTTTTACATTGAAATCAAACTCTTGTCTTTTCTCGTGTCCATAAAGTTCTTGGTGTTCTGTGCTGATACTGCGGGGCAGACTGTCTGTCGTGTGTGTCCTCTAGTTGCAGAAGCTGAAGGCGGGCGCACAGCAGGCCGCTGCGGTGCTCCGGAACAAGATTGAGCCTTGCTTGTCCATTGACACGGCGCCGCTTTCGGCAGACCTGAAAAAGGTAACCGTGCTCCTGAAACCGAACTCGAGGAGGAGTACCGACCTGCCCGAAGGTGGAAGGATTTTTAATAAACGCTTCTACTGAACTTGCATTTGTATAATTTCTTTGCTTTTGAAATACTCTTTTAAGCTTCTGTTACTAATTTCTTATTTATTCTTAAGTCCAGGCTAACTTCTTACAAGTGACTAATTCTTTTATGGAGAAACCATGTGTAACTGTAAGTGCTTTTCTGAAATAAGTTTTCAAAAGTGCCTGTGGAAAGGGACTTGGAAGAAATGAGTTGCCAGGACGATTATGATATACTTCTTAGCAAAGTTGCTCTATAGACCTTGGTTTTACGTAGTAAATTGATCATACATGTTTATCTACTTCCTTCTTGACAAAAAAAAAAGTTTTAAAATATTTTTTAAAGGGATAAAACCCCAAGGGTGACTAGAATGAGAGCGAAGTCTTTAGTGGACAAGAGCTTTCCACAGCTGGAAAAGGGTGACGGACACCCCCGAGGGAGGAGTGAAGTGGTGGGGGTCGGGAGCTTCCCCATCCTGTTTCCTAAACATCCAGAGCCAGTTGCTCAGGAAGGAGAAGGAAGGGTCCTTTTGGAGAAACTGAATAGCCCTAGAGAATGACCTTTAGGTGATGCTGTTTGGAATTCTCCCACTAAAAACACCTGCTTGCTGCCCCGTGTTTTCACAGTGATGTGACTCGCACATGGTGCTGAGCTTTGCCCCGCCCACAGGTGAGCATCAGGGATGGTTAGGTGTTTGAGGAAAGCCCTCACCCAAGGGAAAAAAAGGAAGACCCAAGCCAGCTGAAGTAAATAAGCAATATAGAGAATAGAAGAAAACATTAGAAAATAAATATCCTTAATAAGGTATATATTGCATGTATGAGACAATTACATAGCACCCCACACTTTTTATAGAAAAGGAACAGAGAATAAAAAATAGTTTCTTAGAAACTCAAACTGTTGTAGAAATAAAAATCAATAGTTGATTTAAGAGATAAAATAAAAGCTAATAATTAGAAAGTAGAACAAAAGACAAAGAGATGAAAATAGGGAGGGAAAGAGAAATTGAGTGTCAACTTGAGGCCCAATATCTGAAATGGAATTTCCAGAAAGAAAGGGGGGAAGAGGGCAGACAATTCTAATGTAACACATGAATAATTTCTAGACTCAATGGATATGACTCTTGAGTTAAGGGAGTTTACCTACCACAGGCCCAGCACACCTGAGGAACAAGATAGTAGACGTTGTTGCGAAGCATCTAAACTGAAGGGATTCAGAGACCATGAAGGATTCCAGGGAGAAGAAACTGGTCCCAGTCACAGGATCAGGAATCAGAATGGCTTCAGGCTTCACCATAACACCAGAGAAGCACTGACTCCAAAATTCTAAGACGTTATTTCTAACCTAGAGGCCTATCAACGAAGTGTGAGGGTAGAACGAAGGCATTTTCAGATGTGCAAAGTCTCAAATTTACTTCCTCTGCACCCTTTGTCAAGAAGCTACTGAAATATGTTCACCAACACAAGAAAGTAAAGAAGACAGCGTGTGCTGCAGACAAGAGGGGGATGGTGCAGGGAGACCCCAGGATGGCAGCTGCACACCAGGTGCAGAGCGGAGTCAGCCCTGATTGCCGTGGGGCTCAGGGCCTGGGAGCAGGACTTCATGGAGATAATGGTGCTGATGAGATCAGCCTTTTGGAAAATAGTATCAATGTGGCTGGAGAACTTGGGACATTTGGGAGATTTTAGTAACAGTCATATAGAAAATAAGCAAATAAAGGCATGTTTTTAAAAAGATTTACCAGTGAAGTTGATGCACCGGCAGATTTAGACAAGAAGCCACATCCTTGTGCTGGAGAGCGTTAAGCACCTGGGTGGTCAGTTGGATCCTTTAAATTTGGAGCCTAGAAAAGCAAGAATCTTCTAGCAGGACTTAGGTGCTAGAAAAGATTCAATGGAAAATGCCAGACTGAGCAATGCATACTGTTATTGGGATAAATGAGCAATCAGATGGGTTTTCATTAGTTTACTTTATTGTGGGTTTTGGTTGTTGATGTTTTGTAGGCTCTTCAAAGAAACAAGTTTCTGGGACCTAGCCACACTGAATCTTACTCTTGGCCTGCCATAGCACGTGGCTGTGATGTGGTTGTCATTTCTCAGTGTGGAAATGACCCCTTGCTGTACCTTCCACCAGTGCTTACGATTTTGCAAACAGCGGGCTGCTACAAGTCATTACCAAGTAGAAACGGAGTAAGTTGAAGACAATTTTGTTTCACAACAAAATGGATTAAATATTTATTTTAAAATTTACACCTCCCTTTGGTAAAATTTAGGTTACATTATTCATTTGGTGTTCAAACTATCAGGACAGAAACTGTCCTATGAGAAACTTTTACCTGACCACAGTCATCGCTTCTCTCACACTATTCTCACCTTTGACCCCCCAGTTGTGGGCCATCTGCTGAGTCAAGAGAGTCCAGCTTTTAGAGACAAATACATAGTTTATAAAAAGTATTTCACTGATTACTTTATCTAGTTGGCCTGGCAACCCTATGAGATGGTCAGGCCATGTGTTCTTTTCACCAGTATTACAGATGAGAAAATTAAATTAATGGGCAGTTACTGGTTTAAATTCTTAACAACTGGCAAGTGTGACAAGAAGTGAGTTTAGAATGTAGGTTTTCTGTCATCTCGTCTCATATTCTTTCAAATATTTTCATATCACCCCCACACTTTTACAAACCTTTATTTTTCCCATGTGTCAGAATCTGAAAATAGCTGAGAAAGATAATGGCAAGGAGAGAAATGGGGTGTGAGGATCAAATATTTGACAGTTGTGTAGTGACATCTGCTTTGCTGGGTATGGCCTTTGTCTCAGATCCTATCCCAAAGGACACCCTGCGGATTGCTCTGCCACTCATTACAAGGTGAAAATTAGCAGTACGAAAAGACACTTAGGATTGCATTTTAGAAAAGATAACAGTTGACTTTTCGAATTATGCTAGGTAGAGTAATGATTTTCCTTTGGAAATCGGCATTGGCTAAGTTATTATGTATTGATTTAATAAAACTAAATGAATACATTTATATCCATCAGTTAGTTAGTAGCTGACAGCGTTGATGAGATGCAGCTTGTGTGGAGATAGAACCTGGCTGGGCCAGGAAGGGGTGTCCAGGTGTTGTCTCTTGTGTCCACTGTGTTTTCTCTGCATGTCCATGGTCAGCTCGCTTTTAGGCCTGACACCTGGAAGCTGGCGCTCACCTGGATCTGTGTGAAGGAAAGTCTCATCATCTTTTCAGTTAGTTGAGGGCAGGTGTGCAGGAAGGTGTTTGGCAGGCTGTGCGCCTTCAGGAGATATCTCTGGCATAGTGGAGGGCAGGGTTCAGATGTTGCTATAAGAAACTCAGTCACCTAAGGAAGAGATGGTAACCTTTTTAAAGGCTCCTTTCAGGAAGCAGTTAGTTCACCCTTGAGCTCAGGAGCAGGAGCTCTAGAACCAGGTGGCCTGGCTTCAAATCTTGCTGCTACCATGTATTAGCTGTGCAGCCTTGGGCAACTGACTTCACCTCTGTGCCACAGACACCTGTGAAATGAGGTAGCGCTAGGTTCTGTCCTGTAGGAGTGTTTTAAGGACCAAGTAAATTAATACTTGTGAAGTGCTTAGTTTAAGCCCTAGCAAAATCTGAGCCACTGTGTCTCAATCCTTTTTGATGAAATTATATTTTAACTTTTCTGACCTATGTGATGATGATAAAACTTTATATAGTGCTTACTCTGAGCAAAGAGTCTACATGCTTCACAGATAATGTGTTTGATTCCTAACTTTTGTCCAAAATTATGTGGATTTGTTTGTCTTTGCAGCCTCTGGCAGTCATCGTGTGCCCTGGGTGGAAAAAGGCCCAATTTATTTTTGAGTTATTGGGAGACTATGGCGTGTCCTCCAGGCCACTTCATCCTATGTTATTAACAATTGGACTCCACAAAGATGAAGCAAAAAATATGAAGCTTCCAAGGGGGTGTAAGCATCCTTCCAAGCTGTTTGGTTTTCCCTACGGAGCACAGCGGAACCCTGCCCAGCAGGCCTGGGAGCTGCATGTGTCAGAGCTGTGTGATGCCGCTGATGGTCACTAGCTCAGGCCGCCCCTTCAGTTACCGACGGGGATAGATGATGAAGGTTTATCTCTGTGAGAAAAAGAGAGAACTATGTGATTTCATTCATTTATGAACTATCTACTGAGCACCTCCTGTTAGATGTTGACTAAACGCTCCCTGTCTTTTAGTTGTGCAGAACGTGATGGGAGCCCAGGTAGTTAATCAGATAATGAGCGAGGTTGTTAGCTGGGCAGGTAAACTTCTTGCCTCACCCACCTAAGTAAGAAAAACAGCTTTTTGTGTTGTTAGAAGGCATCTCTAGAAAGTATGTGGAATCTTAGGAAAGGAAATGTTAGAAAAACTTGTGGAAAATCTAAAATCTTATTTTTTTTTCTTTTGAAATATAGGTGATGTAATGGTCACAACACCGCATAGCCTTCTGAGACTTCTCAGATATCAAAGCTTGTTATTTCTTAGACTCTGTCACCTCATTTTGGATGAGGTGGAAGTATTATTCTTTGAAGCTAATGAACAAGTAAGTAAGCATCCATTTAGATGTCATTACTACTCAAATATATAAAATTAAAGTGTTCACTGTTTTTAGGGTTCAAGAAGAGTGTTTATTTGTGGTAGAAGCTGGTTAATTTAAAATTTTTTCTCTTTAATTTCTATGATTAAGGAGAGAATGTTTTTCTGAAATTTTCTTACCAATGTTCTCTTTGAAAAGCAAAACTATGGAGGTTTTCAAAATTATTTAATATTTTTCTGATTATAAAAGCAATTTTTATATTAGAAATTTTGAAAAGTAGAGGAGAACACTTGAAAACATCCATAATCTTACACTCAGGAAATCACTATTATTATTCTGGAGTAGTTCTTTCTTTTTTGTAATTCCTCTGTCATAGGAATTAATAATATCAGTCAGTACCTTTCTGTGGTCATTTGTAAGTTGCATTTTTTAGTAAATAGCATTGTATTGTTACTATTCTACAGTGTGATTGTTACTTGCCATATGGTATTGAATCCTATGGACATAAACATAATTTATTTTAATATTGTTTTATTTTTAGGTATTTAGCATCGTGTGTGTGTGTGTGTGTGTGTGGGTGTGTGTGTGTGTGGCTTCAGAACATAATACATCTTTTTAGCACATTTCCCATAGGGTAAATTCCTACGAAGGGGATTGATGGATCAAAGACTGAACTCTTGTAAGACATTTGTTGGAAGCAGTGTAACATGATGACCAACAGCAGTCATTGGGGAGCAGTGATGGCCTCAGGTTCAAGTCCAGGCTTTAGTTGCTGACTCTGTCGGTCTGCACCGGGTTTCTGAATGCCTCTATAATCTCAGTTCTTATTTGCAAAACTAATATCCAGAATACTGCCTCGTACAGCTGCCTTTCTGGAAGCGATTTACACTCCCTTAGGCAATGTGCCGCCATGCTGCACATCCTGCACCCTGGCAGTGCGAGGCCCAGTCCAGCTTTTTGATAGTCTAACTTGTGATATGGCATCTGATTAGTTTAATCTGTATTTCCTTAATTACTTGTTGAGCATGAATTCATACTGGTCATTTGTACTCATTCTTCTATGAATTACTTGTTTATTATTTTCTGTTGGTGGGGTTGTCTTTTTTAATCAGTTTGTAGAAGTTTTGTATAAGGATGTTAATCCTTTGGTACATATGTTACACATATTTACCTGGATGTTAATGTTTTAATTTTGTTTGCACCTAGCATTTTTTTCCTTTTTTATTTTTTTCCTTTACTTTTATGTTTGTAAAGGCCTTCCCCAGTCGAAAACAGAAAATATACAATCCTTTACCTTTTAAGTTCTGTCAAACTAATCTCTTTTGAAATAAAAATGAAATTATACTAATTTTTTAGATGTTTGCTATATTAGATAACTTTAAAAAAAATATTGAAGTTGAAGAAAGGGAATCTGCACCACATCAAATTGTTGCAGTTGGAGTTCATTGGAACAGACATATACAACATTTAATCAAAGAGTTCATGAATGACCCCTACATTGTGATCACCGCCATGGAAGAGGCTGCTCTCTATGGCAATGTCCAACAGGTAATGAGTCATGGGGGTGTGGTGGGGTGCTAATGAATGTGTCATGACTTAATATTAAAAGACTAGAGGCCTGGTGCACGAAATTCGTGCATGGGTAGGGTCCCTAGGCCTGGCCAGCAATCAGGGCCGATCGGGGCCTGCCTTCCCCCGGCTGCTGGCCAGAGCCTTCTTTCGTTCCGCGCCACTCATGGTCAGCGCACATCATAGTGAGTGGTCGAACTCCCAGTCGGTCCAACTCCTGAGAGGACAATTTGCATATTAGCCTTTTATTATATAGGATTGTAGCTTTAATTTCATCAGCAAATCTGTAATTGGGAAGTTAAATTAATATTGGTTTCCTATACATCCTTTTCTATTAAAATCATAACTTGCCTAAGTAAAGTAAAACTGGATCACTTTAAATATTTAAAAAATCACATTGTTTCTGTATTTCATTACTAGGTGGTACATCTTTGCCTAGAAAGTGAAAAAACCTCTACTTTACTCCAGATCCTTGACTTCATTCCAAGTCAGGCACAAAAGACCTTGATCTTCACCTGTTCTGTAGCTGAAACTGAAATAGTGTGTAAGGTGAGCCTTTCCAAACATAAAATGTTCTTGCTGTTTGTTTAAACTGTGATCGGATCTCGAGTCATCAGAGAATTATTGAGCAAATATTTGACAGGGGAATAAAATTTTACAAGTTCAGCATCTGTCAGAATGGGTTCTGCTGCAAAGTGAAAAAGGGTGGCAGGAGGTCTGCCACTGAGGGGAGGGGCCGAGTAGATGGGGCAAACATTCCCCAGCGGGGGCAGGGCTTTGTATTTTGTCTCGGCAGAGCATTGGAAGGATCTGATTCACGAAGTGCCAACATCTTCTGTACCCTCTATTTAAGAAAATAGAGAAAATGAACACTAAATATATCATTATGTAGCCAGAAAAGCCAAATAAATTGGCTAAAGATTTATTTAATCTAATTGTATATAAATTAACGCTAAAATGTAGAAATGAGGCCAAATACAAAATAAAATAAAAGAATCAGTAGGACATTACATTAGAGCAATAATGAACTAGCAGGTGAGGTTAAAAAGCTCCTGTTGAGCCCAGCCAGTGTGGCTCAGGGTTGAGCATCCACCTGTGAAGGAGGAGGTCATGATGCCCCTCTTGCAGGCTCAATCCACAGTGGGGGGTCACGTGGGGGAGAAAGGACCAGCTGATCAGTGATTCTCTGTCATCATTGATGTTTCTGTCTCTCCCTCTCCCTTCTTCTCTGAAATCAATCTATAATAATAAAAGCGTAATATGCTAATTAGACTGGACATCCTTCCAGGCGACCTTCCAGACGAAGCCAGGGCTGCAAGGAAAACCTGGGTCCCGGGTGCCTACTGGCAGCCGGAGGGAGGTCTGGGTCCCCGGTGCCTGCCAGTGGCTGGAGGGAAGCCCAGGTTCCGGGTGCCAGAGGGAAGCTGGTGCCAGCAGCCGGGGGAAGGAAGGCCTACTCTTGCACAAATTTTATGCATCGGGCCTCTAGTAAAAATATATTTTTTGAAAAAGCTCCTGTTGATAATAGTGCCATAAATTTGGTGTATACATATAGATATACAGTTAACTCTCAAACAGTACAACCCGAAACACCAAACAGGTTTGAACTGCATGGGTCAACTTATAAACTTTTTTTTTCTTTTTAAATTTATCTTTATTGTTGAAAGTATTACAGATGAGAGGAATCCACAGGCAGCAAAATCTCAGACATATGCCGAAAGAACTTCTTCACTGATACTGCTCCTAAGGCAATGGAAGCTAAAGAGAAAATAAACAAATGGGACTACATCAAAATAAAAAGCTTTTTCACAGCAAAAGAAACCATCAACAAAACAACAAGAAGGCCTACTGCATGGGAGAACATATTTGCAAATGTTATCACTGATAAAGGTTTAATCTCCAATATCTACAGGCAACTTATACAGTTTAATAAAAGGAAGATAAATGATCAAATAAAAAAATGGGCAACAGACCTAAATAGAATCTTTTCGAAAGAAGACAGAAGGAAGGCCAAGAGACACACGAAAACATGTTCAAAGTCACTAATTATCTAAGAGATGCAAATCAAAACGACAATGCGGTACCATCTCACACCTGTTAGAATGGCTATCATCAACAAATCAACAAACGACAAATGTTGGCGAGGATGCGGAGAAAAAGGAACCCTCGTGCACTGCTGGTGGGAATGCAGACTGGTGCAGCCACTGTGGAGAACAGTGTGGAGTTTCCTCAAAAAACTAAAAATGGAACTCCCATTTGACCCAGTAGTCCCACTCCTAGGAATATATCCTAAGAAACTGGGAACACCAATCAGAAAGGATATATGCACCCCTATGTTTATAGCAGCACAATTTACAATAACTAAGATTTGGAAACAACCTAGGTGCCCGTCAGCAGATGACTGGATCAGAAAACTGGTGCATCTACACAATGGAATACTATGCTGCCATAAAAAAGAAGGAATTCTTACCATTTGCAGCAACCTGGATGGAACTGGAGAACATTATGCTAAGTGAAATAAGCCAGTCAATGAAAGAAAAATACCACATGATCTCACTCATTTATGGATAATAAAGAACATTATAAACTGATGAACAAAAATATAGATACAGAGACATTAAAGCATCAAACAGACTGTCACATTACAGCAGGAAGGTTAGGGAGAGGTGGGGGAGATAGATCAACCGAAGGACTTGTATGCATGCATATAAGCATAACCAATGGACGCAAAACACTGGGGGGTGAGGGCATGTATGGGTGTGGGGTGGGGGGGGCAATGATAAGATATGTACACATATAATACCTTAATAAAAAAATGAAAAAAAAATATTACAGATGGTTCGTTTGTTTTTCTTTTCCCATTAATCCCCTTCACCCCACACTCACCTCTCCCAGGCCTTCACCACACTCTTGTCTGTGTCCATGGATTATGTATATATGCATATAAGTTCCCGGTTAATCCCTCCACACCCACCCTCCCAGCCCCACCTTTCCTCTGAAATTCGTCAGTCTATTCCATGCTTCTATATCTCTGGGTCTATTTTGTTCTTCATTTTATTTTGTTCATTAGATTCCATATATGAGTGAGATCATGTGATATTTATCTTTCTCTGACTGGCTTATTTAGTTTAGCATAATATTCTCCAGGTCCATTCATGTTGTTGCAAATGTTAAGAGTTTTTTCATTTTTACAGCCGAGTTGTATTCCATTGTGTAAATGTACCATAGTTTTTGTCCACTCATCTGCTGATGGGCACTTGGGCTGTTTCCAGATCTTAGCTGCCAGAATGGCTACCATCAACAAATCCAAGAAATGACAAAGTGCTGAAGAGGGTGTGGAGAAAAGGGAATCCTAGTACACTGCTGATGGGAATGCAGACTGATGCAGCCATTATGGAAAAAAGTATGGAGTTTCCTCAAAAAAATTAAATATGGAACTGCCATTTGACCCAGTAATCCCACTTCTAGGAATATATCCTAAGAAACTGGAAACACCGGATTAAAAATGGCAGCACAGTAGGAGGATGCTGCACGGACATGCTCCCAGGAACAAGCTGAAATTACAACTGAAGTATGAAAAGGCTTCCTGAATAATCAATGGAAAACTCACAGGAGAGAACCCAAGGACTGAAGGTGGAGACTTCATAGAGACTGGTAGGAGTGGTGGAGGCGTCAAAGGGCTGGCCGGGCACCCACAGATGGTAACTGAAGTCTTGGAGAGATATCTCAGCTGTTGAGGGGTGCCACTGAGAACTCTGGGACCTATTCCCGAAGCTGAGCTTCCCAGCAGAGAGCACCAAACTGAGGAGGGTACCCACATAGCATCTACCTTTGAAAAGCAGTGGGGTGCTGTCTGCCAGGAAGTGGCAGCTGAAAGTTCAGGCACCCTCTTAAAGGGCCAACACACAAAAATTCCTCTGGTAGAGGGAGGGTGAAGTGGACTGGAGTTGTGAGAGCAGAACCCAGGACTGGGGACTCGGGGGATAGAGCTCAGAAGGCAGACACCCCAAGTTTCCTGGGCTGAGTCATTACCTCACACAGTGGAGGACATCTTTCCCACATACACATCTGCCTTGCTTGGGGGGAAGACAGTGGATACACCCTATTGGAAAACACCTTCCCTGAGGCCACTTAAGAGATTAAAAGTAACAATTAGCCTCCAGACAGAAGCAGCTGCCTCACCCTGTTGAAAAAACTCTTGCCACACCTGACGACAACGATTGCCTGGAGGCAATTCAAGTTGGAATCCTATTAATCTGTAGATAGAGGTGGTCTCTGGAGGCTTTGAGTCTTTGCCTGATCCAATTAGTCAGAAATAGCCTTTAACACTGTCCTGCACTAGAGATTGAGAGGTATAGAGGATCTACCTAAATCATAGTCACAAACCCAAACAGACAACCAAAATAAGGAAACAAAGAGACAACCCCCAAATGAAAGAACTATCAAATTCTCCAAAAGAAGAGAGAAATTTATCTGAAAAATAACACATTGGAAGGAATATATAGCAGATCAGGGGAAGCTGAGGATCGAATCAGTGAATTAGAAGACAGAGTTAAAAATATCACTCAATTAGAGAACCAAAAAGAAAAAATAATTAAAAAACAGGAGAACAGCTTAAGGGAGCTTTGGGACAATGTGAAACATAACAATATTAGAATAATAGGTGTGCCAGAAGAGGCAGAAAGGGAGAAAGGAATAGAGAAGGTGTTTGAAGAAATAATGATAGAGAACTTCCCTAACCTGGTAAAGGAAAAAGTCACACAAGTTCAGGAGGAACAGAGAAAGAACCCCAAACAAGAAGAACCCAAACAGACCCATGACCAGACACATCATAATTAAAATGCCAGAAATTAAAGACAGAGAATCTTAAAGGCAGCAAGAGAAAAAAACAAAATACTTACCTACAAAGGAGTTCCCATAAGGCTGCCACCTGATTTCTCATCAGAAACTCTACAGGCCAGAAGAGAATGGCATGAAGTAATTGAGGTAATGGAAAGGCAGGATCTGAGACCAAGATTACTATATCCAGCAAGACTATCATTCAAAATAGACAGTCAAATAAAGAGCTTCCCAGACCAAAAAAAAAAAAAAAAAAGGCTAATGGAGTTTATCACCATCAAGCCAACATTACAAGAAATGCTAAAGGGATTGTTGTAAGGGATTGCTGAGAAGAAGAAACAGAGAGAGAATCCTAGAATTAAAATGGCTATAAATAAGTACCTCTCAATAATAACCCTAAATGTAAATGGATTAAATGCTCCAATCAAAAGGTGTAGGGTAGCTGAATGGATACAAAAACATGACCCAACTAAATGCTGTCTGCAAGAGACCCACCTCAAAACAAAAGACACACAGGATGAAAGTGAAGGGAAGGAAAAAAATTTTCCATGCAAATGGAAAAAAAAAAAAAAGCTGGAGTAGGAATACTCATCTGACAAAATAGACTAAAAGCATCATGCTAAGCGAAACAAGCTAGTTGGAGAAAGATAAATATCATATGATTTCACTCATTTGTGGAATATAATGAACAACATAAACTAGTGAACAAAAATAGAGCCAGAGGGAAAAATATATATACTAGAATATAATAGAAGTAATCCTGTTATTTGCAGATTTCTAATAATTTCTACAACTTTTGTGATATCATACTATATTAGTACAGTTTTGGTAATATTATACTTAAAATCCTTTTATTCTTGAAATATTAATGTTTGTTGCATGTAATATTATATGTAAGATAATTTTTCTTGAATAATTGGTGTTTATTGCATGTAACATTATATTTAAAATCATTTTTCTTGAAATAAAAAACAAAAACTGGCCCTAGTTGGTTTGGCTCAGTGGATAGAGCGTCAGCCTGCGAACTGAAAGGTCCCAGGTTCGATTCCGGTCAAGGGCACATGCCTGGGTTGTGGGCTTGATCCCCAGTGGGGAACTTGCAGGAGCAGCCAATCCATGATTCTCTCTCATCATGGATGTTTCTATCTCTCTTTCCCTCTTTCTTCCTCTCTCAAATCAATAAAAATATATTTAAAACAAAACAAAAAAACAAACAACAACAACAACAAAACAACGGGAAAAAAACTAAAACTGGAAAAAAGAAAAGAAACCTGAAACACCATCAGAAGGGATATATGCACCCCTGTGTTCATAGCGGCACAATCTACAATACACGGGTTTTTTTCAATGAATACATTTAGTTCTGTAAATGTATTTTCTCTTCCTTATGACTTTCTTAATATTTTTTCTCTTGCTTTATTGTAAGAATACAGTATATAATACAGATAACATACAAAATGTGTGTTAATTGAGTGTTCTCAGTAAGGCTTGTGGTTAAAAGTAGGCTATAAGTAGTTAACGTTTTGGGGGAGTCAAAAACGGATTTTCGACTGCATGGGGGGTCAGCACCCCTAACCCGAATGTTGTTCAAGGGTCTACTGTATGTACAGATATCTGTATATACATGTGTATACACACATATACATACACATGCATATGCATGTGTGCATTATTTGAAAAAGAAAAATAATTCAGCAAAATAATGTTTGTTTCACTTGAGCAAATTTTTAGATCTAAAATAGGGAATTTTGGAAATATATTTATTTATATCAACAATCATCTCATTATAGGAATTATTTTATCAGTGATACAACCCTTATAGATAATTTTAAATGGTTTATATTGATGATTATTGACAGAACAATTAAATTCAAGTTTATGTTCTTGACTATGAACTGTTCTCTTGGTTTCATCTTTAGGTGGTAGAAAGCAGTTCAATATTTTGCTTGAAAATGCATAAAGAAATGGTTTTTAATTTAAAAAGTATATTAGAACAGTGGAAGAAGAAGTTAAGTTCTGGCTCTCACATTGTATTAGGTATGTGTTTTAATTTCTCCTTATATTTAGAGAAGGCGGAGGTATTAGGAATCATGCCTTCAATTCATTTATGTATCTCATCTCCAAATTTATCATCATTTCCCAGATTTATTGAGAATTTATTAATCTGAATTTCAAAATGAAAATTAACCCTTTGCACTCGCTTGCTTTTTTTCTCGATTCCTTTATTCTACTCAGAATTTAGTTTTTTAAATACCCCAGATTTTACAAAGCGCGGCAGTAGAATAAAAAACTGGAGTTTCTTTTCATACAAACTTATTTATTTGGATTTTTTTATATTTCAAATTATTGATACATTCAATACAATTCGAACATACGAGCTGCTACCGATGCTAACCGTATCGAGTCACACTGGACATCCGAGTGCAAAAGGTTAACCTCTATTAAGATTTTAACGTTGCCCTAGCAGGTGTGGCTCAGTTGGTTGGGTGTTCTCCTGTGCACTGAAAGGTTGCCGATTCGGTTTTCTGTTAGGGCACATGCCCTGCTTTCGGGCTTGATCCCCGGTAGGGGGCGTGCAGGAAGCAACTGATGAATGTTTCACTCTCACATCAATGTTTCTTTCTCTCCCTCTCCCTTCCTCTTTCTCTAAAAATCAATTTTAAAATATATATTTTTAAAACGTTTAATATTGAAGTGGATCTAGGTGCCCCTCTCCCCCAGGGCTCTCAGGGCATTAGGCAGCAACCTTCCTCAGTCTAGACATTCTCCCTAGAGTTCCAGCTTGAGGTTCACTGTCTCATTTATAGATACACATGTGCCTGTGATGAAGCATGTCATAAATGATTGTGACATTTAGTATTAGAAATGTAAAAGTCAGCCCTAACCGGTTTGGCTCAGTGGATAGAGCATCGGCCTGCGGACTCAAGGGTCCCAGGTTCGATTCCGGTCAAGGGCAAGTACCTTGGTTGCGGGCACATCCCCAGTAGGAGGTGTGCAGGAGGCAGCTGATGGATGTTTCTCTCTCATCGATGTTTCTAACTCTCTATCCTTCTCCCTTCTTATCTGTAAAAAAAATCAATAGAATATATTTTTAAAAATTTAAAAGTCAAAATGTATAAAATAAATGTTAAAATAGATATGGGTAGCCTAAATTTTCAGCAAAAAGAGGTGTTTTTTTTTTTTTTTCCTTAAGCTAAAAGGAGACCACTTTTTCTCTGGAATTTAATCACAGGGCTGTGACATATATTGGAAAAAATGGGAAAGCCCCGGCCCAGTAGCTCAGTTGGTTAGAGTGTTATCCTGATATGCCAAGGCTGTGGGTTCCATCCCTGGTCAGGGTACATGCAAGAAGTATCCAGTGACTGCATAAACAAGTGAAACAGCAAAGCGATGTCTCTCCCCCGCACCTCACCTCTTCCTCTCTTTCTCTCAAGTCAATAAATAAAAAGAAAAAGGGCCTGGCTGGTGTGGCTCAGTGGTTGAGCATAGACCTATGAACCAGGAGGTCACGGTTGGATTTCCAGTCAGGGCACATGCCTGGGTTGTGGTCTCAATCCCCAGTAGGGGGTGTGCAGGAGGCAGCCAATCAGTGATTCTCTCTCATCACTGATGTTTCTCTTGCTCTCTTCCTCTCCCTTCCTCTCTGAAATGAATAAAAATATATTAAAAAAAGAAAGAAAGAAAAGGGAAAGGCTTTTTTGCATCTAAAAGGTAAAATGCAATAAAGAAAATGTATTGAAGTACTAGAGGCCCAATGCATAAAATTTGTGCAAGGGCCTTGGCCCCCCACCGCCGTGGTGGCCGCCTCTGCCTTGGTCCCCAACCACCTCGGTGGCCGGGGTGGGGGGGATGGGGGTGGTCTCTGTTGCCTCTGCTTCAGCCCCTGCCCCACCGTGGCTTTGTCTAGAAGGAAGGACGTCTGGTCTCATTAGCATATTACGCTTTTATTATCATAGATGATTGCTGGAATTGTTTGGTAGAGTGCAGTAAAACCCTAGTCTCATTTGAAATTGTCGGTCTCCTTTTCTCTAGCCTTAACTGATGACTGCATACCACTCTTGACCATCACTGATGCCACGTGTGTGATTCACTTCAGCTTTCCTTCCTCACCAAAAATTTTTGGTGGACGCCTATATTGCATGTCTGATCATTTTCAGAGTTTAACTGAACAGGTTTGATTAAGTTTTATTATCTTTAAATATTCTACTGTGTAATAAAAAATTCAGAATCCACAAAGTTTTATTGTTCAGACTGGTATGGATGATCCACTTCCTTTATTCACCCTGATTTTAAGGGTTCTCTTGCAAAACAGGGAGGTAAAAAGACCAAATCTGTCTTGCTGCTGACGGAGAGAAGTTCATGCCATGCTGTGGGTGTTTTGCGATACTTGGAAAGAGCAGATGCCAAGATTCCATCGGAGCTGTATCAGTTTACTGCAGGCGTTCTAGAAGCCAAGGAAGAAAAGAAAGCCGGAAGGCCTCTCTGTCCGTATCTTAAGGCTTTTGGATTTTGCAAGTAAGTCAGGCATCTTTTTTTATCATTGACACTAGAGGCCCGGTGCACGAAATTCGAGGACGGGGGGCAGCGGGGAGGGTGTCCCTCAGCCTGGCCTGCACCCTCTCCAATCTGGGACCCCTCATGGGATAACCAGCAGTTGGACATCCCTCTCACAATTCAGAACTGCTGACTCCTAACCGCTCACCTGCCTGCCTGATTGCCCCTAACTGCTTCTGCCTACCAGCCTGATTGTCCCTAACTGCTCCCCTGCTGGCTTGATTGCCCCTAACCACCTCTGCCTCGGCCCGCACCTGGTACCCAGGATTCCCTCCTCCAGCTGACCACAGGCACCCAGAATCCGGGCTTCCCTCCCTCTGGTCAGCCATAGGTGCCCAGGCTGGCTGCAGCCTCAGGGGATGGTGGACAGGGGGCTTCGCCTGTGCTGCAGCTGCAAGTGCTGGCGCCCAGGACCGCAGGGTGGGCGGCTTCTCCATCTACCAGGCTGTAGCCAGCTGCAGGTGCTGGCACCTGGACCACAGGGTGGGCGGCTTCTCTGTCTCCCAGGCCACAGCCAGCCACAGGTGCTGGTGCCCAGGACTGCAGGGTGGGTGGCTTTTCTGTCTCCCAGGCCAAAGCCAGCCGCAGTTACTGGTGCCCAGGACCGCAGGGTGGGTGGCTTCTCCGTCTCCCAGGCCACAGCCAGCTGCAGGTACTGGTGCCCAGGACCGCAGGGTGGGCGGCTTCTCCATCTCCCGGGCTGCAGCCAGCCTCAGGTACTGGGGCCCAGTTTCTCCATCTCCCCCAGGACGTGGGGTGGGTGGACATGGGGTGGGTGGACATGGGGTGGGCGGCTTCTCCAGCTGGCTGTAGCCTGGGATCATAGGGCAGGCGGCTTCTTCGTCTCCCAGATTGCATCCACCCTCAGGTGCTGGCACCCGGTTTCTTGTCTCCCCCAGGACGCGGGAGGGTGGCTTCTCCAGCTGGCTGTAGCCTGGGGTCACGGGGCAGGTGGCTTCTTCATCTCCCAGGTCGCAGCCAGCCTCGGGCGCTGAGGCCCGGTTTCTCAGTCTCCCCCAGGAGGTGGGGCAGGCGGACCTGAGGTTTCTGCTGCTGGCTGCAGCCTGGGATCACAGGGCAGGCGGCTTCTTCATCTCCCGGGCTGCAGCCAGCCTCAGGCACTGGCACCTGGTTTCTTGTCTCCCCCAGGACTTGGGGTAAACCGCTTCTCCAGCTGCTGAGGCCTGAGATCACGGGGCAGGCAGCTTCTTGGTCTCCGTGGCTGCAGCCAGCCTCAGGTGCTGGGGCCTGGTTTTTCCGTCTCCCCAGGACGTGGGGCGGGCAGACCTGAGGCTTCTGAGGCTGGCTGCAGCCTGGGATCATGGGGCGGGCAGCTTCTTGGTCTCCGTGGCTGCAGCGAGCCTCAGGCGCTGGGGCCTGACTTCTCCGACTCCCAGAGACCTGGAGATGCTGGGGGGCGGGGCTGCCGCCATGTTTTCAGTTTAATTGCATACTCACGCTGATTGGATGGTGGGCGTGGCTGGTGAGCGTGGCTTGTGGGTGTAGCAGTGATGATTTGCATATTACTCTATTATTAGATAGGATATACCAGTGGTCGGCAAACTCATTAGTCAACAGAGCCAAATATCAACAGTACAATGATTGAAATTTCTTTTGAGAGCTGAAAACCGACTTCTGCGCATGGGCCACGAAGTTTCAATCACACTGTACGTGCACGCCCACATGTGATATTTTGTGGAAGAGCCACACTCAAGGGGCCAAAGAGCCGCATGTGGCTCGCAAGCCACAGTTTGCCGACCACTGACATATACAGTAAAGGGCACAGGTGGTCAGTTTACAGCTCGATGACTTGCTACATGTGTGCACCCATGTAAACCACCACCTGGCTCTAGAGAGCACCCAAAAACCCTCTCATGCTCCTTCCCAAGGTGCCTTCCTCCAGATGTAACACTCTCCTGATATCCTTCAACATTGATCCGTTTTGCTTGTTTTTTACTTTATATTCAACCTAATATCTGTGACATTTATCTGTATATGTATATCAGCCTTTTGCTTATTTGTTTGTTTATTTAGTGGCTCAGTATTCTATTATATGAATATTAGAGGCCCAGTGCATGAAATCATGCACGGTGGGGTCCCTCGGCCTGGCCAGTGATTGGGGCCGATTGGGGCCATCTTGCCCAGTCCCAATTGGGGCTGGCTGGCTGGGGGGAGGGACCTCGGGAGATTGGCTGTGGGAGAGCACTGATCACTAGGGACAGCTCCTGTGTTGAGTGTCTGCCCTCTGGTGGTCAGTGTGCGTCATAGCTACTGGCCGGTCAGCCAGTCAGTCGTACAGGTCGCTTAGGCTTTTATACCCTATCTAATAAAGAGGGAATATGCTAATTAACCATCACACCCTCACAAATCTTGGTGCCCACAGCCAATAAAGTGGGAATATGTTAATTGTCACACCCTCACAAGATGGTGGCACCCACAGCCACAAGATGGCAGTGCCCAGTCGCCTTAGCCCCGCCTCATCCAGCCAGAGTCCCCCAGTCCCCTCATCCCAGCCTCATCCAGCCTCAGTCCCCTGGTCCCCTCAGCCCCGCAGGGGAAGGCAGTTGGGGGCGATTGGGCTGGCAGGGGAGGGCAGTTGGAGATGATTGGGCTGGCAGGGGAGGGCAGTTAGGGACTATCATGCCGGCAGGGGAGCAGTTAGGCATCAATCAGGCAGGCAGGCGAGTGATTAGGAGCCAGCAGTCCTGGATTGTGAGAGGGATGTCCGACTGCCGGTTTAGGCCCGATCCAGCAGTTGGACATCCCCAAGGGGCAAGGTGTCCCAGATTGGAGAGAGTACAGGCTGGGCTGAGGGACCCCCCTCAACCCCCCTCCCCGTGCACAAGTTTCATGCACCAGGCCTCTAGTATATAGATAACACAATGTATATATCTATTCTTCTCTTGATGATCCTATGAGTTGTTTCCAGTTTGGGCTATTATATAGGAAGCTGCTGTGAACATTCTTGTACCTATATTTTTGTGGAAATATGAACCCATTTCTCATGATTATATACTTTGGAGTGGAATTGCTAGATCATGGAATAAGCATATGTTTAACTTTTCCAAAGTGCTTGACCATTTTACAGTTTAATCAATAATGTGTGAGAAAGTTGGAGGTACTTTATATCCTCACCAACACTTAGTATTCTGGGGTGTAGTGGTAAACCATTGTGATTTTCTTTTGTTTTCCTAATAATTAACCTTTTGCACTCGGATGTCGAGTGTGACTCGACACGGTTAGCATTAGAATAAAGGAATCGAGAAAAAAGCAAGCGAGTGCAAAGGGTTAAAGATGTTGACTGTCTTTTCGTGTGCTCATGGCACATTAGACAATCCTCTTTTTGTGATGTGCCTGTTCAGGTCTTTTGCCCATTATTAAAAAACGGGTGTTTATCTTTTTTTTTTATTGGTTTGTAGGGTTAATTAATTTATTCTAGATAGAAGTGCTTTATCAGATATATGCATTGAGAATATCTTCTCCCAGTGTGTGGCTTGTGTTTTCACTCGTTTAATAGTCTTTTGATGAGCAGGCATTTTAAATACTCATGAAGTATTTTGTGGCTACTGTTTTTCATGTCCTTATGTTAGAAATATTTGTCTATCTCCAGGTCTTGAAGGCAGTTTTCTGTATCCTCTAGACCCGGGGTCCTCAAACTTTTTAAACAGGGGGCCAGTTAACTGTCCCTCAGACCGTTGGAGGGCCGGACTACAGTTTAAAAAAACTATGAACAAATTCCTATGCACACTGCACATATCTTATTTTGAAGTAAAAAAACAAAACGGCAAAAACACCCGCATGTGGCCCGCGGGCCGTAGTTTGAGGACTAGCTTTAGCTAGTAGTTTGTAGCTTTAGCTTTCACATTTAGGTGTGTGATCTATACTGAGTTAACTTTTGTGTACGGTGTGAGATTTGAGGCACAGCTTACTTTTTCCAAATGGATAATCACTTGCTGCAGCATCATTTATTTAAATCACCATTGTGTCCTCCCTGAGTTGGTGCCTTTAATATAAACCAGATGATAGTATATGTGTTCCTTTTGTGGACTCTTTCGGTTACATTGGTCTACTTGTCTATCCTTATACCAGTCTATTTTTTTCTCAAGTATTGTACCATATATGATAGTGAGTCTTGGCATCTGGCATATTAAGTTCTCCAACTTTGCCCTTCTTCAAGGTTGTTTTGGCTACTATAAGTCTCTTGCATCTCTATATAGATTGTAGAACAGGTTTATCAACTTGTTCAAAAACTCTGCTGGAATTTTGATAGCAACTGCATCGATTCTGTAAATCAGTTTGGAGAACATGGGTATCTTAACAGTCATAGGAGCCTCTCCCTAATCCAGACATAATGCCATTACTTGATACATAAATGGATGGCTGGGACTGGGTAGTAGATGTCTAATAATTTATCTATTGGATTTAATGTAATTTTAAGATAACTTGACATGTATTTTTTAAATCTATGTTACATTAAACAGGTTATTATCAGCAGTTTCCACTATGCCTTTAAATAGAATGTTGCCTTTTAAAACTGAAGCTTCAACTACTTCTAAGTTTGGGTTAAGGCAAGCATGTCAAACTCAAAGGCTAACATGGGCCAAATAAAGGAGGCATGCGGCCCACAGGCTGTGAGTTTGACATGCTTGGGTTAAGGACTGGCTCAGAGTCTTTATCTTGGAAATCCATTTTATTTATGTATGTATTACACTTAAGAATGTTTAAAGAAATAATGAAATAACTCCTTAATTCAGCATTAATTAAAATTTAGGGTCCTTTTTTGCATATTTTGTTAGTGTCATCTGAAGTACTTAGTATATTATTTATCTTTTAAAGTGTTTCAAGTAAAAGTTCTCTGATTTAAATTATAGATTTATATCTCGTTTTAAAATCTGGGTACTTTTTTTCAGAGACAAAAGGATTTGTCCTGATCGACACCATATTAATCCAGAAATAGACAATCCAAGAAAATTATCCAACCATGCTATACCAATGTTTGGATACATTAAAGTAAGTTCTGTTGAAGATTGTTTTGTTGAATGATTAATGGTCATTTTAATGAACATATTTTTAAGCAGCAGAATCTTAGTATAATATAATTATGACTTCCAGTGGTCAGTATTAATTTATCACCATTAATCCAACAATAGGCACCTATCCTTAGAAGGCTCCCAGTTTATTTAGAAAATCAAGATCAAATTGGGAAAGTGGATAAACCCCTTCAACAATTTCAGAAAGGAAGTTGTTTTTTGGGGGGAGGGATTATTAAAAATAATGCATTGACCACAATAATCATCCATGATTATTGCTTTGAGGAAAATTCTGAGATGCAGATAGAATTGCTGAGTTAAGAGTTTGTCACTTTCTTTTGAATCCTTTTTATTACTTTTTGAGCTTGATTTCCTTTTCACCTTCCCTTTCCCTTAAAGTATATCTGTTGTGCTGTACTCATTTTCTGGGACTGCGGTAACAAACCACAAACTGGTACGTTCAGAGCGCATACCCAGGTTTCAGGATCGATCCTCATGTTTCTCTCTCACATGGATGTTTTTCTCAACTACTTGAGTAAATACCAAAGAGTGTGATTGCAGGCTTGTATAGAAAGAATTTTTGTTTTGTAAAAAACTGCCATACTGTTTTCTAAAGGGCCTGTACCATTTTGCATTCCCACGAGCAGTGAATGAGTTTTAGCAGCATTTGACGTCAGTGTTTTGGCTCTTATTAGCCTTTCTAATAGGATATTTTTTCCATTGAATTTTAGAGAGAGTGGAGGGGGAAAGACAGAGAGATACATCAGTGTGGTTGCATCTGGGGCCGGGGATCGAGCCTGCAACTGAAGTACGTGCCTTTGACGGGTATTGAACCTGCGACCCTTCAGTCCGCAGGCCGATGCTTTATCCACTGAGCCAAACCAGCTAGGGCCCTGATGACATGATTTTGAACATCTTTTCATATGTTTATTTGTCACTTGTATATTTTCTTTGGTGGGTGGTGGGATATTAGTTCGGGTTTTTTGCCCTATTTTTTGTTGTTAATTCTCACTCCAGGATATTTTTTCCATTGATTTTTAGGGAGAGTGGAAGGGAAGAGAGAGAGTGAGAAACATTGATGTGACACATCGATTTGTTGCCTCCTGCACATGCCCTGGGGCTGGGAATCAAACCTACGAGTCTTCAGTGCACAGACCAGTGCTCTAACTATTGAGCAACACTGGCTGGGCTGCCCATTTTTAAATCTGGTTGTATGTTGTTTTTTTTAAATCTTTATTGTTGAGAATATTACAGATGTTTCCCTTTTCCTCTCATTGCCCCCCACTACCCTGTTCCCGCCCCACCCCAGGCCTTCACCACCCTATTGTCTGTGTCTGTAGGTAATGCATATATGCATGTAAGATCTTTGACTAATCTCTCCCTGCTCCCCAACCCCCTTCCCTCTGAGATTCAGGAATCTGTTCCATGGCTCTTATTCTATTTTATTCATAAGTTTATTATGCTTATTAGGTTTCTTATTCGTTTGATTTTTAAATTTAGTTATTGACATGTATTTATTGCCATTTTATTATTCAACTTTTTTCTCTTCCTCCCCTTCCATCTCCTCCTCTGCTCTTCCTCTTCTCCTCCTGCTCCTCCTCTCCTCCTTCCCCCTTCTCCCTCCCGCCCCCTCCCCCTCAACATTTCATGTAATACTGGTTTGGTGATGATGAACTCCTTTAGCTTTTTCTTGTCTGTTCATCACTTTGAATATTTCTTGCCACTCTCTTCTGGCCTGCAAATTATCTTTTGAGAAATCAGCTGACAGTCATATGGGCAATCCCTTGCAGGTAACTAACTTGCTTTTCTCTTGCTGCTTTTAAGGTTCTCTCTTTGTCTTTAGCCCTTGGCATTTTAATTATGATGTGTCTTGGTGTGGGCCTCTTTGGGCTCCTCTTGTTTGGGACTCTCTGCCCTTCCTGGACTTGTAAGTCTACTTCTTTCACCAGGTAGGGGAAGTTTCCTGCCATTACTTCTTCAAATAGGTTTTCAATATCTCACACTCTTTCTTCTCCTTCTGGCACCCCTATAATGTGAATATTGGTACCCTTGAAGTTGTCCCAGAGGCTTCTTAAACTATGTTCATATTTTTGGATTCTTTTTTATTTTTGCTCTTCTGAGTAGGTGCTTTTTGCTCCCTCATATTTCAAATTATTGATTTGATTCTCAGAATCCTCGAATTCTCCTGTTAAATCCCTATAAATTATTCTTTATTTCAGTTAGTATATGCTTAATTTCTTACTGGTTGTTTTTCATGTCTTTGACATTATCACTAAGATGCTTGAAAGTCTTACTAAGTCCCTTGAAGCTCTCATTAATTCCCTTGAAACTCTCACTAAGACCCTTGAATAACCTTATAACCATTGTTTTGAACTCTGTTTCCAGTAATTTTCTTGCTTCCATTTCTTTCATTTGTGACATGTTTCTTTGTCTCCACATTTTGGCTGTTTCCCTGTGTTTGTTTCTATGTATTGGGTAGAGTTGCTATGTCTCCTGGAATTGGTCGAGTGGCCTTGTGTAGTAGGTGTTCTATAGGGTCCAGTGGCTCAGCTTCCCCAGGCACCAGATCTAGGCATTCTAGGTGTGCCCCTTTGTGGGCTGTATGCTCATTCTTATTGTAGTTGAGCTTTGATTGCTGTTGGTGTCATTAGGAGGAATTGACCTCCAGGACAATTGGCTGAGGACCAGCTGCATCCACAATGGAAGAGCTGCTATGTATTGGGGCTTTGGTGCTCACTGAGTCTGCACCTTGAATGTGTCATGTTGTAATCTGGTGTGGTCTGAAGCTGTTCACCGAGGGCCCTGACTCTGGGACTTCCCACGAGGTGCAAAGTCAGCCACTGCCTGGGCCCACCTGGCAGGAACTACAAAGAGATCTGTAGATGGCTGCTACTTGTATTGGGCTAGGAAGTGCCCAGGCAAAGCCCAGCTGTGAAGCAAGGCAGGCTGGTGCTAGTGCCAGGTCTTGGGCCTTTATGGATAGGTTTGATGCCAGCTACTGCTGCTTCCAGAGATTTTAACAAAATCTGAAGCCTGAGCTAGGACAGGCCATTCATATGGAAAAGCTGCTGCAAACAGCTTGGGTGGGGCTGCAAATTGGATAGGGTGGGGTCTCAGGGAATCACTAGGATGGAATGAATACTATGGGCCATGCTGATAGAAACTCAGATATGGCTGCCAGTCAGTTCTGCGATGGGGAAGGCCCCAGCACAGGGACAATGACCCCTGTGAGCACCTCCGTCTGGGAGAAAGCTGCCTCCAAGTTCCTGCCCCGATGCCAGACAGTCTATGATTCCTCCCCGAATATCCCTGGATTGTCCCAAAGTTGCCTTCCAGTGCTGGAGCTCAGAGGAAACAGGACCATGTAAGTTTGTGTGCTGGCCCTTTAAGAGGAACAACTGGGACTCCAGTAGCATCCCTGTCACTCCGCCACAATCCCCACTAGTTTTTACAGCCTGAAGTTATGGGGACTTAGCTTCCCTGGGCTGAGGGTCTGGTATGGGGTTGGGACCCCCTGCTTCTCACAGGAGGCTTTGACGATATCTCTCCCAATTAAAAAAAAAGGCACACATGGGTATGGGACCAGCCTGTTCTGCGCCTCCAGTTCCTTCTACCAATCTTGATGCATATTCTTCTTTACTTCTCTAGTTGTAGGGCTTTCATTCAGCCAGATTTCGGGCGGTTCTAGATGATGGTTGTTCTGTATTTTAGTTGTAACTTTGATGTGGTTGAAGGAGGCAGTGCGTACCAGCATTTACCTATGTTGCCATCTTGGTTCTGTGGTTGTATGTTTTCTTATTGTTTAGTTTTAAGTGTTTGTATATTTTGGATACCAGCCCTCTATCAAATATGTATTTTGCAAAAAACTTCTTCAAGTCTGTGGCTTGTCTTTTTATTCCCTTAGAGTATTTTTTGGCAGAGCAGAAGGTCTTAATTTTAATGAAGCCCAACATTCTAATTTTTTCTTTCATGGATTGTGCTTTTGGTGTTGCATACAGAATCATTGCCAAATCCAAGGTCACCTAGATTTTCTCTCCCCTGTTGTCTTCCTCATCTGCTTTTATATTGGGGTCCATGGGGATACTTTGTCAGTTTTATTGCAGATTGTTTCCTTGGCTTTTTGGTTTGCTGTCTCTTTGATCTGTTTTTATGTGGAGATTCAGGGAGAATTAAAAAAACACATAACACCTGACTACCGCCATCTTCCCAGAACCCTTCTAACCAAGCCTCTTTTTTTTCAACCACCTGAGGATATGTATTTTTATTGATTTTAGAGAGAGAAAAAGAGAGAGAGAAACATTGATATGAGAGATAAACATTGGTGTGAGAAACATTGGTCGGTTGCCTTCTGCAAGCTCGCTGACTGGGGACTGAGGAAGGGAGAGGGAGAAAGAGATAGAAACATCAGTGATGAGAGAGAATCATCAATTGGCTGCCTCCTGCACATGGGGATGGTGCTCTGACCGGGAATCGAACCGTGACCTCCTGGTTCATTGGTCAACACTCAACCACGGAGCCATGCTGGCCAGGCTAGTTTGTTCAGTTTTTATAAACATATACACTCATGTAACCAATACCACATCACAATACTGAAACTTCTGTTACCCCAGAAAGGTCTCTCCTTTCCCCCTTGAAGTCAGTCAGTCCTTTTCCCACTCCCCAACCCCTGGTAACCGCTGCTCTGTAACTATCAGTTTGTCTTTACTAGAATTCATATTAATGGAATCATACAGTACGTAGACTTTTGTGTCTCATTTCTATCAGCATAATTCTTTTGAGATTCATCTGTGTTGCTCTGTTTTATTGCTGAGTAGGATTCCATTATATGGATTTATCATAGTTTGTTCACAAGTTGATGGGCATTTGGGTGGGTTGTGTTTCTGGCTGCCATGGACATTTGTGTTTCAAGTCTTTTATACATTTTCATTTCTCTTGAGTAAGACTTTGGAGTGAAATTGCTGGGTCATATGATAAGTGTATATTTAGAAGAAACTGCATTCTCACCAGCACTGCATATGAGAATTCCGGTTGGTATAATCTCATCAGTAGTTAGTATTCTCAGTCTTTAATTTTTGCCACTCTGTGGCATTTGCACTGATATTTTATTTTGTATTTCCCTGGTGATAAAGAAGTTTGGACATCTTTTCACTGCTTATTAACTATTTGTATCTCTTCTTTTATGAACTCTCAGTTCAGAATTTATGTGCACTTTTAAAACTTAGGGTTTTCTTTTTGTTGAGTTTTAAGAATTCCTTATATATTCTGGATATCATTTGTCAGATATAGCAAATATTTCCTCCCACTTGAAAATCAAAACTTGGTTGGAGCATTGTCCTGTACACCAGAAGGTTGAAAGTTTGACTTTGTGTCAGGGCACATACCTAGGTTGTGGATTTGATCCCCGGCTGGGGTGGGTATGGGAGGCAACCCATCGATGTTTCTCACATCCATGTTTCTCCTTCCACCCCCCCCTCTCTGTTTATCAAATAAATAAAATCATGTCCTAGCCCAGCCTGCATGCCTCAGTGGTTGAGCATCGACCTATGAACCAAGAGGTCACGGTTCGATTCCTCATCAGGACATATGCCCAGGTTGCCGGTTCAATCCCCAGTATGGGGTGTGTAGAAGGCAGCCGGTCAATGATTCTCTCTCATTATTGATGTTTCTATATCTCTCTCTCCCTCTTCTTTTCACTCTGAAATCAATAAAATTATATTTTTAAAAATCATATCCTTGGTTGAGAATTTTTTAAAAACTTTATTTTCTAGTTGTTTTAGAAATGCAATTGAGCCCTAGCTTGTTTTGTTCAGTGGATAGAGCAATCGGCCTGTGGACTGAAGGGTCCCAGGTTCAATTCTGGTCAAGGGTACATGCCTGGGTTGCGAGCGCGGTCCCCAGTAGGGGGCGTGCAAGAGGCAGCTGATCAATGATTCTCTCTCATCATTGATGTTTCTATCTCTCTCTCCCCATCCCTTCCTATCTGAAGTCAATAAAAATGTATTAAAAACAAAATATTACAGATGTCTCCCTTAAAAAAAATGCAATTGATTTAAAAAAAATACATATGTTATTGATTTTCTACAGAGAGGAAGGGAGAGCGATACAGAGTTAGAAACATCGATCAGCTGCCTCGTGCACACCTCCTACTGGGGATGTGCCCACAACCAAGGTACATGCCCTTGACAGGAATCGAACCTGGGACCCTTCAGTCCGAAGTCTGACGCTCTATCTACTGAGCCAAACCAGTTAGGGCGGCAATTGATTTTTTACCCTTACCTTATATCCTGTGACCATAACAAACTGAGTTAGTTATGTGCATGGGTGCTGGGGAGAGTGGAATCAAAACAGGTGGGGGGTGGGGTGTTGAGAAGGGACCCTCCCGGGGTGCCCAAACTGAGGGTTGTTTTCTGGCATGTGGGACTTTCAGTGCTGAAAACAGAACGGTATGAGATAGAGCAGGACAAGTTGATAACCCTACCTTGTCTGGAGGCCTCATGCTCTCCTGTTGAGAGAGTCCAGTTCACAAGCTGCTTTTTGCTGCCTCCTTTCTGCCAACCTATGTCTTTAGATGTGCCAGTGACCCACAGCGGGGACCGCTGCAGATGAGGCCGCTCAGGCCTGGACTTCGCTTACCCGCTTACCCGTGTGTGCTGAGGCCCCTCTCCTTGACATAAAGCCTGCTTATTTGGGAAGTACGGGGAGGAAGAAACTCTCTCCTTTACTCGTATTGTTCTAAAACAATCACCATTACCATTTTAGTATGTTTTTCCTCATTTTTCTTTGTACATCTGTTTAAAAATCTTTGTTATTGGTGTATGTATTGTGCCCTGCCCATTTCTCGTAACATTGTAGTGAGTTTTTCTCATCCTCCGTACTGCCTCATGTTCACTGACTGCTGTCACCAAGTGGGCTCATGAATGGAATGCCAGGCTGATGGGGCCTCTAAACCACAGGGGAGAAGACTCCCTGGAAAGGATCTTTGCCAAGCAGGAAGGAATACTGAACTCCTGCCTGAGGTGGGGTGGGCTTGAGTAAGCACTGACGGTTTATTAGGGCGGCTTTCTCCATGGGGTGCTGGAGAATGGCTGGCTTGGGAACCAGACTGACATGTTACTGGTCCTCTTTCTGCTGACATTCTAGTGGGGATGGTCCACAGTGGACAGGTGAGTAAGAAGGATGTGCTATGTAGGGAAATACTAGGGGGTGTGCTCTGTAAGGGTGCCAGGGGACAAGGGGCCTTTGAAAATTATAGGCAGGGAGGGACTCTCTGAGGAGAGTCAACTGCATTGAGGGCCAGATAAGAAGGATCCAGCCATGGGAAGATCTGGGGAAGAATATTCCAGGCAGAGGAACCAGCATGTACAAAGGCCCTGAGGTAGGAGGTAATGCGGATTGTTTGTGGACAGCACAAGACTCACTGGCAGTGAGAGAGGGAGAGGGTCAGGCAGTGAAGTTGGAGGGGACCAGAGGCTGTCAGCTTGGTGAGGTCCGACACTCTTTTCTATCATAAGGGGTGACCTCACCCCTACCTTGCCCGCCTCTGAGTCAGCACTACCCTTTCCACCATTCCACCAAGTCACCAGTTCTCACTCCTGGCACTGCTCTGGGCAGCCAGGGCTCCTGCCTTAATGCTCCTGCCTGTTTGCTCCCCGTGTCTGGAATCCCTTATCCATGTTCTTGCTACTGCACACGCACGCCAGCACTCCCCTCACACACCAGTGACTCTACATACACTTGACTGTGAAGAGCTGTCTTCCTGAGCACACTCTGGCTGTGGCACATCTGTCCATCCGAGAGTTGCTGAGGGTCCCTGCTGGACGTGGCTTCATCTGTTTGCCCAGTGCCTCATGCACAGTAGGCTCTTACTGGAATACCGCCTGTTACAGGAGCCAAGGTCAGAAAGGGCTCAAGAGAAGGGGATGCTATTTTAAGATTTTTATAAAGTGCAGTTAAAAAGTAAATAAAGGGATACTTATAACTAATAATGCAATTTTAAAATAATGAGATTTACAAAAAAAAATGGTCCGGTAGATTTAAAGTGAAGCTAATTATTTGTGGTGGAGTAATGTTTTTATTGTGTTTTGTTTGCTTGTTGGCCAGTTTTCCAGTTTATTCTTTTATCTCTGTTCATGTGCTTTGGGTTCTTAGGTCAGGTGCTGATTTTTGCAGGCAGGTCCTGAGTTTAACTTGGTTTTATTTCCTGGCCATGTTTTTATGTTTCAGATAATACCCTTTTACATTCTGAATGCAACAAATTACTTTGGTCGTATAGTTGATAAACATGTGGATCTTTATGCAACTCTTAATGCTGAAATGAAGCAGTATTTTAAGGATTCCAGTAATAAAACAGCCATTGAAAAGGTGGAGAAATTTGGATTATATGGATTAGCAGAGAAAACACTTTTTCACAGGTAGAATGTCTGTTATTTCATCTTGAAAAGTTATGAAGCATAAGGTGACTTGAACCGCTATTGAACCCCCATTTTCACTTCTGTTCGTTTGGCCAACTGTTCACTTGCTAGGCCTGCTGACTCCCAGAATGGTGATGTCAGGGTCATGGCCCCCAGACCCTGGGCACAGTTCTACACCCGGGACTCAGAGCCTTGCGCACAGAACCTGGATGACTGTAGCATTTATATACTGACAGTTATGGAGCCATCATTGTGTGCTAAATACACATATATCTTTAACTCAATTTTCACAAAGGATGTGGCATTGTTCCCATTTTACAGATAAGCATACTGAGCCTTGGCGAGGCTGTGTAATTCGTCTAAGGTCAGATCAATAAGGGGCAGTGTTCCAACCTCGGCATTCGATGACTCACATACCTGTTGGCACCTGCATCCTTTGGATGCCACACCCTACTCCACTTGGTGATAACCTAGATTGAGAAACTTTTAATTTGCTACGTTAATTTTTAATGTGTTGTCAAATAAAGGGATTTACTCTATTTGAGGTATGGTTTAAATAAACCATTGCTAAGTGCTCTTGACAGCTCTAGGTATTTTATTCCTACTATGGAGTAAAACCATGCAGCTCGGGGTCTTACTATATATTTAGCACTTAATGGGTAAGTTGAGGCAAAGGGTATCTTCATTTTAGAATCTCTGTGTTAAACTGGTGCCACTGCTGTTCTTCAGAGTTCAGGTGTTGGAGGTGAGCCAAAAAGCAGACACGTGGGCCCTAGATACTGTCCTTGTAAAGTTTATAGATGAAGGCAGGACTGGACCCATCCCCAGAGATCAGCTGCTGCATCTCCCAGAAAACTTCCAGGCTCTGCCCCCACAAGCCATGGAGTTCATTGTTTGTAGAGTGAAACCCGCTGACAATGAAATAGAATGGAATCCAAAGGTGAGCG
This sequence comes from Eptesicus fuscus, assembly GCF_027574615.1. NCBI lineage: Eukaryota > Metazoa > Chordata > Mammalia > Chiroptera > Vespertilionidae > Eptesicus > Eptesicus fuscus. The sequence goes on along the minus strand of NC_072493.1, from coordinate 22,428,076 downwards.
TTATTTCGGCTTTTTACAGTTTGCTGACTTTTAGAGTATACTTAACACAGAACTGAGGTTTGTTTGAATTTACAGTGTTGAGGTTGGGTAAATGCTTCCTGTTCCTGAGCAGAGAAAGCACCGTCTGCCTGGGTCCCTGCAGGCGTGGGCTGCGCTGACGGCCAGCCTGCAGAGACCCAGCTCTGAACAGGCACCCCTTTGGCCGGGGCGGGTTGCCATCATCATCATCAGCTCTCACAGACGTAGAATTGGTCGGAAATGTGTGTCACGATCAAGTAAATCGGCTGTCAGCTTAAGGAGAAGAAACAGTGTAAGAATCTACAAAATGGATACCCTGGTCAGAGGGGGCACAGATGATGCCACTTTCTGGAGTGACCAGGTAATTCCGTGGGGTTGGGAGGACGGATGAAGAAAGAGAGAGTTCAGAGAAGCTCTCAAAGGAAGGAACATTTCTCTGGGCCTTTGGGAGGAGTGACTAGGATGTCATCAAGTAGATTGGATGAGGCCGTGAGCCAAGAAAACAACATGGGCCAGGACAAGGGGCATGGAAGAGTGGTCCAGGGTGGGCTCCCGCGGCCTCCCAACATGGGCTGCAGAGGTGCTCACCGCCTGGGAGAGGTCACCAGACAGTCCTCATCCCCAGAGCAATAAGGCCTGTTCATAAGGATGCTCTGGTTCTTCAGAGGAAGTTGTTTTGTATCCTCTGATTAGTGATATGAAATAAGCCATTGCAGTTGGCAAAGTAAAAACAATTTGGGTTATACACAAGGTTGCACGTTATCCAGGAAATACATAGGTGAATGTTTCCACCACACAGGGTGAGCACACAGCCTTCCTGTAGTGAGTTTAGTATAATAGACTGTTATTGATTAAATAGCAGTCTTTTCCTTCACAGAAAATATTTGCTGATTGTCTACTGTGTGCTGGTGCCATATGTATTCTGGGGGTGTAGCCATTAGCAAGAAAGTCATGGTCAAGAAACATTGGGTCTGTCAAGGTGATCAACCACAAGTATTTCTTGAAGAGGAGCCTCCTGTAGAAATGGGGGCAACGTTCTCCTGTGCGTGTTCTTTCAAATTAATTACAAAGTTCAATGGAGGTGGAAATAATCCAATCACGATGAGCCAGCTCCCTCCCAGTCTGCTTTACAGGAGTCAAAATGTGCCTGACAGTGCTCAGACAGGTCTCATCTGCTGGGCCTCTCAGGTCCTGGTGCAGAGCAGCTCCGCGCGTGCCTGCCTCCCCTGCACCTGCAGGAACGCTGCTTCGCTCTCATTGAGCTTTCAAGGAAATAATCATCCATGCCTTAAAGACAGGTTGATAGTTACAGAGGAAGTGGGAACACATGTCCACGGTAGGAAGCGCGCAGTATTAGGAGTCCAGGGGCATGGACCTGGTGAACTCAGCCTGAGCACCTGCCCTTTTGTTGTTAATCCTCACCTGAGGATATTTTTCCATTGATTTTCAGAGAAAGTGGAAGGGAGTGAGGGAGGAGAAGAGGTGGGGGAGGGGAGAGAGAGAGAGACACACACACACACATACATCGATGTGACAGAGACACATTAGTTGGTTTCCTCCTGAACACACCCCAACCAGGGCCAGGATTGAGCCTGCAACCCAAGTACATGCCCTTGATCAGGAATTGCAGGCCAACTATCCACGAAGCCACACCGGCCAGGACTCACACCTGCCCGTATTAAACTCCACTGTTACTCACTCTGGTCGACGGAAGGGGCACACTGCCCTCTATAACCTACTTCATGGGATGGTTGTGGGCTCGAATGAAATGCATGGAAGAGTTCGTTGCAGAACCACATAGCGTGTACAGAATGAGGACTTTCCTTAAAGCTTCACATAACTAACTCGCTTCAGTGTGTTTTTCAGGTTACTAGGTACATTCATCATAAAGTTACTGGAAAATTGCATGATGCAAAAGTGGTATTTGCTTTAGGAAATACAGTTTGGATTGATCCAATGGTAAGTACACAGTTTTCTTAAAAAGAAATGTGTGTTTGAATGGGCCTCTGAAATAGTCCACGTTATTCTAACCTGTTGCTTTGAATAACTTTTGTCTCACATGAATGGAGGCTTATTCGGGGCTCTGAGTTAGGAGGAGTTTTTTTCATGTTATTTGGGTAATAATTTGATTGTGGTGTTTTTGTTTAAAGAAATCTTTTGCATTGTCTCCCAGTGCTAACATGCATGTGTGTGTACACACACACACACACACTCACACACAACCAAGACAAGCTTCATGAAACTGTCCTTACTATGTGACAGTCTCTAATGTTTACAGTTCTGCCTGTTCCACTTTTTAAAGTGTTGGTTGTGCACTGTTAGGTCGGTTCCACAGTCTGTTCACATAGGTGGGGAGGCCTGGGGTCAGTGATTGCCCTCCATCTAGTTGTAAATGAGCTTAAAGTCCTGACACGTGATTGGTAGTGTGGAGAGTTCCAGCCTGTGGGCTTTCAAAAATAGGTTTTATTATGTTCATAGTTTCTATCTCATTTATTCACTAAATATTGATTGAGTACCTACTGTGTGCTAGGTACGACCTGTATGGGACACTTGAGTTTCATTGGTGAACAGAGACTCCTATCCTGTGAGCTGATGTGGGGAAGGGTGGTGACTGTGGGACAGGGCCATGTACATAGGGTCTCAGTGCATCCCCTCTGACGCGGGCACCATCTCCTCCCCGGACCCAGGAGCTCTACTTTTCAAGTCAAAGTTTTTCTCTATTCGAGTTAAATCTTAGTTACTGATTATTGATCAGTTTTAAAGGAATTCATTTTGTAAAAACTTCTGCTGGAAGTTATTTTTGTAAGATTGGAAATGCCTTAAAACTTTAAAAAGAATTTGGATTGGGCATGATATTTAACCTTTTGCACTCGGATGTTGAGTGTGACTCGACACCGTTAGCATTAGAATAAAGGAATCGAGAAAAAAGCAAGCAAGTGCAAAGTGTTAAGAGTAAGAGGATAAATGATTTTTAGAAGAGAAGGTAGAGATTACTAGTTGGTACTGTAATAGTCAATATTGTGGTTCTTTATTGGAGAAAAATGGAAATTTCATCAAGCAGCAATTTTTAAAGCTATAGCTAAGAGAATAATGCAAAAAAAAAAAAAAAAAAAAGTAAGAAGAAGAAACCCCTCCCCACCCCTGGCAAATATGCTTGGGCAGCTCTAAAGTGTAGCAGTGGCCGGGGCACGCTGGGGGAGACAGACCCATGCCTTTGCCTTCTCCACTCTAACACTTGGCTCTCCACTGTGGGATAGGAGCACCAGTCCCACATGGGACACATCCCAGGGGTCGCTCGGAAGGTGCCTCAGGCAGTGCCAGCACGCCATGAAAGGGATGCCCAGTCCTGGGTGTGCGTTTCCGATCAACAGGAATCAGTTAATTTTGTGTAAAATGAAATGGGTGAGAATGTTTTGGTTGCAGAAGAGATAGTGGAGGAAACTGTCCTGAACACAGGATTCAGGGCTTTGGCTGAGAGCCTTTCTGGGCACCTGGAGACCAGGGTCTTCCTTGTAGAGAGAGGTAAAAGGACCGGAGCAAAAATCAGAAAAATCCTGACTGTTGTGGGTGGTTACAGCATTACAGATTGGTCTTGTCTGGGGCTTCCATGCCAGGATTTGGTCTTGGCCCTGCCCCAGGCTGATGGTGTTTGTGTGGTGTGGGACTTGGTTATGAAATGATTGGCTGTGAGTGGGAGGCCCTTGCACACGGTGGCATGTGCCCAAGGGCATCACACATTACAGAGCTGGATCGAGAGGCCACGTGAGCGTGCTTGTGATTCATTTAAAGTTCAAAGTTTGATCTGCAAATGTATTTTTTTTTCTTTGATTCAAGGTGCACGTTACAAAACTTTTAAATTTGAAAACTTCTGTCATTGATTACAATGTTCGAGCTGAAATTTTGTCAATGGGAATGGGCATTGATAATCCAGAACATATAGAACAACTGAAAAAATTGTACGAAGGAGCTAAAATACAAACTGTTGAAGAAAGCCTAAGCCAAACACTGTAAGTGGGTTTTTGTCTCTCTTTTGGAAGAGCTGTTTCGTGGAAATAGAACTTACAAGCGTTATAGACATTTTTTGAAAGTAGACAGTTTAATGAGTTTCCCTGTTTTTATCACTCAGCTTCAGTAGTTTCTTTTGGGAATCTTGTTTTAACCAGACCTCAGCCTTCACTGTTGTTTTTGTGGAGTGTTATAAAATGGATCCCAGATGTATTATTTCGCCTGTGTGTCTCTTATGGAATGAGTTTTTATTAGATTTTATTGACAGCTCACAGACAGTAAAGTGCACGTGTTGTAAATGTCGTTTGATAGGTTTTCTGAGCACAGAAACCAGCCCCGGATCAGAAACAGGACGCGACTCAGACCAGCTCCTCCCTTCCAGGGCAGCACTCAGTTTGTCCTCTGAGCGGAATCATGCAGTGTGTCTCTCTTATATCTAGCTCTTTAGCTCAGCGTGATTTGTGAAATGCATTCATGTTGTGCATGTAGCGTAGGCCTGACATTCCCATTGCTGCATTATATCTCATTGTGTGAATGCACCATGATTACCCATTCTACTGTCGATGGGAGAAATACCCAGTTCTGGGCTGCTTCAGGTGGTACCCTACCCATTCTCCTGCATGCATTTTGGTGCATTTAAGAATGTATTTCTGCCCTAACTGGTTTGGCCCAATGGATGGAGCATCGGCCTGCAGACTGAAAGGTCCCAGGTTCGATTCCGGTCAAGGGCATGTACCTTGGTTGTGGGCACATCCCCAGTAGGAAGTGTGCAGGAGGCAGCTGATAGATGTTTCTCTCTCATCGATGTTTCTAACTCTCTATCCCTCTCCCTTCCTCTCTGTAAAAAATCAATAAAATATATATTTTAAAAAGAATGTATTTCTGATAGAATAGAATCGCTGAGTCAAGCTGGAGCTACTGCCCCCCAAGTTTTCCACGTTGGTTGTACCAGTCTATACTTCCACCAGCAGTGTGAGACACTGAAAGTCGCTCTGAGAATGTACGCTCGCAACCCCCAAAGCGGGAGGATGATACAGCGTGTGTTGCCCAAGGACTCAAGTCAAGAACTCGTTCCAATTAGGATAGACACCTGTAGAAAACTGGGCAAAAGACTTGAAACTTCACAGTGCCCAACTAATTAATTGTCTAATGATTAGTATGTGAAAAGATTCTTAAACTCATTAGCCATCAGGGAAATGCAGATTAAAAACACAATGCAGTAATACCACTACATATTCACCAGAAATGAAAGAAAATACCATGTTGACAAGGATGTGGAACAAAAGGCTTTTAAAAACTTGACTGGTCAGGAACCAAGATGGCATAGTTAAACACCTGAACTTGCTGCCTCGCACAACCACTTCAAAACTACAACTAAAAGACAAAATGGATATCATCCAGAACCACGGGAAGGCTGGCTGAGTGGAATTTATACAACTGGAAGGAAAGAGAAAAGCACACTGAGACTGGGAGGAGGTGTGGAGGTGCAGAAGTGAAGTGCGGAGGTACGGAGGCACGCACGCGGAAAGGGGCTGGCAACTGAGTATGCTGTTGTCTTTTTTAATCGGGAGGGAGACACAAGCTCCCAACTGCTCTGAACTCCAGTTCCAGGCGAGACTCTGGGGATCCAGACTCATACAGGGAGAAACTGGACTGTCTGGCATTGGGCCAGAACACGAGGGCAGCTTTCTCTCAGAGGTGCTTACAGCGATCATTGTTCCTGCACAGAGCCATGGGACACAGAGACTCTGGGACCTCTTCGGGGCAACGCTGACATCAGCCATTGCTGTTTTCTCTGCCCTGGTGATTCCCTGAGATCCCGCCCCACCCAATCTACAACCCCACCCAAGCTGTGTGCAGAGACTTTTGCATATGAATGGCCTAGCCTTTTGCAATCTAAAACCTAACAAACTGCAGCTGGGTCAGAGAACCCCAGAGCTTCCAAAAGAAGGCCCAAGGCTGGACAGCAGCTTGCATTGCTTCACAGCTGGGCCTCATCTGGGCACCTCCAAACCCCAAACATGCAGCTCTTTGGCCACACTCAAGGGGCCAAAGAGCTGCATGTGGCTCGCGAGCCGCGGTTTGCCGACCACTGGACTAGAGGATCACAAGAATCAAGTCAAAGATTTAAAATATGAAGAAGCAAAAAACACCCAACCGGAAAAGCAAAAAGAAAAAAATCCAAAAATATGAAGATTGTGTAAGGGGCCTCTGGGGCAACTTCAAGCGTACCAACATCTGAATTATGGGGGTGCCAGAAGAAGAGAGAGAGCAAGATATTGAAAACCTATTTGAAGAAATAATGACAGAAAACTTCCCCCACCTGGTGAAAGAAATAGACTTATAAGTCCAGGAAGCGCACAGAACCCCAAACAAAAGGAATCCAAAGAGGACCACACCAAGACACATCATAATTAAAATGCCAAGGGCAAAAGACAAAGAGAGAATCTTGAAAGCAGCAAGAGAAAAACAGTTAGTTACCTACAAGGGAGTACCCATATGACTGTCAGCTGATTTCTCAACAGAAACTATGCAGGCCAGACGGGAGTGGCAAGAAATATTCAAAGTGATGAACAGCAAGAACCTACAACCAAGATTACTCTACCCAGCAAAGCTATCATTCAGAATTGAAGGTCAGACGAAGAGCTTCACAGACAAGAAAAAGCTAAAGGAGTTCATCACCACCAAACCAGGATTACATGAAATGCTGAAGGGTATTCTTTAAGAAGAGGAAGAAGAAAAAAAAGGTAAAGGTAAAAATTATGAACAACAAAAAGACATCAAATACATACCTACCAACAAGTGAATCTAAAAATCAAGTGAATAAAAAAATCTGAAGAACAGAATGGACTGGTGAATATAATAGAATCAGGGACATAGAAAGGGAGGCGACAGACAATTCTCAGGGGGAAGGGGGTCTGAGGGGTGCAGGAAGAGATTGGACAAAAATCTTATACCTATGGATGAAGACGGTGGGGGGTAAGGGTATGGGGTGGGGTGGGGAATCAGGTGGAGGGGAGCTATGGGGGGGGGAGAGGAACACCTGTAATAATCTGAACAATAAAGATTTATAAAAAATAAAAGAAAATAAAAAGAAAACCTATTTGAAGAAATAATGACAGAAAACTTCCCCTACCTGGTGAAAGAAATAGACTTACAAGTCCAGGAAGCGCAGAGAACCCCAAACAAAAGGAATCCAAAGAGGACCACACCAAGACACATCATAATTAAAATGCCAAGAGCAAAAGACAAAGAGAGAATATTAAAAGCAGCAAGGGAAAAACAGTTAGTTACCTACAAGGGAACACCCATACGATTGTCAGCTGATTTCTCAACAGAAACTATGCAGGCCAGACAGGAGTGGCAAGAAATATTCAAAGTGATGAATAGCAAGAACCTTACAACCAAGATTACTCTACCCAGCAAAGCTATCATTCAGAATGGAAGGTCAGATAAAGAGCTTCACAGATGAGAAAAAGCTAAAGGAGTTCATCACCACCAAACCAGTATTATATGAAATGTTGAAGGGTATTCTTTAAGAAGAGAAAGAAGAAAAAAGTTTCTCCTCTGGGCCTTAAAAGGTCTGTTGCAGTTTTCCATGCCTACTTCCTGCCCGGGCCTCTGTGGGTGTCAGCTTTTCCGGACAGTGCCCGCGGCTTTCCTGCCTGTGTGCCAAGATCTGTGAAACAAACAAGCATAGTGCCTGAGTCCCTCGGGTGTTTCCCCAGACACCTTAGAATGGCCTGCAGATAGTTTGCAGGGGGAGGGAAGGGATGGCAGTGGTGGGAGGGGGGCAGGGTGGAGATGGCTTTTACTCTGCCCTTTTATCCTCTTTAAAGTGGGGGGCAGTATGTTATTCTCAAATTGAATGACTGAACAGGGAACTTAACTTTGGCAAATGAGTTGCTGCATTTATCTAATAATATGTATCAGTCATCTACTCGGTGCTTGATGCCAGGCCCACAGAGTGAGCAGGGCTGGCTGTCCTGGGGCGTCTGTAAAGGAGCCGTGAGCTCAGCGTGCCTGTGGCTCGTGGGAGTGGGCACAGCATGGCCATTGGTTGCCTGCCTGCCTCTGGCTGGGAAGTCCTTGCAGAGCAGGTTTTGCCTGTCTCCTCGGAGTTGACTTCACCTGTTCTGTCCAGGGCACCGCCGTCCACAGAAGATGCCGCCTGTCTGCAGAGCACACGGCAAGAGGATGGGGCTTCAGAGAGAGGTGCCGACTCCGGAACGAACTTAGAAAACCGGAAGCATGGTTGGTTACTTAAAGGCTGGTTAATAAAATCATTATTAGAAATGTTCCCCTGTGTAGGCTCTCCATTTTTAGATGAATTATAGAGAAGGTGATTGCCCAACTTCCTATTTTTGACAATTCAGCTTCCAGTAGTGTTTTGTTTTTTTGGGGTGACTTTTTCACTTCTTACTGTTTGAGATATAACGTTCATTCCGTAAAGTGCACACCGCTCACCAGATATTTTTACACGTGTGTATGTCCAGTAACCAGGCCAAGAACGTGTCCAAAACCCTGAAGTCTCCCTTAGGCACCTTCCTCGTCTGGAACCTTACCCAATAACTGCTGCTCTGACTTCTGTCACCATCAGTTTTGCTGAAGCACATAGTATACACTCTTGTGGCTTCTTCATTCAGCGTATGTCTGGGAAATTCATCTAGATAATTGTGTAGCAGTGAATTTTTTTATTGCTGACATTTTTCTCTGCTATGAATATACCACAGTTCATCAGTTCACCTGTTGATCGATGATGTGATTTTGTTTTTTAAAAAATAATTCTTTATTGTTGAAAGTATTACCTATGTCCCTCTTTTTCCCCCATTGACTCCCTCCACCCCCCCTGGCCACTCCCCCCCCCCCCCCGCACCCCGGCCCTTACTGCCCCATTGTCTGTGTTGTTTGCAGTTTTTGATTATTGTTATTCAAGTTGCTATGGACACAGTCTTTGGATGGAAGCTTCAAATATTTTAGCTGGAGAAGTTTAGTAGCTTTGTTTTAGAAAGTTTTGTGCTTAGTATTGTTCCTTGCGTGCCCTGCCTTCTGTTGTGGAAGTCACCTTAGTGGGTCCTAGCAGGTGAAGACAGTGGAGGAGCCTGAACACGTGTGTCCTGCAGCCACCGGTTGTAATGTGGGTGCTTTTCAGAGAGTAACCTTAGTTTCCCAGTTGTTTATTTATTTATTTTTTTTCTTCAATTTTTTTAATTAAGGTATTATACGTGTACATAACTTACCATTGCCACCGCCCACCCCACTCCCATATATGCCCTCACCCCCCAGAGTTTTGCATCCATTGGTTATGCTTATATGCATGCATACAAGCCCTTTGATTGATCTCTTATCTCCCAGTTGTTTAATTGTACTATTTGTCAAAGCCTGTTTTCATTAGTTTTACTAAGTGAAGTGCGTTTTAGTTTTTTCTAATTATTCTTTGCAGCTGTATACTTAGGTTACTATGAACTTAGGTTATTATGCTCTTAGGGAGTACTTCCTCGGCTAAAAGTTGCATAAAGTGCAAAAAAGTACATATGTGTTTACATTATGGAGTTGCATATAAATAACCTCTGGGGAAATGTGACCTTTTGTACAGAAGCTTCACCTGGGAACACTGGAGCTGCTTCCGTGAACGGAGCGACGGAGCCTCTGCAGAGGTATGGCCGCCCCTCCCGAGGCGCTCTCCGTCCTCACCGGGCAGTGGTGGGGAGATGTCAGCCCTTTTCTTTTCCTCCAGCTTCCACCCCCCAATACAATGGTTCCAAAAAGACGATGTGGTCATACTGAAGATAAGAATAAGGAATGTAGAAGATTACAAGTGCAAATATTTTAGAGATAGAGTCGTTTTCAGGTAGGTTTATGTAAATCTTACAGAGTAAAATAGAAATCATTCCCAACATTTTAAGAAATTGACTCTTTTCTTTTTGTAACCCTAGTGCCTGGGTAGGAGGAAAGTTTTACGTGGCTGATTTGGAGCTGCAGGCCAGCATAATAAAGGACGATTGCAAATGTGTAATTAAAAACGAGGAACCTGTAATCACTCTGGCAAAAGAGAGAAGGGAATCGTGGTGTAGCTTACTCAGGCAGAGGGTGAGTTGAAATTAACTGGCTGGTCTTAACAACCTGAGCGTGTGTTGTTTTCTCACTTAATGTACATTTTTGTTGTGCAGAATCCTAATGTGACTTTCGATTTTGACCACTGGGAAGAATGTGAAGAGGAGAGCCACTTCTCCAAGGGTAAGAGGGGATGTCCCCATCCCTAGAGAGAGGGGTGGGTCCTGAGTGCCACGGGTGGACATAGTCACTCGGCTGATCGCTGATCATAGGAATGTGTGGCCTTTGGGGAGATTGGTGATTCATGTAAAGCCCTTAGGGATTAGTTTTTTTCCTGTGGTTGATCTTGATGCTACATGTCCCAGATTGAGGAGCTATCAATTCTTGGTTATAAACATACCTTTTTTTATTAAATATATTTTTATTGATTTCAGAGAGGAAGAGAGAGATAGAAGCATCAATGATGAAAGAGAATCATTGATTGGCTGTCCCCTGCAGGTTGGACTGAGCCCGCAACCCAGGCATGTGCCCTTGACCGGAATCGAACCTGGGACCCTTCAGTCCGCAGGCTGACGCTCTATCCACTGAGCCAAACCGGTTAGGGTAGCATACCTTCTTGTAATACTTTTACAGGTAGTTTTCCTAGGAGAAAATTTTATTTATAAGCAGGCAAATTTTACCTGTTCATTTCCTGCCCCAAATAATGAAATTATAAAATAAGTTGCAAAATAGATAGAGGTAGAGCCCAAGAGACTTTTTCTACATTGACCAGAATAACGGGAGGGGAAAGGATTTGCTAATTAGCCCTTAGTTAACACGTTTTAAAATAATTTGTGATTCTTTTAGTTGTAACATCTAAAAACCTGTCCTGCAAAGTGGCAGAAGTGATTGAGAGCAGTGACCAGACCTCGGAGGATGAGGAGACCGAGAGTGACTGAGCCTGTGGGTCCGATCCTGAGGCGGACATGGGGACCACCGAGTGACTGGACATTAGAGAACAGCAGTCACGTTCACACCTTTTTATTATTAGGGGTCATCTGGTGGCGTTGGGATTGGTAATGGTGAGAAATTCTGAATCTATTTAAAAATGGGCTGAAGGTCCGGGCCTGGTAGCTTAGTTGGTTAGAGCAGTGGTCTGCAAACTCATTAGTCAACAGAGCCAAATATCAACAGTACAACGATTGAAGTTTCTTTTGAGAGCCCAATTTTTTAAACTTAAACTTCTTCTAACGCCACTTCTTCAAAATAGACTTGCCCAGGCCGTGGTATTTTGTGGAAGAGCCACACTCAAGGGGCCAAAGAGTCGCATGTGGCTCGCGAGCTGCAGTTTGCCGACCACTGGGTTAGAGCATCGTCCCGATATGCCAAGGTTGTGGGTTTGATCCCCAGTCAGGGCACATACAAGAATCAACCAATGAATGCATAAATAAGTGGAACAGCAAATCGATGTTTCTCTCTCTCTCTCAAATTAATAAAACAATAAAAATGTTTAAAAAAGGGCTGAAGATGAGACTCTGAAGGCGGGTGGGAGCAGAGACAGGAAGTGCTGTCTAACAGCCCCACTTCCCCGCTGTCCTGCTCATTGCGTCATTGCGTCATTCTAAGCCCATCCTGACACACCCCAGTTGAATGACAAAGAGCGCCTGGCTTTCGGATAATGAACTGTACTATCTGGAGCTAGTCTATTTGTTATTTTCATTTAAACCTACGTTTGGTGCATTCCTAAAAACATCTTGTGTATATAAGTTGAAGTTTCTGTCTCATAAATCCATACTTGGCAGTGCTTAACAGAGCCTTTCAGCCATGAGTTAGTTGGGATTCAAACTTGTAGTAGCACCTCTGTTGTCCTTAAGGTATTGATCGCTATTCCAGACAAGTTTACTTCACATAAAGATATTTCAGGGACAAAAATGGGGTGGCCTCAGCAATACCAGCCAGTTTCTCCAACGCTTATAACCAGTCAGACCAACGCTATACCAGCAGTACCAGCCAGACCCAGCGCTTTCTGGAGGTAAGCTACTGCTCCTGCAGGACCCTCTGAACCTGCGAGTCCTGGGCCAATGGGACAAAGGTTCCCCTTCAGTGGAAATGGAAAAGGACCTGTGGGTTGCCTGCAGGTAACCCTCAGGACACCTGGATGTGATGACCCCTAAAACCACTCATGGCCCCATTCTGGGGCTGGGGCACCCAGATTCACAAGACAATTGGGAGGAAGGTGTACTGCCACTACCCCTTAACTGTGGCGCCCAGAGCCTGACTTTTCATGTGACTTGGAAAAGGTAGAGAGAACCACTGTGCACGTCTTCAACGCTGTGCACATCTTCATTCGGTGCGAGTCTGGCAGCCGCGCCCAGAGGTGGAAGAGCAGCTGCTGGAACGCGACTGTGCGACTGGCCCCGAGGTCTTTATTCTTTTATACACCAGAACGCACACATGCTCAGGTGCTGCATCTCCCAGGTGGAAGCACCGTGTGAAAGAGAGGTAAACTCTTGTCGCCAGGCTGTCCCGTGGGCAGGTTTGGATCCCACTCTGGCTCAGTTTCCTCATCTGTAAAACAAGACCTTCTGCTTACCACGCTGCCCCTCCTCGGGAGGTGCCCAGAGCGCTGCTGCTCAGGGCCTCTGTTGTGGGAGGCGGCTCCGAGCAGGAGGTCAGACCACCGCCCTGGCAGGAGGACACGGTGTGCAGCCTGGACGGCGGCCGGAGCACAGGAAATGGGAAGCTCTGTGTCTTTGCTGGCAAAGGTTTGGGCTGCGGAGCTCTCCTAAGTCCTATGAGGTGTCGGTGTCTGGGCACAGCCTTTGCTCCGGCTGCAGGAGGCCTTGGGGTGGCGGCCAGCCTCCTGAGCTGCACTGGCTTTCCCTGGCTTGTCGGCCACCTGCAGCTGATGCTCAGTGTACGCAGGCTCTTGTAAAACAGCAAATAATAGCAGGTAATAGAGCTGCACAAATGTGTTCCCATGTGCAGATGCTGCGGGCCTGCTCTCAAGGAAGACGGAATGCTCACTCACTGTGGTTCACAAACAGCTAAATGAAAGTACGGGGGAGGCCCTGGCCGGTGGCTCTGTTGGTTGGAGTGTCGTCCTATATACCAAAAGGTTGTGGGTTCAATTCCCGGTCAGGGCACATACTTGGCAGATTTGATCCCCAATTGGGGCACTTAGGGGAGGCAACTAATTAATGGTTCTCTCTCACATCCATGTTTCTCTCTCTCCCTGCCTCTCTAAAATCAATGAGAAAACGAAACAAAACATGTCCTCAGGTGAGGATTAAAAAAATAAATTACAGGGGAGGAGGCTTAAACTAACCTTCATTTCTGTTTTCAGACATTTATATTTACTGTTTAAAGATCTAAATAACGTTTTGCAGGACATAGGACACTGGCTTGTGAAATGTAAACAACTACTAATTATTTTTTTGTTCTATTAATATGTACTGATTTCATGTTTGGGGAAGATTTCTGAAATATAAGGTAAAAATACTTTGTCTTTATGTTTCTAAAATCGCTCCCATATTTAGTTGTGTGATCTCTTTTGAAGTATATCAATAAAATTAGTGTTTTCACAGAAGTGTTTATTTTTAAAATTTTTTAGACAGCATTTCCCTGAGTGCCAAATGCAAAACAGAATTTTATTCACCGTGCTTTCTTGTTTGACCAAAACGTCAGTGAAGGCTGTTGGGGAGCTGGGATGCTGACCGCTGGTTGCAGCGCCCTCGGTTCCCGGCGGTCAGCTCTGCAGTGGGGCGGCGACATTCCGCCTGGGACAGGCCTGCCATGCACATCCCAGGTTAAACATGGGGGCGGCACTCAGTCTCACCAATGTTTTGTATACCTTTTGGTCACTAAGTTTAAGGATGCCCTTTATTTACGTAGGTGTGATCTGCCCCTGGTTAAAGAGCCGCCGCCACAACGGTGGTGGTTTTTAATCCAGCCCTCCCCTAGCCATCAGCCTTCTGGAGGTGACATCTTCGCCTGTTAATTTAGCCAACACCCCCCTTGAGAATTAAGAATATCTAAAAATACCAGTATTATAGACATCGCAATACATTTTTTTTTTTTCTTAAGAAAACATCAGGAAGAAGTAACTGCAGATAGTGCTTACAAAAATAAGTCCATCCCTGCTGGACCTGCTGCGGGCGACTGAGTCTGTTACTCGGGAGCTTCCTCCGGTGGCACAACTTCCATCAGCATCTGAAGGTGCATGGTGATGGGCTCTGGAGTGAGAGTCGAAAAGTGCCGTTAGGAAGCTAATGAAACGAGCTTTGCCAGGCTTATCGGTGAGCAGTACTACTGTGACTCCGCGGTGAGTCCTGTTAGACCCGCGCTCCGGGGCCTCGCCCGCGGTGCTGGGAGGCTGGCAGAACCATCCTGGCAACTCAGTGGTTCTTTGGGCACAAATTCTTTCCCCTAAAGCATTAGAGACGTGCTAAATATTTTATTGCCACCAAACAATTTGTAGGAAAAATATGAATGACTCAATTATATGCATATGTTTACCACTGACCAATGGTTGAATATGAGTCTGAAATCACTGAAGACATCATCTTGTTTAAAACACAGATTGTTCACTCTTTTCACCTCTTTAATTCCAACGTCTTAACTGTTTTTTTGTAGGGAGCAGCTTGGCTAAATATTCTAAAGCTGAGAAGACATTTTTGCGGGGAGGTGGAAGAGGGTATCGGGGGATAAGTGGTGATGGAAGGAGACTTGATTGACTTGGGGTGGTGACACGGTACAATATACAGATGATGTAGAATTGTACACCTGACACCTATTTAATTTTATTAATGTTACCCCAATAAAGTCAATAAAAAATACAGTATGTTGCGGGGGGGGGGGGGGCACATATTTTGTGCCTTTAGGTTCTAAGTCATCCTGGCTAGATTCTCTGTCAGCATGATCAAATCCAAGTTTATTTTCAAAGGCATGGGGGGAAATAGCTGCTTTTTAAATAGTAATAAATTATCTTTCCTTCCTATAGCACTGTGTCTGCAATTCCTCTCTCAGTTTAGGGTTAGATTAAAGAGGTTGGGATGGGGTGAGCTGTTTCAGGAAAGGAAAAAAGTCCTTGGTGGAAATACGAAGCTAGATTTTGTTTTTGGTTTCACTTTGTTAATCAACATGAAAGAGATCCTCTCTTCCTTATGACACGACGGTCAGGTAAGTGGTGGTACCTGGTTCCACAGAGGCGGACATGGAGGCTGAGAGAGCACCTGGAACTTGCCCGAGCTCTAGGCATCCTCGTCCGAGAGCTCAGAGTAAATAAACCTCACCCAAGGGGTTTTGCTCTTTCCTACCTTTACCTTGCATGTCTACCTAAGTTCATTTATATAAGTAATCACATGGGCATGTCTGAAGAGAGGATTGTATTTCCCTGTTCAGACAAGCTGAAGGAGAAAGGGAGAGGCAGATTTTTAATCACATTCACTCAATAAATGTTAAGTGGCTGTTGAATAGCTCCAGCCAGATTCCTGCCTTTAGGAACTCCTGTACAGGGAGAAGACCAGGAAATACCCATCATGCTCAGGACCTGGAGGCTTTTATAGCTGGAGTTCCCTGCAGTGGATGTGCCATACAGGATGACACCTGGTGAGCATCATACACACGGATGTACTGCCGAGTCTCCATGATGTACTTTGGTGCTACCTTCTTTTTCAAAGTGAAAGTGGTTATGTAGTTAAACTTTTAAACAAGTGCCTTATAATAAACTAGAGGCCCAGTGCATGAAATTCATGCATGGGTAGGGTCCCTAGGCCTGGCCGGCAATCAGGGCCGATCTGTGGGGTGACTGGCAGGGTGAACGGGGTGGGGGGGGACCCTGCTGGCACCCGCCTTGGCCAGCTTGGCGCTGCCCACTCGCCAGCCCTGCCCCCCGCTGCTGCTGGTCGCCTCTCTCTGTGGGGCAATCAGGCCCCCACTCACACCCACTTTGGCCTGGGGCCTGTGGGCTGGGGGCAGCTCCTGCATTGAGCATCTGCTCCCTGGTGGTCAGTGTGCATCATTGTAACTGGTTGTTCTTTCGTTTGGTCGATTTGCATATTAGGCTTTCGTTATATAGGATGAAGACCCAGGATTGCTGAGTGGAAAACGAGAGCTGTGGCCTTGGCATTGAAGGCTTGGGCCCTTGTCTCAGCTCTGTCACCTCCTGGGTGTCTCTGGGATGCCGCTGAGCCTCCCAGATGTGGCCTGAGGTTCTCTACAGTTGGGTGCCCAACAGTGGGGAGAGGCAACACCACTGAACTGTGTGCTTAAAATGGTTAAGATGGTAAGGTTTATCTGTATTTCACAAATTTAAAAAATGGTGCCTTCCCATCTGCTTGCTACAGTAATTGATGGAAACAAAGGAGGAGGCCGCAGGTGGACCCCAGAGCTGTCACACCGAGGTTAAGGGGTCGTGTCCTCACAACGTGGAGGTGACATTTGCCAGCTGCCTGATGGCCTGTGATGGGCCTGGGAGACCCAGGGCCGGTGTGCTCCCCTAATAGCAGAACTGCCTGCTCCTCTGTTGACACTTACTTGAGATTTTCTGAGCCCATCCAAACTTGTAGTGGACAAAAAGGAAGTAAAACATAGTGCCGCTCAGTATAAATAACATGCAGTAGAGGTACTCCCATTCGGGTTTGCTGATGATTGGGGCCAAAACCAAAAACACGGATATGAGAGTCACCAAGACGGGGATGAAAATGGGCACCTGTGGGCAAAACAGCACGTGTCATGATTTGGGCATGCACATTCCTTTCCTTTCGGAAATTTTTTATTCAAAACCAAGACATTGATACAGAAAGAAGAATTAATGAAATCCATGTCCCCCCCCCCCTAATTTCAATATTTAATTTTCCCAACTTTATTCTACTTTTTGTTTCCCTGGAATATAAAGAAAATGGCAGACTTCCTATCATTTTAACTATAACATTTTCAGTAATCATCTTTAACTGGTAGGGATTTTTTAAAATTGATTTCAGAGAGGAAAGGAGAGGAAGATAGAGATAGAAACATCTATGATGAGAGGGAATCATTGATTGGCTGCCTCCTGCACGCCCCCTTACTGGGAATCAAGCCCACAACCCAGGCACGTGCCCTTGACCGGAACCAAACCTGGGACCCTTCAGTCCGCAGGCCGACAGTCTATCCACTGAGCCAAACCAGCTAGGTCAGAGATTTTGTTTTTAACATGTTTATTCCCTTCCCTGAACTTTAAAATGTGTTATTTCAGAGAAGAGTAGGGTCAGGTTGGAAATGTCATGCCCCTGGAATTTAAAATAGTTACCTCTCTCTCTAATTCATTTCAAGAAATCGAAGGTATCCGTGACATTTGGGGCATTAAACCTACCTTGATAGGTCTTTCCAGGTCTTTCCTCGTGAACCTCATCACGATCAGCCCCAAAACCGTCAGGCCATAAAACATCCAGGCAGCAAAACTGAAGTAGTTGACTAATGAGTTTATATCACCAGGAATGATATAAATGGTGGCTATGATACCCTAGTGGAAAGAGGGACACATTCTTAGGTCATCAGCACATAAAACACCATCTTTATCCCTCCACGGAGGGCTGACGAAGCAGCTTTCCCTGTGGATAAACACCAGCCTGGAAGAGAACTGCGTCCCATCGTCCCAGGGGTGAAATCAGACGGGCTGTGATGGGTGTTCTCTTTGCGGCCTGATGGAAAGGATTTGGAAAATGTGTGACTCTCTGAAGCTGTGATTTTAGGTAGGGAGGAACACAACATAGAAGTGTGTGTATATTGCACCAGCTTCTTAATTATGAATTTTCCTTCCAGAGAGCTTTCATCGTGGGGAAGGGCCCTGGGCTAGGAAACTCGGGCTGTCGGGCCTGGTCGTGACCTGCACTGTCTGCACCGGGTGAACCCAAGGGCCTTGTGATTCTGGGTCTGTTTCCTCGTCTTCAAAGGGAGTAGATTTACAGAGAATAGTGGTTCTCCTCTGGGGTGGGCGGAGGAGTCTGGCCCCGAGGCTGAGTGGATGGTCTCGGGGTACCCAAGGCAGTTGCACACAACCAGGGAACAATCCCCCACTGAGAAGATCTAAAAGGGCCATTCACTGCACAAGGATCCCATGACTTCTGAATTATTGGACCGGAATGAGAAGCTATTGCCAGTAGCTAACTTGTAAATGCCTCACTCATTCCCCATAAGTGGTGGTTCGTTACCAGGGGTCTGGGCATACAAATGTACATGTAACACATATAGAGGATACAAGTTTGGAATGTTCAAACAGTGTCTCTCACGGATAAATTCAGAACAAGGAGCCAGAGGTTGAATAAACTGTCTGAATTGTCTTGGGCTTTTGTTTATTATTTATTGATTGATTTTAGAGAGAGGAAAGAAGAGAGAGAGAAAAACATTGATTTGTTGTTCCACTTATTTATGCATTCATTGATTGACTCTCGTATGTGCCCTGACTGGATATTGAACCCACAACCTTGGCATATCGAGGCAATGCTCTAACCAACTGAGCTACCTGGCCAGGGCCTTGAACTTTTTTCATGTATTTGAGGTCGAGGATTAAGAGAACCTGTGTCATTTGGAAACCGCTGCGCTTAGCAACCAAACTGAGGGACCCTCTGCCTTTAAGGGGGATGTTTTCATGGTGGAATTCATACTTACATAAAAGATGATGGCAGGGGCTGGAGTCAGGCGCTTGACGCTAATGTAAGAGAGCACTTTCAGCATGTGGCCTTCCCGGCCCGCAACATAAACGAGTCTGGAAAATGCAGAAGTCAGTCGGTTGGAGTGCAGGCTGCTGTACTATCCCTGAGCAAGTGTGTCTCGGCTCCCCCCTTCCTCCCCCCCCCCCCCCCCCCCCCCCCCACGATGCCACAGAAAAGGACTGAGCTGTGACCCTGGTGCTCTCAGGCAGGGCTGGCCTCCGGAGGTGGGTGAATTTCGCAGGAGTGAGGGAGAGAATTGCATCCTGGTGCAGTGGAGTCACCTACGCTTGGGGAGGCCCTTTCAAAGAGGAGATTTCTGAGCTGAGTCCTGAAAGTTGTGCAGGAAATAAATGTGAAGTGCCCTAGCCAGTTTGGCTCAGTGGATAGAGCGTCAGCCTGCAGACCAAAGGGTCCTGGGTTCGATTCTGGTCTTGGGCAGGTAACTTGATTTCAGGCTCCTCCCTGGCCCAGGCCCTGGTTGGGGCTCATGCAGAAGGCAACCAATCTATATGTGTCTCTCACATCGATGTTACCCTCTGTCTTTCCCTTTCTCCCTTCCACTCTCCCTAAAAATCCATGGGAAAATATCCTCGGTGAGGATTAACAACAACAAAAAAAAAAAAAGGAAAGGAAAAAAGGTATGTGTAGTCCAGATCCAGGTGACCCCTCGGGGCGTCTGGTGCACTGAAAAGCTGCCAGTTTTATTCCTGCCAGGGCACATGCCCAAGCTGTGGGCTCGATCCCCAGTAGGAGGCAGCCGATCCCTGTTTCACTCTCACAGTAATGAGTCTCTCCCTCTCCCTCCCACTCCGTCTAAAAATCCATAAGGATGTTTTTAAAAATTTTAATCAACAATAGATACAAGTGAAAAATTAAGGTGAAGCTAGATCTAAGTATGAAGAACAGAGAAATTAAAAGTGTGGACAAGCAGTTGAGAGAAGAAACAGAGGAGAAAGTATGAATCATTGAATGGGGCAAAGTGAATTCAAAGAGGAGCAGAGAGGTTTTACAGAATCAACAAACTGAGCCTTCAAATTGAGCCCAGTTCTAGAAAAATAAAAGCATACTCAGAAAAAAACATTATAGTGGGAAGAAAAATGAAAAAAATTTAAGTTACTGAATTTAAAAGGTTAACTACAAAATTAGGACAATCAGAACAATAGGCATCTCGAGAGAAATCATTTTTCAGTGATGAGAGAAGTGGATTTTCAGATTAAAATTCTCTTTAGCTAATCTATCATTCAAGACAATTGACAAAATAAATGCACTTTTAGATAAACAACAGCTAGGAGACATTTACTATTTTCCAATACTCATTGGGAACTATTAAAAAGTCTACAACAAACAAAAAGCTGAACTCAGAAGTTATTGGTTGAAGAAGCAATGCTAAGGAAACTGCAATAAAACATGTTGTATGTACATAAGCATTGGATTTTTCATTTTTGTTATGATGAACTCTTTTGGAGGGATGGGTTTATAAACAAGGTGTAGCTTATACACTAGCTGATATGCCAGGGAGAGCCTTGGCAAGAGGGAAGAGGATCGGAGATACTGATATTCTATTAGGTGTTCATGCGGAATTTTAAGGGTAATTGCTGAAAGAATCTATAATAATAAAAGTGTAATATGCTAATTAGACCAGACGTCCGACCGGATGTCCTTCTGGATAAAGCAGGGGCTTCAAGGGAAGCCTGGGTTCTGGGTGCCAGAGGGAAGCCGGTGCTGGCAACGGGG
This sequence comes from Eptesicus fuscus, assembly GCF_027574615.1. Classification (NCBI taxonomy): domain Eukaryota; kingdom Metazoa; phylum Chordata; class Mammalia; order Chiroptera; family Vespertilionidae; genus Eptesicus; species Eptesicus fuscus. The sequence continues at coordinate 22,407,596 of NC_072493.1, read as the reverse complement.
AGAAGGAAGGCCTACTCTTGCACGAATTTTGTGCATCGGGCCTCTAGTAGAAATAAGACTTCCAAGTCAGCAGAAGACAAAAGGAATACAGATAACTTGATGGGTAATAAATCAGGATAAGAATTTCTTTTTAAAAAATATATTTTTATTTATTTCAGAGAGGGAGAGGGAGAGAGAGAGATAGAAGCATCAATGATGAAAGAAAATCATTGATTGGCTGCCTCCTGCATGCCCCCTACTAAGGATCAAGCCTGCAACTCAGGCATGTGCACTTGACAGGAATCGAACCCAGGGCCCTTCAGTCCACAGGCCAATGCTCTATTCACTGAGCCAAACCAGCTAGGGCAGGGTAAGATTTTCTTTGAAAAAAGAAAATGCAGAGGAATGTGTTAGAAATTAATCCAGCTGTATCAGTCATCACATTAACTGTGATCAGGTTCACCTTGCCTGACTAGAGACTCTGAGGTAGGATTTGTTGAAACAGCCCTATGACATGGACGCTGACGAAAGGGATGGGACATGTTAGCAGAAACAGCAGCCCAAAGATGGCTCATTGAATGATATCAATACCGGACAAAAGAGCACGAAAGGCAAAAAGAAGGAGAATTCATACTGAAAAAGAGGACAAACTACCAAGAATATATATATAATTTTTTAAAAAGTAAAAAATCCACTATGAGAGCAGGAGATTTCAGTAAGCCACAAGGGAAGTCTTAAAAGTTATGAAGAAGTGGTAGCATAAAGATCACATATGCTAACTACAACACAACAAAATTAGAAGTCAGGAATACAAGGGCCAAAAGGGACCATCTATTTAAAACTCCATACTTGACTTTTGAAAAGATATAAACATGGTATTAATTCCCAGAACAAGTCAGTGAAAGTGGGAGGAAAGGAGTTGCTAGATGGGGGCAGGAGACTCAGACTCAAGATGGTGCTATGAATTCACTCTTTAAATTCCATCAGTTCCACACCCGGCCAGTGTGGTTCAGTGGTTCAGTGTCAACCATGCACCAAGAGGTCAATGGTTCGATTCCTGGTCAGGACATATGTGTGGGTTGGGGGCTTGATCCCTGCCAGGGGGCATACAGGAGGCAGCTGATCAATGTTTCTCTCTCATTGATATTCCTCTCTCTCTCCCTCTCCCTTCTCTCTTTAAAATCAATAAAAACATATTTAGCCCTGGCTGGTTTGGCTCAGTGGATAGAGCATCGGCCTGCGGACTCAAGGGTCCCAGGTTCAATTCTGGTCAAGGGCATGTACCTTGGTTGCGGGCACATACCCAGTGGGGAATGTGCAGGAGGCAGCTGATTGATGTTTCTCTCTTATCAATGTTTCTAACTCTCTATCCCTCTCCCTTCCTCTCTGTAAAAAAATCAATAAAATATATTTTAAAAAAAGAAAAAAGAGCCCTAGCCGGCTTGGCTCAGTGGATAGAGCGTCAGCCTGTGGACTAAGGGTCCCAGGTTCGATTCCAGCCAAGGGCACATGCCTGGGTTGCGGGCTTGATCCCCAGTAGGGGGGCATGCAGGAGGCAGCCGATCAATTATTCTCTCTCATCATTGATGTTTCTCTCTCTCCTTCTCCCTTCCTCTCTGAAATCAATAAAAAAAATATATTTTAAAAAAAGAAAAGAATGTTTCTTTCCTCCTAGTATATGGAGGACATCTCCCATATGGGAGTTAAAAATATTTAAATTCCATCAGTTCCCTAAAAATCAACATATGAATTTCATGCACTCAACATGCAAGTAGGACTTTTGGAACTGGATAAAATTATTTTAAGTGCATCTGGAATGCTAAACAGGCAAAGAGAAGTCTGACATGGGAGCACTAGTCCTGCCAGATTTAGCATCACTGAGGCTGTGGAATGTATGGATGATAATAGCACAGGAAAAGACCTATCAGTGAAACAAAGTGAATCAAGTACATTGGGGATGATCATGGTGGCATTTCAAGCCAGTAAGGTAAGGGTGGACTATTCAATAAGAAATACTGGGACAACAGATAAAGGTTTGGGGGTGGGATGGAAAGTGAAATTTATGCCTCACATCCAAATGTACTAGTATTCCAGATTGATCAAAGAGCTACAGGAAAATGCTAGAAAAAAAATATAGGTGGGTGTTCTTGAAAGGAGAGGAAGGTTTGTCTATGTGAGATAGAAAACTCAGAAACCAGTAAGCAAAGATCTTAGATTTGACCCCATAAAAATTACATCCAACATAATCCAGTGTAGCATAAATCCCTGTCCAACCCCAACTCTGCACAGGTACAGAATTGTCCAAAATTCTGGATGAGGACAGTTGCGGGAGGGTGGTAAGGGCAGCGGGGGGGGGGGGGGGGGGGGGGAACCGGGTGGAGGGGAGCTATGGGAGGAAAAAAAGAGGAACAACTGTAATAATCTGAACAATAAAGATTTATTAAAAAAATAAATATACTAAGTAAAACAAAAATAGACTGATAAAGAGAACAAAGTGATGGTTGCCAGATGGGAGGGGTTTGGGAGCTGGATGAAAAAGGTAAAGGGATTAAGAAGTACACATTGGTAGTTACAAAATAGTCACAGGAATGTAAAGTACAGCACAGGAAATATAGTCAATAATTTTGTAATATGTGTGGTTCTAGGTGGGTACTAGACTTATTGGGGATCACTTTATAAGTTATATAAATGTCTAACCACTATGTATATCTGAAACCACTATAATATTGAATGCCAATTGTAATTGAACTTTATTTTAACATTAGAAAAAAAGAATCCCCTCAGCAGTGCTTATGAGAATAACCCCACCAAGGCCATGAGTGGAGTCAGGCTAAATGGTGCTAATCATAAAGTAGAAGACAGCACAGCTGATAACTGTCTCTAGACCAGGCGGGTCAAGGAGGTTGGCCAGGCTGTTCGTGCAAATAATAACCACTGTTGGCTTTTGTGCTACAGAGATGGAGTTGAAGTCTAAAATATTTGCTGTCTGGACCTTTAAGGAAAAGTTTGCCAATCCCTGTTCTAGATTGTGTGTATATTAACAGGAGACAATGATCAAGAAATATCATTAGGTGAATAAAAGGACAAAGTAGAAAGACTGCATGTGAACCAAAGCCCTTCTCTCCCTATGTCACCAGACGGCCTGGTGCTGGAGTCGGTAGAATTGTTATCCCCAAAGAGGAACCTAGGGCCTCTCTTCGGCGGGGCCAGCCACGTCCAGGGCCAGCGTGCAGGCTTGTCCATGCTTTTCGCTCCCTGCCCTGGACATCAGGTTTCCTGCCATGAGGGTTTAGCCTGCAGAGCCCTAAGGAATTAGACCCGAGGCTGGTGTCCTCCTGTGCAGTCGGCTCTGGTGCCCTTGTCCCAGGGATGAGTGTGGGGTCACCTACCTGCCCGCTGTAAAGCAGGTCCCGTTAGCAGCACCAATGGTTGAAAATGCCACAAAGAGTGGAACGACCCAAGAGGCTGGATAGAGAACACGGTCACCAAATGTCTAGTGAGAGAAGCGAGATTGAGTCCTTGAGGGTCTTGCATGGCCCCTGGGCACCATGGGTCCCAAGAAAGCTGCTGTGCTGTCCCAGAGGCCTGGTCCCCACCCTCAGGAGTGCAGCCCCTGACCCATCCTGGAGAGGAAAAGTCGGGAACCACTCGGGAGGGAATCAACTGGGCCTCTTCTCCTCTCAGAGTATCTCAGCACCTATGGATGGTGACAGAAATCTCCTCTCCACCTCTCCATCATGATTCTCAGTCACCTCCGTCTCACTTGGACACTGTGGCCTCTCAATACCTTGGCCCCCTCATTCAGAGTGACTTGTTCTCCCTCCAACTCCGCTGGGTGAACTCATCATAACCAAGACTGCTTCCCCCTGCTCCCACCCTCGTCACCTCATTGTCTGTTTCTAGTTGGTTTCCTCTCCTACCCCAACTCCAAGAGGCCTCCAGCACATGGACCCACCCACCTTTTCCACTGGCCCTCACACCCCACTTTGTCCTCCCCGTCCTTACCTGATCTAAAGTCCGCATTGCATTATTATATGTAACTCCCTTGCATTTTTATCTCCCTCCTACTTGCCTGTCATAATCCCGGCCTGCCCCCAGGAAAGGGAACCTTCCAGCCCCTCTGGCGGCCTTCAGCCTCAGGTGGGTGTTTGGAGCTGCCCTCACCTGTTCACCCTCCCGTCTCCTGGCCAACCATGTCCCTGCCCTGTGAGGGCTTCGGCTTGAGCGTTTCTCCTCCCACAGAACGCAGCACCCTCCCACAGAGACCTGCACTCACCACGGCCACCGCCTGTGACTGCAGGAGCTCGGTCGCTGTCATCACGGTGAAGTAGGACACATTCATGAGGATGTAGCACCCTGTCACCAGCGGGATCCCGATGACGATAGCCAGGGGCAGGTTTCTGTGAGGGGCAGGAACCCGGGGACCCAGTGTCAGACCAGAGCATCCCTGGAGAGACTCACAAGCCTGTTGATCTTGTCCAGTCTTTTCTCCCGCCTGCCCTGGCCAGCCCTCCACCTGCTCCCTGTGGTGGGCTGGGACACGGCTGCCCCTCCTGAGGCCCACCCAGCAGGGCACTCGTGAAACAGCACAGCCCCAGCGGCCCATGGACATCTCCAAATGAGAAGGAACTCTCCCTCTGATTCCCAGGCAGTCAAATGGAATTGTTTACAAGCAAAATAAGCCAGAGCTAAAGTTGGAGTTCTCCCTTCCTATCAGCAATCATCCCACTACCCAAAACCAAACCAAACTCTGAGTGGAAACGAGCGTATAGGAAACCGCTCAGTGTCAGGCAGGGGTCTGGGATAATGGGAGGAAGCGGTTCCCCTTTTGCCTGGGAGAAGAGAAACATGCTTGCCTGCCCACTGTCTCCTGTCCTGACTCAGTTTTCTCACCTGAAAGGGTTTTTAAGTTCCTCTGTGATGTAATTGAGTTGATTCCTAGAAAGAGAAAAGTAACATCTATATACACTGAGTGGCCAGATTATTATGATCTCTGAATGCATAATAATCTGGCCACTCAGTGTATATCCTATATAATAAAGGGCTAATATGCAAATTGTCCCCTTGACCAGGAGTTCGACCAGCAGGCAGGCCGGCCAACCGCCCATGTCCCCTCCCCCTGGCCAGACTGGCTGGACCCCACCCATGCATGAATTCATGCACCGGGCCTCTAATACACACACACACACACACACACACACACACACACACACACACACTTAGTGGCCAGATTATTATGCGTTTAGAGATCATAATAATCTGGCCACTTAGTGTATATAAAACCCTAATATGCAAATAGACCGAATAGCGGACCAACTGAACAAGTGAACAACCGGTCGCTATGACATGCGCTGACCACCAGGGGGCACACGCAGAACCTGGCGGGTGCTGCTGCAGGCGGCAGAGCAGGGAACATGGCGGGCGTCGGCCGCAGCAGGATGGTGGGACAGGTGAGTGGGGGCACCAAGGGGGTCGCCGGTCGCTGTCATTGAGGCAAGCCTCTGGTGGTTACTGAAAATTCTTTGCTCCCGTGCACTGCAGTCCTGCCTGGCACTCGCACCTGCTGTCAGCACCAGAGCCACCGCTCGCACCCACTGATGGTGCCGGCCCTGCTCACATGGCGCTGGCCCCATTGCTCTGCTGTCAGCAGATGTGTGTGGGGCCGGGGCTGCTGGCAGACAGGGGACGGGGTGGGGGGAGTGGGGGGAGAGATTTGCGGCAGGAGGGGCCAGGTAGGGTCTCAGCAGCCTTGCGGATCACAGTTCCTTTCAAGGTGCACGAATTCGTGCACTGGACCCCTAGTGAGTATCATAATTTGCTGAGGTTGTGAAACACCAGATAATAAGTGTTGGCCTCATTTAAGATTCTCCACCACAGGGAAGGAACCCCTGTGGGAATTCTGCGGTAACTTCTTTCAGAGGAAGCCCTGGGGATGCCCCCTGCAAAGATCTGCACATCTGTCGCTTGGGAAGTCTTTGCCCTCCATGGGAATCACGTGACTTTTCAAGAACTATTGGCAGTCTCCCCAAGGCGCTTTGAAAAAATGGAAAATTCTTGGAAAAGAGAATGAAACCTGCAGATGCCGTACATGAGGGAAAGACGCTGGCCACGCTTCTTCCTTGAAGGACAGAAGCAGAATCTCATCGACTAAACCTGGATTTTCAAGGGGAAATAGGAGTGCTGCTGAACACCTTCGCCTGGTCCCATCCTGGGCTGCCCTGACTGTCTGCGGGTGGGCTGAGCTGCGTGTTTCTGCGGAAGCCTCTGGCCCCGGGGCCCCACCACTGCCTGCTCACCGGCCACTCCAGAGGCTGTGGCCACAGAGGGACTGGGAAAGGGGTGCGTGTCTCTGGGGTCTGAGGAGAACAGAAGGGTGTGTGTGGGGGTGCTTAACAAAATGGAGATATAACGGTGAATTTTCGGGTCCCACCAAACCCCAGAAGCCATTGCTTTCCGTGCAGTTTCAGTCGACAGCCCGGAGAACCCACACCCAGACGCACTGCCTTTGCGTGTCTTACCATCCGTCGTACGCCCAGAGTCCGTTATAAAATGCCAGACTGATGGCTCCCACGGACAGCTTTGCGCCCTCAAAAGAATTTTCAAAGTTCTTTGTATTTCCTGTAATTAAGCCAGGTAAATAAAGAGTCGGTATCAGCCGGCCAGAGTGGAACTTGGCATTATCTCCATGTGAAAGATTTATGACCTGAGGTTATTAAACAAACTCTGAGAAGCTGGGATTCTGCTGCGTTTTTCGCCTGAGAGGTTTGCTCAGCAGAAGCCCTCCAGATGAGAAGGGGGCCTGTGCTTGGGGAGCCCCGCCCCTCCCGCTGAAGGTCACCTTGAGCCAGGAGGACAAGCCCGCTGATGATGATGATGGCCACGATCACCAGCTTGGCCGCTGTGAACACGTTCTGGACGTAGCTGCCCAGCCGCACGCTCAGCGCATTCACCGTAGTGATGACCACTGGGGAGGGGGCAACATTCTGTGTCGGGGGTTCAACATCTCCCCCGTCCTAAAGGCCCTGGAAGGAGGCTTCTTTCTAGCCTCCCCACCTCCCCTCACAAAGACCTTCGGAGTCTGAGGGCGATGGAGAAGCAACCCGGGCCCTCAAGCGCTGCCCTGCGGACAGCCAGCGGCACCCCCTCGCTGGCAGCTCCCACACGGGATGGCAAAGCGGGACAGGCTCTTTGCCCCGCTTCTCACCTCCCTCCAGGCCCACTTCTGGGCATGTGGGACCTGAGGCCAGGACGTCCCCACCTCGTCGGTGCCAGGTCTTTTCTGACCCCCGCCCAAGGGGTCAGACGTGGGTACTCACAGATGGCCGCGGCCGCCAGGCACTTAACAACCACCTGAGGAGGCTGGCAGCCCGCGTAGAAGGGCGCGGACGCATACTCGGCAAAGCTGAGGCAGATGATGGCGAAGGAGGAGGGCTTAATGATGAACAGGCTGGTCCAGGAAAAGAGGTAGGCAGGGATGGGGCCGAAGGCCTCCATCAGGTATGGGTACTCGCCCCCTGACTTGGTGATCATCGTGCCAAGCTCCGCAAAGCACAGAGCACCTGGAACACAGAGAGGGGGGGGGGGAGGGGGCGGGACCCCAGGCCCCTGGTGAGGTGTGGCCCAGTTGAGAGCCCTCCTCCCCTCTGGGGGCCATGCTCACTGGGCCCAACATAGTCCCCTCTCATCCGACTAAGCTGAGTTCTGGCCATTGGACACTTGGGCGCAGCCTGATTTCACCTACTGCGCACCAGCATGGAAAGGGACCCAGGGGCAGCAAGACCAGGGAACAGGATCGTGCTCAGATAGCCCAGCCCCAGATTCCACAGGAGACTCGGCCAGGGAGCGGCATCTTTGTTACCCAGTGTTGCAAGAATGCCACACGCCGCCCATATGATGAGACAGGGCCCCACGGCTTCCGTGTTGCTGAGCACAGACTTGGGGGAAATGAAGATCCCAGAGCCGATGATGGTGCCCACGATAATGCAGATGCCGCTGAGCAGGCCCACCTTGGGTGTGGAGGAGGGAGAAAGAGTTAGTCCTGCACCGGATCCAGCTCCCCTCCCCGCCTCCCTTGGGTGCAGCCAGCACAGCCCCAGGTGAAGCCTGTCACCCAGTGCTGCTGCAGGAGGAACCAGGGTGCCGCTCCTGGGGCTTTGCTCATACGAAGTCCATTGATCCCCACAACAGCCTCATGAGTCAGGAATACCACATCATACCCATTTTACAGAAGGGAAAATGGAGGCACAGAAAGGCAGACCTGGTGCAAGTCCCATACACCAGCACCGCCCCTGCTGCCTGGACAGAGGGGCTCTGATGCTAAAGGCTGATTTAGCAAACAGTCCCCAACGAGAAAGGCTCTAGGAACTGAGAAGTACAAATTGGGGATGTAAAGCACAGCATAGGAATATAGTCAATAATATTGTAATTATGTGGGTACCAGACTTATTGTGGGGACCACTTTGTAAATTACATAAATATCTAACCACTATGCTGTACATCAGAAACTGATTTGAAATAATATTGAACGTCAACTATAATTAACAATTTTTATTTTTTTTTAAAAGGAAGGCTCTAGCCCTAGCTGGTTTGGCTCAGTGGGTAGAGCATTGGCCTGCGGACTGAAGGGTCCCAGGTTTGGTTTGGATCAAGGGCACATGCCCAGGTTGTGGGCTCAACCCCCAATAGGGGGGGGTGGAGGAGGCAGCTGATCAATGATTCTCTCACATCATTGATATTTCTCTCTCTCTCTCTCCCTCTCCCTCTCCCTTTCTCTCTGAAATCAATAAAAATCTATTTTTAAAAAATTAAAAAGGAAGGCTGTAGGGACATGCCTGTTCGCTGGGCAGAGCAGAACGAAGCTTCCCCCTCAGAGCTAACAGGGAAACGGGAGCTTGGGGGCCCGGCCAGCTGCCACAGGGTGGGGCGGGAGGTGAGCAATGAAGGCCTCCAGGGACAGAAACACTGGGGGCTGTGCCATTGCTGAGGCCATTTCATAAGGTGTGTGCTTCCTGCCACGACCCAGCGCACACACACCGCTGAGTTCCATCCCGTGAGGTCCCAGAACAGGCAGAACGAATCCGCAGGGCAAGAGCTCAGGGTGGGGCCCGCTGGGAGCCGGCAAGGGGGAACTGAGTGGGGGTGATCAGTTGGTCAAAACCCAGCAAACTGAACACTGAAGATCTAGAAATTTCACTGTGTGTGGATTATACATGAATCAAGTAAGGAAAACACTATTTTAAGGAAGAAAGTGTCCGATTCAGGCCCCTACTTTGAACGTCTGCCCTCAGAAGCCACCAGCCTGATTTCTGTTCCCTAGCTTGTCGTGCATTCTTTCCAAAAATCGGGACTTTTTTAAAACGCCGCGGGACGCGGGACTAATTGTTAAAAATCGGGACTGTCCCGCCAAAAGCGGGACGTCTGGTCACCTTAATCTAGGGGGACAGATATTTGGTGAAGACCCTACAGAGGAAACTCAAACATCACAAGGGCCTCTCTGACCGTCCCCGAAGAGGCCATGGGGCTGCGCAAACACCAGCTCCTCCAGGCTTGCGCAGTGTTAAGAAGAACATGCTGAGCTCACTGGCGAGAGGGGAGGAAGTCAAGTGCAAAATTGTGTTCCTTCAGAGATGCACTTGACCAATCAGAGGTCAGGGGGACTTTCCCCGCCTGCTCCCCAGGCCCACGCCCCGCCGGCTTGAGAAGGCCTGCCCAGCACCGCCTTACCTCCTTTTGGAGACTTGTGGTCTTGGGTTCATTACTCTGGATGGACTTCTGATCCTCTCGCCTTTTTCTCAGGCTTGTCTCCTCCATCGTTTCCTCCTGCCAGCTCTAAGAGGCTGCAAGGAGGGCGTGGGCCTGATTCAGCAAATGCCCAGCAGATGGGCGCCAGCGGGAGCTCTGCTGGGCCAGCGCACTGGGGTGTGGGAACTGACTCCCAAAGCAGATTAGGAGCTGCTGTCTCAGGAAAGCACAGGTGCCGACCCCTTCGGGAAAGTGCTCAGGCCCCAAATAACAGTTTTCCACGCGTGCCGTGCAGGCCTCGCCTCGCCACAGGCTCCGGGCTCTTTCCTAACTCCCCTGCCAGGCGCCTGCCCCTCTGGGCTCTTGATCCTCAGCCACGACACGCTTGGAAAGCCATTCTAGCTCCATGGTCCCACTCCATTTTTTTTCCCAAAGTAAAAAGGAATATTGTATTTACTGGTAAATATGGGTCTACTGAGTAGAACCACACTCAAGGAAGGAACATTTTTCTCAGAATTACCTCCCACATGAAGGCACCTCGCACGTAACAGATCCACCATGTAGGTGTCTTTCACTGAAGGATGGAGGCACGGAAAACGTGCCGAGGAGAACGGGCTCCAGGCTCCACCTGTGGATGGTCCTGCCTGTCCCCTTTCTGTAAACCAACCCCTCCCAGTCCGTGGTGAGGACCGCGGCGAGCCTGCCCGCCACCATCGGCCTTACCTTCTCGACTCTGCAGAGCCCGTGAGGAGTGCCTGTGTCTGCACGGCCGTGCCCCGGGAATGGCCATGTCTTGTGGCCAGGAGTGGAGGAAGCCAGAAGGTACAGAGGTCAACAGAGGTAATAATTAAACACTTTTTTTTTCTTAAAGAAATGAAGTTTGGATGGTATTCTAACACCACACCGAAAGGGGGGAGAGCCAGGCAAGCCAGTTTCTGTCCAGAAATGTTTTTGTTTTGTTCATTTGTGTCTAGATCAACTTTCCCCCTCTACTAGCTTCCCCCCCGATCAGCGACATCCCGTAAGAAGAAATCTCTCTAAAGACGGGAACCGGAGGAAATAGACTTTGGAGCCAACTCTTTTATTACTTAATAGGCTGTATTTACAACTCCAGTCAGGCAGCACGGAGCTGGTAACTCACCTGTCAGGGCAGATGTCACTCACCCAGGGGCCTTGGTCTGACCAGGCTGGTGGGAGGGTGGCGAGTCCTTCCCACTCATGTTTGCCAGGGCCTGGGTTTTGGCCCCGCCTGGACCGCTAAGGGAGTTGGGCACCTGCAGACTCAGCAGTGCGGCTTCCTACGGGCCCCACCTGCACCCGCACCTGCACCCGCACCTGCACCCGCACCTGCACCCGCTCGCTGGTTCAGTTTGATGGTGACGCAGTTAAAGTGGCCCGTGATCACCACTGCAGAGTGGAAGAGGGACACAAGACGTCATCAGCTTCACCCTCTCACTTACCTAATGGGGAAACTGAGGCCCTGAGAGGGACAGAAGCACGTTGAGGCCACAGGGCTCTGGCCCCCGCCCAGAGGTCTGGCTCTCTCAGGGGGCCGAGGTGCTGCAGCGGTGCCTCCAGCTGGGGGCAGACCCACCCCTTCCCAGGTGGCAGCTCGAATCCCTGATCTCGGATAAGACCTTCCTGTGGGCTGGGGAGAGCCCAGGCTGGAGCATTGTCGCTGTTATCACAGCCCCCTCCAGGCGGCTTTGCATCGGGGTAAATTTAACAGCATTCCAGATATCCGGATGAGACCAAAGGTCACGGGACAGAGCTAAGTGGGTCACCGGGGATCGTTAGGGGACATTTTGGGACAGGCTGACCAGAGAGAAGGGCAGATTTCTCATGGTTGTCTCTTAAAGCCACCCGGAGGATGTGGGGACGCTTCTGTCCCAGAGTCAGGGACCTGATGTAGAAGTTTGCTGCCTGCCCCCTTGTGAGGCCACACCTGCTTGTCGGGGTGCCCACCACTCTGCCCACCAAGGCCGGAGCCCCCCCAGCAGAGTGCTCATTCCTGGGCACCCCCCTCGCCGGGAGCACAAAGGCCAGAGGCCAGAGGCCAGGGTGGGACCTTTCAATCCCAGACAGGACCTGCCGAAGGCTTGCTGGAGGCCCTGCCGGAGTGTTTGCTAGCACTGCACTCAACCAGCCCTCGGTAATTCCAACCCTGCAGAGTGTCCCTGCGTCCAGGTGACCTCCAGAGGCTGATATTCTCACAGCAACCAAGAGAGGGGGCAGGGTGTGGTGGTGGTAGAAAGCACCCACCCCCCCGCCAGACACGTGACTTCAGGGTCACTTAGCCTCTCTCCACGCATCAAGCTCTGAATGTGTACCATGGGACACACCCTCCTGGACCAGTGAGGATCCAGGGGCTGTTCACTTCCAGCCCTCGGTTAGCGCAGAGGCTCCCCTGTCTTCCTGGACCTCTGCCAAGGCCTGAGTTTGGGACATCTGGGGTGACGATCCTTTGTTGAGGGTCAGAAGTATATTTCAGTTAATTTTTGGTCCATTGTGAGCATTTCTTTTCTTTTCTTTTTAGAATGTATTTTTTATTAATTTCAGAGAGGAAGAGAGAGGGAGAGAGAGATAATGTTGTAATGTACCCCTCGAATCGCACAAAGACGCCTCAATCAAGAAGTCGAATTAAGGAGTCAGCTACCAGGGGGTATTCTAGCACTCCAAATCTCGAAGCCCTGAGTGAGAGCAGTAGCCAGCTTATAAAGGCAAAAAAACACATCCTGCTAGACATTGGAATGTGGAATTATCTTGCAAAAGCAGTTTTATAGAAGCAAAATTGAGCAAAGTTAATAATCTCTAAAGGTTATCTATAGTTTCAGTTCCTGGAGCCACTGAGTCATCGGAAAGTGTTCCCGGAGCCACAGTCAAGTAAGGCAATTTTGTGGTTCTGGTCCTCAGGCACAGGAGAATAACCTTTGTGATGTGGGCTGGCAACAGACTGGGGTGGTTTATGTGAGCTTCCAGGTCTCAAACTGGAAACTGAGGTAACTAGCCTATTGTTTAAGCAAGCAGGTGTGCACAGAAGCCAGAATAGCAGGGTTAACATTCAAACAGCAGTTTTTACCTGGGATGAATGTTACTATGCTTCATTGCTTCAATAGAAACATCGATGATGAGAGGGAATTGTTGATCAATCAGCTGCCTCCTGCACGCCCCACACTGGGGATTGAGCCTGCAACCCGGGCATGTGCCCCGACTAGGAATCGAACAGTGACCTCATAGTTCATAGGTCGAGGGTCAACCAATGAGCCACACCAGCTGGGCAGCATTTCTTTTCTTAAAGCTGTTCTTTCTTTTTGTTTTGTTGTTGTTATTTTTCCTTAGCAGAGTGAATGTTCAACCAATTAATATGTCTTCCCTCCACCCCTGAAAAAGAATCTGGATTTGTTTTAAAAACACATCCCTCCCTCCCCCCCAGATTCTTCTTCAAAATCTTTGGCTCATTTTGTGTCTCATTCTTTTACCACCTGGCTGATATTTTACCTCACTGCAATAGATTTCCTCTTACAGCTAATTTCCTGGGGATCTTCATGTTATTTCTTCCATAATTTCTACTGTTTACATTCCTGCTAAAGCTCTTGACCTTCACTTTCAAATTGTGCTTTTTCCAATTGCAAAGGTGCTTGCTGTTTGAAGACATGAACACCACCTGCATTTTATTTTGTCATCGTTTCTTTGGTGCATATTTGGGTCCCTTCTCCTGTGATGGTTTTAATTTTATTTATTTAAAAAAGTATTTTATTGGTCTCAGAGAGGAAGGGAGAAGGAGAGACAGAAACATCAATGACGAGATCGGATCATTGATCAGCTGCCTCCTGCACGCCCCACACTGGGGATCGAGCCCGCAACCCGGGCACGTGCCCTGACCGGGAATCAAACCTTGACCCCCTGGTTCATAGGTCGATGCTCAACCACCGAGGCATGCTGGCCGGGCTCCTGTGATGGTTTTAAAGCTGTGTCTCCACAGCCTCCTGGCATCGCCCTCTCGGATTCATCTTCCTCCGCGACAGAGGCAGGGCCTTACACATCTGCTGGATCGTCCTCTACGACTGAAAATCTGTCCCAGCTCTGCTTCTGAGTTGTCAAACTTTCTTCTGTCCCTGAGTTCACTGGTTCCTAGATCCCTTCCTGCTGGTGCTGGCAGTAGTTCAGAGCTCCTGGGGGGTGGGGGGGGGGGGGCAGAAGACCAGGGAGCAGGTGATCACCTACCTACCTGAATTCCAACCAGAAGAACTCGTGGAGTCAGGGGAGTAAGCAAAGTCTCTCAGGGTCAAGGACTTACAGTCCAACCACAAAACAATCCACAAGGAAAGTACAACTGAAAACTCTTATCTGGGAAACAATCTACATCTAAATATACCTGGGGACTCCTGGAATAGTGCAATACTACCTTCGAACTTTGTCCACGTATTTTTGTGATATAATCGGCATATCTTCATTTCAAGGTGCAAGACATGATTTAATATTTGTATACATTGCAAAATGATCACCACAGTGTTAGGGGCAGAAATGAAATATGAGGGACTAGCTATAGTTATCAGAAGTATTAATCATGCCCTGTTAACTGTGATGGTTCTGTTCTGATTAAAGAGAGCCTGTTCTGACCTGGCTGGGAGTTGTACGCCCCACACTTGGGAGTTAACCTTGGAATGCCGTCCGTTCTCCTTATCTGAGAACTGCCTATCATCACGGAAAGATTAACAACCTTGTTGCCAAAACAATGGAGTCCCAGACCCGCCCACCCTTTGCTACCTCCAGCCCACATCGCCGTAACCTGTAACCATTATACCTGGCCTACTTTCCACCATGTACTCCTACTTTCCCATGTACTCTTTGTCCTTCTACCCAATATAAGCAGCTGGCTTATGGGGGTGCGGATGGGGGTGGGGTAGAGCAGACTTTCATGGATGACCTGCTACTCTCCATACTGCTGGAATAAACGCTCATACTCGATTCAACACTGTCTCTGTTTAATTGGCTCAAGTAGTGACAGGCAGCCTGGATGCATTTGTTATGTGGTTTCAACAATAAGTCCACTTAACATCTGTCAACTCAATACTTAGAAAATTATTTTGTAATGAGAACTTTTAACATCTACTCTCTCAGTAACTCTCAAATATACAGCACAGTATTATTAACTATACTCACCGTGCTGTACATTGCATCCCCAAGACTTATCCTATCTAATAAAAGAGTAATATGCAAATTGACCATCACTCCAACACACAAGATGGCCACCCCCAAGTGGACACAAGATGGCCGCCACAAGATGGCCGGCAGGGGAGGGCAGTTGTGGGCAATCAGGCCAGCAAGGGAGGGCAGTTGGGGGGGGCGGCCCAGGCCTGCAGGGGAGGGCAGTTGGGGGCAATCAGGCCTGCAGGAGAGGGCAATTAGGGGCAATCAGGCTGGCAAGGGAGGGTAGTTAGGGGTTACCGGGCCAGCAGGGGAGGGCAGTTGAGGGTGACCAGGCTGGCAGGGGAGGACAGTTAGGGGTGACCAGGCCTGCAGGGGAGAGCAGTTAGGGGCAATCAGGCCGGCAGGGGAGCAGTTAGGCTTTGATCAGACTGGCAGGGGAGTGGTTAGGGGCAGGTAGAATCGGTTAGGGGCAATCAGGCAGGCAGGCAGGCAGGCAGGCAGGCAAGCGGTTGGGAGCCAGCAGTCCTGGATTGTGAGAGGGATGTCCGAATGCCTGTTTAGGCCCAATCTCAGTGGGCAACAGGCAAAACTGGTGCCAGACCTCATCCCCAAGGTGGCCTTTCCTCCCCTGGCATATCACTGCTCATGAGGTTTAGACACCCTCCCCTGGTTACAGATTACAGGTGAGGTGGGCTGGAGGTTGCAAAGCCTAATAAAATATAATAAAAGCCTAATATGCTAAGTGTCCGGTCATCCAGTTGTCCATACAATCAATCAAAGCATAATATGCTAATGATATGCTAAGGCCACTCAACCACTCACTATGACATGCACTGACCACCAGGGGACAGACAGTCAACCAGTTGACCGTTGCTATGATGTTCCCTGACCACCAGGGGTCAGATGCTCTGACCAGTAGGTTAGCTTGCTGCTGGGGTCCAGCCGATCAGAACAGAGTGAGATGGGCTGGACATGCCCTGGAGCCCTCCTGCAGTCCAGTCCCTCCCCAGCTGGCCAATATCCTGCGGCCCCGATCATGCACCGGTGGGGTCCCTCAGCCTGGCTTGCACCCTCTCGCAATCTAGGCTGAGAGACACCCCCCTGAGTGCACAAATTCTGTGCACTGGGCCTCTAGTCCTATATAATAAAAGGCTAATATGCAAATCAACCAAATGGCAGAACTGGTCGCTATGACATACACTGACCACCAGGGAGCAGACGCTCAATGCAGGAGCTGCTCCCTGGTGGTGCGGACCTACAGGGGGAGTGCCACTCAGCCAGAAGGCGGGCTCATGGCTGGCAAGTGTAGTGGTGTTGGCGGGAGCCTCTCCCACCTTTGTGGCAGCGCTAAGGCTGTCCAACTGCCAGATTAGGCCCATTCCACATGGGAGCAGGCCTAAGCCAGCACTCAGAGGGCTCCCAGACTGCGAGAAGGCACAGGCCAGGCTGAGGGACCCCCCCCCCCCGAGTGCACAAATTTCATGCACCAGGCCTCTACCTAGTATCCTATCTAATAAAGAGGGAATATGCTAATTGACCATCATGCCCTCACAAAGATGGTGGCTCCCTGGTTACACCTCTGAGGGTCTGGATTACCTCTGGCATTTCAAAGGAGTAACTAGATCAGTGCCACAAAAAAATTAAAAATATGCAATACCTGCCTACTTAGTTAGGGGCACTGACCTCTTTTCCCTTAGTCAAATAAAAAAATGACAGCAGCCAGTGGTGTGGCTCAGTGGTTGAGCATACACCTACAAACCAGGAGGTCACGGTTCATTCCTGGTCAGGGCACATGCCCAGGTTGCAGGCTCGATCCCCCAGTGTGTGGTGTGCAGGAAACAGTCAATCGATGATTCTCATCATTGGTGATTCTATCTCTTTCTCCCTTCTTCTCTGAAATCAATAAAACTATATATTTTTTAAAAATTACAGCAGCCAACACAATAACCATCTGGTGTGAATGAATCAAAATTATACCTATTTTTTTGTGAGATCGGCAAAACTACATTTTTTGGTGTACTGCAGAATTGCCATACTTAGTTTATGTGTGCCATGATATGGAAAATGTTGAAAATTACTGACCTAGATGCAGAAGGACAATGGACAGAGCTTACTTAAGGCGAAGCTAAACCTTTTATAGGCATGGGTCATGACCACCCACCATGACCTGCCCAGTTAGGAATTTATCAGGCCAGGTTGACAGTGTCCAACCACTGAGCTCCCAAGACGCTGATGATGGAATTCAAAATTGTGGCCACCTCCGGGCAGGCAGCGGCTGGAAGGACACGAGGACACTGACCATGCCCTGTGTCTGGATTAGGGAGGTTATGTCGGCGAACATGTTACAGACTTCAGAGTTGGACATTTGACTATATCAAGTAGGCTTCAGTAAAGCATTGTTTTTATTATTTTTTTAATACAACATACAAACTTTACCAAACAAAAGTAATAGGTAAAAGTCAAACAGGTACGTATATTTAAGAGAAAAAGTAACTAGAAGAAATTTTACCTTAAGCACCCTGCAGTAACCTACTTGTAGTTGCATTTAGTGGAGCTCTGTTGCTGTGAAGAATACAGCTCATGCACAGGTATGGATGAATGATTTGTACATTTTTCAAGTGTTCACTGAAGACTACCTTAAATACACATATACATCAAATTAGAAAAAGATTTAATTGACGATCCCCAGATACCTTCATTTTTGTTGATCTTCTGGAAGAGGTCGTCTAAAGGGAAGCATACGTGGTTCTGGCTCGTGAATCATGTAATGAACCCAGCCAAGACTCTGCTGGACACCAAGTCTCCTCCACGCCTCTGCTGACATCAGATGGGTTTGGGGACGTGTTTGGAAAGTTCTCTGGGTAACATGACATGCCGGTACCCGTAGTGCTCGTCCAAGTATTTGAGTAGTAGATCTGCTTGTGGGCCATCCTGCAGCAGAGGAGTGGGCACAGCGAACCAAGCGTCCACGTCACCGAGGAAATGACTCGACTGCCCTAAAGCACTGTTTCTAAAAAGGTGTTGGGTATTTCCACTCGTTCCCCTGGGCGGAGAGCCCGCCCCTAGGACTCCTCCGGCTCTTTCCCATCCTGCCACACGGCGCCCCCAGGCGGTGTGCGGAGCCTGCAGGTTTGATCTCCTGCTCCTGAACCCCGAGGGTCCCTCACACGTGACCCCTCTCCAAAGACAGACGGGACTGATGGGCATTTTCAGAACAAAGACCCAGAGTCATGTAACACCCTTCACACACGTGAGGGCCTCCAAAGGTAAAACCTGCTCCCTTGACAGTAAGTAATGACAGTAAGTATGACAGAGTTCAGGAGTAGGAAGGCCCAGGGCCACAATAAAAATTAAATTTAAAAATGAAATAAAATTGTCTACTTCTGTGCAGTTTTATAAAGAAGCCTCCTCTGAGGGGACTTGGCGCTGTGGCCTCATGGCTGGGGGGCAGAGGACAGGGTGTCTTCTTCCCGGGCACGTGCCGGCCAGTGCAGTCGGGGCGAGGCGCCAGCCCATCATCCCTGGGTTGGTGCCTTTGCGCACAAACCACACGGACACACAGGGAGGCCCCGCGGAGATCTGTCCTCTGACGGTGAGCGGCCCATTCTGGCTGTCATGAGATGGTCATACGTTTATTACCCTTTCTCTGGGTTTGTTTTTTATTTTATTTTTAATGTTTTTATTTTTATTGATTTCAGAGAGGGAGAAGGAGAGACAGAGATAGAAACATCAATGACGAGAGAGAATCATTGATCGGCTGCCTCCTGCACGCCCCCTACTGGGGATGGGGCCCACAACCCAGGCATGTGCCCTTGACCGGAATCAAACCCAGGACCCTGCAGTCCGCAGGCCGATGCTCTGTCCACTGAGCCAAACCAGCCAGGGCTCTCTGAGTGTATAGAACACTTCCTAGGGAAATTACTTGTGTGTGCCCCTTGCCCCGTGGTGGGAGGAAAGGCCAGGACTGAAGCTCCCAGGGCTGTGAAGGGAACTACAGATGCTGAGTCGCAGGCAGGTCCAGCCAAGGGGAGTGCGGGGCGAGGAGAGGCGGGGCGAGGGCCTGGCATTTAAGGAGAGGGCAGAGCCAGAGATGGCTGTGCGGAGACTAGAGGTGCTTGGGCAGCGGCAGGCTGGAGCAGAGCAGAGTGCCGGGGCTGGGCTCTCCACGGAGGGCGGAATGTGGGTCCAGAAGAGGTTTCCTGTGCAGGTGCGGGTGCAGGACACCTGAGAAGCCCCTGTAGAGACCGAGAAGGTGCCTGTGACCCAGACTTCAGGTCTAGGAGTTGGTGAGTGTTCTCCTGCCCGGAGGTGACCCTCCCACCGAGCCCAGTTGCTGAGGAGTCAGGGAGGTGACAGCCACCCAACCATCTCAGGACTGAGGGGGACCAGTGGGTCCATGCCGGACAGGCCACAGACCCTGGCTGGTGGGACCAGGGTTGGGAGCCTTCGAGGCCTGGGGAGCTATCCTCCCTCTCTCTCTCTCCCCTCCCTCTTCCTCTCTCGCCGCTGGGCCCTGGTATGGACTCACCTCAGGGTCCAGGCTTTTAAATCTCTGGGACCCACCTATTTCTCTCCCTGCCTCCGGGCCGTTTCTGCTGGTTGCACGTTGAAAACTCTGCATCCATCCTGGGCATCACAGGGCCAGTGCTGAGCAGGCGCAGATGGCTGGCTGAGGCAGGGACAAGCGAGAGAGGCCTGCCGGGCAGGCTCTGCCTCCCTCCCCTCCGAGAGAATTTGCAGCAGTCCTTCGCCTAAACATCCTTAATCTACTTGAAGCTGCTCTTCCTGGCAGAGCGCCTTTTCTTTTATTCCCCCTTCCTTCCTATACATTTTTATTGATTTTGGAGAGGGAGAGGGAGAGAGAGATACAAACATCAATGAGAAGAAACATCAGATGAGAGAGAATCATTGATCAGCTCCCTCCTGCACGCCCCCTACTGGGGATCGACCCCGCAACCCAGGCATGTGCCCTTGACTGGATTTGAACCCGGGACTTTTCTGTCCGCATGCCGGCGCTCTATCCACTGAGCCAAACGGGCTGGGCATGGCCGAGCGTTTTCCGTGGCTCTTAGCACCTCGGCGCACTGATTCACAGCCTCCCAACCAGCGGCGCCTCTTCCTCGCGCCGGCCTCCCCCTGCCCAGTGCGCGCCCCCAGCGCCCCCACCGAGGACGTCTTGCTGTTCAGCAGACCCCCAGGTGGGAGCACGCACACCAGAAGGTCACGTCTCCTCTCCTCCTCTGCGAGCCCCAGTCCACAGTGGCCCTATCCACAGTGAGAAATGTCCCCCCACTTTCCCGGGCGGACAGGAGACGGGGTGGGAGGGCAGTCGGGGCCGCAGACCCCGAGGAGTGGGCGGAGTCTCCTGCGGAACCTCCAGCGGCCCAGGCCCTGCAGGTCCCAACCCCAGAGGAGACAAGGGGGTGGGGGTGGGGGTGGGGGTGGGGGTGGGGGTGGGGGTGGGGGTGAGATGGGGCTGGGTCACAGTCCCGCTCGGCCCCCCGCATCCTGGAGCAGGGCGGCTGGCCCGGGGCTGGCAGGTTTATTCCAGGGCCCCCAGCCTACATGGAAAGCCCGACAGAGGCCAGGATGAAAACAGAGACCCCCTCCCCATGCCCCCAGAATTTGGGCAGCTGGGGTTACTGGTACAATCCAGGGCTTGATGGAAGGCTGAGGGGGAGTACATGGACACGCTTTTTGCTAAGAATAGTGGACGTAATTCCAGAAGAAATAGCTACAAGAGGGCAAACTGGCAGCCTCTGAGCAGGGCAATTCCAGGGGCGGGGTCTCGCTGCCTGTTCTGACTGTGGCCCGGGTTAGTCACACCCTTGCCGGAGGCCCTCCTCTCGCTCACGTACCTGTCTGTCCGCGGCGGCCTTGCGCCGTCTGGGCACTTGTACTGGAGAGAAGCACGCAGCTGGGCTGAGCAGGGGGAGGCGGGGGAGGGGGGCAGTCCTGCGTGCCCCCAGGGAAGCCCTCCGGTGGGCCTCACACCTTTGTAGTCGTCTCCCCTCCCCGCTACCTGATGGGCGGCTGGATGGGGATGAAGAACACGGCCTTCATCTATTTACCTTCTGCATCCGCAATCTGGAAGCACCCACCCTCCTGGGAGCACAGCGAGGGGCCCCTGTCCCAGTTCAGGCTTGCCCCAGGGTCCACTCTCCTGTCTTTGCTGGAGTCCTGGTCCTGCCCTCTCCCACTATGCTCGTTCATTTTCATTCATAAACACGAATCTCCTACAGTCTCCCCAACCCCACAGAACCCTCAGTGCCGGCCCCCTTCCCAACGCCAGACAGCAACACTTCAAAATTTGTCTTCAATTTGGTCTCATGTCTCATTTACTTTTTCAATAATTTACTGGAATTTTTATTATGCTAATTTTGACTCATTCTCCCCTCCCCCACAGTTGATTTTTGGGAGAGAAAGAAACATCAATGTGAGAGAGAAACATTGACCAGCTGCCCCCCCCTCCACCAGACCCCTGCACACACCCCAACTGAGGATCGAACCTGCAACCTGGGTATGTGCCCTGACTGGGAATCGAACCCACCACCCTTTGGTGCACAGGACTACACTTCAACTGAGCCACACCAGCCAGGACTGACTCATTCTTTTAAACATACAAAAGAGATCATCCAGTGTCTATGTAGGTCTTAAAAACAATAAATGCAATGTACTGACCACTGAGCGCAGGGAGCAGGCCCCTCCCATGCCTCCTGAGTGAGGAGCTGCATTTCCAATTTGCGATCACCTTGCTTTTCCATGTAGTTTTACCAAACACATATTGCTTCGTTTTGCAGTTTTGAACATTACATGATTGGAATCACACTGCAATTCTGTTGAGATTCGCTGTGTTGGTACAAGCCAAGAATGTTTCCTGTTGATGTGTGTGTACTTCATTCTACATATGCTATCCATCCTCCTGCCCCAAGGAAATTTTAGGGGCTCCATTTTCTGGCTGCTATGAACATGCTACTCTGGCCATGCCTGTGTATTTTTTCCCTTGGTGCTCACACGAACAAACTTCTCTAGAACATATACATACATACAAACATACAAGAGTGGAATTGCTGGGGCAATGGCTACTTACATTCTCAATCTCACCATTTAATGACGCTGTTTCCCAAACTTGCTAAGCGGGCATTGTCAGACATGGTTACATTTCTGACAGGTTCAGTGCTGTGGCATTGTGGCTCCCGTGTTTGCCCGTGCCGCTCTGTCAGCTGTTGGTATTGCTCCCGCTCATGGCTTGCCCTTCCACTGGGTGAAGAGTTCTTTATTTAATGTAGTTAAATGTAAGACTCTTTCCCTCTGTGGTTACAGCTTTTTGCATCTTGTTTAAGAAATCCTCCCCCGCCCTAGATGGTTTGGCTTGGTGGATAGAGTGTCAGCCTTTGGACTAAAGGGTCCCAGGTTCAATTCCAGTCAAGGGCACATGCCTGGGTTGTGGGTCCAATCCTCAATGGGGAGCGTGCAGGAGACAGCCAATCGATGATTCTTTCTTATCATTGATGTTTCTACCTCTCTCCCCCTCTCCTTTCTTCTCCGAAGTCAATAAAAATATATTTAAAAAATAAAAGAAATCCTTCCCTGACCAAAAGTTATGAATTATCTTCTAGAAACTTAGTATTGTTTTCCACTAAGGAAAAAAGATGATTTATTTAAAATATGGTGTTGGAGGAGAGCTCTGTGGATACGTTGGCCCACCAGAAAGATGAACAAGTGGGTCTAGAGCTAATTAAGCTGGAAACATTGCTGGAGGCAAAAATGACAAAACACGAAGCTGTCCTACGTCCGGCACATCACGAGAAGGCAGGGTTCCTTGGAAAAGACAAAAATACTGGGAGAAACAGGAGGCAGCAGGGAAAGAGGAAGACCAAATATGAGACGGACTGACTCAGAGAAGCCTCCACACGCATGCGTCTGCAGGGCTGAGCAGGGCTGCTGACAGGACACTGGGCGTCACTCACTCACAGGGCTGCCAGAGTCGGAGCTGACTCAATGGCACACAATACACACACGTACGTCATTTAAACACTCCTAGTGGCCACGTTTTTCAAAAAGTAGAAAAAACAAAAACAGATGAAATCAATTCGAATAATTTATATGCTATCTCAACATATAAGTCACTGAATAAATAGATACAAAATGCTATCTCAACATATAAGCAACATAAAAATTACTGAAATATTTTACATTCTTTTTTTCATAGTAAGTCTTCAAAATCTGGTATATATTTGATGCTTATAGTACATTTAAATGTGGGTGCTATTTTCATCAGAAATACTTAATGCTTAGCTTTCATAAAATTTACCGTAGAAAAGTGAGGCACAGAGTGGAGCAGAGCCACAGCCCCCGCCGTCCGTCTTGGTGGTGGCAGTGGGCAGAGACCCCGCCTTGGTGCTTAAAGTAGGGCTCTCAGAGGGGGAGGGGACTATGTGACCCTAGAAGTACCTTCCCGGGAGGAGAGAGAAAGGCTTAGGGAAAGGGTGCAACACGTTTTGCACAACTTCCCTGCAGAGTACCAGCACCTTGATTTCTACCGAACAACAAAATGCCACCCAGAGCCGAGGCACAGAGACCATCGCTGCTGCTCCCCCGGACAACAGACGGACCTGACACACAGCACGCGAGCTGGTCCCGCCGGCCATTCCCCCGGTGCTTTCTAGGAGCCAGGGGCCGGGCCAGCTCCCGAGGCCCGTTACCTGAACAGTGGGTCTCACGAGCCATTCTCAGTGGCAGTGTGGCAAGAGGACACGCACTGGCTAACATACAGTGTAGCAGCACATTATTAAAGCAAAGCAAAATGTAAAACATGAATTAAGCTTCTGAAACAGTTTATTTCTTCCTGGCCCTGAGAAGGAAAAACACTGCAGTGTTAGGTGGGAGTCTGCCCTTCCCTGTTCTGGCAAGGCAGACTTTTCGGGCCCAGGTCCTAGCCCAGGGGCTCCTGCAGACCCTGGCGGGGGGAGGGAGGCGGCTTCATGTCACAGTAGCTGAGGCTGCCGTCATCCAGCACGTCGCCCTGAGCGAGGCCGTCGAGGCGGGGATCCTCGGAGGCTCTGGTGCTGGTCCACACGCCTCTCCTCTCCAGTGTCGCTCGGAGAAGTTCTCGGATTCTTTGGTTTTCCTTGGAGGTTGACTCCCAAACAACTTCCAGCTCACCTTCCACTGCTCTGAGAAATCACCAAAACAGGAAAAGTTTAAAACCGCACCATTAAAAAAGACTTGGAGAGCCTTATGAATCCTAAGGTAGCAAGCACTCGAATGGAAGTTGGCTTACACCAGAGCACAGAGCCCACTGGGCTCAGGTGGGGAAGCCAGGCTCCCCGTGTTGCACGAAACACCAAGGTCCCCTGGAAACCGAACGAAAGACTAAGGCACCGGCTGAACGTAACGTCTTACCTTTCCTCTCTAAGTGTCGCCATCTCCGTTATTTTGACATCAATGCACATATTCTTGGTTTTTCTACAGAATTATACGGCATAAAAATGAAATATAATAACCGGAGTGGTTGACCATATAGCACAATGGCCCGGCCGAGAGCACCCAGGTACCGTGTGTCCTCGAGGCTGCTCCTCTGTCCCCTCTGCTTGTCCCTACTGTGACCTGGCCAACACTCAGGCACCTTTCACAGGCACCTACCCACTGAGCCACTGGTGGGCCCAGACATAAAGAATTATAAGGGGTCTGGCCTGGTGGCTCAGTTGGTTGGAGTGTTGTCCTGTGCACAGGAAGATCATGGGTTCGACTCCTGGTCAGGGTACATACCTAGGTTGCAGGGTCTGATCCCCAGGCAGGACATGTATGGGATGCAACCGATCGATGTCTCTCTCTCACATTGATGTTTCTCTCTCTCTCTTCCTCCTTCTCTGGAATCAATAATTAAAAAATAGAATTAGTAAGGGGGTAAGGAGGGAGCCATAGGGGGATGGGGCTCATAATGGAGGACACAGAGACGACTGGCCTAGACCATGTGCCAAGAGGGTGAGTGCCCAGAGGGAAACGGGCTTATGAGAAAAGGAAAGGACAATGAAGCAGATTTTTCTGAGCAGAGACTGCGTGACAAGCACCATGTGGGTGCTCAGGAAACAGGGCAGACAAAGGTATCCGTGTCCTCACAGGGCGTGGTCCCCTGGGCGAACAGACCAGGATATCAGCCCCCACTTCACAGGATGATGAGCCCTTTGGGGGACTGTGGGC
Source organism: Eptesicus fuscus (assembly GCF_027574615.1). Taxonomy (NCBI): domain Eukaryota; kingdom Metazoa; phylum Chordata; class Mammalia; order Chiroptera; family Vespertilionidae; genus Eptesicus; species Eptesicus fuscus. The sequence continues at coordinate 22,382,522 of NC_072493.1, read as the reverse complement.
AGCCAGCTTCATAGACAAGGGGAGGTGGTTATGGCAAATGTTGGAAAGTGGATTATCAGGTGGGCTGAGCACTGTTGTTTAAGGGAGAAAACACTGAGATTCAAAGAGGCCAGTGACATGCGCACTTGTTCAAGTATTCACTTTCCTTATGAACTGTTACTTCCTTCCAAGTCCCATGATGCCCACTGAGGGCTGGGCACTACTTAAGTAAACCATGTCCCCCGAAATCTCCAGACTTTTGTTTCTAGCACAAAAACACCTACATGTTTGACAAATTACAGCAATGAATCAGGATAAATGCATGGCTAAACTAAAAACAAACACTAGGAAATCTCTAAGGGCAGAAAGAACTGAAGACTAAGCTGAAACCACAGAGGCAGGTAAACAAAATGTTGGTACTGCTTTGAGGACAAAGCCCCTGCAAGAACCCAGCTTTCTGTGGAGTCTTGGGCCCATGAGAACCAGGTGTGACAAAAAACCCCAAACTCTCCATGTTTTTCCTCTTCTTCCTAGATACACTCTGAACTCTGTGCTCTAGAATTAGGCAGGAAAATGGAGGCACAAGGATGACCCTCACAGACAGGATCGTTTGGTGGGAAACCTGCTAATCTTCAAAAAAGATTAGCAGGTTTTTCTGTGAGGCTAAGAGTCTTCCGTTTGCAAATACATCTGGCGTTTGAATCTATATTATTCCCCATGATAGGGCATCCCCAGGCCCTGACTGTAATGTATCAAGAGTAAAAGGTAATTTTTGAGACAATCAGGAAAAGAACCCAGTGAATGTGCTAAACCAGCGGTCGCCAACCTTTTGGACCTCATGGACCACCAGTGGCCCGTGGACCACCAGTTGGCGACTGCTGTAAACAGTGCATTGGATACGACCAAAGAGAGAATTAGTAAACTGGAATGTTGAGCAGAGAAAATCACCCAGAATGCAGTACAGAAAAATATATATTAATAAGTTGTATAACAGAAATGTGATGATGGCATCATGGATATTTTAAAAGTCCTTTTGTGGTTTTTCAGTGTATAGGTCCTTCACATCCTTTAAGTTTATTCCTAGGAATTTTATTCTTTTTGATGGAATTGCAAATGAAAAAGTTTTTTTCATTTTTCTGAAATTTCATTGTTATATAGAAAGGCAATGGATTTTTGTACATTGATGTTATATCCTATAACTTGACTGTATTTTTTCATTTGTTTCTAATAGCTTTTTGATGTTAAAGAGTTATGGCATCTGCAAAAAGTTAATGATTTTACCTCTTCATTCCTAATTTGGATGCTTTTGCTTCTTTCTTTTGCCTGATTGCTCTGGCTACAACTTCCAGCACTACAATGAATAAGAGTGGCGACGCCAAGAATGGGCATCCTTATCTTATTCCTGATTTTAGAGAAAAAGCTTTCAATTTTTCACCATTCAGTATATTAGCTGAGGGTTTGTCATTTATGGCCTTTATTATGGTGAGCTACTTTCTTTTTTATCTCTTCTATTGAACATTTTAATCATAACTGGATGTGGTATCTTATTAAATGCATTATCTGCATCTATTGATATGATCATAAGATTTTGTCCTTTATTTTATTGCTGTGAGTTATCACATTGGACCAATTTGAGTATGTTGAACCATCCTGTGCCCCTGGAAAGAACCCCACTTTATCTTTTTAATGTTTTGTTGTATTTGATCTGCTAGTATTTTGTTTAGGATTTTTGCATCTATATTCATCAGAGTTATTGGTCTGTAATTTCCTTTTTTGTGTGTCACCCTTGCCAGGTTTTGGTTTCAGGGTAATGATGGCCTTGTAAAATGAGTTAGGAAGTATTACCTCTTTAATTTTTTATAAGAGTTTGAGAAGGATACATATTATGTCTTCTTTAAATATTTGGTTAGAACTCACTAGTATAACCATCTGGTCCTGGGTTTTACTTTTTGATAGGTTTTTGATGACCCTTTAAGTTTTCTTACTGTTGATTAATCTATTTAGATTTTCCAGGTCTTCATGGTTTAGTCTAAGAAGGTTATGCATTTCTAAGAATTTATCTATTTTTTTCTTGGCTATCGAATAGGTGGCATATATAGCATGTCACAGTATTCTGGTATAGTCCTTCGTATTTTTGTGGGGTCCATTGTAATTTCTCTTTCATTTCTGATTTTGTTTGAGCCTTTTCTCTTTTTTCCTAATTGTCAATTTTTAAAATGTTTTCAAAGAGCCAATTCTTGGTTGCATTAGTTTTTTCTATTGTCTTTTGGTTTTCTATTTCATTAATTCTGATCTAATTTTTATTATTTCCTTCCTTCTACTGAGTTTGGGCTTTGTTTGTTGTATTTTTTCTAGTTCTTTATGGTGAAATGTTATTTATTTGACATTTTTCTTGTTTCTTGAGATAGGCTTGCAATGATATAAATTTCTCTCTTATAACCATTTTGTATGTATTCCCTAAATTTTGATGTCATATTATTCTCACTTGTCTCTATGCATTTTTTTATTTCTTCTTTCATTTCTTCTCTGACCCAGTCATTGTTTAGTAACATGTTATTTAATCACCACATATTTGTGTGTGTTTTTTCCTGCTTTCTTTGTGCAATTTCCAATTTCAAAGCACTGTGGTTGGAAAATATAATTGGTATGATTTCAATCTTGAATTTATTGAGGCTAGTTCTGGGTCCCAACATATGGTCTATCTTTGAGAATGTTTCATATGCACTAAAGAAGAATGTATAGTCTGGTGTCTTGGGATGAAAACTTTGTAATTATCAATTATGTGCAATTGGTCTAATGTATCATTTAAGGTTAGTATTAATGCCTTATTGATTTTCTGTTTGGATGATCTATCTATAGATGTCAATGGGGTATTTAGGTTCACAACTATAACTGCATTTTTGTCAGTTCTATTATTAGTAGTTGCTTTTTATATTTTGGTACTCCCTGATTGGTGCATATATGTTGCTATGTCCCCTTTATCATTATAAAATGTCCATCTTTGTCTCATTATCTTTTTTAGCTTGAAATATATTTTGTCTGATATAAGTATGGCCATACCCGCTTTTCTCTGGATGCCATTTGCTTTGGAGCAAGCATGCCAAACTTGCAGCTGGTAGGCCGCATGCCTCGTTGCTTTGGAGTATCATTTTCCATCCTTTCCCTTTGAGTCTATGTTTGTGCTTGCAGCTGAGATGTGTCCCTGAAGGCAGCATACAGTTGGATTTTGTTTTGTAATCCAACCTGCCAGTGTGTGTGTTTATTAATCTTCACCAGAGGATATTTTTTCCATTGCTTTCAGGGAGAACGGAAAGGAGGGAGGGAGGGGAGAGAAACATCGATGTGAGAGAGATACATCAATTTGTGGCTTCCCACATGCGCCCTGACTGGGGCCAGGGATCAAACCTGCAACCCAGGTATGTGCCCTAATCAGGAATTGAACCTCCAACCTTTCAGTGCTTGGGATGACACTCTAACCATTGAGCAACAGCGTCCAGGACAAGATGGACCTTTTAAAAAAATGACAAAAGACATCATAACAGCAAAAATGAACAGAGAAGACAATGGAATATGCTGAGAGAAAAAGCCTGTCAATGTAGAATTCTATACTCAGCAAAAATCATCTTATAAGACTGGGGTCAAAATCCAGTGTTTTCAGATAAACAAAACTAAGAAAGCTTACTACCAACATCCTCTAACTAAATAAACTTCGAAATAATGTATTTTCGGAAGAATGAAACTAATCTGAGAAATAAACTATTCTGAGATGCAAGAAAGAATATGTTAAAAGATTAACTGAGGCATATTTTTGAGTTGTTTTTCTTTTTTAGCAAAAATCAATTCAAATTGGGCAATATCCAATCTAGCAGATAGAAAGGAGCTCTAATGAGCTGTATAAAATAAAGGATTTTATAGGCAGAAGAGAGCAGGGACAAGGAAGTTAAATGAGGCGAAAAAGCACCCGGGTATTGGAAGGAGGCCTATTAGGTAGATTACAAAACTAGTGCTAATCAGGTGATTCCTACATGACTGATTTAAGACTCCATTTCTGCAAGAGCTGAAATTGTACATTTAGACTTTGTTTGGTAACATGGGGCTTAGCATAAGCAATTCCATTTTGGACTAGTTGTCTTGATTTTAACAATTATCAAGCAAAGAAATTGGTCAACTGCAGGTAAATAAAAATAAACAACTATATAAAAATAGTATTTAATTTGGGATGGATAAAAATAATGACATAAAATTACATAGTTATATCTAATGATACTAGATAACAGCTTATAAACCAAAGGGGAAATAATTAGATTAAAGCATTAGAGCTTACATTTGGGGGGAAGAAATGTAGGTATGCTGATTAAATATATTTTTTAATGTTAAATATGTAGGGTGAAAGTTCAAGGGTAACCACTCAAAGAATATATAAATTTTAAACAACTAAAGAGAAAAACATGGAATGGGGAGAAAGTTAAAAATAAAGTTCCATTCTACTAATGAAATTCTAAGCCTCCTGTTAAGAAGCATCTGGCTGATGGGAAACAAACAGATAACTGCATTCTGCATGGCATCAAATTCATGGATCCTACTAAAACTTGAAGAAAATAACATCTGAGCGTCACTCTTCTTCTGCAGGCATCAGTTTTTATTTGTCTGTCAAAGGCAACACAGCCATATGAAAGGGCGGGCTTAAGTGTGAGGGATCACCAAGTTCACCTTCACAAAGCCTGTGATATTCCCCAATGTTTTTAATACACTGGCAATATTTCGTCTATCGCAAGTTTAAAGGATAAAGGTGTAACTGATAGAGAACCTTATATCCACAGAGAACATAATGCACCTCTAATCTTATCATTATGATCTTCCAAAAAAGGGGATTTTAATGTTCTTGTCAATAAATACAAAAAAGGAAAACATTTCACCTAAAATTTATAATATCTCACACGAAAATTGAATAAAACAAAAATATCAGAGTTATAAGAGAAGAAAAAGGGAAGGACAATTAGAGGAGTAAGTTGATTTAGGAGGTCCAATATTCAAACAACAGAAAATTTTCAAGGAGGGATTAAAGAAATGAGAGGCTGGGATGTAATGTATAGCATGGCGACTATAGTTAACGATACTGTATGGTATAGTAGAGAGTACATAGGGAGTAGATCTTAAACGTTCTCACTATACCAACAACATGGTAATTATGTGAGGTGAAGGATGTTTTAACCTTATTGTGGTCATCGTTTTGTAATATATACATGTATTAAGTCATCACATTGCACACCTTAAACTTACTCAATGTTACATGTCAATCGCTGGGGAAATTTTTAAAAAGAAAACAAAGTAAGGAGCAAATAAAAATCAAGAGCAACATTAAATTCAGATAAGACTAAAATACAAAAGCAAAAGTAAGTAATTAAATAAACATAACAGATCTAGAGGGTTTTATTGGAAAATTCTACCAACATCCAAAAAACACACACACGATACGGGTGGGGCAGCCCTACCTTTTCTGCTGCAGCGCCTCATCCAGGACATCCTGCTTGTCCTGCAGCATCCGATGGAGGTGCCGCATCTCCTGCTGGTACTGAGCTGTCTTGCTAGCAAAGTCCTCCTGCTGCTCTGTCAGACAGTGACTAATGTCATCCAGCTTCAGTGCAGCCAGCTTCTTGTACCCCTGGTGGAGGAGGAGGACGCTGTGAGTGAGGGAGGCTGCTTGCTGCCCAGGCCGAGGCCTCAAGGATGCATTCCCGACCTACCTCCGTGTGCTGTCGGAGACCCATGAGTTGAGTAAGCCCTGGATAGGTCTGATATGGAAGGGCAAGTCTAGATCATAAAAGTCATATAAAATAACAAAAAATTTCAAGTATAATAAAACCAAATTTCTAATTTATATCATGCTATAAATTATTTTTATATGTTATAAATAAAATTAAAACAGAAGGTTCTGGCATACTCTGAGAAGACTGAGATAAAAGACTAATCCATTTATCTTCCTTCTTACATGTTTTAAAAATATTTTTATTGATTTCAGATAGGAAGAGAGAGAGAGATGGAAACATCAATGATGAGAGGGAATCAATGACCGGATGCCTCCTGCACACCCCAACTGGGGATCGAGCTTGCAACCCGAGCATGTGCCCCTGACCAGAATCGAACCCGAGACCCTTCAGTCCGCAGGCCAATGCTCTATCCACTGAGCCAAACCAGCTAGGGCTCCTTCTTACATTTTTGTTGCACAGTATTTAAGGTTATGAATTTCCTTCTGAGCATTTCTAAAACTTTGTCACATATAGTCTGACTAATAGTATAGTTTACATAGATGAAATTCTCTTTGGAAGTTATGACATTCTGGAAGCCAGTCCAAGATGGCAGCGTAGGAGGGCTCTAAGCTCACCCCCTCTGAAGGACACATTAAATTTACACCTATATCTACAGCAATTCCTCTGGGAGACATCTAAGAGCCAACTGGAACAGCTTCTGCACAAACAGAAAGGAAGACTGTACAGAGAAGGCTGGGAACTGCGAGTGCCCTGTTGGTGCTGAAGGAATTGTCCAGAATGGAGGAACTGGTGAGCACCACTGTTTACAATTCTCCTGCACTTGGACGGGGCGGGCGCTTTATCCCAGTTTTCTGGCCGAGCTGCAGGGCTGCTGTAGCACATCCCCAGCCACCCCTCCCAGAACTAGATCCAGCAGGAGCAGGACAGCACCCCCAGCCTATGTAAATGGGCCCATTCACCTGGAGATGGGTTGGTGGGTGTGGCAGGGTGCAGTAGCATGCACCTGCTGAGCTGCATGCGGGACACCCCCTGCCCAGAGTGTGGAACCAGCAAAACGCTGTGCCCGTATGCAAGGCTGTCCTATTGAGAGAAAGTGCAGAAATAGTGGGGAGCAGCTGCATGCGCACGCGGGGCTGCTGTGCCCAGAGAAAGTGTGGGGACACTGGGGCACTGAAACCCATGCACTCAGAGTAGCCCTGCCCAGATCAGGTTCAGGCAACAGACGATTAAAGTAACAGGGCACATTGCACACATACGGGGCAGTGCAACCCACACAGGATAGCCCCACCCAGAGCAAAAGGGCAAGGAAACACACACTAGGTTGCCCTGCCCGGAACCCATTCCTTTTGCCACGTGCCTTGCCCGACTATAACTGCCCTACCAGAAACATCTGGCACACAGATTGAGAAAAAGCTATTTCATCAAACTCATAGGAGCAAACACAGAAAGTCAAACAAAATGGGGAGCAGAAGAATATGTCCCAAATGAAGAAACAATTTAAAAAATCCAGAGAAAAACTCTAATGAAATGGAGATAACTCATTTGTCTGATAAAGAATTCAAAGAAATGGTTGTAAGGATGCTCAATAAGCTTGAGAGTAGAATAGAGAAACTCAGCATTTCTAACAAAAGGTTAGAAAATGTAATAAAGAACCAATCAGAAATAAAGAATACAATAACTGAAATGAAGAATACATTAGAAGGAACGGAAATCAGATTAGTTAATACAGAAGATTGGATTAGCAACATGGAAGGCAGAATAATGGAAATCACTCAATTAGAACAGCAAAATGAAAAAAATCATTTTATTTTATTAATATTTTTTTAAAATATATTTTTCTTGATTTCAGAGGGGGAGGGAGAGGAAGAGAGAGAGAGAAACATCAATGATGAGAGAGAATCATCAATTGGTTGTCTCCTGCAGGTCCTACACTGAGGATCAAGCCCGAAACCCAGGCATATGTCCTGACTAGGGATTGAACCATGACCTCCTGGTTCACAGGTTGATTGCTCAACCACTGAACCATGCCAGCCGGGCTGAAAAAAGAATTTTTAATAAAAATGAGGATAAGAGACTTCTGGGACATTAAGTGCCCTAACATCCACATTACAGGGATTCCAGTGGGAGAAGAGTGAGAGAAAGGGGCAGAAAGTATATCTGAATAAGAAATGACTGAAAACGTCCCTAATCTGGGAAAGGAAACACATTCAGGTCCAGGAAGCACAGAGCTCCAAACAAGATGAACCCACAGAGGCCTAAACCAAGACACACCGTAATTAAAATGGCAAAGGTTAAGGATAAAGAGATGAGACAAGGCAAGAAGGAAACAAGTCAGATACAGGGGAAATCCCATGAAGTTATCAGCTGATTTCTCAGAAGCAAGTTTACAGGCCAGAGGGAGTGGCAGAAAATATTTATAGTGCTAAAAGAAAAGAACCAATGACCTAGAATACTGTATCTGGCCAGGTTATCATTCCGAATTGAAGGAGAGATAAAGAGTTTCCCAGCAAAAACTAAAGGAGTTCACCACCACTAAACCAGCTTTACAAAAAATGTCAATGGTCTTCATTTGCAGGAAAGAAAAGGTATAACCAGAAATAAGGAAATACGGGAAAGAAAAATTCTCATTGGTAAAGGCAAATATACAATAAATACAGTGAATCAATCACTTAAAAGGCTAATATGAAGGTTAAAAGACAATGTAGCAAAATTAAGTATAACTACAATAGTCAAGGGATACAAAAGACAAGAAAAACATGATGTCCAAAACATAGAGTGGAGGGGGAAGTAAAACTGTAGTGCATTTTGGATGTATTTGAATTTAAACACCTATCAGCTTAAAATACTGTCATATATATACTAGAGGCCCAGTGCACAACATTCGTGCACTGGGGGGGAGGGGGAGGAGATCCCCTCAGCCTGGCCAGCCCCCTCTCACAGTCTAGGACCCCTTCTCCTTACCGCCCACCTGCAGCAGAGGTAGGAGAGGCTCCCGCCACCACTGCTGGGCTTGCCAGTCATGACCCTGGCCTCTGGCTGAGCGGTTCTCTCCCTGTGGGAGCGCACTGACCACCAGGAGCCAGCTCCTGGGTTGAGCGTCTGCCCCCTGGTGGTCCACACATGTCATGACCGGTTCCATTGTTCAGTCGATTTGCATGTTAGGGTTTTATTATATAGGACTAGTGGCCTGGTGCACGAAATTTGTGCACGGAGAGGGGTGTCCCTCAGCCTGGCCTGCACCCTCTCCAATCTGGGACCCCTCGAAGGATGTCCTTCTGCCAGTTTACAGGGATTGGGCCTAAACCAGCAGCCGGACATCCCTCTCGCAATTTGGGACTGCTGGCTCCTAACTGGTCACCTGCCTGCCTTATTGCCCCTAACCACTCTGCCTGCTGGTCTCTTGCCCCCAACTGCCCCCCGCCTCTGGCCTGCTCACCCCCAAATGCCCCCCCCCGCCAGCCTGATCATCCCCAACTTCCCCCCAGGCCTGTGTGCTCACCCCCAACTGCCTCCCCTGCTGGCCTACTCACCCCCAACTGCCCCCCTCCCCTGCTGGCCTGCTAGGCCCCTCCTTCCCTCCCCACTGGCCTGCTCACCCCCAACTGCCCCCCTGCTGGCTTGCTCACTCCAAACTGCCCCCCTGCTGTCCTGATCACCTCCAACTGACCCCCACTGATGGCCTGCTTGCCCCCAACTGGCCCCCCTGCTGGTCTGCTTACCCCCACCAGCCCCGCCCCCACCAGCCTGATCACCCACAACTGCCGTCCCATCCTGGCCTGATCACCCACAACTACCCTCCCCTCTTGGCCTCTAACTGCCTCTTCCTTGGCCCTGCCACCATGGCTTTGTCTAGAAGCATGTCCGAAAGGTATCCTGGAAGGTCTCCCAGTATAATTAGCATATTACCCTTTTATTAGTATAGATCAGGCGTCCGCAAACTACGGCCCGCGGGCCACATGCGGGTGTTTTTGCCGTTTTGTTTTTTTACTTCAAAATAAGATATGTGCAGTGTGCATAGGAATTTGTTCATAGTTTTTTTTAAACTATAGTCCGGCCCTCCAATGGTCTGAGGGACAGTGAACTGGCCCCTGTTTAAAAAGTTTGAGGACCCCTGGTATAGATAGAGGCCTGGTGCATAGGTGGGGGCCGGATGGTTTGCCATGAAGGGTGTCCCGGATCAGGGTGGGGGTCCCACTGGGGTGCCTGGCCAGCCTGGGTGAGGGGCTGAGGGCCATTTTCAGGCTGGCTACGCCCCCTGGCAACCCAAGCTCCAAGCCCCTCCTTTTTTTTTTTCAGCACCTCCTTGAGCGGAGGCCAGGGCCGGCTGGAAGTAGGTATCTGGGATTTATTTATCTTCTATAATTGAAACTTTGTAGCCTTGAGCAGAGGCCAGGGCTGGCCAGGGCAAGTGGGAAGCTTGGCTTCCTCCATCACCAGGGGCAACCCAAGCCTCCTGCTCGCTCCAGCTCCGTGGCAGCTGCCATCTTAGTTGGGTTAATTTGCATACTCACTCCTGATTGGCTGGTGGGTGTAGTGGAGTGATCAATTTGCAAGTTTCTCTTTTATTAATGTATATATGTATATTGGTATTTCTTGTGTACACACACACACACACACACACACACACACACCTCATGGTAACCACAAACCAAAAACCTACAAAAAATGCATAAAAAACAAAGAGAAAGGTATTCAATCAAAACACAAAAGAAAATCAAATCAACAGAAAAGAGATCAAGAGAAGAAGAAACAGAACAAAAAAACCAAAACAATTAACAAAATGGCAATAAGCACATACCTATCAATAATTATTTGAAATGTAAATGGACTAAGGTGTTCCTAACAAAAGATATAGGGTGGCAGAATGGATAAAAAAGCAAGACCCACCTATATGCTGCCTACAGAAGACTCACTTTAGTTTGGTCCTGGGATTTTGTTTGTTGGGAGTTTTTTATTACTGCTTAAATTTCATTGCTAGTAATTGGTCTTTTTTTTTTTTAATTTAGTCTTGGAAGGTTGTATATTTCTTGAAATTTATCTGTTTCTTCTAGATTATCTAGTTTATTGGCATATAATTATACATAGTTTTCTTTAATTATCCTTTGTATTTCTGTGGTGTCAATTATAATCTCTCCTCTTTCATTTCTGATTTTACTTACTTGGATTTGCTCTCTTTTTAAGATATATATATTTTTATTGATTTCAGAGAGGAAGGGAAAGGGGGAGAGAGACAGAAACATCAATAATGAGAATCATTAGCTGCCTCCTGCATGCCCCACATTGGGGATCAAGCCTGCAACCCAGGCATGTGGCCTGCCTTGGAATTGAATCATGACCTCCTGGTTCATAGGTCGACGCTCAACCATTGAGCCATGCTGGCCGGGCTGTCTTTTTTCTTGATGCTATCTGTTTGCCAATCTTGTTTATCCTTTCAAAGAACCAACTCTTAGTTTCATTGATCTTTTCTACTGTTTTTAAAGTCTGTATTTTGTTTATTCTACTCGGAACTTTATTTCCTTCCTTTTACTTAATTTGGTGTTTTGTTGTTGTTGTTGTTCTTTTTCTAGTTCCTTTAGGTGTAAAGTTAGATTATTTTTTTGGAAATTTTCCTGCTTCCTGTGGTAGGCCTGTTTAGTTATGAACTTTCCCTTTAGAATTGCTTTTGCCGAATCCCATAATTGTTTTTTTAATCCTTACCCGAGGAGATTATTTTCCATTGGTTTTTAGGGAAAGTGAAAGAGAGAGGGAAAAACAGAGAAACATCAATGTAAGAGACACGCATCAATTGGTTGCTTCCTGCACGAGCCCGACCAGGTCCTGGGCCCAGGGAGGAGCCTGCAACCAAGGTACGTGCCCTTGGCTGTAATCAAACCGGGACTCTGGTCCACAGGCCGACGCTCTATCCACTGAGCCAGACTAGCTAGGGCTGAGCATATTTTTATCCACTGATTTTTAGAGCGTGGAAGTGAGGGAGGGATGGGGCAAGATGACAGAGAGAAACTTTGATGTGAGAGAGACATCGATTGGTTGCTTCCCTCACTTGCCCCGACTTGGGCCAGAGATCAAACCTGATAACCAGGTACATGCCCTTAACCTGGAATCAAACCTGCAACCCTTCGGTGCACAGGCTGACACTTTATCCACTGACCTTTACCAACCAGGGCTTGTAAGTAACATGTTAGCTCATAACCTTTTCTTCACTCTTCTCCCACTTAAATATGCTTAAGTGCCTCCTACCTGATTTTTCAGCTTTATTTATTTTTTTAAAAATATATTTTATTGATTTTTTTTACAGAGAGGAAGGGAGAGGGATAGAGAGCTAGAAACATCGGTGAGAGAGAAACATCGACCAGCTGCCTCCTGCACACCCCCCCACCGGGGATGTGCCCGCAACCAAGGCACATGCCCTTGACCAGAATCGAACCTGGGACCCTTCAGTCTGCAGACCGACGCTCTATCCACTGAGCCAAACCGGTTTCGGCTGATTTTTCAGCTTTAAATGATGGCCTTTGACTCAAGTTATTACATATGAAGCAGTCAGCTAGCTTATTCTACTTTCTACCTTCCTTCCCCTTCACTTATCAGATTTTCTTTGATTTCAATATACTTTGATTGTATTGTTTCCACATTGGCAGAGAACATTTACATTCTATCAACCTTATCCCTGCCTTTTTTTTTTTTTTTAAATATATCTTTACTAGAGGCCCGATGTATAAAATTTGTGCAAGAGTAGGCCTTCCTTCCCCCGGCTGCCAGCACTGGCTTCCCTCTGGCACCCAGGACCCGGGCTTCCCTCGCAGCCCCAGCTTCATCTGGAAGGTCATCCAGTCTAATTAGCATATATCGCTTTTATTATTATAGATTGATTTCAGAGAGGAAGGTAGAGGGAAAGAGAGATAAGAAACAATGATGAGAGTCATTGATTGGCTGCCTCTTGCACGCTCCCTACCGGGGATCAACCCCGCAACCCGGGCATGTGCTCGTGACAGATTCGAACCTAGGACCCTTCAGTCCACAGGCCAACGCTCTATCCACTGAGCCAAACCAGCTAAGGCCCTGTTTTAATTCTTAGTTCACAGTTTAATATATTCTTACTATTAATACTTTTCCAAAGTCTGCCCAATTATTTCTTGGTTGGCTAAACTCTTGTTTGATTGATGCTTAGGACAAAGTTTTTACATGGTCAGAATGTCTTAAGAGCAGCGTGGTTGGATGGAAATATCCTTGGCTCATACTCTCTTTCCTTAAATATTTACGGATGGTAGCCCACAGTCCTCTGGCATTCAGTGCTGTTACTGAAAAGTGTGGTGCCAACATGGTTTTTTCTTTGTTATGCCTTGGTCTTTTGCATGAGTGTTCAAGGTATTCTTTGTTTATCTTAAAGTTATAGGTGTTGATATCAATTTTCTGGGTCCATGTGTTTGTTTTAGGCATATATTGTGCCCTTTCAATATGTAGATTCAAGTCTTCTTTTAACTCAGAAAGTTTTTATGAATTATGGTTAGACCAGAATAAGTTCCATTGCTTAGTTCCTTCTTTGGGGACTCTACCAATAGGATACTGGATCTCTATCACTTTCTACTGAATTCTTTTGACATTCCTATTTTTGCCTTCTTGTCTTTGCCTTTTTCATCTCTATCCTTTATGTTCCTTATTGTGCTTTTATGAACACACTAGAGGCCCGGTGCATGAAATTCATACACGGGGGGCCATGGGGGGGGTGGTCCCTCAGCTCGACCTGCACCCTCTCCAATCTGGGAGCCCTTGGGGGATGTCCAACTACCAGTAAACTGGCAGTTGGACATCCATCTCGCAATCCGGGACCTCTGGCTTCTAACTGCTCACCTGCCTGCCTGCCTGATCCACCTAACTGCCCTCCCCTGCTGGCCTGGTCGCCCCTATTAACTTTTTCTTTTTAATCTTCACAAACAATTGTATTTGACTTCCTTATTGGCTTCTCCCTTTCACACAATTTTTCTCTCTCCTTTATTCAACACTTTTTACTGACTCATCCTTTATAAACTTTTCTTTCCTCCTTATTTCCTACTCTGGTTCCATCATCCTTCTTCCACCTTTCTCCTATCCTCCCTCCCTCCCCACATTCCTTCTTTCCTTTATCTTTACCCCTGCCCTCCCTCCCCACCTTAATTTTTTTCTTCACTTCCTCACCCCTACCTGCTTTGCTCCCTCCCCCATTTCTTCCTTCTTCCCATTCTCCTTTTAAGCTCTACTGGCTCCCCGCTAAAACTTTTCTTCCCTCCCTCTTTCTCTCTCATCCTACCTTTCCCATACATTCTTCTCTACTTACTTCCACTGTTTTAATATCTATCTACCTGCCTAATTATTCACTATCATTTCTTTTTTCTTTTCTGACTCCTATTTTTAAAATCTGTCCCCAGTACACAACTATACTTGATTTTCATTATAGCTCCTACAGTTCACTCATACATCCTCTTTCCTTCTTTAACCTTTTGCACTCGGATGTTGAGTGTGACTCGACATGGTTAGCATTGGTAGCAGGAATCAATAAAGAAGGAAGCGAGTGCAAAGGGTTAACTCTGCTCTCTACTGACTCCTTTATAAAGTTCTTCTCTCTCTCTCTCCCTCCCTCCCTCTCTTCTTAAAGCTTCCATTCGGGGGGTATTCACCAGGTGTTCACCCCCCCCCCCCCTTCCCTGGCCTCCCTGACTCCATCCTGCTCCCATTCCCTGCTCGGGACATCCAGCCCAGCGAGGGTGGCCGAGGCCCGCACGACCCGGGCACTGCTGCTGCCATGAAGCAGGAGCATCTCTGCCCAGAAGGCCTCAGACCGTCCACCACTCTGTCCCGGACCCGTGGGCACCTCCCCGCCAATGGCTCAAGCCAGGGGCCACAACCCTCCTCCCACATCTGCACTGGGTGCACCTGCTCCCCCCAAGCCCCCCCCCGCGGTTGCCACCCCCTCCCATGTGCAACCCCACGTTTCCTTCCCTTTTCCATTCCTGCATCTTTTTCTTGTCCCATTTCTGTATTTCTGTTTCTCCTCTTGGCCTGTCTGCATGAAGGCCTGCCTTCCTCTCCCTCTCCTTTCTCATCCCCTCCTATCAGCTGCCTGAGCAGAGGGCGGGGACGCAGCCTGCTGATCCGGTCATGACGTGACGCTGTAACGGATAATTTGCCTATTTCTCTATCATTAGTATAGATTATCCTTGCAATTCAGTTCACATTTCTGAAATTATTTCTCTTTTCCTTGTATTTCTTTCCCATGTTGTACCTGTTCCATTTCACACCCTCCTTTGTCTGGCCGTCTCTTCTTAGGACACTGTTTCTGCTTGGTGGTATTTCTTCCTAGCTTTGACTGCTTTATTAAGTTTTAGCTACCTCCTGCCTATCTACTTACCTACTTATTTATCTACCTACCCACCTACCTGCCTATCAATCCACTTTGGAGTATAGGTTTCCATTTTTATCTCCTTTGTGGCAACACTTTGTGATGCATTTCATCATGTATAGGAGAATTATACTTCTACTTTCTTCCATTTTCTTAAGGTATTTTTGTATGGAGGGCACTGGATTCCTCTGAGATAAGATGAGGTTCCTAGGAGGGTGGGAGCATAGGTTGGTTGGGTCAGGGACACCTTCCACCTCTCTTGAAGCCTCTTCCATGGCTCTCTGAATCCAGCCTGGTGGAGAATGGCTCCTCCCTGCAGCTCTGAGTTTCTTAGATCTCCTCCTAGCCCTGACTTCCAAGGTGATGTCCTCACTTTTACAAATCATATTTTGCTGGAATTTTGTGAGATATCACCTGTGGATTTTCTCCACCCTTTTCCAGGTCTCTTCACTTCCCCCGAGATTCTGCCCTGTCTAACCTGGATCTGATCACAGGTTTCCTCTTTTGGTGGCTGGGTGGGCCCTTTTTACTATTCCTATTTGGATGAGCAATGATGAGATGGATTCCCAAGACAAGGCCACCCACTCTGAAGATCAGACTTCCTCTTTTAGAAATAAAAGCCAACCAGAAAAAACAAAAACCCATAATTGCTTATTACTACTCATAATACTTCTAAGGCAGAGTCCTACCATTAACAATATGGTGTATTTCTTCTAGCCTTTCTGATGCAGAGTTGAAATATTATTTTATATACTGCTTTTGATATTGTTGAAATTTTTTGTTGTTTCTTAATCCTCACCGGAGGAGATTTTGTTTCCATTGATTTTTAGAGACGTGGAAGGAGTGGGGGAGGGGGAAAGAGAGAGAAAGAGAAACACTGATGTGAAAGAGACATGGATTGGTTGCCTCTTGCATGTGCCCCTACCAGGGCCGAGGATCGAACCTGCAACCCAGGTACATGCCCTTGACTGGGAATCGAACCTGCAACCCTTTGGTGTGCGGGCCAACGCTCTAACCACTGAGCCATGCCAGACAAGGCTTGATATTGTTGAATTTTTAAAATTGTAAAATATATTATTTTGTTAATTTCCAAAATAGTTATTTAATTTATTGAATACTATGAATCCAATGCTATTTGGATTCTAGGTGCTTGGGATAGATCAGTGAACAAAAACAGAAAAAGATCCCTGTTCTTGTGGAGTTTATAGTCTGGTCAGGGGAGACAAACAATAACCAATAAACATAATAAATAAATTATATAGTCTGTTAGAATGTTGTCTTTGGAAGAAACAATAAAGCAACGTAATGAGAATAGGGACCACCAATTAAATAGTCAAGGTATGCCTCATTGGTAAGGTGACACGTGGATATTTGGGGGAAACATAAAACATATATGAACAATTTCATTAATAACAAAGAAAATACCATGTAACTTATCCAATGTAATACACAGAATATTTTTAAAAATATTTTTATTGATTTCTAGTTTTACAATTTATGAATGCACCAAACAGGTTACTTTGCCTGTTTTAAACGTTATATAAATGCAATCATATTTATAGGTACTCATTTGTGCTGAGCTTTTTTCACTCACTATTTATGAAATGTAGGAAAAATAAAACCTATTCATTGTATTAGGACACAGATTTGGTTCTGAGAAATTTTAAGTTAAATATTGTTTAACTTTTTAAAAGTAAATAATTCAGGACTAAACCTTATGCTCCCTAAAATAAAACAGACAAACGCCCAACATATTATGTTCACCCAATACTATGAGTATTTACACACAGCCAGCCAATGCTTCAATTTGCTTTTCTTGGTTTGTTAATTTTCCAACATATCAAACGAATGTCATTACTCTATTTATCCACTTACCAGACCTTTTTAATCATTGTCCTATATAACATGCACTTGAGCTCAGAGGTCCTGGATCTTATTCCCCATCTACTCAGGCCTCTGGCCTGCTGGTCCTCCTGCCCCTGCCCCTGCCCAGGAGACATCGGTGTGCCTGCTGAGGCTGTGGATGCATGCTGTCAGAATGATTCAATGGGGAGGAGAATGTTCAAGTATGGCCGGTGGTCAAGAGGAGGAGAGTCAGTACAATGAGAACAGAAACTGGAGGGTGCAAGAGAGGGGTAGGTCAATGCTACTCTCCAATTGAACCAACAACTGAACTAGGTTTGATCATAAAGCCTGAACATTAACTTAAGGATATAGCCTGGAGATTTTTCTGTATATTTTATTTTTAAATATATTTTTATTGATTTCAGAGGGGAAGGAAGAAGTAGAGTGAGATAAAAATATCAGTGATGAGAGAGACTCATTGATCAGCTGCCTCCTGCATGCCTCCTACTGGGGA
This sequence comes from Eptesicus fuscus, assembly GCF_027574615.1. Classification (NCBI taxonomy): domain Eukaryota; kingdom Metazoa; phylum Chordata; class Mammalia; order Chiroptera; family Vespertilionidae; genus Eptesicus; species Eptesicus fuscus. The sequence continues at coordinate 22,365,046 of NC_072493.1, read as the reverse complement.
TTGAGCCTGCAGTCCTGATATGTGTCCTGACTGGGAATTGAACTGTGACCTTCTGGTTCATAGTTTGACGCTCAACCACTGAGCCACACCGAACGGGCTCTGTAGCCTTTAAAAAAACAAACAAACCACATCTGCATTGTATCTTATTGTGCAGATGAGCTTCAGTTTCTTCAATGAGTAGAGAGATGCTACCTCTGGAGAGGTGCCATTTCAGCCAGGAAAACCATGTGCTGCTTTAATCTCTGGGTGAGCAGCGTTATACACATGCGAGATGTATCTTCCTGTGGAAACCTGTACCCAGTCAGCCTCTGTTCCCATTTGAAAAAGTAATCTTTAAGGCTAAATGATCACTTACCTTGACTTTTTCCTCTAACCTTCCCATGCGAATATTGCCTTTTATAATTTTGTCGAGAACTCCATGTTTCTCATTTTCTAAACATTTGGCCTAAGGAGAAAGATGAAAAGGAAAATAATGGGCTCTCAGTTATACAGAAAAATTAAAAGAATAAAAAATTCTTCTGTAAAGAATATTACTACTCTCAGATGATCTCCATTCTGCCACTTGTTTTGGCCCAAACCCTCCTGCCCCTACCTGGATTCCCACTCCCTGTGTGAGGGGCTGTGGACAGAAGTTGGCCAACAGCTGAGGAGAGGCAAGAGCTGGAACAGTACGCTGGGTGTCCTTCCTGGGCACAAACAGGAGATCTGTGCTCCCAGAACCAGGGAATGGGAGAGGTTGCAAGGGTTCTAACACAGTTCTCTATCCTTATGGAATATACCATTCCTTCAATCATATCCAAGGAGTAAGTGCCAAGATGCAAATAAACTTTAACTTGATTTATTTGAATAATTACAGAATTAAGGAGAACTTAATATGGATGCACAATGCTTTTCTCTAAACAAATGTGATAGGCAGTATTTCCAAGGAGGGATATAATTTGAAGCTGAATGATTCATATTAATGTCTACATGGGACATGAACTACTATGCACTATAAATTATTTCAAATCATTTAAAAAATTATAAAACTGAGCATTCCTTCTAGAGTAGGCCAGTAACGGCAATTCGATTATTAGAAAGGAAAAATAAAACAAAGACAGTTATTTAACTTGTCACAAGTCACACAGAAAGCCCATCCCAAAGGCAGGATTAGAAATTAAGATGCCAGTATCAATACAAAGGGCTTTCACAAGGCCCAAGAGACCAGAAAGGGGCAAGGTGGGAGTGTATGGCTCACAGCCCCAGGACAGTGCAAAGGCAGCCAGTACCACCCCTAAACCCCTACTAGAGGGGGCTGGCCTTGGGGCTCCCCCGGGGAAGGACCCTGTAGGGTCAAGGGGACAGCAGTGTCTGTGTGTACAGAGATCCCTCATGGTGGGTGGGCCAGGGCATATGAGAGCAGCTCCCCCCATGTCTGAGGGGTCTTAAGACTCTAACTCAGGCCTGGATTTCAGGCCATGATAACCAAGGTCAGGGCAGGAGGAGAAAACACATTTCATTATGTCACGATTTGTAACTTTATGTATTTGAACACAGAGTATGTGGCCTCCATTTATATTTCTATCCTAAGCTCATAAATATGAGGGGTGGACCTAAGGGTCAGGGAAGATCTTGACTTCATCATGGAAGCCTGGAATGCTCTCTGGCCCATATGGGCCGGAGGAACCTGCGTGTCCTCCCCGTGCCTCCTGCACGCCCCCTAGCGGGGATCGAGCCCACAACCAGGGCATACGCCCTAACCAGGAATCGATGCTTAACCACTGAGCAATACAGGCCGGGCTGGCTTTGTCTTTTCAGTGGCAATGACACGGGACAGCCAGGTCTCCACGAATGCCTGCTAGATAAATGGGTTTGTTTGGCAGTTTATGTTTTTCAATAAGCCCTCTGTTTGCCTCTTGATATACCAGTGGGTAAGCCCACGAGGCAGAGCAGAAGGGGAAACAGGGAAGCAACTGATAGATGTTTCTCTCTCTCATCAATGTTTCTCTCTCTCTCCTCCCTTTCTCTCTCTCTAAAATAAAATATAAAATTTTTTTTAAAAGATCAACATTTCCCCCCAGGATTTGGATACTATTTATGTTTCTTCTTATATAAACATAGCTAAAACCTCTGTGCATTTTCCTATGGAGGAACTTAATATCTTTCTAGCAAATTGGAGTAAGCCTGTGACACATCCTGACAGACTCTCCACACTTCATTCACCTGGAGAAGGGCCAAGTTACTTCCAACTTTGCCAATTTCTGACTCTCAGAAAGTCCTCAAGTCTCTTTTGTAATGACATCCATTAAACTGTTACTTAGGACTCTACACTACCAACATTGCTTAAATAAGCAATGAGTTCAATGTAGAAAAATCATAAAATGCAGATAAATAAAATGATTTTAAAATTTTTCTTATAATTCTACCACGATTTAAAAACATCTCTTGTAATTCCACCACTTGAATATCTAATTCACTGTAACATTTGGCAGTAATTCCTATCAGACTTTTCTCAATGCATATAGCTTGGCATAGCATCTATTTTATTTCACTCTACAATCTATTGTAGACATCTTTTAAAATCATTGTGGAGATACCAAGGATCATGTCCATGGCATCACTCTTGCGGCTGCGTAGAGCTTCACCTAGGACCACCAATAATTTACTCCCTTCCCTTCCTGAGGACTGGTGTTGTTAGAAACAACGGGGATGAATATCACTGCCCTTTAAACTGTGTCCTTAGGATGAACTCTATTTAACCTATCTATGAGTCTGATGTTTCTTCAAACAAGGAATATATTAAGTCAGTTTTACAGAGAATATAAAGTTATCAGGTGTGTATGTAATATACCTGATAACTACTGTTCCTATTTAGTTGAATGGACTAACTCTATTAGTTTACCTTTTAAAATATAATTTGCCATTATTTAAAAGTTTGAGTTATCTGACTTTTAAAAATGTTTTTCCCTCATGATTGAAAGATAAAATTATGGAGAATTTGAAATTTTGCTGTTGAAATTTTAAAAAATGAAGCTGTTTATGGATAATTTTGTAAAACAAACAAAAAAATACTCCTGAAATTATGTTTGCATATAAACTTACAGTGTACTGGAAGCAACTGAGGAGACTTACCAAATACATAAGATTGTTACGTTCCTGAGTTACATTCTCTGCCAGGCCAACAAGATTTGCCAGGTACTTATGAGCAGACATTTCATTCTCCATGGCTTTTTCAACCTGCTTTTTGAGGACGTCAATTTTTTTTTGAGATCTCCTAAAGAGTTCCCCCAAATGGTGGAATAAAAAAACTCATTAACCTGGATGGCTAGAGCATAATGAATATCTGTATTATAAAAACAGCAAGTTATTCTTCAGCAATCTAAATCTGTAAGTTTCAAGGTAAGAAATGGTAACTGAATTTAATTTTAAACTCAACATAACTATTGGCTCAGAGTCAAGCCAATCGAAATCAGAAAATGCTTTGACACAATTAATAAGCTAATAATATTTTAGTCTATTAATTTTTAGGTTCGTGTTCTTAAAGTTACTTTTGAAAAGGAATTCAGTATCCCAAAGTAAACTTTTAGGAAAAGGTTTGGAAAGAACTTCTGCAAGTTTCATACTCTTAGAATCATCTTATAACTCTCAACAATATGTGAACTATAGGCTAGAAAAATGCTGGTCAATAGAAAAGCTTTTACTATACTTAGATTCTTTTCTATTGTATAGCCAATATTAGAAAAAGAAAAAGAAAGAATATTTTTCAACTGTCTTCTTTTAACAACTAAAAAAGCTTAAGAAAAATATACATAAAGACCTATTTATGTTCTGTGCCCTTTCGAGTTCAGCTTCCAGTGCTTTGTTTCTAGCCGTCAAGTTGTTCTTCTCTAACAGCAAACTCTTCTTCTGCACTTGCAGGACCGCCAACTTTTCCATCAACTCTTCCATTTCAGCACTTTCTTTCTCTTCCTCCTTCTGCAACCGGCTGATGGACAAAAACATCACAGGCTTGTATCCAGTACACAGAGGCTACAATGAAGCAGCCACTTGCCAGGCAAATGATAATCAGCCCAACACTCCAGCCCCTGGTGGGTCATTTGGAAGGCCTCTGCACAGCATCTCCCCACCCGAACTTGGCGGACCTGGGATGGAGCTCCCAGGGGATAGGAGAGAGAGTGCGGCTGGGCATATAATTCTTTTATTAAAACTAATTTTTAAAAATATATTTCTATTGATTTTAGAGAGGAGAGGAGAGGAAGAGAGAGATAGAAACATCAATGATGAGAGCGCATCATTGATCAGCTGCCTCCTGCACACCAGGGACTGAGCCCGCAACCCGGGCATGTGCCCTGGCTGGAAATCGGAACCGTGACCTCCTGGCTCATAGGTTGATGCTCAACCACTGAGCCATGCCAGTCAGGCTGTGACATTATTTTTAATGGCTGTGTTGTATTCCATTTTATGGTTGCATCCTTTCATTTAACCAGTTCCTTACTGCTGGATCTCTAGGCTTCAGTTCTACTCCTTTAAATTATCTTTGGTTCTAACATCAATAAAGGCTGGAACAGTAGAGAAAAATATCATACACACAAAGTGCAGAGGGTAGCCCTCAGAGACAGTCCTCTTCTCCTTTAATACAGTATTTACCACTCTCAGACTCAGACACCTGTGGTGATGCAGCTACAATGACTCAGAAAGAGACTCAGAAAAAGATGGAACAAAAATTTTTGAAATAGAAAGAAAAGAGCAACTTCTCCCCACTCTGTCTATAACAACATGCATTGGGGTGCATTAACCCTTGAAAAAGCATTAATCCGTACCTTTGTAACTCATTTACAATCGAAGTATGAATTTTCATTGCTATTTTGCCCTCCAACCGTGTTTTCAGTTCTCGGCATTCAGTACATAAATTCTCCAGTTGCTCCTTGCTTTTAGTTAGCTCCTTTTCTTGGCTCTGCGTTTTAGTCTCCAGAAGCATTAGTTGTTTAGTCAGCTTAGAAACTGAAAACAAAAGGGATGGACAAAGACTTGGTACAGGAAATTTAATATATGATTAATAATTACTAATGAGCCAGCTTATAAAAAATAATATTTTAAAAATCTTTTGGAGATTTATAAATTAATACCAAAGACCTTGTACTTAGAAGTTACTGTCCCTATATTGAGCATTTACTAAATATAAACTCTCTTGTTGATTTCAATATCTTGATATAATTGTTAAATATAGAATATTTAACAAGATATGGTTTTAGTCTTCAAGGAACTTTCTAAAAACTGAAGGCTTGAGTCACATGTAGGTATTCGAGCACACCTCAGGATGTCGGCCCTAAAACTCCAAGATTTTCAGGGACATCCAATTTGGTCAAATGAAATCAAGGACCCTGATTTAATGTATGATTTTGATTTAATATGGAACCCCAACACTATTTCGATTCATCACAGCATGCCCACTTAATAAGCCTTAGCCCTTTCCTTTACTGGTCATTAATGCCCTAAAGCAGCCAGAAACAATGGCCATGCCTGTACTAAGGGTCACAAGGTATGGGTTTCCATTAAGCTAAAAATAATATCACAGCCTGTGTTATGTTTCAGCTCCAGTTCTAAAGCAGAATGATCTCTGGCCATATCCCCATGAAACCATCTGAGAGACTCAAAGCTGACCTCAAGACTTAAATTATTTACCTCACTCTTTTAAAAAATGTATTTATTGATTTGAGAGAGAGAGAAATATCGATTTGATGTTCCACTTATTTATGCATTCATTGGTTGCTTCTTGTATGTGCCCTGACCAGAGATCAAACCCGCCACTTTGGCATATTGGGAGGACATTCTAACCAACTGAGCTACCCTAACAGGGCCCCTTACCTCACTCTTGACCTTACTCATGATAACTTGTGATTTTGCTCTATACAACCCCTTGTCCATAAACCTTCAAGTTTAGGTTTTTGAGCATTAGCTTTCCGTTCTCCTGGGTGGTGCCAATTATAATAAAACTAGAGGCCCAGTGCACAAAATTCGTGCATGGGGGTGGGAGGGTGGGGTCCCTCAGCCCGGCCTGTGCCCTCTCACAATTTGGGACCCCTTGGGGGATGTCTGATTGCCGGTTTAGGCCAGATTGGGCCTAAACCAGGCCAGATTGGGCCTAAACCAGCAGTCGGACATCCCTCCTGCAATCCCAGAACCCTCGCTCCTAACCGCCCGCCTGCTCACTCCTCACCACTTGCCTGCTCGCTCCTAACTGTCTGCCTGCTCACTCCTTACCACTTGACTCACTGCTCCTTAGCACTGCCGCAGAGGCAGGAGAGGCTCCCGCCACCTCCGCTGCGCTCGCCAGCCGTGAACCCAGCTTCTGGCTGAGTGGTGCTCCTGCTGTGGGAGCACACTGACCACCTGGGGGCAGCTCCTACCTTGAGCGTCTGCCCCCTGGTGGTCAGTACATGTCATAGCGACCGGTCGTTCTGGTCATTCTGCCATACTGGTTGCTGGGCTTTTATATATATAGACTAGAGGCCCAGTGTACGAAATTCGTGCATGGGGGGGGGGTGTCCCTCAGCCCAGCTTGCACCCTTTCCAATCTGGGACCCCTTGAGGGATGTCCGACCGCCCGTTTAGGCCCGATCCCATAGGGATCGGGCCTAAACGGGCGGTCGGACATCCCTCACAATCCAGGACTGCTGGCTCCCAATCGCTCGCCTGCCTCTGCCTGATTGCCCCTAACCACTTCTGCCTGCCAGCCTGATCAACCCCTAACCACTCCACTGCCAGCCTGATCGACGCCTAACTGCTCCCCGGTTGGCCTGATTGCCCCTAACTGCCCTCCCCTGCCGGCCTGGTCCGCCCACAACTTCCCTCCCCCGCTGGTCTGGTCTCACCCAACTGCACTCCCTTGCAGGCCTGGTTCCCCCCAACTGCTCTCCCCTCCTGGCCTGTCCCCCCCAACTGCCCTCCCCTGCAGGCCTGGTCCCCCCCAACTGTCCTCCCCTGCAGGCCTGGTCCCCCCCAACTACCCTCCTCTGTAGGCCTGGTTGCCCCCAACTGCCCTCCCCTGCTGGCCCAGTCACCCCTAACTGCCCTCCCCTGCCGGCCTGGCCCTCCCCTTCTATCCTCCCCTGCAGGCCTGGTCCCCCCCAATTGCCCTCCTCTGCTGGCCCGGTCCCCCCTAACTGCCCTCCCTGCTGGCCTGATAGCCCACAACTGCCCTCCCCTGCAAGCCTGGTCCCCCCAAACTGTCCTCCCCTGCAGGCCTGGTCACCCCCAACTGCCCACAACTGCCCTCCCCTGCCAGGCATCTTGTGGCGGCCATCTGTGTCGGCATGGGGGAAGCCATCTTTGACCACATGGGGGTGGCCATCTTGTGTCTTGGAGTGATGGTCAATTTGCATATTACTCTTTTATTAGATAGGATAGCCAATCTTTCTCAACTGTAATTCTCAGTGGACGAACTCTTTCTATTCAGTAACACAAACTAAGACCAAAATTTATTATTTTTCTTCCCTTTTCTCATTAAGTTTTTGTTTTATGTCCAGTATCTAAAGTAAATCATAAATACTTCATCCTATTTGACATCATAGTACGTAATAATAAGATACTTCCTGGGCATCTGTTGAAACTAGTACATAGAAGTATTATAGTATAAAACTTTAAACCCTTCCACCCCATAAAACCATTTAGTTGGTCAAAATAAATAGCTATTTCTGGGAAATGGAAAAATAACACAGGCAGCTGACTGAATCATATAGGCCAAAAGGTTAGCCCCACCCACATGACCAGAAGAATCATACCTATTCAGATCTGTTCTGTTAGTCAATATGAAATTAATTTTCCCAGTCATCTCTAATCTTGAAAGCAAAGATAGGAGGCTCAACATCATTCACTCTCTCTCCTTTCGGACAAATAATGCCAGAGCAGGTGCACATACTTCTGTGCTGCACACAGACCAGGCCGTGGGGATGTCCTGTGGAGGAAACTCAGCTGGATGCTGAGAGACGCTCTCACTTTCCAACACGTCCTGGCTACCAGAAATAAGTGAAGTGCTAGCCTCCAGCTCAGCAGCAGCAGAGGCTGCTGGTTTAACTCTTCCATGTGTGGAAAGGGGAGGGTTCAATATCGGGGTACAGGAAGGAAAAAAAAGGAAGGGTTAGTTGGGCTCATGCAGGACAGCTTGTGTTTCGGCCTCCTGTTCTATATTGTTCTTCACTGGAAAAGAAAAATCAGTAAAACAAAAGGAAAAATGCCACTATCTTTTTGTTTATAAATTTTGGTTTTAATGAAAGTGGAAGAAATGACTTAACCTGGCCCACTTCGAAGTCCAGCTGTACATAGTGAGGCTCCTAGGGGCAGGGAAGGACACTCGTGAAAGTATCTGATAGATTTAACCTCTGACAGCACTTCTGAAGGAAGGGCAAAGCACAGAGAAACTGTTTAGAGACCAACTATTTACTCATTCAACAAATAGTCAGATACAGATCCTTGTGTTATCACCTACAATTGATTTATAAAATATACAGGATAATTAAAGCAACACTGGAGCCTAAGAGGAAGCAATCAATGCATTATGGGTAAAGGCTGGATATGTTGTGACATAAACAACTGCATTTCAGTAAAGGAAACTATATGCTAAAAAACATGATCTTCTCTATTTTCCATTTAGAGGGGCGCCCTCCCAGAAAGAGGGGTACAAGTGTAAAATGACAGAACAAAATCACAGCATTGCCATCGCTCACAGGAAAGACAGCTCACCTTCCTGGAGACGCTCCTGGTGGGTGTCCTTGACTTTTTTTTGCTGAATCTCCAACTGCTCTATCAACAACCTGTTTTCCTCTAAAACCAATTCCGCCTGAGTCTGAAGCCGATGCCTACAAGTGATTTATAAAATTAAATACTGCCATTCAGGTGCTCAGTGGTTAGAGACCGTCAGAGTCTAAAAGAAAGTAATGGATGTCGTAGGAATGAATATCTGGAGATGTTTTTTTGTTTTGTTAATGCTCACCCAAGGATATTTCTTCCATGGATTTTTAGAGAGAGTGGAAGGGAGAAAGGGAGGGAGTGGGGAGAGAAACATCGATTGGTTGCCTCCTGCTGCACTTGGACATGTTTTAATGCTGAACATGTTATTAACACGTCAAACCCACCATATGCATTAAATGGGGAGAAAGGATAGTATGAAGTTTAAATTATGAATTTCTTAGTAACTTTTAAAATATAAAATTTCAAACATATACAAAAGTAGTAAGAACAGAACAATTAACTCCCACATATCTACAACACCTAGCTTGAACAATTATCAAATGGCTAATCTTATTTCATCTACATAAACTTCCAATCCCCACTGGATTATTTTGAAGCCAGTATGAAGTAGTTTAAAGACTTTAGAAAGTTCCCATTTTAATTAAAAAATACTGACTTGTAATCATATTTGCAAAAAACAAACAAACAAAACCCCCTCACCCCCAATAGCTTTGTTAAAAGCCTTTGGACAGTTCCATAAACTGCACTGGGACTGCCCAGCCTAATTTCACAAGCAAACCCTTTCCTTACAGATGGTGGAAAGTTAACACCAGCCCAAGGCAACCTTCATGGTCACAAATTCCCATTCAAATGACCTGAAAGAACCGTAGAGATCTAGATAAATGTTTACCACCCTGAAGTACACTTAAATCTCCATTTCCACTTTAAAGAATGAGGTGGAGGAGAAATAAAAAGGATGAAAGGAATCAAGCTATTATAGTGATGACTTCACTCTGACAGTGGCTGTGCACTAGCTCCTTGGCACCCTGGAGGTGTCCCTACCCGCTACCCCCACCGTGGGAGAGAAGGCCTCATTCCTGCTTTGCACAGAGCAGATCCATTTAGTCTGTTTTATGTTTTGGACTTCCTTATAAGACTTACTTTCTTCCTACTCTCCCCTCCCCTCCCTCCGTCCCTCCCTCCTTCCTTCCCTCCTTCTTTCCTCTCCTTCCTTCTTTCTTTTGTAAAGGAAAGGGCTTCCCTATTCCTACAAAAGAGACGAAAACCTCAGATTTAGTTTAGAACTCCTTCCCATTTTATAGGTAAAGAAACTGAGCCTGAGGTTATCCAATTGGTCAGGGGACATTAGGAAAAGAATTTTCAGCCTAGAAGTTTATTGAGCTGCATTGAAACTAAAGAGAAAACTTCTACTAAAGTGCAGAGTCAGTGTGCCCGAGGATCTGGCGGGGATGTACTGTACCTCACACCTGTGCAGGTACAGGAAGCAGCAGCCAAGGAGGCACAGGGGAGGGCACGATTTTGAGGGGCTTCAGGAGTGTGATGCTCCAGAGCCCGGGGTCCCCTTCCTGCGATGGAGGACAGTCAATTCAGAGGGGCCTCAACAGGCACTGCACAGATGGTGACCTAAGAGCTGCTCCCCTCTGCACCAGTGCAGGCCACCACCAGAGTAGGGTGCACATTTCAAATGGCAATAAACACAGGATTGGGGAACACGGCTAGGATTGAAAGTGGGATCTCTCTTCCTTTTATTTTATTTACTAGAGGCCCAGTGCATGAAATTCATGCACTTGGGGGGGCCCTCACCCCGGCCTGCGCCCTCTCGCAATCCGAGAGACCTCAGGGGATGTCCAACTGACGGGGGGAGCGGGCCTAAGCTGGCAATCAGACATCCTTAGCGCTGCCGCGGAGGTGGGAGAGGCTCCCGCCACTGCCACTGCACTCACCAGCCGTGAGCCCAGCTCCTGGCTGAGCAGCACTCCTGTGATGAGTGTCTGCCCCCTGGTGGTCAGTGTGTGTCATAGCAACCGGTCATTCTGCTGTTCGGTCAATTTACATATTAGCCTTTTATTACATAGGATTTCTTTGGGTGTTTTTTGTTAATCCTCATCGGAGGATATTTTTCCATTGATTTTTAGGAGAGGGAGAGACAGGGAGAAACATCAATGTGAGAGAGACACATCAATTGGTTGTCTCCTGCACACACCCTGACCAGGGCCAGGGAACCTGCAACCGAGGTTTGTGCCCTTGACCAGAATCAAACCTGGGACCCTTCAGTCCCTTGGTCAATGTTCTATCCACTGAGCCAAACTGGTTAGAGCTTATTTAGTTCTTATTTTTATTTTAAGGAAAAATAAACAGGTTTCACTTATAACTATATACAGGTTAGAGAAAGTATCTGAGGTTCCAGTTTCTCACGAGGACTCTTGGAGGCACGTGAGGCCCAGTCTCACTGACCTGCTTCCCAGGGAGCCACTCAAGGAAGGTTTGAGGGAGACACACTAGGAAACCCAACAGAAGAAAATCCAAGTTCAACAGGAGAAGCCACAGTGCACCAAGATCCAGTAGCTTCCAGGCCAGGCCCAACTGGCACATCAGTGACCATAAAATCAGGAAAACTGACCTACCAGTAAGAATGCTGTTGACTCAATTCCAAATTTCTGAATCTCACATATGGAAAATATTTAATTTTTTCCAGGAATGTTGACATACTTTAAAAAATACTAAACATAGCATATACAAGCAAAAAAGATATATCTAAATAGTTCTTGCTTCTTAGTCTTGCCTGGATATTCCCTTTAGACTTTTGAAGACTTACATTCTCAAATTCAGTGAGTAGGCATTTGATGCTGCTGTGCGGCTGAACAGGACGTGGCCCTGCCCTTGAGCTCACAGAGGAGAGGGAGACAGATGTGGAACACTCAGGCAGCCACTGTGTGACAGGTGTGACAACACAGCCTATGCTTACGGCTAGGGCAGAAACAGACACGGGAGCAGTTAACTCTGCCTCTAGGAAGAACTACGGTACTGACCAGCGCCCTTTGAGCAGCCCTAATGGGTGACTACGAGTGTAGGGGATTGAGGGGGGAAGGGGAGCAGCATCAGCAACAGGATGGAAGTGAGGCAACACTCAGTGCCAGGGAGCAGGGCCTGCACGCACACACACACAGGGCAGGGCAGGGCAGGGCAGGGCAGGGCTGTGTCAAGGGCTCACTGTGCTAAAGCCCCATGAGCGGAGGAGTCTAAGAAAGAGTGGGACCCAACAGGTTTGGGGTGGGAAAAGCACTGTAGAAAAATACAACGTCAGGAAATAAAAATGGGGACAGTAAATATAGTTCAGGTTTAAAAACCTATTTAGAATTTTTAAAGTAGTCTTTAAAATACAAGTTTAGAATAAACTACTAGGGTTTCATTATACCTTATTAATTTCTTAGAAACTCTCCCTTAAAGTATTTTACTTTAAAAAAGAAAATATATTTGATGATTTAATAAAATTTATTCACATTATCTTGTTTTTAACTAGTAAAATATCAGAAACACAACGCTACTTGCCATTCCTCACTGGTAACAGGACCACTCTTGTTTAACTGTTGGTGCAATTCTTTATTTTCTTTCACTACTTCTTGGGCGCGCATCCTGAACATTCTCATTTCTTCCTGAAATAAAATTTATGTAAACATAATACACACATGCACACATACCTATATTTCTTAGTTCTGCTGCTGCTGCTGTGGCTAAGATCAAATGTTAACAGCTTTTGAGTGAGTCTCACAGTAACAGCAGCCTGACACCAAGTGCTGCCCTGGCGGAGCTCAGTCTCGTGAGAAAACGGGGGATAAAAACAATGCTGAGCACAAGGAACCTGAACCTCAACATTCAAATCCTACTTTCACAACGTTTTTCTATAACTGCCAAATACTTGGAAAAATAAAAAGGTCATAAGAAAAGCAGAGATGCTTGTAAACACTATAATTTTTCCTTTGTTTAAACACTTTGGAGGATAAAATGGAGCTTTTTAGATAAAAATAAGACCTTTCCAAGAGATTAGTGTGGGGGCTGGCGTCTCTTAATTTGGCTCCATTACAACCACAAGAGAGCCTCTGCTAAAGCCAGCACAGCTGCGTCAGTCATTAGCCCCAACTCCAGGACTGTCGCTTGGTCTTAGTTTTTGACTCCTAAACCTGTGTTTGTGGCACTTAAAAACGTAATTACAGCTAACAGCCAATCTTATTTCATGTTAGTTTCAGGTGTGCACACACCTGTGGCACTCCTGCTGGGCCTCCTCCATCTCAGCTTTTCTCAGCCAGCCCGTGGCCGGCGTTAGTGCCTTGTGCTGTCCTCCAGTGAGAATCCTGGGTGCCGATATTTATTCTGGGATGCTTCTACATTCTCTTCTCCCAGCCAACAGATATTTATGCTTATACCTGTTCAACTTAAAACAATGCCAAGTAACTCCGCTACCTCCCACTTGCTGGCAGTCCACCGGCTCTTTTCAGAACAGGGGTCAGGCAAACTAAAGCCTGCAGGCCAGTTGCCTGTTTTGTAAATATAGTTTTAAAAATATATATATTAATTTTTATTGATTTCAGAGAGGAAGGGAGAGGGAGAGAGAGAGAGATAGAAACATCAATGATGAGAGAGAATTATCAATGGGCTGCCTTCTGCATGCCCCCTACTGGGGATCAAACTCTCAACCAGTTTCATAGGTTGTGACCAGCTGGCTCATAGGTCGACGCTCAACCACTGAGCCATGCGAGCCCAGCTGTAAATAAAGTTTTATTGGGTCGCAGACATGCCCACTTGTTGGGTGTCTCTGGCTGCTTTCATGGTACAACAGCAGAGCTGAGTAGTTGTAAAACACAGACTGCGTGGTTTGCAAAGCCTAAATTATTTACTAAATGGCCCTTTACAGAAAATGTTTCCATGGGTTTTTTTTAAGTTACCGATTTCATAGAGAAAGGGAAACATTGATTTGATGTCGCACTTATTTATACATTCATTGTTGCTTCTTGTATAAGTCTGACCAGGAACAAACAAAACCTTGGTGTACTGGATGATGCTCTAACCAACTAAGCTACCTGGCCAGAGCTCCTGGCCCCTTTTAGAAAGAGCACCGAATTAGTAATTTTATTAATTATTAGGGTGGATATTTCATCAATTAGTATAAGATTAATTTGTCCTCTAAAAGAAATTTTTCAAAACTGCATTACAGCCCTGGCCAGTCAGCTCAGTTGTCCCACCAGGTTTGATCTCCAGTCAGAGCACATACAAGAATCAACCAATGAAAGCATACATAAGTGGAACAGCAACAATTGAAGTTCTCTCTCTCTCTCTCTCTCTTTCTCCTCCCTTCCTCTCTTTCTCTAAAATCAATAAATATTTTTAAAAATAATTTTTTAAACTGCATTACATGGGCCATGTACATGGGACAGTGTAATAAGAAAAGGCTTGGTGACTCTTAAGAGACACTTCCAGCTGGGGATCCCAGGAAAACCAATACTTCTCTCCATGGGCCCTTCTGCTTCCTGAGATCTCTTTGCCATTTCAATGAGGGAACAGAGGTACGTAGCCTGGAAAGGCATGGACATATCTGCAACACCCAGAGCCTTGGTCTCCTGTGCAATTCAAATGAGCTCCACTGCCAGAAGCCATTCCCCAAACAACAGAGGTGAACAAGGCAGAAAAGAATGAAAACCTCACTTTCTCACTGTTTCCAACAGCTCAATAAATGGAATTCCCTGAGGTCGGCTCTTCACTGAATTAAGAAGACCCCGTAAAACACCCCTGGCCTGCTACCTTCCCCAGTCTGCCCAAATGTCCCTTCTAACAGTGGTGTTTGCAGCTGCAATCAGGAAAGAAGTGCCTTGCACTGCAGCCTTCTCTGCACCCTGAGACCCCAGCCCATGTGGGGCTGCCTGTCTGGGAACTTCCAGTGCAGCACCACCTTGGCCCTCCATAACTCCATCTAACCCTGCCCACCCCTCCTGCTCCACCAATCACTCCCAACCTGCCTCCCCTCTTCCTTCTTTCCCTGCCTCCCACCCTGCTTCATTCCTTCCTTCCTTTCTCCTTTCCTTTAACAAACATTTGAGTACCTATTAGATGTTTGAATAGGTATTCAAAGTTTAAAATGGTCTTATTTTTTTAATAAACCTTGTCTCTTCTGACATCTGCCAACCTACCTGAAGGGTGGAAATGAACTCGTCTTTTTCTTTCATTCGGTCTTCATAAGCCAGCAATAAGGGTGACAGGTACTTTATATCCAACTGAAGATAACAGTTGGTAAAGAAGGTTAATATAATTCTTATATCTAAACACAATCAGCAAATTTTTTTAAAGATGATAAAATACACTTAATTTGGAATGGATTTGAATAGCTATTCAAATATAGTCCAGAAAATAAGGGCCTGAAATTAAATAACTTTTACTTACCAACCAGGGTGGTATAGGGCCCTTTGATGGTAGGCCTTCGATATTTATACTCTAAGAACGAAACACATTTTGAAGACAAATTAAACTATACTTCTGAAATTTCAAGCCTTATTATCTTATTAAAAATATCTTATTTTTAATCAACTATGCATAGCAATCTATACATCCATATGTGTAGAAAATGTTCTTTTGGGATGTTTGAGAATAATTTGAGATAAAATGCCTCCTTTCCTGTAATACTTCAGTGTATATTTCCTAAAAAGAAAAACCTTCACTTACTCAACCACACTGCCATCATAAAAATTAAGAACTCAACAGTGATATACTATATTCTAATCTACAGAATGTATTCAACTTTCAACTTTTTTTTTTAATACCATGTAGTATTTTGGGGAGTATAACTGTTCAATTTCTTATGATCCTTAGTATTTTTGTGTTATCGGTTCTAATGCCTCCTCTTTATTTCTAATTTTATTTGAATAATCTTTTTTCTTAGTCTAGCTAAAGGCTGGTCAAATGTATGTCTTTTCAAAGAACCAGCTCTTAGTTTCATTGATGTTTTCTGTTGTCTTTTTAGTCTCTATTTCATTTATTTCTGCTGATTTTCATTTTATTCCTCCTGTTAACTTTGAGTTAAAAGTCTTCTCTTTTTAGTTCCTCAAGGTGTAAACTTAGGTTATTTATTCTTTATTTTTAATGTTTGTATTTATTGCTATAAATTTCCCTTTAGAACTACTTTTGCTGCTTCCCATAAGTTTTGGCATGTCATGCTTCCATTTTCATTTGTTTCAAGGTATTTTTTTTTTCTTTTCCGTTTTCATTTGTTTCAAGGTATTTTTTTTACTCCTCTTTTGACCCACTGGTTGTTCAGTAGCATGTTATTCAATGTCTACGTATTTGTAAATTTTCTTATACTTGATTTCTAATTTCATACACAGTGGACAGAAAAGATGCTTGATATGTCAATATTCTTAAATTTATTAAGACTTGTTTTGTGTCCGAATGTATGATCTATCCTGGAGAATGTTCCATGTGCACTTGAGAAGAATGTGTATTCTGCTGCTGTTGGATGCAAAGTTCTATATTAGGTCTGTGTGATCTAACATGTAGTTTTAAGTCCAATATTTCCTCATGATTTTCCATTTGATGATCTATTATTGGGGTATTGAAGTCCCTTACTATTATTGCTATTTCTCCCTTCAGTTGTTAATATTTGCTTTATATATTTAGGTGCTCTGATATTGGGTACATAAATATTTACAATTACTATATTCTCTTGATGAATTGACTCCTTTACCATTATGTAATAACCTTCTTTGTCTCTTTTACCATTTTGATTTAAACTCTATTTTGTCTGATATAAGCATAGTTACCCCTTCTTTCTTTTGGCTTCCCTTTACATTAAATGTATGTTTCTATCCTTTCGCTTTCAGTCTAAGTCTGTCCTTACAGCTGAAGTGAGTCTTTTGTAGGCAGCATATAGTTGGGTCTTTTTTCCATTTATCCATTCTGCCACTCTATGTCTTTTGATTGTAGAATTTAGTCCTTTCATTTAAATTAATTATTAAGTATGGCCTTTTTAGTTGCTATTTGTTCATTGTTTGCTAGCTGTTTTGTAATTCCTTTCTGCCTGTCCTGCTCTCTTCCTCTGGGATTTGATGCTTTTCTGTAGTGGTATGCTTTGATTCTTCCTTTCTCTTTCTCTATTGTGTACATCTCTTCTAGGTATTTGCTTTGTGATTACCATGAGGCTTGCATAAAACATTTTTAACATTTTAAGCTAATAACAACTTAACTTTGAGCTTCTAATCAGCTTGCATCTCCATGCTCACTACAGTTCCCCTCATTGGGTCACTGGTGGGTCTCGGTACACACTAAACACACAAAGTTCTATATTTTTACCACTACCCCACATTTTGTTTTTGATATAATAATTTATACCTTTTTGTATTGTTTATCCATTAACAAATTATTGTATAGTTATTTTGGATACTTTTGTCTTTAACCTTTATAATAGAGGTATGATTTCCTACCATCATTACAATGCTGGAGTATTTTGAATTTAACTATATATTTACCTTTACCAGTGAGTTTCATACTTTCATATTATTTTGTTACTAATTAGTACCTATTCTTTTTAGCTTGAAGAACTCCATTTTCTAAAAACACATTTTTTTATTGATTTCAAAGAGGAAGAGAGAGGGAACATAGAAACATCAATAAGAGAGAATCATTGATTGGCTGCTCCTGCACACTCCCTACAGGGGATTGAGCCCGCAACCTGTGCATATGCCCTGACAGGGAATCGAATTGTGACCTCCTGGTTAATAGGTCAACGCTCAACCACTAAGCAACACTGGCTGGGCATTGAAGAATTCCTTTTAATGTTTCTTGTAAGGCTGGTCAGCTGGTGATGAACTCCTTTGAATTTTGTTTGTCTGGAAAACTCTTTATCTCAGTTCTGAAGGACAACTTTTCCAGGTAGACTATTCTTAGTTGGCAGAATTTTTTCTTTCAGCACTCTGAATAGATCACCCTACTCCGCTGTGGCCTGCAGTTTCTGCTGAAAAATCCACTTATAGTCTTATGGAGATTCCCTTGTATGTGAAGAACGTTTTCTCTTGCCATTTTTAAGATTCTCTCTTGGAGACTCACTGACTCCAAGTGGGAGATGGCCATTTTTGCATGCTCCTTTTACCTTTTGACAATGTAAGTTAAGTGTGGCTTAGTGGTTGAGCATTGACCTATGAACCAGGAGGTCACAGTTCGATTCCCTGTCAGGACATATGCACAGGTTGTGGGCTCAATCCCCTGTGGGGGTGTGCAGGAGCAGCCAATCAATGATTCTCTCTTATTGATGTTTCTATGTTCCCTCTCTCTTCCTCTTTGAAATCAATAAAAAAAATATGTTTTTTTAAAAATGGATTTCTTCAAGCTGAAAAGAATAGGTACTAATTAGTAACAAAATCATATGAAAGTATAAAACTCACTGGAAAAGGTAAATATATAGTTAAATTCAAAATACTGCAATATTGTAATGATGGTGGGTAAATCATACCTCTAGTATAAAGGTTAAAGATAATGTGTTTTGGTGTGGGTCTCTTTATTTTATTTATTTTTTTGTTAATATTTTTTCATTGATTTTCAGGGAGAGTGGACCCACTGTGTCCCAACGAGGGGACTGCAGTCAGCACCTAGACGCAGGATGATTAGAAGTCAGACTCTCAGGCAGCAGTCAGGAAAGTATGCAGTTATACCTCTTTCAGGGAAAAAGTGGGAGATGGCCATTTTTGCGTGCTCCCTTTGTGCTGAGCTAGGGTATACAGCTTTGGAGTTTGGGGGTGTGCTCCTGAGCCCATTTAAAAACTGTTTCTTGTTTGCTATAAACCTGTGTGGGACTCATGAATGCAAGTCCCATCGACTAGAGTTAGGTGATTTGGGGTCTGTATAAACTAGTCTATCTTCTTTTGAGAGTTAGTGCACTGATAAATTACAGTTCTAACTTGAGGAACAAGACTTAGAATTGAGCCCTAGCTGGTCTGGCTCAGTGGATAGAGTGTCGGCCTGTGGAATGAAGGGCCCTGGGTTCGATTCTGGTCAAGGACACATGCCCGGGTTGCGGGCTCGATCCCCAGTGGGGGCATGCAGGAGGCAGCCAATCAATGATTCTCTCTCATCATTGATGTTTCTCTCTCTCTCTCTCCCTCTCCCTTCCTCTCTGAAATCAATAAAGATATATTTAAAAAAAAAAAAAGGGGGAAGGAAGGGAGGAAAGGAAGAGAGGAGGTTGAGGGGAGAAAGAAATAGAAAGGTCCCTAGACATGCTGTGCTTTGTATGTGTATTTTTATGCCACATTGTAATAAATATGAATCTCTCAATTCAACTTGAAAGGCTAAAAAAAAATCTGGAAAGCCACATCCATTGGTTGAGTTTTCTTAATTGGAAACATTACCTCTTCCTTCGATAAATGCCTGAATTTTGTTTGATATCTGCTTAGTTCTACATTCAAACGATGGACAGTCATTTTCAAACCATCATTTTCATCCACCAGTTCTTGAGCTTGTTTTCTTAGATGAAGTAATTCAGGTGCAGCAACTACTGAAAAAAATTAATATTATACTCTAAGAACGTGTATCAAATAGATTAAGATTTTATATAAATTGCTAACCATCTGCCCTTTTTTCCCTTTTGGGCTCACAGAGGCAATGAATTACAAATATATAGGTTCAAATGAATAAAAGTTTCTAAGTTTTTTAACACTAAATAGTCAACATTTTGGAAGTTTGTGGAAATTTTTACATGTACAACTAATTAAGGTAAAATAAAAACTTTAGATTGAAGAGGAAAAGTCATTGTTTCCAATGATATATAAATATTTGTCTTGCAAATCATATAGTATAAATGGAAAAATTATTAAAATAACTTTCCCAAATATTAGAAAACATAATAGAAAATAGATCTCACAAAGAAATAACATAAATAATGTAAAGTATCTAGAAATAAGTGTGACTAAGACGAGAAATATACAAGGTCTATATGAAGAAAATGATACAATCTTTCTTCAGGCAATAATATTAGCCTTATATAAATAGATAGATGTATAGGGACAAAATCAGTGAATATATGTATAACCTGAGAGGTAAAAAGGACTTGACATCCAGGGCATAAGCCATAAAAGAAAAATATCCTTTAGATTTAAATTATCAACAAACTGAGAAAATATTACATACATGACAAAGGTTAACATCCTTAATACACAAAGAGTTCCTACAAAACAATGAGAAAAAGCCAGATATCTCAATTTAAAGTCGGAAAATTTAGCCCTGGCCATTGTGGCTCAGTTGGTTGGAATGTCATCCAATGTACCAAAAGGTTGCAGTCAGGGCACAGACCTAGGTTGTGAGTTTGGTCCCCAGTCAGGGTGTTTACGGGAGACAACCAATTGATGTTGCTCTCTCACATCGATGTTTCTCTTCTCTCTCTCTCTCTCTCTCTCTCTCTCTCTCTCTCTCTCTCTCTCTCAAATCAATAAAAACATATCCTCTGGTGAGAATTTAAAAAAAAAAGTAACATACCAATGTTAATTTCTTAGCGTAGACAACCGTACTATTGTTAAGAGGTTGACATTAGAAACCTGAATAAAGACTATAATGCAGCCCTGGCCGGTGCAGGTGCAGGAGGCAACCAATAGATGTTTATGTTTATGTTTTTATATTTTTATTTTATATTTATATTTTATATATCTTTTTTTGTTGTTGCTAATCTTCACCCAAGGATATTTTTTCATTGATTTTTAGAGAGTGGAAGGGAGTAGGGAAAGTCACATCCATTGGTTGCCTACTGCATGTGTCCCGACCAGGACTGGGGACTGAACCTGCAACCCAGGTATGTGCCCTTGACCAGAATCAAACTGGGATCCTCAGACTGCGGGACAACGCTCTAGCCACTGAGCCAAACTGGCTAGGTCTCAATGTTTATGTTTTGATCTCTCCCTCTCCCTTCCTCTTTCTCTAAAATAAATAAAAACATGTTTAAGTGGGAAAATTTATAAAAGAAAATGATATGCAAAGATATGAAAAAAATATCCAAGCTCACTGATAACAAGACAAATACAATTTAAAATGGGATTCCTTTTTTTGCCTATCAACTTAGCAACAAAAATATAATCCTCGTTATTGGTAAATATGTGGTGAAAATGCATTTTTATATGCTATTCAATGAGATAAAAACTGATATGAAATATATGTAAAGTTACTTTCTTAAGCACCAAATCCAGAAGTAGGAATTTCTTTAGCATAACAATAATAATGATATAGCAGATAAAGTCAAATTTCAACAAGTATTTGTTCACGAAAGAATATTATAACAAAATATCAACATTAAAATCAACAAATATTACAAACTAAAATATTAACTCTCAAAATAAGAAAATGAGTTAAGTCCTGTTTGTTCCTTTAATTAAAAAACTGTAGCTGTCCCCACCTTCCTTAGAGGATGCTTTCTCAGCCTCTTTCAGCTTCCCATTTTCTTTTACTATTCTCTTAAATTTTAATTGTAGTTCTTTCATTGCTTGTTTTACTCTGTTAAGTTCAAGAGTAAGGGTTTGGTTTGTTGTATTCAGATGCAAATTTTCTTCTTTTAATTCCTCAAACTTTTCTTTGGTTATTTCTATACATCGGTGACGTGTTTTACCAGTTATATCTGAAAAGGTATAAGGAAAACGTCTTAAAATATTGGCATTTACAATTTTACATCAAAATTACATGAGACTCCACTTGAAAAACCTTGTTAGCAACTACTTTGTGTCAGGCCTCATGTTATCCTCTTTGCTCCTGGGCAAGGAATGGCCTGCACAAGAAAGAATGAGTGGTCTGATGAGACTACAGTGGATGACAGAGAGAGGTGACAGAAGGGGAAGCAGGAATCAGGGGAGGCGCTTGCAAATCATAATACACAGAGTGGAGGCGACCAGGAACCAGGAAGGCTTTTCGGCAGAGGTGTGAAAAGAAGAGGTTCTACTCTCAGATGAATCCCTCAGGGCAGCAGTAAAGAAAGGGAAGGGATGAGGCCCAGCCCAGAGGAGCTCTGAGGGCAGCACTACGATGGGAACAGAGAAGGGATCTATGAGAGAGACTCAGGGGCTGAAGCCCCACAGGACTCAACAGGGAGGGGCAAATCAAGATCTGCTGTTGGGAAGACACTTAGCCAGACAAGGAAACAGATGGAGCAAGAGAAGCTAAGCTCCGTTGAGGACACAGGTCCAAAGCTCGGAAGGCAGCCTCAGCTGAAACAGAGGGGAGCCACCAGGATGTGGGCAGTACCTGATAGCACCATGGAGAGAAGAAAACCAGAGATCACAAAGGATTTTAAGAAAGATGGGAAAGCCCTAGGGGGTTTGGCTCAGTGGACAGAGCGATGGCCTGCGGAGTGAAGTGTCCCAAGTTCGATTCCAGTCGAGGGCACATGCCCAGGTTGTGGGCTCGATCCCCAGTAGGGGACATGCAGGAGGCAGCAATCAATGATTCTCTCTCATCATTGATGTTTCTCTCTCCCTCTCTGAAGTCACTAGGAAGGATGGGAAGAAAACAGAGCGATGTTCCATGGAGAGATATGCTCACAGAGCTCAAAAAAGGTGAAAACTACAATGGGCTCCCTGGCCAGGGCACACCTCCCAATGGAGGTGGAAACAGAAGCAGAGCTTCTGTGGATAGACAAGAGGGGGAGGGGGCTGGTGGCTCCAGACAGTAGATTCAGCACACACCCCAGGGGACAGGCAAAAGCGAGGGAGGGGACTGGTGACTCTAGATAACACCTTCTGACCCTGATACTCATGTATCCAGTCCTTAAAACATGAAAGGAAAGGCTAAGAAATGAGTAACTCCACAGCTA